>NC_088389.1:77390000-78692500 GCF_037993035.2 Macaca fascicularis
TCCAGCACTCCAGTCACCCTTTATACCATTACTCTGTTTTTTTCAGAAACATTGGTGCTTCCTGAAACATATTTGTTTACTTGCTTAGTGACTTTTCTTCCGCACAACCACGTAAGCTTCTTGAGCGTTAGGGACCTTGTTAGGGATAACCACTGTATTCTTGGAGTGTGACACATAGTAGGTTCTCAATACATATTTTTGAAACTACCCTGATGCAAAAGATATCAAATAATTATAGCTTTTGCATTACAAATGTCTTTGGTGAAATCCCTGGCTCAAAACTAATAATAAAGAAATAAACAGATGATGTTGAGTTCTGGGCCTGCAAACCTAACTCTTTAAAGCAGTCATAGTAAATGTGTCATTGGGTCCACAGACTCATGGAAGTCAGCCTATTTTATTGGGAAAAGCGTGAGCTTCAAAATAAAACTGATGGTCAAATCTCATTACTGGTGTGTTCTTAAGTCATTTAACCTCCGAGTGCCACAGTTTACACAAATGGAAAATGAGAATAATAATACTGACTCCATAGGACCCTCGAAATAAGGAAATAAGGTATTTTTGTCAGGTGATTTCTTATCACATGTCTAAAAATTTAGTGTCTCTAAAATTCTTGATATATGCATACTAGTAGACACTCAACAAATTTAATTGTTTCACTACTAAGAAAAAAGTTTTCTTTAGTTAGAGACAAGAGATTGTATGTGAAATGTGTGGAAATTCTATGCCAGAACTATAGTACATGTAGAATTCTTTGTAAAGACAGAAATCTTGAGAGACCGAGGAGTTAATTGTCAAGGATTTCAAATTCTTCTCCTGGTTAGTTCACATTCCTCATCTTCCTTTGTTTCTGGAGTTACTCATTGTTTGTAGATTTCTTTTAAAAGTGGTTTCTACACATTCACTTTAAAGAGTAAGAATGTTCAATAAATACAATTGTATTTTAATGTTTAATAAATACTAATGTTTAGTAAATACTATTTGATGTTTCATGTTTTTAAGTATTGAAATTTTAATAAAAAGCTTTGCTTTTAATAAATAAAATTTCATATTAATTTTAATGCTTTTCCAAGAAATAAAAGAGCAATCACTGTTCTCAATTGTCATTATTTATTATTACTCAGGGTATTAAAATGTACAGAAATATCACATTATACCTTCATTTCATGCCTCTTGGAGTATATTAAACTAAGTTGCTAATTTAACGAAAATGTGTAGCACAAAAGTGTGGCAGTTTAAATCTACAATTTTATGAGCATCTGCTTGTATAAGGATAATTGGTTTAAATGCATCATTTAAAAGTTAATATGATAATTAAGTACCATAAGCAGTATTAGATACTTTCGTAATCAAAATTGTCTACAGAGTTTTTGTTTCAATCTTGGTTGCTTCTATATTCACTGCCTTCTTTTGTTCTTTTAATTCTTGAGGTTACTAATTAGAAATGAATATATAAAATAATAGCCACTAACCCTAGAGGGTTAGAAAGATCACATTATACCTTTATTTCATGCCTCTTTTGAGTATATTAATCTCAACTGTTAATTTAACAAAAATGTGTAGCACAAAAGTGAGGTAGTTTTAGTCTACAACTTTTATAAGCATCTCTGTATAAGGATAATTCACTTAAAGATATCGTTGTACAAGCTGATCTTGCCTATGAAGACTTTAAGAACTCACAAAACAGCTTTAATTGAAAATTGAGATTCACAGTGCCTTATTCATTCTTTATCTTAATAGGTAAAGATAATTTGTTACAGAGTCAATTGGCCATGACATACAGTTTATTACAAGAACTGGTCTATTTTACCTATAACTTAGTTTTAAAAACTTGTTTCATTAGTTTATTTGGGCTTCTTTTGCCTTTTGCAGAGTTCCATTTACCCTCTTCTACATCAGTTACAGAAATATCCAGTGCCCCCTTGACCTCAGTGTAGTTGATGAGCTGGGGTTCCATGTGTGGAAATGAACATTGCTTGCCAAGCACCATCCTCCACATCTGAATGTGTTTTACTCTAATTACTAAACATCTGAAGCTTCTTTTTTGATTCCAAGTGAACAATGTTTGCAGGGAGAAACTCAAACCCCTCAAACTTCAGACTTAGGAACATCAGTGTAAGAGAATAAAAAAATTAATATTCTAAAGTGTCCAGTGACTTCTTGAAGTCAGTGGTTTTTAAACTTCATTGTTGTATTATCACCTAGAGAGCTTGTTTAAAAATGCAGATTCCCAAACCATTCCCTAGACATTCTGATTTAATGCATCTTGACTGAGACTTCAAATCTTCATTTCTAATAAGATTCCTCCTGTTGATTCTGATCCAGCTTGACAATAGAACTATGCTTTGAGGCCGGGCGTGGTGGCTCACGCCTGTAATCTCAGCACTTTGGGAGGCCGAGGCAGGTGGATCACCTGAGGTCAGGAGTTTGAGACCAGCCTGGCCAACATGGTGAAACCCCATCTCCACTACAAATACAAAAATTAGCCAGGTGCAAAGGCATGCACCTGTAATCGGTGCTACTTGGGAAGTGGAGGCAGGAGAATCACTTGAGCCAGGGAGGGAGGTGGAGGTTGCAGTGAGCCAAGATCACGCCACTGCACTCTAGCCTGGCTGACACAGTGAGACGCCATCTCAAATATATATATACACACACACATACACACACTGTCCTAAGTCTTATACAATTCCCAATATAGAACTTGGTCATGATCTTAAATGCAGCCTGCTTTTCCACTGTATCTGTGCTTATGAAAAACTGGAAAAAGTCTTTGTAATTGTCCTTCATACTCTGAGGTTTCTTACATAAACAGCCTTATAACTACACACAGGAGCACTCGCTGCACCGTGTATGGGGTGACGGTGATATGCTTCCACAGAGTTGTTTTTAACTTCAATGCTTTTTTTCTCCATTGGCTCATATTATAATTTTCAAGATGTTTTCTTTTCTTTTCTGATTGCCTTGATATTGACCCAAATCCTTTACCTCTAAATATTCTTTCTCTAGGATTCGTGTCAAATTGTAAATGACATATGAGCTCTTTTCGGCTACAGACTAGGTCTAATTATGCAGAAGGGGAATTTTCAAAATTTTTAGTACTCTTACTGTGATAAGTCTTTCTGTAAACTAAAGGATCATATCTTGAGCTATTTCTTATTTTTGCAGAGTTTAAAAAATTGAGATGTCTTTTCCTTTATGAGGTAGTGTAGTGTAGTAGAAGGAGTGTCAGAATGAAATGCACAAAGATTTGGGTCCTAGTCCCAGTTCTGCCATTTTGTAACCATGTACATGAGTTGGGGCAGATCATTTAATCTGTTTTCCTTTTTTTAAATTAGGGGTAATAGTAGGAGAGATTATATGGTATATATGGTATATTAGAAAGAAAAGAGGAAAAAGCAAAATACAGCTGTGAAAACGAAGCAAATTGGAAGACAATTTATTTAAAAAGTTTGGTTTTTTTAGTAATTGTATTTAAATTTATTTCAATGTTTTATTGTTTTACGTTATTTTTGTCTAACTTAAATGTGAGAAAAAAAGCAGAGTTCTGGATAGAAGGCAGATAACCTTTGTTCTCATCCAATCTGAACCACTTATTTGCTAAATAATTCCAGTCAAAAACAGAAAAGTATGTGGTATTTTAGTTTTATCTTGAGGAAAGGTCTGGCTTCTCTTACTCTATTTCAAAGCCTAGAAATAAAATGATGATTATTCTGTGACTCATATACTTGCTTTTTATGTCATTGGTTTATTATGAGATTCAAATCAGATAAGGTATATAAAACTGCTTTGAGAATGGTAAGAAGCTATACAAACAAAAGTTCTAAGATATGGCTTATAAATTCTTTTCAACCCTTTTTCCTTTCACTGTTAACAAAAGTTTGCTTTTGAAATGATTAAAATTTTTAAAAAATTAAAATATTTTATTCTAAGCCTGGCTATACTGTTTTAATTTGTAGGATTTTAATCGTTTATCATTATATTTGTAGTAGCTAGACTGATAGGAGAGTTGTGTGTTGAGTCCATCCCCTTTCAGCTGTCTCATCTAGGAATGAAGAAGCAGAAAGGTGGGGCAGGCTGGTTGGATCCACTACAGTGGATTTCCTGTTGAATCAATACTTGCCTCAAAACCACATTAAAGCCAGGAACGGTGGCATGCACCTATAATCCCAGCTACTCGGGAGGCTGAGGTGGTAACATGGCTGCATCCCAGTAATTAAGGCCAGCCTGAGTAACATAGCAAGACCCTGTCTTGTAAAACATACAAAACCAAAGCATTAAAACCAAAGTACTTTTAGTTTTCAGCTGAAACTTAGGTGATGTTCTTATTTCTATATAAATATTTTGTGTATTTATTTAATATACATCAGAAAAATACAGAGCATCTCCTTTTAAAAGTAAATTTGTTTTAATGTTTTTAAAATTAAATAAAATGTTGAGGTATTTATAGTCAAGGAATATGACAAAAATTGTGAAAGTGCTGCTTAAGTAGCCAAACTTTGGGAAATCTAATAGGATTGTGGGTAAGCAAGATCCTGCTGTTGTGTAGCTGGGGAAGACTTTATAGATAACACGTTAGATGTTACCTAAGGTTTCCTGCATGCATGGTTCAATTTAAGAAGTATGTTTAGGTATTATTCTTGGATGAAGAAAATATTAGTTTTAAGTGAGTGTTAATGGACTTTGCCCATGAACTGCATACATGGTCATATATTTTTACTGTTAAGAATTACTGATATTTCCCAGATGTAAAGACCATTCTTCTTATGTCCTTGAGAGCAAAGCCCAGTTGGCAAATAATAAGAAAGTTCATTAGTCAATCTGAGTAAGTATTTGAGTAAGGATCAGGGCAGGTGTGTGTCCTTTTTTGAAGATAAGATTGCCAAACAGTGGCAGTTGATACTGTCAGAGCAGGCACATAATCTGCATGTATCCAACAAAAACAGAAACCCCTTCTGTCAATAAAGTTAATTTGCTAAGTTTGGGAGTCAAAATCTGGAAGTCCAAAAAGATACATAGTGAGGAGAATCATCAAGTATGCATGAGGAAACAAACTGGGATGGCATTACAGGAAAATGATGTCATTACTTGGAAGGAAGCCACCTTCGTGGTTTGCATTCTTTGGAAATAGGTTCTATCTAATTGCTTAACTTTGCAAAAAAAAAAAAAAAAATGAGTGATTTGACTTTCTGATTCCAAATTAATTACTTGACCATTGAAAGTTTTTATAGAGGAGCATTCATGGAATTTGTGTGACCCAGAATGATCCCTGCCTGTGTTTTCTCATCTGCCTTTCCTCTTTTTTTTATTTTTTATTTTATTATTATTATTTTTATTTATTTATTTTTTTTTTTGAGACGGAGTCTCGCTCTGTCACCCAGGCTGGAGTGCAGTGGCCAGATCTCAGCTCACTGCAAGCTCCGCCTCCCGGGTTCACGCCATTCTCCTGCCTCAGCCTCCCAAGTAGCTGGGACTACAGGCGCCCACCACCTCGCCCGGCTAGTTTTTTGTACTTTTTAGTAGAGACGGGGTTTCACCGTATTAACCAGGATGGTCTCGATCTCCTGACCTCGTGATCCGCCCGTCTCGGCCTCCCAAAGTGCTGGGATTACAGGCTTGAGCCACCGCGCCCGGCCCTGCCTTTCCTCTTGTAAACCTTTCCTGATTTGTAAAACATGTATAAGAAACTCAAACATTGGACTTTGGAGACTTGTCATAAAAAATTGTGTTGAGCTATTGCAGGATCGTGGAGAGACAGAGGTTATCTTGGGAAGGAGATCCAGGTCAAATGTACTTGAAAAAAGATTGGTACTTGAGAATGAAAAAGAGGTAAAAAAAAAAAAAAAAAAAAAAAAGGAAGCAAATATAATTGGTGGTAAGGTCACAAATCCAATAATAAGAGAAAGCCCACACATTAAAATTGAAATATTAGAGTAGATAAATGTTACATTTCCCTAAATGTAACACATTCAAAGTCATTACATGGTGCTTGTAATTATTTTGAATTAGATAACTCTTCTTTGCATCATTACCTGAATTGAATATAAAAGGTCTAGCCGTTTAGTAGAGCACAGAAAGCCTTTTCCTGACTTCCTGTGCCATGACCTAGATTTTTTCAGTTATTTATTCATCATTCAATATTTATTAAGCACCTCTCATGTACTATACATAGTCCGTACCTTTCCATGACTTGCAGTCTAAGAAAAAAGATAATCATTGCAAGTTTGATTATTATTGCGAAGGACTTTTTTGTTTGTGTATGGAAACATAACAAAGACACCTAATTTAGACAAGAAGTGGTAAAAGAAAAACAAGAAGTGGTAAAGGAGAAATATTATTTAAGTTCAGGCAAAAAATAAAAAATAAAGAGGTGGAGGGCAGGGGAAGAGTATCCCAGACAGCATATATGAGAGCCATGAAGCTAGAAATTTTGGCACATCAACAACTGACGTGTCAGGAGTGTTGAGAATAGTGAGGAAAAGAGGAAATGGGGTGTGCAATACAGGGATGGGGCCCAACACAGGTCTCCTTAGCCTTATTGAAAGTACAGGTAATATCATAAGTTAGATGAGGGGCCATTGAAGGACTTAATGTCACTGCCTCATAAAACAAAACTTTTTTATTGGAGAGTCACATTCTCTTCACAGGTTTATTCACTTCTGCCCTCTCATGTATCTAAAAATTAAACTTCCCTGGATGCTGTCACTCCTCTTTGTTACTGGCCCATCCATCACATTCTCTTTGTGCCCTAACTTCTAGCAAAAAGAGCTAATATTTATTGCCTCTGTTTCTTCATGACCCATTGCAATCTATCCTCTGTTCTCATAATTAGATTGGAACTGCTGCTTCCAAAGGTGAGGTGTTCATGACTGAATAATCAGCAAACCCAGCAGTCACTCACATTGTTGACCATAGTTCCCCCAAGGCTCCCTTTTTGATGTTCATGACACTACTCTTATTCATCAAATTTCTAACAACTGTCTCTCAGTCTTCTCTCTGACTAGTCACCAAATTCACCCTTCCTCTTAAAGCATATTTTCAATACTTTTCCAATCTTTTAAATCGATTTCTCTTTCTTCCTAGGGCATCTGTATCTACTATTTGGTTTTCAGCTCTTACAAACACTGAAGATGTCCTACCTAACGTTTTTAGCCCAGACTTCTCTGCTTTACTCCAGTTTTGCATTTTCTAGTTGCTTTTTAAATCCCCTCAAATGGTTGTGCCATTGGTACCACAAACTCAATCCTTAGAATACCAGAAACCTACTCCAATCTAAATGACTTCTTCTCTTACCTTGGTTAAAAGCTTTGCCACTCATTCACGTTGGGAACCTGAATGTTACCTTTCATTTTTTTCTCACCTATCCTCACACCTCCTCCCCCACCTAATCATGTGTCAAATCCTGCTGATTACATCTCTGCAGTGTCTCTCAGGTAGTCACTGCTTCCCATTACTGCTGCCATTGCCTTTGTTCATACCCAGCTCACAAGCAGCCAGCTTAAAATCTTCTGATTCATCTCCCAGCCTCTATTCCCTGCCCTTCTCCCAATCTGAACCTGTTTTCCATGTCTGCTAGAGTTATCCTCCTAAAACATACATTTGATGATCTTAGTCTCTTGCTGGTTTACTGAATAAAGTCATAATTCCTTAGCCTTATAATTAATGTGCCCCACAAGTTTGCACCAAACCATTTTTCCTCTTGCATCTCCTAGGTACCTGTGCCCTAACCAAAGCAGACTGTTCTAAAAATCTAACACACATTTACATCTTCATGCCATTTTGTGTATTTTGCCATGTTTCTCTTTTTACTGAAGAACTTCCCATCCCATAATGCCCAATAAAAATGACATTTCTTTTTGATGAAATCTTCCCTGATCCTCTTAAATAAAATTGCTTTTTCCTATATGTCCCAAAAACATTTTGTATGTGATTCAATCATATAAAGCATTTGTTTCTGTAAAACATCATTGCACACCTGCCGTGTTTGAAGGGCACAATTTTTTTTTTTTTTTTTTTTTGAGACGGAGTCTCACTCTGTGGCCCAGGCTGGAGTGCAGTGGCCGGATCTCAGCTCACTGCAAGCTCCGCCTCCCGGGTTTACGCCATTCTCCTGCCTCAGCCTCCCGAGTAGCTGGGACTACAGGCCCCCGCCACCTCGCCCGGCTAGTTTTTTGTATTTTTTAGTAAAGGCGGGGTTTCACCGTGTTAGCCAGGATGGTCTCGATCTCCTGACCTCGTGATCCGCCCGTCTCGGCCTCCCAAAGTGCTGGGATTACAGGCTTGAGCCACCGCGCCCAGCTGAAGGGCAGAATTTATTCTTCAGCTTATTTGTGGTTGTGAGAGAGAAAAAAGAGATCCTCCTCTAAGTACTGTTTGAAGATAGAGTGCGTGTCTTCTTTGTATATTTATATCTTCATAGTAACTAGTACAAAACCTTGCACATGTAACACATTTGATGAATATCTGTCATAGCAATTATCAATTGTTCTGTTTCATATACAAAGTACTTCCAAGGTGTCAGCTTTTAAGGTGTAAACACACACACACACACACACACACACACACACACACACACACACACACACACACACACACATAATGCTGCAGTTGCTTTCAATAAATGAGGACACATTTATCTGCTCAGGCTTTCCAGCAGTGCTTTATTATATAAGCTATTCTGGTTAGCTCTATTTTATGGATCAGATGCTTGCCCTGGCTACCTCGAGGTAAGAATTTATAAGGCCTGGGACCAGATGATGTCAGGACCCAAAGCAGCTTTAAGGGTATGCTGTTTTCCTCACCTGTCATTTTCTTTATGACTATTGATCATTGCTTCTCTGTTCCCCTCTTTTCACTTTATCTTTTCTTACTCATTTTTCTCTTACCATAGACTTGTCTTAGAGAGAATTGTATGGGTACCATTGCCTGTCTCTACATCATGACCTTTCAGCTTCACCTCCCACTGTTAATTGTAACAGAGTCTTTATCTATCCCAGTTCCAGCTCCCAAGAGAGAACCTCATGGGCCCAGTACTCCTTTCGGACCAGGCCTCATTATAGGTTTCTTGCATAGGCAGCCCTTTGGTCATATATACCACCTCTGGTCCAACCACCTCCAGCTTGCTACACAATGTGTCTGGCTCAGTCATAGGAGTTATGAACGGGGTATTTCCTCTTCATAAGGGATGTGAGCCTTTTCTGCCTACACTCACCAAATGCCATCACTGGATAGAAGTATTTATATATCTAAGTACCCTTTAAAAATTTAAATTATTTTCCTACTCTCATATCTTAACAGAACTTCCACAAACACTAAAATAGTTATATTGATTTAAAAAATTATGACCCCAATTATTGATTCTCTCTTTTTCATAATGTGCCTTGTCCTTCAAGTCACACACTTACAAGATTTATGATTGCTAATGTTTGAAAAAGTCTTACACTTGATTCTTTTTCTCTATTCTTCCTCACCTTTTCTAAATAGAGCCCATATAAATTCCCAACATTTGGTGTTTGCCCTCTCTTTTACCATCCCTTATTTTATTGCTTCCAGTAATTTTAGATGAACTCTGGAGAACATATGAGGCTGAGTCTCTTCACTTTGTGCTCGACTTTAGGTCAAGTTCTTTTGACACTTACACCACAAATGGATTTTATATTCAGTGATTTGCTGAGTGAAGAAGTTAGAGAAGCCATGAAAATAAAAAGGATTTTTCTAGATTAAAGTCATCCAGTCTAATAGTCTGTGACATTTCCAAGATTTTTCAACTTTGATTTCATTCCTAAGTTATGTAATACCAAATATCTTGGTAAATCATTTTATAGCTATAGCATGAATATCCTGTTTCTAATTTAATCTCATCTTTTGATTTTCTTCATGTGCTCCTGAAAACAACCTTTTATGGCTGTAGCCAGAATCAGTTTAGCATTCTTTTATCCTAGTCTTCTTTAATTTTTTAAACATTAATGGACTGTTTTTAAAAGTAATAATCAAGCAGCATGCTAATAATGCAAAGTCTTCCATGGCATTTCTCTTGCCTTTAGCTAATATTTGTAATTCTTTGTTAATATGTTTTGGTATGTGTGTTTTTTCTGCAGCTCTTAGGACTTGGCAAAATTACAACTGAATCTGAAAACTAGCAACTTCTTGTTCTTCTCAGGAAAGCCAAGAAAACGATGTAATGCAACATTAAAACCAATCTCTAAGGAATCAAATGTGGAATATCTAGGTTTCAGTGCTATCATTGGTAGGCACTCAGTAAATATTTGTTAAAATGACTGACAGAATTTTTATTAAGTGAATAGAATTTATGATCATTTCAAACCCTTACTATCTTGGTTTCAAAGGCAAAGCAAGTATGTAAAAATCAAGTTTCTTTTTGGAGAAACATAAGGCACAACTAATGAAAGCACTGACTTCCAGAAAAGTCTCGAAGTTAATTGTGTATCACTCACTAGAGTGTCATCCTTTGAAAAGACAGCCAACGACATCCACATTGCCTTGCATGCAATGCCCTACATTTCCACGGACCACATCCAGTGTCCTCATTTCTGTTTGAGGCCCAGGGGAAGCATGCCTGGTCTTTCTCTTTATTTCACAGCTTGAAATTACCCATCTGCCAATAGATCGATAGTATTAGTCTATTGTCTTCTAACTTCTTTAAGGGAAAGAACGTCTAAGAGTCATGGTGCTTTTACCAGAACACGATGAAGTATTGCTATGACAACCTTAATTGTATATTATAGGCAAATCAGATACCACCTTGAGAAGACAAGATAAATAATTGCCTGCACTAATGGCTTGAGACAAATTTATGAGAAAGAAAATGCTTATAATTTAGAGAGCTGTATACATTAACTTGTGTATGAATTGGAAAATGCCTGCTTTTATTTAATTTTAGCAGTAAATCACCTAGCTTCAACTTGCAAAATATTTGTTTCATTAAATCTGAGAACCAATGATCTTAGTGATTTAGCTCCTGATAATTAAACAAAATGATAAATTAGTCTATTGTAAAGTCTAATGTAAAATTGTTTAGACTTTCAGAAAATGTATCACTGCTTTTTTATTCTAAGGTGTTTGCGTCTGCATTTATATCTCAAAAAATTATAAAATGCTCTGTACCTGTTGCCTCTCTTTTAATGCCCTTGACTTCCTACCACGCTTCTCCTGTACCATGCACATATGTACATTTTCCTTTCACATCAGTGTGTGATTTTCTAGTTATAACCAGGTATGTTAATGAGAAATAGACATTAATTAGAAATGGAAAAGTTCAATTTTACTAATCTAAACTTAAACACTGTAGTGTTCAGTGTTATATTGAGGAAAATAATCACTGTTTTTTACTGTCTGGATGGTAATGTGAAAGCCAAAATAATGTGGAGTTATGATTCAAAATTACACCCTCTTAAAAGTCCATGTGATGCAACCTCAAAGTCTCGAAGTACCACAATACTTGGTATCTAGGCACTCAATCCCAAATAATAGCTGTCTGGCAACTATTTCATAGTGTCTGTTTTCTGCCTTCCATAATAGAATTTGTTGTTTTTTAAATGCTTTTTTCTGTTTGTTACATAAATATGTATGCTGATGGTTCAGAAAGAAAAAAAAAAACAATTCTGAGGGCCTCAGAAACTGAAGTAATTAAACCATTTTGAAAATTATCAGTGCACCTCCAGGAGTTGATTCATTTCGGGAGAACTTAATCTTGTCCTGACCTTCAGAATGGATGAGATGAGTAGGAAGAAGCTTAGTTTATATTCCCAAGGCAAATGAATGGTTTCATTATATGACCTGACTGTATCTACAGCACAGACTCAGTGACAAAGAGGACATTTGTTTCTGTGTGTTAAGATGGTTTTAAGAACCTTTATTCCTGCCCCAAACAGGAGAACTGTTGAACTGTTACCACACAGAATGCTTATCAAAGACACTGACATCTTTCCAGCCTGCTCCACCTGTGCCCCAATTGCTACCTGTTGTTGAGTGTGTGTTACCACTTCCAAGCCATCTTCTGTTGAATTTCAAGAGAAGCCACTCTGAGCAGCAGTCTCTCAGTTTCACGACTTTAGAATGACCTCTTTCATTTTGCGTTTATATGTGACCAAAGGTGGCTCAGATTGGGTTTCCCAGCTTCCTAGGTGAAGTTTGACACCAAGAGATGGGGTCAAGCTAGGGTGCCCTCAGGAAGTTAATCATGAAGATAAATTGGTCCAACATTTAAGTGTAATTAAGCCCAGAAAAAATTGAAATTGTATTTAAATACATCTGTTTAACACTCTTCCCTCTTTGTATCCCAGGCACACCAGTTTTAGTGTTTATAATGAGCTTTACAGATCTAATATTACACTTTTAATTAAGATTTTTTTTTAAGCAGCAATATCTTGCCTTAGTTTTAGTTGATTTATTTATAAAGTACCTTGTTTGAGACAGCAATTCTTATCTTAGCCCACAAGTATATTTTTACCTGGCATTCACATGAACTTGGGTTTCTGGCATAGCATTCTATAGGTCATTTGGACAGCCTCCCATCTGGTCTTTTGATACCATTTGCACCAATCTCAGTATTTCCTGTAACCATTTTAGACCATAGCCTTCACACATCCTTTCGGTCCTGGCTGTTGACTGTGCCAAGAAAAATGTGTAACCAGTTAGTTAGACTTTGTTGCTCAGCAAACTCATTAATCTCTGGACCAGGTCAGGCACCAGTCTTCATATCTGATTTTTGGTAGTTACACAAAGTAAGCAGTATTGATTTTAGACAACTCCATCATTTGGTAATTGCTTAGAGCCTTGAAAAATGTAAGCCAGATTAAGAAGGCAAAGGGCAAAGGTTCCAGTTCTTTAATATTATGTAGTCTTCTGGTTTATTTTTCTCTTTGCTCTACCAAGGAGTGAAGTCAACTGAGTTCTTTCTCAAAACTCAGATTAATGAATTCCAAATGTGACAAAAACCCTGTGAGGTTACAATGACTTCTTTGGTGTTTGTCTCTTTTAATCCCTCAAATATTTCTTCAGGAAAGGAAGAAGTGACAAGTCTAAACTGAAGAAGTTGACATCAGAGGGTCAGTGGCATGGAATCTTAGTTCAGTTCCCACAAAAGGAGGATTTCCTGGTACCAAGAGATAAAATAAATATGATTTGGGGAGCTGGGACAGGACTTCAAAGGGGCAGGGAATAAATAAATATTAAATTACTAATGTCTTTACTAGGCAATTTATACATGTTATCTTCTTTAATCCTTATAATTACTCTGCAAGGTAATTATCAGCATTCCTCTTTTGCAGAAATGGAGCCTTACTAAAGTTAACTCTCTCCCCAAGCACTGTACATTTGGTAGCCTGGAGTTCAGAGCCAGTATTATCTTAGTGTAAAACACTGACACTTCCAGTACGTTGTTTGTTTCAAGGGAAAAACAGAGCATTAATTCCAAGGTAAAGTTGACTTGCTGTATTTCATAAATTATATTGGCAGATCCTTTTCTATGATGATTTCCACCTAGAATGCCTGGTGCCTTTTTTAGGTAGGAAGAACAGTATTCATTAAGACTTTGCATGCTATTCAGAGAAAAATATGTTCACTGATATCATCTGACCCACCCAGGACCACCCCCCTACACACACACACCACAACACACTGTACTGTAACTTTTCCTGAGCCTGGGTCAGGCCTTCTAATCAGCAATATTTATTTAGTTTCTTGAATATACATTAGAATTTTAGGGTTTTTCTCTATCAGCTATTGAAAAAGTTTCATGTGCCTACATGCCAAGCAACATGGTAATACTTTTTTACCTGTAGTGTCAATTATTGCTTTGTATGAAGTAGGCCTTTCTATGTTGATTTAACAGATGAAGGAATAAACTCAAAGTTTCTGAAGATTCATGTAGGTTTACCTAGTTGACAAGTTATAGAGCTAGAATTTGAGCCTCTGTCTATTTTGATTCTAAAACTGTTCTTTTCCTTGTGTCATGGCCATTTGTCCCTCTACTCATGGTCCCTCTGGGTGACATGCGTGCTTTTGTTGTTAGTTGTGGCTTTTTACAGAGCACCATAAAATGGAATGCACCATAGAAAACAATAATACCTTAGAGTCACATGGAGCTGACTTTTAATTCTATTTACTATTGATTATCTTTGTTTGTTGTATTTGGCTATCTAATGACCTTTTCAGATATTATATTTTTATCTTGAACTTTTCTTTGTTTCAAGATTTCATTTATTTTTATACTTGATTTCTTGTATATCTTTGAATACATGGAGCCAATTTATGATAGCAGTTTAATATTTTTGCTAATTCTATCATCTCATTTATTTTCTATTAATTAATTTTTCTCCTGATTATAGGTTATATATTCTTATTTCCTATATCTGGTAGTTTTTTTAATTGAATGCCGGTTATTGTGATTGTATATTTTTATGTGATGGATTTTGTTGTATTCCTTTAAAGAGTGTTGGATTTTGTTTTGGTAGGCAGCTATGGTAATTGTGTATTAGTTTGATTCTTAAAATCTTATTTTTATGTTCTTTCAAGACAGATCTGGAGTAGTCTTTACTTTAGGGTTAATTTAGCCCCACATTTAAGTTTTAGCCATTTTAGGGTCTTTTGCCCTGTGGCTGGTGGGAACTTGAACAATTTTCAGTCTTGAATGTGCACTTAAGTTGTTTGACTTAAAGCTCCCCAGCAATTATTCTTTCTTTGGAGGCTGTACTTGCTGGGCCTCATGGGGCTTTACCCAGTGCATGTACACATTAGCATTTACCAAAGACTCAAGGAGACCCTTATGAAAAAATTCTAGAACTCTTTCTCTGGGTAGCTCACTTCTTTTGGGTACTCTGTCTTGCAAATTTTAGATGCTTTGGCTTCCTCAGTCTTTATCTCTGTCTCCTGAACTCAGAGAGGTTGCTTAGAAAGGGTCCTCCTTCCTGCAACACAGTCTAAAAATTGCCTCCAGGCAAAAAGCCTCATTTGTTTCCCATCTCTTAGGGATCGCAGTCCTGGATTGGCTATTCTTCAATGACCGAATATAGTTGTTTTCTATATTTTGTCTAGTTTTTAAATTGTTTATAGAGGGAGGGTAATTCTTGACCCTGTCAGTCCCTCATGACCAGAAGTAGAAATCCCAACTATGTTTGGAAATGTTAACTTTTCTAAATTATAGATTTCTTTTATTTTCATTTTTAAAATGATCTTATATCATAAGACCTGCCTCTCAAGAATATTATAAAGATTAGAAATAATATTTATGCTCTCAGTAATGCACAAACATTTGGATTTAATATGTCAGTAGCTCAGTTTCCTTATTTGTGCAATGGGGATAATAATAGTACTTCTTAAGGTAGTTTTGTGGATTAAATAAATTATTAATAATATTTGCGATTCCTTTAGACAAATGCCTAGCACATAGTAAGAGTATTAAGTGTCAATAAAATAATTTTGGACAGCCAAGAGTGTGTTGTCTACTCCCAGAAATAAAACAATCTCATGGTTAATCAACAGTGAACACAACTAGAGTTAGAGAACACGCAAACTATCTCTTAACTTCTCTTAATGAGATGCTTTTCAGTCCACAGAGATCCATCTCAGATGGTTGTCCAGGGTTTCATATCTCTCATCTCCTCCCCTCCATTTTCCCTCTGTCTTAACCTCTCCTCCACTTTCTGCTCATGTGTTTAGTTCACTCTTGGACACGTGATGAAACATTCTCAGAATCATGATGATCATACTTGCCTACATCTTTTTTAGAGTGTTCATGTACCTTTTAACATTTATCTTTAAAAAGCTTAGGTTGTTAAATTTTTTCACAATGGAGCATCCATAGGATAAATTTTTCTCTTGATAGCTAGGCCACTTCTTGTAACTTTGATGTGTTGTTATGCTAACAGTCTCTGTTTCTTTACTATATTTTACCAGAGAATCCTGCTGAGGATTAAGAGGGAAAGAAAAGAATTAGATGATGAGGACCAAATACATAAAGCTCTTCAAGAAGTGTCTTATATATAATATAAACTCAGTAAGTAATGGCTGTTATTTTGATATCACCATTTGAGTGGTCACACAAGTGACACTGTACATCTAACACTTGTGTATTAAATATTACATTGTGTGTAAAGTGTTAAGACTAAAGACTAATATTAAGACTTAAACATGAGCAGAGGGTTTGGGGAGGACTACGTTGCCCCTGAATGTGATCATTTATGTACAATTCAAACTTACGTGTTGTAGATTGTGGGGTCTAATACTTCTACAGCTCTCTTACCAATATCCTAGAATCCTTTGTTTTATTGTCATTCAGTTGACTCTCACCTGCCAAAGTCTCAACCATGGATGGAGTGTGAACCTCCTCTGCTTATTTAAATCAAGGCAAATTGGTGCCTCTATCAATTTAGTTCACCAGTCTATGTAAGCTGATACTCAATATTGCTCTCCGATCTTTGTCAACTCTCACTCACATTCTTGCTATCACAACCATAAATTTTGCCCCCTCCCTTCAAGTTTAGAACACTTCTTTCTCCTCTATTGAATAAGTTCATTTATTCATTCAATATTTATTGAATATTTATTGGGTGCCTACTGTATTTTGGGCTGGAATGTAGTGTGCTACACTGTGTGGTTGCACTGTAAGCAAAATACAGAAATGGATAGGACCCTCTGAAGGGAGAGAGAGAAATTAATCAAATGGTCACAAATCTTATAGACTATAATGATAGCTATGAATGGAGCTATAAGTGCATGTATAAGAGCATGTCAGCTGGGTGAAGAGGAGTTGAATTGGGAGACAAGACAGGTTTCAAAGCAAAGAAAATAGAACATACCAGGGAACATGTTAATCTCATAGATGGTCCATCATGTGCTCTAGTCTTCCACTTCACCAATAAAATAAATAGAAACCACCAGAATGAAACACTCAGCTTCCTCTTCCAAACCTGCACTCAAACCTGTGTTGATCCTATTCTTTTCTTCTTCCTGTTATAGACCAAGCCCAAGATGAGGCTCTGGTTCCATTTCTTCCACTCTCTACTGGTTTCTTCTAATCAATAGAGAGTATTTCTCACTTTTAAAAACAAAACAAAAAACAAAACTTTCCAAGACTGAACTTCCCACTCCTATCTTCACTTATTTTTTCTCTTTGATGTAGTGATCAACTTTTTGTGGGCATAGCCTATATTGTTTTGTTGTTTATTTCCATTTCCTCTTATAAGAATTGAAATCTGACTTCCACCCTTAATACTCCATTGAAAATTCTGTTTGCCAAAGTCACTGATAATGTCCATGTAATTAACTTCAACTTATGTTTTCAAGTACTTACTTTTCTTGCCCACTTAGTGGTGTGTGACACTGTTAGACAATCCTTTGTTCTTGAAAACTGGTTTTCCTTCTACTGATCTAGACACTGTCAATTTTTTTTTTTTTTTAAGATGAAGTCTTGCTCTTGTCCCCCAGGTTGGAGTGTGATGGCGCAATCTCGGCTCACTGCAACTTCTGACTCCTGGGTTCAAGCGATTCTCTTGCCTCAGCCTCCCGAGTAGCTGTGATTACAGGTGCCCACCACCATGCCTGACTAATTTTTGTATTTTTAGTAGAGACAGGGTTTCCCCATGTTGGCCAGGCGGGTCTCGAACTCCTGATGTCAGGTGATCACCCACCTCAGCCTCCTAAAGTGCTGGGATTACAGGTGTGAGCTACTGTGCCTGGCCTAGACACTGTTTATTTCACTTTTTGGTCTCCTCTTCTACTCCTGTTTCTTGGGGACTGATCTTGAGCTATCTGTTTGTCTCATTCTGTATACAGAAGGTCAATAACTTTAGAAAAAAAGAGATGCTCCTAATTGATTTTACTCTAGTATACATCTGCATTATAGTATGCTATAACACGGGGTCCTCAATCCCCAGGCCACAGTCCAGTACTGCTCCACAGACTGTTAGCAACCAGGGCTGCACAGCAGTAGGTGAGCGGCAGGTGAGTGAGCAAAGCTTCATCTGTATTTATAGCAACTCCCTATTGCGCACATTACCTCTTGAGCTCTGCCTCCTGTCAGATCAGTGGCAGCATTAGATTCTCATAGGAGTGTGAACCCTATTGTGAACTAGGCATAGGAGGGATCTAGGTTGCATGCTCCTTGTGAGAATCTAGTGCCTGATGATCTGTTACTGTCTCCCATCACCTCCAGATAGGAAATATAGTTTCCCTCCAGATGAGAAACCATAGTTAGTTGCAGGAAAACAAGTTCAGGCCTCCCACTGGTTCTACATTATGGTGAGTTGTATAATTATTTTTAGTATACATTACAATATAGTAGTAATAGAAATAAAGTACACAATAAATGTGATGTGCTTGAATCATCCCGAAACCATTCCTCAACCCTGGTCCATGGAAAAAATTATCTTCCACAAAACAGGTTCCTGGTGCCAAAAAGGTTGGGGACTGCTTGCTATATCATTTGCTTATACTTTACTATTTCTCCCCCTTTACCCTACCTAATCCAATTAAACTCCATTCCAGGGATCTTTATCTCTGTTTAACTTAACAGAGCCTGGAGCAATGCTAGGACCACAATAAGCAATCAATAAACATTTTTGAATGAATTAATAACATGAGGACCAATACATGTCATCTAAGTGCCTCTAGAGTATGCACACACTTGGTTCTTCTTTCTTTGGATTAATTGACATTTGTTGAAAAAGCAGTTAACAGAAAATGGGCTTCATCTTATTTCCAGCTGTGACTGATTAATAGGGGCTGCCCTCAGAGCATTTTGAAAGTACTTACCTAGAGCTTGATGGAACAGAGTGCCATTATCTATTAATAATATTTTAACATAAATGATACTACTTTAATAATAGTGTTACATTTTAATAATAACAGAAATAATAATAACATTTATTGTGCATGGATCACATGCCATGCACTATACTAAACATATTAGTGGATTATCTCAATTAGATTTCACAACAACTCCAAGAGACACCATTATTATACTTGTCTTAACATTGATGAAACTGAGACACAGAGAAGTTAATAGCTTGCCAAAAACCACACAGCAAGCAAGTAGTAGAGTTGAGGTTTAAACCTATTCTGTCGCCCATTAAAAACCCATGTGCTGAGTATCATGGTACACAATTTTCATGAGAAGTGGTGGTCTTTTTCTTTCTACTGTGCTTTTGCCATTCTTGGCCTAAATTATGAAGAGGGAAGGGGAGAACAGTATAGTTGATGATAGTGTACAAAAAGAAGGCAATTCTGCTGTTAGACCTCAGTCATCACATCTCAAATGTGGATTATTTAGTTAAAAAATACACACACACTTTTTATCCTTTGAAATAATCACAAAAGTTGAAACTATAGGAGAGAGAATCTTGTTTTTGAAATAATTTAAGTTGCCAAGCTGATGCACAAATACTGTCGAATACTTTAATGTGTGTTTCCTACCAACAGAGATATTTTCCCTGCATAATTACAACAAAATTCAGAAATTAACATTGTTAACGTTAGCACCATATAATACTCAGTCTTCATATTTAGATTTGTAGTCCAGTTGTCCCAATAATATATATATATATATATATATATTTTTTTTTTTTTTTTTTTTTTTTTTTTTTTTTTGAGATGGAGTCTTGTTCTGTCACCCAGGCTGGAGTGCAGTGGCGTAATCTCAGTTTATGGGTAATCTCCGCCTCCCAGGTTCAAGCAATTCTCCTGCCTCAGCCTCCCAAGTAGCTGGGATTACAGGCACCCACCACACGCCTGGCTAATTTTTGTATTTTTGGTAGAGATGGGGTTACACCATGTTGGCCAGACTGGTCTCAAACTGCTGACCTCAGATGATACACCCACCTCAGCCTCCAAAAGTGTTGGGATTACAGGTGTGAGCCACTGTGCTTGGCCCCTATAATATTCTTTTTTTTTTTTTTTTTTTTTTTTTTTTTTGAGGTGATAGATTGCCTAATTCTCTTTTTTTTTTTTTTTTTTAAATTTATTTATTATTATTATACTTTAAGTTGTAGGGTACATGTGCATAACGTGCAGGTTTGTTACATATGTATACTTGTGCCATGTTGCTGTGCTGCACCCATCAACTCGTCATTTACATCAGGTATAACTCCCAATGCAATCCCTCCCCCCTCCCCCCTCCCCATGATAGGCCCCGGTGTGTGATGTTCCCCTTCCTGAGTCCGAGTGATCTCATTGTTCAGTTCCCACCTATGAGTGAGAACATGCGGTGTTTGGTTTTCTGTTCTTGTGATAGTTTGCTAAGAATGATGGATTCCAGCTGCATCCAAGTCCCTACAAAGGACTCAAACTCATCCTTTTTTATGGCTGCATAGTATTCCATGGTGTATATGTGCCACATTTTCTTAATCCAATCTGTCACTGATGGACATTTGGGTTGATTCCAAGTCTTTGCTATTGTGAATAGTGCTGCAATAAACATATGTGTGCATGTGTCTTTATAGCAGCATAATTTATAATCCTTTGGGTATATACCCAGTAATGGGATGGCTGGGTCATATGGTACATCTAGTTCTAGATCCTTGAGGAATCGCCATACTGTTTTCCATACTGGTTGAACTAGTTTACAATCCCACCAACAGTGTAAAAGTGTTCCTATTTCTCCACATCCTCTCCAGCACCTGTTGTTTCCTGACTTTTTAATGATTGCCATTCTAACTGGTGTGAGATGGTATCTCATTGTGGTTTTGATTTGCATTTCTCTGATGGCCAGTGATGATGAGCATTTTTTCATGTGTCTGTTGGCTGTATGAATGTCTTCTTTTGAGAAATGTCTGTTCATGTCCTTTGCCCACTTTTTAATGGGGTTGTTTGTTTTTTTCTTGTAAATTTGTTTGAGTTCTTTGTAGGTTCTGGATATTAGCCCTTTGTCAGATGAGTAGATTGCAAAAATTTTCTCCCATTCTGTAGGTTGCCTGTTCACTCTGATGGTAGTTTCTTTTGCTGTGCAGAAGCTCTTTAGTTTAATGAGATCCCATTTGTCAATTTTGGCTTTTGCTGCCGTTGCTTTTGGTGTTTTAGACATGAAATCTTTGCCTATGCCTATGTCCTGAATGGTACTACCTAGGTTTTCCTCTAGGATTTTTATGGTATTAGGTCTAACATTTAAGTCTCTAATCCATCTTGAATTAATTTTCGTATAAGGAGTAAGGAAAGGATCCAGTTTCAGCTTTCTACTTATGGCTAGCCAATTTTCCCAGCACCATTTATTAAATAGGGAATCCTTTCCCCATTTCTTGTTTCTCTCAGGTTTGTCAAAGATCAGATGGCTGTAGATGTGTGGTATTATTTCTGAGGACTCTGTTCTGTTCCATTGGTCTATATCTCTGTTTTGGTACCAGTACCATGCTGTTTTGGTTACTGTAGCCTTGTAGTATAGTTTGAAGTCAGGTAGCGTGATGCCTCCAGCTTTGTTCTTTTGACTTAGGATTGTCTTGGAGATGCGGGCTCTTTTTTGGTTCCATATGAACTTTAAAGCAGTTTTTTCCAATTCTGTGAAGAAACTCATTGGTAGCTTGATGGGGATGGCATTGAATCTATAAATTACCTTGGGCAGTATGGCCATTTTCACAATATTGATTCTTCCTATCCATGAGCATGGTATGTTCTTCCATTTGTTTGTGTCCTCTTTGATTTCACTGAGCAGTGGTTTGTAGTTCTCCTTGAAGAGGTCCTTTACATCCCTTGTCAGTTGGATTCCTAGGTATTTGATTCTCTTTGAAGCAATTGTGAATGGAAGTTCATTCCTGATTTGGCTCTCTGTTTGTCTGTTACTGGTGTATAAGAATGCTTGTGACACTCTAACATCGCAATTAAAAGAACTAGAGAAGCAAGAGCAAACACATTCGAAAGCTAGCAGAAGGCAAGAAATAACTAAGATCAGAGCAGAACTGAAGGAGATAGAAACACAAAAAACCCTCCAAAAAATCAATGAATCCAGGAGTTGGTTTTTTGAAAAGATCAACAAAATTGACAGACCACTAGCCAGACTAATAAAGAAGAAAAGAGAGAAGAATCAAATCGACGCAATTAAAAATGATCAAGGGGATATCACCACCGACCTCACAGAAATACAAACTACCATCAGAGAATACTATAAACACCTCTACGCAAATAAACTGGAAAATCTAGAAGAAATGGATAATTTCCTGGACACTTACACTCTTCCAAGACTAAACCAGGAAGAAGTTGAATCCCTGAATAGACCAATAGCAGGCTCTGAAATTGAGGCAACAATTAATAGCCTACCAACCAAAAAAAGTCCAGGACCAGATGGATTCACAGCTGAATTCTACCAGAGGTACAAAGAGGAGTTGGTACCATTCCTTCTGAAACTATTCCAATCAATAGAAAAAGAGGGAATCCTCCCTAACTCATTTTATGAGGCCAACATCATCCTGATACCAAAGCCTCGCAGAGACACAACAAAAAAAGAGAATTTTAGACCAATATCCCTGATGAACATCGATGCAAAAATCCTCAATAAAATACTGGCAAACCGGATTCAGCAACACATCAAAAAGCTTATCCACCATGATCAAGTGGGCTTCATCCCTGGGATGCAAGGCTGGTTCAACATTCGCAAATCAATAAACATAATCCAGCATATAAACAGAACCAAAGACAAGAACCACATGATTATCTCAATAGATGCAGAAAAGGCTTTTGACAAAATTCAACAGCCCTTCATGCTAAAAACGCTCAATAAATTCGGTATTGATGGAACGTACCTCAAAATAATAAGAGCTATTTATGACAAACCCACAGCCAATATCATACTGAATGGGCAAAAACTGGAAAAATTCCCTTTGAAAACTGGCACAAGACAGGGATGCCCTCTCTCACCACTCCTATTCAACATAGTGTTGGAAGTTCTGGCTAGGGCAATCAGGCAAGAGAAAGAAATCAAGGGTATTCAGTTAGGAAAAGAAGAAGTCAAATTGTCCCTGTTTGCAGATGACATGATTGTATATTTAGAAAACCCCATTGTCTCAGCCCAAAATCTCCTTAAGCAGATAAGCAACTTCAGCAAAGTCCCTATAATATTCTTAATAGCAAATGGATCCCATTCAGAATCATGCTTATGCATTCAGTTGCTATATTCTTTAGTCTCTTCTAGTCTGGAGCAGTTGCTGGGTCTTTCTTGACTTTCATGACCTTGAACAATTAAAAGGCAATTGTTTTATAGAATGTTTCTCCTCACTCCACTCAGGTTATGACTCCCACAGCAGCCCCGCTCCACGCATGTTCTAATTACTCTCAGGCTGTGACACCCACGTCAGGTTCTCTCTCCACATAAACAGTCACCTTCGCCTGTCTGAGCTCCAGCAGTGTGGCTTCCTGCCCTTTCCAGCAAAATGCTTACATTGTTCTGCCCATCTATTGGCTTTAGGACTGAACTTTTCAAAAAGGGAAAGGGAAGCAGAGATTAGATATCAATTTAAGATGAATTTCAGCTCCAGAATTCTATGATAGATAAATTAATATGGTCAAATATTTGAAAGTTTGTGCTCAGAAAATGGAGTACAGCTGTGTCGATATCATTGGAAAAAATAACCATGTCTGAAATAATAACTGAGGCCAGAGCAAAGGGAGGCACTGAGTAGCTTGGGATTTTGCTAGATGTGGCACCCTGTGTGTGGCACACTGGGGAGTCTGGCCAGAGCACATGATCCCAGAGTGGGCAGAGAAGTCAGAATATGTTTACAGACTCCCCCACCCCCAGAAAGGGAGAGGAGGTGGTGGAAGGCCAGAAAGCAAGGAATGTCCATTCATTAGTGTGGTCAAGGCAAAAAAGGGAAATATAACAATACCAACCAGCAAGTATCTTAATATGGGTTAGCCAGATTAGTGATCTAACGTGTTATGGGAACAATACACCTGGTCTGAGTAATGTATTGCTGAACATACATTATTACTTAGACCACTAGATACCATTGATTTGTGTTATCTTACCAACAGCGAAGTTTGTCCCAGGTTCTAAGTAATTGATATTATGCTGCCATCCTTTGGTTGAATTTAAAATGCCTTCTTTACTAACTGGAACTATTTTTGTGTATTTTAAACAGAGGGTATCACAATTTTAATTACATTTTTTAGATTGACAGTAATGATAAATAATGTATGGAGACAAGTGAATAAATAAAACTTGATACTTATGTAATAAGTTTAAAAGTCATTGAAAAGCCCATTCTAGCTAAAGATGAACTACCAGTCATTTGTTTAATTTATTTCAGAGGCTTCGTCATACTCACTGGTACTTAAGATTTAGCCCTTTTTTCATCATCATGGCACTTTTTCATTGTTTTTCTACAAGCAATGTAAGCATACAGTGAATTTCCTTAATACCATCCTTAGATTTGGACAAGAGTGACCTGTGCTCTACTCTAGGTCTTGCCCTTTTGAGACCCCTGAATATCAGACATGATTCAATCTGTACAACATATGTGTATGCACACATAGAAGTGCACATACACACACATGCATAGACACACACATTTTTAAAAAACATCTAGTACCCACATCACTTAGGATCCGGTGCTCAGTGCTCACATATGGCCCAATAACTCTAAATATACATACTCATTAGTAATTCCGTTCGGTTCCCAGGGGAACATTTCTCCACATCTCTTGCTTTCAGTTCCCTACGAAAAAGTGACTGTGCCTGATGCCATGAAGGAGACATTGCCTTGGAATGTAGGGGATTTGAGCTACAGAGGAAAGAGAAAAGACACATTAATTGCCTAGTAAACCCTTCCTCAAGGATAGCATGAATGCAATAGATTCTTACAAAATGAAATACCATGTCTCAATAGTACCCAGTGTCCATTCTCTTGCTTGTCTTTATGTAACAATTAGTGATTCAGGAGGGACTCATAAATTATGATGGGTATTGGCAATAGTTGCACATGGAGGCGGGAAAATATTTCTCAATATCAATTTATTTTACTCTTAAATCTGAATTTATGTTGGTCTAGACATATGCTGGAAGTGTGATACTTTTTTTTAACATTGGCATCCATGTGAACCTTGAAAGATAGAATTGCATGTAATTTTACTTTTATAAACATTTTTAATGTTTAATAAGTTTTTAATTAAAAAATTATGTGCTTTATTAAATACTGTCAGTTTAAATTTGATATTCATTAATTATACTATGCATGTTGTTTTTTAATTTTGATAGATATTGTATAAAATTTCATTTTTTTGAAAATATAAAATATGTAATATTTTTAACATTTACTTTAAGATTATATTTTTTGTGAAAATATTTTCAAAATTTCTAGACTTTGAATACAATTATATTTTGTTTTTAATATTTTATATCAGGGTTCAGCAAACCTTTCTGTAAAGGACCAGATAGTAAATATTTTAGGTTTTGTAGACCATGTGGTTCCTATCACAACTATTCAGCCTTGCTATTGTAGCATGAAAGTGCCATATACACTGTATAAACAAATGAGCATCATTGTGTTCTAATAAAACTTTATTTACAAAAGCAGGTGGTAGGCCAGATTGGGTCCATAGGCTATAGTTTGCCAACTCCCACTTTAGATTATTTATGATGAGAGAACCTCCACTTCTAGTAATGAGGGACACCAAAATTTATCATCTCACTTTAAACAACTAGAATACTGAGTAAAATATATGAAAAACAGTTTTTAGACATTGGATAACAGGTAGCATAAGATAATGATCCTTGAGAGAAAGGAAAGAAATACAATCAACCCTACCATTGCTCCAGCTTAACGCTGGGTAGAAAATTGATAGGCTGCAGCACAAAGAGGAGGAAACTCCAACAGACCAGTATTCTCACGGAGTTGATATGTCATAGTTTGGAGTTCAGGGAGACAGCAAAATATTGGAGAAGATACTGCTGCACAGAGGGAAATTGGGGGAGAATGAATGAGAGCTACAGAGATCTGTAAAAATGTCTTCAGGAGTCTTTAGCTAATGTGTGGTTTGTGCACGTATGTAAAAGAGTTACCCAAGATGAGGAAAAAAACACCCAGAAAGGAGCAGGCAGCAAAGGCTGTCCCCAGTGCTAACACAGGGCTAGGAATATTTCATGTTTCCAGCAGCCAGAGGGCAAACATCTCCAAATTCAGAGAGCATTAAGTAGAGTCCTCAAAAGACTGTATTCTTGGTTACAAAGACATTGCCCTAGATTATAAAGTATGCTTCACTCATGCTAACAAAGAAAGTATCAGAGGAATCAAATTCCAAGTAACTCAACTATACCCTAAAACAAAGTTCAACTATATGTAAAGGACTTAACAAATTCAGCTCCCATTAAAGTAAAATTTACAATGCTCAGAATCCACTCAAAAGTGACCAAACATGCAAAAGACATAGGAAAATAGGACCCATGAAGAGTAGAAATATAACTGACAACAGCAGACCCAGAAATGACACAAATGATAGAATTATCAGAAAAGGAGATAAAACGCCTACTATAAATATACCCCATATGCTCAAGAATGTAGAGGAAAAGATGAATGTGATGAGGAAAGAAATGTAGATATGAAAAAGAAACAAATTTGACTTCTACAAATGAAAGTATAATATCTGAAGTGATAAATATACTGGATGGGATTAACTATAGATAAGATACTTCTAAAGGAAATACTAATAAGCTTGAAGGCAGACACAGAAACTATTTAAAATAAGACAGAGGAAAAGACTAAAAAGTAAATGAGCAAAGCTTCAGGGAACTGTGTGATAATATTAAACAGTCAAACACATCTAGAGATGTAGTCCCGGAAGAGATTAGGAGGGAGGGAATGAAAAAAGAAAAATGTTAAAAGAAATAAAGTCTTAAACTTTTTCAAATTTGATGAAAATGATAAAATCATGGATTCACAAAGCTCAAAAAAATCCTTGTAAAAGAGACAAGAATAAAATCACACCAAAGCACATTATTATCAAATTGCCAGAAAATAGTGATAGTAAATCTTAAAAGCTGCCAAAGAAAAAGAAGAAACATTATGCACACAGGAATAAAATTAAGAATGACCACAGTTTTCTCTTCAGAAATTATGCAAACCAGAATAGAGTAGAGCAACATGTTTACAGTAAAGAAAAAATCAACTTAGAATTCTATACACAGCAAATATATATTTCAAAAAGAAGACACGATACTTTTTGAGACAGACAAAAGCCAAGAGAGTTTATTTCCAGGGGATGTGTGATATAAGAAGTATTAATGAAAGTAGTGTAAAGAATGAGAGAGAGGAAATAGAAGTATACTGTTATAATATCCCTACACTGTACTTTCAGTGGGTTGTAATATTATTTGAAGGTAAACTGTAATATATTAAATAAAGATGTATATTTTTAATCCTAGAGAAACTTGTGTGAAAACAAAAAGGAAAACAAAGTGGTATTACCAACAAGCCAATAATGGAGATAAAATGGGCAGTAGAAAACAACAAAAAATTCAATCCAGAAGAAGGAAGGAAAAGCTTAAAAGTGAAAAAAGAACATATGGACAGTTAGAAAACAAATAATAAAGTGGTAGGTATAAACCGAGCCATACTGACAATTACATTAAGTTTAATGACCTAAACACTCTAATAAAGCAAAGATTGTCAGACAGAATAAAATACAAGGTCCAACTATATGCTCTGTAAAAGAAACTCACTTTAAATATAACATGAATAAGTTAAAAAATTAAAAGATGCAAAAAAGATATGCTAACACTAATTGAAAAAACATAAATGGTTACCAGAGAAAGTTGATTTAGGAGTAAGGAATAATGCAAAGGATACAGAGGGACATTTTAAAATCAAGGGGTCAATACATCAAGAGGACATAGTAATCCTAAATATGGTGCACCTAATACTAAAGTTCTAAAAGAAATAAGGGAAAAACTGATAGAACTTAAATGGGAGATAGGCAAATCTAAAACTATACTAGGGATTTCGATTCTCTCTTGATAGTTGATAGAACAAATAGACTGTCAGAAAGGATATAGAAAATTTCAAACACTTTCAACCAGCTTAACCTAATTGACATTTATAAAACAGTCCAACCAACAAAAGTAGAACATTATTATTTCAAGTTCACAAGGAACTGTCATCAAGATAAACCATATTCTGAGCCATAAAATAAATCTCAATAAGTTTAAACTACATTCTTTGACCACAACGATTCAAATACGAAATCAGTAACAGAAAGGCATCTGGAAAATCCCTGATCATTTGTAAATTAAACAACATTTAGATCATTTTTGTCAATTGAATGAAAATGATGAGAAAGCCTTAATTATAGATCAGAGCTTGTTATTAGACAGAGCCACGCCTGATATCCTTAATTTATTTTTATATTGTTTTCCTGAAGCTCAGCATAAAATATTTAAAGATTTTTCGAGACTAGTCAAAATTCTACTGTCCAGATAAAGCATAATGTTATGAAACAAGTGTTATTCCTTTTGTATATTATATATTATCATGGGTCTTTTCTCTCTGTCTCTGTCTCTCTCTCCCCTCTCTCTCAGATAGAGAGGGAAAAGACCCCTCTGTGGAGCATGCTGACTCAGTTTACTTCAACTTATTAATACTAGAGTAAGTGACCAGACATACAGCTGAGCTGGTATATAACGAGACCATACATGTTTACAGAGTGCCTGTTTTCGACATTTAGGGATTCACCCAGCTGCCTGCAGAAAAATGATTAAAGATAAGCTTCGACATCTTGTATTACTTTGTGTAGAACATATTAATTTATTCCAAGTCAACACATATTTACAAAGCAACTACTATAGTTGTATAGACAGTAAAGAAATCAGTTATCAGTGTTTATTTCACACTCTGAAGAGACCTTTAATCATGTAAATTCATAGTCAAATATAAGACAGAACAGGAAAGGTGTCTTAAATAAGGTAGGTACAAAGTGTTGCGGGGATCCAGAAGATTATGGCTCCTTGGGGGAGATCTGGGCCTTAAAGGACAAGTAGTCTTTAGTCCTTGCACAGAGAGGTTCTTGAGGTAAAGGAAGCAACAGGTGATGTTTCAGAGAACGCATCATCAATAAACACACACACACACACACACAAACGCTAGCTGTATTAAGGGAATACTAAATCACTTTTTCTGGAGTTCAGATTCCCTCACACTATACTTAGAGCAACAGTGGGATAAGACTGGAAAGGTAGATTGGGGGCTTATTCAAGAGGAACTTAGAATATGGGTATTTGTAATTCAGAGGACATTGTTAATGTAGAGATGTTCACATTAGTTTACCAGAGTTATCACTATTCTAGGGAATATACACTAACCAAATGCCCCCAGTCTCTCTTCACATATAATTTTATCATCTATAATGGATACATATCATTTAATTATATGGATGTACCAACATATATGTAATCATTTGCCTGTTGTTGAACCTATAGGTTGTTTCTAATATTCTGCCATTGCAATAATATTATAACAACATTCTTTGCTATTTTTTTCACATTGCTTCTATAGGCTAGAATCTTAGATATTAAACTGATAGGATAAGATATAAAATAATTTAAGATTGCTGATGTATGTTTTAAAGTTAATTTGCTCAAGCATTTGTGAAAATTTACAGTTCTAGTTGAGGTTTTAAATTTAGTCGTTTGTAGGTATTTTAAGTTTTGCCTCTGAATTCCTTATAAGTGCTGCTAAGCCTTTGATAAGTTTTACTCCATGAAAGACTATTACTGAAAAAAACTTAATCTCAATAAAAGAACTTTAATAAGCTTGACTAAATATTTAGAAAGCACATTGTGTTCAGTGAAACTTTGTATATAATGAATAGAATAATAAAAGATTATATTGGCTGACTAGTCTGTAATTGCCTCGAGGAAAGCATACAATGAATAAGTTATTTTGGTTACTTCCTCAAAATAGCCAACACAATAGGGAAATGGAGAAAATGTACTCTGAGCACCATGAAAAGGGAACCTGAAGATCTAATGTGTAAACTTGCAGAAATGACATTAGAAAACAAAACCAACAAAAGAGAACACTCTCCAAAATAATCTGAGATGCACAAAAGGCAAACATTCATTCACTAGAGTTGGAATTTCCCTAAGTCTATGCTGAGATAAGTAGCATATTTGACCTTCACCATGATTATCAAGCACTTCTTTGAAATTATGTTGGTGCTGCTGGCCTCTACCACTGTCTTCTCTCTAGATTTGAAACTGATTCTCTTCCAGCAAAAAAGAGTGAATCAAGAAAGTTTAAAACTCTTGAATAAGTTGCAAACCTCATCAATTCACCTGTGTCTACCACACAGGAAAAACTTTCTGCTTCCTCAGAAGTCTTTGAGTCCTCAGCAGTACCAAAAAGGACATACTCTGGCCATTCTCCATGAGATGCTTCAGCAGATCTTCAGCCTCTTCAGGGCAAATATTTCTCTGGATGGTTGGGAGGAAAATCACATGGAGAAATTCCTAATTCAACTTCATCAACAGCTAGAATACCTAGAAGCACTCATGGGACTGGAAGCAGAGAAGCTAAGTGGTACTTTGGGTAGTGATAACCTTAGATTACAAGTTAAAATGTACTTCCGAAGGATCCATGATTACCTGGAAAACCAGGACTACAGCAGCTGTGCCTGGGCCATTGTCCAAGTAGAAATCAACCGATGTCTTTTCTTTGTGTTCAGTCTCACAGAAAAGCTGAGCAAACAAGGAACAGACCCTTGAACGACATGAAACAAGAGCTTACTACAGAGTTGTAGAAGCCCAAGGTAGGTGGAGGAACTAGAGGACTTCTCCAAACATGATTATTTCTGTTCTTCATAGAATAGTAATACAATTTATAGTACAATCACACTGTTTTGATTTTGTATATATATATTTATCTGTGTTTTAAGATTGTGCATATTGACCACAATTGTTTTTATTTTGTAATGTGGCTTTATATATTCTATCCATTTTAAATTGTTTATAAGTCAAAATAAATTCATTAATATGGTTGATTCTTCAAATGTGTGTATTTTCATGCAAGCTGGCTGGGTAGATACAATGAAATATGCCACTAATGTAAAAATACTTTCCTTAACATAGAACTCCATTGCAATGATTGGCTTATTTGCCAGAAATTGCTAGAGACAATGGGAAATACTGGGAATAATTTGCAGTATAAGATTTGAAAATACTATTACACAGTGAATATTTACATTACAGGAGACACAATAGAAATATGGTGAAAGGACATGAGCAGTTTGCAGAGAAAAAAAAGACATTAAAAGAGGTTCAATCTCACTCATGATAATAAAAATACAAATTAAATAGCATGCATGCCATTTATAGTACAATCACTATGGAGGCAATTTGGTGATATCTATCAAAATTATAGATGCATGTAAACTTTCATCTATAAATTCTAGGCCTGGAAATGTGTCCTATAAAAATACTTGCCTATGGCCGGGTGTGGTGGCTCATGCCTGTAATCCCAACACTTTGGGAGGCCAAGGAGGGTGGATCACAAGGTCAGGAGTTCGAGATCAGCCTGGCCAATATGGTGAAACCCCGTCTCTACCAAAAATACAAAAATTAGCCAGGCATGGTGGTGGGCACCTGTAATCCCAGCTACCTGGGAGGTGCAGGTTGCAGTGAGCTGCGATCATGCCACTGCACTCCAGCCTGGGTGACAGAGTGAGACTCTATCTCAAAAAAAAAAAAAAAAAGAAAAAGAAAAAAAAGAAAAAAACCCAAAACTTGCCCATGTGTGATATAACTTACAAACAACATTATTCTCTGCAGTACTATTAGTAATACCAAAAGACAAGAAACCATCTCGATTTTCCTAATTAGAGACAGTTGAGGCATATTCATATAAAGGAACACTATTCAGCTGGAGAAACAAATGAGAGGATATTTCTTTTTGAAAAAGTTGAAAATAGGTGAGATACAGAGCAGTGTAAATAGAATGCTACATTTGGGGTGAAAATGTTAAATAAAATTTATGTTTGTCCTTACTGTATGTAAATAAAGAATAAGAAATAAATTACAATGATTACCTGTATTTAGGGGAAGAAGGAAGACTGAAGAAGAAGATTAGGGTGGGAGAGATTTTACAGCTCCTTTAAAAATTTTTATATTAAATCGTGTGAATATTACAAATTAAGATAATAATTTAAAATGTATGTAACAAGTCACAGTTATCAGAAATATGCATGAGGGAGTCTGGCTGGTGAAGGTCAAAAGGAACAGGACTGAGTTAGCCTGCCCCTGGTTGGGATGTCTGCCTGGAGGAGGGCTGGAGAGAAGCACACCCGTGCCAAGGGGGAGAGTTCCTGCTCCTGGGAGACGCCAGTGATGGAGGGATTCCAGCTCTTCTAGCCAGGAACTCCCAGAAGTCACCACGGAACAATGTGGGGGCAGAGAAACTAAAGTTCATTGAGGCTTGGTGGCTATCCCACTTTTGTCCACTGTAAGCAGCAGAGCCATGGCCCAAAACTCTGATGCTAGTTCTACTACCATATATCATGTTCTACATCAGATTCATTGCATAATTGGAGGTAAAAGTCAGTGGTAAATGTAAAAACTCAGTGAAGAACAAAGCATACTCCAGTTTAATTAGTGCAAGTGAGTAATGGCTGGTCCTGAAAGTGAGACAGTCACCTGCAATAGTGAAGAGGGGTAAGGAAGCAGAGGCTGGCAATCAGAAGCAAGTCTTTGCTGACTTCACATTGCGGCCAGGGATTGATCTGTTTACCTTCAAGTTCACACAAAGGTAGTGAAGTGGAGGAAGGAGAAATACCATACTGGACTGCAAATACAAGTTACTTTTCTTCTCAGGGTCTGTAAAATTTTTTTGTTGTTCTTGAAACCAGGAAGTTTGTAGAACCAAATCCTTCATTTAACACATTATCCAATTTTCAAATTGACCTCACAAAATGCTTTCTGTTATTATTATTTTTTCTCAAGTGAGAACAAGACTGTAAAGGTGAAGTAAAATGCTCAAAGTAATGTAGCAAGCCACAGAGCTTGCAGATACCAGAGCAAAGATCTTACCCCAAGTCAGCCTGACTCAAAAGCCTGCACTGTGTTCTTGACAACTCAAACCTGAATAACATTGTGCAACGTCACTGCAAAATAATAATAACAGTAATAATAATTTTCTCCTAGCTTTCTTTATTCAAGTTCACAATGGTCTCTGCAGTCTTGAATTAAAGAAAAAGTATTTCCCTTTCTCTTGACATTGCTTTCTTAAGAACTGAGAACAGAATGAAGGAACTGTCAAATGGAGACATTTAGCAAATAATACTCATATTTAGACGTTTAAACTAATACTTTATATCCTAATGTTTTCCCAAACATGTAGGTTTATGAAGTTGATATCCTGTTTGTATAATCACCTCAATGCCTAGCACAAAATAAAAAATTGTTACTTTTAAATATGTCTGCCCTTTTAAAACTCCAAAACCAGAGTTCTAAACTTGGGAATACTGGGAAGGAGAAACGTATTAAAAGATTTGACTCCTGGCTTAGTAGCACATGGAAAGGCTTGGAGTATGGGTAGGTTCATTAATACTTGCAGGCTGAGTTATATTTTTGTTACATCTATATGTATTGAGCTAAGCAAATCATTAAATCCAAAAGCAGGTTACAAAATAATAACAGCATCATCATATTTTCTACAAATAAAATATTCATGAAAAGTATATGAAAAGAAATGCATGAAAATGTTCATAGTACTTCACTTACACTTTTTGGATTAAATATTTCTCCCATGAATAAGGATTCCTTTTAGAATCAGGAAAAAATAAAATTATTATATTTTTGAAATTTAAAAAAAGAACATGCTGGGTACAGTGGCTCATGCCTATAATCCCAGCACCTTGGGAGGCCAAGGCAGGCAGATTGCTTGAACCCAGGAGTGTGAGACCGGCCTAAGCAACATGGTGAGATACCATCTCTATTTTAAAAAATAAAAAGAACTCTTGTAAAGGGCACCTGCTATAAGTTAAGCCCCACTCTAACATGAATCAGAATCACCTGGAGGATTTGTTAAATCCCTGATTGCATGGTCCCATCCCACTGTTTCTGATTCAACAGGTCTGTGGTGTGGCCTGAGTAATTACATTTCTAACAGTTTTCACATGATGCTGTTGCTGCTGGTCCTATGATTACACGTGGTAAGCCATACCCCTACTTCTTGATGGCCTTGGTAGGTTTTTAAGAGATGAAGGCATAGTTTTTTTTTAAGGCTACTGATCTCATATTTCTTATGATCTGGAAAAAGTGAGCACCCTATATAGGAGTTAGTTGATGAAGATTTGTTTTTTTCTATCACTGCCTTTTCACAGCAGCAAATCAGACATTTTCCTTCTTAAAGATGCTATATGTAGCAACTGTTATATCCTAGGTGCACTCAATGACAATAACTGCCTTTTAAGGAAAATGGACTAAAAGAAGTTTTGTTTTGTTTTGTTTTCTGTAAGGATTTCTGGTCCTCATACCATGTGGTTGAGTGAAATCAAAACTTCAACCATAGCAATGCTGATTGGACAAAGAATGTGTTGTGGACACAAAATCAAACCTCTGGAGGGCAGAGGATTCATTCCAAGGTGAAAAATGGCAAACTTATCCAGTAATCTCCTCTTTAGAGAAGTATAAATGTTTGGTAAATAGATTTGGGGGCCATTCATGGAATTGCCTTTGGCTAAAGTCATTTAACCCAAGTTTTCTACTCCTCCCTAGGGTCTGCTTGTATTCAACAACTGGTCTATGTGGGAGTGTGAAGGCCCCTTACTCCACCTGCGAAGAGTCATCCCAGCTTCAGACCACATTCCCCAGCCTCCTGTTATTGGCTAAGGCCATTTTGTGACCACACTGCAGCTTAGCTTTCCCTCTTGCCTAACCGTCCTGACTTTTCTTCTCACAAATGTTGATTCCATAGCTTTCTCCAATAAACAAACTCGTTGCATGAGAATCATCATCTCAGAATTTGTTGTCTGACCTTCAATTTAGGGCCACAGAAAACCTAAGCTCATAAGTTGTTTCTTTTGCTAGCTACGCATTCTTTCCCTTATATGTGTTAATAGCATTCCTGTTATTCATGATTCACTTAAAATTTTTCCCTTCATGGAAAGCCTTTATAGTCTGAACCTATTTGCTCCTTGCCCACAACACAAATCTTACCATGTCACCCACCTCATTGTACTGTAATGGATTACTTCTCCTTCCAACTAGACTATTATCTACTTTATAGTAAGGACATGGCTTCTTAACTCTTTAGCACATTATTCAACATTTAACAGAGACACTCTAAATATTGAATGAATGCAGACTTTTAAAAATGTAGCATTAAAGGAAAGAAGGGAGATACCAGTACCATATTATCAATGCCAGTTAGACATATGAGGAGACCGTCTAGAAATGAGGAAGTCTTTCTTGTTTATGTGGTATGCTAAGAGGTTAAGTTCTTATGTTTGTTTTTGAGACTCTCCATTATTCTTGGATGGACCCGATATGCTACTTCTTAGAGTGAAAATGAAGTATTCCTCTTTCTCCGATGAAATGGTGGGTTTTACACTTATATAGCAAGGGCACAATAAAATAAGAACATAATATGTAGGGCAGAAGTCCAGATGGGAGCCTCTCTTCTAACTAGTGGTTCTGATCATCTTAAACAATGCTTTCCTGAACTAATTTTTTTTTTTTTTTTTTTTTTTTTTTGAGACAGAGTTTCACTCTTGTTGCCCAGGATGAAGTGCAATGGCAGGATCATGACTCACTGTAACCTCTGCCACCTGGGTTCAAGCGAGTCTGCTGCCTCAGCCTCCCATGTAGCTGGGATTACAGGTGCCTGTCACCACACCCAGCTAATTTTTGTATTTTTAGTAGAGACAGGGTTTCACCATGTTGGCCAGGATGGTCGTGAACTCCTGACCTCAGGTGATCCACCCACCTGAGCCTCCCAAAGTGCTGGGATTACAGGTGTGAGCCACCGTGCCGGGGCGACCCTACTCTTAGCACCATCTTGAGCACCATTAGCACCATCTTGAGCAGTTCTAAAAGGATCTGTTTTTTGCTCAGCTTATTTAAAATACTTAATATTATGAAAATATTAAAACAATATATGCCAATGGTATAAATGGCTCAATTTTACAATTTTGTAAGATATAATACTCTTCCCATTGTTCTAGTTAAAAGGCCACTCACTCATTTGTTGTCCAAAATAGGTGGCCACTAGCTATTAATAAAGATTTGGTGACAATTTTCTTCATTTCTTTGGATTTTATACATAAAGCATTATGAGTAGGCAGAAGATAGCCAGCATGTAGTAAGTGTTTAGAGGTAAGTAGCTAGGGTTACGTAGTAAGTATGCAGGAAGGGACCATAACACAATAACAGTCCTATGAATTTTGCCTTCAATGCAAAAAAATCCAGTTTCTTAGAGGTATGAAAACCTGTTCGGCCAATTTAGGTAGAGATGTTTATCTCTTGGAAAGGATGAAGTGAGGTTTAAATAGAACAAATGACAGGATTCCGTTGACTAATAAATCATGTAACTTTAGTCTACATAAGAAAGGTAAGCATACATTGCTTAGTGAAATTTATTCCAAGTTAAGTTTCAACATAAGCCTTACAGCAAATAAAATATAGATCCTTGGAGAAAATTTAATTACTCTAAGTAATAGAAATTGATGTCAGTTCATGTCAGATGAACAATGCAGTTACCAATCTGTATGAAAACATTTGGGATCAAAGTGAATTTATTTGGAAAGCACTGAGAATTGAATTCTTAGCTGGTGTATTATTCAGTATAACAGATCTTTTAAAAAAAGTAATAGTTCCTAATCCACTCTCATTACTTTAGATGGAGGAATGAGTACTGGAGAAAGAGGCTAGATGAAATTGGAAAGAAATAAGCATATTTCCAGACTCAATGGTGGGATTAGAGGAGAAATACTTTGAAGGAGCTATTTGTGCCTAGTAGTGGGGGAAAAGAAAGATAATACACTCCGTGGATGGGATAGAGATCAGGAGCAGAAATAACTAAAATAATAAAAATGTCTCTGAAATGCCTCTGGCTAAGTGGGTTCTTATTGTGCATTCAAATTAGAGAGGCAAAGAGAGGATTCCGTACATTTCAGCATTTATGTTGCAGCACCTGCGGGAATTGTAATTGAAGATACAAGATTAGGGGTCCCATTGAGAAAGGATTTTAGAGACTTCACTAGGAGGTTCATGCTGTAATTTCCAGCACAAAGTTACCTAGGAGCACTTGGGACTGTCTGAGGGGTTGAACATAAACAAAAGAAAAGAAAAGAAAAGAAAATGAAACCAAACAAAAAGCATATATGGTATGGTGCAGAGGGAGGGATGGTGGGTTACCGGGTAGTGGGAGCCATAGGGCTTAGGGTTTCAGGGCATGTATGTTGGGGAGGGTGGGAGAAGGTGGCTGAAAAAAACAAAACACAAACATGTGATGTTGAACACACATACACACACACAAGGTAGAGTGCAAAGTTTGAGATAAAAGATTTTTTCCCCTAAATCATCTCTTTTAGATTGCCATGTACTGTCTTCTCCTACTAATAATGGCTGATATTAAAAATCAAAAGGAATAAAAAATGCTAAATGACTTTCTTGTGCACAACACTCAGGTAAATAGCTATGAAGGTTGAGCCAAGGGGTACCTAGAGAAATTAGAGACAGGAAACAAAAAGAAGCCTGCTTCCTGAGAAGTGAGCATGTTATTCTGCTTCTCTTTGCTTCTGGTCATTCAGCTATTGAGTATAATAAAAATAGCCCAAATCATTGGATGGTTACGATGATGAATTGAATTATAAACACTTCAGAACAATGCCTGGCATGCTCAATAAATAGAAAACATTATACCTAGTATATCAAAATGTAGGAAACAAATGCAAACCTATTAAATACCAAAAATATGTGTATGTAAAACATCTTTAAACCTTCAGACAGGAAAGCTATTTCTGAGTAATATGAAAACCAAGGCCACAATGGAAAAAGAAATACATTTTAACACATTAAATGGAAAAAAATTCTGTCCAGCAAAGGGCCATAAAGAAAATTCAAATCACATGGAAAAAAAAAACCCATATTTAAAAATATATGAGTATTAATATTTTAAATAAAAAGTTCAAATATTTTAAGAACCTGATAGACATATGAGTAAGAAATATAGAGGCAGTTTACGAGAAGCATAAATAGCTATGAGTGGATAATATGCCAAATAATATGCCTCTCTTTTCAAATAAATGAAAGATCTGATGAACAACAAAAAGATTACTTGGTGATGGTTGGGATAAGAGTAGATACAGTAGAAGTATAAAATTTAAAAACACGTATAGTTAATTTGGTAAAATCTACCAAAATTATTAAACCACCAGAACCAAAAAATGCAGCCCTAGGTATTTATATTACAAAAATACTCCATCCATATGCCAGCTCAAACATATATACAAATTTATTTATTGAAGCATTATTTATACAAAAGACAATTGCAGTGAAATTAATATGCTATTATAGAGCATTGGTTAACAATGCTCCCTTTGTATTACAGAATACTGGACAGTCATTCAATCTAATTAGATAAAGAATATTCATTTACATCCAAACTTGTTCATAATATGTTGAATGGTGTTGAGTGAAAATGCAAGCTAAAGAATAAGAATGATTACATTAGCCGGGTGCGGTGGCCCACACCTTGGATTAAATTAAAATGAAGGAAAAAACTGCTTGAATGTACCTTACAGAAGAAAGATATTCAGAAAAGGTCCTTTGGTACAGAGTCAGAAAAGATCTCCTACTTGTAGGGACTATGAACCCAAAACAGACCTCTAAGAAGGATGCATTTTGGATGAATAAGAATGGTCCCATGGCAATAATCTCAAAGCCCATTGTGATGTTCTTAGACTAACAATGTCAGATAACTCAGAAGGTAAGGAACTTATTTACATCTGTAGCTTATTTGCATGTTACTTGAAGTATTTGCTTATTTCATGTCATTTTTAAGAGTAGATGCAATTTATTAGCCTTTGGTAAAGTCATTTTATTTCACTTACGATCTGAAAAAAAACCCATAGTTTTGGCTTTAAGGCATAAATTCCACCTATATATATATGCTTTAACTGGAAATAATATATTTGAAATATATCTTGATATATTTTCTATTCTTTGAAATCTGATCTTTCCCTGGTAGCTCTTCACTCCCTTTCCCAACCCACTCTCCCTCCTCTCCCTAGGGAAGGAGAAGTTAAATATACATAGGAAAGGGGAAGAAGAGGAATAGCCACAATTCCCATCACATAGGAATGTGAGATAAAGGCCTTTCTGGTGCTGGGTAGCATTCATTAGCAGAGAAAGAAAGGAGGGAAGATACAGAATAGTATGGAATAGCAGTGTCCTCAATAACCTCTTCCCCTGGTGACACCTTGGCAGGGCCAATGGATATCCAGATTAATTCAAGGGTGAGGTATTATTCCTGGATTTTCAGGGTATTGACTGCGATATCTCTAGCAGAAAAAGTACATTATATCAGTTTCCAAATGTAATTCCTATGTCAGATTTATGTGGGCCAATGGTGAGATGAAAGAGTGCTATCAAGTAAATTCAAATACTAGGCCCTTTCCATTTTCTTCAATATGTGGTGTCCAAGGTTGCCATGGAATGGAAAGTGAGAAAAGAGAATCATCCATGGGAAATTTACATGACCCAAGCCAAAAAGGGCCATGACATCTGTCCATATTGCATTGGTAAAAACTTAAGTCATATGTTCTTGGCTAACTGCAAGGAGAGCAAAGCAGGGTGTAGCTCTGTGTCCAAAATGAAAATAAATTGGGTTTGGTGCTTACCAGCAGTGACTTTGCTACATATTGACCTTCAGGTCACCAAACATTCATGTTTCTCTTTGCCCCCCATGTATGGCACACTCATTCTAACTTGAAGAGACCAATCCAAAGTATTTTCTAGTAATTCCATCCAGCTCAAAACTCAGAGTCTTTGGGTCATATGGAGTCCTCTTCATAGTAGCTGGATATGACTCTGTGTAGTCTGAATGTAGAATGATCACAACAAAGACATGCATTCAGAATTGCCATGAATGGGAAACACAGCAATTTTTATATCCTACTCGTAGAATTCTGAATTCTCTTGATTCTCTTTTAACTCTCTGCTTGCATACTGAAAAACACTTTCTTGAACTCGTATCTTTCTAAACTTACTTGCCAAATCCAAAGGCAGTCAACAATTTTTCACACCTACTACTAACATCGTTTTTCAACCTCTACCCTTGGAGGTACAAGTTCAGTAGGCATATAATCTGCTTTCTAAATTAATGCAAGTTACAATTTTGTAAAAGTTCATCATTGCCTAACATAAATAATTTGTATAAATGAAATTATTCATTATAATGAAATTATTGGCCAAAACAATATAATGCACATAATTGAATAAAACATGACTAAATTGTAACTTTTGAAAAATTTTTATTCATTCCTTTCATTTATTAACTTATACACAAGTATTGTATGAACATATGTACAATGAAAAGACAAAAGGGACAACATTTATTAATGAGCAATGGGAACAGAAATGATCAATAAAGTTGTATTCACAGGCTTTCTAATTACAGGAGCTTTTCTCTGAGGAATATATTGACCTTTCCTGATTGGTTCTTGGCCTTTGTGATCATGATGATGTATTGCATTGAAAAGAAAATAACTGGAAAGAATTTAAAGTCGATAGAGTTTCTCACAATGAAAAGGAGGTAACTTTTGGGGCATAGAGGGAGGAAGAATGGGTCCAGGAAAGTAGAGGCATCATCTTGTGCTCATCTATGCCCTAGGTGGAGCAAAAAGTACAGCCCATCTCCTAGCATAGGTCTCTTTCCTAAACTTTACCCTATGCTGATTTTACCCAAATGCATATGTTTAGCCTGGAAGTCATTCCTATGTTAAAAAATTATATATCCAAGTGCTCTCCATTTGACACCTCCATTTTAGACCTAAACTCAAAGTGAGGTTATTCAAAACTAATCTCCTGGGGGAAAAGTGATTTCCCTTATTCTTTTCCAATTCTGTTAGCTGCAGTTCCACATTTATAGGTTCTCACACAGGCATTCTTGACTCCTCATTTTCTCTCACATCACATCTCCAGTCTGAGTGCAATTAATGTTTTTGCACCATTAAGAGTTTCCAGGTAGGAACTTCATATAGCTCTTTATTTTGAGCATGTGTCTTAATCCACTGAGTTATAGTAATAGATTTTTTAGAATTATTCTTGAATTCCTAGGAAGACAATACTCAATTAATAGTTAATGTTAACATGCCTCTGGATTATTTTTCTGATATTTTACTTGTAGCTATACATAGATAATTTTCTATGTGTAGTGACTTTATTTTTGTTTTGTTCTGTTTCAACCCTCTTGTATAATCAGTTTTATACTAGTCTCAAAAATAATTTTGGTCATTTTCCAATGTTTCACTTCCCCTGTCAAAAATTATTTTTAATTGTTAAGAATGCATTTTAATTCTAAAATAAACAGGGGTCTCAGCATCAGTGTTTTTAAAACTTTTCAGATAATTCCAAAGTGAAGCCAAAGTGGAAAGAACTGCTCTAGGAGATTGTATAAAGGAATTGTGAAGCAACTTATTCCTGTTGTAATTAGAAGACTTCTCTCAGGGATCTGCTCCATATGGAGGTGTTTTGTGGTCACCTAGGAGAGATTATCAACCCTTGACCAATGATTGGATGTCTAGACCAATGGTGCCACTTACCCACCAATGAAGTTTGAAAGTTCACTACTCACATGCACTGCAACTATTAAGTGAGGAAACAGGAATGACACAAGCTGAATTAAAGGGAAAGAGTCAGGTGGTATGCATAGCTTGAAATTTTATGCTGTTAGGAGGTGGGACTGTGGTGGGGTTCCCTCAAGTAGACCAGGGTCTGTGGGGTTTGGAATGCTTACAAGTGTGAGGGGACAGAAGTTGGATGTAGCCCAGCTCTCTTGTTGGTTTCACAGATGATAGGGTAGGGGAATAGGTGGGATGGGACCAGACAGCCTGTCAGAAGTAAAAAATCAAATATGAGATCTTTCTCCTTATTACAAAAAGAGACATTCCTGAGGATTCCACCTGTTTGCTTCTGGCTTTGTTCTTCACTTGTGGACAGAATGTTGTCCATATAGATGAGGTTATAGAAAAACAAGGATAGGCATCAGCGTGCTTCTTTATGTCCTGGCCAATATATGACCAATATATGGCCACTATATGACCAACATTCAAAGGGCAAAGAATAAGCTTCTCACAGATTAAAGAAGACAGGATATAGAATGTTAATGGATTGGAGGTTTCAATATTGTTAAGATGTTGATTTCTAAAAAAAATCTCGATAAAATTTTAACAGATTTTTCTATGGAAATTGACAATAAAATTCTGAAATTTACACTGGAGTACAAAAGACTTAGGCTAGACAATTTTTAAATAAAAGAACAAATCCAGAAGAGTAATACTAAGCTAGTCTGTCTGGGACAAAGATAAAAAATAAGTGGATCAGTAGAAGAGAATAGAGCCAAAATACAGGCCATATTTATGGTCACCTGATTTGTAACTAATATGTCACTGCAATTCAATAAGCCTAGAAGATTTTTCTTAAATGTTGTGTGTCACTTGAATATCCATGCTACCTCACTATGTACAATAAAGATGCATCATAGACCTAAATACAAAAGTTAAACATATAAAGATACTAGAAGAAAACATAAAAGCATATCATTATGACATGATATTTATGTACTTAGTTACTGTAAGCAGTATTTTCTTAAATAGGACAAAAATGAAGTAACAAATAAAATTTGATAACTTAGTCTTCATTAATAACTTTAAGTGAATAAAAAGATCAGCTTCAATCTGAAAGATGTTATTTGTAATACATTTACCCAACAAAGTAGTTGTATCTAGGATATATAAATAACTAAAATAAAAAGAGAAATCAATATCAATAAGAAAAGGAGAAAGTACTTACCAAAAACAAAGATTGGAACAGGCATTTCACAAAAGAGATGATCCAAGAGGCTCATAAAACTTGAAAAAACAACATTCCCAACATATATGAACAATATGGATGATTTCACAGACATAACATTGAATGAAAAAGTTAAATATAAAAAAAAGCTAAAATGTGTTTTCATTTATAGAAAGTTCAGAAACTTCAAAAACCAATTTATGGTAATAAGAGGATACAAGAGTGGTTAGATTTATGATGGGATGTTCATTAAGGGTACAAATGGAGCCTTATTTTTACCCTAAAGGACCAAATTGTCTTCATATTGTAACTTTGATTCCTCTTGCTTGTTTCATAATGTTGTACATCTGTCATTATTTTACCACAATATTAAACATTTCAGGGGAAAGTAGACATTGCTGCCTTTTACCTAATTTTTTAGAAGAATATTTTTGTTTATAATTTCACTTGTTTTAAAAGAAACATGCCTGATCTTATTTGCACATATCTGTTTCTCATTAATTTGAAGTCTTAGAAATTATGATTGAATATAATTTGTTTCTTTGGAAATATCTCATCAAAATATTTGAGATAATAGTTTATTTTTCTTATTCAATATTGATGAATAGATTGTTTTAAATTGTTTCCAGCAGTTGGATCAAAAATTTATGTTACTGATCACCTTATCAATTGGAAAAACTAGTGTAGAAATAATTTTTAAAAATATCTTCTATGGGTCTTTCAATTTAAGTGGTAAATATATTTATGGAAATCTATAATAAATAAATAACACAAAATAAAGTTTTAAAAGGTAAGCATAAAATCAGTGATATTAGCCTAATACTAGGTCTAGATTGTTATTTATTATCTAATCTGACCTCATTAAACCTTCCAATATAATTGTTTTTTAAGGGATATTTGGGAGCTTTTCCACCCTTATTTTTTATAACTTAGCTTTGTTCTCTGGTGTCTCTTTGATGAGCAAGGTATTTAAACAGTGGAGTGTTGGTTAAAAAAAAAAAAAAAAAAGCCTTGAGTGCATTCATTAATGATGAACATAACATGGCCTTATGTTAATTAACCAAATGTACTTACACATGAATACCTAGAGTTGTTTTATTTCCTTACTGTTGATACACCTCATGTGCAAACACATTCCAATGATGAATGCTAAATGTTATTCTGCCCTCTACTGGTTCAAATTGGACTCTCCCATTTAGATACATTCCAGGAAAACAGCTTCAAGGTAGAATTTTATTTTATTTTATTTTATTTTATATTTTTTTAGTAAGGATCTTGCTGTGTTGCCCAGGCTGGAGTGGAGTGGCACAATCACAGCTCACTGCAGCCTCAGCCTCCTGCAGCTCTGATGATCTTCCCATCTTAGCCTCTCAAGTAGCTGGGACTACAGGTGTACACCACCATGTCTTTTCTATTTTTTGTAGAGAAGGAATTTGGCCATGGTGCCCAAGCTTGTCTCAAACTCCCAGGCTCAAGGGATCCTCCTGCCTCGGCCTCCCAAAGTGCTGGGATTACAGGCATGAGCCACCACACCTGGCTAAAGGTAGAATCTTAATGAACATTTCCCTTTATAAGCAAAACAAGTAAAACAACCAGGAGAGCAGAGCATGTGACCCCCCCTACCCTGGCCACTGGAACCTAGGCTGTCAACAGCTGCTAGAGCTTCCAACCCAGTGTTCCTAATTCTGTGGGAATTTAACTGGTGGGTGCAGCCTCCTGTTTTCCCAGGAAGCATCTAGACAGCAGGACAGGCATTCCCACCCACCCTTGCCACTGGTAGCCAGACAAGCCATGTCCACTAGAACTTCTGGCTTGGTGGTCCTATTTCTGCCTGAATCTGAAAAGGGGCACAGGTTCCTATTGCCCTGGAAACACCTGGATGACAGGAAGGGCAGCCCCACCAACCCCCACCTCTCCTAGTCAGATGGCCCACACCTGCTAGAACTGCCAACCCAGCAGTCCCACTTCCACCCGAACTCTGTGGACAGGTGTAACCCTGTGTTTCCCCAGAAAGTGCGCAGACAGCAGATTAGGGCTGACCTGGCATGGATACAGCATGTATGCCAATAGTGGCCCTGCCTAACGGAGTCCTGTGGATCAGAACACCCAACAAAAGAAACACAGGCATGTAGGCAGTAATCAGAGGGGGCTCCTCCAAGACCCAGGAGCAGACTAAAATTGAAGCCTGTCAACTAAAGCCAACTTATACCACAATCAAACCCCCCAGGGCATCACATTAAAAAAAGAAAACATCCATCAAAAGGACAGCAACTTCAAAGATTGAAGGAACATCAGCCCACAAAAATGAGAAAGAACCAGCACAAGAAAGAACCAGCAAAAAAGCCAGAGTTCCTTTTTTCCTTCAAACAACTGCACTAGTTCCAAGCTGAGGAAAGAATCTCAGAGCTCAAAGACTGGCTCTCCTAAATAATTCAGTCAGACAAAAATAAAGAAAAATGAATAAAAAAGAACAAACAAAACCTCCAAGAAATATGGGATTATGGCAAGAGATGAAATCTATGACTCATTGGCATCCCTGAAAGAAACAGGGAAAAAGCAATCAACTTGGAAAACATATTTCAGAATATCATCCATGAAAACTTCCTCAACTTCACTTGGGAGAACATCATTCAAATTCATGAAATACAAAGAACCCCCATGAGATATTACACACCATCCTCAAGATATATAATCATCAGATTCTGCAAGGTCAAAATGAAAGAAAAATGTGAAAGGCAGCTAGAGAGAAGGGGCAGGTCACCTACAAAGGGAACCACATAAGGCCAACAGTGGACTTTTCCACAGAAATTCTACAAATGAGAAGAGATAAGGGACCATTATGTAGCATTTCTAAGGGAAAAAAAATTCCAACCAAGAATTTCATATCCAGCCAAACTAGGCTTCATAAGTGAAAGAGAAATAAGATTCTTTTCAGACAAGCAAATGCCAAGCGAATTTGTTACTACCAGACATGCCTTACAAGAGGTCCTGAAAAGAATGCTAAATATGGAAAGGAAAAAACATTACCAGCCACTACAAAAGCACCCCTAAGTACACAGACCAGTGACACTATAAAGCAACTGCACAAACAAGCCTGCATTCTAATCAATTAACAGCATGATGACAGGGTGAAATCCACACATATTAATATGAAACTTGAAGGCAAATGGGCTAAATGCCCCACTTAAAAGGCACATTATGGCAGTTGGATAAAGAAGCAAGACCCAATGGTATGCTGTCTTCAAGAGACCCATCTCAAATGAATACCACCTGTATACTCAAAATAAGGGCTGAAGAAAAAATCTACCAAGCAAACAGAAAACAGAAAAAAGCAGGGGTTGCTATTTTAATTTCAGACAAAATGGACTTTAAGCCAACAAAGATCAAAAAAGATAAATAAGGTGATATGGTTTGGCTGTGTCTCCATCCAAATCTCATCTTGAATTGTAGCTCCAAAAATTCCCACGTGTTGTGGGAGGGACCTGGTGGGAGGTAATTGAATCATGGGGGTGGGTCTTTCCTGTGCAGTTCTCTTGATAGTGAATAAGTCTCATAGTTTTATAAGGGGGAGTTTATATATTCTGATATAGTTTGGTTGTGTCCCCACTCAAATCTCATCTTGAATTCCCACATGTTGTGGGAGGGACCCAGTAGGACGTAATTGAATCATGGGGGCAGGTCTTTCCCATGCTGTTCTCATGATAGTGGATAAGTCTCATGAGATCTGATGGCTTTATAAGGTAGAGTTTCCCTGCACAATCTCTCTCTCTCTGCCTGCTGCCATCTGTGTAAGATGTGACTTGCTCCTCCTTGTCTTCTGCCATGATCATGAGGCCTCCCCAGCCACTTGGAAGTGTGAGTCCATTAAACCTCTTTCTTTTGTAAATTGCCCAGTCTCGGGTATCTTTATCATCAGTGTGACAATAGACTAATACAGATTCCAGACCAAGTTGATTATATTAAACAAAAACAAAAAACCATATTTGCCCTAAACTTATAACTGGATAAATATTGAATATTATCATGTAGTGTGAGGCCATTTTCACACTACTATAAAGAAATGCCTGTGACTGGATAATTTATAAAGAAATAAAATTTAATTGGCTCATGGTTCTGTAGGCTGTACAGGAAGCATGACAGCATCTGCTCAGCTTCTGGGGAGGCCTCAGGAAACTTATGATTATGGTAAAAAGGGAAGGAGGAGCAGGCACATCACACGGCCAGAGCAGAAGAGTGAGTGAGTGGGGAGGTGCTGCACACTTTTAAATGACTAGATCTCGTGAGAAGTCACTCATGATTGTGAGGACAGTACTGAGAGGTTGGTGCTAAACTATTAATGCAAAATCAGCCCCAATGATCTAATCACCTCCCACTAGGTCCCACATCCAACATTGAGGATTACAATTCAACATGAGATTTGGATGGAAACACATCCAAACTGTATCATGTGTGAAGCATTAATTTACAGCTCCAATCCTGAACCTTGGTTTTACTATTTTATGTTTGCATAGGAAGTTAAGTTGCCTCAGTCCTCTAGATTCTTTCTCTTTGTATGGTTGGTATGGGACCACCTTTGGCAAATCAGCCCTTTAGTAACTGGACTCTGTCCTATTGACTGCATTATCCTCAGCACCAAGTCTAATGTACTGAATAAATAATTTTTACTAAAGCATTTTCTCAGATTTTCTCCTCATACTAAAAGGTGTTCATGAGTGACCATGTTATTTTCCTTCATTAAGGCTATATTTGCTATGATTATAATAGACAATCACTAATATTTCCACTCTTCTCTTACTGAGCATCAAAAACACTTATAGAGTTTATTGCCAAATGCACTAGATATCTAGTTCATTTAAGAAATATATGGCTGAGAATTCAAATTCAAGAGCAACATAATTTTCAGCTTTTGCATAGTACTATGTTAAACTGTATTATGACTTCATTTCTAGTTTGCCTTCTACTTTTTTATAATAGAAATTAACCAGCCTGGTATCATGTATACAGCCACATGTCTAAACTGACTCTCCCTGATTCACATAGCTCACAGTAATTAGATAAGTCACACTACTTTTTGAAGGCAGTAGTTCTGTGTCTCCGATTCATCAATATTCCACCCTTCTTGCCTTTGTCAAGTGAGGCTGACTTCCCAGAATGTGTGTGTGAACTGTAAATTCATTTTCCATCACTCAGAAACCTAGGTTTCATGTCATTTGATGACATTTAGATTATACAATGATAAAATCAACATGTCTATATGAGGGTAGAGATCAGAAAGGAGCCATTTTTTAGATAAACCAAGTAAATTTTAGTATTCATTATTCTTAATGATTTAACTCTTTATATTGTTAAACAATTAAAATGCTCAAAGTTTTGAAATTGAGACTGGAGTTTCCATGGTAAATGAGCTTTCTTTCTAAAAATGTATTTTGCAAAATTAAGAACTTTTATTAGTTAATCCAGTCAAACCATTTTTATTGGATTTTAGAGTTCAACCTACTCATTATCTTTTGAATGCAGGTTAATTCTGCCCAAGCTATTTTTCTTAGTCTGTCAAACACTGGGAATAAAATGGTTTTTTTTCCTTGTTCACTTGGATTGTTGGGCCAAATGAACTAGGAAACAAGTTGGGGTCATATGTATATTCCCTTTTCATGTGATATTTTACTGTGTAAATTTGTTTTGCCATTCCTGGGCTTTTTTCATTTTCATCTTCAGCTTATGTCAATAAAGGAATGTAAATATGATGAAAACAAATGAAATGTACATTGTTTCTAGATAGTGTTGGCAACACCCAGTGTCTTTCTTTCTCATTTCATTTTGCCAGAAAATAAAAGTGGTCTGATTTCATGTCCCAATGCATGAAAACAAAAAGAAAACAATGTGTGTCTGAATCAGATTAAAATTTAAGAAGGAATACAATAGAGATTAGAAAATCTTTAATAAATGAAAATTAAAAGAAAATATACCCAAACACATGCAAGACAGAGAAAACAGTGCTAAGTGGAAAATTTACAGCTGTAAAAGCTGATACTAAAAAAAGAAGAAAGAGTTCAAGTCAACAATAGAATTTTATACCTTAAGTAACTAAAAAAAAAAAAAAAAGTACAAACAAAACCTAAATCTAGCCCAAGAAAGGCAATAATAAAACTGGAGCAAAGATAAATAAAATAGAGAATAGAAGAGCAATTTTTAAAAATCACTGAAACTAAGAGTTGGTTTTATTTTTTTAAAAAAAAGTTCAACAAATTGACAAACCCTTACTAGGATTATTTTTAAATGAGAGAGAGAAGACTCATAAAACAAAAATAAGAAATACAGACATTACATTACAGAGACATTACATTACAAATACAGAGACATTACAACTGATGCCACAGAAATAAAAAAAGATCATTTAAGAGACAACTATGAACACATATACTCCAACAAGTTTTATAACCTAGAAAAAATGGATGAATTCCTAGAAACATACCACTTACCAAGACTGAATCATAAAGAAATAAAAACTCACAATAGAACTATAAGGAGATTGAATCAATAATTAAAAACCTCTGATAAAAGAAAATCCCAGGACCAAATGGTTTCACTGGAGAATTTCATGAAACATTCAAAAAAGAATTAACATGATCCTTCTAAAATTCTTCCATAAGCTTGAAGAGGAGAGAACACTTCCAAACTAATTTTATGACTCTATACTGAGGCAAAAATTCTCAGCAAAATACTTGCAAACAAAATTCAACAGCATATTAAAAGGATTATACACCATGACTACATGGTTCAACATATAGAAATCAATGTAATAAACTAAATGAACAGAATGAAGGGGGAAAAACCATGATCACCTCAATTGATGGTGAAAAACCATTTGACAAAATTCACTATCCTTTCATGATTTAAGAAAAGGCTCAACAAACTAGTAATAAAAGGAAATTACCTCAACACGATAAGGGCTATTATATGAAAATCCCTCCATTAACATCATACTCAATAGTGAAAAACTAAAAGGTTTTCCTCCAAGTGCAGGAAAAAGGCAAGGATGCCATTCTCATCACTTTTATTTATCCATAGTATTTGAAGTCCTAGCCAGAGTCATTAGGCAACAAAAAGAAATAATAAGCATCCAAATTATAAAGGAGGAAATAAAAAGATCTCTGTTGGCAGAGGACATAGTCTTATATGTAAAAACTTCTAAAGATCACACACACATACACACACACACACACACACAATGATAACTTATAAATGAATTGAGTAAAGTTTCAGGATACAAAATCAAACAAAAATCAGTTGCATTTCTATATACTAACAATGAATAATCCTAATAGGAAATTAAGAAAATACTCGCTCTACAATAGCATCGAAAAGCATAAAATATTCAGGAATAAACATAACCCAGGAGGTGAAAGACTTGTACGCTGGAAACTATCAAATACTGCTGAAAAAATTAAATATGACAAAAATAAATGGAAAGACATGTATTTATATCCATCATGGATTGGAAGACTTAACATTGTTAAGATCTTCATGTTCTCCAAAGTGATCTACAGATTTAATGCAATCCCTATCAAAATCGCAGTGACATTTTTAACAGACGTAGAAAAAACTACCCTAAAAGTTAAGGAGTCTCGAATGACTCTGGAGTGACAAAACAAGCTTGAGAAAGAAAAACAAAGCTAGAGGCCTCATATTTCCTGATTTCAAAACATTTTACTAAGCTATGACAATCAAAACAGTATGATACTTGGAAAAAAGACAAACATATAGGCTAATGGAATTGAATAGAGAGCCCAGAAATAAGCCCTTACCTGTATGGTCAGATGATCTTTGACGAGTGTACCAAGACTACATAATGGAAAAAAATAGTCCCTTTAACAAATGATGCTGGGAAAACTGGATATCGACAGGCAAAAGAATAAAGTTGGGCCCCTGACTTTACACCACATGCAAAAATTAACTCAAAATGGATAACAATCTAAATATAAGATATGAAACAATAAAATTACTAGAAGAAACCTATAGGACAAGAGTATGACAATGGATTTGGCAATGAATTCTTGGATATGACACCAAAATCACCAGCAGCTAAAGTAAAAATGGGTAAATTGGACTATGTAAAAATTTAAAGTTTCCGTGCATCAAGGAACACAATTAACAGACTTAAAAGGCAACCTATGGAATGCAAGAAAATGTTTACAAATAGTAAATCTGATAAGTGATTATATTCAGAACATAGAAGTAATGTCTACAACTCAACAATAAAAAATAGTTCAATTCAAAGAATAGCCAAAGGAATTAAATAGGTATTTATCCAAAGAAGATATACAAATAGCCAACATGCACATTGCTATTATCTGTTTGTGTTCCTCCAAAATTCATATGTTAGAATCTTAATCCCCAAGGTGATGTTATTAAAAGGTGGGGACTTTGGGGATGTGATTAACTCACAACAGGGGAGCCCTCGTAAAAGGTATTGGGCTGTTATAAATGAAAACCTGGAGAGCTAGCTTCCCTTCCACCATGTGAGAACATGAGAAGGTGCTATACAGTCTTCCCTCAGTATCTGCAGGAAGATTGGTTGCAAGACCTCCTTCAGATACCAAAATCCATGGGTGCTATGAATTTACTATATAAATTGGCAAAGTGTTTGCATATAACCTGTACACGTCGTCCTGTATTCTTTAAATCATCTCTGGATTATTAATAATACCTAATACAATGTAAATAGTATATAAATCATTGTTATACAGCATTTTTGTTTGTATTGTTTTTATTGTTGTATTGTTATTTTTATTTTTTAAAAATATTTTTGACCTGAGCTTGGTGGAATCTGTGGAAGTAGACCCATGGATACAGAAGGCCTACTGTACTGTTTGATTCCACATACAAAGGTATCTAGAGCAGACAAATTCATATTAGCAGAAAGTAGGATGGTGGTTGACAGGGGCTGGCAGATGGGAGAAGAAATGAGGAGTTGTGGTTTATTGGGTAGTTTCAGTTTTGCATGAGATAAAATTTCTGGTAGTTGGTTGTACAACAAGGTGAATATACTTACTTCTGAACTTAGAAACAGTTAAAACGCTGAATTTTATATTAAGTATATTTTACCATGATTCAGAAAATATGTAAGAAGGAAAATATTATCCCACTAGAAAAAGAATGACAAGATGTAACTTAGCTGCATTCAGCCCAGCCAAGATGGAGATTAAGGGATGAAGAAAAGCAGATGCGAAATGGTAGAAAGGATATAGACCGAAGGTAATCATTCTTGGCTTGGGGCATTTTCAGCTTTACAGAATCCAGATTTCAGGGAGAGTGGACGGAGACATTCAAACCACTCACAAGAGTTTATACACTAGAATGGCGAATTTGGGAGTGTACAAGAGCTTTTTTCTGGTAATGGACATGTTGCTTGCACAAGGTTCCCCCCTACTAAATAAATAAACTCAAGAGATTAATAATTCTCTCATCATGTCTATAGTAAGAAACAAGGGAATTGATAACTTCAAAGAATATTTCTCCTCACTTTATAGAGTTAGATAATTAGGATAATGTAAATAAGAAGTATGAAATAGCTAAATTGGAGACAGTGTTTATTGTCAATCAGTCATTGTTCTTAGCAGTTACATGTCAATTCTCACTTTACCCAGTGAGGAATATGCTCATTTTTCATATTTATTGAACACCTACCATGTGCCTACCTTCATTATGTCACTGGAAATATGTGACTTAAGCAGATAGTGAGAGGTTCTATTACTATCCCCATTTACAAATGAAAAAAAATGGAAACACAGAAAGCTATTGAATTGTGGAGCCACTGTTGGAACCAAGAAAATCTGACTCTGAGTCCAGAGATTTTACATGCTTCCTGGGAATATTTCTGGCCATAAGAACTTAAATTCTAGACTGATCAACATTTTCCCCGCAGAGTCCTGTCCAAATAACAACACGGTCTTTCTCTTCACTCCCATTCCCTTCCTTCACAGGACGGCCCCATTTACTCATGTCAGACATGCCATGTTGCAATTAAATTGGCTCCATTTTATTTACATGTTATATTCCACTTTTCTAATCTTAAGAATGTATCTTTGTAAGCTTGAATCAATTAGTAAAACCCTTCGTTCACCCCAGTAATATATTCATAAACAACTCTCTGAAACCCTACGTATTTATACCCATTTATTCAAACATTCATAGGCTTTAGATTTCTACCTATTTGGCACAAGCCTAAGAAAGACTGAATCATGATCACACTAGAGACATGAGCTAGATTCAAACTAAATCAATGCACCAAGAGTCAGAGCCCAGGGAGATCACATCTGGAAGGGCTCACTAAAGGGATTGAAGATGCGGAAATGGAAACACTTCTGGAGAAATGAGGAGAGCCCAGTGCATTACTGGAGGAGGACTGAGTCAACCAAAGACTCTGAGTCACCTGACTTGGCAGTTGGCTGGTGTCTTTTGTGATGCAGGCTGGCTGAATTAGCTGCTGGGTTGATTGTACATTCTGACTTGAGGAAGCGTAAGGGCTAAAGAACAGGAGAACTATCTTTTTAACAGTTACACTGGAGTTAGAATTTTCTGTCTTCTGGGAAAGAATCAAGAATCTCATGAATGATTAATCAATTAAATACATTTAAAAAATTAACCAGTAAGATAGATAATCCTGGCAGCCTTTTTATTTTTAACTTTTGCAAAGACAGGACAGAGAGTTCCCCTATGCCCTTAACCTAGTTTCTTCTAATGTTAACAACTTACATAACCATGTGCAACTATTAAAACTAAGAAATTAGCATTGGCATAATACTGCTAACCTTCAGACTTTACTCAGATTTCTTCATGTTTTTTTTTTATCTGATATCCTTTGAATAATCTGTTTCAAGATTCAATCAAGGATCCCATATTGTATCCAGTTGTTTTATCTCTTTAGTCTCCTCCAAACTGTAACACATGTTCAGTCTTTCCTTGTCTTTCAAGACATCGAAACTTTTGTAGAATGCTGGTCAGGTATTTTGTAGAATGTTCATCAATTTGGATTTGTCTGGTGTTTTCTCATGATTACAATGAGGTTATGGATTTAAGGAATGAAAATCACAGAACTTATATGCTCACTAAATTGCACAATATCCAGGGTACATGATATCAATATGTCCTATTACTGCTGATGTTAACTTAAATTACTTTGTTATGAGGATGACTGCCAGGTTTTTCCAGTATAAAATTACGATTTTTCCCTTTCTATATCCTGCATGTTAGAAGCATGTCACTAATAACAGCCTTCACTCAAGTCTCTCATCCAGAAAATTCATGTTGATCTTATCTTTCATTCTTTGTTATGCAGTATAATCTGCCATTTGGGGATCCACAAATGTTTACGATTTTGTAAAGTCGATGCTCTCTACTTTACAACAATTCTAAAGATAATTGTGAAATAATGCAAGCAACGACATTAAATGTAGAAAGGAATTATTGGCCTTAGCTACATCAACCAGAAGAATTAAATGAGTTTTACAGTATCTGAAGTAAAGTAACAATGAGTAAAGTGTAGTAATTACATTAATAAGCCAAATAATCTCAAAAATGGCTGTACTATCAAAATTATTTAGATATATGGTAAAGACATACGTGTTGTTAATAAGGAAGGAAATAAAATTTCAATAAAATGTTCTAAGAAAATTGTCTGGCATTCTAACAAAAATCAATTTAGATGTTCATATCATAGAATAAATAAATCCTGATGGAATATTCCTGATGCAATATAGAAATTAAAGGTAAAATCAGATTTGCAAGAAAAGGAAGTGAGTGTTTGTCAAATCAAAAGAGAAATGTGACTAGGGAGAAGTGTAGTTCTATATCCTAGATGATGCTTGCAGAAATATACAAGGAACTGTCCAGGTCTTGTACATAGAATAAAGTTTTAAAAAGTGCCCATAGTATGTATCTAAAGGAAATGAATTCAATATGTCACAGAAATATCTACACTTGCATGTTTATTGCAGCACTATTCACAATAGCCAAGATATAGAATCAACCTAAGAGTCCAACAACAGATGAACGGATTTTACAATGTGGTATATATACACAGTTAAATACCACTAAGCCATAAAATCTTGTCATTTGTGGCAACATGGATGAACTAGTAGGACATTATGTTATGTGGTATAAGCCAAGCATAGACAAATTCCACATGATCTCACTCCTATGTAGAATCTAAAAAAGCTGATCTCATAGAAGTAGAGAGTGGAATAGTGAGTACCAGAGGCAGGGGAGTGTAGGTGGGGGGGGGGGGAGAGAGAGAGAGAGAGAGAGAGAGAGTGAGCGAGCTGTTCAATGGGTGCAAAATTACAGTGAGACAGGAGGAATAAATTCTGGTGTTCTATTGCATAGTAAAATGCAATATTAATTTATATTTTAAAATAGCTAGAAGACAGGATTTTGAATGTTCTTACCACAAAGTATTGATAAATATTTGAGGTGATCAATATGCTAATTACTCTGATTTGACATTATCTGATGTATATGTGTACCAAAACATCACAGTGTACCCCATAAATATGTATAACTATTGTCAATTAAAAACAAAATAAATCAACCATCCATAAAGAATTAGCTAATTACCTATAATTTATTTAAAATGTCAATGATTAAAAAGTACAAAATAATTGGCTGAGCACGTGGCTCATTCCTGTAATCCCAGCACTTCGGGAGGCCAAGGTGGATGGATCACTTTTGGCCAGGAGTTCCAGACCAGCTTGGCCAATATGGCGAAACCCTGTCTCTACAAAAATAAAATAAAATAATTGGCTGGGTGTGGTAGCACACTCCTGTATCCTAGCTACTTGGGAGGCTGAGGCACAAGAATCACTTGAGCCCAGTATGAGGAAGTAGCAGTGAGCTGAGATCACACCACTGCACTCCAGCCTGGGCAACAGATACAAGACCCTGTCTAAAAACAAAACAATAAAAAAGAGAAAGAAATTGGCGAACATAGAAACTGTAGTAAATGAAGTTAATGGATAAAATGAAATGAAACAATTGAAAAAAGAACTGAAATTAGCAAGTAAATATGTTACTATTGAAATTTACTACAAAATAATATTAATTACAATAATGTTATAATTTTAATAAATTACTGTTTTCAAATAAGAAAAGTTTTAAATCAAATATTTAAATAATAGTTTTTATAAATCTAATGTTAAAAATTTTCAGTACAGTATGGTAAATATAATTAATAATAACATATATTTGAAATTTGCTGAGGTAGTAGGTCTTAATTATCCTCATCACACACACAAAACGTGAATATATTAGGTGATGAATGTTTTAATTGACTTGATTGTGGGAATCATTACACAAGGTATACTTACACCAAAACACCATGTTGTACAATTTAAATAATAGAAATTTTTAAATCTGTAAATCATACCTCAATAGAAAATGTCAAAAGGTTTGTTTCAATTGATCTATTCTTTGAAAATGCTTTCAAAACACATGAAAAAAAATATACATGGGTGTGTAAACAACATTTTCTTTCAGATACCACCTTATTTCCCAACTCCACTCCCCCGACTAGCCTTCCCATGGTGACTTTTTATGCACAGTATACCTAATTCCCCTTCTTGTGTTTTTTCTCCAACCTACTCTCATCTCTCATTTCTGTTCCATTAATTCTACTAAACCATATATTCCATCATCAGCCAAGGTCACCAGTGCCTTCTGTTTTCAGATTCACTAGGATAGTTTGGTCTTCCTTTCCTGAAAGTACCACCATCCTTTCCTTATTAGTCTTTCCCTGATTCTTCCCTATTTCACCTTCTAACTGCACTGGCTATCGGCCTCAGGGCCTTTTGCAGATTCTACTCATCAGCCCTTCCTTTAACTGCTGAGGGTCTGCAGGATAAAGTTGATGTCCTCATCACATTGTCCCTTCTATTTATGTGACTACATCCATTCCCGTGCCCTGATAATCAGACATAAAATAAAGAATCCCAAATTAACACCTTCCCCCATGGCATTCTAGACACATAATTCCCACCTGCCAATAAGACTTGTACTTGCATATCTCCCCCGCACCTTAGGAAGGATATCTAATATTTTTCTCTTCCCAGCACCATTTATACCTAAAGTTTCTGATGTGAGAACATCACTTTTCTTTACTTCTCTTTGTAGCATTTAACATAATGGAAATAATATAAATATTTGTCCTGTTTTTATGTCTCCTTCCCTCTTAGACTGAGAGAAACTGTGTTTGCTTTATTCACCTGTATTTCTTTAAGAAAAATCTCACAGTTTGCCATTTACTTAATTTGTACATATAATAGGAATGAAATGAATGACTTAATATATTTTACCATATTTTCAATTTGGTTTACAAAAAGAGAAAGTAGACATTGTTTTTAGAATAGAAACATTTACAGAGTTTTCTTTGATATGAATTTAATAAAACAAAATGCAAACATAATAATATGAAAAGTGAATGTTTTATAAATTTTAATACAATGTGAAGATGAACATATAAAATATATAAATATCATAAATACAGGGCATGCAAAGAAAGAAGGAAGATAAATAAATAGCATCAGGGCAGTTATCTCTGAGTTACGGATGCCCCAGGAGCTGAACGTTTTTGACATACACTTACTTTATGCTATTAATGAAGTATTTGCTAAAACTAATTGAATAATTTCTGATAAAACAGAAACGAGCTTTTTGAATATCCAAAGTCACATGTACAAGTGTGATATAGCAGATTAGTCAATGAGAATCATTTCAGGATGAGCCCAGTTCTTCATCCTTACTTCTCAATCTTTTTTGCAAACTTGTGGATGAAAAGGATCTCATGATTTCCACTCTGACAACTTCCTGGGCACAATCTTTATTTATTCTCTTTCAGGTAGAAATGGATTCCCAGAAATACCTCCTCAAGGCCAGTGTAGAGCCCTCAATCACTCGCACCCCCAGCTTCTCCCTCTTCCATCTCCTGCACCAAGCAGGTCTCCAGGTGTTCCAGCTGCTGATGAAGTGCAGTGTGGAGTTGGTCCAGGAAGGTCATGTTCCATGCAGCAGAGGAGCACTCCGTGTAAGAAGCTGAAGACCTGCTGCAGCACATCATAGAGGAAAGACATAGCCTGGGCCTTCTGCAACTGGCTGACTTCCACCATCTCCTGGGGGAATCTGAAGTCACTTCTGTCCTTCAGACACAAGAAAGGAGAAATTCTCCTCATTCAGCCCAGAAGCATCAAGGTGTTTCTGCCTAGCAGACCACGGTTCTGAGGCAGATTACAACCTAGAGATCCAAAAGAGCCATAGCCGCACACCTCTAGGGCCACCAGTAGAGGAAAGAGGAGGGCCATTGGGAAATCAGGATGCTTTTGGCCTGGCTGAACTGAGATCTGGATGAACCTTGGATCCTAGGTTCCATGAAGACATTCTATCTATGCATGGCTTTAATGGAGCACAAATGGTTTTCATTTTTCTGAGCATTTCTCTAAATTTTTAATTCCACTTATTGTTTTCATTTACATGTCTTCTGTATCAGCATCCACAACCTTTTGGCCACCAGTTTGGTGGAAGACAATTTTTCCACGAAAAACGGGGTTGGGGAGAGAACATTTTTAGAGGCATTAGATTCTCATTAGGAGACCACAACCTAGATCCCTCGCATCTGCACTTCACAATAGGGTTCCCACTCTTTTGAGAATCTAATGCCACTGCTGATCTTACAGGAGGTGGAGCTCAGGCGTTAATGCTTGTTGGTTGGCCTGCTTGCTTCCTGCTGTGCAGCACTGTTCCTACCAGGCCAGGACCAGTACTCCAGTCCATGGATGGGGGTTGAAAACCTTGTTCTATATGACCTAAAAGGAGGTCATCACTCTACACTCTTGATTTTTGCAATACATGTTCAATATTCCCAGTAAACTTAAGATATTATCAATCCAAATGGATATTGATCGATCAAATGAGAAACATCTTTGTGTTAATGTTAGAAGTATATACTTTTAGCCCCGATCCTAGCCTCCAATTTTACCCTCCATTTTGCATAGGAAATCAGGATCCCTGGGCCCTATGGGTTTCTGTATTCAGTTAGGGAATTACCTATCTCTGGAAATTAAACGCTTTAAGACTATCTTTGTTTGATATTTGATTCACAGCAGATGTTGACAGTTATTAGTGAAAGAACTTCGCCGGTGCTTCCCTTCTTCTAGAATATATTCATTCAGGTTCATGTGGTTGTGCTTCCCTGGGGGCTCAAGCTTAGATCAATGAACATTGCCTTTTTTGCATTATTTTCTTATTGGAGAAACGTAGCACTCCTCACACTGTGCTAATACCCCTAGAAGGAATTCTGTTTTTTTTTTTAAGGTGCATATGGGTGTGGAAATTTTAATCTTAAAATAATGTTATTTCCTCAGCAGTGAGGACTCACAAGGTATTTATCACATCAAGTCATTCCCTAAGTGCAGGCTCACCACATCCTGATGACTTTAGAACTCCTTTCCCAACGAGGTTCTTGCTCCTTTGTTGCCAAAACAATAAATCCTTTGTGACCTTTGTCCTCGCTCCTAGAATATTTGGGTGAAGGAGTATTTGCTCTCAATGGTGACCTCCTCTTCTTCTGACCCATGCCCTAGGTATCAAAACTCTCAACAGCCCTAGAACGCTGATAGCAAAGGTTTGTTTTGTCCAAGTAGGTAAAAGGAATTATCCAATTGTAATCATTTTATCTTCAGTAGTTCAATAATTTTACTTCGCCAAGTACAGCTTTTATTCTTCACCTCTGGCTATCTTTAATTCTTTTAAACTATTGAACGGTTTTTATGCTTGAAACTTCTGAGCTATGCACAGGAGACTCAAAGACGCTGCTGCCTCTCTTTAGAGGCTCATATTACAGAAACTGGTGACCCTGAGTTGTTCACCAGTTCAGTGTGATCTGTTGACGTTCCTTACCTCTCTGTCTACATGAAACTTTGACGGTGCAGGGCAGTGAGCCCCATGCTATCATGTTAAATAGTCATAGTCATCTTTCCTTTACTGATTTATGATTCTTCATTTTAAATTTAAAGGTCAACAACAAGTGAATTTTTAGAACTCCTTTTTGACGTAGTGGTTTACTGGGCAAAGTTTGCCTTGCTGCTACCACATTACATTCTAATTCATGATGAAGTAACACAAACAAAGGGAAGTAAAAGAAAGGCAAAAGAGCTCCACTGGTTTTCTCTATAATTTCCAAAATTTGTGTTTTTCTTGTTTCTCATTTCAACTTTTGTAGAAAGTACTACTTGACAATTGTTTGTAGGCAGAAAGAAAACACAAGCAATTCTGATTGTCATGAAAGTGAAATAAGGGAAGTGGCTTTCCCCTTACTAACTGCAAAGTGTAGGTTAGCAAAATTCAATGCAGCAAAAATTGGGGACTAGAGAGTTTTCAAAGATCAGCTACTTGACTTTCTTTCACTTAATCCACATGTGATCAGCTCTGGAGAGAAGGAAGAAGTCACACCAACCAACTCCCAAAAGATTGACAACCAGGCTGCAGTTGCTAGAACACCAACAAATCTCTCTGGCAGGATATTAGACATTAAGCTTGTCTGAAGACTCTACCTAGTTAATAAATCCACCCAGGCAATGATAAGATAGTCTTGAGAAACCTGGAACTAATAGAAAGAGAATCAGATGATCCCAAAAGTTTCTATTTTAGTCTGGATGATGATATTAATAATACGAATATTAAAAATGATAATACCAACATTTATTACATGCCTAATAGGAAACATCCACTGTTTTAAGATTTTCTTTTTTGAGACAGGGTCTTACTCTGTCATCTAGGCTGCAGTGCATTAGTATGATCACGGATAACTGCAACCTGACCTCCTGGGCTCAAGCAGTCCTTTTACCTCAGCCTCTTGAGTAACTGGGACCACAGGCATGCACAACCATGCTTGGCTAATATTTCAAATTTTTTGTAGAGACAGGGTTTCAACACGTGCCCAGGCTAGTCTGGTGCTCCTGGGCTCAAGCGATCATCCTGCCTCAGTGTTCCAAAGTGCTGGGATTACAGGCATCAGCCACCATGCCAGGCTGTTTTAAGATATTTTAAAAACACTAACTCTGTCTTCTTAATAACACTATTTGGATGACACCCCTTTATACAACTGTTTGGAGAGAAATATAAATCGGGAGGGGTGAACTATTCTGACCACACCAATCATGCAAGGTCAAAACTTTAGGGAGAATCAATGTAATGGCTTTTCTGGAAGGGTCCTTTAAAGGAAGTGGGGGATAGATATAAACATAGAAAGTAAAGAAGAGGGCATCAAATCAGTAGAGCAGGGAGAGTGAGATGACTTAGGATTCTGAGATCCTTTTGAATGTCAAACGGTTGCTGTCTATTGCTTTACAGAGCAACAGGGGATGTAGTATAAATGAATTGAACTGACTGCCTTTAAGTTCAATGGAAAAGTAAATGAAATATATTCCTTTTTTAATTAATTAATTATTTATTTATTTATTTTGAGACAGAGTCTCACTTTGTCACCCAGGCTGGAGTGCAGTGGCACAATCTCAGCTAACTGCAACCTCCACCTCCTGGGTTCAACGTTCAAGTGATTCTTATGCCGCATCCTCTGGAGTAGCTGGGACTATCAGTGCACACCACTATGCCCAACTGATTTTTGTATTTTTAGTAGAGACAGGGTTTCACTATGTTGGCCAGGCTGGTCTTGAACCTCTGGCCCTAAGTGATCCACCTGCCTCAGCCTCCCAAAGTGCTAGGATTACAGGTGTGAGCCTCCGTGCCCGGCCAACAAAATATCTTTTAAGTAGTAAAAGGAAGTAGATTTGTCTGCCAATTAAAAAATAAATCATAACATTTAATTAGTGATTTCTTCAAACATATACAAAAACAACTCTATTAACCCATCAACTGCAAACTCCTGGAAGCCAATTTATTTCTTACTCTTGAGTTTTCTTGTGTATTTAAGAATAAAGAGAAAACAACTAATAATTTCTGGGACAGCCCAGCCATATGGACTCTGACTTTCTCCTCCTTCAGGACTCATAGGTCAGCCTGCTGCTCTTATTGCCAAGGAGAAGGATATTTCTCATCCCCAGCCCATTCAGGACTTCATCTTGTGTACTGATAGTGTCCAGTGAAGAATCTCTTCCCCTCTTTCTCTTTCGGTCCATTGGTTGAGTTGTGAGTGCTGAAAAGATCATTCATATGACCAAGATTGTGATGCTTAGATGTTTATCCCCACCAAACATGTAAACTGTAGAAATCTAGGTTGTTTCCACTAAACATCTAAACTGTATAGCATCTAAGCAGCCTGAGGCTTTCACCAGATGCCCAGTCTTCCAGCCAGCAGCATTGTGAGCCAAATAAACGTTTTTTCTTTTCTTTATAAATTACTCAGCCTCAGATATTCCTTGATAGTGTAACTGAACCCAGGTTCAGCTGCTCACCTCTTGGAAACCAAACTCAAGGGAAGGAAGTTGCTGAAGGGGAAAGCAGATTCATTAGGAAAGCCAGCAAACTGAGAAGATGGTAGACTAGTATCTTCAAATACCATCTTAAGACAGTACAAATTTCAGGCTCTTTTTATGTTATGCGCAGGTGAACGAGGAAGGGGTCAGGATGAAGAGGTGACCATCAACAGCAGACATCTGGGCACCAGCACAGGTCCAAGGAATTTGAAAAATTCTTTGTTCTTAGTCAGGTCACAACGCTCCTATGAATCTTTAAGGTAACATAGTTAGTTGTTTACATCCTTCTCCTTTAATCCCAGAGTTAGTTTTAAAAACTACATGATTGCTGTTTTGGTACATTATCTCAGTGCTCCAAAATTATCCCAACCTACGTGCAGGAATGGGTATAGGCCCCATAAGCAAAATGGAGTTCGTTATGTTACGTATTTTGCTGTTTCACTGCTACAAATGCAACATAAAATGAATGCTTTTAAAGGGTTGCTTGCCAAGGAAGGTCTGGCTTTAACTACAGACTCAGCCACATTGCTTAGTATGGCTGTCTTTGGCTGTGTATGGTTGTCTACGGTTGGCATTACAATAAATGATATTTTCCAGTCATAGTACTAGAAGGTTATATCAAAAAATAAATGTTTACAAAGTGAAAATTGTAAGGAACACTTCTTACAACCAAGCAGTTCCAAAACAAAGAGGAACAAATATGATGGGCTCGCTGAGCACTTTCATACATTGTTGTGCATCTGTATAAGTGTCATATGCTTCGTGAATTTTGTTTTGCAATCATTTGTACTCATTCATTCATTTATTCATTTTTTAATCCACTTATTCCATTTAGGGTCAAGGAGGGCAGGAACCTATCCTCACAGATCAGGTGTAAGGTGGAAACCCCCACTGGACAGGAAGCTATTTAATCACAGGGCACATTCAAATGCGCGCGCGCACGCGCGCGCACACACACACACACACACACACACACACAAAGACTGGAGAAATTTAGAAAATCAATTAACTTAACATGCACATATTTGAGACGCAGAAGAAAACTGAAGTACCTGGAGAAAACTCATGCAGGCATGGGGAGAACATGCAAACTCCACACAGAAAAGGCCCTGGTGGGGAGTCAGTTTCTTCTCTCATCAATGTTACAAGGAAATGACATCGAATGAAATGACATTATTGGAGGATCTTCCTGTGACCCTTCTGTTCAAGAATTGTCTTCGTATTGTTGGTCTTTAAAGGAAGCTGCATCGTGAGCAGAATTTAAGAGATCCCTTGGACTGCATTGGTCCCAGGAATAATTTTGCCTGCACTGATGACATGCTGGGTTCTAGGGAGAAATCAAAAGTTTGCATCTGGAAGTGGGTTAACCCCCATCTCTCCCTGTACTCTGCAGGCTGCTGTGGTGTCCGTGTTACCCATGCCATGGACACGATGCTGGCCACAGCTCAATAGAACTCTGTGTTCTCAGCATCCACTTCAATCTTCCCTCCTGATAGGAATGATCTGAACAGTTGACTTAATGCTGCTCGTTGGTGTTGTTCCATCTCCTGAGTACCTGACACTGTTGTCTATGATTTAAACATCTCTGACCTCCTTCCACGTTCTCAGGCTACTGCTGGCTCTTTCAGCTTATTCTAGTGCATGATGTGTGCTTTCATTGTTTGAACAAATGAGAGTCCTGTGCCTGGTGCAGTCTCCTCCTGGAGGACTGAGCACGTGTAGGCTCTTAAACAGAGTCACAGATGAGCTCCTGCACTCTTTACCAGCTCATTGGACATAGAGGTATAGGCAGGACTCCCTTCATTTACTGCATTTTGATGCCAGACTAGACATCAGTGGGTCTACACCCCTACAGCTCATGACTCATCTGGCAGGAAGGGTGAAAATAAGGCTACATTTAGAACCTTGCTTCTGAGGTTTGAAAAACATGGCTGTCTACAGAGGGTGTTGTGTGATGATGCCTTGTCATGTCTCCCTGGGTATCCTACACTGATCCCTGCCTCCCCCCATCCCTTTTCAGGTAGACTAGATGTTCTGGGTGGAGGTGGGCCTGGGAGCAGTAAAATCTGGCTCCTCAGTGGGATGTGTGCAGGGCCAGCACTCAGTGTCCCCACCACACCCCCTGTCTAGGTGTCTCCAGACCTGCTGCTGGGTTCCCCAGTACTGTAGATTATATATAATAAGTTGAAAACTGCGAGATATGAAATGAGATATGGCTATAGAGATTTTTCAGGGCAGGGTGACAATATGAAGCCAAATCAGAACTTTTACGTATAATATAAATATAGTATAAAGTATAATATAAATATAATGAAAAAATTACATTAAAAATATAAGCAGTTACCCAAGAATGGAAGGGGTTCTAATATTTGAAAGGCTAATTAGGCAATCACAAAAGACAGAACCAAGTGAATTAAAATATATTCCTGTTGTCCTGCTTCTAAACTGGTTCCCTACAAGTGGTGGAGGAAAGGAAAACTGGTTTAACATGTAAATTAAGGCCCTCTAGCCCATGAATAGAAGAGAAACAATCTAATGGTTGGGTTTCTAACCTGAGTCAGAGAGTTGAGAGATCCCTACAAAATCGAACGCCTGCCCGATTGTCTGAGCAACTGACCCTCACCATGATTACTTCTTTAATTGCAATATTGCCAAGATGCCTCTCAATTCTACCCTGTTGACACCTGTGGCAGTCACTATGCTCTCTGAAGTTCCTTTATTTCTGTTAGTGCTCTCCCTAACTGTTGAATCAAGCTGGAACTGATGCAAGCTCATTCCTTATTCAAAGGGAGAGTAAGAATTTTCTCAATTATAAAGTTGAGGGGCATGATCTGATAGGAGGAATAAATTAGTAAAACTGACAACTTACTCTAAGGAGTTAATGTACCTTCAAACAGGAAAGTTTTTCCAGATTTCCCTTAAAGTGCTACAGTCAGATAGGGTGACTCACTCCCATGTGACCTGCAGTAAGTAGAGTGAGGGACGAGTCAGGAGGTCCTGGGAGGTTGCACAGGCTGGAGGCAAGGGACACATCCTGCCCCTTTCTCTCCCCAGAGCTGCCCATTGACCCAAGAGGACATGTCCTGCCTGAAGCTGGGAGTATTTCCCCTCTCTAAGATATGAAAGTTAAAGAAATGGGCTCATTCCAGTATTGGGGTCCGTTCTTTCCAGGAAATTTCCTCCTTTTAGCTCTGAAGAAAAAGCTGGTTGAAGGAGACAGACTTATACAGAGAACAAACCTGGCCACTGTCTCTAGTCTTGACAGGTGGGTGGCTCTCTCACAGTGTGAAGTTACCCTTCATACCCACAAAAGCCAAACAGATCAAGGAACTTAAGGCAAAAGAGAGCAGAGCTCCAGATGCAAGAAGGACGCACCCATGACTCTTGGGGTTCATGAGGAAGACAGAAGACTCCATGTAGTGCGGGGGTCTGTGGCATCTTTTTTTTTTTTTTTTTTTTTTGCATTCTTCAAGGAGTCCCAGGCTTTCTAGAAGTCTTCTCTACATCCCTTTATGTGGTAACCAGAACTCTGATGTCTCTGCTTAGTAATTTTCCATCCCATCCACTGACCACCAATTGCAGAGGCAGGGGCTTGTTGATGATAAGAGAGACCCAGATGGAGGATTGAAAGTGGCAGAAGGAAGGAGGGGCAGAAGTAAATGGAAGAACAAGTCTTAAAGGAGTCAGACTGGGGAGGTCTTAAGCTTCCCAAAAAGGCCAATAAAGTTTTACATGTTTTATGTGTTTTTATTTTTTTTTTACTGGCAAAAGTCATGCCTACAAGAAAGGAAGCAAACAGAGGAATCAAATATATAATTTAAAAAGGTTTAAGTTTACTGAAAAAAGTTCCCATGGGATAAACAGGAGTACAGGTAGAAAATCAGAAAGACTCAAAAAATGGTAGCCTAGATATCAGCTTTAAATTAAGCTATTATTTGACCACAAAGCTCTTTAAAAAAATACTTTTAAATCCCTTATCAGATTTCAGCAAGAAAAAACAACCAACATTTCTAATGTTTGAAACTTTATCCTTTTTCTTCCTCTTCTTTTAAAACAAAGATACCTACCAAGTGACTCAGAACCAAAACCAAGTCTTTTATGACTTAACCAAGGATACATGAGACATCTTCAAAGAAATGCAAAGATGCAGCCCTCTCAACATTCAAAGCTACCGCCACAAATAGCCAAAAGAAAGAGAGATTTAGATACCTTGCGAGCTGGCAATAGGAAATATGTAAGCTTTTAATGGGAGCCTCCAACTTTTTGTTTGGCCCCCTTCACACACCAAAGTTTTTCCTGACAGGCAGCAAGCCAAGTCAGGTTCTCAGGACACAAAACAGGAAAATCACAGCTGTCCGTTGAACGGATAGGATCAATAACAAATGGGTCCCTTAAATCCAAATTTACGTAAGAGAACAATTCAAACAAATGATCCCCTGCTGATCAGCATTTGGAAAGTAAGAAATAAAGGTAAATTTTTACCTTTAGTTCTTGACCAGAAACTACAGGCAGAGATTCAGAACTCACCTTGGTAAAAATTTTTACCTTTGGCCGGGTGCGGTGGCTCAAGCCTGTAATCCCAGCACTTTGGGAGGCCGAGACGGGCGGATCACGAGGTCAGGAGATCGAGACCATCCTGGCTAACATGGTGAAACCCCGTCTCTACTAAAAAATACAAAAAATTAGCCGGGTGAGGTGGCGGGCGCCTGTAGTCCCAGCTACTCGGGAGCCTGAGGAAGGAGAATGGCGGGAACCCGGGAGGCGGAGCTTGCAGTGAGCTGAGATCGCGCCACCGCACTCCAGCCTGGGCGACAGAGCGAAACTCCGTCTCAAAAAAAAAAAAAAAAAAATTTTTTTTTTTACCTTTATTTGCCAGCTCTTTATCAGTTGTCCCAGGACCTCATCAGTAGGTGAGTCAGATGCTTGAGGTATCCCATCTTCATTATCAGAACTATAGGGGCAGAAATAGTGTTTCTTTCCTTCCTATCAAAAGGGTCACAGCCCGGTTAATAAGAGAGGCTAATAAGACAGGTTAATAAGAGAGAAGCATAACACATTTATTTAATCATCATTTTATATAACTATGGAAGCCTTCAAAACGAAGACCCGAAGTATAGAAAAAAACTATCCCTTTTTATGCTTACGTTCCATGAAGAATGGACAGCTGTGTAGAAATGTGATTAGATAAAAAGGGCATCATCTAATGCTAATATTCTGAGTAGGGAAACCCAGCAAGGCATTTCTGGTCAGCTACTTCTTGGCCTCTCCATGCACCATTCCTTCCTCCTGGGTATGTGGCCGAGACCTTTTTGGAATAAGGGTCTTAGTACCTATAATCAAACAAGGTAGGTTAGAGAATTTCTTTATGACCAGTTCAGTTCTTACACTCAAAAGTGATGGAAAGTTAGAGCAATATTTTTAGATTTTTATGGCTGGCTTTGGGGAAGAAGGGCTCTGGTTTCTATTACCAGCCTTGGGAAAGAGAGTTTCTAGTTTTTATGGCTGGCCTCGGGAGATGAGGAGTGACAAACAGGAGGGCAGGAGAAGGCCAGAGAGAAACTTTGCTTCTGAGGCTGCTTCTGAGACCTTCACTTTGTCGTATTATTTTCTGAGCTTCAATAGGAGTGAAGAATGAGATCCAGAAAAGCTGGGGAAGAAGGAGGGAACTATGCTGGGTATTGGAATCAGCAAATGAATAGTATGTATATTTCACTTAGGTTTAAGAAAATAAACTCTTCCAGATTTTTCTGTAAGATACCGTATCCTGACTGAATATACACATGAGACTTATCTTCAGTATGAAGGTGACTATTTTTCAGTTTTCCCCAGAATACTCCAAGAATTCTGCTTTTTATATTATATGTGTTACGGAGATTTGGGAAAGTATTCCCTTTTCTGTTCTTTCTTTTTTTCTTTGATGGCATCTCGCTCTGTCACCCAGGCTGGAGTGCAGTGGCACCATCTCAGTTCACTGCAACCTCTGCCTCCAGGGTTCAAGAGATTCTCCTGCCTCAGTCTCCCAAATAGCTGGGATTATAGGCACCTATCACCACGCCTGGCTAATTCTTGTATTTTTAGTAGGGATGGGGTTTACAATGTTGACAAGGCTGGTGTTGAACTCCTGAACTCAAGTGATCCACTCACATCGGCTTCCAAAGTGCTGGGATTACAGGCGTGAGCCACCGCACCCAGTCCCTTTTTTAATGTATATATATTAATTAAGGAAATAATAACCATATATTTATAAAATAAGAAAATATCTGTATATATACATGTGTATATATATGTACATATATATCACAATGTGTGATATGCATGTGTGTATATATGTACATATATATCACAATGTGTGATATGCATGTGTGTATATATGTACATATATATATATATATCACAATGTGTGACCTGAGGGATACATTTAGAGAATCCTCTGCAATTTCAGGCTCTTCCTTGCTGCTACCTCAAGAATTCACACAGACTTCCTGTTGGAACATCTCAATGAAAATATGTTGCTGATGACAAAAATACATCTCAAATCATAACAAAATTGATACACTTTGAATGAATAAACCTCACTAGTTCTCTGGTAACAACACTGTTCTTTCACACTCATTAGCTCTTATGAGACTTCTCTTTTTTGATACCAAGGCAGAATTTTTACTATTAAGTGGAAGAACTGTCAAGATCATAATTCAAAGTGACAATGAGAATATTATTTGTTAATGTTTGAAGTCTAATAATAGGAATGATCTGTGAAACTAAGATTGTACCATTAATAGTTGTTTAATGCACTATTAAATACGAACTTGTTCTGAATACTATTAAATTCCAGTCAAGATTGGTCAGTCTGCCTGTCCCCTGGAGTCCCACACGTTGTGTATGGAGAGGGTGATTCTAGAGGCTGGTCTGCACAGTGGTCTATAGGCAAGGAATACATCTCTCTATATATCCCTATAACTGTCAATTCCCCAAAATCCATGCCCTGACAGAAGCCAGAAACTGATTCTCTTTGTAATAGACCAAGGGTAAGGAACAGGCTTGTGATAGCATTAGCATCTTTACTTGCCAAGAAGTATACTTTTTGCAGCATAAAGAGAAATGCCCAGAAGTGATGGGTTTCTGCATAGATCAGAAATTGGCCCTCCAGTCTTGGTGGCTGCCCTTGTCACCTTTGGCTACCAGGGGCTGTGTTACCCTGAGAGGTTTTCAGGAGACTGCGCATAAACTAGATTCTGCTTTCTCTTTCCTTTTCATTAAGTTACTATTACGTCATATTCAACAGAAATTCAGGAAATCCTCTCTTGCAGATGGTTCTGCAAAACCTAGAAATTCGATTTCACTTCTGCTTAGCACTTGTGGCATTCTGATCTTTAGGGAAACCATCAAGCTGAAACCACAACAGAACAGAAAACAGCTCTGTGTGAATGGGCAGGAAGGTGAAGGGAGTAAAGCCAGAGAGAGAATGTGCCAGGTGCCATCATCAGTCAAGAAACATCACGTGTCTTCTGCACACCAATCTGTATGATTGTTCTCCTGTCTCAGGTGTTTATACAAGCCACCATTTCCTGACTGAATATAAATAGGACACATTGAAGTGAGGAATGACCATTTTTCAGCCTCTACAGTTCATGACAGAATCTGTGGTTTTTTTTGTTGTTGTTGTTGTTGTTTGTTTGTTTGTTTTTAGGCTGCTTCCTTTGAAAGTCAGTTCCTGAAAGGTACAACGCCACAGATTCTAAAAATTTTATAGAAAGACAAATACTATTCCCACCTATAGCTGTATGAAGAAAAGGAGGAAAATACTTATCATCATTTAACTCCTTGAGTAAGGCATGATCTCAGCTTACTGTAACCTCCACCTCCTGGGTTCAAGCAATTTTCTGGCCTCAGCCTCCCGAGTAGCTGGGATTACAGATGCCCACCACCACGCCCAGCTAATTTTTGTATTTTTAGTAGAGACGGAGTTTCACCATGTTGACCAGGCAACATGGTGGAAGATATTGTGGTAGGTACTTTAAACTGCATGTGTTCCTTTATGAGCACAACTATAAAGATTTTCCGAATCCATTTTATTTATGAGAAAACTGAGGCTCAAACAGATTGAGTTTCTTAACACCACACATACATGCAAGCAGAATGAAATTTCAATGTCAAATTCTTTGTGATGTAATGCAAATTATGGGTGATTTTGTCAGTTTTGTATTGAGTTTCAGTTATAATGTTTTTTTTTTTTTTTTTTTTTTTTGGAGATGGAGTCTTGCTCTGTCGCCTAGGCTGGAGTACAGTGATGCAATCTTAGCTCACGGCAAGGTCCGCCTCCTGGGTTCATGCCATTCTCCTGCCTCAGCCTCCTGAGTAGCAGTGCCTGCCACCATGCCCGGCTAATTTTTTGTATTTTTTAGTAGAGATGGGGTTTCACTGTGTTAGCCAGGATGGTTTCGATCTCCTGACCTCACGATCTTTCCGCCTTGGCCTCCCAAAGTGCTGGGATTACAGGCGTGAGCCACCGCGCCTGGCCCAGTTATAATTGTTAAATCTTTTTTTTCCTTGGGAGTTCTACACAGAGTTCTTGCTGTCTGAGTTTCCATGGTTCATGCTGTATTTTCAGCTGGTTATAACCAATTTTTTCTTTATCTTAAGTATTGAGACAGAGATTCTTTGATCCTCTTTTCATTATTAATTTGTGAAGGAAGTTTTCAGTCTTTATGCTGATGGCAATTTAGTTATTTTTGGATTGGCATAAGATTGTAATATTCATAACATCAGGAAAAGTTACCAGGAAGTTATATATGAGCTCTACCAGAAAATAAAATGTGTTAAAACCTGCAGTAAAATTATAGTAAACCAGTGTCACAATTACGCAAGTTAAATGACTTAATTAGTAAAGCCAGTAGGTCCAGGAATCATTATTATCAGTATTAATTAAACATTGTGATGACGGATTGAATTAGTTATCTATTCTCATCTAGAGAATTAAGGCAGCTTTACTGATATTCAAAGTAGTATTTATTTAAAAAATGTAAAATTATTATTGTAATTAAATGTTTTAATTTAACATAAATATACTAAACATATCAATATGGTTGCCGGTACATCAGTTACATGAAATCTATCCAGAAAAACTACACTGCAAAAAAAGAAAAAAAAACTGTGTACAAAAACAATAATCCACATTCTTTTCAATTCCATTCTATTTCCATCTTCGCTTCAGAGTCACTAACTTCTCTCACTTGGATCCTACTCCAGTATGACTTCTACTTATTAATTCCACCAAACCAGCTCTCTCACTAAGATTGCCAATGCCATCTATTTCCCAATTATTGGGCAGTTTTAATCCCTATCTTGGGCAAATCTACTGATTCATCTTCCCAGCACATTTATCTTCTTAAATAGACTTTATCACAGTATCAGTCCATTGTTGCACTGCCTCAAAGAAATAACTGAGACTGGGCAAATTTTAAGAAAAGAGGTTTAATTGCCTCACAATTCTGCAGGCTATACAGGAAGCATGGCAGCATCTGCTTCTGGGGAGGCTTCAGGGAAGAAGGTAAAGAGAGAGCAAGAAGAAGGGTAGGGGGAGGTGCCACACACTTTTAAACAACTAGATCTCGGGAGAGCTCACTATCACCATGGCAGCACCAAGGGGGATGGTGTTAAACCATGAGAAACAGCTATGACCCAATCACCCCACACCAGGCTCTACCCCAACATTGGGAATTGCAATTCCACATGAGATTTGGGCAGGGACACAGATCCAAACCATATTAATCACCAATCTCTCTTGTTGTCAGTCTAATATAAGGGACTCCACCTCTGTTTCCTTTGTGTCTCTTTTCTTCCCTCACTTTAAAGGTAGAAGGTCCTCAGAATCATGCTTAAGTCCTTTTCTCTCTCTACCCTCTCTCCACACATGAGCACTTCCATTTCTGGGATTTTGCTTGCCATATATGAACCCCTAGCAATTGCATTCCTTGTAAGTTGCAAACTCATATATCCAACTGGCAATAGAGGATATCTCTGTTTATTTTTATTTCCTCACATATCTCAGTTTACCTGCTTCTGAGAGAAAGTATTGGTTGTTCTTTCTTATTATTATAGTATTTGGGATAACTGCTATTAAGTATGATTACCATTTTTAGTTTTATTCCATACAAAAATAAAATATGCAAGAGAGTAGGAAGTAGATTTGTTATGGTCACTTTTATATCTTGAGTACAACATACAACCTGATTTAGAGAAAGGTCATTTTTACTTACATCTTGCATATAATAATAATAAGTAAATAAAGTATACCCTTTATTCTCTAATCAGGTTGCACAGTCAGGCTAGGAATTTCATATTAAAGGATGAACACATACAGGAAGTTCCTATAGTAAAAGTTTAATGAACGACACAAAATAATGGATTGAGTAAATATAAGGAACATGTTTTATTACACTAACCACAGTGTAAAGATACACATGACATTAGATGAACAAAAATAATTTAAATCTTATAAATAGTTAAATAAATATTTAAATAGATAAATCAATTTATCAGCATGATCATAGTTATAGCAGGAGTGAGAGTCTTTGAAATGGCAGAATTCATGAAAGTGTGAGCTGGTGTATGAGTCAATAAGAATTGTTTTCATGTTGGACCAGGTGTTATTCCTTCCTCCTTAATCTTTCTTGCAAGTTTGTTGATAAAGAGAAGGATCTCATGATTTCTGCTCTGACAACCTCCCAGGCACAAGGGCTGTATTTCTTCTCTGTCAGATAGAGAGTGATTCTTCGGAAGTATTTCTTCACAGCCAAGGTGGAGTCCGCATTCATCAGGGGAGTTTCTCCCACCCTCTCCTGCTGCATGACACAGGCTTCCAAGTCATTCAGCTGCTGGTAGAGTTCAGTGCAGAATTTGTCTAGGAGGTCCTCATCCCAAGCAGCAGATGAGTCTTTTGTGGTAAAGAGGTTGAAGGTCTGCTGGATCAGCTCATGGAGGACAGAGATGGCTGGAGCCTTCTGGAACTGGTTGCCATCAAACTCCTGCTGGGGAAATCCAAAGTCATGTCTGTCCATCAGACAGGAGGAAGGAGAGATTCTGCTCATCTGTGCCAGGAGCATCATGGTCTTCCTGTTATCCAGGCTGTGGGTCTCAGGCAGATCACAGCCCAGAGAGCAACTTGACTTGCTGCTGAGCACCACCAGGGCCATCAGTAAAGCAAAGGGCAAGGCCATCATAGATATTGCAGATGCTTCTGGGCTTGCTGAGATGGGTAACTCTGAACCTTGGGCTCTAGGTTCTCTGAAGGCCTTGCTTTGAGCCGATGCCTTAAATAGGGAACATACTGATTTCCACTTTCTTAATGCTTCTGGGCCACTTTCCATTTCTGTTTTTGCTTTCCTTCATGCACTCTTTACATGAGTTCAGAGCTGTGTTTCTCAAACGTTTTGTTTTTCATTATTGTCTCCCTCATCTTGTTTCCAGAGACTTTTTAGATATCTTTTTCTTAATTAAACCCACCGTGAAAATTTAACAACACAGATATAATATGTATCTATTTATATACTATATGTATATCTCTATACTCAAAAAGTACAAAGTTTAATCTTTGTCTTCAATGCGGGTTTAAAAATAACCAAATGAAAAATTTAAGCTAAAAGTTAAATTTAAAATCAATTCAAATTTATCTTAACTTTATAACTAAATTTGCTTATGGACTTCAATGTAATTTATTTACTGATATAAATTATACTGTGTACCTGGTGAGATGGCTCACGCCTGTAATCGCAGCACTTTGAAAGGCCAAGGCGGGTGGATCATGAGGTCAGGAGTTCAAGACCAGCCTGGCCAAGATGGTGAAACCCCATCTCAACTGAAAAAAAAAAAAAAAAAAAAAAAAAAAAACCTAGCTGGGCATGGTTGTGGGCACCTGTAATCCCAGCTACTCAGGAGGCTGAGGCAGAGAATTCCTTGAACCCATGAGGTGGAGGTTGCAGTGAGCTGAGATTGCGCCACTGCACTCCAGCCTGGGTGACACAGTGAGACTCTGTTTCCAAAAACCAACAAATAAATTGTAGTGTATTAAATTACATAAGCAAATTAACAAATTATAAACATTTTCTAATGTTTATAGATAAACATTATATATCTAAGTAAAGAATACTTAAAAATTATTTGAAAGTGATAAACACTTAAGAATTTAAAATATTTTTATCATTTATTTTTAGTGTACTTAAGTTTTTTTTAGATTTGATTACTGCTGAATTTCACCAAACATTTAAATAGAACCAAATCTTTGAAAAATTAAGGAGGAATACTTCCAAACTCCTTTTATGAAGCCAGAATTACCTTGATACCAAAGCCAGAGATGGACATTATAAGAAAAAAAAATTACAAGCCAATATTCCTGATGAACACAGATGCAAAATCATCCACAAAGTAGTTGCAAATGAAATTCAAAAGCACTATAAAAGGATCATTTATTATGATCAAACTTGATTTATTCCTAGGATGCAAGAATATTTTAATATGTTGGAATCAAAAAATGCCATACACCTTATTTACAGAATAAAAAGATTAAAAATCACAACTATTTTTATGCCTGCCTAAAATTATTTTGACAAAGTTTAAAATCCATTTCTAATACAATTTATAACAAATTAGGTATAGAAAGAATATACTTCACAATAAAGAGATACAATCCTTATTAGCTATAAGATAAGCCATTGGCTAACACTATAATCAATGGTGAAATGTTGGAATCTTTTTTTTTGAGATTTATTATAAGATAAAGATGCCCACTCTCACTACTTCTTTCAACACAATACTGGAAATCCTACTCAGAATATTAGAGAAGAAAATAAGGGGGCATTTAAATGAGAAAGAATAAGGTCTTATTTTCATGGAGATTAATGCTCAGGTTTTTACAGGTTAGATTTAACATCATGAAAGCTGGTACCATCCAGCAATCAGAGGAACTGTCCCTGAGGACACAGGACTTCAGGGACATCAATTATTAAGAGGCTACATGAAAGCAGAAATGCTCCTGGATGTTTCCATTGTCTAGACATAAAGTTTCAACAGATCAACCCCAGCAAGTAAAGGCACATCCCTGACTACTTGACTACTGTGGGTGATGAGCTTTTCACCCAAAGCAGAGATGTGAAAACTGACAGGTTTCAAAGACCCCCCCAAGTGCTCCATACCTTGAAAGTCACTCCCACAAAGCTAAAACACCAACTGTTCCTGAGGGATCAGGTCATCATCTGTGTCTTTGAGACACTGGCCAGTCAGGCTTCAGTTAACATGAGGCCAGTGATTTTAAGTGTAAAATGCCTAAACCATCATACTAATTAGGTAGATATTTGGAGGCCTGTGCACTTAAATGGGTTGGTGAAATGTCACACCAGACACATGACTGGGAATGGGTGTTTTCTCCTCTGCTTTTAGCAGCACCTTGGTAATCCAATAATTGCCCTCCCTCATGCCTCCACATCCATATCTGCGAAAAAGGTACTGGTGAGTGGGACATTTTTATGAAGCCGTAGCCCATGGTTACTCCCTGCAAAGCTCTGAATTTGTGCATCCCCAGGCCAGGGGGTGAGTGTCTTTCAAAGGTGGCTGAACTTGCGCTCTGCTTGGAGAGAGTGGAGGGAAGCAGCACAGTGGATAGCATCTGGGACCTCAGGCCTTTTCCCACAGCCACTTAGGAAAGCAGGTGGCTCCAGGGGCTGGAGAAGGTATGAGGCTCTGGAAAGACCCCAGGTGCTTGTAATTGTGACACACTGACTCCCTTAGCTGCGGGCTTCCTGCTCGTCATGTTGGAAGTTTGATTTCTCACAGACCAACAAAGGCCCCAGTCGCCTCTCCCAGCCTCTGTGGCAGGGTTGTACTTAACTTTTAATTTTGTTGCATGTGAGAAATTTTTTAACTTCACTAGCTGCTGGTCACCTAAATATTGTCAAGGCTTTTTTCTTCAATGCTTGACCTAATTATTAATGTATTGAACAACTTTAGTAGAATAAAATATAAATTATTCTCAAAGCCCACAACACAGTTAGAAATGCTAAGGATCAAAAATAAGCAACATCTATAAGATGGCCAGTGACAAACCGTATGTATGCAGAGCACACGTCTCTTGATATGACTTTGAGATCTAGTAAGCCTTGGAAAGTATTGCAGTCACAGCCACCCATTTGCTGTAGGTTTGTAACACTGAACTTATATATATTTTGTGTATCTTCCATGAACTTAACGTCAATGCTTCTTATGTGATACACAAGAAAACCCAATGGGGAGAAAACAAAAAAACTAAGGAATAAGATTTTGTTAGAGAGCGTTGAGCTTTGAAGGGCCACAAACCCCATTTAAATATGTAAGATTTGTTCCCACTCTCAAGAACTAACTTCTACACCCTTGGGAGTAGCATCATACGGAATGAGAATACACAATTAAAAAAATATCCTCAATTTGATTAAAAATACTTTTTGCAGGAAAATTCAAATTTCCAAAGAACCTTCAGAGGTTCTTTGTTGATTCTGATCAAACTAAAGGAAACCATCTTTGTCCTAAATGTTCATAATGAGATGCAAATGTAATAACATAAATGACTTGTACAGTTATTTTCCATAGCATGCCAGACATATCTTTCTTTCTCATTTCATTTTCATAAAAAGCAAAAGTTATCACTTTTTGCATCCTAACGAATGGGGACAAAAAGAAAACAAAAGTATATCTAAATTAAAATGTAAATGGAAGTAATATCCCACTAAGAAAAAACAATGACAAAATGTACCTTAACTGCATTCAGCCCAGCCACGATGGAGGTTAAGTGGTGGAAACGAATAGAAGTAAAATGGTAGAAGGGATGTAGGTCAAAGGTAGCAAATAAGTATGGGCTGGAAGAAAAGTAATTACTCCTGGTACACAGGGTGTTTTCAGATTTACTGAAGCCCTTCTTGCAAACACACCAACTGTAAGAGTTTATACACAAGAAAGGCAAACTTTAGAGAGTACAATATTCTCTCTGGAAAATGGTTAAGTGTTCATTGCACCAAGCTCTCCACTAGTGGCTAAGTACATTCCAAAGGTCATTTTTTTTCTTGTTATATTTCTCATAAGAAGCAAGACACTTGATAATTTCAAAGGACACTTCCCCAACTTAATAGAGTTATATAATAAAGATAATGTTAATAAGAGGAATTAGATATCTATACTCTAGAAAGTCTTTATTTTCAGTCAGACACTGTTTTTAGCACTTGCATAATCAATGCTCACTTAACCAATAAAGAATATTTTTGTTTTTCATATTTACTGAACACCTACCATGTCCCTAACCCCATTTATTCAATGGAGATATCACTGACCAAAGCACACAGTGATAGATTTTACTATTGTCCCCATTTACAAAAGAAAAAATGAAAGCACAGGAAGCTATTAAGTTGTGGAGCTACAGTTTGGATGCAGAAAATTCAACTCTGAAGTCTGAGCTCTTACATGCTCTCTGGGAATATTTCTGGACATAAGAACCAGAGCTGATTTTTAGACCAGTGAATCCTTTCCCAGTAGAGTCCTGCCTATGTAATGATAGGGTCTTTCTCTTCAGTTTCCATTTGTCTCCTTCACTGTAATGCCCCATTTTCTCATGCCAACATTACAATGAAATTGGGCCCCGCTTTACTTACACTCCTGGTAAAGGAGTGTATACGTTATATTCTAGTTTTGTCTTCTTGAGGATACACTATCATAAACATGAATGCATTTGTAAGACACGTTGTTCACCCCAGTAAATGTGTTCATAAACCCTGTATATTTCTATCCATTTAAAATTCTACATAGTACTATTCTTCTAATCAAATATCCACAATACTTTAGATTTCCACTTGTGTAGCACAAATTTAAGAAAGAACAAGTCATTGTCAGGCTAGAGACATGAACTAAATCAGAACTAAATCAATGAACTAAGGCTCAGAGCTCAGGGACAGCACACCTGGACAGGTTAACTAAAGGGGTTATTAAAGGTGTGGAAATCGAAACACTTCTGGAGAAATGAGGAGAGTCCATGGCATTAGAGGATGAGGACTGAGATGACAAAAGACCCTGAGTCACCTGACTTGCCAGCTAGTTGATGCCTTTTATGTTGTAGGTCACCACAGCATTGATTGTACTGCCTTAATTTAAGGATCTGTTAAAGAAAAAATTATGCTGACACTTGGTATAACAGTAAGGAAGGCTTTATTTAGAAGTATTGCAAGGGTGTTGAAACTATCACGATAGGTGTATTATTTCTTGCATTACTATACAGAAAAACCTGAGACTGGGTAATTTAGAAAGAAAAGAGGTTTAATTGGCTCACGATTCTGCAGACAATATAGGGAGCATGGCTGGGGAGGCCTCAGGACACTAATAAACATGGCAGAAGGCTAAGGGGAAGCAGGCATGTCCTGCATGACCAGAGCAGGAGGAGAAAAGTAGGGGAGGTGCTGCATAATTTTAAACAACCAGATCTTGCAATAACTCACTCTTACCATGACACCACCAGGGGGATGGTGTTAAACCACAAGAAACCACCCCATGATCCAATCACCTCCCACCAGGTCCCACCTCAAACACCAGGGATTACAATTCCATGTGAGATTTGGATGGGGATGCTGACCCAAACCATATCAATAGGGGAGAGAGGTCAGTTGGTGCTCAACTCAAAAATCAGCAAAGACAGCCTGTGGTTTATACCCAGCAAGCAGAATGAGGGGGTCAGTGGATAGAAAATCACTAAAAGGAGACATCAAAGGTAGGGAGATCCTTGCTGAACTGAACATAATTCTTTCTAAAGGCAAGTCAGGGTAATTATATATTGAGTACGTGGGATGGGGAATTTGATCAGATATCAGATTTTTATTAATTAAATTAGAAATATCTTTTCTCCTAAAAAACTGAAGTGCATGTAGAAATGTGAATACTCACACATGAAAATGCTCACATACATTTTTTCATATATAATTATTATTTTGTTCTATGTCAGGAGCAAGATTTTTGCCCTAATCCTAAGCTACATTTTACCCTCCATGCTTTACATAGGAAATCAGGCGCCCCCTACCTGATAGGTTTCTGTATTTGGTTGGCAATTTACCAGACCATCTGTGACAATAAGCTCTTTAGAACCAATCATTGGGTTTTGTTCACTCTTTTATTCACAATAGAAGCTGTGATTATGTTTCTCTTTCTTCTAAAATACATTCATGTGGGTCCATATGATTATACCTCACTGGGGCCACTAGGTCAGGATTACTATAGACATAGCCCTTTCTTCCCATAATGTTCTTACTGGAGGTCTACAGTGCTCCTCAGGTTGTGATAATATCCTGCCAAGAACAGCTCGGTCAGGGAGACCCTAACCCAGCTGCGCTAGAGGAATTAAAGACACACACATGGAAATATAGAGGTGTGAAGTAGGAAATCAGGGGTCTCACAGCCTTCAGAGCTGACAGCCTAGAACAGAGATTTACCCACGTATTTATTAACAGCAAGCCAGTCATTAGTATTGTTTCTATAGATATTAAGTTAACTAAAAGCATCCCTTAAGGGAAACAAAGGGATGGGCCAAATTAAAGGAATAGGTTGGGCTAGTTAACTGCAGCAGGAGCATGTCCTTAAGGCACAGATCGCTCATGCTATTGTTTGTGGCTTAAGAATGCCTTTAAGTGGTTTTCTGCCCTGGGCGGGCCAGGTGTTCCTTGCCCTTATTCCGGTAAACCCACAACCTTCCAGCATGGGTGTTAAGGCCATCATGAACATGTCACAGTGCTGCAGAGATTTTATTTATGGCCAATTTTGGGGCCAGTTTAAGGCCAGATTTTGGGGGGCTTGTTCCCAATAATATCCCTAGCAAGAATCCTGGTCTTTTCCGGGTACATGGGGATATGGAGATTCAAATTCTAAGATAATTTTATTTTCCTACCATCACTTCACTCACAAAGTGTTTATCATATCCAGTAACACCCTTTACTCTAGAGTGACAATGTCCTCAACTCAAACTCTTCCCAACTCGTTCCCTTAGGCAGGCTGACAACTTTTGAACTCTTTTACTAAGGAGGGGCCTGTTTCCTTGAGCCAAAATAATTAGTCCTCAAAGACCCCTGCCCTTTCCCCTACAGTGTTTGTGTGAAGGACTCTGCTTCTCAGTGGTTACCTCCTCCTGTCCTGATCCCATGTCCCTGGGTATCAAATGTGCCTACAGTGCTCAGATGCTGATAGCAAAATTTGTTTTGTCTAAGTAGGTGGAAGAATTATTCAATTTCAATAATTTTTACTCAAGTAAGCAAACAATTTGTATTTTGCCAAGTATAGCTTTTATTGCTCCAGTCTTATTTTTATTATTCAATATTTAAAACTATTGAATGCTTGTTATATTTGACCTTTCAGAGCTAGGCACAGGGGATTCAATGATGATTTTTGTCTCTCATAGAAACTAATACGACAGAAAACTAGTGACTTTCAGTTGTTCATCCACTCAGTATGATTCTCTTAGGGTTCTTTGTTACTCTGTCTCACCCTGGTAATGCAAGGCAGTTAGGCCCAGGCTATTATGTCAGGGAGAAACAACCTTATTTCCTTTACTCATTTGTGGTTTTTCATTTTAAATTTTTGCATAATTTCTGTTCACATGACTTACTTACTGGGCAAGGTTTGTCTTACTCTTTCTATATTACATTCTAATTCAAGATGAAGTAACACAAATAAAAAGAAGTAAAAGGAAAACAAGCCACATAGTTTTTCTCTGTAATTGTCAAGATTTCATATTTTTAGTTTCTCATTTGAACTTTCCTAAAAAGCAAAACATGACATTATTTGTGAGCAAAAAGAAAACAAATGTAAGTACAAATGTCATGAAAGTGAAAGAGGGAAGTGACTTTCTAGTGACAAAATTGCAAAGTGTAAGCTAGCAAAATTCAACACAATAAAATTGAGGAATAGGTGCTCTGGCAGAGAAGAAAAATGAAGGCCAATGTTCAGGTACACAAAGGCAGGGAAACGGCAGCTTCTGCCAGAGGCTCCAAGAAGAGCAACTCCTGGGTCAATGAACTGTCCTCAGATTTGCAAGACCAGCTACATGAGATTTCTTTCATTAAGTCCACATTACTTATCCCTTTGCATTTTATTATAGTATGTATTTTTTAAATTTTTCCAATACATAATATTTATACATATTTATGGGGTATGTGTGCTATTTTAATACATGCATAGGATGTATAATGATCAAGCCAGAGTATTTAGGATACCTATCACTTTTAGTATTTATATTCTTTCCTCATGTTGGGAACATTTCAACTCCTCTCTTCTAGCTATTTTTTAAATATATAATACATTGTTGTTAACTATAGTCACCCTACCATGGTATCTAACATTAAAACTTATTTTTTCTATCTAACTGTATGCCTACATGTGGTCAGCTCTGAGGAGAAAAGGAAGGAGTCATACCAACTACCTCCCAAGAGACAAGCAATCAGACCCCCATTGTTATGACACCAATCCTCTCTGGAGGGTAGTAGATATTAGCCTTGTCTGAGCACTCTACCAAGTTAATAAATCTACCCAGGCAAGGAAAGGCAATAAAAAAATTTCTTCCATGAATCTACAGTTAAAAGAGAGGAATTAGATTATTCCAGAAGATTCTGCTCTTAATCTGGCTAGTAATAATAATTGTGATATTAAAAAAAAAAAACAAAATACTAGATTTAAAAATTTTTAAAAAAACAAGATTGCATGCTTACAATGAATGATACACTACTCTAAGATTTTTACAAATATTAATTCGGGCCTGAGACATGGTCACACAGCCGCTTAGCCATCCTGGGGATGTGTCTGCCAGGGGTGGCCCATGGGGTTGTTTCTCAGGCCAGGGACTCAAGCACAGGGCATCCTTTCCTTCCTGGAAAGGAGGAAGTCAGATTGCCTCTGTTTGCAGACAATATGTTCTCATATGTAGAAAAACCTAAAGGCTTTACCAAAAAACTCTTAGAACTGAAAAACTAATGCAGAAAAATTGCAAGATACAAAATTAATATGTAAAAAGCCATCACATTTCTATATACAAGCAACAAACTAGCTAAAATAGAAATCCAGAAGGCAAACCCATTGACATCAGCTGCACATAAAATAAAACACCTAGGAGTAAATTTAACCAACAAGATTAAAGAGCTCTACAAGGAAACCTATAAAACACTAATGAAAGAAATTGAGAAAAATACAAACGAATGGAAAGATATCCCATGCTCATGGATTGAAAGAATTAGTATCATTAAATGTCTATATTACCCAAAGCAATCTACAGATTCAATGCAATCCCTGTGAAAATACCAATGATTCTTCATAGAAATCGTAAACAAAATACTGAAATTTGCATGGAACCACAAAAGATTTTGAATAGAAAAAACGATCCTGAGCAAAAAGAACAGCTGGAGGCATCGTGCCATCAGATGTTTTGTATGATCAAGATGGAAAAATATTTTCCATTTCCTGCACAGAAGCAGTGAATGCTTTTAAAGGGCAGCTTACCAATGAGTCTGGCTTTAATGCCAAACTCAGCCCACCTGCTTAACATGGTGGTTTTTATTTAATTTCTAACCTCATCTTATTAAAAATCATAAAATAAAACTGTAGTCTTGAAATAAACATATCATTAAAATCAGCATTAATTGATAAAATGATAAAAACATTATTATTTTACCAAACACAAAAGATATCCCTTGCTTGTTCTTTGGAACCTAATCCTCAGGAAGTGGAAAGTAGGCACTTTAAATGTGCCAACCAAGTGTAGAATGCATCTACTGGGGCGGGGGGGGGGGGGGGTGCGGGGGGAGGAATTGAGCCACCAATGTTCTATTTTCAATTGAGTTAAATAAATTTTAATAAAGGTCTTTGCTGCCATTAGCAGTTGTGACCACCAAATACCCACATTACTAGTATCTGTCTTGCTGGGAAAGCTCTGCTCCAATTGTTGCTAAATGTATTCAAATACCTACCTGTATCTCTTCTGCTCAAATATGATTTATTTGTTTTCAAAGGAAGCCGTATCAAGACCTGAATTTAAGAGTTTCCTTTGATTGCTTTGGCCCCATGAAAAATTTTCCCTGCAGTGGAATGACTTGTTGGCTCCAAGGAAGAAACCACAAGAGGCAGCAGGTAGTCAAATACCTCATCCTTTCCAGTACACTACAGGCTGCTGTGGCATCAATGTCATCCATCCTGGGATGCTGATGTTGGCCACATCTCCATAGGAGAGCTCTGTGCTCTCAGCATCCACTTCAATCTTCTCTCCCTCTAATTAGAATAACCTGAACAGTTGACTTAGTGCTCTCATTGGAAGTGTTCCATCTTCTGAGGACCTGTTGCTGTTCCAGTCTCTGTTCTCCTTCCATGTTCTCAAGCTGTGGCTGGTTCTTTCAACTTCTTCACATTACATGTGGGCTCTGCTTTTTTGAACAAATGAGAGTCCTGAGCCTTGTGCATCTCCTCCTAGGAGAATTAAAACATGGGAGTGCCTAAACAGGGGCAGATTTGCTCCTGGATTCTTTAGCAGCTCATTGGGTATAGTCTGTGGGCAGGACCCCCTCTATTCAGTGTTTCTGTGCCCAGTGGGACATCCTTGACTTCTGCAGTCCTGAGCTTGGCAGAGAAGGGGAGTCCAGGCATGGCCACATTCACATTCTCACACCCTGACCTGACGAAGCCCCAGTGTCTCCAGTGCTGCACCATGATCTTTGTTACTCCTCCAAGGGATCCAGGGAAAGAATCAAGGCTCCATGTGTCCCTCTTGAGGGGTGCTTCCCAGGCACTTGTGCAGGGCAGCCTGTGATAGAGCCCTCATTGCCAACTTTGCCACCCCCTCGCTTCAGTTCTCCATTACTTTAGGATACACAAAAAATTAACTCTGGATATGATCAGGATATGATTACAGAGATTTTTCAGGGTAAGATGAAAATGCAGAGCCATATCATATAATTTTTGCTGACTGAACATAAAATGAGGAACAACAAAAAAGTAAAATCACACTAAAGAAATTAGCAGCATAAAAATTAATAAAAGAATAGAAGAGATAGTAATATCTGAAAAGTGTTAAGCAATCACTAAGACAGGAAGAGAGAGAGAGGACCAGGTAAATTCAAAATTTTTAATGTTTTTCTGTGCTTTTAAACTGGGGAGAAAAAAAAGAAAGTGAAAAATATGTGGCAAAATATAACTGAGTTCTCCAATCCCTCTCCTCTCCCACTTACAAAGAGCAATCTAAAGGTTGAGTGTATAACTTAGCAAAGATTTGTGAAATTCCTTCTAAACTGAGGCCCTTTCCTACTACAGCAATTCACACACACACACACCACCACACAGACACACATACACACATGCGCGCGCGCGCACACACACACACGCTTCCTGATTAACTTCTTGAATTACATTATTTTGCAGATTACTTTAAATTTCCCAAATTCTACCCAAATAGATACCTCTGCTGGCTGTCATTTGGCAAGAATTGTATCCTCTGATCCCTTTGCAAATGTCTCTGCTCTGTCTTACTACTAAAAGTAGAAAGAATGCAAGTTGAGTCGTTATTCAAAGTAACAGAGAATATTCACCTAATTATAAAGTTAAGTGACGTGATCTAAGGAATACATTTGTAAAATTAGCAACTCACTATTAAGAAAGAACTAATGTACCTTCAAACAGAAGATTTTTTTCTTCATTTCCCTTGCAATTCTACACCCAAATTGGCAGGCTGTACTGATTCCTAGTTTAGCACAATACAGAGAGGGAGGGATGATTCAGGAGGTCCTGGGAGGCTCTACAGGCTGGAGGCTAGGGACATATTCTCACCCTTTCCCCACATAGCTGTTCTTTGCCCAAAGGACATGTCCTGCCTAAAGCTGGAAGTGTTTTCCCCTTCTACAATACAAAAGCCATGGAAACAGTCTTTTTCCAACAATAGGGTCAGTTCTTTCCGAGAAAGAGCCCTTTTTACCTCTGGAGAAAAATCACCTGCAAGGAGGCAGCATACTGCATAGAACAGAAAAGCTTGCTCTCCGTAGACTTGGAGTATGTCTTTGTCATCTTGGCCAGTAGGTATCTCTCATCCTCTGTAAATATTTTAACAACCCCCAGAGTAAAATTGATCTTGCATTCTTTGTCCTTTCTGCTACAGCAAAGGTTAGATTGTAATGGGGGCATTCTCTCATTTCCAAAAAATATTCACCAGGAGAAGAAAAAGAAAAGTCTCTCATATAGAAGTTTCTGAAAAACCAAAAACTTTCACTCAACATTTGCTTTCAATTGAAAATTAACAGCCAGGAACCACAACGGAACAGGAAGCAGCTGTATCATCATGATGTAAACACAAGTATCAATAGCCAAATCCAAGAAGTGGAAGAAGTAATACTAGAGCTTGAAGCCTGTCTTGCTGAAATAAGGCAGGCAGATAAGATTAGAGAAAAAACAATGAAAAGAAATGGGCAAAATATCTGAGAAGAATGGGACTATGTAAAAAGTCCAAACCTACAACTGATTGGAGTACCTGAAAGAGATGAGGAGAATAAAACCAAGTTGGAAAACACACATCAGGATATCATCCAGGAGAACTTCCCCAACCTAGCAAAAAAGGCCAATATTCAAATTCAGGAAATCCAGAGAACCCCAATAAAATACTCCACAAGAATAACAACTCCAAGAAACATAATTATCAATTTATCAAGGTCAAAATGATGGAAAAAGTGTTAAAGGCAGACAGAGAGAAAGGCCAGGTCACCTACGAAGGGAAGCCCATCAGACTAACAGCAGACTTCTGAAGGGAAACACTACAAGCCAGAAGAGATTAGGGGGCAATATTCCACATTCTTAAAGAAAATAATTTTCAACCCAGAATTTCATATCAAACAAAACAAGCTTTATAAGCAAAGAATAAATAAATTCCTTTTTAGACAAGAAAATGCTGAGGAATTTCATCACCACCAGGCCTGACTTGCAAGAGTTCCTGAAGGAAGAAATAAACATGGAAAGGAAAAGCCAGCCACTACAAAAACACATTGAAGTACACAGACCAATGACACTATGAAGCAACCTACATTAACAAGTCTGCAAAATTAACCAGCCAGCATTATGATGACAGGATCAAATTCATATATAACAATATTAACCTTAAATGTAAATGGGTTAAATACCCCAATTAAAAGACACAGAATGGCAAGCTGCATAAAAAGACAAGACCCATCAGTGTGCTGTATTCAAAAGACACATCTCACATACAAAGACACGAATAGCTCAAAATAAAGGCATGGAGGAAAATTTACCAAGCAAATGGAAAGCAGGAAAAAGCAGAGCTTGCAATTCTAGTTTCCGACAAAATAGATCTTAAACCAACAAAGGTCAAAAAAGACAAAGAAGGGAATTATGTAATAATAAAAGGTACAATTCAACTTGAAGAGCTAACTATCCTAAAAATAAATGCACCCAATACAGAAGCACCCAGATTCATAAAACAAGTTCTTAAAGACCTACAAAGAGATTTAGATCCCCACACAATGACAGTGGGAAATTTTAATACCCCACTGTCAATATTAGACAGATCATCGAGACAGAAAATTAACAAAGATATTCAGGACTTGAACTCAGCTTTGGATCAAGTGGACCTGATAGATATCTACAGAACTCTCCACCCAACAACAACAGAATATACATTTTTATCAACACCACATTGTACTTACTCTAAAATTGATCACATAACTGGAAGTAAAACATTCCTCAGCAAATGCAAAAGAATGGAAATCATAACAGGGAGTATCTCAGACCACAGCACAATCAAATTAGAACTCAAGATTAAGAAACCCACTTAAAACAACACAACTACATGGAAATTAAACAACCTGCTTCTGAATGACTTCTGGGTAAATAATGAAAACCATCAGAGAATACTACATACACCTCTATGCAAATAAACTTGAAAATCTAGAAGAAATGGATAAATTCCTGGGCACATACACCCTCCTAAGACTGAACCAGCAAGAAGTTGAATCCCTGAATAGACCAATAAAAAGTTCCAAAATTGAGGCAGTAATATATAGCCTACCAACCAAAAAAGTCCAGGTCCAGATGGATTTACAGATCAATTCTACCAGAGGTACAAAGAGGAGCTGGTACCATTTCTTCTGAAACTCTTCCAAACAATTGAAAAGGAGAGGCTCCTTCCTAAGTCATTTTATGAGGCCAGCATCATCCTGATACCAAAACCTGGCAGAGATACAGCAAAAAAGGCCAATATCCCTGATGAACATTGATGCAAAAATACTGAGGAATAAAATACTGGCAAACTGAATCCAGAAGCACATCAAAAAGCTTATCCTCCATGATCAAGTCAGCTTCATCCCTGGGATGCAAGGCTGGTTCAACATACTCAAATCAATAAATGTAATTCATCACATAAACAGAACTAAAGACAAAAACTACATTATTATCTCAATAGATGCATAAGAGGACTTTGATAAAATTCAACATCGCTTCATGTTAAAAACTCTCAATAAACTAGGTATTGAAGGAACATATCTCAAAATAGTAAGAGCCAGATATGATAAACCCACAGCCACTATCATACAGAATTGGCAAAAGCTGATAGCATTCCCCCTTGAAAACCAACACAAGGATGACCTCTCTCACCACTCTTATTCAACATAGTATTGGATGTTCTAGCCAGGGCAAGCAGGCAAGAAAAAAAAATGAAGGGTATTCAAATAGGAAGAGAGGAACTCAAATTGTCTTTGCAGACGACATGATCCCATATTTAGAAAACCACATTGTCTCAGCCCAAAAGCTTCTTAAACTGATAAGCAACTTCAGGATGCAAGTCTCAGGATACAAAATCAATGTGCAGAAATCACAAGCATTTCTTTAGACCAATAATAGACAAGAAGAGAGTGCAATCATGAAAGAACTGCCATTCACAATTGTTAGAAAGAGAATAAAATACCTAGGAATACAGCTGACAAGGGAAGTGAAGGACCTCTTCAAGGGGAACTACAAACCACTGCTCAAGGAAATCAGAGAGGACAAAAGCAGATGGAAAAACATTCCATGCTCATGGATAGGAAGAATCAATACCGTGAAAATGGCCATACTGCCCGAAGCAAATTTATAGACTCAATGCTATTCCCATTAAACTACCATTGAAATTATTCCAGAATTAGAAAAAACTATTTTAAAATTCATAAGGAACCAAAAAAGAGCTCATATAGCCAGGTCAATCCTAAGCAAAAAGAACAAAACCAGAGGCATCATGCTACCTGACTTCTAACTATACTATAAGGCTATAGTAACCAAAAGAGTGTAGTATTGATACACAAACAGGTACATAGACCAATGGAACAAAATATAGAACTCAGAAATAAAACCACATATCTAAAAGCATCTGATCTTTGACAAACCTGACAAAAATAAGCCATGTGGAAAGGAATCCCTATTTAACAAATGGTGCAGGGAGAACTAGCTAGCCATATGCAGAAAAATGAAAGTGAACCTCTTCCTTACACCTTATACAAAATTAACTCAAGATGGATTAAAGACTTAAATGTAAAACCCAAAACTATAACAACCCTAGAAGAAAATCAGGACACAGGCATGACCAAATATTTTATGATGAAATTGGTCAAAAGCAATTGCAAGGAAAGCAAAAATTGACAAATGGGATATAATTAAACTAGAGAGCTTCTGCACAAAAGAAACTATCATAGAGTGAACAGAAAGCTTACAGAATGGGAGAAAATTTTTGCAATCTATCCATCTGACAAAGGTCTAATATCTAGAATCTTCAAAGAACTTAAGCAATTTACAAGAAAAATAAAAAAAGAAATACATTAAAAGGTGGGCAAAATACATGAACAAACACTTTTCAAAACAAGACATACATGCAGCCAACAAATATGAAAAAAGCTCAGCATCACTGATCTTTAGAGAAATGCAAATCAAAACCAAAATGAGATAACATCTCATGCCAGTCAGAATGATGATTATTAAAAAGTCAAGAAACAAGAGATGCTGGTGAGGTTGCAGAGAAATAGGAACATTTTTACACTGTCGGTGGGAATGTAAATTAATTCAACTATTGTGGACAATGGTGTGGTGATTCCTCAAAGATTTCGAACCAGAAAGATCACTTGACCCAGCAATCCCTTTACTAGATATATACCCCCCAAAATATAAATCACTCTATTATAAAGATACATGTGGCTGGGTGTGGTGGCTCACGCCTATAATCCCAGCACTTTGGGAGGCCAAGATGGGTGGATCTCCTGAGGTTAGGAGTTTGAGACTAGCCTGGCCAACATAGTGAAACCCCATCTCTACTAAAAATACAAAAATTAGTTGGGCATGGTGGTGCATGCCTGTAATCCCAGCTACTCAGGAGGCTGATGCAGGAGAATCACTTGAACCTGGGAGGTGGAGGTTGCAGTAAGCCAAGACTGCACCACTGCACTCCATCCTGGGCAACAGAAACAAACAAGCAAACAAACAAACAAACAAACCACAAAAAAGCCCCAGACCAGATGGCTTCACAGCCAAATTCAAAGAAGAGCTGGTACCAATTCTAGTGAAACTATTCCCCCCGCCAAAAAAAAAGAGGAGGGACTCCTCCCTAATTCATTCTGAAGCCAACATCACCCTAATACCAAAACCTGGCAAAGACAATGAAAAACACAAAGAACAGGCCAATATCCCTGAAGAACATAGGTACAAAAATCCTCTAGAAAATACTAGCAAACCGAATTCAACAGTATATCAACAAGTTAATTCATCATGATCAAGTAGACTTTATTCCTGGGATGTAAATTTGGTTCAACATAGAGAAATTAATAAATGTTATTCATCAGATAAATAGAATTAAAAGCAAAACCATATAATAGCCTCAATAGACATGGAAAAAATTTCAATATAATCCACCATCCCTTCATGCTAAAAACTCTCAAGAAACTAGGCATCAAAGGAACATCCCTCAAAATAATAAGAGCCATCTACAACAAACCCACAGCTAACATCAAACTGAATGGGCAGAAACTGGAAGCATTCGCCTTGAGAACTAGAGCAAGACAAGGATGTCCACTCTCATCACTCCTATTCAAAACAGTGCTAGAACTTCTAGCTAGAGCAATCAGGTAAGAGAAAGAAAGAAATGGCATAGGAAAGGAAGAAGTCAAACTACCTCTCTGAGTGGAAGATATAATCCTATACCTAGAAAACCCTAAAGACACTGTGAAAAGGGCTGCTCAAGCTGATAAACGACTTCACTAATGTTTCAGGATACAAATTAATGTACAAAAATCAGTAGAATTTCTGTACATCAATAATGTTCAAGCTGAGAGTCAAATCAAGAATGTAATCCATGTAGCCACACAAAAATAAAACACCTAGGAATATATTTAATAAATGAGGTGAAAGACATCTGCAAGGAGAACTACAAAACACTGCTGAAAGAAATCATAGATGAGACAAACAAATGGAAAAACATTCCATGTTCATGGATTAGAAGAATCAATATTGTTAAAATGGCCACACTGCCCAAGGCAATCTACAGATTTGATGCTATTCCTATCAAACGACCAATGTCATTTTCACAAAACTGGAAAAAAAAACTATTGTAAAATTCATATGGAAACAAAAAAGAGTCCAAATAGCTAAAGCAATTCTAAACAAAAAGAGCAAAGCCAGAGGCATCACATTACTGACTTCAAACTATACTATAAGATGACAGTAACCAAAAACAGACACATAGACCAATGAAACAAAATAGAAAACTCATAAATAAAGCCACATGTCTTCAGCCATCTGATCTCCTATAAAGCCTACAAAAATAAGCAATGGGGAAAAGACTCCCTATTCAATAAATGGTGCTGGGATAGCTGAGTAGCCATATACAGAAGAATAAAACTGGACCCCTACCTTTCACCACATACAACAATTAACTCAAGATTAAAGATTTAAATGGGAGTAAATCTTTGGTGTTCTCAGCAAGCACACAAAAACAAAACTGTTAACTATGTCAGGTGATGAATGTGTTAATTAGCTGTAGATTATGTAATGTGTAGAAGTTATTACACAAGGTGTACTTATACCTCAACACTGTGTTTTACACTTTAAATAATGCATTTTAATCATATCTCAATAAAGAAATATTTAAAGGTTTTACTCAAATTCAGCTATTCTTTGAAAATGATGCTTAGAAAACATTTGAAACATATGCATGGTGATGTTAACCCACACTATTCTCCAGGTATCACCCTATTTCCTAACACCACAAACAAGCTTTCCAAGATGACCTTCTATACATAGCGCACCTAATGCCACTTCTTGTGTTTCTTCTTCAAACTACTCCCATCTGGTCTCTGTCCCATTCATTCTGCAAAACCAGATCATCCTAAGATCAGTGGTGGAGTATATTTCAGGTCTAGTAGAACAGGTCAGTCTCCATCTTCCCTGAAAGCACTACTGTTCCCTTCATTAGTCTCTCCCTCATTCTTCCTTATTTCTTCATCTAAGTGCACTGGCCACTCAATCTCAGTGTCTTTTGTAGAGTCTCCTTCTCTGCTGTACCTTTAAATATTAACAGTCTGCAGAACATAGATTAGTCTTCATCTAATTTTCTCCCCTTATTTATATGTGATCACATTCATTCCCATGCCCTCATTACCAGAAATGCAATAAAGAATCTTAAAGTAATACCTATGCCCATGGTATTTGTTCATTCTAGGCCAGCATTCCCAACTGCCAATAAGACCTCTGCACTTTCATGTCTCCCAGGCGCTTTGGGAAGAACATCAATTTTTTTCCCCTTGCCAGCATCATTTACACCTAAAGATTCTGGTGTGAGAACATAATTTTCCTTTACTTCTCTCTGAAGCACTTAATATAATTGAAATGATATAAACATTAGTATGGTTTTTATGTCTCCTTCCCTCTTAGACTGAGAATTCCAACACAGCAAAAACTGTATGCTCTAGCCACCTGTATTACTTGAAGGAATTTCTACAGTCTGCCACTTACTTAGTTCACAAATATAATGTGAATGGAATGAATGGACAATTAAATTTTGAAATCCTTTCTTCAATTTGGCTTAGGTTTTAGAATAAACAAAATGAAAATTTTATTTGACAAACATTTAATAAATCAAAACTGCAAATTTAATAACATTAAATGGTGAACATATTTTGTAAATGTTAATACAATGTGAAGATTAACATGTTATATGTAAAATATCTAAATATTATAAATACAATAGATGCAAAACAATGGAAATAAATAAATAACATCAGGGGAGTCATCTCTTAGAGTCCCATGCCGTTGGAGCTGAATGTTTTGAACATATACTTGCTTAATATACTGATGAAGTACTTGCTGAATTTATCTCAACCAATTCAGTAACTAAAGCAGAAATGAGTCTTTTAAAACATCCAAGATCACATGTACAAGTGTAACATGGCAGATTAGTCAATGAGAATTATTTCAAGAGTACTCCATGTCTCCTTCCTTACTTCTCAATCTTTGTTGTGAGTTTGTTGATAAAGAGAAGGATCTCATGATTTCCACTCTGACAACTTCCCAGGCACAGTCACTGTGTTTCTTTTTCAGGAAGAGATGGATTCCCTGGAAGTACCTTCTCAAGGCCAGTGTAGGGCTCCCAATCACCTCAGCAGATTCTCCCTCTCCTACTGCCTGCACCAAGCAGGTGTCCAGGTATTCTAGCTGCTGATGAAGTCCAGTATGGAGTTGGTCCAGGAGGGTCGCGTTCCAGGCAGCAGAGGAGCGCTCTGTGTGGAAGAGGCTGAAGATCTGCTGCAGCATCCCCAGACTGCACATTCAGTTAATATGTGCAAAGACCCCATTCCATGAGAAGGCTATATATGCAAAGCAGTCCCCAAATGCCAAAGGAGCCCAGAAACCAAAGAACAAGGCAGATAAATTTAGTTTGTTGGTAAGGGGTGATTTTCTGGGGAGCTTACAGACAGAAACGTGTCATTGCGTAGCAGCAAGACAAGTAGGTCTCAATGTTGCAGCCCCCTGGACCCAGGGGTTGTATCTTGGGGGAAAAGTATATCTGCTCTGGAAGGAATGTGTAGGTGGCTGAGAGAATGCTTAGAGTGTCACAGTCTATGATTTCTGCAACGTCAAGACTTGTTATGGAGGAAAAGTATGACTTACAGTAAATAGGTGTTTCCACGTAAAGAGTAATGCATTAACTAGATATCTTGGAGGCATTCCCAGACTTGGGATTAATCAGGAGTCACATGGCAGATTAGCATCTAAAACAGTCACTCTTGTCCCTATAACCCAGATGCTCTGACAATAATCCCTGTCAAGGTGTCTTGGTCATTTGGGGAGTTGTGATAGTGCCTGAGTGCATCAGTACAGGATGTAGCTTGCTTCACATGAAATCACAGCAAGCGGAGCTCATTATAACTCCTTTAACAGGCACAATTGGAGTTTCCTTTTACACGACAAGAGATGAATTGTTTGTAGTTGTCTTGTCTGATTCTTTAAAGATTTCATCATCACCAGCTTCATGATTAGCTGTCACAGGGTACTATACAATACATTAATGGCTAATAGTTCTAATTTGTTACTTATTTAAATTTGATTTTTTTTTTTATTTTATGGACTCTAATCTTCAGGAAGAATTCCAAATTCTAAATATGCTGACTCATTGCAGAATGTACCAACTGGAAAGAAAAGAAAGGGAATCAAACTGCCAATGTTTTATTTTCAATTATTTTCATTAAATGAATATTGACAAAGGTCTTTGCTGTCATTAGTTATTAGGATCTTCAAATATGCACATTACTAGTATCTGTCCTGCTTAGAAGGCTCTGCCCTACTTGCTGCTAAATATACTCAAATACCTGATGTGTCCTTTCTGTTCAGGTATTGCTTCATTTTGTTTTAGTTTTAAAGGAGGCTGCATTATAATCAAAATTTAAGAGATGTCTTAGATTGCACTGGCCTCATGGAATAATTTTCCCTATAGAGTGAAGACTTGCTAGGTCCTTAAGAGGAAACAGCAATTGGCAGCTGGCACTAGCATAAGCCTTGTCCCTTCCAATACTCTGCAGGCTACTGTGGTCTGTCAGTGTCTCCCATGCTGGAGTCACTGATGTTGGCCATGTCTCTGTGAGAGGACTCTGTGCTTCAATCTTCATCCACTTTCAATATTCTCTTCCTCTCTATGACCAGAGGATCTGAACAGTTGACTCCATCTGCCCATTCATGTAGTTCCATCTCTTGAGGACCTGCCACTGTTGCAGTCAATGTTTTAAAAATCTCTATTCTCCTTCCAAGATATCAAACTGCTCCTCTTTTTTTCAACTTTTTTATGTCCATGATGTACGCTGTTTTTTTTTTTTTTTTTTTTTTTTTAAACAAATGAGAGTCCTATGTCTGGTGCGGTCTCCTCTTACGGGAATCAGAACATGGAAATGTCTGAACATAGGCACAGATGAGCTCCTGTATTCTTTACTAGTTCTTTGGGTCATAAGTATGGGAGCAGGCCTCCTTCCATTTACTGCATTTTGTGACCTGACTGGACATCAGTGGGTCTTCAACCCCCACAGCTCATCACCTGGCAGGAGGGGTCAAAGCAAGGTCATATTCACACTCTTGCCTCCAAGGCTCTAAAAACGTAGCTGTCTCCAGCTAGTGCTGCTTGGTTAGCCCTTGCCAAGCCTCCATGGGAACTGGAGTGCTTCTCCACGCTCCCTGTGGCCCTTCTCAGGTAGACTACATGCACTTCAGCTGGGTCAGGAGTGTAAGGGGAAGTAATGTTTGGCTCTACAGAGGGACCTGAATGGGTGGGGCATCTCAGCACTCACTACCCTCCAACTTCACTCTCTGTCCTGGTCCTCCAGACCCACTGCTTGATTCCCGATTACTGTAGAACACATAACTGGTTAATAACTCCAGGATATGATGCAAGATATGACTATGGAGATTTCCAGGGCAAGGTGACAGTTTGGAGCCGAGTCATAAAACTTTTACAACAACCTGAATATAAATTTTTTAAAGCACTGAAAAAAATGAAAGAGGTTATAACATTTGAAAGACATTACGGTGGGTGGAGCAAGGTGGCTGAAGGGAGGGCACCATCGACGGTCCCACCCTCTCCTTAGGAACACCAAATTTGACAACTGTCTATACAAAGGGAGCATCTTCATAGGAACCAAAAATCTTGTGAGCACTCACAGTGTCTGATTTTAACTCTATATCACTAAAAGAGGCACTGGAGAGGGCAGGAAAGATGCCACACTGCCTCCATCCCTAGCAGCAGCCACATGGCATGGAGAATCTGTGTACTTGGGAGAGGGAGAGTACAGTAAGTGAGACTTGCATTAAATTCATGGCTGCCCTCTGACAGCAGAAAGCAGTACGCACCTGTCCTCAGCTGTGCCTGCCCATAGAGGGAGCATCTGAACCAGCCCTAGCCAGAGGGAAATATCTTATCCCAGTGATGGAAGATTGAATTCCAGAAAACCTCCCCACCAGGGACTAAAGGACTCTGAAACCCTAAATAAATTTGAAAGGCAGCCTCAGCCACAAGGACTGTAATTCCTAAGCAAGTCCTAGTGCTGAGCTGGGCTGAGAGGCAGTGAACAGGAAGGGGACATGTGACCTACTGAGATACCAGCAAGAAAGGTTAAAGGAGTACTTGCAACACTTCTACCATAACCCCAGGAGTACTTGCAACACTTCTACCATAACCCCAGGTAGCACAGTTCAGAACTCCAAATGAGACCCTTCCTTCTGTTTAAAGAAAGGAGAGGGGAGATAAATTATTTTGTTTTCATGCTGCTGATAAAGACATACCTGAAACTAAGAACAAAAAGAGGTTTAATTGGATTTACAGTTAGTCCCACATAGCTGGGGAGGCCTCAGAATCACCGCAGGAGGTGAAAGGCACTTCTTTCATGGTGCTGGCAAGAGAAAAATGAGGAAGAAGCAAAAGCAGAAATGCTTGATAAACCCATCAGATCTCATGAGACTTATTCACTATCATGAGAATACCATGGGAAAGACCGACCCCCATGATTCAATTACCGCCCCCTTGGTCCCGCCCATAACATGGGGGAATTCTAAGAGATACAATTCAAGTTGATATTTGGGTGAGGATACAGCCAAACCATATCATTCCGCCTCTGGCCCCTTAAAATCTCATGTCCTCACATTTCAAAACCAATCATGCCTTCTCAACAGTCCCCCAGGCTCACTTCAGCATCAATCCAAAAGTCCACAGTCGAAAGTCTCATCTGAAGCAAGGCAAGTCCCTTCCACCTACGAGCCTGTAAAGTCAACAGCAAGCTAATTACTTCCTAGACACAATGGAGGTACAGGTAGTGGGTAAATACAGCCATTCCAAATGGGAGAAATTGGCCAAAACAAAGGGGCTCTAGGGGCCTATGTAAGTCCAAAATCTAGTGGGGCAGTCAAATGTTTAAGTTCTGAAATGATCTCCTTTGACTCCAGGTCTCACATCCAGGACTTTCGCTGATGCAAAAGGTGGGTTCCCTTGATCTTGGCCAGCTCCACTCCTGTGGCTTTGAAGGGTACAGTCTACCTCCTGGCTGCCTTCATTGGTTGGTATTGAGTGTCTGCAGCTTTTCCAGGTTAATTGTACAAGCTGTCAGTGGATCTACCATTCTGGGGTCTGGAGGACGGTGGCCTTCTTCTCAAATCTCCACTAGGCAGTGCCCCAGTAGGGACTTTGTGTGGGTGCTCCAACCCCACATTTCCCTTCCGCACTGCCCTAGCAAATGTTCTTCATGAGGGCCTCACCCCTGCAGCGAACAATTGCCTGGGCATCCAGGCATTTCCATACATCTTCTGAAATCTAGGTAGAGGTTCCCAAACCTCAATTCTTGACTTCTGTGCACCCTGAGGCTCAACACCACATGGAAGCTGCCAAGGCTTGGGGCTTCCACCCTCTGAAGTCACAGCCTGAGCTCTACGTTGGCTCCTTTAAGCCATGACTGGAGCAGCTGGAACACAGGGCACCAAGTCCCTAGGCTGTACACACCATGGGGACCCTGGGACCCAGCCCATGAAACCACTTTTTCCTCCTGGTCCTCCAGGCTTGTGATGGGATGGGCTGCCATGAGGACCTCTGACATTCCCTGGAGACATTTTCCCCATGGTCTTGGGGATTAACATTAGGATCCTTGCTACTTATGCAAATTTCTGAAGCCAACTTGAATTTCTCCCCAGAAAATAGGTTTTTCTTTTCGATCACATTGTCAGGCTGCAAATTTTCTGAACTTTTATGCTGTTTTCCTTTTAAAACGGAATGCTTTTAACAGTACGCAAGTCACCCCTTGAATGCTTTGCTGCTCAGAAATTTCTTCCACCAGATACCTGAAATCATCTCTCCCAAGTTCAAAGTTCTGCAAATCTCTAGGGCAGGGGCAAAATGTTAAAAGTCTCATTGCAAAAACATAACAAGAGTCACCTTTGCTCCAGTTCCCAACAAGTTCCTCATCTCCACCTGAGACCACGTCAGCCTGGATCTTACTGTCCATATCATTATCAGCATTTTTGGCAAAGCCATTCAACAAGTCTCTAGGAAGCTCCAAACTTTCCCACATTTTCTTGTCTTCTTCTGAGTCCTCCAAACTCTTCCAACCTCTGCTTGTTACCCAGTTCCAAGTTCGCTTCCACATTTTTGAGTATCTTTTCAGCAATGCCCCACTCCTGGTACCAATTTACTGTATTAATTTGTTTTCATGCTGCTGATAAAGACATAGCGAAAACTGAGGGGAAAAAAAAGAGGTTTAATTGGGCTTACAGTCCCACATGGCTGGGGAGGCCTCAGAATCAAGGTGGGAGGCCAAAGGCACTTCTTACATGGCAGTGGTGAGAGAAAAATGAGGAAGTAGCAAAAGCGAAAACCCCTGATAAACCCATCAGATCCTGTAACACTTATTCACTATCACAAGAATAGCATGGGAAACCGACCCCCATGATTCAATTACCTCCCCCTGGGTCCCTCCCACAACATGTGGGAGTTCTGGGAGATACACTTCAAGTTGAGATTTGGGTGAAGACACAACCAAACCATACCAGAAGGGTAAACAGGACTTTGTCTTGCATCTTGGATACCAGTTCAGCCACAGTGGATATGGTACCATTCAGGGTCGTGAGTCACCCATTCAAGACCCTAGTTCCCAGATGACATTTCTAGACACACCTTGGGCCAGAAGGAAGCCTGCTGCTGAAATGAAGAACCCAGTTCAGGGAAGATTCATCATCTACTGACTAAAGAGCCCTTGAGCCCTGTAAAAGCAGTGACAATATCCAGGTAGTATACCACAGGCCTTGGGTGGGTCTCTGAGACATGCTGGCTTCAAGTGAGAATGAGCATATTCCCAGCTGTGGTGACTACAGTGAGGGACTCCTTCTGCTTGAGAAAAGCAAACAGAAAAGTAAAGGGATTTTGTCTTACACCTTAGGTACCAGGTTGGCAACAAGGCAGTGGAACACCAAGTGTGCTCTTGGGGGCCCTGATTTCAGGACTTGGCTCTCAGACAATATTTATGGATCTGACCTAAGCCAAAGGGTAGCCTACTTTTCTGAAGACTGTACCCCAGGCTTGACAGCATTCACCAGAAGCTGACTGAGGAGCCCTGGGTCCTTAACTGAGCATCGTTAGTAGACTGGCAGTACTTCTCAAGAGCTGGTGGTAATGGTGGTGGCCATGTGATGAGGCTCCTCTGACTGTGGAAAGGGGAGAGAAGAGTGGAAAGTTCTGTGTCATGTGGTTTGAGGGCTAGCTCAGCTGCAGTAGAATGGAACACCAGGTACATTTCTAGGGTTTTTGATTCTAGTCCTGTCTCTAGGATGGCACCTCTGGATGTGCAGGGGCCTGGGGAAACCCGCTGTCCTGAAAGGCAGAACACAGGCCTGGCTGACTTTGCCATCTGCTTATTGTAGACCCCCAGGTCCTTGAGCAAACATAGGCAGTAGCCAGGGAGTGCCTACAGCAGGGCTTGGGTGAAACCTAGTGCAGTGCTGGCTTCAGGTCTGACCCAGTGCAGTCCTAGCGGTGGTAGCCACAGGGGTGCTGCTCTGGCACTCCACCCCCAGCTCCAGGTGGCTCAGAACAGAGAAAGAGAGAGAGAGAGAGAGAGAGAGAGAGAGAGAGAGAGAGAGAGAGAGACTCTGTTTGTTTGGGAGAAAGTAAGGGAAGAGAACAAGAGTACTTCAGAGAATTCTCCCAGATCTGGTCAAAGACCATCAAGGTGTTACGTCTACGAGTCCATAAGAAACAGCATTACTGGGCTTGGGGTGCCCCCAAAAGCAGAAACAGCAACACCCAAGTTTTTTCAAATATCTGGAAAGCCTTCCCAGAACATCTTTCAAACATGAAAGAGAAGAAAAGACGTTCTCAAACAAAATCTGAGGGATTTCATGAATATCAGACCTGTGCTACAAGAAATGCTAAAGCAGTACTTCAATTAGAAAGGAAAGGACATTAATGAGAAGTAATAAATAATCTGAAGTTACAAAAGTCACTGGTAATAGTAAGTACATAGAATGACATGGAATATTATAACACTGTAACTGTGGTGTGTAAACTACTCTTAAGTAGAAAAATAAAAGATGAACCAATTGAAAATAATATGTCTAACAAATTTTAAGGCATAAACAATACAATAAGATAGAAATAGAAACAACAATAAGCTAAAATGCAGGGAGATGAAGTTGAGGTGCAGAGTTTATATTAGTTTTCTCTTTGCTTGTTTGTTTATTGATTTATTGATTTACACAAACAGAAGTTGTTATCTACTTAAAACTGTTATTTGATAGTATTTGCAAGCCTCATGGTAACCTCAAATTTAATAACTTATAACACATAAAAAAAAGAAAAGTCAGAAACTAAATTATATTACATGAGAAAATCACCTCAAATGAGAAAGGAAGACAGAAAGGAAGGAAAAAAGAAAGAGAATAAAACAAAACAAGGGGGAAACAAAACAAATGACAAAATGGCAGGAGTAAACCCTTATTTATCAATTATAACATTGAATGGAAATGGACTTATCTCTCCTAGCAAAAGACATAGAGTGGCTGAGTGGATAAGAAAAGTAAGACCCAGTGATAGGTTGTCTACAAGAAACACACTTCACTTATTTCACCTATATCACCTATAAAGACACGCATAGACTAAAATAAAGGGATGGAAAAAGATACTCCATGCCAATGGAAACCAAAAAAGAGCAGGAGTAACTATACTTATATCAAACAAAATAGATTTTAAGACCAAAAGTATAAGACGAGACAAAGAAGGTCACTATATAATGATAAAAGGGTCAATGCAGCAGGACGATATAACAACTGTAAATATATTAAAACACTAGCATACCCATATATATAAAGCAAATATTATTAGAGCTAAATCAAGAGGTAGATCCAAATACAGTAATAACTGGAGACTTCAACACCCCATTTTCAGCAGTGGACAGATCTTCCAGACAGAAAATCAACAAAGAAACATCAGACTTATTCTGCACTCTAGTCCAAATAAATCTAAGAGATATTTAGGAAACATTTCATCATATAGCTGCAGAGTACACATTCTCCTCCTAAACACATGGATCATTCTCAAAGACAGACCATATGTTATCTCACAAAACAAGTCTTAAAACATTTTAAAACATGAAATGCTATAAAGCATCTTCTCTGACCACAATGGAACAAAACTAAAAATCAATAACAGGAGGAATTTTGCAATACAAAAACATGAAAATTAAACAATATGCTCCTGAATGTACCATGCATCAATAAAAAAATTAAGAAGGAAAATGAAAAATGTCTTGAAACAAATGATAATGAAAACATGACATATTGGAATTTATGGGATACAGCAAAAGCAGTACTAAGAGGGAAGTTTATCATTATAACATCAACAAAAAAGAAAAACTTCAAATAACTTCAAATAAATATATAATGATTTCAAACAACTCTATAGGGAAAAAATCTAATAATCGGACTTAAAAATGGTCCAAAGATCTGAATGGAAATTTCTCAAAAGGAGACATACAAATAACAGGTATATTAAAAGGTGCTCAACATCATTGATCATCAGAGGAATGCAAATCAAAACTACAGAGAAGTTATCTCACCCCAGTTAAAATGGCTTTTATCCAAAAGTCAGCCAATAACAAATGCTAGCAAGGATATGAAGAAAAGGGAACCCTTATAAACTGTTGGTGGGAATGAAAATTAGTACAACCACTATGGAGAAGAGTTTTGAGGTTCATCAAAAACTAAAAATAGATCTATCATAAGATCCAGTAATCCCACTGCTATGTATATACCCAAAAGAAACGTAATCAGCATTTCGAAGAGAATGTGGACTTCCATGTTTATTGCAGCACCATTCACAATAGCCGTGATTTGGAAGCAATCTAACTGTGCATCAGCAGATGAACAGACAAACAAAATGTGATATACACAATGGAGTACTATTCAGCCGTACACAACGGTGAGATCCTGTCATTTCACACAGCATGGATAGAACTGGAAATCGTCATGTTAAGCGAAAAAAGCCAGGTCCAGAAAGACAAACTGCAAATACTCATTTATTTGTGGAAGCTAAAAATGAAAACAATTGAATCCATGGAGATAAAAGGATGGTTACCAGAGGCTGGGAAGGGTAGTTGGGGGGCCGGGGGAATTAAGACAGTTAATGGGTACAAAAAATAGTTAAAAAGAATAAGACCTAATTTTTGGTAGCACAACAGGGTGACTACAGTCAAAAATAATTTAATTGTGCATTTTACAATAACTGAAAGAGTATAATTGGATTGTCACAAAAAGGACAAATGCTTGAGGGTGTGGATACACCATTTACCCTGATGTGATTACTAGGTATTGCATGCCTATACCAAAGTATCTCATGTACCTCATAAATATACACATACTATATAGCCCCAAAAATTAAAAATAAAAAAAGACATTTTAAAAAAAAGAATCACAAAGACATAACCAGGTTTATTTTTTAAAAAGGTCTATTTGGCCCTTCTCCTGTACTGATTTTCCCACAAGTGGTGGAGGACTAAAGAAAAATCAAATTATTTAACATAACAAATAGGGCCCTCTAGGAGAGAAGCAATCTAAAGGTTGTGTCTCTAACCTGAGGCAGATATTTGAGAGGTTTCTGCCAAATTGAAACCCCACCCTGCTACCTAAGCAATTAACACCTAGGCAATTCACACACAATTTCTGATAAACTACCTCAATTACAATTTTGAGCAGATCACCTCAATATGTGTCAATTCTAGCCCTACAAAAATCCACAGGTGAAAGTTGGCAATCATTCATTGAGGCCTCTGAAATTTCCTTACTTGTGCCAGTATTCCATTTAACTACCAAGTCAGGTGGGACTGATGCCAGCTTATTTGTCATTCAGTGTAAGAGTGAGGATTTTCTCCTGATATAAAATCAAGGGATAGAATCTTAGAATAGGAAGGAATTCGTAAAACTAAGAACTTACTCTTAAGAAAGAGATCGTGTCCCTTCAAACAGGAGATGTTTTGCTGAGTTTCTTTGCAATTCAACACCCAGATTGGCAGGCTCGCCTGCCTTCTAGTTTGACACAGAACATAGAGGGAGGGATGAGTCAGGAGGCCCTGAGACGCTGAGCAGGCTGGAGGCAAGGGACACATTCTGACCCTTTCTCTCTCCACATAGCTGTCCATTGCCCAAAGGACATGTCCTGCCTGACCCGGGAGTATTTTCCCTCTCTATGATACAAAAGCTTTGGAAATGGCCTTCTTCCAATATCAGGAACAGTTCTTTCCGAGAAAGAGCCCCTTTTACCTAGGAAGAAAAATCTCCTGCCAGGGACACACTTCTGCATATAGAAAACAGCCTGCTCCCCACAGACTTGGCTGCTGTCTTGGTCCATCACCGCCAGTAGGTGGCTGCCTGCTCCTGTTAATGTAATAGGTCCCAAGTGAAATGGAATCTTCCATCTTCCCCTTTTCCTACAGCTACTCTTACATCACTGTAACAGGGGCATTCCCTCATTTTCAGAAATATTCGCCGGAAGAAAAGAAAAAGAACTTCTTATATAACAGTTTCCGGAAAAACTAAAACTTATACTCACGTTTTACTTTTAATTGGTGGCTTTGTACTCTTAAAGGAAACTGATGAAAAAAACCTGCAAGGGAACGGAAGTCGGATGTATGAAGACGCAGAGCAGGTTAATGGGGAGTGAAGAAGAGAGCACAGTGGAGATTTCTAAAGGAAGACGAAGGAAACTAATGTGATATGGGAGTGAAAATTGGGATCCAGAAAAACAGGGGGGCAAGGGCATGTCAGATATCAGAATCGAAAAATGGGTACTATGTACAGGTCTATTTCACTTCAGTTTAGGAGACAACTTCCCTTCCAGATATTTCTACAAGCTGCATTTTCCTGACTGAATATATAAACCAGATTTTTCTTTCATCTGGAGGGTGACTATTTTTCAGTGTTCTCTGGAACACTTCCCAGAATGGCATTACTTAGACTGTCATATTTTTGTAGGTAGTTACTGAGGGGTGGGGGCAGAGTTAGCTCTCTGCTCTGATATTTACATGTGTGCAAAGATAATAAAATGAAGTAATAACTGTATTTTAAGCCTTCAGTGAGAAATACTGACATTTAAGTGTTCTTAAATGTTTGTTCAACATTCACAACTACAAATATTTTCTTCTCTGTATTTATCTATAAAGACTAAAGTTCAGAGAAATTTGGTGAATTTCCTTAGATCACACAGAACTGCTGTCAGAATCTAATGTAGAATCCTACATTACATATTATGGGAAATGTTAAAAGTTTCATATATTAGGCTACTATTGAGTTTTTAAAAAGCTTTGATTCCAAAATTAAACACATGTCTTCCTGGTCTTCTTTTAATTGTTGCATGCTATCATGTTTTGGGGGGCTAGTTTTTACCTATTTTTTACCTTAGATAGTGGAGAAAACTTCACTGATCCAGTTTTACTCTTCTGTCTTATAAATTGTCCTAAATGTTACATTTATTGCAATTTGGTTATTTGTGCATCCTGAAGAACTTGTGATTTTCATGAAATTACTGTTCTACATAGATGAAATATAAATTTAATCAGGAAGAATACACTGATAATGTAAAACAACAGAAGAATTATTGGCATACCTTTCCCTATTAGGAAATGAAATGAATTTATAATAGTAATACTAAAAACAATGTGATATAGGAGAAAATAAAGTTAGCAAACTTTTAAAGCATATAATTTCACCAAATACATGGTGAAATACATTTGAAATTATATTATCTCTAGTAATTATATTTAGGAAAAAGATATAGCTGATGTTAACATGGTGGAAAGAAGTTTTCAATAAATTGTTTTAAAATGATAATAAAGGCAGAAATCCAATTGAAAATGTCACACTACAAACACTAATAAAATCTTGATAGAACAGAGAATTGAGAGTGATATTACATTTTAAATAAGAATTCCTGGGGTATAATTTTATGCTCATAATAGCTAAATTTTTTAAATGTTGTTTTTGTTTTTGTTTTTGTTTAATGTACACAAATTTCTAACTTTTTCCTGTGAAACAGGGTATGGCTATAGAGACTTGGATGGCAAATTATGAAATAAAGCCTGGTGTCAGGATTTTCTTACCTAAAACAAAAAATGCAGGAAAGTTAGGTAAAATGTATAACACATAAACCACCACCAATGAATGGAAGGGGAATAATATTTGAAAAGAATTAAGACATTGATTAGAGATGCGGAGTGTGATGATAACATTTATGTGTCACCTTGGCTAGGCCAGGGCACCCATGTTTTGGTGAAACATTATTCTAGGTGTTCCTGTGAAGGTATGATTTAGATCAGATTAATATTTAAATATTTGAGTAAAGCAGATTATCCTCAATAATGTGGGTGGGCTTCATCCAATCAGTTGAAGGCTTAAAAGAAAATGATTAATTTCCCCAGAAGCAGGGGGAATTCTGCCAGCAGACCACCTGTGGGCTCCAACGGCAACTCTTCTCCAGGTCTCCAGCCTGCTGAATGACACTGCAGATTTTGGATCTGCCAAGCTTTCACAATCACATGAGCAAATTCTTTAAAACAAATCTGTCTCACATACACACGTGCACACACATACACACACACACACACACAACCTGATGGTTCTGTTTCTCTGGAGAAGCCTGACATACACAGGTCGGGAAGCCAAGCCATGTCCACCTCCTAAATTTCTCCATCCTCCCCTCTAGAGGACAGAAGACTGCAAATGATACAATTTTTGTAATTTGTCTAAGGCCCTGGTCAACTCCCAGTTTGAAAGCAGCAAATCCAGATGTTGAGTGTGTAGCCAGAGGAAAGACTCAAGAGGCCCGTGTGCAGTTTGTAGGCTCTCCCTCCCTGCTACCTCAGCAATTCACACACACTTCCCAGTGAAATCACTCCATGAATATATGGTGTCAATTATAGGAATGCCTCTCAAACTCTATCAAAATTCATACCTTTGAGTAAATAGACCTCACTAGCTCTCAGGGAACAGTAATGTTATTCTTTCACATTCCTTAGCTTCCATGGGAATTCTTCCTTTTGCTAACTAGGCAAGGGTTTTACTGTTGAGTGGAAGAACTGTAAAGATCATTATTCAAAGTGACAGTGAGAAAATATTTTAATTTGTTAATGTTTGAACTCTGATATTAGGAATAAATCTGTGAAATTAAGATTGTACTGCTGTTTTAATGCACCATTAAACATGAGGTTTCTGTAAGCAGTATTAAGTTCCAATACAAAATGGCAGCTCTACCTATGCCCTGGAGTCCCAATGTATGAGGATGGGGTGATCCTGGGGAGTAGACTGTTCTGCACAGTAGGGTGTGGGCAGATATTACATCTCTGTGTCCATATCACTGTGAATCCCAAGGAGCCCATGCCTTGACTGCACCTGGAAACTCATTCTCTTTGTAACAGACCAGGGATAAGGAACAAACTTGGACAACACTAGCATCTCTTCTTGCCAAGAAGTAGCTTTTTTGCAGCACAAAGAGAAATCTCCAGAACTGGTAGGAGTTCTCCATAGATCAGAAACCTGCCCTCCAGTCTTGATTGCTGCCCTTGTCACACTTGGTCCCAGGGGACTGTCTTTTTTGTTTAACTTCTGCTTTCTACTTTTACTTTTCTACTCTTTAGGGAAACCATGAAGCCAGAACCACAACAAAACAGAAAGCAGCTCTGTGTGAAAGGGCAGGACGATAAAGGGAGTGAATGACCAAGGAAACCCTGGTGATATGAGAGTGCATCCTGGAATGCTGCAAGCCAGGGAAGGAATGTACCAGGTGCCAGAATCAGTCAATATACATCATGTGTCTTCTGCAGTTCAAACTAGATGCTTCTCCTATCTCAGGAAAAGCAGCAGCCACCATTCCCTGACTGCATATAAAGAGGACACATCTTTGAAACGAGGAGTGACAATTTTTCAGCCTCTCTAGAATTCTCATTTTCTCAGTCTCCTTCCATTGGAGGTCAGTTACTGAAATATAGGATATAGTCCCTAAGAATTTTATAGAAAGACAAATATTATCATCTACAACTGTATGAAGAAAAATAGGAAAATACCTACTGTATTTTAACTCCTTATTTGATAGAAGATATTATCATAGGTGCTTTAAAATTCATGTGTTCCTTTAATATTCACAACTATAAAAATATTTTGAAACCATTTTATTTACGAGAAAACTAAGGCTCAAAGAGATTAAGCAGATTGATCAACAATACACTTATATCCAAGCAGAATGAAATTTTGGTGTCAAATTCTTTAATGTAAGTGATGGGTGATTTTGTCAGTTTTGTATTCCAGATTTCTGTTACAATTGATAAATCTCCTTTTATTCATGAATTATACACAATTATACACAAGTCTTCCTTGTTTTCTGAATATCCATGGTTCATGTATTTTCACTTGGTGTTGACCAGTTTTTTTCTTTACCTTAGGTATTGAGAAAGAAAGTCTCTGATTGTTTCCCACTTTTATTTTGTGAGAGATGTTTGTCAGTCTTTATGTCCATAGTAATTTGGTTCTTTCTGGATTGACAAAGACTACAATATTCATGAAATCAGGAAGAATTACCAAAGTGTAACATAAAAGGTCTTCTTATATCTAGCACTACAAGAAATTAAGATGGATTATAAAGCTGCAGAAGAACTGTACTAAACCAGTGTGACAACAATGGAAGTTAACTAACAACAAATAAGGCCAAAACTTCCAGGTGTCATTATATCATCATCATTAATTATTTTGGTGAAGGATTGAATTAGTTATCTCTTACTCCCTAACAAGTTAACAGAAACTAGGCAGCTTACTAATAGTCAAAGTAGTATTAATTAAAACAAGAATAAATTATAATTATAAATAATATACCATGATTTAAAATAATATATTAAATATATTAATATGATTTGCTAGTACATCAGTTATATGAAATCTATCCAGAAAAAAATATTGACAAAGGAAATACTATGCACAGAAAAGGTAACCCACGTTCTTTCTTTCCCCCATCACATCCTATTTTTTTGCCCTCTTCAGAGTCACTAACTTCTCTTATTTACACTTCCAGCTGCTACAGTGTGGTTTGTTCTGATTTATTTTACCATAATAACTCTCATAAGCTTGCCAGTGTCATCTGTTTTCCCAAGGTAGTGGACAGTTTCAATGTATACCTTCTGGGAATCTACTGATAACTCTTTTCAGAATATTAATTTTCTTAAACTTTTTTTCCTAGTATTTTCTCCTGTTGTCCTTCTAATGTGTGGCCTTTCCATCTGTTTCTTTGTGGCTCTTTTCTTTCCTTCCTTAACTTTGGAAGGTCCTCAGAATCATGTTTAAGCCATTTTCTCCCTCAACACTCTCTCCCAACATGAGCTCCTCCATTTCAGTTACCGCATATGAACCTCTAGCAATTGCATTCTTAATTGCAAACTCATATATCCAACTGGCAGTGCACAATTGTGCTTAGATGTCTACCAGTTAGCATGTAGAGGATATCTCTGCATTTAGTTTTATTTCCTCACATGCCTTGGTCTACCTTCTGGGGAGATAAATTCATTGGTTCTTTCTTCTCATTATGGCATTAGACATAACTGATATTAAGTATGATTACTGTTTTTAGGTTTCTTTCCCTACAAAAAACAAAGATATGAGAGAGCAGGAATTGTATTTGTTATGTTCACTTGGATATCTTGAGGGCAACATACAACTTAATTTAGACAAAGTTCATTTTTACTTATAATTTGAACGTACTAAGCATGGATAAAGGAATCGTACCATCCATTCTTTAATCAGTTTGCACAATCAGGTTTGGAGTTAAATTTTAAAGAATAAATAAATAAATATAAGAATTTTTCTATAATAAAAATTTAATAAACAAGGCAAAATAATAAATATAAAGAACATATTTTTGTTACACAATTCACAATGTAAAAGTTCACATAATATAATATGAACAAAACTAATTTAAGTCCTATAAATAGTTAACTAAATAAAGATTTAAATAAATAGATGAATAGATCCATCAGCATGGTCATCTGTAAGGGACTAGTGCCCATACAGATGAACAGGATGTTGCTTAACACTCCTGAAAATACTTGACATATTTGATTCAACTCATGGCATGGTTACAGCAGAAACAAGAGTCTTTGAAAGAGCACAACTTTGGAAGTGTGAGCTGCCGTATTAGTCTATAAGAATCATTTCCATGTTGCACCAGGTCTTATTCCTTACTCTTCAATCTTTTTTGCAAGTTGATTGATAAAGAGAAGGATCTCATGATTTCTGCTCTGACAACCTCCCAGGCACAAGGGCTGTATTTCTTCTCTGTCAGATAGAGAGTGATTCTTCGGAAGTATTTCTTCACAGCCAGGATGGAGTCCTCGTACATCAGGTGAGTCTCTGTCACCCCCACTTCCTGCATCACACAGGACTCCAGGTCATTCAGCTGCTGGTCAAGTTCGATGTAGAATTCATCTAGAAGGGTCTCATTGAAAGCAGCAGATGAATTCTTTGTGTTGAAGAGGTTGAAGGTCTGCTGGATTATCTCATGGAGGACAGAGATGGCTTGAGCCTTCTGGAAGTTTTTGTCATCAAACTCCTCCTGGGGTAATTCAAAGTCATGTCTGTCCTTCAGGCAGGAGAAAGGAGAGATTCTTCTCATTTGTGCCAGGAGCACCAAGGGCCTCCTGTAACCCAGGCTGTGGGTCTGAGGCAGATCACAGCCCAGAGAGCTGAATGGCTTGTAGCTGAGCACCACTAGGGCCATCAGTAAATAAAAGGTCAAGGCCATTGTAGATGTTGCGGATGCTGCTGAGCTGGTTCAGATGGATGACCCTTAACTTTGGGCTCCAGGATCTCTGAAGACTTTGGTTTGTACATGGCCTTATATAGGGAACATACTCACTTCCATTTTCTGAACGCTACTGCATTTTTTTTCTACTTCTGTTTTTGCTTTCCTTTATGCACTCTCTACATGGGCTTAAGGAAGTGTTTCTCAACCAGTTTTCTTTTCATTACTGCATTCCCTTTCTCAACCTCCAGAGTCCTGTTTGATAATTTTTTTCTAAGTAAACCCCTCCTGATAATTTAATAACATAGATATATTAAGTGCATATATGGATGTACTGCATTCCTATCCACTTTAAAAAGCAAAGTGGACAGTTTACTTTTTTATGCAATGCAGCATTAAGTACAAATTTTATGCTAAAAGTTAAATATAAAAACTATTGGTATTTAACTTTATAAAAGTTATTTGCTGAGTGACTTCTAGTATATTTACTTATATAAATATTAATGAATCAAGTGAAACATGCAAAGTTATAATATATGAAAATATATAATACCAATATAATAAAAATACTTATATAAAAATATGTAATACCAATAGAATAAAAATACTTAAAAATCTCACAAAACTGCTAAGGGCCTATTTAAAATTAAATTATTCCTATAACATTTAATTTATCATACTTAACTTTTAGTATTGCTTCATATAGAAAATAATTTTTACCTTCACTAACTGCTAGATTTTCATCCAGATATTGTCAACATATTTTTCTTTTCAGCACTTGCTGTAAGTATTGATGTTTGAAAATGTTTTATACAATTTAATAATAAAATAAAAGCATTTGTATAAAAGAGTACAATACACTTGAAAGCACTGAGGATCAAACATAAGCTACATACCCAAGACAGCCAATGGCAGCCTATTCATATGCCAACGGAGACCACATCACATGGTATGACTCTGAGATTGAGCACATAGTGGAGAAAAAGTCCACCAATGACAACCATCTATTTCACATTGGTTTGCAGCATTAATCTCACATACATTTTGTGTATCTTCCATGAACTCAGTATCAATCTTTTTCATGTAATACATAAGAAAACCAAGTGAAAGAAAATAAATACTAAAGGATAAGGTTTTGTTAGAGTTCGGCATTGAGGGGCCATAAACGAATATAATATCTACAATATGTTCACACCACAAGAACTAAGGTTTGTACCCTTAGGAGCAATATCATCCCCAATGAGAATACACAATCGAGAAAACATCAATTTAATTTTTCAAAACATTTTTTGCATTAACATTTAGATTTCCCAGAGAACCTGGGGACATCCCAATTCTACTTCATTCTTATAAAATAAAAAAAGCCATCTGTTTCCTAAGGTCAGTAATAATATCTAAGTATGATAAAGTAAATGATGTATACAATTGTTCTACATAGCACGCAAGATACCAGATATCTTTCTCATTTCCTTTTTCACAGAAAGCAAAAGTTGTTGCTTTTTTGTATCCCAATAAATGAGAACAAAAAGAAAACAAATGTATATCTAAATGTGATAAAAATGTAAGAATGGAAGTAATATCCCACCGGAGAAAAATAACTAAAAAAATATAACTTGGATATTCAGCCCAGGTTAGATGGACATTAAGGGGTGGGGAAGAGCAGAAGCAAAATGGTGGAAGAGATGTAGATCAAAGGTAGCAAATGGGCAGGAGCTCAAAGAAAATCATTACTGGTCCAGAGGGGTGTTTTCAGCTTTAGTGAATTCAGCCTTACTAGACTGTTGAGGGTGATGAACCAAACACAAGATATTGTGCACTAGAAAGGCAAATTTGTGAGAGTACAATATTCTCTCTGTAGAACGGACAAATATAATTATCTCAAGTTCTCCACTAGTAGATGGATCAACTCAGAAGATCAATATATCTCATATTATCTGTTGTGATGGTTAACATTGAGTGTTATCTTGATTGAACTGCAGGATGCAAACTGTTGTTCCTAGGTGTGTCTATGAGGGTATTGCCAAAGGAGATTAAAATTTGAGTCAGTGGACTGGGAGAGGCAGACTCACACTCAGTCACTGTGGGCACCATCTAATCAACTGCCAACATGGCTAGAATTAAGCAGGGAGGAGAAGATGGAAGAGGAGACTTGCTGAGTCTTCTGGCCTTCATCTTTCTGATGGATGCTTCCTGACTTTGAAATCAGACTCCAAGTTCTTAAGCTTTTGGACTCTTGGACTTACACCAGTGATTTGGAAGGGGGTCTCAGGCCTTTGGCCACAGACTAAAGGCTGCACTGTCGACTTCTCTACTTGGGAGGTTTTGGGACTCGGGCTGATCCACCACTGGCTTCCTTGCTTCTCAACCTGCAGACTGCCTATGGTAGGACTTTACCTTGTGATCGTGTGAGTCAATTCTCCTTAATAAACTCCCTCTTATATATAAATATATCCTATTAGTTCTGTCCCTCTGGAGAACTCTGACTAATATATCTATCTAACAAGAAGCCAGGGAATAGATGATTTCAAAGGAAACTTCTCTTGACTTAATAAAAAGGACAATAATGACAATACTAATAAGAAAAAGTTGCTAAATTTTATTGTATTTCTTATCAATTGGATATTGTTCTTAGCACTTACAAAAACTGTTTTCACTTCATTCAGTGAGATATACCCTCATTTTCATATTTATTGAACATCTACTATATGCCCATTCCTACTTAGTTGCTAGAGATATCAGTGACCAAAGCAGACACTGACAGGCTGTACTATTGTCCCCTTTTACAAAAGGAAAACACAGAAGCACAGGGAGCTATTGAGTTGTGGAGCCACAATTCAAACCCAGAACATCTGACTCTAAATCCTCAGTTCTTACATGCTCCCTGGGAATTATTTCTGGCCACAAGACCCAAAGCTGGTTTCTAGACGCCGGTCAATGTTTTCTTAGTATAGTCCCACATAAAGAAGGTCAAGCTTTTTCTTTTCAGCTCATTCACCCTCTCCTTCACTGAAAAGCCCTATTTGTTTATGCCTGATATGTTACATTATAATAAAGATGGGCCCCAATTTATTTACATGTTATATACTAGTTTTGTTTTCTTGAGAATGTATATTCATAAACTTGAATGTAGTTGCAAAACTCTTTGTTTGCCCTAGTAATATATTCATAAACAACTCTGTAAAACCCTGCATATGTCCATCCTTTTATTCAAATATTCATAAGGCTTTAGATTTCTATCTTAGCACAAGTTTAAGACTAAGTCATGACAAGCTAGAGACATCAGCTAAATCAGAACTAAACCAATGAACTAAGGCTCAGAGTTCAGGGAGACCACATCTAGAAGGGCTCACTAAAAGGATTAAAAGTGGGAATGAAAGGACTTCTGGAGAAATGAGGAGAGTCCAGTGTATTATAGCAAGAGGACTGTGATACCAAAGTCGGAGTCACCTGACATGCCAGCTGGTTGATGCCTTTTATGTTGCAGGCCCACAGAGTTTGCTGCTGAGTTAATTTTACCACTTGTTTTGAGAAACTGGGCAATATATGGAGAGAACTAAAGAAAAGGGGTTGGAGGGGGCGGAGCAAGATGGCCGAATAGGAACAGCTCCAGTCTCCAACTCCCAGCGCGAGCGACACAGAAGACCAGTGATTTCTGCATTTTCAACTGAGGTACTGGGTTCATCTCACTGGGGAGTGCCGGACGATCGGTGCTGGTCAGCTGCTGCAGCACGACCAGCGAGAGCTGAAGCAGGGCGAGGCATTGCCTCACCTGGGAAGCGCAAGGGGGAAGGGAATCCCTTTTCCTAGCCAGGGAAACGGAGACACACAACACCTGGAAAATCGGGTAACTCCCACCCCAATACTGTGCTTTAAGCAAACAGGCACACTAGGAGATCATATCCCACACCTGGCCGGGAGGGTCCCACACCCACGGAGCCTCCCTCATTGCTAGCACAGCAGTCTGTGATCTACCGGCAAGGCAGCAGCGAGGCTGGGGGAGGGGCGCCCGCCATTGCTGAGGCTTAAGTAGGTAAACAAAGCTGCTGGGAAGCTCGAACTGGGTGGAGCTCACAGCAGCTCAAGGAAACCTGCCTGTCTCTGTAGACTCCACCTCTGGGGACAGGGCAATAACAAACACAGCCGAAACCTCTGCATACGCAAATGACTCTGTCTGACAGCTTTGAAGAGAGCAGTGGATCTCCCAACACGGAGGTTGAGATCTGAGAAGGGACAGACTCCCTGCTCAAGTGGGTCCCTGACCCCTGAGTAGCCTAACTGGGAGACATCCCCCACTAGGGGCAGTCTGACACCCCACACCTCACAGGGTGGAGTACACCCCTGAGAGGAAGCTTCCAAAGCAAGAATCAGACAGGTACACTCGCTGTTCAGCAATATTCTATCTTCTGCAGCCTCTGCTGCTGATACCCAGGCAAACAGGGTCTGGAGTGGACCTCAAGCAATCTCCAACAGACCTACAGCTGAGGGTCCTGACTGTTAGAAGGAAAACTATCAAACAGGAAGGACACCTACACCAAAACCCCATCAGTACATCACCATCATCAAGACCAGAGGCAGATAAAACCACAAAGATGGGGAAAAAGCAGGGCAGAAAAGCTGGAAATTCAAAAAATAAGAGCGCATCTCCCCCGGCAAAGGAGCGCAGCTCATCGCCAGCAACGGATCAAAGCTGGACGGAGAATGACTTTGATGAGATGAGAGAAGAAGGCTTCAGTCCATCAAATTTCTCAGAACTAAAGGAGGAATTACGTACCCAGCGCAAAGAAACTAAAAATCTTGAAAAAAAGTGGAAGAATTGATGGCTAGAGTAATTAATGCAGAGAAGGTCACAAACGAAATGAAAGAGATGAAAACCATGACACGAGAAATACGTGACAAATGCACAAGCTTCAGTAACCGACTCGATCAACTGGAAGAAAGAGTATCTGCGATTGAGGATCAAATGAATGAAATGAAGCAAGAAGAGAAACCAAAAGAACAAAGAAGAAAAAGAAATGAACAAAGCCTGCAAGAAGTACGGGATTATGTAAAAAGACCAAATCTACGTCTGATTGGGGTGCCTGAAAGTGAGGGGGAAAATGGAACCAAGTTGGAAAACACTCTTCAGGATATCATCCAGGAGAACTTCCCCAACCTAGTAGGGCAGGCCAACATTCAAATCCAGGAAATACAGAGAACGCCACAAAGATACTCCTCGAGAAGAGCAACTCCAAGACACATAATTGCCAGATTCACCAAAGTTGAAATGAAGGAAAAAATCTTAAGGGCAGCCAGAGAGAAAGGTTGGGTTACCCACAAAGGGAAGCCCATCAGACTAACAGCAGATCTCTCGGCAGAAACTCTCCAAGCCAGAAGAGAGTGGGGGCCAATATTCAACATTCTTAAAGAAAATAATTTTAAACCCAGAATTTCATATCCAGCCAAACTAAGTTTCATAAGTGAAGGAGAAATAAAATCCTTTACAGATAAGCAAATGCTTAGAGATTTTGTCACCACTAGACCTGCCTTACAAGAGACCCTGAAGGAAGCACTAAACATGGAAAGGAACAACCAGTACCAGCCATTGCAAAAACATGCCAAAATGTAAAGACCATCGAGGCTAGGAAGAAACTGCATCAAGTAACGAGCAAAATAACCAGTTAATATCATAATGGCAGGATCAAGTTCACACATAACAATCTTAACCTTAAATGTAAATGGACTAAATGCTCCAATTAAAAGACACAGACTGGCAAACTGTGTCCGGAGCTGCACGCCCCGGCCATAGCGAATGATAATTAGGGATTAAAACGCCTGAGCTATATTCATTTCCACCTCACACCTCCTCCCTAGTTTTGCCTTCTTCCCTATATTAATACCGCCATTAAAAGATGGCGCTCTTCCTGCTTCTTCACTCACTTTTCTTGAGCCCAGGAAAAATTGTTACTTGATAGCGCAAGCGCAACATGACGTCCGACCGGAGAAACCGAAACCTACCTGGCCACGCCCTCCGCAATGAGGTCATTTCCGCCTTAGCCCCGCCTCTTCCCTTCCAAATGTATATAAGGCATTGCATTACTGCCATTAAACGAGACTTGATCAGAGCACTGTCTTGTCTCCATTTCTTGTGTCTCTTGTTCCCCAAATTCCCACCCCCTCCTCCAGGTCCTGCCTTGACGATCCCGCGGGACGGGATAAGTGGCGCCCAACGTGGGGCCTGGAAACGAGGGACTCCGTGAGGAAGAGGACGCCAAAGGACGGTCGACCGCTAACAAAGATAAAAGGAGTCAAACTCTTCTGATCATCGCGGGAGCCTGCCGCGTCAGAATCGAAGGTAAGTGACGCATCCGAAATGGGACAAGAATTAAGCCAACATCAAATATATGTAGGACAATTGAAAGAGGCTTTAAAGATACGAGGAGTAAAGGTTAAAAGTAATGATTTGTTTAAATTTTTTGATTTTGTAAAAGACACTTGCCCTTGGTTCCCACAGGAAGGAACTATTGATATTAAAAGATGGCGTAGAGTAGGGGATTGTTTTCAGGATTATTATAATACTTTTGGGCCAGAAAAAATTCCTGTGACCGCCTTCTCTTATTGGAACCTTATTAGAGATTTAATAGATAAGAAGGAGGCCGATCCGCAAGTCATGGCTGCGGTCGCTCAGACAGAGCATATTTTAAAGGTTAGCTCCCGCTCTAACCTTACAAAGCCTCCGCAAGAAACAGAGGAGGATCTCATTTCCCTTGAAAGTGATCATGAGGAAATTAAGTCTCCTTCTGTAACAGATAAAGAAATGCCACACGAAAATAAACCAAAAAAATACCCGATTTTACAGATGCTTCAAAAGGAGGAGGAAATTAATAAGCCTAATCAATCGGACATAAATTGGGATGATTTAGAGGAAGAGGCAGCTAAATCATACCCACCCCCATATAATAAGATGCATAATGAGGCTTCTGCGCCTATTGTTATGGCAGCAATAGATCCCAAAGAAGAATTAAAGCAAAAAATTGCTCAACTAGAAGAGCAAATTAAACTTGAAGAGCTACATCAGTCATTGATAATTAGGCTCCAAAAGCTAAAAACAGGAAATGAAAAGATACCTAACTCAGAAGCGATGGAGGGTTCCTTGCGCCCACTTCAGCGCCCTGGACAACATGTTCCAAAAGGGGGGTTAGTTGCTAACCGACATAGAGAAGACTCCTCCCCCAAAGACGTTTTTCCGGTCACGGAAACCATAGATGAACAGGGACAGGCTTGGAGGCATCATACTGGATTTGATTTTACTATTATAAAAGAATTAAAGACTGCTGCCTCTCAGTATGGGGCTACTGCTCCATATACTCTTGCTATAGTGGAATCTGTGGCTGATAATTGGCTCACTCCTACAGATTGGAATACCTTAGTTAGGGCAGTCCTTTCTGGGGGAGACCACTTAATTTGGAAGTCAGAGTTTTTTGAAAATTGTAGAGATACAGCTAAACGAAATCAACAGGCAGGAAATGGTTGGGATTTTGATATGTTAACTGGTTCAGGTAATTATGCAGACACTCAGGCCCAAATGCAATATGACCCTGGACTGTTTTCACAAATCCAGGCTGCTGCTACAAAAGCCTGGAGAAAACTTCCCGTTAAAGGAGATCCAGGGGCCTCACTCACAGCAGTTAAACAAGGACCCGATGAGCCATTTTCAGACTTTGTGCATAGGCTTATGACCACAGCAGGTAGAATCTTTGGAAATGCAGAAACGGGTGTAGATTATGTTAAACAGTTAGCTTATGAAAATGCTAACCCCGCCTGCCAAGCGGCAATCAGACCTTATCGAAAAAAAACAGATTTAACAGGATACATTCGCCTTTGCTCAGATATTGGGCCTTCATATCAACAAGGCCTAGCAATGGCCGCTGCTTTTAGCGGTCAAACAGTAAGAGACTTCCTCATTAACAAGGGTAGAGATAAAGGGGGATGTTTTAGATGCGGTAAAAGGGGACACTTTGCAAAAGATTGCCATGAAAACCAAAATAAGAGTCCAGAAGCAAAAATCCCAGGCCTTTGCCCAAGATGTAAAAGAGGAAGGCACTGGGCAAACGAATGTAAATCTAAAACTGACAGTCAAGGAAATCCTTTACCCCCCAGGCAGGGAAACGAGATGAGGGGCCAGCCTCAGGCCCCGAAACAAGCATATGGGGCAGTCAGCTTTGTTCCAGCCAGCAACAGCAATCCATTTCAAAACTTAGTAGAGCAACCCCAGGAAGTGCAGGATTGGACCTCAGTTCCACCTCCCACACAGTACTAACACCTGAAATGGGACCGCAAACCTTAAACACCGGAATATATGGACCCTTACCACCTAACACTTTTGGGCTACTTTTGGGAAGAAGTAGTGTCACCATGAGAGGTTTACAAGTCCTCCCTGGAGTTATCGATAATGATTATGAAGGAGAAATTAAAATTATGGCCAGGGCTATTGATAGTATTATTACTGTCCCTCAAGGAGCTAGAATAGCTCAGTTAATCCTGTTACCTTTGGTTAAAACAGATAATAATATCCAATACTCTAATAGAAATACAAAAGGTTTTGGATCATCAGATATATATTGGGTGCAACCAATTACAAATCAAAAACCCTCTCTAACCTTATGGTTAGACGGGAAGGCATTCACTGGATTAATAGACACAGGGGCTGATGTAACGATCATTAAACAGGAAGATTGGCCCTCTCATTGGCCTATCATAGAAACTTTAACTCATTTGAGAGGAATTGGGCAAAGCAGTAATCCTAAACAAAGTTCTAAATATCTAACATGGACAGATAAAGAAAACAATTCAGGCCTCATTAAGCCATTTGTCATTCCTCACCTACCTGTTAATCTTTGGGGGCGAGATCTGCTCTCTCAAATGAAAATTATAATGTGTAGTCCAAATGATATAGTTACTGCACAAATGTTAACTCAAGGATACACCCCTGGTAAAGGTCTTGGAAAAGGAGAAAACGGTATCCCACAGCCTATACTGGTTTCAGGGCAACTTGATAAAAAGGGGTTTGGAAATTTTTAGTAAGGGCCACTGACATACCTGCACCCCAAAGGTGTGCTGACCCCATTACTTGGAAGTCAGATGAGCCTGTTTGGGTTGATCAGTGGCCTTTACTCAATGATAAACTAAGTGCTGCCCAACAGTTAGTGCAGGAACAACTGATAGCAGGGCATATTGTGGAAAGTAATTCCCCTTGGAATACACCTATTTTTGTTATTAAAAAAAAAGTCTGCTAAATGGAGACTCTTACAAGATTTAAGAGCAGTAAATATCACTATGGTCCTTATGGGTGCTTTACAACCAGGATTGCCTTCACCGGTTGCGATTCCTCAAAAATATTTTAAAATCATTATTGACCTTAAAGATTGCTTTTTTACAATTCCCCTTCACCCTACTGACCAAAAAAGATTTGCCTTTAGTCTTCCATCCACAAATTTTAAACAACCAATGAAGCGTTATCAATGGAAAGTTTTACCTCAGGGTATGGCTAATAGTCCTACCTTGTGTCAAAAATATGTAGCTGCCGCTATAGAGCCAGTTAGAAAAACATGGGCACAGATGTATATTATACATTATATGGATGATATTTTAATAGCAGGAGAAATTGGCGAGCAAGTCTTACAGTGTTTTGCCCAACTCAAACAAGAGTTAACAGCAGCCGGACTACAAATAGCCCCAGAAAAGGTACAATTACAGGATCCATACACCTATCTTGGTTTCCAAATCAATGGACCCAAAATCATTAATCAAAAGGCCGTTATACGTCGTGATCATTTAAAGACTTTAAATGATTTTCAAAAATTACTGGGAGACATAAATTGGCTTCGACCGTACTTAAAGCTCACCACAGGACAGTTAAAACCTCTTTTTGATATATTAAAAGGAGACTCTAATCCCAAATCCCCCAGATCCATTACTAAAGAAGCATTAATAACACTCCAACAGGTGGAACATGCCATTGCAACACAATTTGTTACTAGTATTGATTATTCTCAGCCATTAATATTCCTTATTTTTAACACAACAATAACCCCTACTGGCCTATTTTGGCAGGATAATCCCATTATGTGGGTACACCTGCCCTCCTCCCCTAAAAAGGTTTTATTGCCTTATTATGATGCCATAGCTGATCTAATTATCTTGGGAAGAGAAAACAGTAGAAAATACTTCGGAATAGAACCCTCTACTATTGTGCAACCCTACACTCAATCACACATTCATTGGCTGTTACAAAATACGGAAGCCTGGCCAATTGCTTGCTCTTCTTACACTGGCACAATTGACAACCATTACCCACCTAACAAACTCATTCAATTTTGCAAACTTCATGCATTCGTATTTCCCCATATTACCAGTAAAGAACCTCTCAATGACGCATTACTAATTTTCACTGATGGATCTTCCACAGGACTTGCCGTTTACACCTACAATAATGTAGTTGTTAAATTTCAGACCACTTATACATCAGCTCAACTGGTCGAATTGCAAGCTATAATTGCAGCACTATCAGCTTTTCCTTGTCAGCCACTTAACATATATACAGACAGCGCCTATCTGGCTCATTCAATACCCCTCTTAGAAACCGTGCCTCAAATTAAACATATTTCAGACACAGCTAACTTATTTTTACAATGCCAACAACTTATTCAAAAAAGGACTACTCCCTTTTTTCTTGGGCATATTAGAGCACATTCAGGATTACCGGGACCTTTAACTCAAGGTAACGCAATAGCTGACATGGCAACAAAAACTATAGCCACAGTCACTACAGACAATTTGCAACAAGCGCAAAAAGCACATGCCTTACATCATTTAAATGCCCAAACCTTAAGACTTATGTTTAAACTTACCAGAGAACAAGCTCGACAAATAGTTAAACAATGCGCCAACTGCATAACATATTTACCTGTTCCCCATCTAGGAGTTAATCCCCGAGGACTCATCCCCAACGAAATTTGGCAAATGGACGTTACTCACCACTTAGAATTCGGTCAACTAAAATATATCCATGTATGCATAGACACCTATAGTGGATTCATCAGTGCAACTCTCCAAACAGGAGAGGCCACCAAACATGTCATAGCTCATTTATTACACTGCTTTTCTATTTTAGGAATACCCAAACAAATCAAAACAGATAATGGCCCTGGTTATATAGCCAAAACCTTCTTACAATTTTGTAATACCCTACAAGTTAAACATACCACAGGCATTCCCTATAATCCCCAAGGACAAGGTATAGTAGAAAGAGCTCATCTGTCATTAAAAACTGTTATCACAAAATTAAAAGGGGGGAGCTGGTACCCCGTGAAGGGTACCCCCAGAAACATACTCAATCATGCCCTGTTTATCCTTAATTTTTTAAATTTGGACAGTCATGGAAAATCGGCTGCCGACCGTTTCTGGCATCCTGAATCTCAAAAACAGTTTGCAATGGTAAAATGGAAAGATCCACTTGATAATTCATGGCATGGACCTGATCCAGTTTTAATTTGGGGAAGAGGCTCAGTATGCATCTTCTCACAAAAAAATGATGCAGCCAGATGGCTGCCTGAAAGATTGGTAAGACAAATAAATCATAACCATTGTCAGTCCAGGGAAGATAAATCTCCCTGAGAAGTTCTTTTCTTCTTGTTTTTCAGAAAATGAAGCCTAACATGAAATTCCTTTGGAGAATAATCGCTCTATATAACATAGTGACAGTCTATGCAGGTTTTGATGACCCTCGTAAAGCAATCGAACTAATACAAAAACAACACGGCCAGCCTTGTGACTGCAGTGGAGGACAAGTATCTGAGCCTCCGTCAGATAGCATTGTCCAAGTAACTTGCTCGGGCAAGACGGCTTACTTAATGTCAAACCAGCTATGGAAATGTAAGTCGATCCCAAAAGATACCTCACCTAGCAGGCCGCTCCTAGAATGCCCTTGTAGCTCTTTCCAATCTTCTGTACATAGTTCCTGTTATACCTCCTATCAACAATGCAAATCAGGCAATAGAACATATTATATGGCCACGTTACTAAAAGAACAAACTGGAGGTATCAATGACATACAAGTATTAGGATCCACTAATAAACTTGTACAATCTCCTTGTAATGGCCAAAAAGGAAAGCCTGTCTGTTGGAGCACTACCGCCCCCGTCCATATCTCTGATGGAGGGGGTCCATTAGATACTACTAGAATTAAAACTGTTCAGAAAAAATTAGAAGAAATTCATAAAGCCTTATATCCTGAACTTCAATATCACCCTTTGGCCCTACCTGAAGTTAGAGATAATTTTAGGCTCGATGCTCAAACCTTCGATATCCTCAATGCTACTTATAATTTACTTCAAATGTCCAATACAAACCTGGCCCACGATTGTTGGCTTTGTCTTAAAATGGGCCCCCCTATTCCTCTAGCTATACCTAACCTTTCATTGTCCTATGTCAATTACTCAAATGAATCCTTAGTAAATAATTCCTGTCCTATTACCCCCTTCCTCTTAGTTCAACCAATGACGTTTTTTAATTCCTCTTGCCTTTTTTCACCATCATATAATAACACTAAAGAAATTGATTTAGGCTATGTTGTGTTTGCTAACTGTACCTCCATAATCAATGCCACTAACCCTTTGTGTGCTATAAATGGTTCGGTTTTTGTTTGTGGAAACAACATGGCATATACGTTTCTACCTACAAATTGGACAGGGCTTTGTGTTCTGGCCACTCTTCTCCCCGACATTGATATCATCCCTGGAGATGAGCCTATCCCCATCCCCACTGTTGAACATTTTATTTATAGATCAAAACGAGCCATACAATTTATTCCCTTGTTGGCTGGACTCGGAATCACCACTGCTTTTACTACAGGAGCCGCAGGCCTAGGAGTCTCACTAACCCAATATACTAAATTATCTAATCAATTAATTTCAGATGTACAGACCTTATCCAGTACTATACAAGATTTACAAGACCAAGTAGACTCGCTAGCTAAAGTAGTTCTCCAGAATAGAAGAGGTTTAGATTTGTTAACGGCAGAACAGGGAGGGATATGTTTGGCTTTACAGGAAAAATGCTGTTTCTACGCCAACAAATCCGGAATCGTCAGAGACAAGATAAAAACTTTGCAGGAAGAACTAGAAAAGCGCAGAAAAAACCTGGCCGCTAATCCACTATGGACTGGACTCGATGGACTTCTCCCCTATCTCCTGCCATTTCTTGGTCCTTTACTCACTCTTCTACTTTTCCTCACTCTCGGGCCTATAATCCTTAATAAGCTTATGGCATTTGTCAGACAACAAATCGAGGCCTTCCAGGCCAAACCTATACAGGTCCATTATCATCGCCTTGAGATGACTGAAAATGGTGAGTCTTATTTACCTTAATGAGACCACCTCCCCTGTGTGCTGAACTGGACAGTCAATGACGGGTAAGAGGACACTATCTCCATCGGAGCCTAAGACAGGAGGGCTGCCTTTGCTGCTGCCTTATCCCATGACGGGCCTAGAAGGTGGGGGTGAGTTGACCCAACCTAAGACAGGCGCAGTTCCCAAGGGGTTTTCTTGTCATAAAAATATAAAAGGGGGACCTGTCCGGAGCTGCACGCCCCGGCCATAGCGAATGATAATTAAGGATTAAAACGCCTGAGCTATATTCATTTCCACCTCACACCTCCTCCCTAGTTTTGCCTTCTTCCCTATATTAATACTGCCATTAAAAGATGGCGCTCTTCCTGCTTCTTCACTCACTTTTCTTGAGCCCAGGAAAAATTGTTACTTGATAGCGCAAGCGCAACATGACGTCCGACCGGAGAAACCGAAACCTACCTGGCCACGCCCTCCGCAATGAGGTCATTTCCGCCTTAGCCCCACCTCTTCCCTTCCAAATGTATATAAGGCATTGCATTACCGCCATTAAACGAGACTTGATCAGAGCACTGTCTTGTCTCCATTTCTTGTGTCTCTTGTTCCCCAAATTCCCACCCCCTCCTCCAGGTCCTGCCTTGACGATCCCGCGGGACGGGATAAAACTGGATAAAGAGTCAAGACCCATCAGTCTGCTGTATTCAGGAGACCCATCTCACACGCAGAGACATACATAGGCTCAAAATAAAGGGATGGAAGAAGATTTACCAAGCAAATGGAGAACAAAAAAAGGGGGGTTGCAATACTAGTCTCTGATAAAACAGACTTTAAACCATCAAAGATCAAAAGAGACAAAGAAGGCCATTACATAATGGTTAAGGGATCAATTCAACAGGAAGAGCTAACTATCCTAAATATATATGCACCCAATACAGGAGCACCCAGATTCATAAAGCAAGTCCTTAGAGACTTACAAAGAGACTTAGACTCCCATACAATAATAATGGGAGACTTCAACACTCCACTGTCAACATTAGACAGATCAACGAGACAGAAAGTTAACAAGGATATCCAGGAATTGAACTCATCTCTGCAGCAAGCAGACCTAATAGACATCTATAGAACTCTCCACCCCAAATCAACAGAATATACATTCTTCTCAGCACCACATCGTACTTATTCCAAAATCGACCACGTAATTGGAAGTAAAGCACTCCTCAGCAAATGTACAAGAACAGAAATTATAACAAACTGTCTCTCAGACCACAGTGCAATCAAACTAGAACTCAGGACTAAGAAACTCAATCAAAACCGCTCAACTACATGGAAACTGAACAACCTGCTCCTGAATGACTACTGGGTACATAACGAAATGAAGGCATAAATAAAGATGTTCTTTGAAACCAATGAGAACAAAGATACAACATACCAGAATCTCTGGGACACATTTAAAGCAGTGTGTAGAGGGAAATTTATAGCACTAAATGCCCACAAGAGAAAGCAGGAAAGATCTAAAATTGACACTCTAACATCGCAATTAAAAGAACTAGAGAAGCAAGAGCAAACACATTCAAAAGCTAGCAGAAGGCTAGAAATAACTAAGATCAGAGCAGAACTGAAGGAGATAGAGACACAAAAAACTCTCCAAAAAATCAATGAATCCAGGAGTTGGTTTTTTGAAAAGATCAACAAAATTGACAGACCACTAGCAAGACTAATAAAGAAGAAAAGAGAGAAGAATCAAATCGACGCAATTAAAAATGATAAAGGGGATATCACCACCGACCCCACAGAAATACAAACTACCATCAGAGAATACTATAAACACCTCTACACAAATAAACTAGAAAATCTAGAAGAAATGGATAATTTCCTGGACACTTACACTCTTCCAAGACTAAACCAGGAAGAAGTTGAATCCCTGAATAGACCAATAGCAGGCTCTGAAATTGAGGCAATAATTAATAGCCTACCAACCAAAAAAAGTCCAGGACCAGATGGATTCACAGCTGAATTCTACCAGAGGTACAAGGAGGAGTTGGTACCATTCCTTCTGAAACTATTCCAATCAATAGAAAAAGAGGGAATCCTCCCTAACTCATTTTATGAGGCCAACATCATCCTGATACCAAAGCCTGGCAGAGACACAACAAAAAAAGAGAATTTTAAACCAATATCCCTGATGAACATCGATGCAAAAATCCTCAATAAAATACTGGCAAACCGGATTCAGCAACACATCAAAAAGCTTATCCACCATGATCAAGTGGGCTTCATCCCTGGGATGCAAGGCTGGTTCAACATTTGCAAATCAATAAACATAATCCAGCATATAAACAGAACCAAAGACAAGAACCACGTGATTATCTCAATAGATGCAGAAAAGGCTTTTGACAAAATTCAACAGCCCTTCATGCTAAAAACGCTCAATAAATTTGGTATTGATGGAACGTACCTCAAAATAATAAGAGCTATTTATGACAAACCCACAGCCAATATCATACTGAATGGGCAAAAACTGGAAAAATTCCCTTTGAAAACTGGCACAAGACAGGGATGCCCTCTCACACCACTCCTATTCAACATAGTGTTGGAAGTTCTGGCTAGGGCAATTAGGCAAGAGAAAGAAATCAAGGGTATTCAGTTAGGAAAAGAAGAAGTCAAACTGTCCCTGTTTGCAGATGACATGATTGTATATTTAGAAAACCCCATTGTCTCAGCCCAAAATCTCCTTAAGCTGATAAGCAACTTCAGCAAAGTCTCAGGATACAAAATTAATGTGCAAAAATCACAAGCATTCTTATACACCAGTAACAGACAAACAGAGAGCCAAATCAGGAATGAACTTCCATTCACAATTGCTTCAAAGAGAATCAAATACCTAGGAATCCAACTTACAAGGGATGTAAAGGACCTCTTCAAGGAGAACTACAAACCACTGCTCAGTGAAATAAAAGAGGACACAAACAAATGGAAGAACATACCATGCTCATGGATAGGAAGAATCAATATCGTGAAAATGGCCATACTGCCCAAGGTAATTTATAGATTCAATGCCATCCCCATCAAGCTACCAATGAGTTTCTTCACAGAATTGGAAAAAACTGCTTTAAAGTTCATATGGAACCAAAAAAGAGCCCGCATCTCCAAGACAATCCTAAGTCAAAAGAACAAAGCTGGAGGCATCACGCTACCTGACTTCAAACTATACTACAAGGCTACAGTAACCAAAACAGCATGGTACTGGTACCAAAACAGAGATATAGACCAATGGAACAGAACAGAGTCCTCAGAAATAATACCACACATCTACAGCCATCTGATCTTTGACAAACCTGAGAAAAACAAGAAATGGGGAAAGGATTCCCTATTTAATAAATGGTGCTGGGAAAATTGGCTAGCCATAAGTAGAAAGCTGAAACTGGATCCTTTCCTTACTCCTTATACGAAAATTAATTCAAGATGGATTAGAGACTTAAATGTTAGACCTAATACCATAAAAATCCTAGAGGAAAACCTAGGTAGTACCATTCAGGACATAGGCATGGGCAAAGACTTCATGTCTAAAACACCAAAAGCAACGGCAGCAAAAGCCAAAATTGACAAATGGGATCTCATTAAACTAAAGAGCTTCTGCACAGCAAAAGAAACTACCATCAGAGTGAACAGGCAACCTACAGAATGGGAGAAAATTTTTGCAATCTACTCATCTGACAAAGGGCTAATATCCAGAACCTACAAAGAACTCAGACAAATTTACAAGAAAAAAACAAACAACCCCATCAAAAAGTGGGCAAAGGATATGAACAGACATTTCTCAAAAGAAGACATTCATACAGCCAACAGACACATGAAAAAATGTTCATCATCACTGGCCATCAGAGAAATGCAAATCAAAACCACAATGAGATACCATCTCACACCAGTTAGAATGGCGATCATTAAAAAGTCAGGAAACAACAGGTGCTGGAGAGGATGTGGAGAAATAGGAACACTTTTACACTGTTGGTGGGATTGTAAATTAGTTCAACCATTATGGAAAACAGTATGGCGATTCCTCAAGGATCTAGAACTAGATATACCATATGACCCAGCCATCCCATTACTGGGTATATACCCAAAGGATTATAAATTATGCTGCTATAAAGACACATGCACACGTATGTTTATTGCAGCACTATTCACAATAGCAAAGACTTGGAATCAACCCAAATGTCCATCAGTGACAGACTGGATTAAGAAAATGTGGCACATATACACCATGGAATACTATGCAGCCATCAAAAAGGATGAGTTTTTGTCCTTTGTAGGGACATGGATGCAGCTGGAAACCATCATTCTTAGCAAACTATCACAAGAACAGAAAATCAAACACTGCATGTTCTCACTTATAGGTGGGAACTGAACAATGAGATCACTTGGACTCAGGAAGGGGAACATCACACACAGGGGCCTATCATGGGGAGGGGGGAGGGGGGAGGGATTGCATTGGGAGTTATACCTGATGTAAATGACGAGTTGATGGGTGCAGCACACCAACATGGCACAAGTATACATACGTAACAAACCTGCACGTTTTGCACATGTACCCTACAACTTAAAGTATAATAATAATAAATAAATTAAAAAAAAAAAAAAAAAGAAAAGGGGTTGGAAAAAAAAATGTGTTTGCATAGGTGGAAAGATGTTTGCTAAAAATGGGCATAGAATTGGAGCAAACTATGCCTTTACTCTTTCCGTTTGGCCTTCCATTTTTTTAGGTGTGTCTTAATGTGATAATTATGTCATCTTATCCAGTGATTTTTTAAGATTCTCCTCATACAAAAAATAAGGGACCATTTGCTTCTTGTTATCTCCATCCATTTTCCATGCAATAGTGGGGTCCATTTCTGTTTGATTTCCAAAATTTGGCATGTAATATTCAAAGTGCTACTTCAGGTGGAAAAAACCAAGATTTTGGATTTTGAGTCCTTGGTCAGATGTTTTTGCCTGGTAGTGTTCTTATTCTTCTTTATGCATGGTTATAATTTTCTCTTTTTTTGCTGTCACAGATGTCGCCTTTAGTGATCTGACCTATTTTCTCTTTAGAATATTTTATCATGACTCCATAAGATACTTATGGACAGATATATCATCTTATCCAACCTTGTTCCCTGGCATCTTGGCCCAGTCCCTATCATTTCAGGAGCTCAGTCAAAATCCATGAAAAAGAGTAATCACTATAATACTAGTGGAAAGAATATTACCAATACATATTAAATACGTAATTTGAAAGGAAAATAAATCAAAAGATAATTTGTAAAATCTTCAAGGTTCTTCATTGGAAGTTATAATTGAAAATTATGTGGAATATTCAAAGAAAGAACAGTCATTTGATTGTAGAATCATTTTCAAGTTCGTGTTTTTAATAATTAGAATATCTGAATGAGAAATAATGACTTGGACAAATGGAAGACTCCCTCTCCACTTTTCTTTCAGTGGTCTTCAAGTACCTGCAGAGATATCTGTCATAGTTTCCTTGTCTCCTCAGACAATAAGGAAACAATTTCAATTTTACAATGTGTTCCAAGGCCTTATCCCACTCTTGGCCTTTTTTCAACTTTAGCCAATGCCTTTGGGAACCAATTTAACCATTTATTTCAAAGAGTCAATGATGCCATAAACTCTAATAAATGACATCTGTGTCCACTTCCCTGCGTTTGAATTGTTAAAATAGATTTTGGAGTTTTTAATAGAGTATGTGAGCAAAAACATTGTTTTTTCCCTCTAAAAACAGCATTTGTACAAATATTATAAAAATGAAGATTAATCTTATTCAAAGAACTTTCCTTCTTCTCCTACTAGTCACCCAACTGGACTCCCTTTCACAACTTCTTTGTATCTTGGTATCCTATGAGAATAAATCCAGGCCAAGTTAATTTGGTTGGAAGAGATTCTTGCCCTGTAACATCTTGGCCTGTGAAAACATCTACACGTGATGTACCACACAGTTTAACCTTTGCAATTGACTAAAATAGATTCAAGCACCACAGCTACATTTGGGGTGTTATGTTGACGATAGCAAAGCCACAAAATAAAAGGTACTCAGATCCCTGAATAGCCAACCAGAGTCATCTGAGCAGGAAGTCCTGCATTGAGCTTTTATAGGAAGGAAAGGTAAATTTGCATATTGATCTAAATGCTAATCGTTTTCTATTTATCTGTTACAGCAGCTCTCATCAACTTAACTGACGAAGTCTTTTAAAATACTATCTTGAAGAAACTTTTCCATAAAAAATTAAATTTCCAACTTTGGAAATAGCAAATACCCCTCAAAGATTTAAGCAGATAAATAAAATTATAAATGATCATCTTGAGAAACTAATACATGTTCTTTTCTGCATTTTTTATAAATTTGTAATACACAATATAATTTTGATATAATCTACTGATTTTGGTTTCAGATTTTTCTAACTGGTTAAAAAATCTGAGATGACTTTGCTTTTTTGGCTCAGGAAACAATAATGTAATTGATTAGAGAGAGTCATGAATATATAATAACTTTCTTGTTTATTTGTTGTCTTTTCTTTGAGGATTGTTAACGAGGGAAAAGCACCCTTCAATTTCCCCTCTGACAGCCTCCCAGGCACAGAGGCCTTATTCCCTTTACTTCACATAGGGAATGATTCTTTGGAAATATTTCCAGACAGCAATTCCTAAATAGAGACAAGACAGATTTTTCTACTTTTGTAGAAATTTACTTTTGTCAGCTGCAGTCGTTCTAGGCTGTGATCAGGTCTGGAGAGTCGTTTATTGAGGAGGATCTTACGCCAAGCAACCAGTGTGTCGTCCCTGGGGAAGAGGCTGAAGATCTGTTGGAGAGCTGACGGTGGAAACGGATGTCTGTCTTCTGGATTTGGGTGATATTTCCTCGTTTCCTAGAAAACTTGAAGTGGGTTCTGTCATTAGGCATGATTGAGAGGGGATACTTTTCAGCTGTGTAAATAGCACAGCGGTTTCCTCCTGCCTTTCTTCTTTTCTAGCCATGGTTCCAAGGCTTGTCCCTCCCAAGTGAGCAGGCAGCGCTGGAGATGAGAACGATCACTCCCGCCATTACCAGGGAGGTGTGGGCCACTGCTATTTCAGAGATCCACTAGCCTGCCGCGAGGTCGGCGCGGGCCCGCTACGCAAAGAGCGCAAAGCAGCAAGGCGCCAGAATGGCGTTTCCCGGTGCCCAGGATTTGGGAACCGCGGGTTTGAGTTTCAGGGCGTCTGGCAGCCCCAGGGAAACGTCGTCGCGGCTTATCGCGCCAACTTTGTGCAGCTTCAACCTGAGTAAAAAAATCTCCTTTGCTGTTGAGGAGGCAGCACCGCCGTGGTCTCCCTTGAGACATCTTCCTCAGGTAGCCAGCAGGGCACTTTTTATTTTCGGGATTTCCCCCTGGGTTTAGGGCTTTTATTTCCCATAGAGACTTTAGTGAGACTTGTTTTACGGAAGGACCAGTTGATTCCGGGACTTGAGGGCTCGAGATCGCACGGGTTTAATCTTCGGGATTCCGTTTGTGTGGGGGCGCGGGGCAGGGACGTCTTGGGGAAGGGGACACGCTGGACCTTGGGGCGAGCGGACGGGTCCTGGGAGCGCCCGGGGCTGGGGACGCCGCGTACCGAGCCAGGAGGAGAGAGGCGCCCGTGCCTGCCCCAGGGTGTGCCAGGGGCTAAGCTTTCAGCTTCAGACGTCAACATCGCTGAAACCATAACTCAACTCAGGTATATTAAAACTCAACAGCATTATTTTAAATACTTTATACCAAAACAAGAATGTTGTGATCTTACTTCCCTAGCTTTAAAGGAAGCAAGCTCAGCAATGCTTTCAAGATCCCTACTTTGACATTTCCGGCGACTCAGGGACACTGAGATAATTTTATTTAATTTTAGTTTACTGAAAGGCCTTCCTCAGGACCCCACCTTGACTTGTGTTGCTGAAAAGAGAAATGAGCAGTGTTGCCTACAAGGAATAGAGAAGCAGGTCAGAACTTTATTTTCTAGGGTAAGAATTTTAAAGCCTGAGTGGAGTTTGCCATAATTTGTTACACTGGCCCCTCTCCTTTGTAAGACCCTCAGGGTCTTCTTACATTTCCTGCCTTTACTTAAAATTTTGATATTTGCCTCATCATTGATGTTTAGGCATTAATTTCCAATTTTAATACTGTATTAAAATACTATTTGAGTTTATAATTTAAGTATATATATTTAAATATATAAAGGATGTATATTTTTATATTGATCTATTTTATGTGTTTCTGTACATTTAAATACTTATATATAACATATTTATATATTTCAGCATATACTTTATATAAAATAACATGTATGTATTTATTTAAAAACGCATAATATATAAAATGTAAGTACATTTGCTACATATTCTTACATATATAGAGATATACAGTTATAAACTAAAAATAAAAGTAAAATACTAAGCCACCCATTGGCTGAACACGCCCCCTTTTGGCCAATGGGACCCTGAAAACCTTAACTGAATTCTCAACCATGATGGGAAACAGGTTGGACACGCCTCATTATATCCCCCTCCGTTTTGGAGTTTGGACTTCAACTGGCCAGCATTAATGTTATAAGAGAGACAATAAGACAAAACAGACTCTTTGTGGCAATAAGATAGCAAATTATAAGCAAGACCTAAGGCCATGCAAGGCAAGGGTTGAGTCATGCGCTGCAAACCATAAAATCTCCTTAAATGGATTTTTAAAAATTAACCCAGTAAAATGTGGCTCACTTTCTAACCTAACTGTCACATAGCATTGCATGGCAGATTGTAGACCCGTTTGTCTTAATTTAAGCATTCTTTCTAATGACTTCAAGTCTTTAGACAAAGCTTAACTCTTTCAACCAACTGCTAGCTAAAGAATCCCTGAAACCCACCTGTGACTTTTAAATCCCCACTTTGAGATGTCTTGCCTTTCCTGGCCAAACCAATGTATACCTTCCATGTATTGATTTATGATTTTACCTGCAATTCGTATCTCCCTGAAATGTCTAAAACCAAATTATAACCCAACCGCCTTGGGTGCACTTTTTCAGGACCTCTTAAGACTGCTTCTCCAGGATATGGTCACTCATATGGGCTCAGAATAAACATTTTTAAAATATTTTCTAGTCCTACAGACTATTTCCTCTCCTAGAGTTTCCATTTAGGAGGCGTCAGCGTGCAAGACCCTGAGAGTGTCAGGGGAGCTGCAATCAAAGCTTTTCTTGGATGGACTTGGTTGAATATGGACTATACAGATTATAAATATATGGTTGTATGTATATATATTTTCTATATAGTTCACAAATTCAAACTATATAGATTATATTTATACTAAAGGTTACTATCTGTATTAGTCTGTTCTCATGCTGCTACTAAAGACATACCCAAGACTGAGTAATTTATAAAGGAAAGAAGTTTAATTGACTCACAGTTCCGCATGGCTGGGGAGGCCTCACAATCATGGCAGAAGGTGAATGAGGAACAAAGTCATGTCTTACCTGGTGGCAGGCAAGAGAGAGCTTGTGCAGGGAGAACTCCCATTTATAAAACCATTGGATCTCGTGAGACTTATTCACTACCACAAGAACAGTATGGGAGAAACCACCCCCATGATTCAATTATCTCCACCTGGCCCCACCATTGACATGTGGGAATTATTACAATTCAAGCTGAGATTTGGGTGGGTACACAGCCAAACCACATCACTATAATTTATCATGTTCATATTCTCAGCCAGTAATTTCCAAACTTCATTTCACTTAATCTTTACAGTTTCTAACATGACAACTACTAAAATATTCTCAATTTTTCAGAAGAGGAAACAAAAATCTGATGTTTAACTTGCTAAGAGTCTCAGATTTTGTCAGAAAGTGAAGCTTTCTACTGCCTCCCAACTCCCCTCTTGATTTGCTCTCAGTACTTCCTCTTGGCTGCACTGAGAATGCTAGTGCTTAATTAATCATAATCATGTCTTTAATGTCTGGCTTTTGTTCCCTAGAGGGCAATTATCTTCCTGTCTTATTATCCTTGAATCCACATTGCCAAGCACATTGTTTGTCCCATGTATGCAGTGAACACATTTTTAGTGACAGAATGAAGACAACTGGATGAGTTAACCATTGGTGTGCCAGTTTTATGCCCCGTGATCTGTAGATTGTGATTTGTGGCTCCTGTAAAGAAAGGTGGAAGAAATCAAATCTAGTGCATTAACCCCTTAAAAGGGAAATGGAGAGAGGTGAGGAAATGTGTATTTCAGTGCAATTTAATAAGTAAAAATGGGCCAGGCACAGTGGCTCATGCCTGTAATCCTAGCATTTTGGGAGGCTGAGGCAAGCGGATCACTTGAGGTCAGGAGTTCGAAACCAGCCTGGCCAACATGGTGAAACCCTGTCTCTACTAAAAATACAGAAAAATTAGCCAGACATAGTGCCAGGTTCCTGTATCCCAGCTACTTGGGAGGCTGAGGCAGGAGAATTGCTTGAACCCAGGAGGCAGAGGTTGCAATGAGCAGAGATCGCACCACTGTACTCCAGCCTAGGTGACAGAGACTCTATCTCAAAAAAAAAAAAAAAAAAGTAAAAATGACATCTAAGATAAAACCTCTAAGTACCATTATTAGAATTTTAAGAGAAATAGATTAAGACTCAGACAGGTTTTTGTTTAAACATTGGTTCTCATTTGGATGAATACATCCTGTTAGATTGAGATTTCTGCCATTTTTGAAGTGTTTAATTTCGATTATAATACAAAAGAAGTGTTGAGGTCATGACATTATCTGAAATCCATAAGTAGAATAGAAAGTGAACAAAATGGAAACAAAATTGAGATAAGTACAAAAACTGAAAATCCTAGCCTGGTTATGTAATGGTCTCACAACCAGAAAGTGCTGAGACAGCTGAGTGAAGGCTCACAAGGGCCAGCCAGCTGCATCCCACCAGTGGCCCTGCCAACCTTTTCACTAGTGACACTGAGGATGATGTTTTCCAGCTTTCTCTGTACCCTTAGCTATGACCTGGCCCAGCCTGCCAGAAGCAGGAGACCTTCACAGTTCTTCACCAAATGGAAGAATCTTCCTTTTCTTCCTGTCTGAAGGACAAGAATGTTTTAAGGTTCTCCTGGAGCAGATGGATGGCACTAAATTCCAAAAGGCTCAGGCCACCAATATTGTCCATGAGATGATCCAACAGATCTCCAATGTTTTCAGCACAAAGGGCTGAAATTCCTCACTGGGCTTGATCAGTAGCTAGAATTTCTGGAGAGCTGTTTGGAACAGGAAATGGAACAGACCTTGAGTAGAACTCCAGTCTGGCTGTGATGGGTTATTCCCAAAGGACCAGTCTGTATCTGAAAAAGAAAAGTACATAGCTGCTGTGCCCAGGACATTGTCCTACCAGAAGTAAAGAAGTAAGAATCAGTAAGTTATTTCTCTGTGCTAATAGGCTTTTCAGAAAACTCAGAAGTTTGGAAAAGAGATTTAGATGTAAACTTCATTTTGGTCAGTTGGGTCTCATCTGTTAATATGTTGCTTTAAGCTCAGTTCAAAGACTTTCCTTCTGCTTCTATAATAAAATGTATTGAGTCATTTTTGTTAGACTTTTTCAATAAGAAGAAATTGTACAGTACTTTTGAATATAAGGAAATTACATTTGTAGTTTGTAACAATTACAATTTATCTCATTATACTTGTCTTCAAATTTTATTCTTTATAAATATGGTCAGCTTTGCCTTCTGTTTTTTCTTTTTTGTTTTTTTTTAAATGTCCATAAACCTTTAATCTGCCTTCAATTTCAAAAAGAACATAAATGGTTTTATTTCATTGCTTCACAAAATATTTTGAGTATATCTTTTCAAGTAATGTACTTATTTAGTGAATATATTGGTAAATAAGAGAAATGTATTATTTCTGTAGTGGAGCACTCTGGAAAAGGTGACAGGTCTTATAGAGTAAGTAATCAGTAGGAACCCTTTCTAGGGCTATGAAAAAGATGCACCAAACACTTTGGCAGTTTTACTAGCTGGAACTAATTCAGTTTTACTTATGTTTCTTGAAAAAGGCAGAAGGATAGCTTGAGCCCAGGAGTTCAAGGCTGCAGTGCACTGTGATAATGCCACTGCACTCCAGCCTGGGCAGCATAGCAAGACCTGTCTCTAAAGGAAACAAACATAAAAATTAAATGCTCTTTAACCATTCACTCCATGAGTCACTCTTATCATGGTAGCTCCTTCTGAGCAAATGTGGCTTTTTTTCCCCCCAAACAACTGCGTATTCTTTCTTGTACCCTCCTCCAACTTCTTGTGGGTTTCTTTCTCTCATTCATACCCCTGTGCCTTTCTTAAATGGGGCCAAATTGAGGCCATCATTTCTCTCCTTTCATTGATTCAATATCTGTGATTTCACTTGTGAGTATAGATATGAGATCCTCTTTTAGAGAAAGGGTTAATAATTATACTTGATAATTTTGTCTGTCATATATGATTTAAACTTGAAATATTGGGTCACAATCTAATGTATTACAGGTGCTACGTGAATGATATCATGATGAAGAGATCTCAGGTTATCATGGTTATATGGCAAGGTTTCATTAAAATAGTTTTTATTCTCCGCATTTGTTTGAGGATAAAGAACACATTCCTTGATGCTGCCTTTATGTTCTTATGGCACATTAATCCCGAATTGATTACTAATTAAATGTTTCAGTGTTGCTCTGATCATGACCACCAAGGGCCTGACAGACAAATCACACAGGCTTCTTTCAGCCTTTATCAAAAATGGTGGTGATGATGATGATGATGATAGCAACTACAAATTATTTTCCCCTTTCTGAGGGACTCATTTAATCCCCCCACCATAATCTCATTTACCAAAAAACTACATGCTAACAGAGTGTATATAACTAAAACAATCTAGTAAATAAAAGGCAAATCTAGGTTTCAAAACCTAGATTTTTGTCAGACTCCAAACTCCACCTCCTCCTCACCAACATGAACAAACGGGAAGCGAGTTTACAAAGTGCTGTCCACCTTTCAGTGGACAGGGCACCCCGGGGGAAAAGGAAAATGTGTGCCCCTATGTAGGTGATTGTATTAAGTTTTAATGGTTATTTTTTCCTACAACAAAGTAGTTGAAAACACTTGAAAACTGAAAACTATTAAAACATGTGCTGAACCATCACTTATTTTCTAGAAAGCCCTACACTTTGCTTATAATACACTGATGTTCCTTTATGGTCTCCTACAATTCTCAAATTGATTACAAATTATCAGATACTTTCACCAATTTGTGCCTCACCTACAAATGTGTAGATGTGTTGACAAAATGACAAGGAAATATCTTGACTATTTTATATACTTGGCAAAATGAAATGAACAGTTGGTAATTATCTCTGAGAGTCTAAAATGTGATCAACAAAATTAATAATCACCATAATTATTGGATAAAATAACCATATTTACTGTGGCCCAGGTGGCTCTATAGTTGCTCAGTTAATTCTCACTGTAAGTTCACGAGGTGTGTGGGAGACAAGACCTGTGAGACTTATGACCTCTGGACCAGAGAGTGAGTTTTTTACAATTATTTCAGTGACTCCTGTAGAAAACAGAGCTAGTGGCTCTTGTGGGTGGAAAGGAGAGGATACTTATGCTTCCAATTTACGTAACTGTGGGAAATGATTGTGAAAATAGAAGATGACATATGCTGATGAGTGAAATGTGAAGGATGGAGTAGAGCAGGTGATGAGTGCCATCAGCAGAGATCAGGACACGGAGAATTTCCTTTTTTTTTTTTTTAATTATACTTTAAGTTCTAGGGTACATGTGTATAACGTGCAGGTTTGTTACATATGTATACTTGTGCCATGTTGGTGTGCTGCACCCATCAACTCGTCAGCACCCATCAACTCGTCATTTACATCAGGTATAACTCCCAATGCAATCCCTCCCCCCTCCCCCGAGAATTTCAATCACTAGGACAGCAGTGACACTGAGCGCGCGACCACTGCTAACAGCGCACAAAGCTCCCTTCGCTGTTCCAAACAGCCGGCAGCGGTCGCCGGACCAGCTGTAACGGACCCACCAGCGATCCTAACCCGCTGGCGCCGCTTCCTCAAGGAGACCCGCGCTCGGGGTCCGCTGAGTCGAGGCCCGGCGCTTGGGGATTAGGGTCCACGGGCCTCGTGAGCAGCGAGTAAACGCCGCCTCTCACGGTTCTGACTACAGAGGGAGAGTTCTACCGCCGCCTCCCCCGAGACATTTTTCTCATGAAACATTTTAGCGAGACCAGTATATTGTGCCAGTGTATTGAGGGGACTGACGGCTCAAAATCAGATCGTGCCGTAGTCTGTGTTAGAGATTCAGGGCCATTTCTACGGAGAAAGGCCCGAATTCAGAGAAAGGGGAAAATCATAAACAAACGGGAAGCGAGTTTACAAAGTACTGTCCACCTTTCAGTGGACAGGGCACCCCGGGGAAAAGGAAAATGTGTGCCCTTATGTAGGTGATTGTATTAAGTTTTAATGGTTATTTTTTCCTACAACAAAGTAGTTGAAAACACTTGAAAACTGAAAACTATTAAAACACATTATTTTAAGTTTATGCCAAGACCAGACTTTTTCTTTCTTTCTTTCTTTCTTTTTTTTTTTTTTTTTTTGGTAAGTTTCTGATTTTAATGCAGGCAAACATTAGAATACTTTCAAAATTACTTTTCTGCTTATCTCATTTTCAATTAAGAGCATTACCATATTTAGCAATATCTCATGAACCAATAACTATTTTCATTAATTTCAACTTTCAGGAACTTTTAAATCTCGTTTGTTTTAAGCAAGGGCTTTCTATGAACCATTCAGCTTCATATGCTGTATAGTCATGGTTTTCATTGGAGAATTTTATTAACATTTTCCACTTGGTTCAAAATGTCATCCCACATAGATAAGTTGCATAAAAATGTGTAATCTGTTTGCATTAAGATGCTTTCCATTTCAGCATAATGCAGGTTTGCATTTGGTATCATTTACTACTTAATATTTATCTTATGTGCCAGTACATCGATTTTGATTTTTATGCCCTAGATATCCTTAAGTGTTTTTAATGTAGTGGTTAATACAGATATGATAATTTCCCATCTGCTAGTTGAATTCAAAAATGTATATATACCCTTTGTACAATACTTTTAAAAAGTTATCTTAATTCACAAATGCAGAATTTTACATAAGATTATGAGCTGAGTAAGGCACGTATGTCACATTACCATTTTGGGTAGGAAATAATGGCTTTTGTGCCTTTGTGTGCACCTCCCACCATTGCCCCGTTATCATATACTTGGCTAGTGTCATTTTTATGTCCGTATCATTTACTAGTTTATTAACAGTTTCATGAACTAGATATATTGAAGTTTTTCTTTCATTTAAAAAATGTCAATAAAACAATTGTTAACATCATTCTTAATGTGAACATAATGGACTATATATATTGTATAATCAAAAAATATTTTGTTTTTATATTCTTTCTCAATAGTGGTTTATATCTAACATGATTACCTATAACATTGTGACTCATTCTGAACTTTATTCACAAATAAGACTAGAACCTTTTTTATTATTAATTATATGAGTAGCTATACGAATATTATAATAACTGAAAAGCTCAACTAAAATTGAGAATATTCCAGAGTTTGGGCTGCTAATACTCTGGGACCTTCTAAGAGGTTATTTTTTGCATAAAATAAAACAACATTGAAAATCACTTGCAAAAATTTGCTAACATTTTTATTTCTCTGATTTTATTGCTTCTGTAAGCATCATCTAGTAACTTATGAGATTGAAAGATTTTGTAAACTTTCTATTTTAGGAAACATGACGAAACATCAAAACTTCATGGTCACAAGTTTTGTTTGAGTTTTACAAATCTTTGAATATGTTTTTGAGGTGCTAATACTTGATTACGTTGCATTACTGCTAAAACGTATGCATGGAAACAATTTTAAAAGGATTCTTTGGAATAAAAGAGGATGTCACAATGAATCAAATCTTCATTAGAATATTTTTACACAACCAGTTTTTTTGAAAACATTTAGCCATAATGGAACAGATTCTCAAAAAGCTGAATCTTGTCCTGGATCAAGCATGAACAACTTTTTAGAGGGCCTAATAGGACACAGCCATAGCAGACAAATCTATATACCATAGCAGACAAATATATATAATTACACATATTGTGGTATTTTTTAACCATGAAAATAACAAAGCCAGATGCGCTATCATGTGCCTGTAACCCCAGCTAATCAGGAGCCTGAGATAAGAGGTAGGAGGATTGCTTGAGCCCAGAAATTTGAGACTGCAGTGAGTTATGATCATGCCACTGCACTCCCACCAGGGCAACAGGATGAGATTCTATCTTAAAAAAGAAAAGAAAAAGTATAATACGCAGAAATTACAAGTATCTTAGGCATACAGCACAATGAATGTTCGTACACTGAATGCACTATGAAACTAGCACCTGTGTGAAAAATAAATAAAAGATTTTGCTCAGGACGTAGACGCCTCCTGAGTGCTGCCTTCTCATCACTACTTAAAACCAGCTTTCCTGTTTCTTCCCTGAAGGTAGCTACTCTGACTTCTAACAGTCCTAATTATTTTTAGTAGGTATACTTTGATGCCTTTTGTGTGTATTTACTCATTTAATCCTTACAATAATCCTATGGAAAAAAAATACTATAATTGTCCCCATATTAAAGATGAGGAAACTAGGGAACACACGTTTAGGGTATTTTACAAGGTCAGACCTGGGATCCAGCCTATGAACTGTGGCTGCAGAATCATACTTTTATTTTTATTTTATTTTATTTTTTTTTGAGACGGAGTCTCGCTTTGTCGCCCAGGCTGGAGTGCAGTGGCCGGATCTCAGCTCACTGCAAGCTCCGCCTCCCGGGTTTACGCCATTCTCCTGCCTCAGCCTCCCGAGTAGCTGGGACTACAGGCGCCCACCACCTCGCCCGGCTAGTTTTTTGTATTTTTTAGTAGAGACGGGGTTTCACCATATTAGCCAGGATGGTCTCGATCTCCTGACCTCGTGATCCGCCCGTCTCGGCCTCCCAAAGTGCTGGGATTACAGGCTTGAGCCACCGCGCCCGGCCAGAATCATACTTTTAAACCAACAAACAATCCTATGACAAATAACGGTAAAGCTGGAAAAGTAGTCCAGTTCAACACAATTAGATATGTTGAAGAATAACCAGTAACATCCACTTAACACTTTGCAGTGGTTTTACACTTACTGTTAGCATTCATATTTTCTAAATTGTGTCTCAGAAGGTTGTGGGGAGCATGAGGCTCGGGGAAGAGTAGAGATTTGCCTGAAGGCCACAGCTGGCAAGGAACAGAGTCCAATTTGAGCACGGGGCAGAACCATTATTTTTTTCTCCTTTCTACAGAACAGGCAGAATCTGAGGCCAGGAGGGTTAAGAGTGGTAGTCTCCTCTCTCCAGTCAGCCCATCTCAGCACTCTGCATGTGGGGGATGTTAAACTAGTGTGAAAGTCACCCTTTGTTTCTGGACATAATGTTGAGAAGCACTCCAAACTCCCAGACTCCTTGGGGGAGCCTGGACTGCACTAGTGCTGGTGACAGAAGATTTGTTTATAACCTAGTTTCTAGGAGGATTAGAGGAGAATTAGGGGGAGGACTGAGGCACTGGGTGAGCAGAGCAGAGGTTCTCTGTAAATATGGGGCTTCACTAGGGTGACTTATGAGTACTTGATCTGTCCTGACAGCCCATGCAACTTTGGAGGACAGGATCATGGCATCTATTGTGGGCACATACTTTCACACAATATCAATATTTGGGTGAACTTAACTGTCAAAATAATTGTGTGTAAATAACACAGTTGTAATTTTTAACAAATTTGACAAATTCTATCTGTGCAGTCAAGAGCCCAGAATACCAGATTTTGCTGAGTTTCTTGCGTTCCAAGTTCTCAAGCTGCTTCTGGCTCTAGGAATATCTTCACAGTTCTTGATGTTCACTTTTCTTTATTAAGCAAATGAGCATCATATGACTTGTGTAATCTCCTCCTAGAGGAATAAGAACTTCAATGCACCTAAACAAATCCACAATGGATTTCTTTACCGGCTTGTGAAGTATAGATGTGTGAGCAGTGTTGGTACTGCAGACCCCTCTATTACTGCACTTCTGTGCTTGGCTGGTCATCTATGGAGACTTGTCCACTGCAATGCAGGGCATTGGCAGGCAGGAAGAGTCAGGGTGTATCTGCCTTCAAATTCAGCTTCTTCCTGCTGACACTGCACTATGATTCTGCAAAGACATTTGTGACCAATATAGTTGTGACCCAAGTTTTCCCTCATCCTCTTCCCAAGTGAGAATGTGCCTTCAGTGGCTAAAGGCCAGAGCCGGAGAGAGACTTAGGCAGAGTGGATGGGTGGCTCAGCGCTGCAGTGGATCAGCTCTTGCCCCCAACTCTGCTGCTACCAGCGCTGCCTCGGTTCTCCAGTTCTTTTGAATATGGAGTTGACCCTGGAATAACACAGGTTTGAACTACTAGGGCCCACTTATAAGTGAATTTTCTTTGACTTCTGCCACCTCTCGAAACAGCAAGACAAATCCCCCCGTTCCTCTTCCTCCTTCGCAGCTTAGTGTGATGATGACTTTGATGATGATCCATTTCCACTTAATGAATAATAAATATATTTTCTCTTTCTTGTGATCTCCTTAAAACATTTTCTTTTTTTCTAGCTTGCTTTATTGTGAGAATATATATTACATATAGCATACAAAATATGTTAATTGACAGTTTATGTTATTGATAAGGCTTTCAGTTGACAGTAGGCTATTAGTAGTTAAGTTTTTGGAAAGTCAAAAGTTATATGCAGATTTTTCACTTCGAGGGGGGTCAGCCTCTAACTCCTGCATTGTTCTACAGTCAACTATGCATAAAGTTAATAACTCTTGATATGGCTGCAGAGATTTTCAGGGCAAAGTGACAGAACAGAGTTAGCTAGGACAATCTTTTCACACTAAAAATAACGTAACAAAATGAACAAAAATAAGTAAAATTATTCATATATGTATCAGTTATATGCATGCATGTGTCTATATGTATGTCTGTGTATGCATATATATACACACATATATGTATTATACCTAATCTTCTACAGCATTCCATGAATAGAAAGGATCATAATAATTGAAAATAGGTAAGGCAATCAAAGAAAGAAACAGAGATTCAAAAGTTGCCAAGCCTTTCCCTTGCTCCTAACCTGGTCCACCCAGAAGTAGTCATGGAGAAAAAGAAAAAGGACAGAAATATACTAAAATATTACTAAGACCCTCCCCTCCAATTTATAGGGAAGCAGGCTAATGCATTGGCTAGGAAATCTGAAACAATGATTCAAGAAACCCTCCCAAAAATTGATGTCCCTTCCAGCTGCCTGAGCAATCAATGTACACACACACACACACACATGCACACAAACCTCCTCATTAATGACCTCAAATACAAAATTGTGCAGGTTACAGTAACATCTCCTAAATTCTACCAACATCCATATGCTTCTATGAAAAAGCCTCTGACAGTTGGCAATGTAGAATTCTCTAACAAGTTCTTAAAATATATCTGAGCTCTCTATTTGACTAATGTGATGATGAATGTATTTTCAAATTATACAGGCAGACATTATCTGATATTCATAATGAACCTGTGAAACTGGAAATGTACTGTTAACAAAGATATTTCACACACTGTCAACTAGGAGATTTCCCACTGATTTAAACTACCACTGCACTTCCACATTGAGTTTTTCCAGCTCCACTTTATAGTGTGGTAAGGAAGGTTAGTCAGGAGATTGTGACCTGCACAACAGGCTGGAAGCAGGAAGTACATTTTAATTAACTTTACTCATTTCATTTATAAGTTCTAACAATGTGTGTATATGCCTGTGTGTGTGTGTAATCTTTAGGATTTTCTACATATAAGATCATTCTGTCTGCCAACAGAGATCATTTTACTTCCTCCTTTCCAATTTGTATGCCTTTTATTTCATTTTCTTTCTTTCTTTTTTTTTTCTTTTTTTCTTTTTTTGAGACGGAGTCTCTTTCTGTCACCCAGGCTGAAGTGCAGTGGTGCGATCTCGGCTCACTGCAAGCTCCGCCTCGCGAGTTCACGCCATTCTCCTGCCTCAGCCTTCCGAGTAGCTGGGACTGCAGGTGCCCGCCACCTCACCTGGCTAATTTTTTGTATTTTTAGTAGAGATGGGGTTTCACCGTGGTCTCCATCTCCTGACCTCGTGATCTGCCTGCTTCGGCCTCCCAAAGTACTGAGATTACCTTTTATTTCATTTTCTTACCAATTCCTCTGGCTAGGACTTCAAGTATTACATTAAATAGAAGTGGTGAGAGTGGAATTATTGCTTTATTTCTGATCTCAGAGTAAAAGTTTATAGTTTTTCACCACTGAATATGATGTTAGCTGTGGGATTTTCATATAATAGCCTTTATCATGTTGAGAGAATTTCCTTTTGTTTCTAGTTGAGTGTTTTTATCATGAAAGGGTATTGAGTGTTGTGAAATGCTTTTTCAGCGTCAGTTGAGATGATTGCAGTTTCTACCCCTTCATTCTGTTAATGAAGCGTATGACATTCACTGGTTTTTTTTTTTTTTAAGTTGAACCATCTTTGTATACCAGGAATAAATCCCAATTAGTCATAATGCATAATCCTTTTAATGTTCTATTAAATCTGAGTTCCAAGTTTTTTGTTAAGGATTTTTGCATCAATATTCAGTAGGGATGTTGTTCTGTAGTAGTCTGTGTCATGTCCTTGTCTGGATTTGATATGAGGATAACGCTCTCGTTTTTCTTAATCAATCTAGTTAGGGTTTTGTCAATTTTTAAAAACTTGTCAAAAAACCAACTATTACTTTGTTAATTTTTAAATTACTCTTTCTCTATTTTGTATATCTTTGCTCCAATTTTTATAATGTCCTGCCTTGTACTAGCTTTGAGTTTAGTTTGCACTTCTTTTTCTAGTTACATAAGATAAAATTGGGTAGTTTACTTGGGCTCTTTTTTTCCTCTCTTTTCGTGTAAGCTTTTATAGCTGTAAATTTTCCACATAGTACTGCTTTTACTGCATCATGTAAGTTTTGTAATGTTGTCTTATTATTTTCATTTATCTCAAGACGTTTTCTAATTTCTGTTGACTTCCTTCTTAAATTCTTATCTCATTTAGACATAGATTTATTTTATTTTAGGCCCTATGCATTGGGATGCAAAATCAGACTAGTTTTGCTTTCTACAAAAAGTAAAATGAGAAAGAAATATATTTGGTCTTGTGAGCACTATATGGAAATACTTTATATTCCACCGGTTTTATCATATTCATATCCCTTTATTAACATAAAGCTGAAGGTGAATAAAAAAAATCAGGATTAGCCAAACAAATTTGCATGGTCAAATACCACATAAAAAGTAAATATACTTAAGTTCCCAGCAAAATCTGAATTGAATGTAGACAAAATGCTCATATCTCAGTGTTTGACAGACTAACAGTTTAAGCCAATAAAAATGTACTGACTGGATAAACTACTAAAAGTTGTTAATTTTTGCAGTATATATTTCTGAAAAGAAAGTTTATCCGTTATAGAAATTCCTGTGCCCATTTAAGAACTTGGAGCATTAGAATTGTTTAATAATACAGTTTAATTGTATCATGAAAATAATCGATAATACAATTTATTTGGTTTATTTTAAAAAACTGATTGTTTCTGCTCTCTCTATATATAGACTGATTTTATACTAATGTTGCCTAAAGATCATCAAATTATTTGAAGCCTAGGTTTCTGAGGGATGGAAAATGATGTCACAACTATTTATAGTTCACACACACATTCTGGGGATTTAATACATCCTTTACAAGTGCAGGAAAGGTAGAAGATTGATGATTTGGGGGAAGTAGGGCTACCACACCCCAGAGAGTGGAATGGTATGTTGTCTGTTGACAGCTGTGTGAATCAGAGAGTTTGAATTTAGACATATATCTTTGTATCTAACTACAGGCTAGTTATTTTCTTTTAAGACAAAGTAGAGGACAAATTACAGATGAGGTCATAATATAGTGCTAGACAAATGTTGAATATTATGCTGTTGTTGCAATTTGAATCCCAAGAGCTATATAAGCCTTAAAGTATTAGATATCCACTGGTTTTAGCAATAGGCTCAATAGGCATTATTGACACTCAGTAAGAGTAAAGTGAAAATATTAGTCATTATCTGTTTTAAATTGAGCAAATATGACCATGATGAAATAAAATACTTCATGAGTGTCTTCCAGTAGGAAGAGAAAATCTGAGGAATTGCTTCTGTAAAAATTATTTATTGAGTGAGTACACTAGGCCTGGTGCTGAGGATAATGCAATGAATAAGACAGTGTCCAGTTATTAAAAAGCTGAATGGCTGAAGATGATCCCATACCTACCATTTTTACATGAGGAGGAATCTAGAGGTTTGAGACAACATAGTTTCTTACGCAAAATAAAAAGTAAGGCCAGAGTTCAGGATTAGGAGCTGTAAGTTAGTGCTTCCTATACTAATATTCAACATTTATCCAGTTTAAAATATAAGAAAAAGATTATTTTCTTTGTTTTATAAGAATTACCTTGGTTTGAAACATATAAAATTCCTTAGGATGTTTGAACTTTAATTAAAAAAATGCAAAACAAAAATCAAATTGATGATATTTTCTAAGTTGTGTAGTTTTATTAGAGATGGTAACACTCCCAAGCATGTGAAAATTAGTTTCTGAGGTGTGACCAAATATTACAATAGTTTGTGTTCCTGCAAAGCTTAATCCTATTTAACATAATCTTGTTCCCTAGTGTTCATTTCTCCAACTGTGTTTTCTCATGTATCACACAAGAAGCATTGACATTGAGTTCATTGAAGATAGAGAAAATACATGCAAGGTAAGTGTTAGAAACCCGTGATAAATAGAGAGCTTACTGGAGGACTTTCAGTCATTTGCTTAATCTCAAAGTCATATTGTGAGTGGTGGCCTTTACTTACTTGTGAGATATCATTGGCTATCTCCTGAATGTTGCTTATGTTTGAGCCTCATTCCTTCTGAGTGTAAGGTGGGCTTTGAGAATTAAGTGCAAATAGTTTGCATTTTATTATTTAGTTTTACTAATGTTTTTCAACACAACAATAATTATGTCAAGTGCTGAAAAGAAAAAAAATGTTGATATTTGGATGAATATCTAACAGCTGTGGAAGTTACAAATTATTTTCTCTGATGAAGCATAAGTAAAAGTAAAAGATATTAATACTCAGTTACAAGAAGATTATAAAACACCAAGCAGATTTAACACAAAGCAGACTGCCGCAAGGCATTTAAGAATCAAACTCCCAGCTGGGTGTGGCGGCTCACACCTGTAATTCCAACAATTTGGGAGCCCAAGGAGGGCGGATCACTTGAGGCCACGATTTCAAGACTAGCCTGGCCAACACAGCAAAATGCCACCTCAACTAAAAATGCAAAAATTAGCCGGGCATGGTGGCACACACCTGTTATCCCGGCTACTAAGGTAGCTGAGGAATGAGAATCGCTTGTACCCAGAGGTGGAGGCTGCATTGAGCCGAAGATCATGTCACTGCACTCCAGCCTGGGTGACAGAGTGAGACCCTATTGGAATAAAAAAAAGAGAGAGAGAGAAAAAAAAGAATCAGACTCCCAAAGGTCAAGGATAAAGAAAAGATCCTAAAAGTAGTAAGAGAAAAGAAACAAATAATGTATACTATAGAAAATAATGCATCCAACACATCTGGTAACGGACTTTGCAGTGAAAGCTTCACAAGCCAGGAGAAAGTGGCATGATATATTTAAAATGCTGAAAGAAAAACAAAAAACAAAAAACAAACAAAAACAACAACAAAAAAAACCTTTCACCCTAGAATAATATAACTGACAAAAATATCCTTCAAAAAGAAAAGAGAAAAAAAAAGACTCCCAGATAAACAAAAGCTGAAGGCTTTCATCGACACCAGCCCTGACCTACAAGAAACGCTAATGGGAGTTATTCAATCTGGAAGAAAAGGATGTTAATGAGCAATAAGGAATCATGTGCAAGTACAAAACTTGTGGTCATAGTAAGTACAAGAAAAACACAAAATATTATAACACTGCAACTGTGATGTGTAAACTACTCATGTCTTATGTAGAAAGAAGAAAAGATGAATCAATAAAAATAATAACTATGATGACTTTTCAAGACAGAGACAATACAGTAAGATATAAATAGAAACAACAAAAAGTTAAAAGTGGGGAGATGAAGTTTGATTTTTTGTTTTCTTTTTGCTTGTTTGTTTATGCAATCAGTGTTAAGTTATCCGTTTAAATAATGGGTTATAAGACACTATATGCAAGCCTCATGGTTACCTCAAATCTAAAACATATAATAAATACACACAAAATAAAAAGGAGAAATTAAAACACACCAGCAGAGAAAATCACCTACATTAAACACAAAAAGGAAGAAAAGAAGGAAGAGAAGGCCATCAAATAATCAGAAAATGAATAACAAAATGACAGGAATAAGTCTTTATAAATAATAACACTGAATGTAAATGGACTAAGATCTCCAATCAAGAGACATGGAGTGGCTGAATGTATTTCAAAAAAAAATATTACACCCATCTGTGCGTGGTGGCTCACACCTATAATCCCAGCATTTTGGGAGACTGAGGCTGGTGGATCTCTTGGGCCAAGGGTTTCGAGACCAGCCTGGCCAACATGGCAGAACCCTGTCTCTACTAAAAATACAAAAAATTAGCTGAACATAGTGGCACATGCCTGTGGTCCCAGCTACTAGAGAGACTGAGGCACAAGAATTGCTTGAACTTGGGAGGTGGAGGTTGCAGTGAGCTAAGATCAATCGAGTCACTACACTCCAGCCTAGGTGACAGAGTAAGACTCTGCCTCAAAAAAACAAAACAAAACAAAACAAAACACCCCTAGATCCAATGATCCATTGCCTACAAGAAGTATGCTTCATCTATAAAGACACAGACTGAAAGTAAAGGGATGGAAAAATATTCCATGCCTATGGAAACAAACAAAAAGAAGCAGAAGCTGCATTTATATCAGACAAAATAGACTGCAAGACAAAAACTATGAAAAGGGAGAAAGAAGGTCACATTATATAGTGATAAAGTGTTCCATTTAACAAGAGCATGTAACAATTCTAAATATATATGCACCGTATACTGGAGCATTCAGGTATATAAAGCAAATATTATTAGAGCTAAAGAGAGAGGCCCCTACACAATAAAAACTGGAGACTTCAACACCCCACTTTCAGCATTGGAGAGATAATCCAGACAGAAAATTAACAAACATCAAACTTCATCTGCACCATAGACCAAATGGACCTAATAGATATTTACAGAACATTTGATCCAACAGCTGCAGAATACACATTCTTCTCCTCAGCACATGGATAATTCTCAAGGATATTCCAAAGGCTATGTCACAAAACAAATCTTAAAATGTAGAAGAAAATGAAATAATCTCAAATGTTTTCTCTCACCACAGACTAAGAAAAAAATAAGTCCCAAATAAATACAATCAGAGATGAAAAAGGAGACATCACAACCAATACCACAAAAAATTAAAGGATCATTAGAGGATACTATGAAACTATATGCCAATAAATTGGAAAACCTAAACAAAATAGATAAATTCCTAGAAACATACAACATGTTGATCTGTTCAGGTTTTGTATTTTTTCATAGTTCCATGAAGAAATACAAGAATGGTTCTAGAAGAAATACAAGAATTGTTTCTTGTATTCCTTCATGGTTTTTGTATTTCTTCACGGAACCATGTAACAATGGAACCATGAAGAAATACAAAATGTGAACAAACCAATAACAAGTAATGAGACACATGCCATAAAAAAAAAGTCTCCCAGAAAAGAATACAGGATCTGATGGCTTCACTGATGAATTTTGCCAAATATTTAAAAAACTAATACCAATCCAACTCAAATTATTAAAAAAATAGAGGTGGACAGAATCTTTCCAAATGTATTCTATGCGGCCAGTATTACTCTGATAATAAAACCAGAGAAAGACACATTTAAAAGACAGAAAACTATAGGCCAATATCTCTGATGAATATTGATGCAGAAATCCTCAACAACAAATTAGCAAACTGAATTCAAGAACACATTAAAACAGTCATTCAACATGACCAAGTGGAATTTGTCCTAGAGATTCAAGTGTGGTTAAGTACGTGCAAATCAATGGGTTTGATGTTGTTCAATGAACATAACATCCTCCAGCTCCATCCATGTTTTTGCAAGTGACAGAATCTCATTCTTTTTTATGACTAAGTAGTACTCCATTGTGTATAAATGCCATATTTTCTTTATCCATTCATCTGTTAGACACCTAAGTTGCTTCCAAATCTTAGCTATTGTGAATAGTGCTTCAATAAACATGGGAGTGTAAATATCTCATTGACATACTGATTCCCTTTCCTTCGGATGAATACCCAGTAGTGGGATTTCTGGATCATATGGGGGAAAATGGAGGTGGTTAACGGGCACAAAAATATAGTTAGAAAAAATGAATATGATTTAGTATTTGATAGCACAATAGAATGACTACAGTTAATGATAATTTATTATATATTGTAAAATAACTAAAATAGTATAAATGGGATGTATGTCGCAGAGAGAAATGATAAATGTTTGAAGCATTGGATACTCCATTCACCCTGATGTGATTATTATGAATTGTCTGCCTATATCAAAATATTTCACTTATCCCATAAACACAGATGCCTCTTATGTACCCACAAAAATCTATTTTCTAAAAAGTTGCTCTAAAATATAATTATCAAGTTAAGTAAAATGTCAATAGCCTTTTAATTTAATTTTTAATTGTTTTACCATTCTTTACAATAATAAAAAACATTAACTTTATACTTTTTAATTTAATGTATAGAATAGAGATACACATAGGATATGTAAATAGATACACAGTATATATGTGATTAAAATATAATGGGAGATTCAATCAGAAAAAGTTTCTAAAAAGGCTATGGGGTAAGAGAGGAAGGAAACAATAATGAAAAAAATGTGGTGAGAAAAACGGCTTAAAACCCACATAAGGAGTGCATAAAGAAAGCAAAAAGAGAAGTAGAAAGTAACACAGGGGCGTTTGGAAAATGTAAATGAATATGTTCCCTATTTAAGGCTAGGCACAAAGCAAGGTCTTCAGAGAACCTAGAGCCTAACATTTAGGCTCACCCATTTCAACCAGCCTAGCAGCATCTGCAACATCTACAATGGCCTTGACCTTTGCTTTACTGGTGGCCCTGGTGGTGCTCAGCTGCAAGTCAAGCTGCTCTCTGGGCTGTGATCTACCTCAAACCCACAGCCTGGGTAACAGGAGGACCTTGATGCTCCTGGCACAAATGAGGAGAATCTCTCTTTTCTTCTGCCTGAAGGACAGACATGACTTTGAATTTCCCCAGGAGGAGTTTGGCAACCAGTTCCAAAAGGCTCAAACCATCCCTGTCCTCCATGAGATGATCCAGCAGACCTTCAATCTCTTCAGCACAAAGGACTCATCTGCTGCTTGGGATGAGACCCTCCTAAACAAATTCTACACTGAACTCTACCAGCAGCTGAATGACCTGGAAGCCTGTGTGATGCAGGAGATGGGGGTGACAGAGACTCCCCTGATGAACAAGAACTCCATCCTGGCCGTGAGGAAATACTTCCAAAGAATCACTCTCTATCTGAAAGAGAAGAAATACAGTCTTTGTGCCTGGGAGGTTGTCAGAGCAGAAATTATGAGATCTTTTTCTTTGTCAACAAACTTGCAAGAAAGTTTAAGAAGTAAGGAATGAAAACTGGTTCAACATGGAAATTATTTTCATTGACTAATACACCAGCTCACCTTTTTATGATCTGCCATTTCAAAGATTCATGTTTCTGCTATGACCATGACATGATTTAAATCTTTTCAAATGTTTTTAGGAGTGTTAAGCAACATTGTATTCAGCTCTTAAGGCACTAGTCCCTTACAGATGACCATGCTGACTGATCTACTATCTATTTAAATATTTTTAAAATATTATTTATTTAACTACTTATAAAACTTAACTTATTTTTGTTCATATTATGTCATGTGCACCTTTGCAGTGTGGTTAATGTAATAAAATATGTTTTTTGGTAGATTTATTTTGTCTTGTTCATTGAACTTTTGCTATGGAAACTTTTTGTACTTGTTTATTCTTTGAAATGAAATTCCAAGCCTAATTGTGCAACCTAATTAAAGAATAACTGGTACACTTCATTTATCCATCAATTTTATATTCAAGATATAAGTAAAAATAAACTTTCTGTGAACAGGTTGTGTGTTGTACTCAAGATAACAAGGTGAACCCAACAAATACAATTCTGCTCTCTTGCATATTTGATTTTTGTATGAAAAAACCTAAAAACGGTAATCATACTTAATATCAGTTATGGTAAATGGTATGAAGAGAAGAAGGAACAACCGATGATTTCTCTCTGCAGAAGGTAGATGGAGGCATGTGAGGAAGTAAAAATAAGACAGAGATATTCTCTTTGAATTGACTAGTATACATCTAGTAGAAACTGTCCATTGCCAGTTAGATATACAAGTTTGCAATTTGCAAGGAATGTGATTGCTGGGGTTTCATATGTGATAAGGGAAAGCCAAGAAATGAAGGTCACAATTTCAGGAGAGTGTAGAGAAAGAAAAAGGTTTAAACATGATTCTGAGGACCTTTCACTTTTAAAGGGAGGGGAGAGAACAGCCACAAAGGAAACAACCACAGCTACAAAGGAATGGCTGTACATTAGAAGGCAAGAGGAGAGAAAGATAATGAAAGTGTATTTAGGAAGATAAATGCTTGAACCCAGGAGTTCAAGGCTGCAGTGAGCCATGATCACAACACTGCACTCCAGCCTGGGAGACAGAGGGAGAGTGACCCCATCTCAAAATAACAAACAAACAAAAGGAAATAAATGTGCCGAGAAGAGGATTCAGTGGATTTGCCCAAGGTGTGGCTTGAAACTGCCTACTAATTGGGAAATAGATGGCATTGGCACCCTTAGTGAGAATCGGCTGGGTAAAATTAATACACAGAAACCATACTGGAGTAAGTGGAAGTTTAAATAAGATTAGTGACCTTAAGTGGAGAAAGAAAGAAAATGGGATTAGAAAAGAATGTGGGTTATTTTTTCTGTGCATAGTTTTTCCTTTTTGCAATGTATATTTTTCTGAATAGATTTCATGTAATTGAGGTACTGGCAAATGACATTAATATATTTCATATTTATTTTAAGTCATGGCATATAATTACAATAGTAATTTATCAGTTTTAATTAATACTACTGTGACTATCAGTAAGATGCCTAGTTTTGTTAATTATTTAGGCCGGAATAGATTACTAATTCAATCTTTCATCAAAATATTCAATTAATATTGATAATATAATGGTTATTGCAATTACTGGCTTTAATTAAGTTACTTACTTTGTGCCATTGTCATGCTAGTTTACTACAATTTCACTGCAATTCTCTGATAGAGCCAGATATGATAAGAAATCTTTTTTTTTTTTGCATTTTTAAATATTTATTTTACTCAGAAATGTACCAGTTGTGCAAAGACATGTTAGAAAACACTGCATATGCACACACAATCTATCAATAATATTCCTCTCAGAGACAAACAATTTCCCATATATTTATTTAGAAGTATATTTTCTGTTGAATACATTTTTTTGATGCACAGATAGAAATACAGATATTTGATTATCTGTAAATTCTGGACATTTTTATTTTATCTTATTATATACTAATGTTTTTGCACATTTTTATAACTGGCATTATTCACATAATTTTGATAAGATTACTTATTTCCAAGATGATTTCATTTGTCTGATAATACCCATTGCATGTTTGTGTTACAAATTATATTCAAAATTCTGAATTGACCATTACTTTGTTCCATTGCTGTCAAGATTATTGTATCTAAATAATTGCTCCTATCTTTTTTTTTTTGGGAGTTTACAGAATTTTTATTATTATTATTATTATACTTTAAGTTCTAGGGTACATGTGCATAACGTGCAGGTTTGTTACATATGTATACTTGCGCCATGTTGGTGTGCTGCACCCATCAAATCGTCAGCACCCATCAACTTGTCATTTACATCAGGTATAACTCCCAATGCAATCCCTTCCCCCTCCCCCCTCCCCATGATAGGCCCCGGTGTGTGATGTTCCCCTTCCCGAGTCCAAGTGATCTCGTTGTTCAGTTCCCACCTATGAGTGAGAACATGCGGTGTTTGGTTTTCTGTTCTTGTGATAGTTTGCTGAGAATGATGGTTTCCAGCTGCATCCATGTCCCTACAAAGGACACAAACTCATCCTTTTTGATGGTTGCATAGTATTCCGTGGTGTATATGTGCCACATTTTCTTAATCCAGTCTGTCACTGATGGACATTTGGGTTGATTCCAAGTCTTTGTTATTGTGAATAGTGCCACAATAAACATACGTGTGCATGTGTCTTTATAGCAGCATGATTTATAATCCTTTGGGTATATCCCCAGTAATGGGATGGCTGGGTCATATGGTACATCTAGTTCTAGATCCTTGAGGAATCGCCATACTGTTTTCCATAATGGTTGAACTAGTTTACAATCCCACCAACAGTGTAAAAGTGTTCCTATTTCTCCACATCCTCTCCAGCACCTGTTGTTTCCTGACTTTTTAATGATTGCCATTCTAACTGGTGTGAGATGGTATCTCATTGTGGTTTTGATTTGCATTTCTCTGATGGCCAGTGATGATGAGCATTTTTTCATGTGTCTGTTAGCTGTATGAATGTCTTCTTTTGAGAAATGTCTGTTCATATCCTTTGCCCACTTTTTGATGGGGTTGTTTGTTTTTTTCTTGTAAATTTGTCTGAGTTCTTTGTAGGTTCTGGATATTAGCCCTTTGTCAGATGAGTAGATTGCAAAAATTTTCTCCCATTCTGTAGGTTGCCTGTTCACTCTGATGGTAGTTTCTTTTGCTGTGCAGAAGCTCTTTAGTTTAATACTCCTTGGTAATTATTTTTCCTGATTTTATGAATATCACAATCTTACATGAATGCAAAAATAACTAAATTACCATAAACATACAAACTCACAAACTTCCTTCACAAATTAAATTGGGAAACTGGATCAGAGAATCTCTTCCTCAATACTTAAGGAAAAGAAAATAATTAATCAAACCAGCTAAAAATACAACCCGAAGCATGGAAATTCAGAACGTACCAAAGAGTTGTGTATAATTCACGAGTACAAGGAGATTTAGCAATTGCAATAGAAATCCAGAATACAAAACTGACAAAATCACCCATAATTTGCATTAAAGACTTTGACATTGAAATTTCATTCTGCTTGGATGTATGTGTGATCTTGATCAACCCACTTAATCTCACAGAGCCTCACTTTTCTCATAAAAATTGGTTTTAAAATATTTGTGTAGTTGTGAATATTAGAAACAAACATGCATTTTGAAGCACCTACCACTGTGTCTTCTATCTAGTAAGAAGTTAAAATATCATAGGTATTTCCCTATTTTCTTCATACAGCTGTAGATGAGGATAATATTTATCTTTCTATAAAATTCTTAGGACCTGTGTCCTACATTTCAGTAAGTGACTGCCAATGGAAGTGGCCTAAAAAAGCTAGATTCTGTCAGCAACTGTAGAGTGGTTGAAAAATGGTTACTCCTCATTTCAAAGAAATGTCCTATTTATATGCAGTCAGGGAATGGTGGCTTTTATAAATACCTGAGACAGGAGAATACGCATATAGATTGAAGTGGAGAAGAGATGTGATGTTTATTTACTGATTCAGGCACCTGACACATTCCCTCCCTGTCTCTCAGCACTCCAGGAGGCATTTTCATATCACCAGGGTGTCCTTGCTCTCCGAGGTGGATTTCCCATGGGATCCTGGTCATTCATTCCCTTGATTTTCCTGCCTATTCACACAGAGCAGCTTTCTGTTCTATTGTGGTTCTGGCTTCAGATGGCTTCCCTAAATAGCAGAATGCCACAAGGAGAAAGCAGAAGTGAAATAAAATTTCTAGGTTTTACAGAAACACATGCAAGAGGGGCTTTCTAGAATCTCCATTGAATATGACATAATAGTAGCGTAGCAAAAAGGAAAGAGAAAGCAGAATTCAGTTTATACGTAGGCTCCTGCAAACCTCTCAGGGAAAGACAGTCCCTGGGGGCCAAGTGTGACAAGGGCAGCAACCAAAACTGGAGGGCAGGTTGCTGATCTATGAAGAAATCCTACCAGTTCTGGGGATTTATCCACATGCTGCAGAAAGGCTACTTCTTCGCCAGAAGAGATTTGTATGCTGTCATAGCATGTTTCCTTACACTTGGTTTATTACAAAGAGAATGAGTTTCTGGCTACAGTCAGGGCATGGACTCCTTGGGATTTCCAGTTATAGGGACAGAGAGACATGTATTCCCTGCCCACAGCCTACTGTGTAGACCAGTCTACGCTCCCTAGGATCACCCCTTCCACATATATTGGGACTCTTGGGGACACACAGAACTGCCAATTTGGATTGGAACTTAATACTATTCACAAAAATATCATGTTTCTTAGTGCATTAAACTCTTGACAGTGCAATCTTAGTTTCACAGATTCCTTCCCAATGTCAGAGTTCAAACTTTAACAAATCAACATTTTCTTACTGTAACTTTAGATAGTAATCTTGACAGCTCCTCAGCTCAGCAATAAAAACTGTACCTAGTTAGCAAAAGGGAAAAATCCCACAGAAGCTAAAGAATATAAAATAATAATATTATTATTATTCTCTGAGAGCTAGTGAAGTCTGTTTATTCACATGTGTCAATTTTGGTAGAATTTGAGAGGCATTCCTGTAATTGGTACCATATTTTCATGGAGGTATTTCCCAGGGAGTGTGTGTGAATTGCTGAGGTAGCAGGGAGGGAGGACCTGCAACTGCAGAGGGGTCTCTTGAATCTTTTCCTCAAGCTACACAGTCAACATCATATATCTATACATAAATATCTAGAAATTGATATATACATATATATGGCCATCATTTTCTTATTTTATGGATATATGGTTATTTTCTTATTTTATACATATATATCAGAATATTGAACACTCTCCTCAAACTCAGTACCTACTATCTTCAAGAACGTGACAGTCTGAAAAACAGAATTCTTGGAAGCATTCTGGAGAAAACTGAAAAATAGTCGCCCTTCACATCGAAGGTAAGTTTGATTTGTATATTTAGTCAGGAAATGGTAACTTATGAAATACATATATTTCATAATATGTTCAGTTTGTTTCCCTAAACTGAAGTAAATTATACAAAATATATACTGGCTGATTCTGATACCTAGCAGAATTCCCTCCTTCTTCCCCTGTTTTCTTGAATCCCATTCTTCACTTTTGTTAGGGCTCAGAAAAAACAATACTCAAAATTGATGGTCTCAGAAGCAGCCTCAGAAGCAAATTTTCTCTCTGATCTTTTTTCCTCTCCTGTTTCTCACTCCTCATTCTCTAGAGGTTAGCCATAAAAACCAGAAACCCCCTTTCCCAAGGCTCCTTTTCCCCAAAGTAAGCCATAAAACCTAGAAATACTACTCTTACTTTTCTGTGTAAGAACTGACTCTAAAGAAATTCTTCGAACTATCTTGTTCAATTGTAGGTTATAAGACCTCCATTCCAAAAGGAGCTCTGCCCCATGCCAGGGAGGAAGGAATGCTGCACAGAGAGGTCAAGAAGAATCTGACCAGAAAGGCCTTGCTGGGTTTCCCCACTCAGTCTATTAGCATTAGGTGATGCCCTTTTTGTCTAATCACATTTTTTACACAGCTGTCTGTCCATTCTTCATTGAACTTAAGCATTAAAATGAATATTTTTTTACGTAACTCTGGGTCTTCATTCTGAAGGCTCCCATGTCGCATAAAACTATAATTAAATAAATACGCTTTGCTTTTCTCTTGTTAACCTGTCTTTCTTTTGTTAAAGAGGTGCCAGCTATGACCCTTACGATAGGAACGAAAGAGATCCACCATTTCTGCCCCTATAGTCCTGGTGATGAGGATGGGATGGCTGAAGCAACTGACTCACCTACTGATGAGGTCCCGGGACAACTGGCAAAAAGTTGGCAAAGAAAGGTAAGAATTTATATCAAGGTCTGTTCTCCTGGATCTCTGCCTATAGTGCCTGGTCAAGGATGGAAAGTAAAAATTTCTCTTTCTTTTTTTCCAAATTCAGGATAGCAGGAGAAAATTATTTGTTTGGATTGTAATTCTTGTGTAATTTTGATTTAAAGTACCCATTTGTTATTAAACCTTTCCCTTCCATAGACAGCTATTGTGTCCCTGTTTGTCTCATATTGCGTCCTGAGAACCTGGCTTGGCTTGCTGACTGTACAACAAACCTGCATGTGCAGGTGGCCAAAAAAAAATGTTGGGGGCTCCCATGACAAGCTTACATGTCATCGACTGTTGGTAGCTCACAAAGTGTCTAAATCTTTCTTTTGGCTATTTTTAGGGGTAACTTTGAATTCTGAGAGGGTTGCATCTTTGCATTTCTTTGAAGATGTCTTATGCATCCTTCATTAATCATAAAAGACTTAATTGGTTTCTGTTTGGAGTCACCTGGTAGATACCTTTGTTTAAAAGAGAAAAGGAAAAAAAGAAAACAATTTCAAAAGCTAGAAATATTGGCTGCTTATTCTTGCTGAAATCTGATAAGAGATTTAAAATGGGATCCTGTTTCTCCCGTGGGAAGTTTCTTCAGTAGACCTAAACCTCTTTTTAATTATATGTTTGATCCCTCTGCCTCCCTTCTTGTTGGCATAATTTTTGCTGGAAAAAAAAGTAAAACTTCAATGGCCTTTCTGGGAAGCTTAAAGTCTTACCAATATGGCTCCTCTAAGACCTGTTCTTCCATTTATTCCTGCACTTCCTTCCTTCTGCCACCTTCAATTTTCTATCTAGGTCTCTTTTATCATGAATATGTTACCCTTCAAGCCCCTGCCCCCTCGATTTCATGGTCAGTGGACAGAAAATTACTAGGCAGAAACATCAAAGTTCTTGATACCACAAAAGGGGGTGTAGAAGACACTTGAAAAAAAAACCTAGGGTCCCTTGAAGCATGCAAAAAGAGTGCCACAGACCCTCCACTACATGGGGTGTTCTGTCTTCCTCGTGGAGCTCCAAGAGTCATGTGCAATTTCAGATGTGGAGCTTTGCCTTGAGTTCCCCGATCTCTTTGGGTTTTGGGGGTATCAAGGGTAACTTCACACTGTAAGAGAGACATCTACCTGCCAAGACCAGAGAGTGGCCAAGTCTGTTCTATGTATAAGTCTGTCTCCTTCCACCAGCTTTTTCTTCAGAGCTAAAAAGAGGAAATTTCCTGGAAACAACTGACCCAAATACTGGAATGATCCCATTTCAAAATTTAATTTTTGTTTATTCTGTAAAATATGGGTCAAGATTTATCATTTTTATAGAGATGTGTATCTCAGCACTATTTGTTTATTCAATTTTTCTTTTTAAAAATTGAATGCTTTTTGTGCTTGTGTTGAGAATCAATAAACAGTATATGTAGGCTCTATTTGTGCAAACTATTGTCTCTTTCACTGATGTATTTATTTGTCTTTAATACTTCACTGTCTTGATTACTTTAGTAATATAAGTCTTGAAATTAGAGATTATAAATCTCCAACATTTTTCTTCCTTTTCAAGTTATTTCAGTTAATTTTTTTTTTTTTTTTTGAGACGGAGTCTCGCTCTGTCACCCAGGCTGGAGTGCAGTGGCCGGATCTCAGCTCACTGCAAGCTCCGCCTCCCGGGTTTAAGCCATTCTCCTGCCTCAGCCTCCCGAGTAGCTGGGACTACAGGCGCCTGCCACCTCGCCCGGCTAGTTTTTTGTATTTTTTAGTAGAGACGGGGTTTCACCGTGTTAGCCAGGATGGTCTCGATCTCCTGACCTCGTGATTCGCCCGTCTCGGCCTCCCAAAGTGCTGGGATTACAGGCTTGAGCCACCGCGCCCGGCCTATTTCAGTTATTGTTGTTCCTTTACATTTCCACATAAGTATTAGAATCTGTTTGTCAACTTCTACAGAAAAAGTCTGGTGAAATTTTGACACTGCATTGAATCTATAGATCAATGTGATTATAATTGATATCTTAACATTACTGAGTCTTTTAATCCATTAGCTCAATATATCTCTCCATTTGTTTAGGTCTTATCTATTTTCTATCAGCAATATTTTATAGTTTTCAATGTACATGTCTTCCTATAAATTTATTCCTAAGTATTTTAAATGCTTCATAATATTGTGAATGATATTCTAAAGATTAAATTTCTGATTGTTGTGCATATAAAGAAATATTATTGATTTTTGTATATTGACTCAGATAAACTGACTAGTAAATTCTAGCATATTTTTTAAGTTTCTGAAGAATTTTCTAGAGGATCAAGTCATTTTTCATAAACAGGTTTTACTTTCTTCTTTTCTGTTTGGATGACTATCATCTATTTTCTTGTCTTATTAGGAAGCAGTGGTTATTTCAGTAATTTTTATTACTGAACATCATTAACAATGTTTCTAACATTGATTTAGCATTTTGGGGGTAATGTTTTGGTAGCCTAATCGGCAGCTACAAGAAAAAACACCAAGGACAGATCCTAAAGCTTATGTTCATGATTTTTCATAGACTGAGAGGACTGCAGGACCATGTCATTTGGAGGACATCAAGCTATTTGATACCTGGCAATCTGGATGAAAGTAAGAGGAAATGGCCAATGAAAACTTAGTCATTAACACATATAATCAAAAGCCATGATATGATTAAACAATGAGAAGAAAACTACAATTATTTGGGGACACAGGTCATGATGATTCTCCCCATTAAAATCCACTGGATGCTATACATGGTTCCTTTAGACTTGATTCACTTTTATTTCATCATTTTTCTTTTGTTTCTAAGACTTGATAATTTCATTGTCCGATCTTCAAGTTCACTAGTTCTTTCTTTTGTCTACTCCAATGTGCCTTCAAATCCCTCTAATAAAATGTTCAGTGTTCATTTCAGTTATTTCACTTTTTAGCTCCAGATTTTTTGTTTGTGTTCTTTACAGGTTGTCTCTTTATTGATAATTTCATTTTGTTTGTGCATCGCTTTTGAGACTTTCTCTACATCTTCCTTTAATTCTTTGAGCATCTTTAACAGAGTTACTTCAAAGTCTTTATCTAGTAGATTTGCTATCAGATCATTTTTAGGTATGATTTCTGAGACCTTTTTTTGAATGGGCCATATTTTTATGTGTTAATATATTATTAACACAGAAAATTGTGATTATTTTTAATGTTGAAAACTGGACATTCAAATCTAATAATGTAGTAATTCTGGAAATAAGATTAACCCCTTACCCAGTCTTTAGTGATTGTTGATATTATTTTGTTTTTGATTTCATTGTTGCAGGCTGTCTCTGTGTAAAGATTGTCCTGAGGTATAATCTTAAGGTCTTCTCAGGGTATTTCTGAGTCTGCACCTTTCCCTAGGCATGTGCAGTCACTCTCTAACTTTCACCTTGAATGTCCTAGTTTTTAATGCCTGGTTGCCAAAAAGCGGAAAAAAATAAAGATGGAGATGGGGATGGTGCTGGCTGTTTCATACCTTGGAAGTCACTTCAGCTAGAGAGGGTGGGCCTTGCTACAAAGGGGATCAAAAATAGCAACCAGAAAATGGGCACAGATCCCTGATATTTGGAGGAAAGTATGCTTTTTGCCAACACTGGCTCCCGTCAGTGAGCAAGCTGCTCTTGGAACATGGGCACAGCTACCTGCCATGGAGACTAGGGGTGGAAAACTGTAGAGGATCTATTGATACTAATGTGATTAAAGCTAAAATTGACTGAAATTAATCACAATTTACCATCCAAGCCTTCCCCTGGAAATTCCAAGCCTGAAATATATTCCAGAGTTCCAAAATAGTTATATCAGGTAGATTTTGCTATTGCAACTGTTATCTAGATGGGGAGACTGAGTTCTAGTGTTTTCTAATCCACCTTCTTCACAGAATCCTCTACAAGACCTTCAGAGGGCTCCATCATCTGGGAGAACAACAAGAATTCCAAATTGGGGAATATGTGAGATTTGGATGTATATTTTTTGGTAATTAAAACAGTTGACTGATCTCAAGAGGGTCATCAATGCGACTAACAACGACCTAAAGGAGAAACGTCAGATCCTGCATGCTTAGGCACTGTCATGGTATAAATTGGTAGAAAGTTTTGTTCAGCTTTAAACTTACAAGAAAACTTCAAGTAAAGATAGATAAGCTTTGCCTCTATTCATTAGTTAAAACCTGGGAAACTATCCAACAAAAGATGTAAATTGTACTGTATGTATATTTTTAAAAAATCAACCACATTGGCAACAGAAACCAAGGTTGAATGGAGACTATGAAAAAATAATGTGATGAATATATGACATAACCCTTTTGAAAATGACAAATACTTTGTCCAACCATTTAGTGACTACAGACTGTAAGGCTGAAGATGAAAGAGTTGTACATAGATACTATGTTTAGGTGGTAGATTGGTTTCTCACAGGGATTCTGGTTAGTTGTTCTGGAACTACTTTACATGAATTACTAGGGTTAAATAAATAAGTAAAATCTTGTGGATAATATAAGCCAGATATCTCAGAACTGGGAAAAGAAGTTTCAAATAATCAAAATGTTAAGGCTAGAATAGACCTTATTATACTGGATTAGAATTTTGAAAATCGATATATTCTCAGTTTTTAGTATTTATTATTTGCTCAGCCAAATTGCCATTTAACCAATGTCCAATAAAATGCATGAGGACTTCTGGGAGAAATAACTGATTCCAGGTATAGGGCATGGAAGTACCAGGATACTCTGGAGTATCTTGTGGTATCAGAAGATAGGGAAGGGCCCAGAAACAAAAACTATAGGTGCACATCAAAAACACACAGGAGTCAACCTGAAAGAGCTTCCAATAGCCAAAGTTGGGACAAGTAGAGAAACAAAATAGTGATAGTATTTGATTATAACCCAAATAATAGAATAAATATCCATGAGTTCATACTGATATAAGTAAATGAGTGGGTGGATAGTCATAAATTGGAGAGGAGGGCCAACTCTTTCAGAAACATTTCAAATAACAAATACAGAAAGAATGAGAAAAATGGAATATCACAGAAAAATAATTGCAATAGGCAAGATCCACAGGTAAATCACAAAACAAGTGAGCAAAACTTTGAAGGAATTGAGGATGACTGCATATCTTCAATGTATCTCCCTCCAACAGATTTTAAAATTACTGTGATGTTTTAAAATATATCAACGAAGTCTTGGATATATTGTTCTTTATGTGGTAGAACTTAATTATCCTCCCTTTAATGTGGGCTCATATTAGTGACATGTTTCTGACACATGCAATATAGAAAGGGAAAAATAGTAGTTTTACATAGGAGAATCTTGGCAGACAACAATTTAGCCAAGTGATTAATATCAGCAGCAATAAGCTATTGATATTGTATGTTTCCTGTATTATTTGATGTAATGAGCATGTACTCCATTGTATTCATCCCTTAAATCTATAATGGAACCATGAGAAAATTCCACACATCGAAATTGACGAACATCCTACAAAGGAACTAAAGAATATTCTTTAAAAGTCTCCAGGTCATGAAAGTCAGGAAAGACTCAGTCCATGTTATAGACGAGAGGAGAATAAAGAGATGTGACAATGAAATGTAATATGGGACCCTGTATTGAATCTGAAATCAGAAAAAGGACATCAATCAAAAAGTTAAGGAAATCACAGTGAAGCCTGAAGTTTAGCAAATTTTTCGTTGTTTGTTTTTTGTTTTGTATCTTTTTTTAAATTTTTTTTTGAGATGGACTCTCGCACTGCCACCCAGACTGGAGGTCAGTGGCACAATCTCGGCTCACTGCAACCTCCACCTCCCAGGTTCAAGCAATTCTCCTACCTCAGCCTCTGAGTAGTTGGGACGACAGGCGTGAGCCAACACACCCAGCTAATTTTTGTATTTTTAGTAGAGACAAGGTTTCACAATGTTGGCCAGGATGGTGTCGATCTCTTGACCTCCTGATCGGCCTGCCTAGGCCTCCCAAAGTGCTGGGATTACAGGCGTGAGCCACTGGCGACTGGCCAAGTTTAGCAAATATTAAAGCACCAGTTTTAATTTCTTAGTTTTGATCATTGTTTCATGGCTATGTAAGTTGTTAGCATTAGGAGAAGCTGAGTGAAGGGAAGAGAACTCCCAATACTATCTTTGCAACTCTCTATAGGTCTAGAATTGATTAGAAATACAAGTTAAAAAAAAATGGGCTTCCACAATTCTTAACATTACTGATTAAAATTTAAAAAATATATATTTCATTGATTAAAATCTTTCATTAAATGGTATTGTTTTCAAAAGACATAAAATTTAATCTCCCTTGTAACTGTTTAGCAGATAGTTCTGTCTCTTACCCCTTAAGTTTCTGATGACGACTCTGTCCTTCGCCAAACTTTAGTCAGGCTCCTACAAACTCTCTTGTTGGCTAGCTGGTACCTTGGCGTCCATTCTTAGGTCTGCCAAGTCCAGTTGTAGCAGGAATTTTACTACATCAGTTTTATGAGAATCTTTCCATGCTTGATAGCTGATTTAACCTTGATATCTGATCAAAATTTTCATCCCACACACTCAATATATAATTACCCTGGCTTGCCTTTAGAAAGAATTACGTTCAGTTTAGCAGGGATCCCCCTGCCTTTGATGTCTCCTTTTAGTGACTTTCTATCTGACCCCCTCATTCTGTTTGTTGGGTATACACCCCAGGCTGTCTTTGCTGATTTTTGAGCTGAGCACCAGTTGTTCTCTCTCTCCTATTGATATGGTTTGGGTCGGCATCCCCATCCAAATCTCACATGGCATTGCAATCCCCAGTGTTGGAGGCAGGGCCTGGTGGGAGATGATTGGATCATGGGGTGGTTTCTCGTGGTTTAACACCACCCCCTGGTAGTGTCATGGTAAGAGTGAGTTATTGCAAGATCTGGTTGTTTAAAATTATGCAGCACCTCCCCTGCTTCTCTCCTCCTGCTCCGGTCATGCAGGACATACCTGCTTCCACTTAGCCTTCTGCCATGATTGTAAGTGTCCTGAGGCCTCCCCAGCCATGCTCCCTATATGGTCTCCAGAATCGTGAGCCAATTAAACCTCTTTTCTTTCTAAATTACCCAGTCTCAGGTTTTTCTATATAGTAATGCAAGAACTAATACACCTATCGTGATAGTTTCAACACCTGTTGCAATACTTCTAAATAAAGCCTTCCTTACTGTTATACCATAAGTGTCAGCATAAATTTTTCTTCACCAGATCCTTAAATTAAGGCAGTACAATCAACACTGCAGCACACTCTGGTGGCCTACAACGTAAAAGGCATCAACCAGTTGGTAAGTCAGGTGACTCAGGGTCTTTTGTCATCTCAGTCCTCATCCTCTAATGCCATGGACTCTCCTCATTTCTCCAGAAGTGTTTTCATTTCCACACCTTTAATAACCCCTTTAGTTAACCTGTCCAGGTGTGCTCTCCCTGAGCTCTGAGCCTTAGTTCATTGGTTTAGTTCTGATTTAGTTCATGTCTCTAGCCTGACAATGACTTGTTCTTTCTTAAATTTCTGCTACACAGGTGTAAATCTAAAGTATTGTGGATATTTGATTAAAAGAATAAATAGTACTGTGTAGAATTTTAAATTGACAGAAATATACAGGGTTGATGAATATATTCACTGGGTGAACAACGTGTTTTACGAATATGTTCGTGCTTATGATGGTGTATCCTCAAGAAGACAAAACTAGAATATAATGTGTAAGTAAAGTGGGGCCCAATTTAATTGCAATGTAACATGTTGGCATGGACAAATGGGGCATTTCAGTGAAGGAGACAAATGGAAACTGAAGAGAAAGACCCTGTCGTTAGGTATGCAGGACTCTACTAGGAAAACATTGATTGTCCTAGAAATCAGCTCCGGTTCTTATGTCCAGATATAATCCCAGAGAGCATGTAAGAGGTAAGACTTCAGAGCTGAATTTTCTCCATCCAAAATGTAGCTCCACAACTTAATAGCTCCCTGGGATTTCTTTTCTTTTTTTTTTCTTTCGTAAATGGGGACAATAGTAAAATCTACCACTGTGTGCTTTGGTCAGTGATATCTCCAGTGAATAAATGGGGCTAGGTACATGGTAGACGTACAGTAACTATGAAAAACGAGGGTATTCTTTATTGGCTAAGTGAGCATTGATTATGCAAGTGCTAAAAACAGTGTCTGACTGAAAATAAATAAAGACTTTCCACAATTTAGATATTTCATTCTTCTTCTTTTTTTTTTTTTTTTTTTTTTTTTCTGAGACAGAGTTTCATTCTTGTTGCCTGGGCTGGGGTGCAAGTGGAGTGCAATGGCGCAGCTGACTGCAACCTCCGCCTCCTGGGTTTAAGCAATTCGCCTGCTTCAGCAGGGATTACAGGCATGTGCCACCACGCCAGGCTAATTTTGTACTTTTAGTAGAGACGGTGTTTCAAAATGTTGGTCTGGCTAGTCTCGAACTCCTGACCTCAGGTGACCTGCCCACCTCGGCCTCACAAAGTGCTGGGATTACAGGCATAAACCACTGCGCCCAGCCTGATATTTCATTTCTCTTATTAACATTATCTTTATTATATAACTCTATTAAGTTAGGGAAGTGTCCTCTGAAATTATGAATTCTCTTTTTTCTTACTAGAAATATAAGAAGAAAAAAAGCTGACCTTCTAAGTTTACTTATCCAATAGTGGAGAATTTGGTGCAGTGAACACTGACCCATTTTCCAGAGAGAATATTGTACTCTCAACAATGTGTCTTTCTTGTGTATAAACTCTTGCCGTTAGTATATTTGCAAGAAGGGGTTCACTAAATCTGAAAACAACTTGTGGACCAAGAGAAATTACTTTTCTTCCAGCCTATACTTATTTGCTACCTTTGACCTACATCCCCTCTACCATGTTGCTTCTGCTCTTTCCCACCCCTTAACCTGCACCATGTTGGTCAGGCTGGTCTCAAACTCCCGACCTCAGGTGATCTGTCCGCTTTGGCCTGTCAAAGTGATGGGATTACAGATGTGAGCCACCGTGCCCGGCCACTTGTGTTGTCTTTTTGTCCCCATTCATTAGGATGCAAAAAGTGACAACTTTTGCTTTCTATGAAAATGAAATGAGAAAGAAAGGTATCTGATGTCTGGCATGCTATGGCAAACAATTGTCAACTTATTTATGTTACTACATTTACATCCTATTACGTGCATTTAGGACAAAGATGGTTTCCTTTCGTTTGCTAGGAAATCAACAAAGATACTCTGAATGTACTTTGGTAATTTGAACTTTCATGCCAAAAATTTTTTTAAATCAAATTGGGGATTTTTTTTCAATTATGAATTCTCATTGCATATGATACTACTCCCAAGGGTGTAGAAGTTACTTCTTGGGAGTGGGAACAAATCTTACATATTTAAATGGTTTGTGGCCCTCCAAAGCTCAACCCTATTTAACAAAATCTTATTCCTTAGGTTTTTTTTTCTCTCCATTGGGTTTTCTTGTGTATCACATGAGAAGCACTGATATTGAGTTCATGGAAGATACACAAAAGGTATAAAAGTTCAGCATTACAAACCTGTGGCAAATGAGTAGCTGTGATTGGAGTACTTTCCAAGGTTTATTAGAACTAAAAGTCATATCATAAGAGGTGTCCTCTGCATACATATGGTTTGTCACTGGCCATCTTATAGGTATTGCTTATGTTTGATCCTTAGCATTTCTGTCTGTGTTGTGGGCTTTGAAATGAAATATAAATAATTTATATTTTAAAAATTCTACTGAAGTTGTTCAACCCATCAATATTTAGGTCAAGCATTGAAGAAAAAACTCTTGACAATATCTAGGTGAATATCTAGCAGCTAGTGAAGTTAAAAATTTTCTCACATGCAACAAAATTAGAAGTATAATAAAATAAATGATAAAAATATTTAAAAATTTTAAGGCTTTATCAGTTTCAAATAATTTGTAAGCATTCACTACTTAGATGTATAATGTCTTATCTATAAATATTAGATAATATTTATAATTTGTTAATTTGCTTATGTAATTTAATACATTACAATTTATATCAGTAAATAAATTACACTGAAGCCCATAAGCAAATTTAGTTATAAAGTTCAGTTAAATTTGAATAGAATTTAAATCTAATTTTTAGCTTAAAATTTTCATTTGGTTATTTTTAAACCTGCATTGAATTAAAAGATTAAACTTTGTGCTTTTTGAGTATAGAGATATACACATAGTACACAAATAGATACATACTATATCTGTGTTATTAAATTTTCACAGTGGGTTCAATTAGGAAAAAAATATTTTAAAAGTCTCTGGGAACAAGATGGGGGAGGCAATAATGAAAAACCAAATGGTTGAGAAACACTGCTCTCAACTCATGTAAAGAGTGCATGAAGGAAAGCAAAAACAGAAATGGAAAGTGGCCCAGGAGCATTAAGAAAGTGGAAATCAGTATGTTCCCTATTTAAGTCATCGGCTCGAAGCAAGGCCTTCAGAAAACCTAGAGCCCAAGGTTCAGAGTCACCCATCTCAGCAAGCCCAGAAGCATCTGCAATATCTACGATGGCATTGCCTTTTGCTTTACTGATGGCCCTGGTGGTGCTCAGCTGCAAGTCAAGCTGCTCTCTGGGCTGTGATCTGCCTGAGACCCACAGCCTGGATAACAGAAGGACCATGATGCTCCTGAAACAAATGAGCAGAATCTCTCCTTCCTCCTGTCTGATGGACAGACATGACTTTGGATTTCCCCAGCAGGAGTTTGATGGCAACCAGTTCCAGAAGGCTCCAGCCATCTCTGTCCTCCATGAGCTGATCCAGCAGACCTTCAACCTCTTTACCACAAAAGACTCATCTGCTGCTTGGGATGAGGACCTCCTAGACAGATTCTGCACTGAACTCTACCAGCAGCTGAATGACTTGGAAGCCTGTGTCATGCAGCAGGAGAGGGTGGGAGAAACTCCCCTGATGAATGCGGACTCCACCTTGGCTGTGAAGAAATACTTCCGAAGAATCACTCTCTATCTGACAGAGAAGAAATACAGCCCTTGTGCCTGGGAGGTTGTCAGAGCAGAAATCATGAGATCTTTCTCTTTATCAACAAACTTGCAAGAAAGATTAAGGAGGAAGGAATAACACCTGGTCCAACATGAAAACAATTCTTATTGACTCATACACCAGCTCACACTTTCATGAATTCTGCCATTTCAAAGACTCTCACTCCTGCTATAACTATGATCATGCTGATAAATTGATTTATCTATTTAAATATTTATTTAACTATTTATAAGATTTAAATTATTTTTGTTCGTATAACGTCAGGTGCACGTTTACACTGTGGCTAGTGTAATAAAACATTTTCCTTGTATCTACTCAATTCATTATTTTATGTTGTTCATTAAACTTTTACTATAGGAACTTCTTGTATGTGTTCATCCTTTAACATGAAATTCTTATCCTGACTGTGCAACCTGATTAGAGAATAAAGGGTAAAATTTATTTACTCATCATTATTATATGAGAGATGTAAGTAAAAATGACCTTTCTCTAAACCAGGTTGCATGTTGTACTCAATATGTAAAGGTAAATACAATAAATCTATTTTCTACTCTCTTGAATATTTGATTTTTGTAGGGAATCAAACTAAAAATAGTAATAATATTTAATATCAGTTATGCTAAGTACTCTAAGGAGAAAAAAGAACAAACGACGATTTCTTTTGGCAGCATGTAAACTGAAACATGTCAGGAAATAAAAATAGAGATATCCTCTGTAAGTTGACTGGTATAACATGTGGTAGAAACCGTCTGTTGCCGGTTGGATACATGAGTTTTCAAATTATAAGGAATGCAATTGCTGTGGTTTCATATGTGGCAAGCAAAATCCCAGAAATGGAAGTGCTCATGTGTGGAGAGAGTGTAGAGGGAGAAAAAGACTTAAGCATGATTCTGAGGACCTTCTACCTTTAAAGGGAGGGAAGAGAAAAGCCACAGAGGAAGCAGAGGGATTGACAAAAAGAGAGAATGGTGATTAATATGGTCTGGATCTGTGTCCCTGCCCAAATCTCAGGCAGACCAGCCTCTAGAATATATACACACACACACACACACACACACACACTATATATATAGTGTGTATATATAAAACATATATGTATACATGTGCTTTTCTTATTTTATAAATATATGGTTATCATTTTCTTAATTACTACATATATATCAGAAAAGGGACTGGGTGCAGTGGCTCATGTTTGTAATCTCAGCACTTTGGGAGCCGAGGGGGGTGGATCACTTGAGTTCAGGAGTTCAAGACCAGCCTGGACAATATGGTGAAACTCTGTCTCTACTAAAAATACAAAATTTGGCCAGGCATGGTGTTGGGTGCCTGTAATCCCATCTATTCGGGAGGCTGAGGTGGAGAATCACTTGAACCCTGGAGATAAGAGATGGCGCCTCTGCACTACAGCCCCTGGGTGACAGACCAAGACTCCGTCTCAAAAAGAAAAAAAAGAAATAGAAAAAGAAAAAGAGAAAATGGAAAAGGGAATGCTCTCTCCTTAATCTCCATAACACATGATAATCTAAAGAGCAGAATTCTTGGAGTATTCAGGAGAAAACTGGAGAATAGTCACCCTTCATACTGAAGATAAGTCTGATTTGTATATTCAGTCAGGATACAGTATCTTACAGGAAAATCTGGAAGAGTTTATTTTCTTAAACCTAAGTGAAATATACATATCATTCACTTGCTGATTCTGATACCCAGCACAGTTCCTTACTTCTTCTCTAGCTTTTCTGGATCTCATTTTCACTCCTACTGAGGCTCAGAAATAATACCCCAAAGTGAAGGTCTCAGAAGCAGCCTCAGAAGCAAAGTTTCTCTCTGGCCTTCTCCTGCTCTGCTGTTTGTCACCCCTCATCTCCTGACGGAGCCCCTTTTCCCCAAAGCCAGCCATAAAATTTGAAAATATGACTCTAACTTTCCCTCACCTTTGTGTGTAAGAACTGAACGGGCCATAAAGAAATTCTCTAACCTACCTTGTTTGATTGTAGATATTAAGACCCCCATTCCAAAAAGAGCTCGGCCACATACCCAAGAGGAAAGAATGGTGCATGGAGAGACCAAGAAGTATCTGACCAGAAGGGCATTGCTGGGTTCCCCTACTCAGAATATTAGCATTAGATGATGCCCTTTTTATCTAATCACATTTCTACTCAGCTGTCCATTCTTCATGGAACATAAGCACAAAAAGGGATAGTTTTTTCCTGTACTTTGGGTCTTCATTTTGAAGGCTTCCATAGTTATACAAATCTATGATTCAATACATGTGTTATGCTTCTCTCTTGTTAACCTGTCTTTTGTTTTGGCATGTCAGCTGTGACCCTTTTGATAGGAAGGAAAGAGATCACACTATTTCTGCCCCTATAGTTTTGGTGATGAAGATGGGATGCCTGAAGCACCTGACTCACGTACTGATGAGGTCCTGGTAAAAGACTGATAAAGAACTTGCTAATAAAGGTAAGAATTTTTACCAAGGTCAGTTCTGAATTTCTGCTTGTAGTGTCTGGTCAAGAACTAAAGGTCAAAATTTCTCTTTATTTCTTCCTTTCCAAATGCAGGTCATCAGGAGATCATTTGTTGGAATTGTTCTCTTGTGTAAATTTGGACTTATGGGACCCATTTGTTATTGATCCTATCCCTTCAAAAGACAGCTGTCGTTTTGTTGTTTTGTGTCCTGAGAACCTGACTTGGCTTGCTGCCTGTCAGGACACTCTTCAGTCTGTGCAGGGGGCCAATCCAAAAGTTGGAGGCTCCCATTGGAAGCTTACATATTGACTATTGCTACCTCTCAAGACGTCTAAATTTTTCTTTCTTGTGGCTATCTTTAGAGGTGGCTCTGAATTTTGAGAGGACTGCATCTTGGCATTTCTTTGAAGATGTCTCATGCATCCTTGGTGAAGTCATAAAAGGCTTGATTTTTGTTCTGAGGCACGTCTTAGGTGTCTTTGTTTTAAAAGAAAAGAGAAAAAAAAAGAAAGTTTCAAACATTAGAAATATTGATTGTTTGTTCTTGCTGAAATCCGATAAGTGAATTTAAAGTAATTTTAAGACCTCTGTATTCAATTATTAGCTTAATTTAAAGCTGATATCAAGGCTACCATTTTTTAAAGGTCTTTCTGATTTTCTCCTTGTGATCTTGTATATCCCATGTAAACTTTTTTTCTGTAAACTCAAGTCTTTTAAAATTATATATTTGAATCCTCTGTTTGCTTCCTTTCTTGTAGGCAGGATTTTTGCTGGAAAAAAAATGTATAACTTCATTGGCCTTTTGTAGAAGCTTAAGACCTCCCCAGTCTGGCCCCTCTAAGACTTGTTCTTCCATTTACTTCTGCCCCTCCTTCCTTCTGCCACTTTCAATCTTCCATCTAGGTCTCTCTTATCATCGACAAGCCCCTGCCTCTGCATTTGGTGGTCAGTGGATGGAAAACTACTAAGCAAAAATGTCAGAGTTCTGTCAACCACATATAGGGATGTAGAGAAGACTTCTAGAAAGCCCGCTATTCCTCGAAGAATGAAAAAACAAAACTGTTGCCACAGACGCCCCATTACATAGAGTCTCCTGTCTTTCTCATGAAGCCCCAAGAGTCATGGGTAGGTTCTTCTCATGTCTGGAGCTCTGCTCTCCCTTGCCTTGAGTTCCCTGATCTCTTTGGCTTTTGTGGGTATCAAGGATAACTTCACACTGTGAGAGAGCCACCTACCTGCCAAGACCAGAGACAGTGGCCAAGTTTGTTCTCTGTATAAGTCTGTCTCCTTCCAGCACCTTTTTCTTCAGAGCTAAAAAGCGGCACTTTCCTGGAAACAACTGACCCAAATTCTGGAAGGAACCCATTTCTTTAATTTTCATATCTTAGAGAGGGAAAATTCTCCCCGCTTCAGGCAGGACACGTCCTCTTTGGACAACGGGCAGTTCTGGGGAGAGAAAAGGTCAGAATGTGTACCCTGCTTCCAGCCTGTGCAGCCTCCCAGGACCTCCTGACTCGTCCCTCCCTCTGCTTACTGCAGGTCACATGGAGGTGAGAGCCATCCCATCTGACTGTGGCACTTCAAGGGAAATCCAGAAAACTCTCCTGTTTGAAGGTACATTAACTCTTTAGAGTAAGTTGACAGTTTTACAAATTTATTCCTCCTATCAGATCATTCCTTTCAACTTTATAATTGAGAAAATTTTTACTCTCCCTTTGAATAAGGAATGAGCTTGCATCAATTCCACCTCGATTCAATAGTTAGAGAGAGCACTGACGTAAATTAAGAAACTTCAGAGAATGCAGTGATTGCCACAGGTGTCAACAGGGTAGACCAGAGAGGCATCCTGACAACATCGCAATTAAGGACGTAATATGGAAATATGTGTGAATTGTGCACATGTCCATTGCTCAGCTAGCAGGGCAGGGGTTCAGTTTAGCACGGATCTGTCAGTTGTGTGACTCAGGTTGGAGACCCAACCATTACATTATTTCTCTTCTGTTCCTGAGTTAGAGGGTCCTAATTTACATGTTAAACCATTTTTCCTTTCCTCCTCCACCACTTGTAGCGCACGTAATGCACTGGAATAAGCTGAAAGAGCCAGCAGTAGCCTGAGAACTTGGAAGGAGGACGGAGATGTTTAAGTCATAGACATCAGTGTCAGGTACTCAGGAGATGGAACAATACCAACGAGCAGCATTAAGTCAACTGTTCAGATCATTCCTATCAGGAGGGAAGATTGAAGTGGATGCTGAGAACACAGAGTTCTATTGAGCTGTGGCCAGCATCGTGTCCATGGCATGGGTAACACGGACACCACAGCAGCCTGCAGAGTACAGGGAGAGATAGGGGTTAACCCACTTCCAGATGCAAACTTCTATTTTCTCCCTAGAACCTAGCATGTCATCACAGTGCAGGGAAAATTATTCATGGAACCAATGCAGTCCAAGGGATCTCTTAAGTTCTGCTCACAATGCAGCTTCCTTTAAAGACCAACAATACGAAGACAGTTCTTGAACAGAAGGGTCACAGGAAGACCCTCCAATAACGTCATTTCATTCGATGTCATATCCTTGTAACATTGATGAGAGAAGAAACTGACTCCCCACCAGGGCCTTTTCTGTGTGGAGTTTGCATGTTCTCCCCATGCCTGCATGAGTTTTCTCCAGGTACTTCAGTTTCCTCCTGTATCCCAAATATGTGCATGTTAAGTTAATTGGTTTGTCTAAATTTCTCCAGTCTCAGTGAGTGCGTGTGTGTGTGTGTGTGTGTGTGTGTGTGTGTGTTTGAATGTGCCCTGTGATTAAATAGCTTCCTGTCCAGTGGGGGTTTCCTCCTTACACCTGATCTGTGAGGATAGGTTCCTGCCCCCCTTGACCCTGAAACAGAATAAGTGGATTTGAAAATGAATAAATGAATGAATGAATACAAATGATTGCAAAACAAAAATTCACAAAGCATATGACACTTATACAGATGCACAACGATGTATGAAAGTGCTCAGCGAGCCCATCATATTTGTTCCTGTTTGTTTTGGAACTGCTTCATTGTAATAGGTGTTCCTTACAATTTTCACTTTGTAAACATTTTTTTAAATATATCTTCCTATTACTATGACGGGAAAATATCATTTATTGTAATGCCAACCGTAGACAACAATACACAGCCAAAGACAACCATACTCAGCAATGTGACCGAGCCTGTAGTTAAAGCCAGACTTTCATTGGCAAGCAGCCCTCTAAAAGCATTCATTGTGTGTTGAAGTTGTAGCAGTGAGATAGCAAAATGCCTAACATAACGAACTCCATTTTGTTTATGGGGCCTATACCCATTCCTGCACATAGGTTGGGATTATTTTAGAGCACCGAGATAATGTGCAAAAACAACAGTCACGTAGTTTTAAAAACTAACTCTGGTATTCAAGAAGAAAGATGTAAACAACTAACTATGTTTCATTAAAGACTGTAGGAGCATTGTGACCTGACCAAGAACAAAGAATTTTCCAACCTCCTTGGACCCTCGCTGATGCCCAGATGTCTGCTGTTGAAGGTCTCCTTTAAATCCTGACGCCTTCCTCTTCTGCCTGCCCTTAACATAAAAAGAGCCTGAAATTTGTACTCTCTTAAGATGGTATTTTAAGATGCTAGTCCACCATCTTCTCAGTTTGCTGGCTTTCCTAATGAACCTGCTTCCCTGATCCCAGCAACTATCATCTCTTGAGTTTGGTTTTCAAAGGGTGAGCAGCTGCACCTGGGTTCAGTTACACTGTCCAGGAATACCTGAAGCTGCGTAATTTATAAAGAAAAAAATGTTTATTTGGCCCACAATTCTTCTACCTGGAAGACTGGGCAACTGGTGAAAGCCTCAGGCTGCTTAGATGCTATATAATTTAGATGTTTGTTAGGGACAACTTAGATCTCTATAGTTTACATACTAAGCAAAGATTGATAGTTATTAGTGAATGAGCTTCTCTAGTGCTTTTCTTCTTCTAGGATATATTTGTTCAGGTTCATGTGGTTATGCTTCCCTGGGGACTCAAGATTCAATTAATATGGACAAGGCTCTTTCTTTCATTAATTTATTTTATTTTTGGAGACAGAGTCTTGTTCTGTCGCTCGCCCTGGCTAGAGTGCAGTGGCACAATCTTGGCTCACTGTAACCTCTGTCTCTCGGGTTCAAGCTATTCTCATGCTTCAGCCTCCCAAGTAGCTGGGATTACAGACATGCCCCACCACACTTGGCTATTTATTTTATTTTATTTTTATTTTTAGTAGAGACAGGGTTTCACCATGTTGGCCAGGCTGGTCTTGAACTCCTGAGCTCAAGTGGTCCACCTGCCTCTGCCTCCCAAAGTGCTGGGCCACTGGTGAAAGCCTCAGGCTGCTTAGATGCTATACAGTTTAGATGTTTGGTGGGGACATCTTACATCTCTATAGTTCACATGTTTAATGGGGAGGCTGACCTGTTGAGTCCTGAAGGAGGAAAAACTCAGAGCCTGTATCATTGGGTTGTCCTGGAAATTGTTCACTGCTTTTTCTTTATTCTTAAATACATAAGAAAACTCAAGAGTAAAAAATAAATTGGCTTCCAGGAGTTTGTAGTTGATGGGTTAACAGAGTTGTTTTAGTATATTTTTGAAGAAATTAGTAATTAAATTTTATGATTTATTTTTTTCAATAGATGATGGCTCATTCCTCTAATCCCAGCATTTTGGGAGGCTGAGGTGGATCACTAGAGGCCAGAAGACAAGACCAGCCTGGCCAACATGGTGAAATCCTGTCTCTACTAAAAGTACAAAAATTAGCTGGGCGTGGTGGCAGGTGCCTGTGATCCCAGCTACTTAGGAGGCTGAGGCATGAGAGTCGCTTGAACCCAGGGTGCGGAGGTTGCAGTGAGCCAAGATGTCACCATTGCCTGGGCGACAGAGTGAGACTCCATCTCAAGAAAGAAAAAAAAAAAAGGAATATATTTAGTCTACTTTTCCTTAGAACTTAAATGTAGTTAGTTCAGTTCACTTACACCACACCTCTTGTTGCTCTATGAAGCAAGAGCAAATGTCTGACATTCAAAATGGATCTCAGAATCTTTGTCATCTCACCCTCTCTGCTCTATCGATTTTATGCTCTTGTCTCTCCTTGGTTGATAAATTCACATCTACCCCCCCCCTTTCTTTAATGGGTCCTTCCAGTCAAGCCATTATAATGATTCTCCCTAAGGTTTTGACCTTGCATGATTGGTGTGGTCAGAATAGTTCATCCTGCAGATTTATATTTCTCTCTCAATAGTTTTATAAAAGGGTGTAATCCAAATAGTATTATTGAGAGGACAGAGATAGTATTTTCAAAACATCATAAAATGACCTGGCACAGTGGCTGACACCTGTAATCCCAGCATATTTGGAGGCTAAGGCAGGAGGATTGCTTGAGCCCAGGAGCTCAAGACCAATCTAGACAACATGGTGAAACCTGGTCTCTACAAAAAATTAGCCATGTGTGGTCATGCCTGCTTGTGGTCCCAGTTACTCAGGAGGCTAGGGTAGAAGTATTGCTTGAGCCCAGGAAGTCAGGCTGCAGTGAGCAGGGATCACACTACTGCACTCCAGCCTGGGTGACAGAGTGAGACCCTGTCTCAAAAAAGAAAATCGCAAAACAGTGGATGGTCCATATTCCGCCTGCAATAAATGTTCGTGTTATCATTTTTGATATTATCATCCAGATTAAAGTAGAATCTTTTGGGATTATCCAATTCTCTTCTATTAATTCCTGGTTTCTCAAGGCTATTTTTCCATTGCCTAAGTAAATTTATTAACTAGGTGGAGTCTTTAGGCAAGGCTAATATGCATTATCCTGCCAGAGAGCTTTGTTGGTTGTCTAGCAACTGCAGCCTGGTTACCAGTCTTTTGGGAATTGATTGGTGTGACTTCTCCCTTCTCTACAGTGCTGATCACGTGTGAATTATATGAAAGAAAGGCAGGTAATTTGTCTTCGAAAGCTGAATTCAGTCCATTGACCCAGGAATTGCTTTTCTTAGAACCTCTGGCAGATGCAGCCATTTTTCTGTCTTTGTGCACCTCAACATTGGCATCATGATTTCACTCTGCCAGAGGCTCTCGTCCCCAATTTTTGCTGCATTGAATTTTGCTAACTTACACTTTGTAGTTAGTAAGGGGAAAGTCACTTCCCTTCTTTCACTTTCATGACAATCAGAATGGCTTCTGTTTTTTTGCTGCCTACAAACAACTGTCAAGTATTACTTTCTAGAAAAGTTGAAGTCAGAGACAAGAAAACCACAAAATTTGGAAATTATAAAGAAAACCACTGCAGCTCTTTTGCCTTTCTTTTACTTTCCTTTTTTTGTGTTACTTCATCATGAATTAGAATGTAATGTGGTAGCAGCAAGACAAACTTTGCCCAGTAAACCACTATGTCAAAAAGGCGTTCTAAAAATTCGTTTGTTTTTATGCTTTAAATTTAAAATGAAGAATCACAAATCAGTAAAGGAAAGACGGCTATTACTGTTTAACATGATAGCATGGGGCTCACTGCCCTGCACCATCAAAGTTTCACGTTGACAGAGGATCAAGGAACTTTAACAGATCACACTGAACTGGTGAACAACTGAGGGTCACCAGTTTCTGCAATATGAGCCTCTAAAGAGAAACATTACCTTTGAGTCTTCTGTGCCTAGCTCAGAAATTTCAAGCATAAAACTGTTCCATAGTTTAAAAGAGTTGAAGATAGCAAAAGAGTTGAAGAATAAAAGCTGTACTTGGCAAAGTTAAAATTATTTAACTACAAAAGATAAAATAATCACAATAGGATAATTCCCTTATCTGCTTAAACAAAACAAATCTTTGCAGTCAGCCTTCTAGGGCTGTTGAGACTTTTGGTATCTAGGATCTGGGTAAGGAGATGAGGGGGTCACCACTGGGAGCAAATACTTCTTCACACAAAACTCTAGGGGCAAGAGCAAGAGTCACGGGGATTTAATATTTTGGCAACAAAGAAGCAAGGTCCTCCTTGGGAAGGAGTTCTAAAATCATCAGGATATGCTGAGCCTACACTTACGGAATGACTTGATGCAATAAATACCTTGCGAGTGAGGTGATACTGAGGAAATAACATTATTTTGATATTAAAATTTCCACATGCACCTGAAAAAAAAAATAATGGAATTCCTCTTAGAGGTATTAGCACAACCTGTATTTCTCTAGTAACAAACTAATGGACTGGGCGGGGTGGCTCACACCTGTAATTCCAGCACTTTGGGAGGCAGAGGCAGGCAGATCACTTGAGCTCAGGAGTTCCAGACCAGCCTGGCCAACCCGGTGAAACCCCATCTCTCTTAAAATACAAAAAAAAAAAAAACATTAGCCAGGTGTGGTGGGGCATGTCTGTAATCCCAGGACTTGGAAGGCTGAGGCATGAGAATCGCTTGAACCCAAGAGGCAGAGGTTACAGTCAGCCGAGCTTGTGCCACAGCACTCCAGGCAGGCTGACAGAGCAAGACTCTGTCTCCAAAAATAAAATAAATTAATGAAAGAAAGGGCCTTATCCATATTAATTGAATCTTGAGTCCCCAGGGAAGCATAACCACATGAACCTGAACAAATATATCCTAGAAGAAGAAAAGCACTAGAGAAGCTCATTCACTAATAACTATCAATCTTTGCTTAGTATGTAAACTATAGAGATCTAAGTTGTCCCTAACAAACATCTAAATTATATAGCATCTAAGCAGCCTGAGGCTTTCACCAGTTGCCCAGTCTTCTAGGTAGAAGAATTGTGGGCCAAATAAACATTTTTTTCTTTATAAATTACGCAGCTTCAGGTATTCCTGGACAGTGTAACTGAACCCAGGTGCAGCTGCTCACCCTTTGAAAACCAAACTCAAGAGATGATAGTTGCTGGGATCAGGGAAGCAGGTTCATTAGGAAAGCCAGCAAACTGAGAAGATGGTGGACTAGCATCTTAAAATACCATCTTAAGAGAGTACAAATTTCAGGCTCTTTTTATGTTAAGGGCAGGCAGAAGAGGAAGGCGTCAGGATTTAAAGGAGACCTTCAACAGCAGACATCTGGGCATCAGCGAGGGTCCAAGGAGGTTGGAAAATTCTTTGTTCTTGGTCAGGTCACAATGCTCCTACAGTCTTTAATGAAACATAGTTAGTTGTTTACATCTTTCTTCTTGAATACCAGAGTTAGTTTTTAAAACTACGTGACTGTTGTTTTTGCACATTATCTCGGTGCTCTAAAATAATCCCAACCTATGTGCAGGAATGGGTATAGGCCCCATAAACAAAATGGAGTTCGTTATGTTAGGCATTTTGCTGTCTCACTGCTACAACTTCAACACACAATGAATGCTTTTAGAGGGCTGCTTGCCAATGAAAGTCTGGCTTTAACTACAGGCTCGGTCACATTGCTGAGTATGGTTGTCTTTGGCTGTGTATTGTTGTCTACGGTTGGCATTACAATAAATGATATTTTCCCGTCATAGTAATAGGAAGATATATTTAAAAAAATGTTTACAAAGTGAAAATTGTAAGGAACACCTATTACAATGAAGCAGTTCCAAAACAAACAGGAACAAATATGATGGGCTCGCTGAGCACTTTCATACATCGTTGTGCATCTGTATAAGTGTCATATGCTTTGTGAATTTTTGTTTTGCAATCATTTGTATTCATTCATTCATTTATTCATTTTCAAATCCACTTATTCTGTTTCAGGGTCAAGGGGGGCAGGAACCTATCCTCACAGATCAGGTGTAAGGAGGAAACCCCCACTGGACAGGAAGCTATTTAATCACAGGGCACATTCAAACACACACACACACACACACACACACACACACACACACACGCACTCACTGAGACTGGAGAAATTTAGACAAACCAATTAACTTAACATGCACATATTTGGGATACAGGAGGAAACTGAAGTACCTGGAGAAAACTCATGCAGGCATGGGGAGAACATGCAAACTCCACACAGAAAAGGCCCTGGTGGGGAGTCAGTTTCTTCTCTCATCAATGTTACAAGGATATGACATCGAATGAAATGACGTTATTGGAGGGTCTTCCTGTGACCCTTCTGTTCAAGAACTGTCTTCGTATTGTTGGTCTTTAAAGGAAGCTGCATTGTGAGCAGAACTTAAGAGATCCCTTGGACTGCATTGGTTCCATGAATAATTTTCCCTGCACTGTGATGACATGCTAGGTTCTAGGGAGAAAATAGAAGTTTGCATCTGGAAGTGGGTTAACCCCTATCTCTCCCTGTACTCTGCAGGCTGCTGTGGTGTCCGTGTTACCCATGCCATGGACACGATGCTGGCCACAGCTCAATAGAACTCTGTGTTCTCAGCATCCACTTCAATCTTCCCTCCTGATAGGAATGATCTGAACAGTTGACTTAATGCTGCTCGTTGGTATTGTTCCATCTCCTGAGTACCTGACACTGATGTCTATGACTTAAACATCTCCGTCCTCCTTCCAAGTTCTCAGGCTACTGCTGGCTCTTTCAGCTTATTCCAGTGCATTACGTGCGCTACAAGTGGTGGAGGAGGAAAGGAAAAATGGTTTAACATGTAAATTAGGACCCTCTAACTCAGGAACAGAAGAGAAATAATGTAATGGTTGGGTCTCCAACCTGAGTCACACAACTGACAGATCCGTGCTAAACTGAACCCCTGCCCTGCTAGCTGAGCAATGGACATGTGCACAATTCACACATATTTCCATATTACGTCCTTAATTGCGATGTTGTCAGGATGCCTCTCTGGTCTACCCTGTTGACACCTGTGGCAATCACTGCATTCTCTGAAGTTTCTTAATTTACGTCAGTGCTCTCTCTAACTATTGAATCGAGGTGGAATTGATGCAAGCTCATTCCTTATTCAAAGGGAGAGTAAAAATTTTCTCAATTATAAAGTTGAAAGGAATGATCTGATAGGAGGAATAAATTTGTAAAACTGTCAACTTACTCTAAAGAGTTAATGTACCTTCAAACAGGAGAGTTTTCTGGATTTCCCTTGAAGTGCCACAGTCAGATGGGATGGCTCTCACCTCCATGTGACCTGCAGTAAGCAGAGGGAGGGACGAGTCAGGAGGTCCTGGGAGGCTGCACAGGCTGGAAGCAGGGTACACATTCTGACCTTTTCTCTCCCCAGAACTGCCCGTTGTCCAAAGAGGACGTGTCCTGCCTGAAGCGGGGAGAATTTTCCCTCTCTAAGATATGAAAATTAAAGAAATGGGTTCCTTCCAGAATTTGGGTCAGTTGTTTCCAGGAAAGTGCCGCTTTTTAGCTCTGAAGAAAAAGGTGCTGGAAGGAGACAGACTTATACAGAGAACAAACTTGGCCACTGTCTCTGGTCTTGGCAGGTAGGTGGCTCTCTCACAGTGTGAAGTTATCCTTGATACCCACAAAAGCCAAAGAGATCAGGGAACTCAAGGCAAGGGAGAGCAGAGCTCCAGACATGAGAAGAACCTACCCATGACTCTTGGGGCTTCATGAGAAAGACAGGAGACTCTATGTAATGGGGCGTCTGTGGCAACAGTTTTGTTTTTTCATTCTTCGAGGAATAGCGGGCTTTCTAGAAGTCTTCTCTACATCCCTATATGTGGTTGACAGAACTCTGACATTTTTGCTTAGTAGTTTTCCATCCACTGACCACCAAATGCAGAGGCAGGGGCTTGTCGATGATAAGAGAGACCTAGATGGAAGATTGAAAGTGGCAGAAGGAAGGAGGGGCAGAAGTAAATGGAAGAACAAGTCTTAGAGGGGCCAGACTGGGGAGGTCTTAAGCTTCTACAAAAGGCCAATGAAGTTATACATTTTTTTTCCAGCAAAAATCCTGCCTACAAGAAAGGAAGCAAACAGAGGATTCAAATATATAATTTTAAAAGACTTGAGTTTACAGAAAAAAAGTTTACATGGGATATACAAGATCACAAGGAGAAAATCAGAAAGACCTTTAAAAAATGGTAGCCTTGATATCAGCTTTAAATTAAGCTAATAATTGAATACAGAGGTCTTAAAATTACTTTAAATTCACTTATCGGATTTCAGCAAGAACAAACAATCAATATTTCTAATGTTTGAAACTTTCTTTTTTTTTCTCTTTTCTTTTAAAACAAAGACACCTAAGACGTGCCTCAGAACAAAAATCAAGCCTTTTATGACTTCACCAAGGATGCATGAGACATCTTCAAAGAAATGCCAAGATGCAGTCCTCTCAAAATTCAGAGCCACCTCTAAAGATAGCCACAAGAAAGAAAAATTTAGACGTCTTGAGAGGTAGCAATAGTCAATATGTAAGCTTCCAATGGGAGCCTCCAACTTTTGGATTGGCCCCCTGCACAGACTGAAGAGTGTCCTGACAGGCAGCAAGCCAAGTCAGGTTCTCAGGACACAAAACAACAAAACGACAGCTGTCTTTTGAAGGGATAGGATCAATAACAAATGGGTCCCATAAGTCCAAATTTACACAAGAGAACAATTCCAACAAATGATCTCCTGATGACCTGCATTTGGAAAGGAAGAAATAAAGAGAAATTTTGACCTTTAGTTCTTGACCAGACACTACAAGCAGAAATTCAGAACTGACCTTGGTAAAAATTCTTACCTTTATTAGCAAGTTCTTTATCAGTCTTTTACCAGGACCTCATCAGTACGTGAGTCAGGTGCTTCAGGCATCCCATCTTCATCACCAAAACTATAGGGGCAGAAATAGTGTGATCTCTTTCCTTCCTATCAAAAGGGTCACAGCTGACATGCCAAAACAAAAGACAGGTTAACAAGAGAGAAGCATAACACATGTATTGAATCATAGATTTGTATAACTATGGAAGCCTTCAAAATGAAGACCCAAAGTACAGGAAAAAACTATCCCTTTTTGTGCTTATGTTCCATGAAGAATGGACAGCTGAGTAGAAATGTGATTAGATAAAAAGGGCATCATCTAATGCTAATATTCTGAGTAGGGGAACCCAGCAATGCCCTTCTGGTCAGATACTTCTTGGTCTCTCCATGCACCATTCTTTCCTCTTGGGTATGTGGCCGAGCTCTTTTTGGAATGGGGGTCTTAATATCTACAATCAAACAAGGTAGGTTAGAGAATTTCTTTATGGCCCGTTCAGTTCTTACACACAAAGGTGAGGGAAAGTTAGAGTCATATTTTCAAATTTTATGGCTGGCTTTGGGGAAAAGGGGCTCCGTCAGGAGATGAGGGGTGACAAACAGCAGAGCAGGAGAAGGCCAGAGAGAAACTTTGCTTCTGAGGCTGCTTCTGAGACCTTCACTTTGGGGTATTATTTCTGAGCCTCAGTAGGAGTGAAAATGAGATCCAGAAAAGCTAGAGAAGAAGTAAGGAACTGTGCTGGGTATCAGAATCAGCAAGTGAATGATATGTATATTTCACTTAGGTTTAAGAAAATAAACTCTTCCAGATTTTCCTGTAAGATACTGTATCCTGACTGAATATACAAATCAGACTTATCTTCAGTATGAAGGGTGACTATTCTCCAGTTTTCTCCTGAATACTCCAAGAATTCTGCTCTTTAGATTATCATGTGTTATGGAGATTAAGGAGAGAGCATTCCCTTTTCCATTTTCTCTTTTTCTTTTTCTATTTCTTTTTTTTCTTTTTGAGACGGAGTCTTGGTCTGTCACCCAGGGGCTGTAGTGCAGAGGCGCCATCTCTTATCTCCAGGGTTCAAGTGATTCTCCACCTCAGCCTCCCGAATAGATGGGATTACAGGCACCCAACACCATGCCTGGCCAAATTTTGTATTTTTAGTAGAGACAGAGTTTCACCATATTGTCCAGGCTGGTCTTGAACTCCTGAACTCAAGTGATCCACCCCCCTCGGCTCCCAAAGTGCTGAGATTACAAACATGAGCCACTGCACCCAGTCCCTTTTCTGATATATATGTAGTAATTAAGAAAATGATAACCATATATTTATAAAATAAGAAAAGCACATGTATACATATATGTTTTATATATACACACTATATATATAGTGTGTGTGTGTGTGTGTGTGTGTGTATATATTCTAGAGGCTGGTCTGCCTGAGATTTGGGCAGGGACACAGATCCAGACCATATTAATCACCATTCTCTCTTTTTGTCAATCCCTCTGCTTCCTCTGTGGCTTTTCTCTTCCCTCCCTTTAAAGGTAGAAGGTCCTCAGAATCATGCTTAAGTCTTTTTCTCCCTCTACACTCTCTCCACACATGAGCACTTCCATTTCTGGGATTTTGCTTGCCACATATGAAACCACAGCAATTGCATTCCTTATAATTTGAAAACTCATGTATCCAACCGGCAACAGACGGTTTCTACCACATGTTATACCAGTCAACTTACAGAGGATATCTCTATTTTTATTTCCTGACATGTTTCAGTTTACATGCTGCCAAAAGAAATCGTCGTTTGTTCTTTTTTCTCCTTAGAGTACTTAGCATAACTGATATTAAATATTATTACTATTTTTAGTTTGATTCCCTACAAAAATCAAATATTCAAGAGAGTAGAAAATAGATTTATTGTATTTACCTTTACATATTGAGTACAACATGCAACCTGGTTTAGAGAAAGGTCATTTTTACTTACATCTCTCATATAATAATGATGAGTAAATAAATTTTACCCTTTATTCTCTAATCAGGTTGCACAGTCAGGATAAGAATTTCATGTTAAAGGATGAACACATACAAGAAGTTCCTATAGTAAAAGTTTAATGAACAACATAAAATAATGAATTGAGTAGATACAAGGAAAATGTTTTATTACACTAGCCACAGTGTAAACGTGCACCTGACGTTATACGAACAAAAATAATTTAAATCTTATAAATAGTTAAATAAATATTTAAATAGATAAATCAATTTATCAGCATGATCATAGTTATAGCAGGAGTGAGAGTCTTTGAAATGGCAGAATTCATGAAAGTGTGAGCTGGTGTATGAGTCAATAAGAATTGTTTTCATGTTGGACCAGGTGTTATTCCTTCCTCCTTAATCTTTCTTGCAAGTTTGTTGATAAAGAGAAAGATCTCATGATTTCTGCTCTGACAACCTCCCAGGCACAAGGGCTGTATTTCTTCTCTGTCAGATAGAGAGTGATTCTTCGGAAGTATTTCTTCACAGCCAAGGTGGAGTCCGCATTCATCAGGGGAGTTTCTCCCACCCTCTCCTGCTGCATGACACAGGCTTCCAAGTCATTCAGCTGCTGGTAGAGTTCAGTGCAGAATCTGTCTAGGAGGTCCTCATCCCAAGCAGCAGATGAGTCTTTTGTGGTAAAGAGGTTGAAGGTCTGCTGGATCAGCTCATGGAGGACAGAGATGGCTGGAGCCTTCTGGAACTGGTTGCCATCAAACTCCTGCTGGGGAAATCCAAAGTCATGTCTGTCCATCAGACAGGAGGAAGGAGAGATTCTGCTCATTTGTTTCAGGAGCATCATGGTCCTTCTGTTATCCAGGCTGTGGGTCTCAGGCAGATCACAGCCCAGAGAGCAGCTTGACTTGCAGCTGAGCACCACCAGGGCCATCAGTAAAGCAAAAGGCAATGCCATCGTAGATATTGCAGATGCTTCTGGGCTTGCTGAGATGGGTGACTCTGAACCTTGGGCTCTAGGTTTTCTGAAGGCCTTGCTTCGAGCCGATGACTTAAATAGGGAACATACTGATTTCCACTTTCTTAATGCTCCTGGGCCACTTTCCATTTCTGTTTTTGCTTTCCTTCATGCACTCTTTACATGAGTTGAGAGCAGTGTTTCTCAACCATTTGGTTTTTCATTATTGCCTCCCCCATCTTGTTCCCAGAGACTTTTAAAATATTTTTTTCCTAATTGAACCCACTGTGAAAATTTAATAACACAGATATAGTATGTATCTATTTGTGTACTATGTGTATATCTCTATACTCAAAAAGCACAAAGTTTAATCTTTTAATTCAATGCAGGTTTAAAAATAACCAAATGAAAATTTTAAGCTAAAAATTAGATTTAAATTCTATTCAAATTTAACTGAACTTTATAACTAAATTTGCTTATGGGCTTCAGTGTAATTTATTTACTGATATAAATTGTAATGTATTAAATTACATAAGCAAATTAACAAATTATAAATATTATCTAATATTTATAGATAGACATTATACATCTAAGTAGTGAATGCTTACAAATTATTTGAAACTGATAATGCCTTAAAATTTTTTAATATTTTTATCATTTATTTTTATTATACTTAACTTTAAATTTTGCTGCATGTGAGAAAATTTTTAACTTCACTAGCTGCTAGATACTCACCTAGATATTGTCAAGAGTTTTTTCTTCAATGCTTGACCTAAATATTGATGGGTTGAACAACTTCAGTAGAATTTTTAAAATATAAATTATTTATATTTCATTTCAAAGCCCATAACACAGACAGAAATACTAAGGATCAAACAGAAGCAATAGCTATATGATGGCCAGTGACAAACCATATGTATGCAGAGGACACCTCTCATGATATAACTTTTAGTTCTAATAAATCTTGGGAAGTACTCCAATCACAGCTACCCATTATTCACAGGTTTGTAATGCTGAACTTTTATACCTCCTATGTATCGTCCATGAACTCAAGGTCAGTAAACCCAATGGAGAAAGAAAATAAAACTAAGGAATAAGATTTTGTTAAATAGGGTTGAGCTTTGAAGACCCACAAACCATTTAATTATGTAAGATTTGTTCCCATTCCCAAGAACTAACTTCTACACCCTTGAGAGTAGTGTCATACACAATGAGAATACACAATTGAAAAAACATTCTCAATTTGATTAAAAAAATTTTTTGGCATGAAAGTTCAAATTTCCAAAGTACCTTCAGAGGTTCTTTGTTGATTCCTAGTAAACCAAAGGAAACCATCTTTGTCCTAAATGCACATAATAGGATGTAAATGTAGTAACATAAATAAGTTGACAGTTTGTTTTCCATAGCATGCCAGACACCAGATACCTTTCTTTCTCATTTCATTTCTGTAGAAAGCAAAAGTTGTCACTTTTTGCATCCTAACGAATGGGGACAAAAAGACAACGCTAGTGGCCGGGTGCAGTGGCTCACACCTGTAATCCCAGCACTTTGACAGGCCAAAGCGGACAGATCACCTGAGGTCGGGAGTTTGAGACCAGCCTGACAAACATGGTGCAGGTTAAGGGGTGGGAAAGTGCAGAAGCAAAATGGTAGAAGGGATGTAGGTCAAAGGTAGCAAATAAGTATCGGCTGGAAGAAAAGTAATTACTCCTGGTCCACAAGTTGTTTTCAGATTTACTGAACCCCGACTTGCAAATATACCAACAGCAAGAATTTATACACAGAAAGACACATTGTTGAGAGTACAATATTCTCTCTGGAAAACGGGTCAGTGTTCACTGCACCAAACTCTCCACTATTAGATAAGTAAACTGAGAAGGCCTATTTGTTTTCTTCTTATATTTCTAGTAAGAAACAAGAGAATTGATACTTTCAAAGGACACTTCCCTAACTTAATAGAGTTATATAATAAAGATAATGTTAATAAGAGAAATGAAATATCAGGCTGGGCGTGGTGGTTTACGCCTGTAATCCCAGCACTTTGTGAGGCTGAGACGGGCATATCACCTGAGGTCAGGAGTTCGAGACTAGCCAGACCAACATTTTGAAACACCATCTCTACTAAAAATACAAAATTAGCCTGGTGTGGTGGCGCATGCCTGTAATCCCAGCTGAAGCAGGAGAATTGCTTAAACTGGGGAGGCGGGGGTTGCAGTAGGCCGTGCCATTGCACTCCACTTGCACCCCAGTCCAGGCAACAAGCGTGAAACTCTGTCTCAAAAAAAAAAAGACAAAAAAGGAATGAAATATCTAAATTGTGAAAAGTCTTTATTTATTCAGACAGTGTTTTTAGAACTTGCATAATGAATGCTCACTTAACCAAAAAAGAATACCCTCGTTTTCCACATTTACTGAATGCGTACCACGTACCTAGTCCCATTTATTCACTGGAGATATCACTGATGAAAGCACACAATGATAGATTTTACTATTGTCCCCATTTACAAAAGAAAAAAAAAAAAAAGAAATACCAGAGAGCTATTAAGTTATGAAGCTAAGCTATTAACTTGTGCAGCTACAGTTTGGATGGAGAAAATTCAGCTCTGAAGTCTTACCTCTTACCTCTTACATGCTCTCTGGGAATATTTCTGGACATAAGAACCGGAGCTGATTTCTAGACCAATCAATGTTTTGCTAGTAGAGTCCTGTGTACATAACGGCAGGGTCTTTCTCTTCAGTTTCCATTTGTCTCCTTCACTGAAATCTCCCATTTGTCCATGCCAACATGTTACATTACAATTAAATTGGGCCCCACTTTACTTACACATTATATTCTAGTTTTGTCTTCTTGAGGATACGCCATCATAAGCACGAACATATTTGTAAAACACGTTGTTCACCCGGTGAATATATTCATCAACCCTGTATATTTCTGTCAATTTAAAATTCTACACAGTACTATTCTTTTAATCAAATATCCACAATACTTTAGATTTCCACCTGTATAGCAGAAATTTAAGAAAGAACAAGTCATTGTCAGGCTAGAGACATGAACTAAATCAGAACTAAACCAATGAGCTAAGGCTCAGAGCTCAGGGAGAGCACACCTGGACAGGTTAACTAAAGGGGTTATTAAAGGTGTGGAAATCGAAACACTTCTGGAGAAATGAGGAGAGTCCATGGCATTAGAGGATGAGGACTGAGATGACAAAAGACCCTGAGTCATCTGACTTGCCAACTGGTTGATGCCTTTTACGTTGTAGGCCACCAGAGTGTGCTGCAGTGTTGATTGTACTGCCTTAATTTAAGGATCTGGTGAAGAAAAATTTATGCTGACACTTATGGTATAACAGTAAGGAAGGCTTTATTTAGAAGTATTGCAACAGGTGTTGAAACTATCACGATAGGTGTATTAGTTCTTGCATTACTATATAGAAAAACCTGAGACTGGGTAATTTAGAAAGAAAAGAGGTTTAATTGGCTCACGATTCTGCAGACAATATAGGGAGCATGGCTGGGGAGGCCTCAGGACACTAATAAACATGGCAGAAGGCTAAGGGGAAGCAGGCATGTCCTGCATGACCGGAGCAGGAGGAGAGAAGCAGGGGAGGTGCTGCATAATTTTAAACAACCAGATCTTGCAATAACTCACTCTTACCATGACACTACCAGGGGGTGGTGTTAAACTATGAGTAACCACCCCGTGATCCAATCACCTCCCACCAGGCCCTGCCTCCAACACTGGGGATTACAATTCCATGTGAGATTTGGATGGGGATGCCGACCCAAACCATATCAAGAGGGGAGAGAAACCAACTGGTGCTCAGCTCAAAAATCAGCAAAGACAACCTGGGGTTTATACCCAACAAGCAGAATGAGGGGGTCAGATAGAAAGTCACTAAAAGGAGACATCAAAGGCAGGGGGATCATTGCTAAACTGAACATAATTCTTTCTAAAGGCAAGCCAGGGTAATTATATATTGAGTGTGTGAGATGAGGAATTTGATCAGATATCAATGGTAAATCAGCTATCAAGCGTGGAAGGATTCTCATAAAACTGACTTAGTAAGATTCTTGCTACAACTGGACTTGGCAAACCTAAGAATGGACCCAAAGGCACGACCTAGTCAGCAAGAGAGTTTGTAGGAGACTGACTAAAGTTTGGTGAAGGACAGAGGCTTTGTCAGAACCTTAAGGGGTAAGAGACAGAACTATCTGCTATACAGTTACAAAGGAGATTAAATTTTATGTCTTTTGAAAACAATACCATTTAATGAAAGATTTTAATCAATGAAACATATATTTTTAAAATTTTAATCAGTAATGTTAGGAATTTTGGAAGCCTATTCATTTTTAACTTGTATTTCAAAATAATTCTTGACCTATACAGAGGTGCAAAGATTGTACAGCGAGTTCTCTTCCCTTCACTCAGCTTCTCCTAATGTTAACAACTTACATAGCCATGAAACAATGATCAAAACTAAGAAATTAAAACTGGTGCATTAATATTTGCTAAACTAACCAAGGATAGGTAAATCTCTAACTGAATACAGAAACCCATAGGACCTAGGTATCCTGACTTCCTATGCAAAGTATGGAGAGTAAAACTGGAGGCTAGAATCAGGGCTAAAAATATATCTTCTAACTTTAGCACAAAGATGTTTCTCATCTGATTAATAAATATCCATTTGGATTGATATTTCTAAAGTTTACTGGGAATATTAAACTTCTAATGCAAAAATCAAGAGGGTAGAGTGATATCATTTTAGGTTATATGGAAAATACATAAATGAAAACATAAGTGGAAGTAAAAATTTAGAGAAATGCTCAGAAAAATGAAAACTATTTATGCCCCGTGAAAGCCATGCATAGAAAGATGATCTTCAGAGAACCTATGGTCCAAGGTTCACTCAGACCCCAGCTCAGCCAAGTCAGCAGCACTCTCATTTCCCAATCGTCCTCCTCCTCCCTTTACTGGTGTCCCTGGTGGTGCGCAGCTGTGGCCCTGTTGGATCCCCGGGCTGTGACCTGCCTCCAAACCATGGCCTGTTACTCAGGAAGACCTTAGAGATTCTGGGCCAAATGAGGAGAATCTCCCCTTTCTTATGTCTCAAGGACAGAAGAGTCTTGAGATTCCCCCAGGAGATGGTGGATGGCAGCCAGTTGCAGAAGGTCCATACCGTGTCTGTCCTCCATGAGATGCTGCAGCAGATCTTCAACTTCTTCCCCACAGAGCGCTCCTCTGCTGCCTGGAACATGACCCTCCTGGACCAGCTCCACACTGGACTTCATCAGCAGCTGGAATACCTGGAGACCTGCTTGGTGAAGGTGATGGTAGAGGAAGAATTTGCTGGGGTGTTTGGGAGCCCTACACTGGGCTTGAGGAAGGTACTTCCGGGGAATCTGTGTCTACCTGAAATAGAAGAAATATGGTAACTGTGCCTAGGAAGTTGCCAAAGTGGAAATCATGAGATCCTTCTCCACCTCAACAAATTTGCTAGAAAAATAGAGAAGTAAGATTAAAGACCTGGGCTCATCTTGAAATGATTCTCATTGACTGATCTGCCATATCACACTTGTACGTGTGACTTTGGATATTAAAACAGCTCATTTCTGCTTTAGTCAGAATTAACTGAATTAGTTTTAGCGAATACTTTAGTAATAGCATAAAGCAAGTGTATGTAAAAAATGTTCAGCTCCTGGAGCATCCGTACCTCAGAGATGACTACCCTGATGCTATTTACATATCTTCCTTCTGTTTTACATGCCTTATTTTTGTGATATTTATAAAATTTACATGTTCATCTTTACATTGTATTAAAATTTACAAACATTCACTTTTTCATGTCATTAACTTTGTATTTTGTTTTATTAAATTATTATCAAAGAAAACTCTGTAAATGTTTCTATTCTAAAAATAAAATCTACATTCTATTTTTGTAAACCAAATTGAAGAAAATACGAAAAAATGTATCAACTCATTCATTCCATTCCTATTATATGTGTGAACTGAATAAATGGCAAACTGTGACATTTCCTTAAAGAAATACAGGTGAATAAGGCAAACACAGTTTCTCTCAGTCTAAGAGGGAAAGAGACATAAAAACAGGACTAATATTTATATTATTTCAAATGTGTTAAATGCTACAAAGAGAAGTAAAGAAAAGTGATTTTCTCACACCAGAAGGAGAAATGGGAGTGAAGATAAAGACCCTGTCATTACTTGAACAGGACTTTACTGGGAAAATGTTGATCAGTCTAGAATTTAGGTTCTTATGGTCAGAAACATTCCCAGAAAGCACATAAAAGCTCTGGACTCAGGGTCAGACTTTCTGGGATCCAACAGTGGCTCCACAATTCAATAGCTTTCTGTGTTTCCATTTTTTTCTTCTGTAAATGGGGATAATAATAGAATTTCTCACTATCTGCTTCAGTCACTGATATTTCCAGTGACATAATGAAGCTGGGCTCATAGTAGATGTTCAATAAATGTGAAAAATGAGCATATTCCTCACTGGATAAAGTGAGGATTGACTTGTAACTGCTAAGAACAAGGCTGACTGACAATAAACACCGTCTGCAATTTACCTATTTTATCCTTCTCATTAACATTATCCTAATTGTCTAACTCTATTAAGTGGGGAGACATATTCTTTGAAATAATCTGTTCCTGACTTTTATTACAAACATGATGAAAAAATTATTCATATTTTGAAAATATTTATTTACTAGGGGAGAATTTTGTGCAGTTAACATACCATTATCCAGAAAAAAAAAATTGTACTCTCAGAAATTGGTCATTCTTGTGTATAAACATTTGTGAGTGCTTTGTGTGTCTCCTTCGACTCTCTGTGAAGGCTGGATTCAATAAAGCTGAAAATACCTCCTGAGCCAGAAATGATTACGTTTTTCAAGCACAGAATTGCTTGCTACCTCCAATCTACATCCCTTCTACTATTTTGCTTCGTCTTTTCTTCATCCCTTAATCTCACTCTTTTTCCAAAGGGATGTTTCCCTTTGTACATACTTTTTAAATTATGGTAAAATATACGTAATATAAAATTTACCATTTTAACTGTTTTTAAGCATACAGTTCAGTAGTATGTTCATTTTGTTGTGCAACTAACTTCTGGGACTTTTCTATCTTGCAAAACTGAAACTCTGTACCCATTAAACAATAACTCCCCATTTTTTTCTCCCTTCTGTGAGCCCCTGGCAACCACCATCCTACCTTTTGTTTATATGAATTGTTCTATTCTAGATATCTCACATATGTGGAATCATACAGTACAGTAGGCCCTCCATATCCATGGATCAGCATCCATACATTCGACCAACCTCAGGTCAAAAATATTGAATAAACCATAAAAATAACAATACAAGAAAAACAATACAAATAAAAATACTGTATAATATCTATTTGCATAGCATTTTATTTTATTAGATATTATTAATAATCCAGAGATTATTTAAAGTATACAGGAGGATATTCATAGGTTATATGTGAATACTATGCCAATTTATATAGTGAACTTGAGCATCGTGGATTTTGGTATCTGAAGGAGGTCCTGCAACCAATCTCCTTGCAGATACTGAGGGAAGACTGTATTTGTCTTTTTGTGACTGGCTTATTTCATTTGGCATAAAGTCCTCAAGGTCCCTTCATGCTGTAGCATGTGTTAGAATGAAGCTGAATAATACTTCATTGCATGGATATGCCACATTTTGCTGAATAATATAACAAGGCAGAACAATATTCCATTGTATAAGGCCGAATACTAATCCATTGTAAGCATAATGGAATATACATAAGGCTGAACAATATTCCATTATATGTATATCCCATATTTTTTTTAACCATTCATTCATCCATCAATGAACACTTGGGCTGCTTTTACCTTTTGGCTACTGTGAGTAATGCTGCTATAAACATAGTGTATAAATATATCTTCAAAATCCTGCTTCTAATTATTTTTTATATATACCCAGAAGTGTAATTGCTGAATTATATGGTACTTCTATTTTTGACTTTCTGAGGAACCATAATACTGCTTCCCATAGTGCTGAGCTGTACCGCTTTATAATCGCACCAACACTGCACAAGGGTTTCCATTTTTCCTCATCCTTGCCAACATCTTTTTTTACAATAAACATCCTGATAGGTGTGAGTGATATCTTCTTGTTGTTTTAATTTGCATTTCCCTAATGGTTGGTTATGTTGAGAACCTTTTCACCTGTGTCTTAGTCCATTGGAGATGCTATGACAAAATGCCAAAAACTGGATGGCTTATAAACAACAGAAATTTATTTCTCACATTCCTGGAAGGAAGCTGGGAAGTCCAAGATCAGTGTACCAGCAAATTTGATGTCTGGCAAGGGCCCCTTTCCTGTTTTAATAGATAGCACCTGCTTATGTTATCATATGGTGGAAGGAAAGCTAGCTCTCTGGGTTCTCTTTTATAAGAGCACTAATCCCATTCAGCCACAGAGGGATCCACCGTGATGACTTAATCATATCCCAGAAGTTCCCATCTCTTAATACCATCACCTTAGGAGTTAAGATTCTAATATATGAATTTTGGAGGGCCACAAACATTCAGATCATAGTAATGTTCATGTTGGCTCTTTACGTGTATTTTTTGGAGAAATGCCTATTCAAGTTATTTGCCCATTCTTTAAATTAAACTTATTAATTGTTGAGTTGAAGGAGTTACTTATATGGTTTGGAAATTAACCCTTTATCAGATCTACTATTTGCAAATATTTTCCTGCATTCCATAGGTGGCCTTTTAAATCTGTTAATTATGTTCTTTGATGCATAGAAATTTTACATTTTAATGTGGTCCAGTTAATCTATTTTTACTTTATTCACCTGTGCTTCTGGTGTCATATCCAAGAATTCATTGCCAAATCCATTGTCATGAAACTTGCCATGTAAGTTTCCTCAATTGATTTTACAGTTTTATATCTTATATTTGGATCATTATCCATTTTGAGTTCATTTTTGCTTACAGTGTAGTGTAAGAGATCCAATTTCATTCTTTTGCATGTGAATATTCAGTTTTCCCAAACCATTTGTCAAAGGGATTTTTTCCATTGTGTAGTCTTGGCACACTTGTCAAAGATTATTTGACCATGCAGGTTAGAGTTTACTTCTGGGCTCCCATTCCATTCCATTAGTCTATATGTCTGTTTTTATTCAAGTGCCATGCTGCCTTAATTATTGTAGCGTCATAATATGTTTCAAAATTAGGAAACATGAGGCCTCTTGCTTTGTTCTTCTTTCTCAAGATTGTTTTGGCAATCCAGAGACCATGACGTTTAGGATATATATTTTTCTATGTCTGTTAAAAATGCCTCTGTGATTTTGATAGAGATTGCATTGAATCTGTATATCACTTTGGAGGGTATGAAGATTTTAACAATATTAAGTCTTCCAACCCATGATGGATACAAGTAAATGTCTTTCCACTTATTTTAGTCATCTTTAATTTTTTCAGCAGTATTTGGTAGTTTCCAGTGTACATGTCTTTCACATCCTGGGTTAAGTTTATTCCTAAATATTTTATGTTTTTTGATGCTATTGTAAATGAGAGCATTTTCTTAATTTCCTATTAAAATTATCCACTGTTAGTATATAGAAATGCTGCTGATTTTTATTGATTTTGTATACTGCAACTTTGCTCAATTCATTTATAAGTTCTCTCTCTGTGTGTGTGTGTGTGTGTGTGTGTGTGTGTGTGTGTGTGTAATCTTTAGGTTTTTCTACATATAAGAGTATGTCATCTGCCAACAGAGATAATTTCACTTTTTCCTTTACAATTTGGATGCTTGTTATTTCTTTTTGTTGCCTAAATACTCTGGCTAGGATTTGAAATATTAGTTGTAAGAGCACATTCTTGCCTTTTTCCTGAACTTAGAAGAAAAACATGTAGTTTTTCACAGTTGAGTATGATGTTTACTATAGAATTTTCATATAATAGGCCATATCATGTTGAGGTAATTTCCTTCTAGTCCTAGTTTGTTATGTGTCTTTTTTAATCATGAAAGGATATTGAATTTTATCAAATGGTTTTTCAGCATCAACTGAGGTGATCATGGTTTTTCCTCCCTTCATTCTGTTCATGTAGTTTACTACATTGATTTATTTCTATGTGTTGAACCATTCTTACATTCCAGGAATAAATTGCATGTAGCCATGTTCTATAATCGTTTTAATGTGCTGTTAAATTTGATTTGCAAGTATTATGCTGAGGGTTTTTGCATCAATATTCATCAGAGATATTGGTTTGTAGTAGTTTTCATATCATGTCCTTCACTGAATTTTATGTCAGGTTAATGCAAGATTCATAAAATTAGTTTGGAAGTGTTCCCTCCTCTTCAATCTTATGGAATAGTTTGAGAAAGATCCTGTTAATTTTTTGAATTTTTGGTAGAATTTTCTAGTGAAGCCATCTGGCCCAGGGCTTGTCTTTTTTCAGGGGTTTTAAATTATTTATTCAATCTCCTTATAGGTCTATTGCAAATTTTTATTTCTTTATGATTCAGTCTTGGTAAGTTGTACATTTCTAGGAATTCAACCATTTTTTCTAGGTTATACAATTTGCTGAAGTATAATTGTTCATAGTTTTGTGATCTTTTTTTCCTGTGGCGTCAGCTGTAGTGTCCCCTCTTATATTCCTGATTTTGTGATATGAGTATTCTCTTTTTTAAAAAGTAATCTAGTAAGAGTTTGTTGATTTTGCTGAACTTTTCAACAAACTAACCCTCAGTTTTACTGATTTTTTTTTTTATAATTGCTCGTCTATTCTCTGTTTTATTTATCTTTGCTCCAGCTTTATTATTCCCTTCCTTCTGCTAGATTAGGGGTTTATTTATTTATTTGCACTTCTTTTCTTAGTTACTTAAGGTGCACAATAAGGTTGTTGTATTAGTCTGTTTTCATGCTGCTGATAAAGACATACCCGAGACTGGGAAATTTACAAAAGAAAGAGGTTTATTGGACTTTCAGTTCCAAATGGCTGGGGAAGCCTCACAATCATGGTGGAAGGCAAGGAAAAGCAAGTCACATCTTACACGAATGGCAGCAGGCAAAGAGAGAGATTGTGCAGAGAAACTCCCATTTTTAAAACTATCAGATCCCATGAGACTCGATCACTATCAGATCACATCTTGTGAGGACCATTTAAAACTATCAAATCTTGTGAGACCCATTCATCTATCAGATCAGATCTTGTGAGACTCATTTAAAACTATCAGATCTTGGGAGACCCATTCACTATCACGAGAACAGCATGGGCAAGACCAGCCCCCATAATTTGATTATCTCCCACCAGGTCCCTCCCACAACTTGTGGGAACTATGGGAGCTACAAGATGAGATTTGGGTGGGGACACAGAATTAAACTATATCAGTTGTTGATTTGAACTCTCTTCTTCTTTATAAGTTTTTATGGCTGGAAATTTCTCACTTAGCACTGCTTTCACTTCATTGCATAAGTTTTGGTATATTTTGTTTTTTTAGTTTCATTTATTGTTTTCTAATTTCTATTGTGTTCCTTCTTAAATTTTTCTCATTTAGACATCCATATGTTTTATTTTTTTCTCTGTGCATTTGTATGTGAAATCAGACCACTTTTACTTTCTAGGAAAGTGAAATGAGATAGAAAGACATCTGGTGTTGTGAGGACTATATAGAAACATTGTACATTTCAGTTCTTTTTGTCATATTTACATACTTTTACTGACATAAAATGAAGATGAAAATCCAGGAGTAGCAAAACAAATTTGCATAGCAAAATATCACAATAAAAGGGAATATACATTAAGTACCCAACACAATCCAGGGAAACAAACAAAAATGTTCCAGCAGGGCATGGTGGCTCAAGCCTGTAATCCCAGCACTTTGGGAGGCCAAGGCAGGCACCGCACTTGAGTTCAGGAGTTTGAGAACAGCCTGGCCAACATGGCGAAACCCTATCTCTACCAAAATTAGCCAGGTGTGGTAGCAAGCGCCTGTATTAGCTACTTGAGAGGCTGAGTCACGATAATTGCTTGAACTCAGGAGGCAGACGTTGCTGTAAGCTGAGCTCTTGCCACTGCACTCCAGCCTGGGAGACACAGCAAGAATCCATCTTTAAAAAAAAAAAAAAAAAGGTTCCTTTTCCAGTGTTGAATAGACTAAGAATAACAGCTTAAGCAGGATTATCCTGCATTCAAAAGCTATGATGATAAGGTTAAACTCTAAAATCCAATTAAAATGTGTTGACTGGATTATTGTATAAAAGTTATTAATTTTTGCAAAATACATTTTTAGAAAGAAAGTTCATTTACTGTGGAAACTCCTGTACCCATTTCAGAACTCTGAGCATTTTAATGATAAAAAGAGTTTAAGTTAATTAATGACATAAATAGTTTAAGTAAATTGTTAAAAATAATAAATACTAAAATGCATTTGGTTTATTTTAAAAAACTGATCCTATCTGATCTCTATCCTCATATAGACATGTTGATTTTATACTGTTGTCATCTAAATATCATCAAATGATTTAAAGCCTAGATTTCTGGGTGATGGAACAATGAAGTCCCAACAATTTATAGTTCACACACACATTCTGGGAAGTTGGCCTTACTTAACAATGGCAGGAAAGGTAGAAGATTGATGACTTGGGGATTACAGGGATACTACCCACAAAATGTAGTGTGATTTGTTGTCTGATTGCTGTAAGCTGTGTGAATCAGGGAGAGTTTGAGTTTGGACATTTGGCTCGATATTGTGACACCAGGCTGGTTAATTTCTATTATAAAATGTAGAGGGCAATTTAAAGATGAGGTCATAATATAGTTTAATATAGTGCTATGCAAAGGCTGAAAATTATGTTTCTCTTGCATTTGAATTCCCAGTGCAATATATACCTTAAAGGAATTAGATATCCAGTGGGTTTGGCAATACATTCTAAAATCATTATTGACACTTAGTAAGAGTAGAGTAGAAATATTAGCCATTGTCTATTATAATCCTAACAAATACAGCCATGATGAAACAAAATAGCTTGGTCATCCATGAATGCCTTTTAGTATAAAGAGAAAGTCTGATAAATTGCTTCAGCAAAAATTATTTCTTGAATAAGTACAGTAGGCCTGGTACTGAGATAAGGCAGTTAATAGGACAGAGTCCAGTTACTAAAGAGATGATTTGCCAAAGATGATCCCATACTTACCATTTTAAGAAAGGGAATCTAGAGGAATGAGGCAACTTAACTTGCTATGAAAAAAAAAAATCCCAGCGCTTAGGATTGGAGTTGTAAGTTAATGCTTAACATGATAATATTTATCCAGTTATGAATTTAGGACAAAGATGGTTTCTTTTTGTTTAATAGAATTGACTTGGTTTAGAAACTATAAACATTTTTTCATGTGTCTGTTGGCTGTATGAATGTCTTCTTTTGAGAACTGTCTGTTCATATCCTTTGCCCACTTTTCGATGGGGTTGTTTGTTTTTTTCTTGTAAATTTGTTTGAGTTCTTTGTAGGTTCTGGATATTAGCCCTTTGTCAGATGAGTAGATTGCAAAAATTTTCTCCCATTCTGTAGGTTGCCTGTTCACTCTGATGGTAGTTTCTTTTGCTGTGCAGAAGCTCTTTAGTGTAATTAGATCCCATTTGTCAATTTTGGCTTTTGTTGCCGTTGCTTTTGGTGTTTTAGACATGAAGTCCTTGCCCATGCCTATGTCCTGAATGGTATTACCTAGGTTTTCTTCTAGGAATTTTATGGTATTAGGTCTAACATTTAAGTCTCTAATCCATCTTGAATTAATTTTCGTATAAGGAATAAGGAAAGGATCCAGTTTCAGCTTTCTACTTATGGCTAGCCAATTTTCCCAGCACCATTTATTAAATAGGGAATCCTTTCCCCATTTCTTGTTTTTCTCAGGTTTGTCAAAGATCAGATGGCTGTAGATGTGTGCAGACACATGAAAAAATGCTCATCATCACTGGCCATCAGAGAAATGCAAATCAAAACCACAATGAGATACCATCTCACACCAGTTAGAATGGCAATCATTAAAAAGTCAGGAAACAACAGATGCTGCAGAGGATGTGGAGAAATAGGAACACTTTTACACTGTTGGTGGGATTGTAAACTAGTTCAACCATTATGGAAAACAGTATGGCGATTCCTCAAGGATCTAGAACTAGAAGTACCATATGACCTAGCCATCCCATTACTGGGTATATACCCAAAGGATTATAAATCATGCTCCTATGAAGACACATGCACATGTATGTTTATAGCGGCACTATTCACAATAGCAAAGACTTGGAATCAACCCAAATGTCCATCAGTGACAGACTGGATTAAGAAAATGTGGCACATATACACCATGGAATACTATGCAGCCATAAAAAAAGATGAGTTTGTGTCCTTTGTAGGGACATGGATGCAGCTGGAAACCATCATTCTCAGCAAACTATCGCAAGAACAGAAAACCAAACACCGCATGTTCTCACTCATAGGTGGGAACTGAACATGAGATCACTTGGACTCGGGAAGGGGAACATCACACACCGGGGCCTATCACGGGGAGGGGGCAGGGGGGAGGGATTGCATTGGGAGTTATACCTGATGTAAATGACGAGTTGATGGGTGCTGATGAGTTGATGGGTGCAGCACGCCAACATGGCACAGGTATACATATGTAACAAACCTGCACGTTATCCACATGTACCCTAGAACTTAAAGTATAAAAGAAAAAAAAAAGATATATCTTCCTATTTACTAAAATTCACTATCAGAAGTATGTTTTCTAGATTTATGCTTTAAAGTAAGCTTAGATTAATGAAAACACTTTGGCACAGATGATTGTTTTCTATGAAGCCTATAATAAACTAATTGATATATAACTGGCAAAAAAAAAAAAGAAACTATAAATATATGTTGAGGAATTTGAACTTTAATGCAAAAATAGAAAACAAAATGAAATTGATGGTATATTCAAGTTGTGTATTTCCACTGGAGATGGCATTGCCCCTAAGGTTGTAGAAATTAATTCTTCGGGGTGTGAACAACTCTCAGATATTACAATAGTTTGTGGTTCTCCAAAGCTCAATTCTTACGTAATGTTATTCTCTAGTGTTCATTTTCCTTACTGAATTTTCTTGTGTATCACACAAGACATACTGACATTGAATTCAGTAGAAACAGACAAAATACATGCACAATCAGTGTTATAAATCTATGGTGAATAGATGGCTTACTGGAGGACTTTCTTTCCATCATTTGCTGTGATTGCCTTTCTTCCAGATGATGCTTATGTTTGAGCTTCAGGGATTCTGAGTATTAGGTAGACTTTGAGAATTAAATACAAATAATGTATACGTTATTATTTAATTCTACTAAATATTTTCAACACATCAACAGTTAATGTCAAATGCTGAAAAGAAGAAAACGTTGACAATCTCTGGATGAATATGTAGCAGCTAGTGAAATTAAAAATTAGTTTATTTTTTGAAGCAAAATTACAAGTTAGGTATACGAAAAATAAAACTTAAGAAAATAATTTCATTTTTTACCTTTAAGAAATTTATGAACATGGCCGGGTACGGTGGCTCAAGCCTGTAATCCCAGCACTTTGGGAGGCTGAGATGGGTGGATCACGAGGTCAGGAGATCGAGACCATCCTGGCTAACACGGTGAAACTCCGTCTCTACTAAAAAATACAAAAAAAAAACTAGCCGGGCGAGGTGGCAGGCACCTGTAGTCCCAGCTACTTGGGAGGCTGAGGCAGAAGAATGGTGTGAACCCAGGAGGCAGAGCTTGCAGTGAAGTGAGATCTGGCCACTGCACTCCAGCCTGGGCAACAGAGCAAGACTCTGTCTCAAAAAAAAAAAAAAAAAAAAGAAATTTATGAACATATGTCATCATGTTGGTATTATTATGTATATTACTACATTCTTAATTCACAAATTTGTTTGAGGCAATTTATATAAGTAAATAGAGCGAATTAAAAGTTGCTGCTCAGAGTTAAGTTAAATGTCAAATTTTTTAAAATTTAACTTTTAGTTACATTATTTTACCATTCCTAACGGATCAAGAAATAGTAAGAGTAAACTTTATCCTTTTTCTTTTACTATACAAAGTAGATATACATACAGTACATAAGGATATATACAGTATATTTGTTATTAAAATTTCATAACATTTAAAATTTAATAAAATGTAATAAAAATTTAATTTCAATTAAGAAGAAAAATTCTTAAAAGACACTGGAGGCAGGCAAGAGAAGGGAGTGTCAATGATGACCACACACACACACACACACACATACACACACACTCACACATACACACACACACACACAAAACTGGTTGAAAAACTACTCTATACCCATTTAGAGAGTACATAAAGGAAAGCAAAATCAGAAGTAGAAAGTAAATTCTGAAAATGGAAACTAGTATGTTCCCTATTTAAGACCTACACATAAAGCAAGGTCTTCAGAGAACCTAGAGCTGAAGGTTCAGTCACCCATCTCAACAAGTCCAACAGCATCTGCAACATCTACCATGGCCTTGCCTTTTGCTTTACTGATGGCCCTGGTGGTGCTCAGCTGCAAGTCAAGTTGCTCTCTGGGCTGTGATCTGCCTCAGACCCACAGCCTGGGTCACAGGAGGACCATGATGCTCCTGGTACAAATGAGAAGAATCTCTCTTTTCTCCTGTCTGAAGGACAGACACGACTTCAGATTTCCCCAGGAGGAGTTTGATGGCAACCAGTTCCAGAAGGCTCAAGCTATCTCTGTCCTCCATGAGGTGATCCAGCAGACCTACAACCTCTTCAGCACAAAGGACTCATCTGCTGCTTGGGATGAAATGCTTCTAGACAAACTCTACACTGAACTTTACCAGCAGCTGAATGACCTGGAAGCCTGTGTGATGCAGGAGGCGTGGGTGGGAGAGACTCCCCTGATGAATGAGGACTCCATCCTGGCTGTGAGAAAATACTTCCAAAGAATCACTCTCTACCTGACAGAGAAGAAGTATAGCCCTTGTGCATGGGAGGTTGTCAGAGCGGAAATCATGAGATCCTTCTCTTCATCAAGAAACTTGCAAGAAAGATTAAGGAGGAAGGAATAAGACCTGATCCAAAACAGAAACGACTCCCATTGACGACTACACCAGCTCACACTTTCAAGATCTGCCATTCTAAAGACTCTTGTTTCTGCTATAACCATACCATGAGTTGAATCAAATGTGTCAAATATTTTCAAGTGTGTAAATTAAGCAACATCGTGTTCGGTTGCACAGGAATTAGTCCGTTACAGATGACTAAGCTGATGGATCTATTTATCTATTTATTAAATGAATATTTATTTGACTATTTATAATATTTAATTTTTTGCCCATATAAAGACATAAAATGTATACCTTTATATTGTTGAAAACATAAAATATATTTTTATGTTTAGTCAATGTATTATTTTGTTTAGTTTATTAAATATTTACTATAGAAAACTTCTTGGATTTGTTTATTCTCTAAGGAGAAACACCAAGTTGATTCTCCAACGTGATTTAAAAATGTATGGTTCATTTGGGTTGATTCCAAGTCTTTGCTATTGTGAATAGTGCTGCAATAAACATACGTGTGCATGTGTCTTTATAGCAGCATAATTTATAATCCTTTGGGTATATACCCAGTAATGGGATGGCTGGGTCATATGGTACATCTAGTTCTAGATCCTTGAGGAATCGCCATACTGTTTTCCATAATGGTTGAACTAGTTTACAATCCCACCAACAGTGTAAAAGTGTTCCTATTTCTCCACATCCTCTCCAGCACCTGTTGTTTCCTGACTTTTTAATGATCGCCATTCTAACTGGTGTGAGATGGTATCTCATTGTGGTTTTGATTTGCATTTCTCTGATGGCCAGTGATGATGAGCATTTTTTCATGTGTCTGTTGGCTGTATGAATGTCTTCTTTTGAGAAATGTCTGTTCATATCCTTTGCCCACTTTTTGATGGGGTTGTTTTTTTCTTGTAAATTTGTTTGAGTTCTTTGTAGGTTCTGGATATTAGCCCTTTGTCAGATGAGTAGATTGCAAAAATTTTCTCCCATTCTGTAGGTTGCCTGTTCACTCTGATGGTAGTTTCTTTTGCTGTGCAGAAGCTCTTTAGTTTAATGAGATCCCATTTGTCAATTTTGGCTTTTGCTGCTGTTGCTTTTGGTGTTTTAGACATGAAGTCTTTGCCCATGCCTATGTCCTGAATGGTACTACCTAGGTTTTCCTCTAGGATTTTTATGGTATTAGGTCTAACATTTAAGTCTCTAATCCATCTTGAATTAATTTTCGTATAAGGAGTAAGGAAAGGATCCAGTTTCAGCTTTCTACTTATGGCTAGCCAATTTTCCCAGCACCATTTATTAAATAGGGAATCCTTTCCCCATTTCTTGTTTCTCTCAGGTTTGTCAAAGATCAGTTGTCCATCAGTGACAGATTGGATTAAGAAAATGTGGCACATATACACCATGGAATACTATGCAGCCATCAAAAAGGATGAGTTTGTGTCCTTTGTAGGGACATGGATGCAGCTGGAAACCATCATTCTTAGCAAACTATCACAAGAACAGAAAACCAAACACCGCATGTTCTCACTCATAGGTGGGAACTGAACAATAAGATCACTTGGACTCAGGAAGGGGAACATCACACACAGGGGCCTATCATGGGGAGGGGGGAGGGGGGAGGGATTGCATTGGGAGTTATACCTGATGTAAATGATGAGTTGATGGGTGCAGCACACCAACATGGCACAAGTACACATATGTAACAAACCTGCACATTATGCACATGTACCCTACAACTTAAAGTATAATAATAATAAATTAATTTAAAAAATGTATGGTTCAATTCATTGACTCATTGTTATTATACTCAAGGTATAAGTACAGTACAAATTTACATTCTATAAGCCAGCTTGTATGTTGACTTCAGGTTATAGAGATGAAGATACACTTACACTTCTTGCTGTCTGTCATCTTTCTTTGTGTAGGGAAAAAAACCTAAAAACAACAATTGCAATTAAATCTGTTAGATAAATGATATAAGAAGACCGAAAAACGGTATTTTTTTTTTCAGCAGAAGCTGAAGTAAGGCATATGAGGAAACAAAAACAAAAGCAGCAGATGTCTTCTACAGTTGACTGGTAGACACATAAGTGCAAACGTTCACTGGCAATTTGATATTTCAGTCTGCAATTTTCAAGCAATGCCATGACCTGAAATTCCAGGAACAGCAGTGGTCATGTGAGAAGAGTTTACAGAATGACAAAAGAGACTGAAAATTTCCTCTGAAACCTTCAACTTTAAAGGGAGGAAACAGCCACAATAGAAACAGATTTGGAATGGCCAAATACTAGAAGGAAAAGACAGAATGGTGATAAGAGTAAATTTAAAGGACTAAAACTGCTTAGAAGAATTGATATATTCATGCAAAATGTAGAGTAGATTGAAACTGCCTGGTACATTGGGCATTGGTGGTCTTAGTGGAAGTTGATTGGTAGAATCAATCAGTTGACTGATAGAATTAATCAGTAGAAACCATACAGGAGCAGGTAGAAGAATAAATAAGAGAAGAGAAGGTAATGACAATATATACAGAAAACAATTTTGAGAAGTTTGCCTTCTTGCTGATGGCTGATGTGAGACCTAGATTCTTGTCTTCCTAGTTTTAAGAATTTAAACAAGAGACACACAGCAGTGGATATGCAGCATGGAGTAATTTATTGCAAAAAAATAGAAAAAGAATATTTTGAAAGCTAGGTGTAGAATAGACTACACCCTGAGACAGAGAGGATTCAGGGTAGGCTGCTAATAAAGATCAGAAAGTAGACTAGTACTAGGGAGACTCCTTTTATGGGAATTTTCCATGATTATCCATAAGGAGGTGGGAAGAGGCGTTACTAGTAAGCATGTTCTTGGTGGTCCTCTGGGTGCACACGTGCAGTAGCTCTATATGCTTGTTGTAACATTGTATGTCTCATTAGCATCTTAAATCTTCCATCCACGGGTTTATTCTTTACTATTATAATGAGCAAAGGGTCACTCTGAGGACAGGTAAAATCAAAATGTGCATGATCTCTACAGGGGAACTACAGCCTTGCTTGAATGAGTTCAATTACAATATTAATGCTGAAGCTTATTGTGTTGATGGTATGGTCACCAAGGTTGTGACATCCTGATGACATGGTTACTTCCCTAACTCCCTATCCTGCCTCATCATGAAATTAAGGAGAGAAGTAAAGTAGGATCTGGAAAAGGACATGAATTAATTTTTATCTGCATAGCTTGCCATTTTTAGAAATATGTATGTCTATAGATAGATTTCATGGATTTGATGTATTGAAAAATCATACTAGTATATTTAATATTTATTTTAAATTATGACATATCAAATTATTTATAATGATAAATTATAATGATAATGTTATTTTGGTTAATACTATCATGACTGTCAGTAAACTGCTCTATGGGTTGAAATCATCTACCACAGTAGAAAAACAGATGGAATTGGTGACCTTAGTGAAGTTGACTTGGTAGAATTTACAAGCAGAAACCATATTAGAGTAGGTGGAAAGGGAAATATGAGAGAAAAACTCCTATTACAATTTTTTGGCCTGGGGAGTCACTTTCCTTCTTTCATGTTTACCATATTCAGATTTGCATTTGTTTTCTCTTTTCTTCAACATATCCAAATGCAATGACAATTTATAAAAACATTAATTTAAGGAAAGAATAAAAGGATGTGTTGAAAATGATAGAAAATAATGATATGAGCTCTTTATGTTTCCATTTGTACTTCTCTATGTTGTTATTTACCTGAAGATAAAATAGAAAGTAATTCAGAAGCAGCCATACAGCATTTGACCAGAAAAATACTAAAATAAAAAAAGAATGTATGAATTGTTTAAACTCTAAAACCAGTAAAGAAAAGCAGACTAATTTCATCTAGCAGCATTGCTGGACCTCACTGCCTTAAATTTTTACCTTGAGACAGAGAATAACAAACCATGAAGTTCAGTAGAAATGCACTGACTGACTGATCTAGGGACATTTAGTAGTTGCTGCAATGTAATCTTACTTTTCCTTTCTATATTTAATTTTATTTTATTTTAGGTTCTCAGATACATGTGCAGAACGTGCAGGTTTGTCACATAAGTAAACGTGTGCCATGGTGGTTTGCTGGACCTATCAACCTATAACCTAGGTATTAAGTGTCATATGCATTAGCTATTTATCCTGATGCTCTCCCTCCCCATGCCTTCCAATGTTGTTCCCCTTCCTGTGTCCATGTCTTCTCATTGTTCAGCTCCCATATATGAGTGAGAAAATGTGATGTTTAATGTTCTGTTCCTGTTAGTTTGCTGAGCATAATGGCTTCCAGCTCCATCCATGTCCTCGAAAAGGACATGATCTCATTCCTTTTCATGGCTACATAGTGTATATGTACCACATTTCTTTATCCAATCCATAATTGAAGGGCATTTGAGTTGATTCTATGTATTTGCTATTGTGAACAGTGCTGCAATAAACATACACATGCATGTATCTTTATAACAGAATAACTTATATTCCTTTGGGTATATATCCAGTAATGGGATTGCTGGGTCAAATGGTACTTCTGGTTCTAGATCCTTGAGGAATCACCACACTGTTTTCCACAAAGATTGAATGAATTTACATTCCCACCAACAGTGTAAAAGCATTCCCATTTCTCCACAGCTTCACCAGCATCTGTTATTTCTTGACTTTTTAATGTCGCCATTCTGACTGGGGTGAGATGGTATCTCATTATGGTTTTAATTTGTATTTCTCTAATGATTAGTGATGTTGAGCTTTTGGATTTTCATGTGTTTTTTGGCCATATAAATGACTTCTGGGAGATGTGTCTGTTCATATCCTTTGCCCTTTTTTTTTTTTTTTTTTTCCTTTGAAATTGGTTTAAGTCCCTTGCAGATTCTGGGTATTAGACCTTTGTCAGATTGACAGATTGCAAAAAATTTCTCCCATTACATAGGTTGTCTGTTTACTCAAATGACAGTAAACATCTTGACAGTGCAGATGTTCTTTAGTTTAATTAGGTCCCATATGTCAATTTTTGCTTTGGTTGCAATTGCTTTTGATGTTTTTGCTATGAAATCTTTTCCCATGCCTATGTACTGAATAGTATTGCCTAGATTTTCTTCTAGGGTTTTTTTTTTTTTTTAAGTTTTCACTATTGTAAATAGTGCTGCAATAAACATACGTGTGCATGTGTCTTTATAGTAGAATGATTTATAATCCTTTGGGTATATACCCAGTAATGGGACTGCTGGATCAAATGGTACTTCTGATTTTAGATCTTTGAGGAATCACCACACTGTCTTCCACAGCAGTTGAACTAATTTATACTCCTACCAACAGTGTAAAAGCATTCCTATTTCTCCACATCCTCCCCAGCATCTAGGGTTTTTATAGTTTTGGGTTTTACATTTAACTCTTTAATCCATCTTGAGTTAGGTTTTGGATAAGGTGTAAGGAAGGGTCCAGTTTTCAGTTTTCTCATATGGCTAGCCAGTTCTCTCATTTCTTGAAGAGGAAATCCTCTCCCCATTGTTTTTGTCAGGTTTGTTGAAGATCAAATGGTTGTAGATGTCTGGTCTTATTTCTGAGATCTCTATTCTGTTCCATTGGTCTATGTGTCATTTTTTGGTACAAGTACCATGCTGTTTTGGTTACTGTAGCCTTGCAGTACAGTTTGAAGTCACGTAGCATGATGCCTCTACCTTTTTCCTTTTTGCGTAGGATTGTCTTGGCTGTCTGGGTTCTTTTTGGTTCCATATAAATTTTAAAGTAGTTTTTTTTTCTAATTCTGTGAAGAATGTCAATGGTAGCTCAATGGGAACAGCATCGAATCTATAAATTTTACTTTGAGCAGTATGGCCATTTTCATGATATTGATTCTTCCTACCATGAGCATGGAATGTTTTTCCATTTGTTTGTGTCCCCTCTTATTTCCTTGACCAGTGGTTTGTGGTTCTCCTTGAAAAGGTCCTCCACATCCCTTGCTAGCTGTATTCCTAGGTATTTTAATCTCTTTGTAGTGATTGTGAATGGGAGTTCATTCATGATTTGCTCTCTGCTTGTCTACTTTTAGTGTATATGAATGCTTGTAATTTTTGCACATTGATTTTGTATCCTAAGACTTTGCTGAAGTTGCTTATCAGCTTAAGGAGCTTTTGGGCTGAGACAATATAGGATTATGTCATCTGCAAACAGTCAATTTCACTTCCTCTCTTCCTATTTAAATATCATTTATTTATCTTGCCTGCTTGCCCTGGCCAGAACTTTCAATACTATGCTGAATAAGACTGATGAGAGAGAGCATTCTTTTCTTATGCTGGTTTTCAAAGGGAATGCTTCCAGCTTTTACGCATTCAGTATGATATTAGCTTTGGGTTTGTCAGAAATGGCTCTTATTATTTTGAGATATGTTCCATCAATACACAGTTCATTGAGAGTTATTAACATGAAGGGATGTTGAATTTTATAAAAGGCCTTTCCTGCATCTATTGAGATAATCATGTGGTTTTTGTCATCAGTTCTGTTTACATGATGGATTACATTTATTGATTTGCATATGTTGAACCAGCATTGCATCCCAGGGATGAAGCTGACTTGATCGTGGTGGATAAGCTTTTTTATGTGCTGCTGGATTTGGTTTGCCAGTATTTTATTGAGGATCTTCTCGTCGATGTTCATCAGGGATATTGGTCTGAAGTTTTCTTTTGTTGTGTCTCTGCCGGGTTTTCGTATCGAGATAATGCTGGCCTCATAAAATGAGTTAGGGAGCTGGTACCATTCCTTCTGAAACTATTCCAAAGTGCCATTCCTTCTGAAAGTATCTTTTTTTTTTTTTTTTTTTTTTTTGGAATTTGGAGTGGTGAGAGAGGGCATCTTTGTCTTATGCTGGTTTTCAAAGAGAATGATTCCAGCTTTTGCCCATTCAGTATGATGTTAGCTTTGGGTTTGTCAGAAATGGTTCTTATTATTTTGAGATATGTTCCATGAATACATAGTTTATTAAGAGTTTTTAACATGAAGGTCTACTTTTTTGGAATAGTTTCAGAAGGAATGGTACCAGCTCCTCTTTGTACCTCTAGTAGAATTTAGCTGTAAATCCATCTGGTAATAGGCTTTCTTTTCAGTTGATAGGCTATTTATTACTGCCTCCACTTCAGAATATGTTATTGGTCTATTCAGGGATTCGACTTCTTTCTGGTTTAGTCTTGGGAGGGTGTATGTGTCCAGAAACTTATCCATTACTTCTAGATATTTTAGTTTATATGCATAGAGGTGTTTATAGAATTCTCTGATGGTTGTTTGAATTTCTGTGGGGTCAGTGGTGATATCCCCTTTATCATTTTTTATTGTGTCTATTTGATTCTCCTCTCTTTTCTTCTTTGTTAGTCTAGCTAGCGGTCTATTTTATTAAATTTTTTCAAAAAACCAGCTCCTAGATTCATTGATTTTTGAAGGTTTTGTTGTGTCTCTATATCCTTTAGTTTCCTCTGATTTTAGTTGTTTCATGTCTTCTGCTAGCTTTTGGATTTGTTTGCTATTGCTTCTCTAGATCTTTTAGTTGTGATGTTAGAATGTCGATTTGAGATCTTTCCAGCTTTCTAATGTGTGCATTTAGTGCTATAAATTTTCCTCTAACCACTGCTTTAGCTGCATTCCAGAGATTCTGGGATGTTGTCTTTGTTCTCATTGGTTTCAAAGACACATAACCATCAGTTTCTCCAAGGTTGAAATGAAGGAAAAAATGTTAAAGGCAGCCACAGAGAAAGGCCGGGTGACCTACAAAGGGAAGCTCATCAGACTAACAGTCAACCTCTCAGCAGAAACCCTATAGGCCAGAAGAGAGGGGGGCCAATATTAAACATTCCTAAAGAAAAGAATTTCCAACCCAGAATTTCATATCTGGCCAAACTAAGCTCATAAGTGAAGGAGAAGTAAAATCTTTTTCAGACAAGCAAATGTTGAGGGAATTCATAACCACCAGGCCTGTCTTGCAAGAGCTCCTGAAGGAAACACTAAATATGGAAAGGAAAAAACGCTACCAGCCACAACAAAAACATACTGAAGTACAAAGACCAAGGACACTATGAAGAAACTGCATCAACTAATTTGCATAATAATCAGTTAGCACCATGATGGTAGGATCAAATTCACACATAAAAATAGTAAACTTAAATGTAAATGGACTAGATGCCCCAATTAAAAGACACAGACTGGCAAACCGGATAGAGTCAAGACCTATCAGTGTGCTGTTCAAGAGACCCATCTCACCTGCAAAGACAAGGCTCAAAATAAAGGGATGGAGGAAAATTTACCAAGAAAATGGAAAACAGAAGAAAGCAGGCGTTGCAATCCTAGTTTCTGACAAAACAGACTTTAAACCAACAAAGATAAAAAAAAAAAAGGGGCAAAGAAGGGCATTACCTAATGGTAAAGGGATCAACTCGACAAGAGGAACTAAGAATTTTAAATATACATGCACCCAATACAGGAGCACCCAGATTTATAAAACTAGTTTTTAGAGACCTACACGGAGACTTAGACTCCCACACAGTAATAGTGGGAGACTTTAACAGCCCACTGTCAATATTAGACAGATCATCGAGACAGACAATTAACAAAGATACTCAGAACTTGAACTCAGTTCTGGATCAGGTAGACCTGATAGATGTCTACATAACTCTCCACCCCAAATCAACAGAATATACATTCTTCTCAGTGCCACATGGCACTGCCTCTAAAACTGACCACAAAATTGGAAGCAAAACACTCCTCAGCAAATGAAAAAAAACTGAAATCATAACAGTCTCTCAGACCACAGTGGAATCAAATTAGAACTCAAGATTAAGAAACTAACTCAAACCCACACAATTACATGGAAATTAAACCACCTGCTCCCGAAAGACTCCTGGGTAAATAAATAAATTAAGGCAGAAATCAAGAAGTTCTTTGAAACCAATGAGAACAATGTAATCTGATGGAAGCAAAATCATCATAATATCCCCTGTGGCCAGCTTAAAAACTTAAAGCATAAAAAGTATTCAGCAATTTAATGAATTGAATTCAACATACATATAATCCATATTTGTAAAAATAATTTTTTTTTTTTTGCTATTCAACATAAAAATTTTGGAAAGGATTATTTACCCAAACCCTGCCCACATGCACACACACTGAACATACATTTTTGCTCCTATCATCTGGAGGCTATGAAAATATTGACATGTTAGTACCAGATCAAAAAGAGGAGATCACTACTGACAACCTACTTCAATCACAGCAAAACTCTGTTGTCTTGGCCAATTGACTGTTTGAAGGACAAAAGCAATCACCTTCCAATAAAGATGTGCCAAAATTTCTAAATTGTGATGAGCAGACTCCTGCCAGCACATTTAGAGTGAGTTAGGGAGGGTTAAATTGGAAGATAGGTGGCTGTGTGCACATTAAGCCAGAGAGTCAGATTAAAGATGTGGTCTCTAACTTGAGAGGTGAGGAGGTGCTGGGGAAAGAATAAAAATGTTGTGGTTCTTGGGATTAGGATTGATATACACACAAATGACTTTAAAACATAAGATAGCCAGTGGTTTAGGCAACAATCTAAAGACTAATTAATAACAAAATGTTGGCTAGGAAAGATGATTCATGTCTGTAATCCCAGCACTTTGGGAAGCCAAGGAAGGAGGATCATTTGAGGTCAGGATTTCAACACCAGCCTGAGTGACAGGGCAAGACCCCATCTCTAAAATAAAATAAAAGTAGCTGGGCATGGTGGCTATACCTGTAGTCCTAGTTGCTTGGAAGGCTGAGGCAGGAGGAACCCTTGAGCCCAGGAGTTGGGGTTTGCAGTGAGCTATGATCACTCCAAAGCACTCCAGCCTAGGTGACAGAGACCCCATCTCTTAAAAAAAAAGAAAAGAAACTGTGTATAGAGACCATATAGAGACTTTTAAAACCCAAATAACCTCCCCACATGGCAAAAACTACCTTTTAAGGAATATGACCCAAATTAATTTTTTTCTGCAAATGTTTCTGTTGCTCATGTCAAGTGGTTGAATGAAATCAAAGCTGCTATAACAACAGCTGGGGGGAAAAGAATGCTGCATATACGAAGAAATCTAGACTGCAAAATGCAGAGGATTCTAAGCTAAATGACAAGATGATCCAGTAACATTCTTTTTGGGAAGTATAAATGCTTGGTAAATACAAAGGTTTGGGGCACTCTAGCTAGAATTCATTATAAACTATACTTAACTAATCCTCTAGTTGTTCATGGAATCTGCTATACTTTCCAGTGGTGCAAGTTCTGAAGCCCAGAGGAATTCAAATGCAGAAGCACTCACGTGCAGTTGGTTGTGATACGAGCAGGATAAGGGTGGAGAGGACAGCATCTTCACTCAATACATGTCTAGCACTCAATAATTCATTTAATAATGTTTTTTATCTGTGATCTCTTGGGATCTAGATTATATGCCTACAAAAGGTAAAGCTTTTTGAGATACATAACATTTGTAGTTTTTAAGTAAAATATAAAGAAAAGCTGAAATCCCTATGTGAACCCCTTGTGAGAAACATATTGGATTTTAAAACTTCAAGAAACATACTTTTTACCGAACTAGTCATTGTGTCCAAAAGTAGAGGGTTAACAAAAGACCCAGAACAGCCAAAGCCATCTTGATCAAAAAGAACAAAACTGGAGGAATCACATTACCTGACTTCAAATTATACTACAGAACTATAGTAACCAAAACAGCACGGTACTGGAATAAAAACAGAAACATAGAATGATAGAACAGAAATAATCCATACATCTACAGTGAACTCATTTTCAATAAAGATGCCAAGAATATACATTGGAGGAAAGACAGTCTCTTCAATAAATGGTGCTGGGAAAACTGGATATCCATGTGCAGAAGAATAAACCTAGATCCCTATCTCTCACCATATACAAAAATCAAAACAGCTTAAATATAAGACCTCAAATTATGAAACTACTAAAAGAAAACATTGGGGAATTCTCTAGGACAAGGGGTCTCCAATCCCCGGGTCATGAACCAGTACCAGTCTGTGGTCTGTTAGGAATCAGGCTGCACACCAGGAGATGAATGGTAGGTGAGCTAGCCTTACCTGCTGAGCTCTGCAGTCGCTTGAGATTCTCACAGGGGCATGAACCCTATTGTGAACTGTGCATGCGAGGGATCTAAGTTGTGTGCTCCTTATGAGAATCTAATGCCTGATGATTTGAGGTGGAGCAGTTTCATCCACCACCACCCTGTCCATGGGAAAACTGTCCCAGATAAGAACTGAGTGATCTACTCTGACCATAAAGGTGGTGCAGAATCTGAGGAGGAAGAGGCTGTGGGCTCACCTTCCTCTTCCCGTCCTGTCCACCCTCCACCATGCTCAATAACCCTTTGTGACTGTTCCATAGCTCTGGAATGCTGGACTGGGGCTCCAGACTAAAGTGTACATTCTCTGTGTCCAGTTGCTGAGACAGCAGCATGCTTGAGATGATGGAGAAGTGTAGCTGTTTTCTCCTGCATATAAGTGAGGCCTGGAGAATTAGTTCTCTCTTTTCTATTTTTGTATGGAATTGCTATTTTCTTTCTGTCATGTTCCTGAATTCAGTGGAATCCATAACTACCACTGTTCGTAGAAAGCAGAGACATCAATTAGGCATGGTAAAGAAAAGCGCCTGAATATCACTTTCCATTATTCTGAATTAAATATCGGAAAAGAGATACACCAGGAATGAGAGTACTGGGAAAAGATGAGAACATCATTAGTCTTAGAGAACAGGGTAGGCAGGTCAGGGGAGAGAACAGAGCCTAGGGCTTCTAACTAAAGGTCACAAATAATTTATCTGAGTGTGAGAGAGGTCTTCAAAGTAAAATCCCAAACACTGTGATTCAGGGTTATGAATTGGCTGATGAAGGGAGTTCAGCACACTCAAACAGGACAGCCCTTCAATATCGTTTCATCAGCCACTTCCCCATCCCATCTCAGGTGACCCTGGGGACAAATTTCTCCCTTGTATAGAGCCAACATGGAAAGCAATGGCGAGCCCCTGAAAAACTTTGATCTGATATGTTCGCATAGATAGATATAGATAAACATAGATATAGATAGGTGAATATAGATTAGATATCAGGTTAATAATAGCTATTTAGATAGTGTGTATGTATATACATATATATATATATATAGAGAGAGAGAGAGAGAGAGAGGGGCTTGGATCCCGAAAATCTTAAGATATCCCAGGAATTTTTTGTAGCACAATTATATTTTAAAAAGCAACTCATTTTTGAAAGCATAACACACAGAATGAAAGTATACATGTCTTACACACACAGTGACATAGTTCCTCACATACTGAATATATGTGAAAGTAGCAGCATGTCAGAAACAGTTTACTCAGGACTTAGAAGCCTCTCTAGTGCTCTGTGCCAGTCAGTACCTAAGTAAGACCAACCCTTCTGCCTCTGCCCTGCGAGTAGACATTATCACTTCTAATAGCATGATTATTTTTGCTCGATATGGTTTCATCCATTTCATGTGTATTTATTGATCTGATTGTTACAATAATCCTATGAGATCAATACTATTATTCTTCCCATATTACAGATGAGGAAACTAGGGAGCATAATGTTCATGGTACTTGCCATGGTCATATTGCTATTAAATAGCTGAGCTAGAATCCAAACCAGGAACTCTGGCTCTAAAGTCAAACCCTTTAGTCACTAAATTGTGCTGTCTAAAATATCATGGCAAGCTCGATCAACAGTCTGAATCAAGACAATTAGATGTGTTTAGAGAAATAACCACTAACTACCACACAGCACTTTGTAGATTGTTCTGCACATACCCTTTGACTTCCTCCTACTTACGGCTCAGACCCTGTAAGCAGGCGTCAACCTCTGAGGGAAAAAGACTTGCCCAAAAGCCACCACTAAAAAGGAGAAGATTTGAGCTGAGAACAGATTGGGGTCTATTATTTTCTTCACCATTTCACAAAGGACAGGAGACAACAGACCAAGAGGATTTCATGAGTAATCCTTTTCTCCAGTGAGGCCAGCTAGGCACTCTGGACATGGTTGGTGCTAAACTTGTAAGTCCTAGTCAGGCCCTGTCTCTTGACTGAAGATTTATATGTTTCTCAACCCCTCAGAATCCTTGGGGTACCCAAGTTCTTCACTGCACTTATGCAGGTGACAGGAGGTCTATCTGTGACCCAGAGAGATGCTGTAGGAAGATAAGGCAATAATGAGGAAATGAGTGAAGCATAGAGTGAGTAAGGCAGACGCTGTGATTTTGGGTCTCCACCAGGGTAACTTGTGAAGAAGAGAAAGAAAGAAGAGAAAGAAAGAACCTAACCTTGGGGAAACATGATATCCACTGAGTACATGAAGTTTTCCATCAGCACACCTAGACTCAAATCCTATCTCTGCCAATCACTTGTGCACTCTACGTGGGTCACCTCTTCTCTCAGCGTCCTGCTTTTTTCATTGATAAAGTAAGCTTAATAGTATTACTATTCACACTGTAACAGGTGGATTAAATCATGTAACATATTATTTGTTTTATAGATGGCACATACGTATTTTATAGATAGCACATAATCAACAGATTTTTTCTTTCTTTCCCTGTTCTTTCTTAACACTGATGAAAGAAAAGAAAAACAATGTTTTCTTTTAATGCCTTCTTAGTATTGACTGCTCTCATCAATTCTGCATTCATGACAAACAACAAAGTCTAACTTAGATACATTAAACACAGAGAAAAGAACACTGAACATACAGGCAGAACCAGCTATGAATCCTATCTCTGCCCCTCACCATTCACTAAATGGATGTCTTAAAGACATCACTTACCAATTCTGATCTGCAGATCACTCCTCATATCATCTCTGCTAAGAGAGAAAATTATAAAATGCTACCAAAGTATGAGTGAGTTTTATGACTAGGTAGTAAAGAATAGGAAACCAGTGAATCAATAAACTCACAGTGTGGTGGTTTACAGACATTATCTGCATGGCAGCAGAATATACTTCCCTAGAAGTATCCCCATCTGGTCAGAGATGGCCTTTACTGCGATGGCCATCCTTGTCTAGTCTTACTTAGGTTTCAGTATTTTTGCAGAACTAGCATCCCTGGTGTACGAAAAATGTGATAAATGAGCTCTCTGTGCAGTCATCTACACCCTCTCTGAAGAGCATCTGGATTTTATTTATCCACATTAATAAAGAGAGCCCATTTGTTTGATGGAAAGAAGTAGGATTTCAAACTCATTTTCCTTAAGTTTTGCATGGTCTCAATCATCTGGCAATAGGAGAAATGTAAAGGAAAATAACAGTTATGTGTAAACAAAATTGACAAAGTTGCATCATAGGGAATATAGCTAACATCTGCATAAAAGGTTTATATATACTTTTAAGAGGGGTGTATAAAACCATAATTCATAAGAATAATAAAAAGTACAATTAATGCCATAAAATGAAACCCAAATAGAATTAAGAACAGCAAGTGAAGCAAATGGAAAAACACTGTAGCCCCCTAGTACTCAAAAACTATTAAACAATTATTCTTGAAATTTTAGCTTATTAAATAAGCAGTTAGACAATATACCCGATTAAATAAAGTATTAATTTTATATGCTTTGTGCCACTATATCCATTCCCTGAAGTCAATCCTAGTTTGTAAAAAGGTTACAAAATTATATCCAATAATACAAACACACATTTTTCTCCAGGTACTACCTTCTTTCTCTTCTTCCATTCACAGATAAACTTCTAAAAGAAGTTTCCATCCACTTTGTCTCCAACCTCTCCTCCTATTTACTCTAGTCAATATATTCCAATCTGGATTTTGACAAATTAATTCTGGCAAACCACCCCTTTCTTTTCCTAAATGTAAAACGTCATGTTTTAAACATGTTTCTTCCCTTAAACACCCTCTTATCACAATTTTCTCCTGGTTGTCCTCCTATTTTGCTCCTGGATGTCCTCCTATCATTTCATTGAAATGCCCTTTTCAGGTTCCTCACTCTGTTCACTACATTAAGATGTAAAGGTCCTCAAGATTCAGGTTTTGGTCTTCTGATTCACTACACAATTTCTGCCAGACCTCATCCATCCTTGGGCTTTCAGGAAAAAAGTATAGCCCAGCTCCCAAATGAACATCTCTAGCCATGCACTCTGTAAATTCCAGAACTGTGCATCCAATTTTCAAGGCTTAAAATCCTCCAGTTTCTGGTGATAAAAACCACTTTACTTTTGCCTATGGTGTCAGTTTATGATACAGTTGAAATTAATTGGTTGATTAATAATTTTCTTTCTCTCTCGGCAAAAAGTTTCAAGAGGGCTGAAGCTGTGTTTCCTTTATTCACTTTTCTATCCTGAAAACAGTCACATATCAAGTGTTCCATACAGTGTGAATGGAATGAATGAACTCAACTTCACTTGAGGCTGCAAAATCAAACTTGGCATTGATTTATTGAGTAAGGCCAGGTATGGTGGCTTATGCCAGTAATCCCAGCAGTGTGGGAGGCTGAGATGGGAGGATTGCTTGAGGCTAGGAGTTCGAGGCTGTAGTGAGCTATGATCCTGCCACTGCACTCCAGCTTAGGTGACACAGCAAGACCTTGTGTGTGTGTGTGTGTGTGTGTGTGTGTGTGTGTGTTTAACAAACAAATGCAAAAAGATCTGAAAGTAAAACTTGAAATAATAAAGAGAATAATTTTCAAAATATAAAGTGAGGAGCTGGGCGTGGTGGCTCACGCCTGAAATCCCAGCACTTTGGGAGGCTGAGGCGGATGGATCACGAGGTGAGGAGTTTGAGAGCAGCCTGGCCAGCATGGTGAAACTCCATCTTTACTAAAAATACAAAAAATTAGCCAGGCACAGTGGCGCACACCTGTAGTCCCAGTTACTCAGGAGGCTAAGGCAGGAGAACTGCTTGAACCTGGGAGGCGGAGGTTGCAGTGAGCCGAGATGGCACGACTGTACTCCAGCCTGGGTGACAGAGCGAGACTCCATCAAAACAAAACAAAACAAACAAACAAACAAAAATATATAAACGGAACACTTTTTAATGTAATTAGCACAGTGTTAAAGGTGAACATTTCATATAAGCAAAAATACTGAATACAATAAATGTAGTAGACTCAATAACTAAGTACATAGGTAAATTAATAATATCATCCATGGTGAGCTAATGCCCCTAAGGACTGGATGCTTTATCATATAGACATTACCAACAAGTATTGTGACAAATTTGATTCAATCATTTCATTATGCAGGCAAAAAAGACAGTCTTTTAAAATAACTAAACATATGGGAATACAATGAAGAGTCTCTATACAGTAATAATTTCATTATTATTACTGTATAGGAACAAGTCTGTTCCTAAGCTATTAATCTTACTTGCAAGTTTGATGAAAAAGAGAAGGATCTCATGATTTCTTGCTCCAACTTCCCAGGTACAGAGTCTCTATTCTTTCTTTTCCAGATAGAGACTGATTCCTTGGAAGTAGCTCTTCACAGCATTATGGAGTTGTCATGCCCCAAGAGAGCCCTTCCACCCCTAACTCATGCAACAAGTAGGGCTCCAGGACTTCCCAATGCTGACAAAATTTCAGTGAATAATTTCTCCAGGCCAGTTTCATTCCAACCAACCTCTTGTGTTGAATAGGTTGACAATCTGCTGGAGCACCTTGTGGAGGTCAGTGGTAGTCTAAGCCTTCTGAATTTTGCTGCCATCCATCGGAAACAATAGAAAACATTCAAAACAGATGAACTGTCCATCAATCGGGCACTGGTTAAATAACTTATAACAACTCCGAGGGCAACAATAGAATTGTTTAAAAATATAAATAAGCTCTCTATAGTAATTCAGGAAGATCTTGAAGTGAAAAAAGAAAAATGCAGAACAGTGTACATGGTATGCTATCTTTTACATAAAAATGAGGAGAGTGTAATAAAAACATGACTATTCTTACTTTGCACACGCTTAAAGAACTAGAAGGACTTAAAAGACATAAACTTCAAAATTTGGAAAATGGAAGAAACTGTGTCAAAGTATACATTGATTTGTATGTCAAAATTTAAATTTACCACTAATTAAAGAAATGTAAATTAATAAAATACTTAAAAAGGGAAAAGTCAGCAGAAGGGAAAGGCACAAACATTGCTCATGATAATATTTTGGAAATACTGTCTTGGATCAGCATTTTACTAAATATTATCCATAACAGGGCTAAAATTTTGCTACCAGATTCTGTAAATTTACTACTCCATTGTTTTTCTATAAAACAATGGAGGATAAGAAGGTACATATTCAGGAACAAACAATGGGCAAAGGAAACTATAGTATGTTATTGAAAAATTATGTAGCCATTTTTAAAATTATGGAAAACAAAGGCATTTCAAGCCAAAAATTTAGACTGTATCATTTATATAATAAAGTAACAATCTAGTAGAGACAAATATTTTGCCTTTGAAATTATAACAAATTTGAAAATACGAACCAAAATTGTAACTAAGGTATCTATTACATAATGTGGGATAACAATTATTGTTTTGTAGAGGAAAAAAAAAATTAAGCATCCAGGTTTCCTCTCAATTTATACAAAAGCCGCGTTTCACTGTTATTCAAAAAAACAGAAACTAGGAATTGCAAAGTTTTAAAAAATGTATGCATTTGGGGAACGTAAGAGCTCAGATATGTGAAAAACTTACATCAAACATGCAGCATAATATACGTGCACACATTCTGTTCTATTTTGTCCCACATACAAGGCAGATCTAAGGAGCCGGGCTCGCGCCCACTCCAGACAGCTCGTCTTCCTCAACCCCCGCCCTCCCCGCCTCCCGCACACTTCCTCCCCCTTCCCCACCCCCACACGCCCGCCCACTGACGAGCTCTGGAGGCCGCGCAGCCGCAGTAGCCGCTACGGCCGCTCCCACCCCGCGGGATCCTGGGAGTAAGCTTTTCCGGAAGGAGCGGCTCGGCGTCGGGGCTAGGCCGGTATTCTAGGCCCAAGCCCAGTCCCAGGCCTGTGTTCCAGGTCCTTGCTCAAAGACAGGTCGGTGGCCGCTGCGACACTCTAGGTACAGCGGAGGGCGCAGCGGGCCGTTCGCTGAGGTTCCCGGACCCGCCGCCGAGCGGGCCGTGGAGCCACAGTACGTGGCGGCGCCTCTTCGTTGCCCGAAGCGGAACTGCTGAAGGAGCGGCAGCGCAGGCCGGACGAGGTGAACCGGGTCATTTAACCGCCTTCAGGTGATGAATCATCTGTCTAATAATCAGATTTGAGGTCCACAGCCCTTTGTGGTCCTGCTACAGGGCGATTTTCAGTGGATGACTGACTGGCGTGGCCTGAGGGGTGCCGCAGTGGCTGCCTTCCCTTGATAAGGAAACGAGCTTTCTGTTCTTTGTGGACACCTCGTTGCCTGTAAAACATTCCGGTTATAACTTCTTTCTCCGGCTTGCATCTCTGTGCAAGAGGAAAGCTTTCACATGAAAGTGTCCCTTGGTAACGGCGAAATGGGCGTCTCTGCCCATTTGCAGCCTTGTAAGGCAGGAACCACACGCTTTTTTACCAGCAATACACACAGTTCGGTGGTACTGCAAGGCTTTGATCAGCTTAGAATAGAAGGATTGCTTTGTGATGTGACTCTGGTACCAGGTGATGGAGATGAAATCTTCCCTGTTCACAGAGCTATGATGGCGTCTGCTAGTGATTATTTCAAAGCTATGTTCACAGGTGGAATGAAAGAACAAGATCTGATGTGCATTAAGCTTCATGGGGTGAACAAGGTTGGTCTGAAGAAAATCATTGATTTTATTTATACTGCAAAACTTTCTCTTAATATGGACAATCTTCAGGACACACTTGAAGCTGCTAGTTTTTTACAAATATTACCCGTTTTGGATTTCTGTAAAGTATTTCTTATATCAGGAGTCTCTTTAGATAACTGTGTTGAGGTTGGACGAATTGCTAACACCTACAATCTCATAGAAGTGGATAAATATGTTAATAACTTCATCCTGAAGAACTTTCCTGCTTTATTGAGTACTGGGGAGTTTCTAAAACTCCCTTTTGAACGGCTTGCCTTTGTGCTTTCCAGTAATAGTCTTAAGCACTGTACCGAACTCGAACTCTTTAAGGCAGCCTGTCGCTGGCTAAGGTTGGAAGACCCTCGGATGGATTATGCTGCAAAATTAATGAAGAATATTCGATTCCCACTGATGACACCACAGGATCTCATCAATTACGTGCAGACAGTAGATTTCATGAGAACAGACAATACCTGCGTGAATTTGCTTTTGGAAGCCAGCAATTACCAAATGATGCCATATATGCAGCCAGTGATGCAGTCAGATAGAACTGCCATTCGATCTGACTCCACTCACTTGGTTACATTAGGAGGAGTTTTGAGGCAGCAGCTGGTTGTCAGTAAAGAATTACGAATGTATGATGAAAGGGCACAAGAATGGAGATCTTTAGCCCCGATGGATGCTCCCCGTTACCAGCATGGTATTGCTGTCATTGGAAACTTTCTTTATGTAGTTGGTGGTCAAAGTAATTATGATACAAAAGGAAAAACTGCTGTTGATACAGTTTTCAGATTTGATCCTCGGTATAATAAATGGATGCAGGTTGCATCATTAAATGAAAAGCGTACATTCTTTCACTTGAGTGCCCTCAAAGGACATTTGTATGCAGTTGGTGGGCGCAGTGCAGCTGGTGAACTGGCCACAGTAGAATGTTACAACCCAAGAATGAATGAGTGGAGCTATGTTGCAAAAATGAGTGAACCCCACTATGGCCATGCTGGAACAGTATATGGAGGCTTAATGTATATTTCAGGAGGAATTACCCATGACACTTTCCAAAATGAGCTTATGTGTTTTGACCCAGATACAGATAAGTGGATGCAAAAGGCTCCAATGACTACAGTCAGAGGTCTGCATTGCATGTGTACGGTTGGAGATAAGCTCTATGTCATTGGCGGCAATCACTTCAGAGGAACAAGTGATTATGATGATGTTCTAAGCTGTGAATACTATTCACCAACCCTTGACCAGTGGACCCCAATTGCCGCCATGTTAAGAGGCCAAAGTGATGTTGGAGTTGCCGTCTTTGAAAATAAAATCTACGTTGTTGGTGGATATTCTTGGAATAATCGTTGTATGGTAGAAATTGTCCAGAAATATGACCCAGAAAAAGATGAGTGGCATAAAGTTTTTGATCTTCCAGAGTCACTTGGTGGCATTCGAGCTTGTACACTCACAGTTTTTCCACCTGAAGAAAACCCTGGGTCACCTTCTAGAGAATCACCTCTTTCAGCACCTTCAGATCATTCTTAGGTCTAAGGTGTAACACCTTTGCAGTACATCATGGGTGATCTAATACTTCTTCAGTTGTATCTTCTTACAGTGATTGGTACAGTTATTAGATATAAAGGTAATTGATGTTATTCGTCTTGTTTGGCTTTTAGTATGTTTATCAAGTGACTAACAAATGCATTCTGAAGATGTATTTAACATAGCTAGCTGTTTTAACAAATGAGAAAAAAAGATGTAGAAAAATGTTTAGATGTCTTTTTGTGATGTTATATAAAATTGTAGATGACTGTGGTAAATGTGTAATTATGTCCATTATGCTTCAAAGTCGAGTTTTCATCTTTGACTCCAAAATGTCAGAGGGAGGTCACTGTAACCTAAAATTAACGAAAGGTTGCCCAGTATTAATACTAGTTACCTCCCTCTTTTCATAGTTTTTGATATGTCTGTCAACTTACTCGATTGTGTGGTTGCATTCAGAATATTTGAAGTTTCTTACGCAGACAGAAATAATAAAAATACTAATTAGGAAAAAACAGTATAGCACCAAACCAGTATTTGGTATCTCTCTCTAGAGTGAGCAAGAGAGGGAGAAAGGAGAAAAAAATACACAATACAAACATACATCCCTACGCACATACATACATATGTATACACACACATAATTTAAAAATTGGCACTTCAACGATGCTGAAATTGTTTTTAAATTGAAGTTTCTTTCTTCCACAAAGCAGCCGTTTCTATTCAAATGGGAATTCAATACCAGAGAATAAATGTTTATATAGTCATACTGAATTTAGATGAGGGCTACAGCATACTAAATCAACAACCAAATTTGTCATGTGACAAAACCATTACTTCATATGAAGCTTACGTTAGTTTTTTCTACTTGTATAGTTTCTGTAGAGTACTTTTACACAGATTGGTAAAGTTCAGGTTTCAGAGAATTGTTTTTGTGCAGAAAATTTAGGTTCTTTTTTCCACCTTTTTTGGTCAGTAAAACTTAATGAAAAAAGCAAAGAAAAAAATATTCTGAACAAAGCTATAGAGTTTTAAGTTCAGCCTCCCAACTTAGTCATTTGCGATTTGGGGTGATTGCCCTGGTGCTGTTCCAGTCCATGTGCATCCTGAGCTGTGTGAGCTGCCTCAAGGCTATGATCTGAGCAAGCAGGAGATACATTTTCTTCTGCATCAAGTGAGGAAAAATGTGCTTTTGGCCATGTCTCAAGGACAGGACCAACTTCAGATTCCCTAAGAAGCCAGCTACAGAGCCTCTGGAACATTATGGTCTTATGAGCAGTACTAATAGCAACCTCCAGCCTCTTCAATACCAAGGGTATCCCTACTGGTTGAGAACCACATGATAGTTTTTAATGGGACTTTTATCAGCAAATGGAGTTACAGGAATTCTCTGTAATGATTCTGAAGAGGTACTTGTCTGGAATAATTGTCTACCTGAAGAAAAAAATTTTATATATACATATGTGTATGTACACACACACACAAACACCCCTATACCTGGAAGATTGTCAGAGTGTAAATCAGGAACAACTTTATTGACAATCCCATAATAAAACTCAGGAACCAAGGCAAAATGAATTGGCTTCTAGGGGTCTGAACCTTACTGCCCATACAAGTGTTGATTCATTTTAATGCTTTTTATGATTTCTGCATTGGCAGAAATGTTCATATTTTATATTTTTTTTTAATGACTCAGTTTTTTATTACTAAAAATAGCACATTTGAGTACATTTGAAAAATATAGAAATTAGAAATTAACTTTATTGAATAAGCAAGAAGTGCATCCTAATCCTTTCTTGATTATTAATGAGGTTGAATATTTGTGTATTATGGATAGCTGTGTTTCTTTGATCAAATATTCCTGTCCTTTTGCCCTTCTGTTACCTGTTGGAGTTGCTTTGTTTTTCGTATCAAGTTATAGGATCTCTTTATATAATAAATGTAATTTAACTTGCATTTGCTTGCATTTATTTCTTCCCTCAATCTATTGTAGTTTTACAATGGCAACGCTGTTAATTTTTGAGATCAAATTTGTCTTTTTCTTTTTTTTTTTTTTTGAGACAGGGTCTCACTCTGTTGTCCAGTTTGGAGTGCAGTGGCACGACCTGTGCTCACTGAAACCTCTGCCTCCCATGTTCAGGTGGTTCTCCTGCCTCAGCCTCCCGAGTAGCTGGGATTACAGGCATGTACCACCACGCCCGGCTAATGTTGTATTTTTAGTAGAGATGGGGTTAGGGGATAAATTTGATATGGTTTATTTTTAATGTAGTATTTCAGTGCTTATTCTGACCTACCAAAGTGGTACTGCCCTGCTTCTATTTTGTACAAGCTTTTCCTTTTATTGAAACAAAATACTTTTTATTACGTCTTATGTCTGACCCTGGTGCTTCCTATTGAAATAAGTATTGCTTTACCAGGTAAACTGCTCTATCTATATCCCCCACCTCCAGCTTCACACACCCTGCCTCTCATTCGTTTACTTTCCCATATTCTGCAGTTGACAGTTCTCTTGGTATCATGCAGGTAGCTGACTAATGCTATGCTAATACAGGTTGAGCAGCCCTAATCCAAAAATCCAAAATGCTCCAAAATTTAAAACTTTTTGAGGGCTAACAGGATGCCTGCCACAAGTAGAAAATTCCACACCAGACCTCATGTGACAGGTTATACTCAAAACACAGTGAAGACTTCTTTGTTTCATGCACAACATTATTAAGCATATTATATATAATTACCTTCAGACTATGTGTATAAAACATATGTGATATATAACTGAAGTTTTAAGTAATATTGTTTAGACTTGGGTCCCTCCCCCAGGATACATCATGTACATGCAAATATTCCAAAATCCAAAACACTTCTAGTCCCAAGCATTTCAGATAAGGGATATTCAACTTGTACTGCTCATTAAACCTGGAGTTCGTTATAGAGAGAAATTTTAGGTGGTTGAAATGATTAAGTAGAGATTTATTTTCATAAGCTGGTAATTTTTTAAAGAAAGTTCAGACTGGAAAAATATTTAGAGGATAAAAACTAAAAGCACATAAAGCACTCTTAACATTTCTTGTTTTAGTTTTTCTGGTAAGTATTCAAAAATTAACATTTGCTAGCTTTTTTGGTATGTCTGTTATAGAAAGTACAGGAAAATAAAAGCAAACAAAAAGTAATTATCAGTGATTCCACATGCTGAAGATAATTTCTATTAATACTGAGTATATTATATATATATATACACATACATATGTGCAGGCATTTGTCAAATATTTTTCAAATATGCCAGACCTTAGGCTAAAAGCTGGATAATGAAAACAAATCCACCTTCCAAAGACACAGACTCCTATTATGACTTTATCTTATTTTTTAAAAGCTGTATAAAAAAATTGTAAGGTGGCCGGGCGCAGTGGCTCAAGCCTGTAATCCCAGCACTTTGGGAGGCTGAGACGGGCGGATCACGAGGTCAGGAGATCAAGACCATCCTGGCTAACACGGTGAAACCCCATCTCTACTAAAAAATACAAAAAAAAAAACTAGCCCGGCGAGGTGGCGGGCGCCTGTAGTCCCAGCTACTCCGGAGGCTGAGGCAGGAGAATGGCGTAAACCCGGGAGGCGGAGCTTGCAGTGAGCTGAGATCCGGCCACTGCACTCCAGCCTGGGCGACAGAGCCAGACTCCCTCTCAAAAAAAAAAAAAAAAAAAAAAAATTGTAAGGTGTTTTTTTTCTAATTATCAAATGCACATGTATTTAGAAAAACAGATTCCATTTTTACTCAGATAAATCCAGACTTAAATTTCTTTCCCAATTGCTAGAAGTAATATTTATGTAGTTGGCCTGCAATGCAAACACATTTCACTCATGTTCAGATTTTTGTAATCAAAGTTATTTTGTTCTCACTGTAAGGCAGTAAACTCCTACAGGACATTTTTAAACTACATAAATGTACCATAAAGAGAATTAAAATCAATGTGCCATCCCCAGCTCAACTGATTATAAACAATTGCTGAAAGATCGTGGGGTAAGCTTAACTCTCTAAAACTTCAGCTTTGTCATACATCTATCAGGTTGGGTGTGGTCAATAATAATTATATTTATATCAGATTTGTAAGGAAATAATATAAAGCGATTAGCATAAGATATGCACAGAAGCAGTCAGTGAATGATAGTTGTTACTAACAAAGTTGGGATTTTATAATTTTTGGCTTTTGCTTCATCTTAATGATTTTCAGACTATTTGAAAGTGTTCAGTGTCTATACTAAATATTTCATTCCATGAACATGCCATATTATTCCGTTTCCTTATGTGTAGATATTTAAATGTCTACCATAAATTTTCACCATAATAAAGCAAGATGTAATATTCTTACATAAAACTTTGCCCATATCTACTATCCTATGATAAATGTTAAGTAAAATCTGAATCATATAGTGTTAACTTTTTTAGGGCCTTAAAACGTATTTCCAGGATTATACCAATATGCATTTTTAGCGGAACTGTGTTCAGTAACTATTTCAAAGGAAATCTTTACAGTTCTAGTTATTTTACTGTTTGGATTTACATATCTTTAATTACTAGTTACAATTTCTTGTTTATTGAGCATGTGTATTTTTCATACATAAATCATTTGCTCCTGTCTTTTGCTTTAATTGTCCTCTTTGCTATAAATACTTTTTTATACTCTATACTTTTTTATTCAAGTTAATGTGATCAAATATGTTCGTCTCTTTTGTATGTTGACCTTTTGGTGGTATTTTTGTTTTTTTAATTTGGGGTGTGTGTGTAGTGGTGGTGGTTATTACATAGTACTGATGTGGTATTACTTGTTCTTGATCCTATAGCTCTATAGCTTTGTGATTACTAGTTCTTGACATGTTAGGGTGGCATCTACTGCTTGTCTCCTGTTCAAGTAGCTTTTCTTTTTAGTTAAAATGAGGATGAGTTTTTCCTTAAAATTAATAAAATTTCATTTTTATATTAGGATTAATCATTCTTTTTTTTTTTTTTTTTTTTTTTTTTGAGATGGAGTCTCACTATGTTGACCAGGCTGGTCTTGAACTCCTAGCCTCCAGTCATCCTCCTATTTCGGCCTCCCAAAGGGCTAGAATTACAGGCGTGAGCCACTGCACCTGGCTATATTAAAATTAATCTTTATTCTCTTATTTACAGAAAGGATTTGCCCACTTGTTTTCTGTGAGCCAAAAAGACAGTTTTTTTCCTTTGTAACATAGCAGAATTAGTGGGGGTTTTTTGGTCATTTTTTAATGCTTTCTTGAATAATTTTTTTTTATCATTAGGTAGTATAATTATCCCAGTATTTTATGTTGTTATTATTGATACAACTTTCTACCAGACTTTTGGCATAAAATCTAATGTATTTTTTCAAATTATCCAATTTTTCCATAACCACTTTTTGAGTATCAGCAATTCAGTAGAATTGCTGAATTTTTATGCTTTTAAAAAAATCATATAAAATCTTATAGGCAATCAATTTAGAGTATTTTTCTTCACTTCCAATGATCTTTTTTCAAGTTGAGTCTTTGAAATATACGTGTGTGTGTGTGTGTGTGTGTGTGTGTGTGTGTGTATTTCTGCTTTGAATGGAATTTTGTTATGTTCTGAACTCTTGGTAGAAGTAGGAAATACGTGGTTTTAGCATAATGGTTTTCTGTCTACCGACACTCATTGATTCTTCAGTTTTTTGGGTCAATTCTCATATTTTCACCTGAAGTAACCATTATCTGCATATTATAAAAGCCAATTTCATATTATTTGTTTAATATGAAACATTAAAGCATGGTTCATACTTCCAGCAAAATTATAGTAGTGACCAAGGAATTGTGTCTTATGTGTAATTTTAATAGGGGTAATTCTAGTTTTAGAATTCCTTTGTTACAGGGAAATATCCTTGATCTTGTTTATGAAGTTCCTCATTAATTAGGAGTCTTAAAAAATTAGGGTTGTATATCTTCATTACAAAATGATTTCTGTACCAGCTGATCCAAATTTTTCTTAGTACCATTGATGGGTTGAAGGAAAGGCTATTTCTTGGCTATGTGAACAGTGTGTCATTACCCATTTCTTCATTTATTTAGTAAAATTTGTTGAGATGACAATTTAATTTTTCTCATGTCAAATACTGAAGAAGAGTCTGTTTTTTAATTGTTTTCAACTTGGGTTAGAAAGCACTTTTATATATCGATGAGTGCATTGTCAATTGGTATACAGTTTAGAATGTAATTTGGCAAAAGTAGTAAAATGATCTTTCAAGTTTCATGCCTTTTGGACAGTAAGCATATTTCTAGAATTAATAAGTGACAGAAAATAAGCCAGAAATAGTCATCTCAGCATGATACTACTATTTGCTTCCTAATATGACCACACTAGACCTTCCATTAAAATGTTTTTAAATGGATTTTTAAAGATTCTTCCCACCTTAATTTTGATACTTTTATCTACATCCTCTAGTATTCAATTGTTGAGCATATATTTGAATGACTGGATGATGATTAGAATAAAAGACTTAGATATCCATTAAGGATGACTGAACACGTAACAGAACTGTTGAATTGTGCACATGAGCCAGATGCACTAGTACACAGAGTAGGTAGTTCCTCTGTAAAAGTCTCAGAGTGGCTGCTTTCCAGGGGCTAATGTTATTTTGCCATCTACTGGTTGAAATTAAGTCTTTGTTTAGCTAGATTACAGAAAATATATCTCCTTTATCAAAACAACAGTAATAACAAAACCCTGAAATTTTTATAGCACATGTGGAAGTTCAAAGTTGGCAGCTTATATAAATTACATAAGTGAATATTAAAAACCTTTGGTAATTTTTTGGTGTATGGTAGATCAAAGAGAAGAATTTTTTTATATTACTTAAAAATACAGATTTAAATAGCTATGACCTTTATTTTATTTATAAATTCATATACATTGAATTTTAAAATCTGCAACATTTCATCTGGATTCTAAGCATTCATACCCACTACTTGCTTTTTCCTTTGAGTGGATTCCCTATACCATTTTTATTTTTAGTTTTTAGCAGACAGCCTCATCACAAAGACATGTGTAGAATAAATCTTTTCAACAGCAGAAAGGATGTAATATGCATTATATCCAGTTATAAGTAAATATGACAACCTCATTTAAGAAATATTTATATTGGTTTGCTCGTGTGGGTATGAGGATCAAATCATGACTGCCATAGCCACATAATTTTCACCCGGCCAGCCAGAGACAAATATACATATGCATATACATGTGTTTGATGTAAAATAGCTTTTGGACCAGCTGATCCAAATTTTTCTTAGAGCCATCCATGGGCTCAAAGAAAGCCTATTTCTTGACTATGTGAACAGTAAGAATGGCATCAACTACCCATTTCCTTATTCTCCATGTTATTGTCTCAGAACAAAATATTCTTATACACCAAGCATTTTTCCCTCAAGATGGATGTATATAACAGGTGATCTCTTAATAGTGCCTCCTGAAGGATATCAAGAGTGCACATATCTTTTCTACATAAAACTGAAGGAGCAAGATTCAATTTCATGCAATCTTAGCTCAAGATGTGTATAAAGCTGTTGACAGCAACCAAGTAACCTAAACTTCAGAAGTTTTGTTGTCTAGAGCGCCTTCTCCAATTGTAAGTCCAAAGAGTAAGTCTAGCTCTTTACTGGTCCATCTTCAAAAAGGCTATTACAATACAGCCTTACAATCTCTTATAATGGAAGTTTATCATTCTTTGCTTATTTCACCCAAGTGCCAGTCAACAGAGTACATGTTTGTGTGTGGTGGGGATGGGAGGCAGGTCTAACTTCTACTGATTCAAACAGCTTTGTCTTACTTAAGGAGTATACTTTATCACTTAGAAGTCAAAAAATTCTTCCAGCCAGGAATTAGTGATCCATTAGAACTTATTTCTAATTCATGTTAAATCATGAACCAAAACATACTCAATATAAAAACCTAATTTGAGTCAGTGTAATATTTATTTCTTCATACTTCATTTCTACATACAAAGCAGTGTTTACTTCAATTATTTATTACTCTCTCCATCCTTCTCCAGATAAGAAAATCACAGATTTCACAAAACCTTTCATATATGTATATACATATACTTGAAGGCATCAGTTAACTCAAAGATTAAGGAAAAAGTTTTTGTTTTGCTTTTGTTGTTGTTTTTGTTGTTGTTGTTGCTGTTTGTTTTTTGAGATGGAGTTTCACTCTTGTCACCCAGGCTGGAGTGTAGTGGCGTGATCTCGGCTCACTACAATCTCTGCCTCCCCGGTTCAAGCGATTCTCCTGCCTCAGCCTCTGGAGTAGCTGGCATTACAGGCGCCTGCCACCACCCCTGGCTAATTTTTGTATTTTTAGTAGAGATGGAGTTTCACCATGTTAGCCAGGCTGGTCTCGAACTACTGACCTCAGATGATCCACCCGCCTGGACCTCCCACAGTGCTGGGATTACAGGCGTGAGCCGCCACCCCCAGCCAGAAAAAGTTTTCTAATTTTCAAGGCCTGACTCTACATTAATAATCCCTCCCATGCCCTGGACTAGCTGTACTTTATCCTGCAAGGGGAATAAGTTATGGATTCCATTGGTATGTCTATTTTGTTCACTTCTTGGGCTGCAATATCGACCCTTCCCATTCACCGTTACCACTTACCTAGTAGATAGTCTAGCCACTTACAACAGGTTCATGACTACCATTTGGGAATGCCTCTATGAGACCAAGGAGATCCATTGAAACTCAGCCCCCAAATCCAATGTCACTTTCCTTTTGACATCTGTAGTTTCAACATCTATCATAACCATGCCTACTCATTATCTGTAAAACACTCTTTCTACATTAAGGGATACTCTCACATTATGAATTCTAGTTGTGATTGTTTTAAAATATATTCACAGATTTTCTCATATTCTTTTCTTTCCTCCTTTGACTTATGTGTTGGATGCAGTGATTCCCATCTAATGAATACAATGAAACAATAGTGTTTAAATTATAGACTAGGTCATAAAAAATTGTGCACTTCCTCCATGTTTATCTCTTATCACTTCCTCCAGTACAGGCCAACTGCCATGTTGTGAGCACATACCACATAGCTCCATGGAGAGGCCCACGTGACTGTGATGAAGAGCTGAGACTCCCTATCAGTGGCCACGTGAGTGACCCATGTTAGAAACAGATACGCCAGCCCAAATAGAGCCTTCAGACAACTGCGGCCCCAGCTGGCATCTTGACAGCAACACATGAGAGATTCTAAGCCCACCGAAGCTGCTCTTGAATTATTGATTCACAAAAACTGTTAGGTAATAAATGTGTGTTGTTTTAAACCACTGAGTTTTTGATTAATTAATTATGCATCAATGGAAAACCAAATCACCAATGCAGGCAAAATAATGTACATTTCAAGCCTCCCTTGTAGATAGGACATGGGCACCAAGAAAAACTTGCCAATCTGGAGCACCTGCATGAGCTTTTGATCCTAAAGTGTCCACAAGAAGATATACGCTCTGCATGGTGTTTCTGTATTTGTTGGCTGAGTTGTTGACTTTCTATGGTGGAAAGTTCAGGTTTTAGGAAAATAAACGGCATCAGAGAATGGAAGTTCTTTCTAGTTCTTACTAGAGCAGCATCATCAACAGTGGGTTTTTATATCTGGACAGTTCTCTGGTTTAATTTTTGATATTTTTGTCTGGAGGCTTAGTCTACAGCTTGTTTCTATGGCATCCCAAAAATTCAGCAAGCATCTTAACACCTCTGTTTAGTCATCAGTCTTACATTCAGCTTTACTCTTTACTACAACCTAATAAATACCTTCCAAACCTGTTACCTATCTCATTGGGTACAATAACTCTGCCCTAATGGGTTCACTTCCCACCTTTCTAACCAGTATGTGCAAGCAAACCCCAACCCAGTTTTCAAAGGGCAGCTGTAAGAGTTTTCTAATATGTATTTGTTGACATCTATTCACTGCTTAAAACATCTCGATATTTCTAATTATCATTTCTGTGAATCATACTCCCATATTTGCTTGCAAAGCCTTTTACACCTGCTTCCTATTCTAACTTCTGCTTTCTCCCTCCCTCCCTTCTACCTCTACATATTTCTAAACCTTCTTCACTGTTTGCTCCTGCATGCACCCTCTGGCCACTACATATTCACATCTGCTGTTCCCTGTTTCTGACCCTTTGAACATCCCACATTTACTTGGTTAACTCCCACAGGTCCTTGAGATGCCAGCTTAGCGGTTACTTCTCCTGGATGCTTTCCGTGATGGAATCAAGTCCTACATGCTTCCAGAATCTGGTACTTTCCCTGTCACAGTCATTAGCATTACTTTAATCAAATGCTCACTTGCCCACATCCCACCAGACTGGAAACTCTGTCATTCCCTGAAAGCAGAGAATGTGTCTACTTTTTTTCATTGTAACTGGCACCATCCACACAGCCAGCAAATAAAAGGTATTTGCTACTTATTTGAAGTTTCAAGGTGGATGATTCTATATTTCACTTTAGTTTCTAGTTCATGCAACCGCTGAAACTGAATCAACAGTCATCAGATATGACTTCTCTAAGAAAGCATAAGTAAAACCGAATTCACTTCAGCTGGTATAATCTATTATAGTGAATTGTTCATCTCCTTCATGGCCCTAGGATTCCTACCTACCTACTTATTGTTTAGAACTGTCTTCTCAGGAAGAGTGCTCCACTAAAGAAAGTCAAGTCTTTATTTAACTTACCAATACATTCACAATGACAAGTAAATTGCCTGGAGCAGAGATATTTAAAACGATTTATGAATAAATGGAATTAATGTTCCTTTTGGATTTGAAAGCAGATTAAAGGTTTAAGGGCACTTTGTATCTCTTTGAGGGTTTGAGTAAGACCTGACTTTTACTGTAAAGATTTAAGTACCCTCTCCATCCCCATCAAACAAAAGAAATCAGAAGGCAAAGCTGACCATATTTATAAACAATAAATTTTGAAAATACAGCAATTATCATTGGATACATTTTAATTATTACGAGCTAAAAATGTAATTTCTCCCTATTCAAAAGTACAAGTTTGCCAGGTGCAGTGGCTCATGCCTGCAACCCCAACATTTGGGAAGCTAAGGTGAGTGGATAACTTGAGGTCAGGAATTTGAGACCAGCCTGGCCAACATGGCAAAAACCCATCTCTACTAAAAATACAAAAATTAGCTGGGCATGGTGGTGCATGCCTGTAATCCCAGCTACTTGGAAAGCTGAGGCATGAGAATCACTTGAACTTGGGAGGCGGAGGTTGCAGTGAGCCGAGATTCTGCCACTGCACTCCAGCCTGGGTGACAGAGTGAGACTGTCAAAAACAAACAAACAAAAAAGTACAATTTCTTCTTATTGTTGAAACACAATCTTACAAAAATGACTCAATACATTGAAAAATGAAGCAGAAAGTCTTTGAAAGAATATTTACAAGCTTGAAGCCACATTATCAGTAGATGAGACCCAATTGACTGATATTGGGTCTAAATATAAGTTTCCTTTCCAACCTCCTGGGATTTCCGATGAGCCTATTAACACAGAAAAGGCATTTATTGATTTTCCTTTCTTAATTTGCAGTCTGACATGTCCCAGGCACAACAGATGTGTTCTTTCTTTCTCACATAGAGACTGATTCCTTGTGAATACTCCTTCACAGCCAGGCTAGAATTCTCCTGCTCAAGGTCTCTTTGATTTCCTATACCCAAACAGGTCTCCAGAAATTCTAGCTACTGATCAAGCCCAGTAAAGAATTTCAGTTCTTTGTGCTGAAAACACTGGAGATCTGCTGGATCATCTGCAGGATCATCTCATGAAGAACATTGGTGGCCTGAGCCTTTTGGAATTTGGTGCCATGCAGCTGCTCCAGGGGAAAATTGAAAACATTCTTGTTCTTCAGACAGGAAGAAAAGAAAGAATCTCCCAGTTTGGTGCAGAAGTTTGAAGGTCACCTATTTATGGCAGCCCATGGCTCTGGGCTAGGCCACAGCTAAGGGTGCAGAGAGAACTGCAGAATATCATCCTCAGTGTCACTAGGGAAGAGTTTGGCAGGGTCATTGGTGGGATGCAGCTGGCTAGGTCATTTTGAGTCTTTACCCGCCTGTCTCAGCACTTCCTTGTTGTGAGATTCTTACATAACCAGATTAGGATTTTCAGTTTTTGTACTTATCTCAACTTTATTTCCACTTTGTTCACCTTCTCTTCTATTTACGGGTCTCAGATAATGTCATGACCTCAACACTTCTTTTGTATTATGACAATGGAAATTAAACACACTCAGAAAATGGCAGAACTCTCAATCTAATAGGATATACCCATCCAAATGAGACTCAACGTTGAAATAAAAGCCTATCTGAGTCTCAATCTATGTCTCTTTTAAAATTCTAATAATGGTACTTAGAGGTCTCATCTTGGACATTTTTACTTCTTAAACTGCACTGAAATACATGTTTCCTCACTTCTCTGCATTTCCCTTTTAATGAACTAATACACTGGATTTGATTTCTTCCACCTTTCTTTACAAGAGCCACAGCTCATAATCTGTAGATAACGGTGGCATAAAACTTGAAAACCCAGGGTTAAGTCATCCAGTTGTCTTTATTCTGTCACTAAAAATGTCTTACTGCATATATGTGACAGACAATAGGCTTGGTAATTTGGATTAAGAGATAAGTAAAACAGGATGATAACTACCCTCCATGGATTCAAAGAATGGCATTTAAGACATGATTGTGATTAATTAAACACTAGCATGCTCAGTGCAGCCAAGAGGACGAACTAAAAGCTACTAAAGAGGGAAATTGGGAGGCAGCAGAAACTACCACTTTCTGACAAAATCTGTGGCTCCTAGGAGCTTAAACAACATCAGGTTTTCGTTTCCTCTTCTGCAAAATTGAGACAATTTTAATAGTTGTCACATAGGAAATTGAAAAGATTAAATAAAGTTTGCAAATTACTGGCTGAGACTCTGAACATGGTAAATGATAGTTACCTTTAATTTCAATGTAATAAATAACATAATCCTGTGTATAGTCCACATTTCACCAAATCCAGACAAGAGAAGTTTTGATTGCAGCTCCCCTAACATTCCTGAGGTCTAACACATTGATGTCCCAAACTCTAGGAAAGGGGACTGTCTGTAAAACTGTGAAGGAGTAGAGCCCAGGTTTCCATTGTCAGAGTAGTGCCTTGCACAGAAGAAAAATTGTACAGCCCCTGTGAAGCTTGTTCCAGGGAACCAGTGTCTCAGCAAGTTGTGACAGAAAACGACTGCTCTGTGAATAGTATAAATAAATAAAATAATCCCTTTACTCAGATTCAGTTAGTTTCAAATCACCATTGATGATTATTTTTAGGCCCAAGTAAAAAATATTTTGTAAACCATTTTCCCAGTCTTTACAACTCTTTAATTCAACCCTAAAAGAAAAAGGTGATTTGAAACTAACTGAATATAGTATTATATAGTTACCTATAGATATATACAGAATATACACTTACATATTTATACATATTTAAATACATATAAATAAGTAAATATTGTAATCAGTATATATGTTATAATTCCATATAAGGTATATATTGAAGTATATACATTAAAATATACAAATGTATACATATTTTTGTACATTATATTTACATATGGATTTTTAAATGTACAAAAACATATATAAGATATATAAATATATATTCTTTTTTTTTTTTTGAGGCAAAGTCTCACTCTTTTGTTCAGGCTGGAGTGCAGTGGTCCTGTCATACCTCACTACATCCTCAAACTCCTGGGCCCAAGTAATCCTCCCACCTTGTCATCCCAAACAGCTGAGACTACAGGTGTGAACTACCACACCTGGCTAATGTTTTGTTTTTTGGTAGAGATGGTGTCTCCTGTTGACCAGGCTGGTAAATCCTGGCTGCAAGCAATCCTCCTGCCTTGGTCATCTAAAGTGCTGGCATTATAGATTTGAGCCACCACACCAGGCCTATATATTCTTTATGTATATTTAAAAACATATGCTTAAATTATGTATACTTTTGTATTTAATAATATACAAATTTAATATATTTTAATATATTAAGTATAATTTAATAAGCATATATTAAATTATATGATATTGTCAAAGTGTATATAGTACTTAAAGCTGTATATACTTAAGTATACATAATTATATTTACACATATTAAATACAAAATACATAATCTAAAAATGTAATATATATTTAATATAAGTATATAAACTTATGTTACATAAAATTTAAGTGTATATAAGCATATATATACACACATGTATTTCTGGAGGGAGGGGGATTGGAAATGGGACTATCTTGATTTTCAGCCATGGAAAAACACAATACTAAATTGAAAAAGCAAAAGAGAATATAGTCATGTATAAAAAATGAAAACATTTCCAGGCAAAAAATTTGGCCAAGGACTCAAATTGCAAAATCTTGGTTTATCTACCTGAAGTGGCATTCTATACTACATTCCATATTTTGGAAATCAAACTGAAATGGACACTACTATCACATGTAAAATGGATGGTGATAACAAGGTCATTCATATTTTCTGTGTGTGATGAGAACATAGAAATAATTACAGGATAAGGATAGGTAACTATCACGTCTAAGACACACCAAAAAATGAAAGGCTGAAGTCAAACTTTGCTCCAATTCTATGCTCACTTTTGCCAAATTACTTCCCACCTGTGCAAACACTTTTTTTTCCAACCCTTTTTCTTTAGTTCTATCCAGGTATTACCCATCATGTCAGCTCTGTTTCTCAAAGCAAGTGGGTAAAATTAACACAGCAGTAAACTCTGCTGGCCTACAACATAAAAGGTATCAAACAGCAGGCAAGTCAAGTGACTCAGAGCCTTTTCACATCTCAGTCCTCCTACTCTAATGCGCTGGACTCTCCTCGCTTCTCCAGAAGCGCTGCCATTTTCTCCTTTAGTCCCTCTAGTGAGCCCTTCTAGATGTGGTCTCCCTGAGCTCTGAGACTTAGCTTATTGGTTTCATTCTTATTTAGCTCATGTCTCTAGCCTTGTCATGACTTAGTCTTACTTAGGCTTGTGCCAAACAGAAATCTAAAGCCTTATGGATATTTGAACAAAAGGGTAGACATATGCTGAGCTTTTCAAGGAGCTACTTATTAATATATTACTAGGGTGAACAGAGTTTTACAAGTACATTTAAGTTTATGAAGATACGTTCTCAAGAAGACAAAACTAGTATATAACATATGTAAGTAAACTGAGGCCTTTCTTAATCATAATGCAGCATACCAGGCATAAGCAAATGAAGGAGAGGAAAAGGAGATGAAAAGAAGGACAATGCCATGCTTTAGGCGGGACTGTACTTAGAAAATATTGATCAGACTCTAGAAATCAGCTTTAGTTTTTATGGCCAGAAATATTCCACAAAGCATGTAAGAGCTGAGGATTGAGAGTCTAATTTTCTGGATTCCAGCTGTGGCTCCACAACTCAATAGCTCCCTGTGCTTCTGGGTTTTTCTTTTGTAAATGGGGAAAATAGTGCAACCTATCACTATCTGCTTTGGTTACTGATACCTCTAGCGACTAAATAGGGCTGGGTACATAGTAAATATTCAATAAATATGAAAAATGAGGGTATTCCTTATTAGATAAAATTAGGGTAGATTTTGTCAGTGCTAAGAACAATATCTGATTGATAAGAAACACTAAACAATTTAGCTACTTACTATTCTTTTTATTAATGTTATTTTTAGTATCTTTATTAAGTTTAAGGAAGTTTCCTTTGACATCATCTATTCCCTTTCTTCTTATTAATATTAAAGCCATGACAAGAAAAATGTTGATCTTCTGAGTTTATTTACCAGTGCAAAAATTAATTATTAGGGGTGCAAACAAATGGTAGATATTACAATGGCTTATGACCCTTCAAAGCTCCCCTCTAACAAAACCTTATCTCTTAGTACTTATGTTCTTTCATTGGATTTTCTTGTGTATCACATGAAGATCATTGACACCAGGGGAGAACTTGATGCAATTACACTTGTCCATTCTTCAGAGAGAATATTGTGCTTTCACAAATTTGCCTTTTTTGTGTACAACGTCTTGTGTGTGGTGTGTCTACCACAACTGTCAGTTAAGGCTGAATTCACCAAAACACCCACTGGACCAGTAATGATTACTTCTCTTCAAGCCCATTTCCTTATGCTACCTTTGATCTACATCCTTTTTATAATTTTGCTCCTGCTCCTTCCCATCCCTTAATGTCCATCTTGCCTGGGCTGAATGTAGCTAAGTTACATTTTGTCATTTTTTTCTCTAGTGGGATATTGTTGTCATTCTTACATTTTTATCATATTTACTTATACATTTGTTTTCTTTTTGTCCCAATTAATTGGTATGCAAAAAGCAACAACTTTTGATTCCTATAAAAAAGGAAGTGAGAAAGATATATGGTGTCTTACATGTTATATAGAACAACTGTACTGTCCATTTATACTATTTACATACCATTATTGATATTTAGAAAAAAGATGAGATTTTTAAAAACTCAATTAGGATTGAAATGTCTCAATGGAAATTTGAGACTTTAATGTCAATAAATTTTTTTTAATTAATTGAAGTTTTCTCGATTGTATACTGTCATTAGGGATGAAATTGCTCCCAAAGCTGCAAAAATCAATTCCTGGGGTTGTGAAAAAGTCATATATATTACAATGGCTTATGACACTTCAAAGCTTACCTCTAGCAAATCATGACTCTTTATTATTTATTTTCTTTCATTTGGGTTTTCTTGTGTATCTCATGAACAGCATTGACATTGAGTTCAGGGAAGATACACAAAATGAATGCAAGACCAGAGCTACCAACCTATGTGGAATAGATGGCTGCCATTAGTGGACTTTCTCTCCATTATTTGTTCAATCCCAAAGTTATACCACGAGATGTGTCCTCCATTGGCATATGGGCTGCTATTGGCTGTCTTACTGATGTAGGTTATGTTTGATCCTCAGTGCTTCTGAATGTGTGATAGACTTTGAGAATAAAATTATTTAATTCTACTAAAGTTATTCAACACATCAATACTTAAGTCAGGGCTGAAAAAAATTTGATTATACCTAGATGAATATCTAGCAGCCAGTCAAGTTTTAAATTATTTTCTGTATGAAGTAGAATTAAAAGTTACATACACTACAAATAAATATTGAGAAAATCATTTAATTATAAATAATTTTTAGCAGTTTTGAAATAATTTAAAGTGTTATATTGGTGTTATATATTTTTATAGATTGCAACTTTGTATATATAAATTATTCAATAATACTTATATCAGTAAATAAATTATACTAAAGGTTACTCAGAAAATTAAATTTTAAGGATTCAAGTCAAATGTCAGTAGCTTTAAAATTCAAATTTTAGCTTAAAATTTTTTATTTAGTTATTCATAATTCTACATTAAATTAAAAACCATATTTTCTACTTTTTCAAATGTATAAAATGCAGATATAAATGCAACATATAAATACATATACAATATATATGTGTTATTATCATGAGGGAATCAATTAGGTAAAATGATCTAGCCCTTGTGCCTGGGAGGTTGTCAGAGCAGACATCATGAGATCCTTCTCTTCATCAAGGCTCTGGAGGTAAGGAAAGGGAAGGCAATAGTGAAAAAAAAAATGGCTGAGAAACACTAGTCTAAGCCCACATAGAGAGTGCATAAAGGAAAGCAAAAACAGGAGTAAAAAGTAAGAGAGGGGAATTCAGAAAATGGAAACTAATATATTCCCTATTTAAGGTTATGCACAAAGCAAGGTCTTCAGAGAACCTAGAGCCCAAGGTACAGAGTCACCCATGTCAACAAGCCCAGCAGCATCTGCAACATCTGTGATGGCCTTGCCCTATTCTTTACTGATGGCCCTGGTGATGCTCAGCTGCAAGTCAAGCTGGTCTCTGGGCTGTGATCTGCCTCAGACCCACAGCCTGGATAACAGGAGGACTATAGTCCTCCTGGCACAAATGAGGAGAATCTCTCCTTTCTCCTGTCTGAACAACAGACATGACTTTGAATTTCTTCAGGAGGAGTTTGATGGCAACCAGTTCTAAAAGGCTCCAGCCATCTGTCCTCCATGAGCTGATCCAGCAGACCTTCAATCTCCTCAGCACAAAGGACTCATCTGCTGCTTGGGATGAGACACTCCTAGACAAATTCTACACAGAACTTTACCAGCAGCTGAATGATCTGGAAACCTGTGTAATGCAGGAGGTGGAAGTAGGAGAGACTGCCCTGATGAATGAGGACTCCATCCTGACTGTGAGGAAATACTTCCAAAGAGTCACTCTCCATGTGACAGAGAAGGAATACAGCCCTTGTGCCTGGGAGGTTGTCAGAGCAGACACCATGAGATCCTTCTCTTCATCAAGAAACTTGCAAGAAAGATTAAGGAGGAAGAAAAGACTCATTTATGTTATAACACAAGATGAATTGAATCAAATATTTCAAATGTTTTCACGAGTGTTAATCAACATCCTGTTCAGCTATACAGGTACTAAAGACTTACAGATGGCCATGCAGATGTATTTGCTTATTTAACTACTTATACAACTTAAATTATTCTTGCTCACATAGCATGTGCACCTTTATATTGTGAATTATGTAACAGGAATATGGTTTTTATATTTACTTAATGTATTTTACCTTGTTTAATAAATGTTTACTATAGAAAATTCTCTTATTTGTTTATTCTTTAAATGAAACCCTAAGCCTGATTTTGCAACCTGATAAAAGTATAGGTGGCACAATTCATTTACTCGCCATTATTATATTCAAGTTATAAGTAAAAATGGACTCTGTCTAAGCCAGATTATATGCTGCCTCAGGATATCTAGGAGAACATAACAAATACAGTTTTTGCTTTCTGATGTCTTTGATTTTTGTAGGGAAAAATCCCTACAAATAGTAATTTTACTTAATATCAGTTATGTTAAATACTATAACAAAAAGAAGGATCAATGAATTTCTCTCAGCAGAAAGTAGACTGAGGCATGTAAGGCAATAGAAACTAATGCAGAGATATCCTCTATAAGTTGACTGGTAGAAATCTATGTGCAAATGTGCACTGTCAGTTTGTTATGTGAATTTGCAATTTACAAGAAATGCAACTGGGAGAGGTTCATAGGTGGTAACTGAAAGCACAGAAATGGAGGTGATCATGTGGGGAGAGAGTGTAAAGGGAGAAAAGTACTTAAATTTGGTTCTGAGAGCCTTCAACCCTTAAAGGAAGGGGAGAGAAGAGCCACAAAGAAAACAAGTGGAATGGCCATATGAGACTATGGACAATGAGAGAGAAAGGTGATGAAGCATATTTAAGAAAATAAACATGCTTAGAAGAGTAGTCACTGGATTCATGAAGGGTGTGGATTGAAACTACCCACTGCAATGGAAAAATAGATGGCACTGGCAATTGCAGTGACAGCTGTTTTGGTAGATTTAATCAGCAGAAACCATAATGAAGAAGGTAGAAGTGTAAATAAGAGAAGGTAGGGAGAGAAGAAGGAAATAGGATGAAATCTTGAAAAAACGTAGGTTATTTTTTCTGTACATAGGTTTTCCTTTTCTGCAATATTTTTTCTGGATAAATTTCATAGAATTGATGTAGTGACAAATTATATGATATGCTATATATACTTATTATAAATCATGACATTCAATAACTTATAATTTATTATTATTTTAATACTACATTGAATATCAAAGCTGCTCAGTTTTTGTTAATTTGTTGGGCTAGAATATATGACTAATTCAATGAAAATATTACATTAATACTGTTAATATAATAGTTACTGGAATTATTGGCTTTATTAATTAAGTTACTTACATCATTGATTTACTAGTTTTACTGCTGCTCTCTGGTGGATGTAGATACGATAAGAATTCTTTTATATTGGTAATTGGTAATTTTATCAGATTTTATGAATATTGGAGTCTTATATTGATCCCAAAATAACCAAATTACTATAAACATTACTGATAAACTTCCTTCACAAAAGTAAGAAATTGCATCAAAGAATCTCTTTCCCAATATACAGTGAAGAAAAAAAATTGGTCAAAACCAGTTGAAAATACAGCATGAACCATAGAAATTCAGACAGCAAGAAAAAGTTCTGTGTAATTCATGAGTAAAAGGAAATTTAACAATTTGCACAGAGATCCTGAATACAAAACTGACAAAATCACCTGTAATTTACATGAAAGAATTTGACATTAAAATTTCATTCTGCTTAGACGTAAGTGTGATGTTGATCAAGGCGTCTAATCTCTTTGAGCCTTAGTTTTCTCATAAATAGAACTATTTAGATACTTGTGAATATTAAAGGAACCCATGCAGTTTAAAGTACCTACCATAGTACCTCCCATTGAGTAAGGAGTTAAAATATGGGAGGTATTTCCCTATTTTTCTTCATTCAGCGGTAAAAAAGAATATTATTTGTGTTTCTGTAAAATTCTTAGGAACTATGTCCTACCTTTTAATAACTGACCTCCCAGAAAGGCCGCCTAAAAAACTAGATTCTGTTATCTGTAGAGAGGCTGAAAAATGTTTACTCCTCATTTCAAAGAAATGTCCTATTTATATGCAGTCAGGGAATGGTGGCTTGTATAAATACATGACACAGGAGAATAAGCATGTAGATCGAAGTGCAGAAGACACATGATGTTTATTTACTGATTCAGGCACCTGACACATTCCCTCCCTGGCTCTCAGCATTCCAGGATGCACTCTTATATCACTAGGGATTCCTTCCTCTCCAGGGTGGATTCCCCATGGGACCCAGGTCATTCACTCCCTTCATTTTCCTGCCCATTCACACAGCTGCTTTCAGTTCTGTTGTGCTTTTGACCTCATGGGTTCCCAAATGAGCAAAATGCCACAAATGCTAAGCAGAAGTGAAATAAAATTTCTAGGTTTTGCAGAAACATCTATAAGAGAGGTTTTTCTGAATTTCCATTGACTATAATGTAATAGTAGCTTAGCAAAAAGGAAAGAGAAAAGACAATCCAGTTTATGTGTGTGCTCCTGAAAACCTCTCAGGGGAAGATGGTCAAAGGTGACAAGGGCAGCCACCAAGACTAGAAGGCTGATTTATTCAGAAACCCTATCACTTCTGGGGATTTATCTTTATGTGGAAAAAGGCTACTTCTTGGCAAGAACAGATTCAAATATTGTCATAAGCTTGTTTCCTACCCTTGTTTGTTTCCTTACAAAGACAGTGACTCTCCAGCTTCAGGCAGGGCAGGGAATCCTTAGGATTGGCAGTTAGAGAAACAGAGAGGGTTGTACCCCTGCCTAGAGTCTATGGTGCAAAGCAGTCTACCCTCCTTGGAATCACCCCTTCTACATACTTTGGGACTCCAAGGGATAGGCAGAGCTGCCAATCTTGGCATGGAACTCAATGGTCATTGTAAAAATCTCATGTTAATAGGGCGCATTAAACTCTCAACAGTACAATCTTAGTTTCACAGATTCATTCCTAATATCAGACTTCAAATATTAACAAATAGTAGAATACTTTCACTGTTGCTTTGAATAATGATTTTGACATCTCTTTTACTTAGTAGTAAAAACACTGCCTAGGTAGCAAAAAACAGAAGTTTCAGGAAAGCTGAGGAATATGAAAGAATAGTGTCATTTTACCTGAGAGCTAGTATAACTTATTTATTCAAATATATCAAATTTGGTATAATTTTAGAGGCATTCTTATAATAGGCACCATATTTTTACGAAGGTATTTCACCAGGAAGTGCATGAATTGCTAAGATAGCAGGGAGGGAGGGCCTGCAACTGCAGAGGGGACTCGAATGTTTTCCTTAGGCTGTACACTCAACATTTGAATTTGCTGCTTTCCAAATGGGAGTTGACTCGAGCCTTAGATAAAGTTCAACACATTTTGTCCTTTGTAGACTTCTTCTGTCCTCCAGAGGGGAGGATGAAGAAATTTAGGAGGTGGACATGGCATAGCTTTCCACGCTGTATATGTGAGGGTTCTCCAGAGAACAGAACAAAGAGGATGGAGAGAGAGAGATTTATTTTAAGAAATTGGATCACATAATTGTGCAATCTTGGCAGATTCAAATCTGTAGGGTAGTCTGGCAGGGTGGAGACCATGGACAAAGTGGCAATTGGAGTCCAAAGGTAGTCTGCTGGTAGAATACCCTCTTCTTCAGAGGAGGTATATCTTTCCCTATTAAGGCCTTCAACTGATTGGAGGAAGCCCACCCACATTATGGAGGATAGTCTGCTTTACTCAAAGTCTACTAATTTAAATGTTAATCTGATCTAAAACATATCTGCACAGAAACACCTAGAAGAATGTTTGGCCAAACATCTGGGTTCCCTGGCCTAGGCAAGTTGACATATAAAATTAACCATCATACTGCCCCTTTCTAATTGATGTCCTAACACTTTTCAAATATTATTCCTCTTCCATTCTTCGACAGTGGTTTGTGTGTTTTATATATTTTACATAGTTTTCCTACCTTTTCTGTTTCTAGGTGAGCAAATCCTAAGATCAGGGTCCACTCCATCATCTTACTAGGAAAAGTCTCTTAGCCATGCTCTGTTTCATAGGAAGAAGTCAGAAATATTTGTACATTAAAAATAACCACATATTTTTGTAGTTTAGCTATTTTTCATGAGCTTACAATAACAGCCCAGGCCCCCTCTTCTTTATTTAAAATCTAATCTTATTTTCAAGTCTCCATTCCATCAAAATTTTATTATTATCTATGGCATAGAATGAGATTTTACATTGACTTCTGCCTTTATTCCCAATTCATCATTTTAGAACCACTTATGGAAAACTCCTTTCTGCCACATTAGCATTATATATATATATATATATATATATATATATATATATATATATATTCCCAAATCTAATTACTACACATAATTTCAAAGACTATATACTTTAAAAGTTGGTTTATCTAATTTTCCCCTATATCACACTGTTTCCAGCATTACTATTAAAGACTCATTTCATTTTCTAGTAGGGATAGTTATGCCAAGAATTCTTCTTCTATACTTTTACATTATTATAATGTATTATTCCTGATTAAATTCATATTTTATCTACCATGTAAAGCATAAACTTCACAAAAAATCACTGGCCCTTGAGGATGAACAAGTAACCAAATTGCAATGAATACAATATTCTGGGACAATATCTTCATACAATGGAAGAGTAAAAGTGGATCAAGGAATTTCTTTTCCCCAATATCTAAGGTAGAGAATAGGTGAGCACCAGCAAAAAATACAACAGCATGCACCTGCACCAATAAAATAAAGACAAGGGATCAAGACAGATGTTTAATTCTGGAGTCAAAGCACGTTTTAAAACTTAATAGAATTCTAAAATATGAATTGTCCATAATATGCAATTCAGGACTCTACATTGTATCTTGATTCTGCCACCAATTATGTATAATCTTGGGAAATTCACTTAACTTCTCTGAGCCTCAGTCCCCTTAAGTAAATATAGGGTAGAAATATTCATACAGTTGTATTAAACAAACTAAAACATTTTAAAGCACTTAAGAGTATTTGCCACTGAGCGAGGGCTCAAATATGGTTATTTTCTATTTTTTATATAGATATAAATATCAGAATACTGAACTCTCCCACCTCCTTTCAGTAACATGACAGTCTAAACAACTGCATTCTAGGAAGTGTTCCTAGAAGACTGAAAAATAGTCACCCTTCAGATGGAAGATTAGTCTGAATTGTATATTCAGTCAGGAAAACGCAACTTGTAGAAATATCTGAAAGATAAGTTAATCTCCTAAACTGAAGTAAAATAGACCTGCACATAGTACCCATTTTTCAAGTCCGATATCTGACATACTTCCCCCTTTCCTCCCTGTTTGTCTGGATCCCATTCTTCACTCCCATATCACGTTAGTTTCCGTCCTCTTCCTTTAGAAATCCCCAGTGTTCTCTCCTCTTCACTCCTCATTAACCTGCACTGCCTATTCATATAGCTGATTTCAGTCCTCTTGTGGGTTTTGTCCTTCAATTTCCCCTTAAGAGTACAAAGCCACTAATTAAAAGCAGAAGTTGAATGAAAGTTCTAGGTTTTTCAGAAACTCTTATATATAAAAAACCTCTTTTTATTTTCGTCTGATGACTATTTCCAGAAATGAGGGAATGCCCCTGTTACAACAATGTAACAGCAGCTGTAGGAAAATAAAAGGCAGGTTCCGTTTTACTTGGGGGCTATTACAACATTAACAGAAGCAGACAGCCACCTACTGGCCATGACAGAACAAGACAGCAGCCAGGTCTGTGGGGAGCAGGCTTTTCTGTTTATGCAGAAGTGTGTTCCTGGCAGGAGATTTTTCTTCAGAGCTAAAAAGAGGCTCTTTCCTGTCAGGAACTGACCCCAGTACTGAAATAAGCCCATTTCCTTAGGTTTTGTATCACACAGAGAGAAAATACTCCCAGCTTCAGGCAGGGCATATTCTCTAAGGGCAATGAACAGCTATGAGGAGAGAGAAAGAGACAGAATGTTTCCCTTGCCTCCAGCCTGCCCAACCTCCCAGGGCCTCCTGTCTAATCCCTCCCACTACGTATTCTGCTACGTTAGGAATCAGTACAGCCTGCCAATCTGGGTGTAGAACTGCAAGAGAAACCAGGAAAAAAACCTCCTGTTTGAAGCTACATTAGCTCTTTCTTAAGACTAAGCTGCCAGTTTTACAAATTCCTTCCTATTATCAGATTCTGTCCCTTGACTTTATAATCAGGAGAAAATTCTTACTCTCACTTTGAATAATGAATGAGCTTGCATCAGTTCTACCTAGACTTAGTAGTTAGAGCACTAGCGTAAGTAAAGGAATTTCAGAGATTACAGTGATTGCCAGTTGACACCTGTGCACTATCTATTTGGGTAGAATTGAAATATACTGAGGTAACCTGCTCAAAATTGTAATTGACGAAGTTCCTCAGGAAACGTGTGTAAATTGGCCCCATGTGAATTTCTCAGGCAGCAGGGTGGGGTTTCAATTTGGAAGGCATCTCTCAAATCTCTACCTCAGGTTAGAGACCCAACCATTAGATTGCTTCTATCCTTTTGATGGGTTAGAGGACGTTAATTTACATGTTAAAGGGTTTTTGTCCCTTACCTTCCTTTCCTCCCCCACCACTTATGGGGAACCAGGACAGAAGCAGGAGCACACAGCCTGCCTGCCCTCCCTCCCTCCCTTCCTCTCTCTTCTTTTCTTTTCTTTTCTTTTTTTCTTTCTTTCCTTTTCTTTCCTTCCTTCCTTCTTTCCTTCCTTCCTTCCTTCCTTTCCTTCTCTTTCTTTCTTTTTCTTTCTTTTCCTTCTGTTTCTTTCTTTTTCTTTCTTTTCCTTCCTTCCTTCCTTTGCTTTCTTCTCTTTTTCTTTTCTTTCTTCTGTCCTTCTTTCGTAAACCTATCTCTGTCTTTGTAATTGTATAAAAACTTCAAATATTATGACCCCTTTAATTCTTTCGTTGATTTTTTTATGTGCTTTTTTTTCCCCATTACTTTTTAGGGTGCAAATATTTCATGACTTGGCTCATTACTGGCACCTTGACCTGGAAATCTCAATGGCCATATCTTGTTTTATATCTTGGAGATACTAATTTGTTATATATTCTACAGTATTGGGGAACTGAGCAGCAGATCTGGACCGACTGTGCAGGGGTGTCGTAGGCAGCGTGAGCGCTGAGCTGGCCGCCCCACCCACGTCCCACTGTGGACTTGATTTTACTTTTCTTACCCTCACCCCAGCCAAAGCACATCTAGTAGATCTAGAAGGGGTGTGGAGAGTAGGGATCAGTGCTCCGGTGCCTAGGGAGACAGGGCGAGGGATTACTATGTAGCAACAACTGGAGACAGCCATGTTTTTCAAGCCTCAGAAGCAAGGGTAGGAACTTGGCTTTGCTTCCAGTCTTCCTGCCAGGTGATTCATGAGCTGCAGAGGTCAACACCTATTGAAGCCCAATCCAGCACAACCATGGTAAACGGAGACAACCCCTGTCCTTCTGAATGGAGGCACAGATGCAATTCTGCATTCTTACCAGCTCTTTGGGTGCAGAATCTCATCTGTGCCTCTATTCAGAAGCTTCCAAGTTCTAATTCCACTAGAAGAGACTGCAGAAGGGACAGGGCTCTCTCATTTTTTTTTTAGCAACGGAAAGTACACATCATGAAATTAAAGACAGACCTCAGGAGACTGAACAATTCCAACAGGAGCCCTAAGTCAACTGTTCAAATCATTGTGATCAGGAGAGAAGACTGAAGTGAATGCTGACAGCACATGTTCTCTAACAGAGATGTGGCCAACATCAGTGTCCCCAGCATGGGTGAGCTTGATGCTCTCTCAACTTGAAAGAATTGGAAGTGGCAAGAATTACTCCAGTGCCAGCTGCAAACTTCTACTTCCTCCCTAGGGCCCAGCAAGTCATCCCAGTGCAGGAATCTCATGAATTTTGGTCATGATGGAGACTTTGTTCAAAACAAAACAAAATGAAACAATACCTTAACAGAGCAGAGATAGGCAGGTGTTTGAGTACATTTACTAGCAAGAGAGGGAGGGGACAGAGCCTTCCCATGAGGACAGGTATTATTAATGTCGACATTGCAAGATCACAATTTCTAATGAAGCAAAGACGTTTGCAAAAGTCAGCCTTGACTTGTTCCTGATCTTAAAGGAAAAGCTTTCCATTTTTCACCATTGACTACAATGTTAGCTGTGGGATTTTTATATATGGCCTTTATCATTTTGAGGTAATTTGCTTCTATTTCAACTTCATTGAGTGTTTTTATCATGAAAGGGGAATTTTGTCAAATGCTTTTCCTTCATCTGTTGAGATAATCATGCATTTTTTTCTTCATTAGTTAATGCAGTGTAATACATAGATTGATTTTTCATGTATTGAGCTTTGTACTCCAGAACTAAGTCCCACTTGGTCATAGTGTATAATCATTTTAATGTGCTATAGAATTTGGTTTGCTTGTGTTCTGTTGTGGATTTTTGCATCAATATTCAACAGGGATTTTAGTCTATGGTTTTCATTTCTTATAGTATCTTAGTCTGGCTTTGATTTCAGAGTAATGACAGCCTTATCAAATGATATTGGAAATCTGCCTTCCTCTTCAGTGTTTTGGAAGAAATTGAGAGGAATTAGTGATACTTTTTAAAATGGCAGGTAGAGTTCTGCAGTGAAGCCACATGATCATGGGCCTTTTTGTTGGTAGTGGTGGGTAAGTTTTTGTATATTAATTAAATCTCCTCACAAGTAATAAGTTGGTTCAAATGTTTTATTTCTTCATGAATTAGTATGTTTCTAAGAATTAATCAATTTCTTCTAGGTTATATAATTTGTTGGTGTTTAATTGTTTATAGGACTCTTTTGTGAGCCTTAACGTTTTTGAGAGTTGACAACGTTCTAGCAGCCCTTGCTCTCAGCGCCTCAGCGTCCACTCTGGTGGCACTTGAGAAGCCCTTCAGCCCGCCACTGCACTGTGGGAGCCCCTCTCTGGGCTGGCCGATGCCAGAACCAGCTCCCTCTACTTGCCGGGAGGTGTGGAGGGAGAGGCGTGGGCAGGAACCTAGGCTGCACAAAGTGCTCGCAGTCCAGCGCGAGTTCCGGTGGGCATGGGGAGCGGGGGTGGCGCGGGCTGCACTGCCAGCCCAGGGCAGTGAGGGGCTTAGCACCCTGGCTGGCAGCTGTGGAGGTTGCACCTGGTCCCCCAGCACTGCCAGCCGGCATGCACCCTGCTCGAATTCTAGCCGGGCCTCAGCTGCCTCCCCACTGGGCAGGGCTCAGGACCTGCAATCCGCCATGCCCCAGCCTCCCCCCACCACTGTGGGCTCCTGTGCCGCCCGAGCCTCCCTGACCAGTACTGCTCTGTGTGCTGCAGCGCCCAGTCCCATCGACCGCCCAAGGGCTGAGGAGTGCAGGCACACAGTGCAGGACTGGCCGGCAGCTCTGCCTGCAGCCCTGGTGCAGGATCCACTGGGTGAAGCCAGCTGGGCTCCTGGATCTAGTGGGGACTTGGAGAACTTTTATGTCTGGCTAAGGGATTGTGGACGCCATCAATCAGTACTCTGTGTCTAGCTCAAGGTTTATAAATACACCAATCAGTACTCTGTATCTAGCTAACCTAGTGGGGACTTGGAGAACTTTTCTGTCTAGCACTCTGTGTCTAGCTAAAGGATTGTAAACGCACCAATCAGCACTCTGTGTCTAGCTCTGGGATTGTAAATGCACCAATCAGCACTCTGTCAAAATGGACCAATCAGCTCTCTGTAAAACGAACCAATCAGCTCTCTGTAAAATAGACCAATCAGCTCGCTGTAAAATGGAACAATCAGCAGGATGTGGGTGGGGCCAGATAAAGGAATAAAAGCAGGCTGCTGGCTCCAACCAGCTGCAACCAGCTGGCGTCGTCTTGCACACTGTGGAAGCTTTGTTCTTTTGCTCTTTAGGATAAATCTTGCTGCTGCTCACTCTTTGGGTCTACATTGCTTTTATGAGGTGTTAACACTTATGAGCTGTTAACACTCCTGAAGCCAGCCAGACCGCGAACCCACCAGGAAGAAGGAACAACTCCAGACGTGCTGCATTTAAGAGCTGTAAGACTCACTGCGAAGGTCTGCATCTTCACTCCTGTCAGTGAAACCACGAACCCACCACAAGGAAGAAGCTCCAGACACATCTGAATATCTGAAGGAACAAACTCCGCACACACCATCTTTAAGAACTGTAACACTCACTGCGAGAGTCCGTGGCTTCATTCTTGAAGTCACCGAGACAAAGAACCCACCAATTCTGGACACATTTTGTACCATCAGTTGTAATCTCTTTTCTTGAATTTCTAGTTTTTGTTGAGTTATGTCTCTTTTTTCATAATCTAGTTAAGGGTTTGTAAATTTTTTCAAAAATTTAACTCAATTTTGTTAATTTTTTTCTGTTTTTCCATGCTCTATTTCATTAACTTTGCTCAGGTCTTTATTATTTCCTTCCTTCTCTTAGCTTTGGGTTTAGTTTGTTCTTTTTCTACTTAGAGTTTAAAGTTAGGTTGTTGATTGAATCTCTTCTATTTATGTTCTTATAGTTGTAAAAGTGTATGTAAAAGTGTATGCTTTTACAGCTGTAAATTTTCCACTTAGTACTGGTTTCCAAAACATTTGGAATGTTTTGTTTAAATTTTCATTTATCTTAATATATGTTTTAATTTCCTTTTTAAATTTGTGATCCTTGTATTTTTATCACATTTAGATATACATGTGTTTTCTTTCTGTTCCTGTGCATTGGGATGCAAAATCAGACCACTTTTACTTTCTAAAAAAAAAGTGGAATGAAGAAAGAAAGATCTGGTCTTGTGAATGCTATATGGAAACATTGTACATTTCATTTGTTTTGTCATGCTCACCTCCCTTCATTAATATAAAATTGAATATATAAAGGAAAAGAACCTGGGGTAGAAAAACAAATTTGCACAGTAAAACACCACATGAAGAGAGGTTATACATAATTTCTCAATAGAATCTCAAGTGAACAAAGAAAAAAAATGCTGCTTTCCCAGTGTTGGATAGACTAAGAAAAATAGCTTGCTCAGAAATAATGAATATTCTCAGGATGTGATGATTAGAATGAACTCTAAAATCTAATAAAAATGATTGGATAAACTAGTAAAAGTTATCAATTTTTGCAAAATACATTTCTGAACAGAATACTCATCTATTAAAGAAACTTGTATGCCAATTTCAAAACTTTGCATATTTTAATTGTTAAATTATACGAAGAGTTTATTTTAATCATCAAAATAAGGGATAATAACATTTATTTGATTTATAAAAATCTGATTCTGCTGTGGAATTAGTGAGGTCTTCAAGGAGATAAGGCAGGCCCTATATGGCGGTACTATCAGTATACCAAAACTTGTTTGGCATTTTCTGTTTATTCTTAAACTCTCTCAAACTCCTGATAATTTGCCCATTTTATAATCACATTATTTTTTTTTTGCTCTTGAGATGTTTGAGTTCCTTGTGTATTCTGGATGCTAATTCCCTGTTAGAATTAAATGGGATTAACTCCTGATCCCATATTAATCAAGCTACACTTTGTCACTTCAGAACAGAGGGTGTCACTAGAGATGTGAAACCTCAGGATTTTAAGGTGAGATGGTACTGTGAAAAGGATGAAAATAATATTGGTTTTGTAATTTAAATTCCCACACCCATTATACCTGAATGTAACTTGGATTTGCACTCCGAATATTGGCACCAACTGAAAGAATCATACCTAGTAAGAAAATAAGGTATGTTTTCCAAAAACATGTCCTTGTGAAAACATGGAAATCTAGATGACCTAGTGTTTGGTGATAACTTTAGATAAAATACCAAAAGTATGATTCATTTTAAAAAATGATACATTGGATTTTATTACAATTAAAACTTCTGCTTTGCAAAAGACACTGTCGTGAGAATTTGAAAAGCCACATACTGGGAGAATATATTTGCAAAGACATCTAATAAATGGCCGTTATCCAAAATATACAAATAATACATATACATATAAAATGGAGTACAATTGACACATTTAAAAAATGATATCCTGTCATTTGAAACAACATGGATGGAACTGGAAGTCATTGTGTTAAGTGAAATAAGCCAGGCATAGAAAGACAAACTTCACATGTTCTCACTCACTTGTAGGAGCTAAAAATTAAAACAATTGAACTCATGGAGATAGTGAGTAGAAGGGTAGTTACCAGAGTCTGAGAAGGGTAGTGGAGGAGGAAAGAGGGAAAGGCTAAGGGATACAAAAATACTGTTATATAGAATGAATAAGATCAAGTTTGATAGCATAACATTGTGACTACAGTCAACAATAATTTATTGTACATTTAAAGATAACTAAAAGAGTATAATTACATTATTTGTAACACAAAGAAAGGATAAAACCTTGAGGTGATTTACCTATTTACCCTGATGAAATTATTACTCATTGTATGCCTGTACCAAAACATCTCATGTATCCCTTAAATATATACTTCTATATACCCACAAAAATTAAAAATTAACATATATATGTGTGTGTATGTGTATGTGTGTGTGTGTATATATATACATATATTCAAAGAATACTTAAAACTCAGCAATAAGAAAACAAACAACCCAATTAGAAATTAGGAAAACCTCCGAATATACTCCTAACCAAACTAGATATAAAGATGGAAAATAACATATGAAAATATGCTCAGCATCATACACTACTAGGGAATTGCACATTAAAATAATAATGAGATACCACTACATACATATTAGAATGGCTAAATTCCAAAACATTGACAACACACACATTAAGTTGGGAGAAGTGTCCTTTGAGATAATCAATTCCCTTGTTTCTTCTAAGAGACATGATAAGAAAAACATTGACCTCTTGAGTTTATGTATACATTAAGGGAGAGCTTGGGAAATAACACTTAACCATTATGTGGAGAGTATACTGTAGTCTTTTAAATTTGCCTTTTTAATGCACAAACTCATGCGGTTGGTGTGTGTCCCATGACTCTCTGTGAAGGCTGTATTCAGCAAAACAAAAACACACCCTTGATCAGGAATGATTACTTTTCTTCTAGCCCATGATCATTTGCTGCCTTTGATCTACATCTGTTCCACTTTCTTGCCTCTTTTCTTCTCCATTCCTTAATCTCTACCTTGGCTGGGCTGAATGTGGGTAAGTTGCTTTTTGTCCTTGTTTTTTCCCATTAATATATTGCTTCCTTTTTATACTTTTATCAAATTTAGATATACATTTGTTTTGGGGTTTCTTTTGTCCCACTTCTTTAGGATGCAAAAAGTGGACAACCTTTGTTTTCAATAAAAATGAAAATGAAAATGAGAAATAAAGGTTTCTGCTGTTCTGCATGTAAAACAATTGTACAACACATTTATGTGATCACATTTACATCCTATTATGGACATTCAGGACAAAAAGGGTTTCCTTTAGTTTGATAAAAATGAACCAGAATTGGAACATCTGCAGGTCCTTTGGAAATTTAAATTTTAGTGCCAAAAAATTTGTTTAATCAAATTAATGTTTTTTTTCTTAGCTACATATACTCATTCCGTATGATATTGCTCCCAACGGTGTAAAAGTTATTTCTGAGTGTGGAAACAAATCTCAGGTATTTCGGTGATTGGTAACACTCTAAAACTCAACTCTATCTGACAAAACCTTATTCCTTAGTACTTTTTTTTCCAGTGGGTTTTCTTGTGTGTCACATGAAAAGCACTGACATTGAGTTCATGGAAGATACAAGGTATATAAGATCAGTGTTACACACCTATGTCAAATGGGTGCTGTGATTGGAGGAATTTCCAAGGTTTACTAGATGTCAAAGTCATATCATCTCAGGTGGCCTCTGTATACAAATGGGCTGTCAGCAGCCATCTTATGAATGTTGCTTATGTTTAATCCTTAGCATTTCTGACTGTGTTGTGGGCTTTAAGAATTAAATGCAAATACTTTATATTTTATTATTTAATTCTACTAAAGGTGTTCAAATACATCAATAATTGTCAAGCACTGAAGAGAAAAAAAATCTAGACAATATTTGGATGAATATCTAGCAGCTAGTGAAGTTAAACATTTTCGAACATAAAGGAAAATTAAAAGGTAAATAGACTAAAAGAAAATGTTTAAAAAATTAAATTTTAATAGTCTTTAGCAGTTTTAAATGTTTTTAAGTATTTTATTGTATTAGGTATTATTATGTGTTTTTATAATTTGTTAATTTGCTGATGTAATTGAACATATTACATTTTATATAGGTAAATAAATCACTTTAAAGACACAAACAAATTGAGTTAAATGCCCATGGGTTTTAAATTTAACCATTAACTTTTAGCTTAAAAATTTCATTTGGTCTTTCTTTTTTTCTTTCTTTTCTTTTTTTTTTTCTTTTTTTTTCTTTTTTTTTTTTTTTTTTTTTTTTTTTGAGATGGAGCCTCACTCTGTCGCCCAGGCTGCAGTGCAATATTGCAATCTCGGCTCACTGCAACATCTGCCTCCCAGGTTCAAGCAATTCTCCTGCTCCAGCCTCCCGAGTAGCTAGGATTACAGGCACCTGCCACCATGCCCAACTAATTTTTGTATTTTTAGTAGAGATGGGGTTTCACCATGGTGGCCAGGCAGGTCTCGAACTCCTGATCTCGTGATCCACCTGCCTTGGCCTCCCAAAGTGCTGGAATTATAAGTGTGAGCCACTGGGCCCAGCCCATTTGGTCATTCTTAACACTAAGTTGAATTAAAAGATTAAACTTTACACTCCTTATAAATAGATATGTAGAGTACCTCAACAAATATATGGTGTATCCCTGTTATTAAAACTTAATGGGACTTTGAATTAGAAAGAAATTTCTAAAAAGGCTATGGGGCAGGGAAAGAGGAGGTAATAATGAAAATAAAAGTGGTTGAGAAACTGCTCTATACCCGTGTAGACATGACACAAAGGAAAGCCAAAAGAGAAGTAGAAAGAAACATGAAGACGTTCAGAAAATGGAAGCTAGTATGTTCCCTATTTAAAACCTATGCACAGAGCAAGGTCTTCAGAAAACTTACAGCCCAGGGTTCAGGGTTACTCCTCATCAACCAGCCCAGCAGCATCTTCAGGATTCCCAATGGCATTGCCCTTTGCTTTAATGATGGCCCTGCTGGTGCTTAGCTACAAGTCAAGCTGCTCTCTGGGCTGTAATCCATCTCAAACCCACAACATGAATAACAGGAGGACTTTGATGCTCATGGCACAAATGAGGAGAATCTCTCCTTTTTCATGCCTGAAGGACAGAAATGACTTTGAATTTCCCCAGGAGGAGTTTGATGGCAACCAGTTCCAGAATACTCAAGCCATCTCTCTCCTCCATGAGATGATCCAGCAGACCTTCAATCTCTTCAGCACAAAGGACTCATCTGCTGCTTGGGATGAGACCCTCCTAGACAAATTCTACATTGAACTTTTCCAGCAACTGAATGACCTGGAAGCCTGTGTGATACAGGAGGCTGGGGTAGAAGAGACTCCCCTGATGAATGAGGACTCCATCCTGGCTGTGAAGAAATACTTCCAAAGAATCACTCTCTATCTGATGGAGAAGAAATACAGCCCTTGTGCCTGGGAGATTGTCAGAGCAGAAATCATGAGATCCCTCTCTTTTTCAACAAACTTGCAAAAAAGATTAAGGAGGAAGGATTGAAAACTGGTTCAACATGGAAATGATCCTCATTGACTATACATCATCTCACACTTTAATGAGTTCTTCCATTTCAAAGACTCATGTCTCTTATAACCACCACGAGTTGAATCAAAATTTTCAAATGTTTTCAGGAGTGTAAAGAAGCATCGTGTTCGCCTGTGCAGGCACTAGTCCTTTACAGATGACCACGCTGATGTCTCTGTTCATCTGTTTATTTGAATATTTATTTATTTAACTATTTTAAATATTTAAATTATTTTTTATGTAATATCATGTGTACCTTTACATTGTGGTTAACATAATAATATATGTTCTTCATATTTGGCCAATATATTAATTTCCATTTTCACTAAATTTTTACTATACAAAATTTTTTGTGTTTGTTTATTCTTTAAGATAAAATGCCAAGCCTGACTGTACAACCTGACTTAAAAATAGATGATTTAATTAAGTTACCTATCATAATTCTATTCAAGTTATAGAAAAATACATTTTTCCATACCAGGTTATATGTTGCCTTCAGGATATAAACATGAACATAAAAACTACAGTTCCTGTTCTCTTGTATATTTGACTTTTGTCCAGAAAGAAATCTAAAAATAATAATAATACTGAATTAATATCAGTTATGCTAACTGCTGTATAGTGAGGAAGTAAAAAAGCAATGAATTCCTCTTAGCAGAAGGTAGATTGAGACATGTCTGGAATTAAAAGAAGAGATATTCTCTATAAACTGACTTTCAAACATGTAATTGAAAATGTACATTGCTAGTCAGATATATGAGTTTGCAGTTTCCAAGGAATACCATATCTGGACATTCCTAACTGGCAATGGAAAGGCCAAAAATGAAGGCTGTCATTTGGGGAGCAAGTGGAGAGGGAAAAAAAAGACTTAAACTGCATTCTGAGGACCTTCCACGATTTTAAAGTAGGGGAACAGAAGAGACACAAAGAAAACAGAGGTGAAATACCTTAACAGCAGAAGGACAAGAGGGAATGGTGATAAAAGCATATTTAGAAAATAAATGTGCTTAGAAAAAGAATCAATAGACTTACGAAAAATGTGAATTAAAACTGAGCACTACAGCAAGAAAAGAAATGGCAGTGCAGAGCTTACTGAGAGCTGGATTGATAGAATTAATCAGCAGAAGCCATTTTGGGGTAGGTAGAAGAATTAATGAGAAAAGAAAAATCAAGATAACACATATAGAAAATTGTGGGAGATCTGCCTTTGTAAAGGTGGGAAGTAATAAGTTGGACTCCAAAAAAATGTGGATTTTCTTTTATCTGCATAGTGTTTCCCTTTTGAAAATATATGTCACTGAATAAATTTCATAAATGTGATTCACTGGTAAATCACATTAATACATTTAATATTTTATATATTTAAAGCATAAAATATAACAAGAGTAATTAATCATTATTTTGATTAATACTCTGTTAATTGTCAGTAAAAACTGACACATTTCTATCATAAAATAAAATCAGAAACTGGAAAAGAGATTCTCTTTCTCAATACTTTGGGAATGGGGAAAGGATTCCCTGTTTAATAAATGCTACTGGGAAAACTGGAGAGCCGTATGCAGAAAACTGAAACTGGACCCCTTCCTTACACCTTATATAAAAATTAGCTCAAGATGGATTAAAGACTTATATAAAACCCAAAACCATAAAAACCCTAGAAGAAACATAGGCAATAGCATTCAGGACATAGGCATGGGCGAAGATTATATGATGAAATCACCAAAACCAACTGCAACAAAAGCTAAAATTGACAAATAGCATCTAATTAAAGAGCTTCTGCACAGCAAAAGAAACTATCTATCATCAGAGCGAACGAGCAGCCTAGAGTATGGGAGAAAATTTTTGTAGTCTACCCATCCGACAAAGGTCTAATATCCAGAATGTACGAAGAACTTAAAAAAATTTACCAAAAAAAAAAAAAAAGGCCCATCAAAAAGTAGGCAAAGACATGAACAGACACTTCTTAAAAACAGACATATATGCGGCCAATAAACATAAAAGAAGCTCAGCATCACTGATCACTAGAGAAATGAAAACCAAAACCACCGTGAGATACCATCTCATGCCACTCAGACTGGCGATTACTAAAAAGTCAGGAAATAACAGATGCTGGTGAAGCTGTAGAAAAATAGGACAGATTTTTTTACTTCTTCCAAAAATGCCTTAGTGATTTTGAGAGGGCTTGCATTGTATCTGTGTATTGCTTAGGATAGTTTGAAAATCATAACAATGACAGGCTTCCCAATCCATGAACAGAAATGTCTTTTCATTTCTCTTCCTTAATTTCTTTCAGCAGTGTTTGCTAGTTTTCAATATATAAATCTTTTTCCACTTTGTTTAAGTTTTTTCCTGAGTACTTTACTGTTTTGATGCTATTGCAAATGGGTTTTGTTTTTTTAGTTTCCTTTTCAGATTTGTCCATTGTTAGCATATAAAAATGCTACTTATTTTTGCATCTTAATTTTATATTTTACAACTTTGCTGAATTCATTTATTAGTTCTAATAGTTTGTATGTGAGTGTGTGTATGTGTGTAAACTTAGAGTTTTCTACATACACGATCAGGCTATCTGAAAAAAGATTATTTTACTTCTTCCTTTCCAATATGAATGCTTTTTATTTCTTTTTCTTGTTAATTGCTATGGCTAGATCTACAAATGTTATGTTATATAAAAGTGGTAAGAGTGGCCTCCCTGCCTTGTTCCTCATCTTAGAGGAAAAGCTTTCAGTTTCTCACCATTGAATATAATGTTAATTGTGGGATTCTCGTATATGGTCTTTATTATGTTGAGCTAACTTCCTTTTATTCCAAGTTTGTCGAATGTTTTTTATCATGAAAGGATATGAAATTTGGTCAATTTCTTTTTCTGTATCTATAGAGATTGTTATGTATATTTTTCATTCATTTTGTTAATGTGATGTATTGCATTGATTAATTTTCATATGTTGAAACATTCTTCCAACCGAGTAGTAAATCCCCCTTGGTCATGATGTATAATCCTTTTATTGTGCTGTTGAATTTGGTTTACAAGTATTTTAGTGAGGATTTGTGTATCAATATCTATCGGGGAAATGGATCTGTAGTTTTCTTGCAGTATCCTTATGTGGCTTTGACATCAGGGAAATGCTCGTCTCATGAAATGAGTTTGAAACTATTCCTTCCTCTTCAATTTTTTGGAAGCTTTTGAGAAAGATTGGTGTTAATTCCCTAAATGTTTGATAGAATTATCCACTGAAGCCATCCGATTATGTTTTGCTGCTGCTGTTGTTGTTGTTGTTGTTGTTGTTGTTTTTGTTATTGGGAAGTTTGATGACTGATTCGATCTCCTTGCTAGTTATAGGTCTAGTCAGATTTTTTGTTTATTCACAATTTGGTCTTGGTAAGTTGTTTGTTTCTAGGAATTTATATATTTCTTCCAGGTTAATCAATTTGTTGGAGTATAATTGCTCATAGTAGTCTGTTATAATCCTTTTTACTTATTTATCTATCTATGTATTTATTTATTTATTTATTTAGAGACGGAGTCTCTCTCTGTCGACCGGGCTGGAGTGCAGAGGCGAGATCTCCACTCACTGCAAGCTCTGCCTCCAGAGTTCAGGCCATCTCCTGTCTCAGCCTCCTGAGTAGCTGAGACTACAGGCACCCGCCACCAAGCCTGGCTAATTTCTTTTTGTATTTTTAGTAGAGATGGGGTTTCACTGTGTTAGCTCGGATGGTCTCGATCTCCTGACCTCGTGATCCGCCTGTCTCGGCCTCCCAGAGTGCTGGGATGACAGGCGTGAGCCACCGCGCTCGGCCAATCCTTTTTACCTCTATGCCATCAGTTGTTATGTGTCCTCTGTTATTTCTGATTTTTATTTGATTTTTCTCTACTTATCTCTTAATACACTTCAGGGTTTGTCAATTTTGTTGATCCTTTCAAAAGACCAACGCTTAGTTCCATTGATTTTTTAATTGCTTTTCTATTCTGTATTTTATTAATTTCTTTATTAATAAAATTTCATCTTTCTTATTTTCTTCCTCTTCCTAGCTATGTGTTTATTTCTTCTTTTTCTACTTCCTTAACTTGTAAAGTTAGTTCATTGGTTTGAGGTCTTTCTTCTTTTTTAATATAAGCCTTTATAGCTTTCAATTTCCTCTTTAGCTGTTTTCACAGCATCACATACATTTTGGTATGTTGTGTTTTCATTTTCATCTCACTCAAGATATTTTCTAAGCTCTTTCGTCTTTCTTACTTTCTTCCTCTTCCTAGCTATGTGTTTATTTCTTCTTTTTCTAGTTCCTTAACTTTTAAAGTTAGTTCATTGGTTTGAGGTCTTTCTTCTTTTTTAATATAAGCTTTTATAGCTTTCAACTGATCCTTTCAAAAGACTAACGCTTAGTTCCATTGATTTTTTAATTGCTTTTCTATTCTGTATTTTATTAATTTCTTATTAATAAAATTTCTTCTTTCTTATTTTCTTCCTCTTCCTAGCTGTGTGTTTATTTTTTCTTTTTCTACTTCCTTAACTTGTGAAATTTGTTCATTGGTTTGAAGCCTTTCTTCTTTTTTAATATAAGCTTTTAAAGCTTTCAGTATCCCCTTTAGCTCTGTTTTCACTGCATCACATATATTTTGGTAAGATGTATTTTCATTTTCATCTGTCTCAAGATATTTTCTAAGTTCCCTTCTGGTCATTCTTTTCTTTTATTATACTTTAAGTTCTAGGGCACATGTGCAAAGCTTGCAGGTTTGTTAAATAGCCCTACATGTATCATGTTGGTTTGCTATACCCATTAACTCATCATTTACATTAGGTATTTCTCCTCTTACAGGTTTATCACATTTAGACCTACATTTGTTTTCTTTTTGTTCTCACAAATTAAGATGAAAAATCAGACCACTTTCACTTTCTAGGAAAAGTGAAGTGAGAAATATAAATATATTTGTTGTTGTGAATGCCACATAGAACCACCGTATAGCCCATTTAAAAATTATATTTATATTGTTTCATCGACACTAACCTGAATATAAAAATCAAAGAAATCAAAATATAAACAAATTTTCACAGTAAAACACTACATAAAAATGTGTATGCAAAAATTCCCAATACAATCTCAAGTGAAAAAAGAAAAAATACTCTCTCTCCCAGTGTTTTAAAGACTAAGAATAATAACTTGGGCAAACTTGCCCTGTATTCTCAGAGTCTGATAATAAGGATGAGCCCAAAATTCAATACAAGCTTGTTGACTGGATAAACTACTAAATTAATGTATAAAATATACGTTTCTGAAATGAAGACTCCTTTATTATGGAAACCCTGGTGCACATTTCACAATGTATAATATTTTAATTGTTCAATGATATGAAGAATTTAAATGAATCATTTAAAATAATGAATAATAAAATGTGTTTGTTTCTAAAATTTCTAAATTTCTAAAATGTGGTTATTTTCTAAAATTGATCCATTTCATAATCTCTACCTTTATATAAACAGGCTCATTTTCTACTAGTGTCATCTAAAGATTATCACATGATTTGAAGCTGAAATTTATAAATGATGGAAAAATGATGTCACAAGTATTTACAGTTCACATACACATTCTGGGGATTTGATCCAGGGAAGGAAAGCTGTAGGATTATCTGGGGGACAGAGGCTATTATTCCCTACTTTTGGGAATAGTAACTTGTCTGATTCCTATAAACTGTGTGAATTGGAGAGTTTGAATTTAGATATGTGAATCTGTATTTGACAACAGGCTAGTTATTTTCAATTATAACAAAGTAGAGGGCAGATCAGAGATGAAGTCATAAATGGTTAATATAGTGCTGGGCAGAGGATGATATTGTGCTGCTCTTGCAATTGGAATCCCTAGATCTACATGCACCTTAAAAAAACTAAAATCCCAGTCGTTTTAGCAGTAAACTACATGGGCATTATTGACTCTCAATAAGAGCTGAATGGACATTTTTGTCATTGTCTATTATAATCCCAGCAAATATGGCCATGATGAAGCAAAATAGCCTCATTCTTGAACACTTCCTAGTAGAAGAAAAAATGACAAACTAGTAAAAACTCCACTTACTAAATAGCTGATTGGCTAAAGCAGAGCTCATTCCATTTAAGGACTCAGCCTCTATAGGGCTGAGACAAACTAACTTCTTATACAAAATAAAAAGTTAGAGTCAGAGTTCAGGACCCCTCTGAAAGTTGATTCTTTACATGATGATATTCAATATTTATAAATTTATGAATTTAGAACAAAGATGATCTTTTTTATTCGATAAGAATTGACTTGGATAGGAACTTCTGAAAACCTTTAGGGAATTTGAACTTCGATGAAAAATGCCAAAATGACTTAATTGATAATATTTTCTAAGTCACATATGTTTATTGGAATGATACTTCTTTGAAGGGTACAAAAATTAGTTCTCATAGTATAAACAAGTCTGACATATTACAACAGCTCGTGACCTCCAACAAGTCTATCCAACAAAATTTGATTGCTTAATATTCATCTTTCTCACTGGGTTTTGTTGTGTATCACATGAGAAGCACTAATATTGAGTTCATGAAGATACACAAAATATTTGCAAGATCAGTGTTAAAAACCTATGTCAAATAGATGACTGTGATTGGAGGACTTGTTGTCCATTTTTTTGCTGGGTCTTAAAGTCTTATCACAATATGTGGATTTAACCTGCATACCTTTGGGCTGCCATTGACTGTCTTATGGTTATTACTTATGTTTTCTCCTCAGTTCTTCAGGATGTTTTGTAGACTTTGAGAATTCATTGCAAATACCTTATATTTTATGATTTATTTCTGCTAAAGTTATACAACACATCAATATGTATGTCAAGTGCTGAAAAGAAAAAAGTGTTGGCAATATCTGGATTAATATTGCAGCTAGTGAAGTTTACAAATTATTTTCTCGTATAAAGCAAAATTCAAAGCTTCATATACTGTGAGAAAAATTTTAAACAACTGGTTCATTTTTTTGGAATTTTGAATGATTAGGTATGTCATTACATTCATATGATTAATGTGTATTTATATAGATTTTTATTTTGCATATGTAATTTGATACAACAATATTTACATGAACAAATTACATTAAAAGTTATTCTACAATTATACTCATCAAATTAAGTTAAATGTCAATAGCTTTTAAACTTAGATTTTAGGTTAACTTTTCTGTCATTCTTAACTTTACATCAAATAAAAAGAGCAAACTTTATAGTCTTTATCTGTGAAGTAGAGGTTTACACAGTATACATAAATAGATAGGCCAAATCTGTGTTATTAAAATTTTATGAAGATTTCAATTAGAAAAAAAATACCATAAAAAGTTTTGAGTGCAGGGGAAAAGTAGGCAATGATGAAAAAAATGAAAAGCATCTTTAAACATATGTAGAGAGTGAATAAAGAAAGCAAAAACAGAGATAGAAAGTAAAACTAGGGCATTTAGAAAATGGAAATTATTATGTTCACTATTTAAGACCCATGCACAGAGCAAAGTCTTCAGAAAACCTAGAGGCCAAGGTTCAAGGTTACCCACCTCACGTAGCCTAGCAATATTTGCAACATTCCAATGGCCCTGTCCTTTTCTTTACTGATGGCCGTGGTGGTGCTCAGCTACAAATCCATCTGCTCTCTGGGCTGTGATCTGCCTCAGACCCACAGCCTGGGTCATAGGAGGGCCTTGATACTCCTGGCACAAATGCAAAAAATCTCTCTTCCCTCCTGCCTGAAGGACAGAAATGACTTTGCATTCCCCCAGGAGTTTGATGGCAACCAGTTCCAGAAGGCTCAAGCCATGTCTGTCCTCCATGAGATGATCCAGCAGACCTTCAATCTCTTCAGCACAAAGGACTCATCTGCTGCTTGGGATGAGACCCTCCTAGACAAATTCTACATTGAACTTTTCCAGCAACTGAATGACCTGGAAGCCTGTGTGATACAGGAGGCTGGGGTAGAAGAGACTCCCCTGATGAATGAGGACTCCATCCTGGCTGTGAGGAAATACTTCCAAAGAATCACTCTCTATCTGATGGAGAAGAAATACAGCCCTTGTGCCTGGGAGGTTGTCAGAGCAGAAATCATGAGATCCCTCTCTTTTTCAACAAACTTGCAAAAAAGATTAAGGAGGAAGGATTGAAAACTGGTTCAACATGGAAATGATCCTCATTGACTATACATCATCTCACACTTTAATGAGTTCTTCCATTTCAAAGACTAATTTCTCCTATAACCACCACGAGTTGAATCCAAATTTTCAAATGTTTTCAGGAGTGTAAAGAAGCATCGTGTTTGCCTGTGCAGGCACTAGTCCTTTACAGAAGGCCGTGCTGATGTCTCTGTTCATCTATTTATTTAAATATTTACTTATTTAACTATTTTTAAGATTTAAATTATTTTTATGTAATATCATGTGTACCTTTACATTGTGGTTAATGTAACAATATATGTTCTTCTTATGTAGCCAATATATTAATTTCTTTTTCATTAAATTTTTACTACACAAAATTTCTTGTGTTTGTTTATTCTTTAAGATAAAACACCAATCCTGACTGTACACCTTGACTTAAAAATAGATGATTTAATTAAGTTAACTATCAATTTTATTCAAGTTATAGAACAATATATTTTTCTATACCAGGTTATATGTTGACTTCAAGATATAAACGTGAGCATAAAAAATACAGTTCCTATTCTCTTGTATCTTTGATTTTTGTCCAGAAAGAAATCTAAGAACAATAATAATGCTGAGTTAATGTCAGTTATGCTGACTGCTGAATTGTGAGGAAGTAAAAAAACAATGAATTCCTCTTAGCAGAAGGTAGATTGAGACATGTCTGGAAATTAAAGCAGAGATATTCTCTGTAAACTGACTTTCAACATGTAATTGAAAATGTACATTGCCAGTCAGATAAATGAGTTTGCAGTTTTCAAGGAATACCATATCTGGACATTCCTAACTGGCAATTGAAAGGCCAAAAATGAAGGCTGTCATGTGGGGAACAAGTGGAGAAGGAAAAAAAGACTTAAACTGGATTCTGAGGACCTTCCAACGTTTAAGTGTGGGAACAGAAGAGACACAAAGAAAACAGACGTGGAATACCTTAATATCAGAAGGGCAAGAGGGAATGGTGATAAAAGTGTATTTAGAAAATAAATGTGCTTAGAAAAAAATCAACAAACTTATGGAAAATGTGAGTTAAAACTGAGCACTACAGCAAGAAAAGAGATGGCAGTGCAGAGCTTACTGAGAGCTGGATTGATAGAATTAATCAGCAGAAGCCATATTGGGGTAGGTAGAAGAGTGAATGAGAAAAGAAAATCAAGATAACACATACGGAAAATTGTGAGAGATCTGCCTTTGCAATGGAGGGAAGTAATAAGGTTGCACTCTCCAAAAATGTGGATTATCTTTTATCTGCATAGTGTTTCCCTTTTGAAAATATATGTCGCTGAATAATTTTCATAAATGTGATGCATTGGTAAATCATATTAATACACTTACTTTTTATATATTTAAAGCATAAAATATAAAATTATTTACAATAGTAATTGATCAAAATTTTGATTAATTCTGTTAAATATCAGTAAAAACTGACACATTTCTTTCATAAAATAAAATCAGAAACTGGAAAAGAGATTCTCTTTCTCAATACTTTAGGAATGGGGAGAAGATTCCCTATTTAATAAATGGTGCTGGGAAAACTGGAGAGCCATAAGCATAAAACTGAAACTGGACCTGTTCCTTACACGTTATACAGAAATTAACTCAAGATGGATTAAACACTTAAATGTAAAACCCAAAACCATAAAAACCCTAGAAGAAAACTTAGGCAATAGCGTTCAGGACATAGGCATGGACAAAGGTTTTATGATGAAATCACGAAAAGCAACTGCAACAAAAGCTAAAATTGACAAATGGCATCTAATTAAAGAGCCTTTGCACAGCAAAAGAAGCTATCAATCATCAGAGCAAACAGGCAGCCTACAGAATGGGAGAAAATTTTTGCGGTCTACCCATCTGACGAAGGTCTAATATCCAGAATGTACAAGGAACGTAAACAAATTTACAAAAAAAAAAAAAGCCCCATCAAAAACTTGGCAAAGGACATGAACAGATGCTTCTCAAAAGAAGACTTTTATGTGGCCAATAAACATGAGAAAAGCTCAACATCACTGATCATTACAGAAATGCAAATCAAAACTACAATGACATACCATCTCATGCCACTCAGAATGGCGATTATTAAAAAGTCAGGAAATAACAGATGCTGGTGAAGCTGTGGAAAAATAGGAAAGGTTTTACACTGTTGGTAGGAATGTAAATTAGTTCAACCATTGTGGAAGACAGTGTGGCAATTCATCAAGGATCCAGAACCAGAAATACCATTTGACCCAGCAATCCCATTGCTGAGTATATACCCAAAGAAATATAAATCATTCTATTATAAAAATACATGCACGTGTATGTTTATTGCAGCACTATTTACAATAGCACAGACAAGAAACCAACCAAAATGACCATCAATGATAGACGGGATTAAAAAAAAATTGTGCTTAAATTCTAGGTGACGAGTTGATAGGTGCAGCAAACCACCATGGCACACGTATACCTATGTAACAAATCTGCTCATTCTGCACATGTATTCCAGGACTTAAAGCAATGTCAAAAAAACAGAAAGGAAGAAAGTTGGTCAAAATCAGCTGAAAATGCAACATCTCCTCAGAGAGCAGGACATGGTTGCGTATAATTGGGGAAAAAAGGAGATTAATAATTATTTAGGAAATCCCAATACAAAATTTACACATCAGGTATAAATCACAAGAAATTATTTTACATTGAAATTCCATTCTGCTTGCATATATTTTTTTAGGCAGCCTAAAAAACAAAAAACAGAATTCTGTCATGAATTGTAAAGAGGCTGAAAAATGGTCTCACCTCATTTCAAAGTCCTATTTACATTCAGTCAGGAAATGGTGGCTTGTAGAAATACCTGACAGAGGAGCAGCATCTAGAGTGAAGTGCAGAATACACGTGTTGATGGTTAACTGATTCTGGCACCTGGCACATTCGTTTCCTGGCTCTCAGAATTCCAGAGGACACTCCCATATGAAGGTAGTCTCCTAAACTTAAGTAAAATATACATCTTTGCTGGTTCTGGGAGCTGACACACTTTCCCCTTTCTTCCCTGCTTTTCTGTATCCCATTTTTCACTCCCGTATCACATTAGTTTCCTTCCTCTTCCTCTAGAAATCGGCACCGTGCTCTCTTCTTCACTCATCATTAGCCTGCACTGACTCTTCACACACCTGTTTTCAGTTCTCTTGTGGGTTTTACCCATCACTTTCCCCTTAAGAGTACAAAATCACAAATGAAAGCAGAAGTTCAATAAAAGTTCTAGGTTTTTCAGAAACTCTTTTATAAAATATTCCTTTTCCTTTCTTATGATGAATATTTCTGACAAAGAGGGAATGTCTCTGTTACAATGACATAACAGTAGCTTAGCAAATGAAATAAAAGGCAGGTTTGGAGACTATTACAACATTTACAGGGAATGAGCGCCCCCAACTGGTCAAAATGCATCAAGACGGCAACCAAGTCTGTGAACAGGCTGCTAATGCATAAGTAGGCCTCCTGACTGGAGGTGTATCTTCATAGCTAAAAAGAGGCTCTTCCCAAGAAAGAACTGACCCCGGTACTGGAATTAACCCATTTCCTTAACTTTTGGATCTTAGAGAGAGAAAATACTCCCAGCTTCAGGCAGGACATGTCCTCTTGGGGCAATGGACAGCTATGGGGAAAGAGAAAGGGTCAGGATGTGTGCCTTTCCTCCAACCTGCCCAGCCTCCCCGGGGCTTCCTAACTTATCCCTTCCTATATGTATTGTGCAACACTAAGAATTAGAACAGCCTCCCAATCTGGGTGTAGAACTTCAAGGGAATTTGACTTTTGGGCTCTATCAAGGTTGTGGAACTTTTCATAGATGATATCCTGAAATATATTTTCCAAGTTGTTTGTTTTCTCCCTGTCTCTTCTAAGGATGCAAGTGATTCCTAGATTTGGCCTCTTTATACAGTCCCCTGTTTCTTGGAGGTTTGTTCATTGCTCTTCATTCTTTTTTCTTTAGTTTTGTCTGACTGTCTTATTTCGGAGAACCAGTCTTCAAGTCCTGAGATTCTTTCCTCAGCTTGGTCTATTCTGCTGTTAATACTTGTGATTGCATTGTGAAACTCTTATAGTGTTTTTTAGATCTATTAGGTCCATTAGGTTGTTTTTCATACTGGCTGTTTTGTCTGTCGGCTCCTGTATCCTTTGATTGTGATTCTTAGTTTCCTTGGTTTAGGTTTTACTGTTTTCCTGAATCTCAGTGAAATTCCGTTCTATCCATATACTGAATTATATCTCTGTCACTGTAGCTAACTCATTTTGGTTAAGAACCCTTGTTGGAGAACTAGTGTGATTATTTGAAGGACATAAGAAACTCCGTCCATTTGAGTTACTGTAGTTCTTGCATTGGTTCTTTCTCATCTCTGCATATGGGAGTGTAGCTTGAGTTCAATCAATAAATAGACTTCTTTTCTGGATGTTTTCACAGGGCTGCAGCTTTGTGCAGGGTCTTTATTTGTAGCTGACTTGTCTTTGGTTTAATGAGGGTATGTTAGTGAGATATTTTAGTGTTGAAGCTTTGGGCATGATCTAGTAGGTGACCCTTAGGTGTGGTGGTCAGTTGTCAGGCTTAGTCATGTGGCTCCCCTATATTGTTGTTGTTATTGGGAAGTTTGATGACTGATTTGATCTCCTTGCTAGTTATAGGTCTAGTCAGATTTTTTTGTTTATTCATGATTTGGTCTTGGTAAGTTGTTTGTTTGTAGGAATTTATTTATGTCTTATAGGTTAATCACTTTGTTGGAGTATAATTGCTCATAGTAGTCTGTTATAATCCTTTTTACTTCTTCTTTTTTTTTTTTTTTTTTGGAGACCAAGTCTCGCTGTGTCGCCCAGGCTGCAGTGCAGTAGCACGATCTCCACTTACCGCAAGCTCTGACTCCCGGGTTCAGGCCATGCTCCTGCCTCATCCTCCTGAGTAGCTGGGACTACAGGCACCTACCACCATGCCCAGCTAATTTCCTTTTGTATTTTTAGTAGAGATGGGGTTTCACTGTGTTAACTAGGATGGTCTCGATCTCCTGAGCTTGTGATCTGCCCGCCTCGGCCTCCCAAAGTGCTGGGATGACAGGCGTGAGCCACCGCTCCTGGCCAATCCTTTTTACTTCTATGCCGTCAGTTGTTTTATGTCCTCTGTTATTTCTGACTTTCATGTGATTTTTTCTCTACTTATCTCTTAATATAGTTTAGGGTTTGTCAATTTTGTTGATCCTTTCAAAAGACCAATGTTCACTTCCATTGATTTTTTAATTGCTTTTCTTTCCTTTTTATTATTTTTTTATTACACTTTAAGTTCTAGGGTACATGTGCACAACGTGCAGGTTTGTTACATATGTATACATATGCCATGTTGGTGTGCTGCACCCATTAACTCGTCATTTACATTAGGTATATTTCCTAATGCTATCCCTCCCTTCTACCCCCTAGCCCACCACAGGCTCTGGTATGTGATGTTCCCATTCCTGTTTCCAAGTGTTCTCATTATTCAATTCCCACCGATGAGTGAGAACATGCGGTGTTTGTTTTTTTTGTCCTTGTGATAGTTTGCTGAGAATAAGGGTTTCCAGCTTCATCTATGTCCCTACAAAAGGCATGAGCACATCTTTTTTATGGCTCCATAGTATTCCATGGTGTCTGTGTGCCACATTTTCTTTTCTTTTCTTTTTTTTTTTTTTTTTTTGAGACGGAGTCTCGCTTTGTCGCCCAGGCTGGAGTGCAGTGGTGTGACCTCGGCTCACTGCAAGTTCCTCCTCCTGGGTTCATGCCATTCTCCTGCCTCAGCCTCCTGAGTAGCTGGGACTACAGGCACCCGCCACCATGCCTGGCTAACTTTTTTGTATTTTTAGTAGAGACAGGGTTTCACCATGTTAGCCAGGCTGGTCTCGATCGCCTGACCTTGTGATCCGCCCACCGTGGCCTCCCAAAGTGCTGGGATTACAGGTGTGAGCCACCACGCCCAGCCATGTGCCACATTTCCTTAATCCAGTCTATCATTGAGGGACATCTGGGTTGGTTCCAAGTTTTTGCTATTGTGAATAGTGCCACAATAAACATACATGTGCATGTGTCTTTATAGCAGCATGATTTATAATACCTTTCGGTATAAACCCAGTAAAGGGATGGCTGGGTCAAATGGTATTTCAAGTTAATTGCTTTTCTATTCTGTATTTTATTAATTTCTGCTTTAGTCTTTCTTATTTTCTTCCTCTTCCTAGCTCTGTGTTTATTTCTACTTTTTCTACTTCCTTAATTTGTAAAGTTAGTTCATTGGTTTGAGGTCTTTCTTCTTTTTAAATATAAACTTTTATAGCTTTCAATTTCCCCTTTAGCTCTGTTTTCACTGCATCACATACATTTTGTTATGTTGTGTTTACATTTTCATCTGTCTCAAGATATTTTCTAAGTTCCCTTCTGGTCATTCTTTCCTTTATTATACTTTAAGTTCTAGGGTACATGTGCAAAACATGCAGGTTTGTTAAATAGCTATACATGTGCCATGTTGCTGTGCTGCACCATTAACTCATCATTTACATTAGGTATTTCTCCTCTTACATGTTTATCACATTTAGACATACATTTGTTTTCTTTTTGTTCCCATAAATTAAGATGAAAAATCAGACCACTTTTACCTTCTAGGAAAAGTGAAGTGAGAAATATAAATATATTTGTTGTCATGAATGCCACACAGAACTACTGTATAGCCCATTTAAAAATTATATTCATATTCTTTCATTGACACTAACCTGAATATGAAAATCAAAGAAATCAAAGTATAGAAAAACAAATTTTCACAGTAACATACTATGTAAAAAATGAATATGCAAAAATTCCCAATACAATCTCAAGTGAACAAAGGAAAAATACTCTCTCCCCCAGTGTTTCAAAGACTAAGAACAATAACTTGGGCAAAATTGCCCTGTATTCTCAAGGTCTGATAAAAAGGATAGGCTCAAAATTCAATACAAATTTGTCGACTGTATAAACTACTAAATTCATGTACAAAATATGCATTTGTGAAATGAAGACTCCTCTATTATGGAAACCACTGTGCACATTTCACAATGTAGAATATTTTAATTGTTCAGAGATATGAAGAATTTGAATTATTTAAAATAATGAATAATAAAATGTGTTTGGTTATTTTCTAAAATTGATCCATTTCATAATCTCTACCTTTATATAAACAGGCTCATTTTCTACTAGTGTCTTCTGAAGATTATCACATGATTTGAAGCTGAAATTTATAAATGATGGAAAAATGATGTCACAAGTATTTATAGTTCACATACACATTCTGGGGATTTGATCCAGGGAAGGAAAGCTGTAGGATTATCTAGGGGACAGAGGCTATTATTCCCTACTTTTGGGAATAGTAAATTATCTGATTCCTATAAACTGTGTGAATGGGAGAGTTTGAATATAGACATGTGAATCTGTATTTGACACCAGGCTGGTTATTTTCAATTATAACAAAGTAGAGGGCAGATCAGAGATGAAGCCATAAATGGTTAATATAGTGCTGGGCAGAGGATGATATTGTGCTGCTCTTGCAATTGGGATCCCCAGATCTACATGCACCTTAAAAAACTAGAATCCCACTGGTTATAGCAGTAAACTAAATGGGCATTATTGATTCTCAGTAAGAGCTGAATGGAAATTTTTATCATTGTCTATTATAATCCCAGCAAATATGGCCATGATGAAGCAAAATAGCTTCATTATTGAACACTTTCCAGTAGAAGAAAACATGAGAAACTAGTAAAAACTCCACTTACTATGTAGCTGATTTGCTAAAGCAGAGCTCATTCCATTTAAGGACTTGGTATCTATAGGGCCAAGACAAACTAACTTCTTATGCAAAATAAAAAGTTAGAGCCAGAATTCAGGACCACCCTGAAAGTTAATTCTTTACATGATGATATTCGATATTTATAAATTTATGATTTTAGAACAAAGATGGTCTTTTTTATTTGATAATTATTGACTTGGATAGGAACTTCTGAAAACCTTTAGAGAATCTGAACATCAATGAAAAATGACAAAAATGATTTAATTGATAATATTTTCTAAGTCACAGATGTTTATTGGAATGATAATTCTTCGAAGGGTACAAAAATTAGTTCTCATAGTATAAACAAGTCTGACATATTACAATAGTTTGTGACTCTCCAACAACAACTCTATTCAACAAAATTTGATTGCTTAATATACACCTTTCTCATTGGGTTTTGTTGTGTATCACATGAGAAGCACTGATATTGAGTTCATGAAGATACACAAAATATCTGCAAGACCAGTGTTACAAACCTATGTCAAATAGATGACTGTGCTTGGAGGACTTTCAGTCCATTTTTTGCTGGATCTTAAAGTCTTATCACAATTTGTAGCTTTAGCCCGCATAACTTTGGGCTGCCATTGACTATCTTAGGGTTATTACTTATATTTGATCCGCAGTTTTTCAGGATGTTTTGTAGACTTTGAGAATTACATAGCTTATATTACAGGATTTATTTCTACTAAAGTTATTCAACACATCAATATTTATGTCAAGTACTGAAAAGAAAAAAGTGTTGGCAATATCTGGATGAATACTGCAGCTAGTGAAGTTTACAAATTATTTTCTTATATAAAGCAAACTTCAAAGCTTTGAGAAAAATGTTTAAAAACTATTGATTCATAATTTTAGAAGTTTTGAATTATTAAGTATGTAATTACATTCATATGATTAATGTGTATTTATACAGATTTTTATTTTGCATATTTAATTTGATACAACAAAATATACATGGACAAATTACATTAAAAGTTATTCCACAGTTATACCCCTCAAATTAAATTAAATGTCAATAGCTTTTAAACTTAGATTTTAGTTTAACTTTTCTGTCATTCTTAACTTTACATTGAATAAAAAGAGCAAAGTTTATAGTTTTTATCTCTGAAGTAGAGGTATACACAGTATACATAAATAGATATGCCAAATCTGTGTTAATAAAAGTTCATGAAGATTTCAATTAGAAAATAATACCATAAAAAGTTTTGAGTGCAAGGGAAAAATAGGCAATGATGAAAAACATCTTTCAACACATGTAGAGAGTGAATAAAGAAAGCAAAAACAGAGATAGAAAGTAAAACTAGAGCATTTAGAAAATGGAAATTAGTATGTTCACTATTTAAGACCCATGCACAGAGCAAAGTCTTCAGAAAACCTAGAGGCCAAGGTTCACCTCAAGTAGCCTAGCAATATTTGCAACATCCCAATGGCCCTGTCCTTTTCTTTACTGATGGCCGTGGTGGTGCTCAGCTACAAATCCATCTGCTCTCTGGGCTGTGATCTGCCCCAGACCCACAGCCTGGGTCATAGGAGGGCCTTGATACTTCTGGCACAAATGGGAAGGATCTCTCCTTTCTCCTGTCTGAAGGACAGACGTGACTTTGGATTCCCCCAGGAGGAGTTTGATGGCAACCAGTTCCAGAAGGCTCAAGCCATGTCTGTCCTCCATGAGATGATCCAGCAGACCTTCAATCTCTTCAGCACAAAGGACTCATCTGCTGCTTGGGAACAGAACCTCCTAGAAAAATTTTCCACCGAACTTTACCAGCAACTGAGTGACTTGGAAGCCTGTGTGATACAGGAGGCCGGGGTGGGAGAGACTCCACTGATGAATGAGGACTCCATCCTGGCTGCGAGGAAATACTTCCAAAGAATCACTCTCTATCTGATGGAGAAGAAATACAGCCCTTGTGCCTGGGAGGTTGTCAGAGCAGAAATCATGAGATCCCTCTCTTTTTCAACAAACTTGCAAAAAAGATTAAGGAAGAAGAATTGAAAACTGGTTCAACATGGACATGATCCTCATTGACTGACACATCGTCTCACACTTTTATGAGTTCTTCCATTTCAAAGACTCATTTCTCCTATAAACACCACGAGTTGAAAGAAAATTTTCTAATGTTTTCAGGAGTGTAAAGAAGCATCGTGTTTGCCTGTGCAGGCACTAGTCCTTTACAGATGACCACGCTGATGTCTCTGTTCATCTATTTATTTATTATTTATTTATTATTTATTTTTATTTTTTTTTTCTTGAGACAGAGTCTCGCTCTGTCACCCAGGCTGGAGTGCAGTGTCATCTGTTTATTTAAATATTTATTTATTTAACTATTTTTAAGATTTAACTTATTTGTATGTAATATAATGTGTACCTTTACATTGTGGTTAATGTAATAACATATGTTCTTCATATTCTTAGCCAGTATATTAATTTCCTTTTTCATTAAATTTTTACTATACAAAATTTCTTGTGTTTTTTATTCTTTTTTTTATCATACTCTAAGTTCTAGGGTACATGTGCACAACGTGCAGGTTTGTTACGTATGTATACATATGCCATGTTGGTGTGCTGCACCCATTAACTCATCATTTACATTAGGTATATCTCCTAATGCTATCCCTCCCTGCTACCCCCACCCCACTACAGGCCCTGGTGTGTGATGTTCCCCTTCCTGTGTCCAAGTGTTCTCATTGTTCAATTCCCACCTATGAGTGAGAACATACAGTGTTTGGTTTTCTGTTCTTGCAATAGTTTGCTAAAAATATAGAACGCTTCACAAATTTGCATGTCATCCTTGCACAGGGGCCATGCTAATCTTCTCTGTATGATTCCAATTTTAGTATATGTGCTGCAGGAGTGAGCACTGTTTGTTTATTCTTTAAGATTAAATGCCAAGCCTGACTGCACAACCTGACTTAAAAAAAGATGATTTAGTTAAGTTACCTATCATAATTTTATTCAAATATGGAAAAATACATTTTTTTATACCTGGTTATATGTTGCCTTCAAAATATAAATGGGAACATAAAAAATACAGTTCCTGTTCTCTTGTATCTTTGAATTTATCCAGAAAGAAATCTAAAAACAATAATAATGTTGAATTAATATCAGTTATGCTAACTGCTGTAACGTGAGGAAGTAAAAAAAACAATGAATTATGCATAGCAGAAGGTAAATTGAGACATGTCTGGAATTAAAAGCAGAGATATTCTCTGTAAACTGACTTTCAAACATGTAATTGGAAATGTACACTGCCAGTCAGATATATGAGTTTGCAGTTTCCAAGGAATACCATATCTGGAAGTTCCTAACTGGCAATGGAAAGGCCAAAAATGAAGGCTGTAATGTGGGGAGCAAGTGGGGAGAGAAAAAAAGACTTAAACTGGATTCTGAGGACCTTCCAACATTAAAGTGGGGAAACAGAAGAGACACAAAGAAAACAGACGTGGAATACCTTAATATCAGAAGGAGAAGAGGGAATGGTGATAAAAGCGTATTGAAAAAATAAATGTGCTTACAAGGAGAATCAACAGACTTATGGAAAATATGAATTAAAACTGAGCACTACAGCAAAAAAATAGATGACAGTGCAGAGCTTACTGAGAGCTGGATTGATAGAATTACTCAGCAGAAGTCATACTGGGGTAGGTAAAAGAGTGAATCCGAAAAGAAAAATCAAGATAACACATATAGAAAATTGTGAGAGATCTGCCTTTGCAATGGAGGGAAGTAATAAGGTTGGAATCCCAAAACATGTGGATTATCTTTTATCCGCATAGTGTTTCCTTTTTGAAAATATATGTTACTGAATAAATTTCAAAATGTGATGCATTGGCAAATCATATTAATACATTTAATTTTTATATAATTAAAGCACAAAATATAAAATTATTAACAATAGTAATTGATCATTATTTTGATTAATACTCTGTAAAATGTCAGTAAAACTAACACATTTCTTTCATAAAATAAAATCGGAAACTGGAAAAGAGATTCTCTTTCTCAGTACTGTAGGAATGGGGAAAGGATTCCCTATTTTAAAAATGGTGCTGGGAAAACTGGTTTCCATATGCAGAAAACTGAAAATGGACCCCTTCCTTACACCTAATACAAAAATTAACTCAAGATGGATTAAAGACGTAAATGTAAAACCCAAAACGACAAAAACCCTAGAAGAAAACATAGGCAATAGCATTCAGGACATAGGCATGGGCAACGATTTTATGATGAAATCACCAAAACCAACTGCAACAAAAGCTAAAATTGACAAATGGCATGTAATTAAAGAGCTTCTGCACAGCAAAAGACACTATGAATCATCAGAGAGAACAGGCAACCTACAGAATGGGAGAAAATGTTTGCAGTCTACCCATCTGACAAAGGTCTAATATCCAGAATGCACAAAGAACTTAAACAAATTTACAAAAAGAAAAGCCCCATCAAAAAGCTGTCAAAGGACATGAACAGACACTTCTCAAAAGAAGACATTTATGCAGCCAATAAACATGAAAAAAGCTGAACATCACTGATCATTAGAGAAATGCAAATCAAAACCACAATGAGATACCATCTCATGCCACTCAGAATGGCAATTACTAAAAATTCAGGAAATAACAGATGCCGGTGAAGCTGTGGAGAATTAGGAAAGCTTTCACACTGTTGGTAGGAATGTAAATTACTTCAACCATTGTGGAAGGCAGTGTGGCGATTCATCAAGGATCTAGAACCTAGAAACACCATTTGACCCAGCAATCCCATTGCTGAGTGTATACCCAAAGGAACATAAGTCATTCTATTATAAAATCATGCACGTGTATGTTTATTGCAGCACTATTCACAATAGCAAAGACGAGAAACCAACCCAAATGCCCGTCAATGACAGACAGGATTAAAAAAGATTGTGCTTAAAACCTAGGTGACGACTTCATAGGTGCAGCAAACCACCATGGCACACATATACCTATGTAACAAATCTGCACGTTCTGCACATGTATCCCAGAACTTAAAGCAAAAAGAAAGAAAGAAAGAAAGAAAGAAAGAAAGAAAGAAAGAAAGAAAGAAAGAAAGAAAGAAAGAAAGAAAGGAAGGAAGGAAGGAAGGAAGGAAGGAAGGAAGGAAGGAAGGAAGGAAGGAAGGAAGGAAGGAAGGAAGTTGGTCAAAATCAGGTAAAAATACAACATGAACCAAGGAATTTAAGAGAGCAGGAGATGGTTGTGTATAATTGAGGAAAAGAGAAGATTAATAATTATTTAGGAAATCCCAATACAAAATTTGCACATCAGGTATAAATAACAATAAATTATTTTACATTGAAATTCCATTCTGCTTGCATATATTTTTTTAGGCAGCCTAAAAAAAACACAAAAAACAAAAAACAAAACAAAATTCTGTCATAAATTCTGGAGGGGCTGAAAAATTGTCTCACCTCATTTCAAAGTCCTATTTATATTCAGTCAGGAAATGGTGGCTTGTAGAAATACCTGACAGAGGAGCGGCATCTAGATTGAAGTGTAGAATACACATGTTGATGGTTAACTGATTCTGGCACCTGGCACATTCGTTTCCTGGCTCTCGGAATTCCAGAGCACACTCCCATATGAAGGTAGTCTCCTAAACTTAAGTAAAATATACATCTTTTATGTATAGTTAAAACCATACATACATTTATGCTGGTTCTGGTGGCTGACACACTTTCCCCTTTCCTCCCTGCTTTTCTGTATTCCATTTTCACTCCCATATCACATTAGTTTCCTTCCTCTTCCTCTAGAAATCGGCACTGTGCTCTCTTCTTCACTCATCATTAGCCTGCACTGCCGCTTCACACCGCTGTCTTCAGTTCTCTTGTGGGTTTATCCATTACTTTCCCCAAGTTGTTTGCTTTCTCCCTGTCTCTTTTAAGGATGGAAGTGATTCCTAGATTTGGCCTCTTTATACAATCCCCTATTCCTTGGAGGTTTTGTTTATTGCTCTTCATTCTTTTTTCTTCACTTTTGTCTGACTGTTTTATTTCAGGGAGCCTGTCTTCAAGTCCTGAGATTCTATCATCAGCTTGGTCTATTCTGCTGTTAATACTTGTGATTGCACTGTGAAATTCTTGCAGTGTGTTTTTCAGATCTATTAGGTCCATTGGGTTCTTTTTCATACTGACTGTTTCTCAACTCCTGTATCCTTTGTGATTCTTAGTTTCCTTGGTTTAGGTTTTACTGTTTTCCTGAATCTCAATGAAATTCCCTTCTATCCATATTCTGAATTATATTTCTGTCATTGTAGCTAACTCATTTTGGTTAAGAACCCTTGTTGGAGAACTAGTTGTGATTATTTGGAGGACATAAGAAACTCTATTTGAGTTACTGTAGTTCTTGCGTTGGTTCTTTCTCATCTCTGCATATGGGAGGGTAGCTTGAGTTCAATCAATAAATAGACTTCTTTTCTGGATGTTTTCACAGGGCTGTAGCTTTGTGCAGGGCCTTTATTTGTAGCTGACTTGTCTTTGGTTTAATGAGGGTATGTTAGTGAGATTTCTTAGTGTTGAAGCTTTGGGCATGATCTAGTAGGTGACTCTGAGGTGTGGTGGTCAGTTGTCAGGCTCTTGCTCAGTCATGTGGCTCCCCTATATTTCCTCATGGTTGCAGCCGTGCTCCTGCTCAATGCTATGAAATTGTGGCCTCCTCTCCCACTTGAGTGCTGACTGTAGCTTGTATCTTGTCACTCCCGGGCTGCCCACAACAGCTCTGGGGTTATGTCAGGGTTAATGTTTTCTCCCCAGCTTGGAGGCATCAAAGGATGAGACCTTAATAGTAGTTGTAACTGAGGGTCTTTTGCTTGTCTCCTGGGGGCTGCACCCCAGAGATGCAGGCCAGCAATCACTCAGTGCAATCTGCCTGGAATGGGGGTGTCTGTGCTGTGGGCCCAAGGCAGTGGTGGAAAAATGATGTCACAAGTATTTACAGTGATAAAAAAATGATGTCACAAATATTTACAGTTCACATACACATTCTGGGGATTTGATTCAGGGAAGGAAAGCTGTAGGATTATCTGGGGGACAGAGGCTATTATTCTCTACTTTTGGGAATAGTAAATTGTCTGATTCCTATAAACTGTGTGAATGGGAGAGTTTGAATTTAGATATGTGAATCTGCATTTGACACCAGGGTGGTTGTTTTCAATTATAACAAAGTAGAGGGCAGATCAGAGATGAAGTCATAAATGGTTAATATAGTGCTGGGCAGAGGATGATATTGTGCTGCTCTTGCAATTGGGATCCCCAGATCTACATGCACCTTAAAAAAACTAGAATCCCAGTAGTTTTAGCAGTAAACTAAATGGGCATTATTGACTCTCAATAAGAGCTGAATGGAAACTTTTGTCATTGTTTATTATAATCCCAGCAAATATGGCCATGATGAAGCAAAATAGCTTCATTATTGAACACTTCCTATTAGAAGAGAACATGAGAAACTAGTAAAAACTCCACTTACTAAATAGCTGATTTACTGAAGCAAACCTCATTCCATTTAAGGACTCAGTATCTATAGGGCCAAGACAAACTGACTTCTTATGGAAAATAAAAAGTTAGAGTTAGAGTTCAGGACCACCCTGAAAGTTTATTCTTTACATGATAACATTAAATATTTGTAAATTTATGATTTTAGAGCAAAGATGGTCTTTTTTATTCGATAAGAATTGACTTGGATAAGAACGGAAAACCTTTGAAAAATGACAATGATTTAATTGATAATATTTTCTAAGTCATATACGTTTATTGGAGTGATAATTCTTCGAAGGGTACAAAAATTAGTTCTCGTAGTATAAACAAATCTGACATATTACAATAGTGTGTGAATCTCCAACAAGTCTATCCAACAAAATTTGATTGCTTAATATACATCTTTCTCATTGGGTTTTGTTGTGTATCACATGAAAAGCACTGATATTGAGTTCAGGAAGATACACAAAATATTTACAAGATCAGTGTCACAAACCTAGGGCAAAGAGATGACTGTGATTGGAGGACTTTCTGTCCACTTTTTGCTGGATCTTAAAGTCTTATCACAATTTGTAGCTTTAGCCTGCATAACTTTGGGCTGCCATTGACTATCTGATGGTTATTACTTATGTTTGATCCTCAGTTTTTCAGGATGTTTTGTAGACTTTGAGAATTAAATGCAAATAGCTTATATTATATGATTTATTTCTACTAAAGTTAGTCAACACATCAATATTTATGTTAAGTACTGAAAAGAAAAAAGTGTTGGCAATACCTGGATGAATACTGCAGCTAGTGAAGTTTACAAATTATTTTCTCATATAAAGGAAAATTCAAAGCTTCATATACTATGACAAAAATTTTAAAAAATTATTCACATTTTTAGCAGTTCTGAATGATTAGGTAGGTATTTACATTCATATTATTAATGTGTATTTATATAGATTTTTATTTTGCATATGTAATTTCACACAACAAAATTTACATGAACAAATTACATTAAAAGTTATTTCACAATTATACTCATCAAATTAAATTAAATGTCAATAGCTTTTAAACTTAGATTTTAGTTTAACTTTTCTGTCATTCTTAACTTTACATTGAATAAAAAGAGCAAAGTTTATAGTTTTTATCTGTGAAGTAGAGGTGTACACAGTATACATAACTAGATAGGCCAAATCTGTGTGATTAAAAGTTCATGAAGATTTCAATTAGAAAAATATACCACAAAAAGTTTTGAGTGTAGGTGAAAAATAGGCAATGATGAAAAACATCTTTCAACACATGTAGAGAGTGAATAAAGAAAGCAAAAACAGAGATAGAAAGTAAAACTAGAGCATTTAGAAAATGGAAATTAGTATGTTCACTATTTAAGATCCATGCACAGAGCAAAGTCTTCAGAAAACCTAGAGGCCAAGGTTCAAGGTTACCCACCTCAAGTAGCCTAGCAATATTTGCAACATCCCAATGGCCCTGTCCTTTTCTTTACTGATGGCCGTGGTGGTGCTCAGCTACAAATCCATCTGCTCTCTGGGCTGTGATCTTCCTCAGACCCACAGCCTGGGTCATAGGAGGGCCTTGATACTCCTGGCACAAATGGAAAGAATCTCTCCTTTCTCCTGTCTGAAGGACAGACGTGACTTTGCATTCCCCCAGGAGGAGTTTGATGGCAACCAGTTCCAGAAGGCTCAAGCCATGTCTGTCCTCCATGAGATGATCCAGCAGACCTTCAATCTCTTCAGCACAAAGGACTCATCTGCTGCTTGGGAACAGAACCTCCTAGAAAAATTTTCCGCTGAGCTTTACCAGCAACTGAATGACCTGAAAGCCTGTGTGATAGCAGAGCCTGGGATGGAAGAGACTCTCTTGATGAATGAGGACTCCATCCTGGCTGTGAAGAAATACTTCCAAAGAATCACTCTCTATCTGACGGAGAAGAAATACAGCCCATGTGCCTGGGAGGTTGTCAGAGCAGAAATCATGAGATCCCTCTCTTTTTCAACAAACTTGCAAAAAAGATTAAGGAGGAAGGATTGAAAACTGGTTCAACATGGAAATGATCCTCATTGACGGACATGTCATCTCACACTTTCATGAGTTCTTCCATTTCAAAGACTCATGTCTCTTATAACCACCACGAGTTGAATCAAAATTTTCAAATGTTTTCAGGAGTGTAAAGAAGCATCGTGTTTGCCTGTGCAGGCACTAGTCCTTTACAGATGACCACGCTGATGTCTCTGTTCATCTGTTTATTTATATATTTATTATTTACATATTTTTAAGGTTTAAATTATTTTTATGTAATATGTGTACCTTTACATTGTGGTTAATGTAATAATATATGCTCTTCATATTTGGCCAATATATTAATTTCCTTTTTCATTAAATTTTTTTACTATACAAAATGTCTTGTGTTTGTTTATTCTTTAAGATAAAATGCAAAGCCTGACTGTACGACCTGACTTAAAAATAGATGATTTAATTAAGTTACCTATCATAATGTTATTCAAGTTATAGAAAAATGTATTTTTCTATACCAAGCTGTATGTTGTCATCAGGATACAAACATGAACATAAAAACTACAGTTCCTGTTCTCTTGTATCTTTGATTTTTGTCCAGAAAGAAATGTAAAAACAATAATAATGCTGAATTAATATCAGTTATGCTAACTGCTGTAATATGAAGAAGTGAAAAAGCAATGAATTCCTCTTAGCAGAAGGTAGATTGAGACATGTCTGGAATTAAAAGCAGAGATATTCTCTGTAAACTGACTTTCAACATGTAATTGAAAAGGTACATTGCTAGTCAGATAAATAAGTTTGCAGTTTTCAAGGAATACCATATCTGGAAGCTCCTAACTGGCAATGGAAAGGCCAAAAATGAAATGGAATGGCTGTCCATGTGGTGAGCAAGTGGAGAGGGAAAAAAAGACTTAAACTGGATTCTGAGGACCTTCCACCAGTAAAGCGGGAGAACTGAAGAGACACACAGAAAACAGAGGTGGAATATCTTAACAGCAGAAAGAGAAGAGGGAATGGTGATAAAAGCATATTTAGAAAATAAATGTGCTTAGAAAAAGAATCAATAGACTTACGAAAAATGTGAATTAAAACTGAGCACTACAGCAAGAAAAGAGATGGCAGTGCAGAGCTTACTGAGAGCTGGATTGATAGAATTAATCAGCAGAAGCCATACTGGGGTAGGTAGAAGAGTGAATCCGAAAGAAAAATCAAGATAACACATATAGAAAATTGTGAGAGATCTGCCTTTGCAATGGAGGGAAGTAATAAGGTTGCACTCTCCAAAAATGTGGATTATCTTTTATCTGCATAGTGTTTCCTTTTTGAAAATACATGCCACTAAATAAATTTCATATATTTGATGCATTGGTAAATCATATGAATACATTAAATATTTTATATTTTTAAAGCATAAAATATAAAATTATTTACAATAGTAATTGATCATTATTTTGATTAATTCTCTGTTAAATGTCACTAAAAACTGACACATTTCTTTCACAAAATAAAATCGGAAACTGGAAGAGATTCTCTTTCTCAATACTTTAGGAATGGGGAAAGGATTCCCTATTTAATATATGGTGCTGGCAAAACTGGATTGCCATAAGCAGAAAACTGAAACTGGACCCCTTCCTTACACCTAATACAAAAATTAACTCAAGATGGATTAAACCTTAAATGTAAAACCCAAAACCATAAAAACCTTAGAAGAAAACCTAGGCAATAGTGTTCAGGACACAGGCATGGGCAACGATTTTATGATGAAATCACCAAAACCAACTGCAACAAAAGCTAAAATTGACAAATGACATTGAATTAAAGAGCTTCTGCACAGCAAAAGAAACTATGAATCATCAGACCGAACAGGCACCCTAGAGAATGGGAGAAAATTTTTGCAGTCTACCCATCTGACGAAGGTCTAATATCCAGAATGTACAAAGAACTTAAACAAATTTACCAAAAAAAAAAAAAAATCAAAAAGCTGGTAAAGGACATGAACAGACACTTCTCAAAAGAAGACTTCTATGTGGCCAATAAACATGAAAAAAGCTCCACATCACTGATCATTACAGAAATGCAAATCAAAACCACAATGAGATACCGTCTCATGGCACTCAGAATGGCGATTACTAAAAATTCAGGAAATAACAGATGCTGGTGAAGCTGTGGAAAAATAGGAAAGGTTTTACACTGTTGGTAGGAATGTAAATTAGTTCAACCATTGTGGAAGACAGTGTGGCAATTCATCAAGGATCTAGAACCAGAAATACCATTTGACCCAGCAATCCCATTGCTAGTAGAAGAAAAAATGAGAAACTAGTAAACCTTCACTTACTAAATAGCTGATTTGCTAAAGCAGAGCTCATTCTATTTAAGGACTCAGCCTCTATAGGGCTGAGACAAACTAACGTCTTATGCAAAATAAAAAGTTAGAGTCAGAGTTCAGGACCACTCTGAAAGTTAATTCTTTAGTTGATAATATTCAATATTTATAAATTTATGAATTTAGAACAAAGATGGTCTTTTTTATTCGATAAGAATTGACTTTGATAAGAACTTCTGAAAACCTTTGAAAAATGACAATGATTTAATTGATAATATTTTCTAAGTCACATATGTTTATTGGAATGATACTTCTTCGAAGGGTACAAAAATTAGTTCTCGTAGTATAAACAAATCTGACATATTACAATAGTGTGTGAATCTCCAACAAGTCTATCCAACAAAATTTGATTGCTTAATATACATCTTTCTCATTGGGTTTTGTTGTGTATCACATGAGAAGCACTGATATTGATTCAGGAAGATACACAAAATATTTACAAGATCAGTGTCACAAACCTAGGGCAAAGAGATGACTGTGATTGGAGGACTTTCTGTCCACTTTTTGCTGGATCTTAAAGTCTTATCACAATTTGTAGCTTTAGCCTGCATAACTTTGGGCTGCCATTGACTATCTGATGGTTATTACTTATGTTTGATCCTCAGTTTTTCAGGATGTTTTGTAGACTTTGAGAATTAAATGCAAATAGCTTATATTATATGATTTATTTCTACTAAAGTTAGTCAACACATCAATATTTATGTTAAGTACTGAAAAGAAAAAAGTGTTGGCAATACCTGGATGAATACTGCAGCTAGTGAAGTTTACAAATTATTTTCTCATATAAAGGAAAATTCAAAGCTTCATATACTATGACAAAAATTTTAAAAAATTATTCACATTTTTAGCAGTTCTGAATGATTAGGTAGGTATTTACATTCATATTATTAATGTGTATTTATATAGATTTTTATTTTGCATATGTAATTTCACACAACAAAATTTACATGAACAAATTACATTAAAAGTTATTTCACAATTATACTCGTCAAATTAAATTAAATGTCAATAGCTTTTAAACTTAGATTTTAGTTTAACTTTTCTGTCATTCTTAACTTTACATTGAATAAAAAGAGCAAAGTTTATAGTTTTTATCTGTGAAGTAGAGGTGTACACAGTATACATAAAAAGATAGGCCAAATCTGTGTTATTAAAAGTTCATGAAGATTTCAATTAGAAAAATATACCACAAAAAGTTTTGAGTGTAGGTGAAAAATAGGCAATGATGAAAAACATCTTTCAACACATGTAGAGAGTGAATAAAGAAAGCAAAAACAGAGATAGAAAGTAAAACTAGAGCATTTAGAAAATGGAAATTAGTATGTTCACTATTTAAGATCCATGCACAGAGCAAAGTCTTCAGAAAACCTAGAGGCCAAGGTTCAAGGTTACCCACCTCAAGTAGCCTAGCAATATTTGCAACATCCCAATGGCCCTGTCCTTTTCTTTACTGATGGCCGTGGTGGTGCTCAGCTACAAATCCATCTGCTCTCTGGGCTGTGATCTTCCTCAGACCCACAGCCTGGGTCATAGGAGGGCCTTGATACTCCTGACACAAATGGAAAGAATCTCTCCTTTTTCCTGTCTGAAGGACAGACGTGACTTTGCATTCCCCCAGGAGGAGTTTGATGGCAACCAGTTCCAGAAGGCTCAAGCCATGTCTGTCCTCCATGAGATGATCCAGCAGACCTTCAATCTCTTCAGCACAAAGGACTCATCTGCTGCTTGGGAACAGAACCTCCTAGAAAAATTTTCCGCTGAGCTTTACCAGCAACTGAATGACCTGAAAGCCTGTGTGATAGCAGAGCCTGGGATGGAAGACACTCCCTTGATGAATGAGGACTCCATCCTGGCTGTGAAGAAATACTTCCAAAGAATCACTCTCTATCTGACGGAGAAGAAGTACAGCCCCTGTGCCTGGGAGGTTGTCAGAGCAGAAATCATGAGATCCCTCTCTTTTTCAACAAACTTGCAAAAAAGATTAAGGAGGAAGGATTGAAAACTGGTTCAACATGGAAATGATCCTCATTGACGGACATGTCATCTCACACTTTCATGAGTTCTTCCATTTCAAAGACTCATGACTCTTATAACCACCACGAGTTGAATCAAAATGTTCAAAAGTTTTCAGGAGTGTAAAGAAGCATCGTGTTTGCCTGTGCAGGCACTAGTCCTTTACAGATGACCACGCTGATGTCTCTGTTCATCTGTTTATTTAAATATTTATTATTTACATATTTTTAAGGTTTAAATTATTTTTATGTAATATCATGTGTACCTTTACATTGTGGTTAATGTAATAATATATGCTCTTCATATTTAGCCAATATATTAATTTCCTTTTTCATTAAATTTTTTTACTATACAAAATGTCTTGTGTTTGTTTATTCTTTAAGATAAAATGCAAAGCCTGACTGTACGACCTGACTTAAAAATAGATGATTTAATTAAGTTACCTATCATAATGTTATTCAAGTTATAGAAAAATGTATTTTTCTATACCAAGCTGTATGTTGTCATCAGGATACAAACATGAACATAAAAACTACAGTTCCTGTTCTCTTGTATCTTTGATTTTTGTCCAGAAAGAAATGTAAAAACAATAATAATGCTGAATTAATATCAGTTATGCTAACTGCTGTAATATGAAGAAGTGAAAAAGCAATGAATTCCTCTTAGCAGAAGGTAGATTGAGACATGTCTGGAATTAAAAGCAGAGATATTCTCTGTAAACTGACTTTCAACATGTAATTGAAAAGGTACATTGCTAGTCAGATAAATAAGTTTGCAGTTTTCAAGGAATACCATATCTGGAAGCTCCTAACTGGCAATGGAAAGGCCAAAAATGAAATGGAATGGCTGTCCATGTGGTGAGCAAGTGGAGGGGGAAAAAGAGACTTAAACTGGATTCTGAGGACCTTCCAGCAGTAAAGCGGGGGAACTGAAGAGACACACAGAAAACAGAGGTGGAATAACTTAACAGCAGAAAGAGAAGAGGGAATGGTGATAAAAGCATATTTAGAAAATAAATGTGCTTAGAAAAAGAATCAATAGACTTACGAAAAATGTGAATTAAAACTGAGCACTACAGCAAGAAAAGAGATGGCAGTGCAGAGCTTACTGAGAGCTGGATTGATAGAATTAATCAGCAGAAGCCATACTGGGGTAGGTAGAAGAGTGAATCCGAAAAGAAAAATCAAGATAACACATATAGAAAATTGTGAGAGATCTGCCTTTGCAATGGAGGGAAGTAATAAGGTTGCACTCTCCAAAAATGTGGATTATCTTTTATCTGCATAGTGTTTCCTTTTTGAAAATACATGCCACTAAATAAATTTCATATATTTGATGCATTGGTAAATCATATGAATACATTAAATATTTTATATTTTTAAAGCATAAAATATAAAATTATTTACAATAGTAATTGATCATTATTTTGATTAATTCTCTGTTAAATGTCAGTAAAAACTGACACATTTCTTTCACAAAATAAAATCAGAAACTGGAAGAGATACTGTTTCTCAATACTTTAGGAATGGGGAAAGGATTCCCTATTTAATATATGGTGCTGGGAAAACTGGATTGCCATAAGCAGAAAACTGAAACTGAACCCCTTCCTTACACCTAATACAAAAATTAATTCAAGATGGATTAAACACTTAAATGTAAAACCCAAAACCATAAAAGCCTTAGAAGAAAACCTAGGCAATAGAGCTCAGGACATAGGCATGGGCAAAGATTTTATGATGAAATCACCAAAACCAAGAGCAACAAAAGCTAAAATTGACAAATGACATCGAATTAAAGAGCTTCTGCACAGCACAAGAAACTATGAATCATCAGAGCGAACAGGCAGCCTACAGAATGGGAGAAAATTTTTGCAGTCTACCCATCTGACGAAGGTCTAATAGCCAGAATGTACAAAGAACTTAAACAAATTTACAAAAAAAAAAAATTCAAAAAGTTGGTAAAGGACACGAACAGACACTTCTCAAAAGAAGACTTTTATGTGGCCGATATACATGAAAAAAGCTCCACATCACTGATCATTACAGAAATGCAAATCAAAACCACAATGAGATACCATCTCATGCCACTCAGAATGGCGATTACTAAGAATTCAGGAAATAACAGATGCTGGTGAAGCTGTGGAAAAATAGGAAAGGTTTTACACTGTTGGTAGGAATGTAAAAGGTTCGACCATTGTGGAAGACAGTGTGGCAATTCATCAAGGATCTAGAACCAGAAATACCATTTGACCCAGCAATCCCATTGCTAGTAGAAGAAAAAATGAGAAACTAGTAAACCTTCACTTACTAAATAGCTGATTTGCTAAAGCAGAGCTCATTCTATTTAAGGACTCAGCCTCTATAGGGCTGAGACAAACTAACTTCTTATGCAAAATAAAAAGTTAGAGTTAGAGTTCAGGACCACTCTGAAAGTTAGTTCTTTAGTTGATAATATTCAATTATTATAAATTTATGAATTTAGAAGAAAAGATGGTCTTATTTTTTCAATAAGAATTGACTTCGATAAGAACTTCTGAAAACTTTTGAAAAATGACAATGATGTAATTGATAATATTTTCTAAGTCACATATATTTATTGGAATGATACTTCTTCGAAGGGTACAAAAATTAGTTCTCATAGTATAAACAAATCTGACGTATTACAATAGTTTGTGACTCTCCAACAAGTCTATCCAACAAAATTTGATTGCTTAATATACATCTTTCTCATTGGGTTTTGTTGTGTATCACATGAGAAGCACTGATACTGAGTTCAGGAAGATACACAAAATATTCGCAAGATCAGTGTCACAAACCTAGGGCAAAGAGATGACTGTGATTGGAGGACTTTCTGTCCATTTTTTGCTGGATCTTAAAGTCTTATCACAATTTGTAGCTTTAGCCTGCATAACTTCTGGCTGCCATTGACTATCTTATGGTTATTACTTATGTTTGATTCTCAGTTTTTCAGGATGTTTCGTAGACTTTGAGAATTAAATGCAAATAGCTTGCATTATATGATTTATTTCTACTAAAGTTAGTCACACATCAATATTTATGTTAAGTACTGAAAAGAAAAAAGTGTTGGCAATACCTGGATGAATACTGCAGCTAGTGAAGTTTACAAATTATTTTCTCATATAAAGGAAAATTTAAAGCTTCATATACTATGAGAAAAATTTTTAAAACTTATTCACATTTTTAGCAGTTTTGAATGATTAGGTAGGTAATTACATTCATAATATTAATGTATATTTATATAGATTTTTATTTTGCATATGTAATTTCACACAAAAATTTACATGAACATATTACATTAAAAGTTATTCCACAATTCTACCCATCAAACTAAGTTAAATGTCAATAGCTTTTAAACTTAGATTTTAGTTTAACTTTTCTGTCATTCTTAACTTTACATTGAATAAAAAGAGCAAAGTTTATAGTTTTTATCTGTGAAGTAGAGGTATACACAGTATACATAAATAAATATGCCAAATCTGTGTTATTAAGAGTTCATGAAGATTTCAATTAGAAAAAAATACCATAAAAATTTTGAGTGTAGGTGAAAAATAGGCAATGATGAAAAACATCTTTCAACACATGTAGAGAGTGAATAAAGAAAGCAAAAACAGAGATAGAAAGTAAAACTAGAGCCTTTAGAAAATGGAAATTAGTATGTTCACTATTTAAGACCCATGCACAGAGCAAAGTCTTCAGAAAACCTAGAGGCCAAGGTTCAAGGTTACCCACCTCACGTAGCCTAGCAATATTGACAACATCCCAATGGCCCTGTCCTTTTCTTTACTGATGGCCGTGGTGGTGCTCAGCTACAAATCCATCTGCTCTCTGGGCTGTGATCTTCCTCAGACCCACAGCCTGGGTCATAGGAGGGCCTTGATACTCCTGGCACAAATGGGAAGGATCTCTCCGTTCTCCTGTCTGAAGGACAGACGTGACTTTGCATTCCCCCAGGAGGAGTTTGATGGCAACCAGTTCCAGAAGGCTCAAGCCATGTCTGTCCTCCATGAGATGATCCAGCAGACCTTCAATCTCTTCAGCACAAAGGACTCATCTGCTGCTTGGGAACAGAACCTCCTAGAAAAATTTTCCGCTGAGCTTTACCAGCAACTGAATGACCTGAAAGCCTGTGTGATAGCAGAGCCTGGGATGGAAGACACTCCCTTGATGAATGAGGACTCCATCCTGGCTGTGAAGAAATACTTCCAAAGAATCACTCTCTATCTGACGGAGAAGAAATACAGCCCTTGTGCCTGGGAGGTTGTCAGAACAGAAATCATGAGATCCCTCTCTTTTTCAACAAACTTGCAAAAAAGATTAAGGAGGAAGGATTGAAAACTGGTTCAACATGGAAATGATCCTCATTGACGGACATGTCATCTCACACTTTCATGAGTTCTTCCATTTCAAAGACTCATTTCTCCTATAAACACCACGAGTTGAATCAAAATTTTCAAATGTTTTCAGGAGTGTAAAGAAGCATCGTGTTCGCCTGTGCAGGCACTAGTCCTTTACAGATGACCACGCTGATGTCTCTGTTCATCTGTTTATTTAAATATTTATTATTTACATATTTTTAAGATTTAAATTATTTTTATGTAATATCATGTGTACCTTTATTTTGTGGTTAATGTAACAATATATGTTCTTCTTATGTAGCTAATATATTAATTTCCTTTTTCATTAAATTTTTACTACACAAAATGTCTTGTGTTTGTTTTTTCTTTAAGATAAAATTGCCAAGCCTGACTGTACAACCTGACTTAAAAATAGATGATTTAATTTAGTTACCTATCATAATTTTATTCAAGTTTTATAAAAATATATTTTTCTATACCAGGTTATATGTCGTCATCAGGATACAAACATGAACATAAAAACTACAGTTCCTGTTCTCTTGTATCTTTGATTTTTGTCCAGAAAGAAATCTAAAAACAATAATAATGCTGAATTAATATCAGTTATACTAACTGCTGTAATATGAAGAAGTGAAAAAGCAATGAATTCCTCTTAGCAGAAGGTAGATTGAGACATGTCTGGAATTAAAAGCAGAGATATTCTCTGTAAACTGACTTTCAACATGTAATTGAAAAGGTACATTGCCAGTCAGATAAATAAGTTTGCAGTTTTCAAGGAATACCATATCTGGAAGTTTCTAACTGGCAATGGAAAGGCCAAGAATGAAATGGAATGAATGTCCATGTGGTGAACAATTGGAGAGGGAAAAAAAGACTTAAAGTGGATTCTGAGGACCTTCCACCACTAAAGTGGGGGAACGGAAGAGACACAAAGAGAAGAAGAAAACAGAGGTGGAATATCTTTTTTTTTTTTTTTTTTTTTTGAGGCGGATTCTCCCTCTGTCGCCCATGCTGCAGTGCAGTGGCTGGATCTCAGCTCACTGCAAGTCAGAGGTGGAATATCTTAACAGCAGAAGGACAAGAGGGAATGGTGATAAAAGCATATTTAGAAAATAAATGTGCTTAGAAAAAGAATCAATAGACTTACGAAAAATGTGAATTAAAACTGAGCACTACAGCAAGAAAAGAGATGGCAGTGCAGAGCTTACTGAGAGCTGGATTGATAGAATTAATCAGCAGAAGCCATACTGAGGTAGGTAGAAGAGTGAATCCGAAAAGAAAAATCAAGATAACACATATAGAAAATTGTGAGAGATCTGCCTTTGCAATGGAGGGAAGTAATAAGGTTGCACTCTCCAAAAATGTGGATTATCTTTTATCTGCATAGTGTTTCCTTTTTGAAAATACATGTCACTAAATTTCATATATTTGATGCATTGGTAAATCATATGAATACATTAAATATTTTATATTTTTAAAGCATAAAATATAAAATTATTTACAATAGTAATTGATCATTATTTTGATTATTTCTCTGTTAAATGTCAGTAAAAACTGACACATTTCTTTCACAAAATAAAATCGGAAACTAGAAGAGATTCTCTTTCTCAATACTTTAGGAATGGGGAAAGGATTCCCTATTTAATAAATGGTGCTGAGAAAACTGGATTGCCATAAGCAGAAAACTGAAACTGAACCCCTTCCTTACACCTAATACAAAAATTAACTCAAGATGGATTAAACCTTAAATGTAAAACCCAAAACCATGAAAACCTTAGAAGAAAACCTAGGCAATAATGCTCAGGACATAGGCATGGGCAAAGATTTTATGATGAAATCACCAAAACCAACTGCAACAAAAGCTAAAATTGACAAATGGCATCGAATTGAAGAGCTTCTGCACAGCACAAGAAACTATGAATCATCAGAGCGAACAGGCAGCCTACAGAATGGGAGAAAATTTTTGCAATCTACCCATCTGATGAAGGTCTAATATCCAGAATGTACAAAGAACTTAAACAAATTTACAAAAAAACAAAACAAACAAACAAACAAAAATCAAAAAGTTGGTAAAGGACACGAACAGACACTTCTCAAAAGAAGACTTATGTAGCCAATAAACATGAAAAAAGCTGAACATCACTGATCATTACAGAAAAGCAAATCAAAACCACAATGAGATACCATCTCATGCCACTCAGAATGGCGATTACTAAAAAGTCAGGAAATAACAGATGCTGGTGAAGCTGTGGAAAAATAGGAAAGCTTTTACACTGTTGGTGGGAATGTAAATTAGTTCAACCATTGTGGAAGACAGTGTGGCAATTCATTAAAGATCTAGACGCAGAAATAACATTTGACCCAGCAATCTCATTGCTGAGTACATACCCAAAGGAATATAAATCATTCTATTACAAAAATACACGCACATCTATGTTTATTGCAGCACTGTTCACAGTAGCAAAGACACGTAACCAACCCAAATGCCCTTCAATGATAGACTCGATTAAAAAAAAATGTGCTAATAGGTGACGACTTGATAGGTGCGGCAAACCACCATGGCACACGTATACCTATGTAACAAATCTGCACGTTCTGCACATGTATCCTGGAACTTCAAGCAAAATTAAAAAAAAAAAGAAAAAGAAAGAAAGAAAAGAAGTTGGTCAAAATCAGGTGAAAATACAACCAAGGAATTTAAGAGAGCAGGATATGGCTGTGTATAATTGAGGAAAAGAGGAGATTAATAATGATTAAGGAAATCCCAATACAAAATTTACACATCAGGTACAAATAACAATACATTATTTTTCATTGAAATTCCATTATGCTTGCATATATTATTTTAGGCAGCCTAAAAAAACAGAATTCTGTCATGAATTCTAGAGAGGCTGAAAAATTGTCTCACCTCATTTCAAAGTCCTATATATATTCAGTCAGGAAATGGTGGCTTGTAGAAATACCTGACAGAGGAGCGGCATCTAGAGTGAAGTGCAGAATACACGTGTTTATGGTTAACTGATTCTGGCACCTGGCACATTCGTTTCCTGGCTCTCGGAATTCCAGAGTACACTCCCATATGAAGGTAGTCTCCTAAACTTAAGTAAAATATACATCTTTGCTGGTTCTGGGAGCTGACACACTTTCCCCTTTCCTCCCTGCTTTTCCGTATCACATTTTTCACTGCCATATCACGTTAGTTTCCTTCCTCTTCCTCTAGAAATTGGCACTGTGGTCTCTTCTTCACTCACCGTGAGCCTGCACTGCCTCTTCACACAGCTGTTTTCAGTTCTCTTGTGGGTTTAATCCATCACTTTCCCATTAAGAGTACAAAATCACAAATGAAAGCAGAAGTTCAGTGAAAGTTCTAGGTTTTTCAGAAGCTCTTTTATAAAATACTCTCCTTCCTTTCTTATGATGAATATTTCTGAAAGAGGCAATGTCCCTGTTACAATGACATAACAGTAGCTTAGCAAAAAAGGAAATAAAAGGCAGGTTCCATTTACTTGGAGACTGTTAAACATTTACAGGGAAAGCGATCCACCAACTGGTCAAAATGCACCAAGACAGCAGCCAAGTCTGGAGAGCAGGCTGTTAGTGAGAAGTAGGCCTCCTTGCAGGAGATGTATCTTCATAGCTAAAGAGAGGCTCTTCCCAAGAAAGAACTGACCCTGGTACTGGAATTAGGCCATTTCCCTAACTTTTGGATCTTAGAGAGAAAAAATATTCCCAGCTTCAGGCAGGACCTGTCCTCTTGGGGCAATGGACAGCTATGGCGAAAGAAAAAGGGTCAGGATGTGTCCCTTTCCTCCACCCTGCCCAGCCTCCCCGGGGCCTCCTAACTTATCCCTTCCTCTATGTATTGTACAACACTAGGAATTAGAACAGCCTCCCAATCTGGGTGTAGATTTCAAGGGTATTTGACTTTTGGTCTCTCTATCAAGGTTGTGGAACTCTTCATAGATGATATCCTGAAATATATTTTCCAAGTTGTTTGTTTTCTCCCTGTCTCTTCTAAGGATGCAAGTGATTCCTACATTTGGCCTCTTTATACAGTCCCCTGTTTCTTGGAGGTTTTGTTCATTGCTCTTCGTTTATTTTCTTTAGTTTTGTCTGACTGTCTTATTTCAGAGAGCCAGCCTTCAAGACCTGAGATTCTTCCTCAGCTTGGTCTATTCCGCTGTTAATACTTGTGATTGCATTGTGAACTCTTGTAATGTGTTTTTTAGATCTATTAGGTCCATTAGGTTGTTTTTCATACTGGCTATTTTGTCTGTCACCTCCTGTATCCTTTGACTCTGATTCTTAGTTTCCTTGGTTTAGGTTTTACTGTTTTCAGGAATCTCAATGAAGTTCCTTTCTATCCATATTCTGAGTTACATTTCTGTCATTGTAGCTAACTTATTTTGGTTAAGAACCCTTGTTGGAGAACTAGTGTAATTATTTGGAGGACATAAGAAACTCCGTCCATTTGAGTTACTGTAGTTCTTGCATTGGTTCTTTCTCATCTCTGCATATGGGAGTGTAGCTTGAGTTTATTCAATAAATAGACTTCTTTTCTGGATGTTTTCACAGGGCTGCAGCTTTGTGCAGGGTCTTTATTTGTAGCTGACTTGTCTTTGGTTTAATGAGGGTATGTTAGTGAGATTTCTTAGTGTTGAAGCTTTGGGCATGATCTAGTAGGTGACCCTTAGGTGTGGTGGTCAGTTGTCAGGCTCTTGCTCAGTCATGTGGCTTCCCTATATTTCCTCATGGTTGCAGCTGTGCTGCTGAATGCTATGAAATTGTGGGCTCCTCTCCCACTTGAGTGCTGACTGTAGCTTGTATCTTGGCACTCCCGGGCTGCCCACAACAGCTCTGGTATTATGTCAGGGCTAATGTTTACTCCCCAGCTTGGAGGCATCGAAGGAAAGGACCTTAGTAGTAGTTGTAACTGAGGGTCTTTTGCTTGTCTCCTGGGTGCTCCACCCCAGAGATGCAGGCCAGCAATCACTCAGTGCAATCTGCCTGGAATGGGGGTGTCTGTGCTGTGGGCCCAAGCCAGGGGTTCCCTGCCTGGTGATGTGAGGGGTGGGTGGTTGACCAATGGGAGACAGACTGGCCTCCTCTCTTGGGTTGACTGCAGCTTGTTGGAGGTATGGATAAGGCACTTGGGGTCTTTGCTGCGTCATTAGTCCCAAGGTAGCTGGGGTGGCACCACTGCAGAGGCAATGGTAGACAGGCTTTCTGTTGCCCCTGGTTTCTCCACCTCCAAGAAATGTGAAGCCATGTTAATGAGAGTGTATAGCCAGAGGGGTGGGGTGGCTGAACTGCTGGTGTAAGCTTGGGGCTTCACTTTTTTGGAAACAAGAGGTGAAAATCTCACGAGGAGCAGAGACTTTTCTCCTCCCCATATGGTAACTGCAGCGTACAGTAAGTTCAGGTGACTGTGGCGTGCTGTAAGCTTATAAACAAAGAGCTTCGGGCTCTTTGTTTCTTCCCCAGACTCAAGGCAGCAGGGATAATACTGCTGCTGTGGCAGTGGCAGAGGTAGGATGGCTCTGGGAGCCTCTCCCTAGGGAAACTCCAGGCAACTACCAGTGGATATGCTCAGCCATGGGTGGGGTGACTGTTCTGCAGACACGGGCTGGGGGCCCTGCCTCCTGAAGGATAGGGATGGGGATTCCCAGGAAAGAGGGGCTAAATTCCTCTTTCTATGGTGGCTGTGGAGTGCTGGAGGTGCCAGTGTAGTGACTAGGCCATTTGTTCCTTCCCCAGCCAGAGGGCTGCTGGGGCTGTCCCACTGCAACGGTAGTGGTGGATGAGTTGTGGGTTGACTCTGGGATTTCTTCCTTGGAGAAATGCTGGACTGCCTGATTGAGGTGATGAGGCAGGGGAAGGGTGCCTGTACTAGAGTCTCTGGTCAGGTGTTCCTGGCCAATGAGGAGAGGTGACAACCAGGAATTGCATGGAGAACAGTCTGACCACTCTTCTGTGAGGTAGTTGCTCTGTGCTGGCGATCTGGACCACCCCCTGTTCCCTGCAGACTCTCCGGAGCCTGGAGACAGCAATGGCAAGAGCTGTGAGACAGCAAAGATGGCAACTCACCCTTCTCACTGGGAGCTCTGTTCCAGGGAGTTGCAGAGCTGCTATTGGCTCGATAGCCCCAGCTGGTGGCTGCAGACCCAGGCCTGGCAGACACACCCAGTGAGGAGATACGGGATCAGGGATCCACATAACACACAGTCTGGCCATATTTCCATAGGGCTGCTGCAATATGCTGGGGTCCACTCCAGACCACAGTCACCTTGCATTTTTCAGTACCTGAAGGTATCAACAGGGAAGGCTATGAAACAGTGAAGATGGGAGTCTGCCCCTCCCTCTGGGAGCTCTGTTCCAGAGAGGTGAAACCTGTTGCCTGTTGCAACATACCTGCAGGAGGTGACTGGAGACCCCAGTTGGGATATCCCGCCCACTGAGGAGAAACAGCATCAAGGACTCAGGTGAAAAAACAGTCTGACCACTTTTTGGTAGAGCAGCTGTGCTGTGCTGGGGGTCTGCTACCACTCCCAGCACAGAAGAATGCCATTTGCAAGAATGGCTAAGGCAGCTAAACAGCAACAATGGCGACCTACCCCTCCCTTTGGGAGCACCATCCTAGGGACATTCGAAATTGCTGTCTGCCTGAAAACACTGGTGGAGGTGAGTGGAGACCCCACTGGGGAGTTTCCACCCAGTGAAAAGAAACACGTTGTGGGATCCACGTGAATAAGCAGTCTGACTACTTCTCTGTAGAGCTGCTGGGCTGTGCTGGGTGGCTGCTCCAGTCCTTAGCTGCCTTGGATTCCTTAGAACCCAAATAGCTAAGGCTGTGAAACAACAAAGATGGCAGCCCATGCCCTGCCGCTGGGAGCACCATGTCAAGGAGGTGTGAGGCTGCTACCAGTGGCTGGCTGGATTCCCAAGCCAGTGGGTCTTACCCTGAGACAGGCCGTGGAAAGGGGGACTGCCACTTGTCACTGCTCAGCCCCTGGATGAAACCCCTTTCCTAGGGGTATGTAAAGGGGTCTAGCCTCCTGCTTGGCTGGAGTTATAGCTTCTTTTGTGGGAGGCCTGGGTAGCTAAGACTCCAAGGTCCCCACGCATGCCTGAGTAGCTGCTCTGCTGAAACACCAAGTAGCCCTGCATGTCAGACTGAAGGCTGTGGTAGAGTGGGTTCACTAGGAGATCTCCTGATCTAAGGATTGCAAAGATCTGTGGAGGAAGCGTGGGTCCCCAGGGCTGCTCACTTACTCACCACTTCCCTGGGCGGGAGAGTCTCCCCTGGCTCTGTGTCACTCCTGGGTAGGCAGTCATCCTGCCTTGCTTTGTTCTGTTCTCCATGGGTGAAGTTGTTTTCTTGAGTCTGAAAGTCTGTACCTGGATGTTTCAGTTGAAGGTGCTGTATTTACTTGCCTCTTCCATTTCTCTCCATGAGAGTGGCACACACTAGCAGCTTCTGGGTGGCCATCTTGGCCAACACTGAAAACTATTTGTTTCCAACTGTAAGTCATGCATAAAAAGAATGCCTTCAGAGAACCTGGAGTCCAATGTTCATCCAGACTCGAGCTCAGCCAGGCCAGCAGCACCCTCGTTTCCCAGTGGTCCTCCTGCTTCTTCTACTGGTGGCCCTAGTGCTTTGCAGCTGTGGCCCTGTTGGATCTCTGAGCTGTGATCTGCCTCACAACCATGGCCTACTTAGCAGGAACACCTTGGAACATCTGGGCCAAATGTGGAGAATCTCCACTTTCTTGTATCTCAAGAAGAGAAGAGATTTCAGGTTCCCCGTGGAGTTGTGGATGGCAGCCAGTTGCAGAAGGCCCAGGCCGTGTCTGTCCTCCATGAGATGCTGCAGCAGATCTTGCGCCTCTTCCCCACAGAGCACTCTTCTGCTGCCTGGAACATGACCCTCCTGGACCAGCTCCACACTGGATTTCATCAGCAGCTAGAAAGCCTGGAGTCTTGCTTAGGGCAGGCAACAGGAGAGGAAGAATCTGTGGGGGTGATTGGGGCCCTACACTGGCCTTGAGGAGGTACTTCCAGGGAATCCAGGGAATCTGCCTGAGAGAGAAGAAATACAGTGACTGTGCTTGGGAGGTTGTCAGAGTGGAATCATGAAATCCTTCTCTTCATCAACAAACTTGCAAGGACTGAGAAGTAAGGATGAAGACCTGGGGTCATCCTGAAATGATTCTCATTGATTAATCCACCATATCACACTTGCACATGTGTCTTTGGTCATTTCAATAGACTCTTATTTCTGCCTTTGTCACAGAATTTATTGAATTAAACTCAGCAAATACCTTGTTAACAATATTTAGCAAGTATATGTTTAAACATTCAGTGCTGGCCTTCGGTTCCTAAAACATGACTACTCTGATGTCATTTATTTGCTTACTTATTTGCACTCTTTTTGCATCTCTTTCATTTATAATATTTAGATATTTTACATATAATAACATGTTCATCTTTACATTGTATTAACATTTACAAATATATTTATCTTTCCATGTTATTCAATTTGCATGTGTTTTATTCATTAAATTCTCATTTGTTTTATTCATTAAGGAAAATGTCTTGAAATTATTTTTTCTAAAAACAAAATCCACACCCACATTTTGAATAAAATTGAAGAAAGGACAATAAAATATATTTACTCTTTTATTCCATTCACATTATATGTGTAAGTTAAGTAAGTGGCAGATTGTAGAGTTCCCTTCAAGAAATACAATTGAATGAAGCACTCTCAGTCTTACAGAGAAAGAGATGTAAAAACAGTACATATGCTTACTTTATTGCAATTCTTTTAAATGCTAGAAAAATAAGTAAAGGAAAACAATGTTCTCACAGCAGAAGCTTTATGTACAAATGATGACAGGAAGGGAAAACCAATATTAGATGTCCTTCTTAAGGTACTTGGGATATATGTACAGTTGACCCTTGAACATGGTGGGTTGAACTTTTGAACTGCATGGGCCCACTTATACAGGGTTTTTTTTTTTTTCTTCCAAATACAGTTCACCTTTCATATCTGCAGTTTCTGCATGTAAAACTAAACATGGTTAGAAAATACCGTATTTGTGGGATGTGAAACGCGCATATATGAAGGGCCTGCAGGACTTGAGTATGCACAGATTTGGGTATCCGGAGGACAGGTGTGGAGCCTTAGAACCAAAATCCCATGGACACCAAAGGAAACAGTGATTCCAGAATCTTATTGGCAGCTGGGAATATGGGTCTAGAATGAACAACAAATGCCACGGGCAACGGTATTAATTTGGGGTTTTTTATTGCATGTCTGGTATTGAGGGCATGAGAATGGATATTAGGGAATCCATCACCTAACATAGTTATAAAGAGGGAACGTTGAGACAGGATCTAAACTTAGTCCTGCAGATCCTCAACAGTCATAGGTAGGGCAGAAAAGGAGAGTCTGTGATGGGCAAAGAGCACTTAGGAGGAGTGGTCAGTGCAGCTGGAAGGAGAAATAGGAAAGAATGAGGGAGAGACAATGAGGGGTAGACAGTGGTGTTCTCAGGGAAGATGAAAGCTGACCTATCTTAATGGACTCAAAAACAGATGCCATCAGTGACCTTAGGTGGATCTGGTTTAGTGGAATGAATGGGACAGAAACTTGATGGGAGTGGCTTGAATAAGACACATAAAAAGGGCATTTGGGTATACTGTGTATAAAAATTTATCTTGGGAAGCTTGTTTGTGGAGTTGGGAAATAAGATGATACCTGCAGGAGAATGTGAGTTAACATCTTCATGCATATGTTGTTAGTGTTTTCTGAAAATCATTTTCAAAGAATAGATGAATTGGAACAAAATTTTTAAAAATTTTACTGTTGATAATATGGTTGAGAAATTAAAATTTATGGATCTAAGGTGTACAACATACTGTTTTGCTGTAATTATACCTTGTGTAATGATTCTGACAATGAAGTTAATTAACACATCCATCACCTAACAAAAAATTTTATTGTGCATGGTGAGAACACATATCTACTCCCTTAGTAAATTTCCAGAATACAATGCACTATTATTAAATATATTTCCCATGCTGTACTGGACATCTTAAATATTTGGTTTATTTAAACTATTACTTATTTATATTTTTGATTCAAATTGTTGCTTATTTATTTGGCTAAAATGGTAATTTATCATTATTCTAATTAATACTACTCGGTAGTAAATTTCAACAGTAACCCATTTACTTGCTAGTTTAATTCTTTTTTCAATCAAGTTTTACAATTTTGATTTTATTTTACCTGTTATTTCATTTACTGTATTTTCTATGTTGGTTATTTACATTATTGATTTATAATTTTATAATTCCTAATCATTGTCAAAACATTTCTTATACGTTGTAGCTATAATCTTTTGATGGATACTTATTTTTTATTTCATGTGTTAACCAAGCACTAAACAGTCCCATGTATATTTTTCCAAGCACTGTCTAGAACACAGAACCACATGCCTACTTAAGTCTTTTTATTTTACACACATCAAGTTTCTGTTCTTGTAAATGTGTTTTTACACTTAATTATGTAACATATTAGAATTTATTTCATATGCTATGATAATCCAAATTAATTTTTTCAGAGTGACAAACAATTATTGTAGAACATTCTATTGAAATTTTATTTTCTTTCTTAACAATAGATGCAGCTGTACAATAAATCTAGTTAATTCTGATAATACAACGTTTTGAGGTTTCTTCTGTATTAATATGGTTCCTAAACTTACTAATAGCAACATTTATATTACTTCTGATATTTTAAAACTCATTTAATTCTTCTGGTTGAGCTACCTAAATTCAAGAATTCCTTTACACATTTTAATATTATTGCTTGCTTTATTTCCTGATTAAATTTAGAATTGTTCTAAGAGACAGCATTGGCTTCATGAAATCATAAACATTTGTGAATCTTAAAATGGCTAATTATACTATATAACCAAGAATGTCAGATAACATAAAAATGAATGAGAGAAACTAGATTAGAGACTTGAGTGTAGGCTGGTATTTAGTGATATACTTCTACCATGTAGTGTGTGGAAGGCAAAAATAGTAACTTTATAGGGCAGAAGTCTGGCAAACAACATCTTAACCAAGTGATTAAGTTAACATCAGCAGCAATAAAACATATTAATATCATGTACCATGGATTTTGTGTGATGAGATGATCAGATAAACTCTGTGGTTTTAATCCTTTAAACACATAACCTCAGCATAATCATGAGTTAACATCAGACAAATCCAAATTGATGAACAGTCTATGAAATAAATGATCAATATTCTTCAAACGTTTCAACGTCATGAAAGCCAAAGAAAAACTGAGCATGTGTTATAGATTGGAGGAGACTGAAGGTATGACAAAAAAATGCAATGTGAGATTCTGGGTTGATTCTTGAAATAAGATAAGACATCAGTTTTTAAAAATCTGAGGAAATCTTAGTAAAATCTGAATGTTAGTTAGTAATATTGCCCCAGTGTTCATTTCTTTGTTTTGATTCATTATACCATGGTCATGTAGGTTGCTAACATGAGAAGAAGCTGGGTTAAGGCCTAAGCAAAATCTCTGTAGTGTCTTTGTAATTCTCTGTAAATCTAAAATTCTTTCAAAGTAAAAAGTTAAAAATGAATAGATTTTCAAGATTCTAGACCTTACTGATTTAGCATTTGTTAATGGATTTAATTGTTTTAAATCATTCATTAGATTCCTAATTTTTTTCAGAAGACAGAAAATTCTATCTATAATGTAATTGTCTGAAAGATTGTTCCTTAGCCATTAAGGTTCCTCCAGTCAGAATGTGCAATCAATCCAGAAGCAAACTCTCTGGCCTGCAACATAAAAGGCATCAACCAGCTGCCAAGTGAGGTGATTTAGACTTCGGTCATCTCAGTCCATCTCCTCTAATTCACTGGGCTCTCCTCTCTTCCCCAGAAGTGCTTACATTTCCACACCTCTAACTCCTTTAGTGAGCCCTTCTAGATGTGCCCTCCCTGAGCTCTGAGCCTTCATTTGGTTGGTTCAGTTCTGATTTTAGTGCATGCCTATATCCTGGTGATGACACAAAGGTGTCTGGCAAACAGATAGAAATCTAAAGCCTTGTGGACATTTTCATAAATGGATAGAACTATGTAGGGTTTCAAAGAGTTGCTTATGGATATATTACTGGGGTGAACAAAGTGTTTGGCCAATATATTCAAGTTTATGAAAATACAGTCTCAGGAAGACAAAACCAGGATATATGGGTAAGTGACATGGGGCCCAATTTAATAACAAAACATGTCTGACATGAGCAAATGAAGCATTTCGGTGGAGGAACGGAAAAAGAGCAGAAGAGAAATAATCTGTCATTATTTAGGTAGGACTCTACTGGAAAAAAAAATGTGGAGTCTAGAAATCAGCTCTGGTGGTTATGACATATGACCAGAGCACATGCAAGAGTTGAGTACTCTAGATAGGATTTTCTGGGTTCCAACAGTGGCTCCACAGTTCAATAGTTCCCTTGTTCTCTTAAAAATGGGGAAAATACCAGAATTTATCACTGCCTGCTGTAGTCACAGATGTCTCCAGTGACTTAATGGTACAGGGCACATAATAGGTGTTTCAACATGTATGAAACATGGGGCCTACTCTTCATTGGGTAAAATGTGGATTGATTTGTAAATACTAACAACAATGCCTGACAGTAAATATCTTCTACAATTTAGCTATTTCGTTCTTTTTGTTAACATTATTTTTGTTATTTAGCTCTATTAAGTTGGGGGAAGTATTGTTTCCAATTATCTATTTCCTTACTTCTTGTTAGACATATGATGAGCAAACTATTTATCTGCTTAATTTATTTATATACTAGGGAAGAATTTAGTGCAATTAACATTTGCCCACTACACAGAAAGAATTTGAAACTCCCCAAAATTTGCCTTTCTTATGTATAAACTCTTCTGAGTTAGTTGATATGTCTCCCTTGACTCTGTGAAGACAGGATTCAGCAAATCTGAAAGCTAAAACCTGGACCAGAAATGCTTGCTTTTCTTCGAGCCCATGCCCATGCCCACATGTACCATTTTAACCATTTTTAAGTATACAGTTCAGCAGTATTAAGTAAACTCACATTGCCATGCAACTAATCATCAGTTTTTCATCTTGGAAAACTGAAACTGTACTCATTGAACAACAACTCCTTATCTCCTCTCCCCTGGACCTCCACCCCTAAAACCATTTTACTTTCTGTTTCTATGAATTATCTACTCTAGATAACTCATATGATTGAAATCATACTACATTTGTCTGTTTGCGCCTGGCTTACATTACGTCCTCATGTTGTAGTATATGTCAGAATTAGGCTAAATATGTCTCATTATCTGTATATACCACATTTTCCTGAATAATATGATAAGGCAGAATAATCATCCATGGTATAAGAGTGAATAATATTCCGATATGTTTAATGGAATATATATAAGGATGAATGGTAGTCCATTATATGTATATATCACATATAATCCATCTATCAATGGACACTTGGGTTGCTTCCAACTTTTGGCTATTGTTATGAACATAGATGTAAAAAATGTATCTTTGAATCCTGCTTTCAAAAAGTGTTCTAAATATGTATCCATACCAGAATTTACTAGATTATATGGTAATTATGTTTTTCATTTTTTGAGATACATCATGTTGTTTTCCACTGTGGCTGTGCAGCACCATTTTACATTTCCACCAACAGTGCACAAGAGTTCCAGTTTCTCCACATCTTCACCAACACTTGTTATTTTCTTTATTTTGATAGTAGCCACCCTGATAGATGTGAAGTGAAATCTCATTGTGACTTTAATTTGCATTTCCCTAATAGTGATGTTGAGGATCTTTTCATATGTTCCTTAGTTCATTCGGGCTGCTATAATATCATCAATTAGGTAGTTTATAAAGAACACAAATTTATTTCTCACAGTTCTGCAGGCTGGAAAGTCCAAGAATCAAGGTACCAGCAGATTTGGTGTGTGGTTGGGGCCCGTGTCCTATTTCACAATGAGCCATGGTGGAATTAATCACATCCCAAAAAGGCCCATGTCCTACCACCATTGCCCTAAGAGTTAGGGTTTCAACATACGAATTTTGGGAGCGCACAAACATTCAGGCCATAGAAACATGCTTGTTGGCCATTTGTATATCTTTTTTGAATAAAGATCTATTCATATTCCTTACTCAAGTTATGTTTTTGTTGTTGTTGGAGATGTGAGAGTTCCTTCTATATTCTGAATATGCTGTTACCCTTTTAGCAGATACAAGATTTGCAAATATTTTCTGTCATTCTGAAGGTTGCCTTTTCACTCTGGATTTTGTCCTTGAATGCACAGAGATTTTTAATCTTTGTAGAGTCCAATTTATCTATTTTTACTTTAGTTACCTGTGTTTTGGTGTGGTATCCAAGAACTCATTGCCAAACCCATTGTCTGAGCCTCCCCTGAAGATTTTCTTCTAAAGTTGTTATAGTTTCAGGTCTTATGTTTAAATCTTTGATCTATTTTGAGTTAATTTTAGCACATAGTGTAAAGTAAGGGTGCAACTTCATTCCTTTGCATGTGTATGTACAGTTTTCACAACCTCATTTTTGAAGAGTTGATCTTTACATTGTGTAGCCTTGGCACTTTTGTCAAAGTTTATTTGACCATATACATGAGAGTTTACTTCTGGGCTTTCCTTTCTCTCCCATTGGCCTATATGTCCATCTTTATGTCAGTATCATACCATTTTTATTACTGTAGCCTTGTAATGTGCTTCAAAATCAGGTAGGGTGAGTCCTGTAGCTTTGCTTGTCTTTCTCAAGGTTGATTACAGTCCTTCAAGATTCCATAAGAGTTTTAGGACTGATTTTTCTGCTTCTGCCAAAAATGTCTTAATGATTTTGATAGGGCTTGCATTGTATCTGTGTATTGCTTTGTATAATTTGAACATTATAACAACAATAGTCTTCCCAATCCATGATCAGCAATATCTTTTCATTTCTCTTCCTTAATTTCTTTCAGCAGTGTTTGCTAGTTTTCAATATATAAAATTTTTCCCACTTTGTTTACGTTTTTTTCCTGAGTACTTTATTGTTTTGATGCTATTGCAAATGAGTTTTTTTTCTGGTAGTTTGTAAGTGAATGTGTGTGTGTGTGTGTGTAAACTTTAGAGTTTTCTGCATACACAATCATGCTATCTGCAAAAACATAATTTTTCTTATTCCTTTCCAATATGAATGCTTTTTATTTCTTTTTCTTGTTAATTGCCATGGCTAGATCTACAAATGTTATGTTGTATAAAAGTTGTAAGAGTGGCATCCCTGCCTTGTTCCTCATCTTAGAGGAAAAGCTTTTAGTTTCTTACCATTGAATAAAATGTTAATTGTGGGATTCTCATATATGGCCTTTATTATGTTGAGCTAACTTCCTTTTATTCCAAGTTTGTCGAATTTTTTTGTCATGAAAGGATATGGAATTTGGTCAATTCCTTTTTCTGCATCTATAGAGATTATTATGTATATTTTTCATTCATTTTGTTAATATGATGTATTGCATTGATTAATTTTCATATGTTGAAACATTCTTCCAACCGAGTAGTAAATCCCCCTTGGTCATGATGTATAATCCTTTTATTGTGCTGTTGAATTTGGTTTACAAGTATTTTAGTGAGGATTTTTGTATCAACATTTATCGGTGAAAGGGATCTGTAGTTTTCTTTCCTTGTAGTATCCTTGTGTGGCTTTAATATGAGGGAAATGCTCGTCTCATAAAATGAGTTTGAAACTATTCCTTCCTCTTCAATTTTTTTGGAAGATTTTGAGAAGGATTGGTATTAATTCCCTAAATGTTTGATAGAATTATCCACTGAAGCCATCTGATTATGGTTTTTGTTGTTGTCATTGTTATTGGGAAGTCTGATGACTGATTCGATCTCCTTACTAGTTATAGGTCTAGTCAGATATTTTGTTTATTCATGATTTGGTCTTGGCAAGTTGTTTGTTTCTAGGAATTTATATATTTCTTCTAGGTTAATCAATTTGTTGAAGTATAATTGCTCATAGTAGTCTGTTATAATCCTTTTTACTTCTTCTTCTTCTTCTTTTTTTTTTTTTTTTTTTTTTTTTAAGATGTAGTCTTGCTTTGTCGCCCAGGCTGGAGTGCAGCAGTGTGATCTCCACTCACTGCAAGCTCCGACTCCCTTGTTCAGGCCATTCTCCTGCCTCAGCCTCCTGAGTAGCTGAGACTACAGGCACCCGTCACCATGCCTGGCTAATTTCTTTCTGTATTTTTAGTAGAGATGAGGTTTCACTGTGTTAGCCAGGATGGTCTCGATCTCCTGACCTCGTGATCCACCCGCCTTGGCCTTCCAAAGTGCTGGGATTACAGGCATGAGCCACCACGTCCTGCCAATACATTTTACTTCTATGCCGTCAGTTGTTATGTGTCCTCTGTTGTCTCTGATTTTCATCCGATTTTTCTCTACTGATCTCTTAATACAGTTAAGGGCTTGTCAATTTTGTTGATCACTTCAAAAGACCAAGGCTTAGTTCCATTGATTTTTTAATTGCTTTTCTATTCTGTATTTTATTAATTACTTCATTAATAAAATTTCATCTTTCTTATTTTCTTCCTCTTCCTTGCTATGGTTTATTTCTTCTTTTTCTACTTCCTTAACTTGTAAAGTTAGTTCATTGGTTTGAGGTCTTTCTTCTTTTTTAATATAAGTTTTATCACTTTCAATTTCCACTTTAGCTCTGTTTTCACGGCATCACATACATTTTGGTATGTTGTGTTTTCATTTTCATCTCACTCAAGATATTTTCTAAGTTCCCTTCTGGTCATTCTTTTTTTTTATTATTATTATTATGTTTTAAGTTCTGGGGTACATGTGCACAACGTGCAGGTTTGTTGCACAGCAACACATGTGCCATGTTGGTTTGCTGCACCCATCAACTCATCATGTACATAAGGTATTTCTCCTCTTACATGTTTATCACATTTAGACACACATTTCTTTTCTCTTAGTTCCCATAAATTAAGATGAAAAATCAGATCACTTTTACCTCCTAGGAAAAGTGAAGTGAGAAATATAAATATATTTGTTGTGAATGCCACACAGAACCAACGTATAACCCATCTAAAATTTATATTTATATTATTTCATTGATATCAACCTGAATATGAAAATGAAAGAAATCAAAATATAGAAAAACACATTTTCACAGTAAAATACTACATAAAAAATGAATATGCAGAAATTCTCCACACAATCTCAAGTAAACAAAGAAAAAATACTGTCTCCCCCAGTGTTTCAAAGACTAAGAATAACAACTTGGGCAAAAATGCCCTGTATTCTCAGGGTCTGATAAAAAGGATGAGCCCAAAATGTAATACAAACTTGTTGACTGAATAAACTACTAAATACATGTACAAAATATACATTTCTGAAATCAAGTTTCCTCTATTATGGAAACCCCGGTGCACATTTCACAATGCAGACTATTTTAATTGCTCAATGATAAAAGAATTTATTTGAATCATTTAAAATAATGAATAATAAAATGTGTTTGGTTATTTTCTAAAATTGATCCATTTCATAATCTCTACCTTTATATAAACAGGCTCATTTTCTACTAGTGTCATCTAAAGATTATCACGTGATTTGAAGCTGAAATTTATAAATGATGGAAAAATGATGTCACAAGTATTTACAGTTCACATACACATTCTGGGGATTTGATTCAGGGAAGGAAAGCTGTAGAATTATCTGGGGGACAGAGGCTATTATTCCTTACTTTTGGGAAGAGTAAATTGTCTGATTCCTATAAACTGTGTGAATTGGAGAGTTTGAATTTAGATATGTGAATCTGTATTTGACACCAGGCTGGTTATTTTCTATTATAACAAAGTAGAGGGCAGATCAGAGAAGAAGTCATAAATGGTTAATATAGTGCTGGGCAGAGGATGATATTGTGCTGCTCTTGCAATTGGGATCCCCAGATCTACATGCACCTTAAAAAACTAGAATCCCAGTGGTTTTAGCAGTAAACTACATTGGCATTATTGACTCTCAGTAAGAGCTGAATGGAAATTTTTGTCATTGTCTATTATAATCCCAGCAAATATGGCCATGATGAAGCAAAATAGCTTCATTCTTGAACACTTCGTAGTAGAAGAAAAAATGAGAAACTAGTAAACCTCCACTTACTAAATAGCTGATTTGCTAAAGCAGAGCTCATTCCATTTAAGGACTCAGTATCTATAGGGCCAACACAAACTAACTTCTTATGCAAAATAAAAAGTTAGAGTTAGAGTTCAGGATCACTCTGAAAGTTAATTCTTTACATGATAATATTCAATATTTGTAAATTTATGAATTTAGAACAAAGATGGTCTTTTTTATTCGATAAGAATTGACTTGGATAAGAACTTCTGCAAAACTTTGAAAAATGACAATGATTTAATTGATAATATTTTCTAAGTCACATATGTTTATTGGAATGATGTTCTTTGAAGGTTACAAAAATTAGTTCTTGTAGGATAAACAAATCTGACATATTACAATAGTTTGTGACTCTCCAACAAGTCTATCCAACAAAATTTGATTGCTTAATATACATCGTTCTCATTGGGTTTTGTTGTGTATCACATGAGAAGCACTGATATTGAGTTCAGGAAGATACACAAAATATGTGCAAGATCAGTGTCATAAACCTAGGGCAAAGAGATGACTGTGATTGTAGGACTTTCTGTCCATTCTTTGCTGGATCTTAAAGTCTTATCACAATTTGTAGCTTTAGCCTGCATAACTTTGGTCTGCCATTGACTATCTGATGGTTATTACTTATATTTGAACCTCAGTTTTTTGCATGTTTGGTAGACTTTGAGAATTAAATGCAAATAGCTTATATTATATGATTTACTTCTACTAAAGTTAGTCACACATCAATATTTATATTAAGTACTGAAAAGAAAAAAGTGTTGGCAATACCTGGATGAATACTGCAGCTAAGTTTACAAATTATTTTCTCATATAAAGTAAAATTCAAAGCTTCATATACTATGAGAAAAATTTTAAAAAATTATTCACATTTTTAGCAGTTCTGAATGATTAGGTAGGTAATTACATTCATATTATTAATGTGTATTTACATAGATTTTTATTTTGCATATGTACTTTCACACAACAAAATTTACATGAACAAATTACATTAAAAGTTATTTCACAATTATACTCGTCAAATTAAATTAAATGTCAATAGCTTTTAAACTTAGATTTTAGTTTAACTTTTCTGTCATTCTTAACTTTACATTGAATAAAAAGAGCAAAGTTTATAGTTTTTATCTGTGAAGTAGAGGTGTACACAGTATACATAAATAGATATGCCAAATCCGTGTTATTAAAAGTTCATGAAGATTTCAATTAGAAAATAATACCATAAAAAGTTTTGAGTGTAGGTGAAAAATAGGCAATGATGAAAAACATCTTTCAACACATGGAGAGAGTGAATAAAGAAAGCAAAAACAGTAGATAGAAAGTAAAACTAGAGCATTTAGAAAATGGAAATTAGTATGTTCACTATTTAAGATCCATGCACGGAGCAAAGTCTTCAGAAAACCTAGAGGCCAAGGTTCAAGGTTACCCACCTCAAGTAGCCTAGCAATATTTGCAACATCCCAATGGCCCTGTCCTTTTCTTTACTGATGGCCGTGGTGGTGCTCAGCTACAAATCCATCTGCTCTCTGGGCTGTGATCTGCCTCGGACCCACAGCCTGGGTCATAGGAGGGCCTTGATACTCCTGGCACAAATGGGAAGAATCTCTCCTTTCTCCTGTCTGAAGGACAGACATGACTTTGGATTCCCCCAGGAGGAGTTTGATGGCAACCAGTTCCAGAAGGCTCAAGCCGTCTCTGTCCTCCATGAGATGATCCAGCAGACCTTCAATCTCTTCAGCACAAAGGACTCATCTGCTGCTTGGGAACAGAACCTCCTAGAAAAATTTTCCGCTGAGCTTTACCAGCAACTGAATGACCTGAAAGCCTGTGTGATAGCAGAGCCTGGGATGGAAGAGACTCTCTTGATGAATGAGGACTCCATCCTGGCTGTGAAGAAATACTTCCAAAGAATCACTCTCTATCTGACGGAGAAGAAATACAGCCCATGTGCCTGGGAGGTTGTCAGAGCAGAAATCATGAGATCCCTCTCTTTTTCAACAAACTTGCAAAAAAGATTAAGGAGGAAGGATTGAAAACTAGTTCAACATGGAAATGATCCTCATTGACGGACATGTCATCTCACACTTTCATGAGTTCTTCCATTTCAAAGACTCATGACTCTTATAACCACCACGAGTTGAATCAAAATGTTCAAAAGTTTTCAGGAGTGTAAAGAAGCATCGTGTTTGCCTGTGCAGGCACTAGTCCTTTACAGATGACCACGCTGATGTCTCTGTTCATCTGTTTATTTATATATTTATTATTTACATATTTTTAAGATTTAAATTATTTTTATGTAATATGTGTACCTTTACATTGTGGTTAATGTGATAATATATGCTCTTCCTATTAGCCAATATATTAATTTCCTTTTTCATTAAATTTTTTTACTATACAAAATGTCTTGTGTTTGTTTATTCTTTAAGATAAAATGCAAAGCCTGACTGTACAACCTGACTTAATGTTGATGATTTAATTAAGTTACCTATCATAATTTTACTCACGTTATAGAAAAATGTATTTTTCTATACCAAGCTGTATGTTGTCATCAGGATACAAACATGAACATAAAAACTACAGTTCCTGTTCTCTTGTATCTTTGATTTTTGTCCAGAAAGAAATGTAAAAACAATAATAATGCTGAATTAATATCAGTTATGCTAACTGCTGTAATATGAAGAAATGAAAAAGCAATGAATTCCTCTTAGCAGAAGGTAGATTGAGACATGTCTGGAAATTAAAGCAGAGATATTCTCTGTAAACTGACTTTCAACATGTAATTGAAAAGGTACATTGCCAGTCAGATAAATGAGTTTGCAGTTTTCAAGGAATACCATATCTGGAAGTTCCTAACTGGCAATGGAAAGGCCAAAAATGAAATGGAATGGCTGTCCATGTGGTGAGCAAGTGGAGGGGGAAAAAGAGACTTAAACTGGATTCTGAGGACCTTCCACCACTAAAGCGGGGGAACTGAAGAGACACACAGAAAACAGAGGTGGAATACCTTAACAGCAGAAGGACAAGAGGGAATGGTGATAAAAGCATATTTAGAAAATAAATGAGCTTAGAAATCAGGTGGGCGGAGCAAGATGGCCAAATAGGAACAGCTCCAGTCTCCAACTCCCAGCGTGAGCGACACAGAAGACCGATGATTTCTGCATTTTCAACTGAGGTACTGGGTTCATCTCACTGGGGAGTGCCGGACGATCGGTGCTGGTCAGCTGCTGCAGCCCGACCAGGGAGAGCTGAAGCAGGGCGAGGCATTGCCTCACCTGGGCAGCGCAAGGGGGAAGGGAATCCCTTTTCCTAGCCAGGGGAACTGAGACACACAACACCTGGAAAATCGGGTAACTCCCACCCCAATACTGCGCTTTAAGCAAACAGGCACACTAGGAGATCATATCCCACACCTGGCCGGGAGGGTCCCACACCCACGGAGCCTCCCTCATTGCTAGCACAGCAGTCTGTGATCTACCGGCAAGGCAGCAGCGAGGCTGGGGGAGGGGCGCCCGCCATTGCTGAGGCTTAAGTAGGTAAACAAAGCTGCTGGGAAGCTCGAACTGGGTGGAGCTCACAGCAGCTCAAGGAAACCTGCCTGTCTCTGTAGACTCCACCTCTGGGGACAGGGCAATAACAAACACAGCCGAAACCTCTGCAGATGCAAACGACTCTGTCTGACAGCTTTGAAGAGAGCAGTGGATCTCCCAACACGGAGGTTGAGATCTGAGAAGGGAGAGTCTCCCTGCTCAAGTGGGTCCCTGACCCCTGAGTAGCCTAACTGGGAGACATCCCCCACTAGGGGCAGTCTGACACCCCACACCTCACAGGGCGGAGTACACCCCTGAGAGGAAGCTTCCAAAGCAAGAATCAGACAGGTACACTCGCTGTTCAGCAATATTCTATCTTATGCAGCCTCTGCTGCTGATACCCAGGCAAACAGGGTCTGGAGTGGACCTCAAGCAATCTCCAACAGACCTACAGCTGAGGGTCCTGACTGTTAGAAGGAAAACTATCAAACAGGAAGGACACCTACACCAAAACCCCATCAGTACATCACCATCATCAAAGACCAGAGGCAGATAAAACTACAAAGATGGGGATAAAGCAGGGCAGAAAAGCTGGAAATTCAAAAAATAAGAGCGCATCTCCCCCGGCAAAGGAGCGCAGATCATCGCCAGCAACGGATCAAAGCTGGACGGAGAATGACTTTGACGAGATGAGAGAAGAAGACTTCAGTCCATCAAATTTCTCAGAGCTAAAGGAGGAATTACGTACCCAGCGCAAAGAAACTAAAAATCTTGAAAAAAAAGTGGAAGAATTGATGGCTAGAGTAATTAATGCAGAGAAGGTCATAAACGAAATGAAAGAGATGAAAACCATGACACGAGAAATACGTGACAAATGCACAAGCTTCAGTAACCGACTCGATCAACTGGAAGAAAGAGTATCTGCGATTGAGGACCAAATGAATGAAATGAAGCGAGAAGAGAAACCAAAAGAAAAAAGAAGAAAAAGAAATGAACAAAGCCTGCAAGAAGTACAGGATTATGTAAAAAGACCAAATCTACGTCTGATTGGGGTGCCTGAAAGTGAGGGGGAAAATGGAACCAAGTTGGAAAACACTCTTCAGGATATCATCCAGGAGAACTTCCCCAACCTAGTAGGGCAGGCCAACATTCAAATCCAGGAAATACAGAGAACGCCACAAAGATACTCCTCGAGAAGAGCAACTCCAAGACACATAATTGCCAGATTCACCAAAGTTGAAATGAAGGAAAAAATCTTAAGGGCAGCCAGAGAGAAAGGTCGGGTTATCCACAAAGGGAAGCCCATCAGACTAACAGCAGAAACTCTCCAAGCCAGAAGAGAGTGGGGGCCAATATTCAACATTCTTAAAGAAAAGAATTTTCAACCCAGAATTTCATATCCAGCCAAACTAAGTTTCATAAGTGAAGGAGAAATAAAATCCTTTACAGATAAGCAAATGCTTAGAGATTTTGTCACCACTAGGCCTGCCTTACAAGAGACCCTGAAGGAAGCACTAAACATGGAAAGGAACAACCGGTACCAGCCATTGCAAAAACATGCCAAAATGTAAAGACCATCGAGGCTAGGAAGAAACTGCATCAACTAATGAGCAAAATAACCAGTTAATATCATAATGGCAGGATCAAGTTCACACATAACAATATTAACCTTAAATGTAAATGGACTAAATGCTCCAATTAAAAGACACAGACTGGCAAACTGGATAAAGAGTCAAGACCCATCAGTCTGCTGTATTCAGGAGACCCATCTCACACGCAGAGACATACATAGGCTCAAAATAAAGGGATGGAGGAAGATTTACCAAGCAAATGGAGAACAAAAAAAAGCGGGGGTTACAATACTAGTGTCTGATAAAACAGACTTTAAACCATCAAAGATCAAAAGAGACAAAGAAGGCCATTACATAATGGGAAAGGGATCAATTCAACAAGAAGCGCTAACTATCCTAAATATATATGCACCCAATACAGGAGCACCCAGATTCATAAAGCAAGTCCTTAGAGACTTACAAAGAGACTTAGACTCCCATAAAATAATAATGGGAGACTTCAACACTCCACTGTCAACATTAGACAGATCAACGAGACAGAAAGTTAACAAGGATATCCAGGAATTGAACTCATCTCTGCAGCAAGCAGACCTAATAGACATCTATAGAACTCTCCACCCCAAATCAACAGAATATACATTCTTCTCAGCACCACATCGTACTTACTCCAAAATCGACCACGTAATTGGAAGTAAAGCACTCCTCAGCAAATGTACAAGAACAGAAATTATAACAAACTGTCTCTCAGACCACAGTGCAATCAAACTACAACTCAGGACTAAGAAACTCAATCAAAACCGCTCAACTACATGGAAACTGAACAACCTGCTCCTGAATGACTACTGGGTACATAACGAAATGAAGGCAGAAATAAAGATGTTCTTTGAAACCAATGAGAACAAAGATACAACATACCAGAATCTCTGGGACACATTTAAAGCAGTGTGTAGAGGGAAATTTATAGCACTAAATGCCCACAAGAGAAAGCAGGAAAGATCTAAAATTGACATTCTAACATCACAATTAAAAGAACTAGAGAAGCAAGAGCAAACACATTCGAAAGCTAGCAGAAGGCTAGAAATAACTAAGATCAGAGCAGAACTGAAGGAGATAGAGACACAAAAAACTCTCCAAAAAATCAATGAATCCAGGAGTTGGTTTTTTGAAAAGATCAACAAAATTGACAGACCACTAACAAGACTAATAAGGAAGAAAAGAGAGAAGAATCAAATCGACGCAATTAAAAATGATAAAGGGGATATCACCACCGACCCCACAGAAATACAAACTACCATCAGAGAATACTATAAACACCTCTACGCAAATAAACTGGAAAATCTAGAAGAAATGGATAATTTCCTGGACACTTACACTCTCCCAAGTCTAAACCAGGAAGACACTGAATCCCTTAATAGACCAATAGCAGGCTCTGAAATTGAGGCAATAATTAATAGCCTACCAACCAAAAAAAGTCCAGGACCAGATGGATTCACAGCTGAATTCTACCAGAGGTACAAGGAGGAGTTGGTACCATTCCTTCTGAAACTATTCCAATCAATAAAAAAAGAGGGAATCCTCCCTAACTCATTTTATGAGGCCAACATCATCCGGATACCAAAGCCTGGCAGAGACACAACAAAAAAAGAGAATTTTAGACCAATATCCCTGATGAACATCGATGCAAAAATCCTCAATAAAATACTGGCAAACCGGATTCAGCAACACATCAAAAAGCTTATCCACCATGATCAAGTGGGCTTCATCCCTGGGATGCAAGGCTGGTTCAACATTCGCAAATCAATAAACATAATCCAGCATATAAACAGAACCAAAGACAAGAACCACATAATTATCTCAATAGATGCAGAAAAGGCTTTTGACAAAATTCAACAGCCCTTCATGCTAAAAACGCTCAATAAATTCGGTATTGATGGAATGTACCTCAAAATAATAAGAGCTATTTATGACAAACCCACAGCCAATATCATACTGAATGGGCAAAAACTGGAAAAATTCCCTTTGAAAACTGGCACAAGACAGGGATGCCCTCTCTCACCACTCCTATTCAACATAGTGTTGGAAGTTCTGGCTAGGGCAATTAGGCAAGAGAAAGAAATCAAGGGTATTCAGTTAGGAAAAGAAGAAGTCAAACTGTCCCTGTTTGCAGATGACATGATTGTATATTTAGAAAACCCCATTGTCTCAGCCCAAAATCTCCTTAAGCTGATAAGCAACTTCAGCAAAGTCTCAGGATACAAAATTAATGTGCAAAAATCACAAGCATTCTTATACACCAGTAACAGACAAACAGAGAGCCAAATCAGGAATGAACTTCCATTCACAATTGCTTCAAAGGGAATAAAATACCTAGGAATCCAACTTACAAGGGATGTAAAGGACCTCTTCAAGGAGAACTACAAACCACTGCTCAGTGAAATAAAAGAGGACACAAACAAATGGAAGAACATACCATGCTCATGGATAGGAAGAATCAATATCGTGAAAATGGCCATACTGCCCAAGGTAATTTATAGATTCAATGCCATCCCCATCAAGCTACCAATGAGTTTCTTCACAGAATTGGAAAAAACTGCTTTAAAGTTCATATGGAACCAAAAAAGAGCCCGCATCTCCAAGACAATCCTAAGTCAAAAGAACAAAGCTGGAGGCATCACGCTACCTGACTTCAAACTATACTACAAGGCTACAGTAACCAAAACAGCATGGTACTGGTACCAAAACAGAGATATAGACCAATGGAACAGAACAGAGTCCTCAGAAATAATACCACACATCTACAGCCATCTGATCTTTGACAAACCTGAGAGAAACAAGAAATGGGGAAAGGATTCCCTATTTAATAAATGGTGCTGGGAAAATTGGCTAGCCATAAGTAGAAAGCTGAAACTGGATCCTTTCCTTACTCCTTATACGAAAATTAATTCAAGATGGATTAGAGACTTAAATGTTAGACCTAATACCATAAAAATCCTAGAGGAAAACCTAGGTAGTACCATTCAGGACATAGGCATGGGCAAAGACTTCATGTCTAAAACACCAAAAGCAACGGCAGCAAAAGCCAAAATTGACAAATGGGATCTCACTAAACTAAAGAGCTTCTGCACAGCAAAAGAAACTACCATCAGAGTGAACAGGCAACCTACAGAATGGGAGAAAATTTTTGCAATCTACTCATCTGACAAAGGGCTAATATCCAGAACCTACAAAGAACTCAAACAAATTTACAAGAAAAACACAAACAACCCCATGAAAAAGTGGGCAAAGGATATGAACAGACATTTCTCAAAAGAAGACATTCATACAGCCAACAGACACATGAAAAAATGTTCATCATCACTGGCTATCAGAGAAATGCAAATCAAAACCACAATGAGATACCATCTCACACCAGTTAGAATGGCGATCATTAAAAAGTCAGGAAACAACAGGTGCTGGAGAGGATGTGGAGAAATAGGAACACTTTTACACTGTTGGTGGGATTGTAAACTAGTTCAATCATTATGGAAAACAGTATGGCGATTCCTCAAGGATCTAGAACTAGATGTACCATATGACCCAGCCATCCCATTACTGGGTATATACCCAAAGGATTATAAATTATGCTGCTATAAAGACACATGCACACGTATGTTTATTGCGGCACTATTCACAATAGCAAAGACTTGGAATCAACCCAAATGTCCATCAGTGACAGATTGGATTAAGAAAATGTGACACATATACACCATGGAATACTATGCAGCCATAAAAAAGGATGAGTTTGCGTCCTTTGTAGGGACATGGATGCAGCTGGAAACCATCATTTTTAGCAAACTATCACAAGAACAGAAAACCAAACACCGCATGTTCTCACTCATAGGTGGGAACTGAACAATAAGATCACTTGGACTCAGGAAGGGGAACATCACACACAGGGGCCTATCATGGGGAGGGGGAAGGGGGGAGGGATTGCATTTGGAGTTATACCTGATGTAAATGATGAGTTGATGGGTGCAGCACACCAACATGGCACAAGTATACATATGTAACAAACCTGCACGTTATGCACATGTACCCTACAACTTAAAGTATAATAATAATAAATAAATTTTAAAAAAAAGAAAATAAATGAGCTTAGAAAAAGAATCAATAGACTTACGAAAAATGTGAATTAAAACTGAGCACTACAGCAAGAAAAGACATGGCAGTGCAGAGCTTACTGAGAGCTGGATTGATAGAATTAATCAGCAGAAGCCATACTGGGGTAGGTAGAAGAGTGAATCCGAAAAGAAAAATCAAGATAACACATATAGAAAATTGTGAGAGATCTGCATTTCCAATGGAGGGAAGTAATAAGATTGCACTCTCCTTTTTGAAAATATATGTCACTAAAGTTCATATATTTGATGCATTGGTAAATCATATGAATACATTTAATATTTTATATTTTTAAAGCATAAAATATAAAATTATTTACAATAGTAATTGATCATTATTTTGATTAATTCTCTGTTAAATGTCACTAAAAACTGACACATTTCTTTCACAAAATAAAATCGGAAACTGGAAGAGATTGTCTTTCTCAATACTTTAGGAATGCGGAAAGGATTCCCTATTTAATGAATGGTGCTGTCAAAACTGGATTGCCATCAGCAGAAAACTGAAACTGGACCCCTTCCTTACACCTAATACAAAAATTAACTCAAGATGGATTAAACCTTAAATGTAAAACCCAAAACCATGAAAACCTTAGAAGAAAACCTAGGCAATAGTGTTCAGGACATAGGCATGGGCAAAGATTTTATGATGAAATCACCAAAACCAACTGCAACAAAAGCTAAAATTGACAAATGACATCGAATTAAAGAGCTTCTGCACAGCAAAAGAAACTATGAATCATCAGAGTGAACAGGCACCCTAGAGATTGGGAGAAAATTTTTGCAGTCCAACCATCTGACGAAGGTCTAATATCCAGAATGTACAAAGAACTTAAACAAATTTACCAAAAAAAAAAAAAAAAATCAAAAAGTTGGTAAAGGACACGAACAGACACTTCTCAAAAGAAGACTTTTATGTGGCCATAAACATGAAAAAAGCTGAACATCACTGTTCATTGCAGAAATGCAAATCAAAACCACAATGAGATACCGTCTCATGCCACTCAGAATGGCGATTACTAAAAAGTCAGGAAATAACAGATGCTGGTGAAGCTGTGGAAAAATAGGAAAGGTTTTACACTGTTGGTAGGAATGTAAATTAGTTCAACCATTGTGCCACAGTGTGGCAATTCATCAAGGATCTAGAACCAGAAATACCATTTGACCCAGCAATCCCATTGCTAGTAGAAGAAAAAATGAGAAACTAGTAAACCTTCACTTACTAAATAGCTGATTTGCTAAAGCAGAGCTCATTCTATTTAAGGACTCAGCCTCTATAGGGCTGAGACAAACTAACTTCTTATGCAAAATAAAAAGTCAGAGTCAGAGTTCAGGACCACTCTGAAAGTTAATTCTTTAGTTGATAATGTTCAATATTTATAAATTTATGAATTTAGAACAAAGATGGTCTTTTTTATACGATAAGAATTTACTTGGATAAGAACTTCTGCAAAACTTTGAAAAATGACAATGATTTAATTGATAATATTTTCTAAGTCACATATGTGTATTGGAATGATACTTCTTCGAAGGTTACAAAAATTAGTTCTCGTAGTATAAACAAATCTGACATATTACAATAGTGTGTGACTCTCCAACAAGTCTATCCAACAAAATTTGATTGCTTAATATACATCTTTCTCATTGGATTTTGTTGTGTATCACATGAGAAGCACTGATATTGAGTTCAGGAAGAAGCACAAAATATTTGCAAGATCAGTGTCATAAACCTAGGGCAAATAGATGACTGTGATTGTAGTTGCTGGATCTTAAAGTCTTATCACAATTTGTAGCTTTAGCCTGCATAACTTTGGGCTGCCATTGACTATCTGATGGTTATTACTTATGTTTGATCCTCAGTTTTTCAGGATGTTTTGTAGACTTTGAGAATTAAATGCATATAGCTTGTATTATATGATTTACTTCTACTAAATTTAGTCAACACATCAATATTTATGTTAAGTACTGAAAAGAAAAAAGTGTTGGCAATACCTGGATGAATATTGCAGCTAGTGAAGTTTACAAATTATTACAAATATATTACAAATATATTTTCTCATATAAAGGAAAATTCAAAGCTTCATATACTATGAGAAAAATTTTAAAATATTATTCACATTTTTAGCAGTTCTGAATGATTAGGTAGGTAATTACATTCATATTATTAATGTGTATTTACATAGATTTTTATTTTGCATATGTACTTTCACACAACAAAATTTACATGAACAAATTACATTAAAAGTTATTTCACAATTATACTCGTCAAATTAAATTAAATGTCAATAGCTTTTAAACTTAGATTTTAGTTTAACTTTTCTGTCATTCTTAACTTTACATTGAATAAAAAGAGCAAAGTTTATAGTTTTTATCTGTGAAGTAGAGGTGTACACAGTATACATAAATAGATATGCCAAATCCGTGTTATTAAAAGTTCATGAAGATTTCAATTAGAAAATAATACCATAAAAAGTTTTGAGTGTAGGTGAAAAATAGGCAATGATGAAAAACATCTTTCAACACATGTAGAGAGTGAATAAAGAAAGCAAAAACAGAGATAGAAAGTAAAACTAGAGCATTTAGAAAATGGAAATTAGTATGTTCACTATTTAAGATCCATGCATGGAGCAAAGTCTTCAGAAAACCTAGAGGCCAAGGTTCAAGGTTACCCACCTCAAGTAGCCTAGCAATATTTGCAACATCCCAATGGCCCTGTCCTTTTCTTTACTGATGGCCGTGGTGGTGCTCAGCTACAAATCCATCTGCTCTCTGGGCTGTGATCCTCCCCAGACCCACAGCCTGGGTCATAGGAGGGCCTTGATACTCCTGGCACAAATGGGAAGAATCTCTCCTTTCTCCTGTCTGAAGGACAGACATGACTTTGGATTCCCCCAGGAGGAGTTTGATGGCAACCAGTTCCAGAAGGCTCAAGCCGTCTCTGTCCTCCATGAGATGATCCAGCAGACCTTCAATCTCTTCAGCACAAAGGACTCATCTGCTGCTTGGGAACAGAACCTCCTAGAAAAATTTTCCGCTGAGCTTTACCAGCAACTGAATGCCTTGGAAGCCTGTGTGATAGCAGAGCCTGGGATGGAAGAGACTCTCTTGATGAATGAGGATTCCATCCTGGCTGTGAAGAAATACTTCCAAAGAATCACTCTCTATCTGACGGAGAAGAAGTACAGCCCATGTGCCTGGGAGGTTGTCAGAGCAGAAATCATGAGATCCCTCTCTTTTTCAACAAACTTGCAAAGAAAATTAAGGAGGAAGGATTGAAAACTGGTTCAACATGGAAATGATCCTCATTGACGGACATGTCATCTCACACTTTCATGAGTTCTTCCATTTCAAAGACTCATGACTCTTATAACCACCACGAGTTGAATCAAAATGTTCAAAAGTTTTCAGGAGTGTAAAGAAGCATCGTGTTTGCCTGTGCAGGCACTAGTCCTTTACAGATGACCACGCTGATGTCTCTGTTCATCTATTTATTTAAATATTTATTATTTACATATTTTTAAGATTTAAATTATTTTTATGTAATATCATGTGTACCTTTACATTGTGGTTAATGTGATAATATATGCTCTTCCTATTAGCCAATATATTAATTTCCTTTTTCATTAAATTTTTACTACACAAAATGTCTTGTGTTTGTTTATTCTTTAAGATAAAATGCCAAGCCTGACTGTACAACCTGACTTAAAAATAGATGATTTAATTAAGTTACCTATCATAATGTTATTCAAGTTATAGAAAAACATATTTTTCTATACCAAGCTGTATGTTGTCATCAGGATACAAACATGAACATAAAAACTACAGTTCCTGTTCTCTTGTATCTTTGATTTTTGTCCAGAAAGAAATGTAAAAACAATAATAATGCTGAATTAATATCAGTTATGCTAACTGCTGTAATATGAAGAAATGAAAAAGCAATGAATTCCTCTTAGCAGAAGGTAGTTTGAGACATGTCTGGAAATTAAAGCAGAGATATTCTCTGTAAACTGACTTTCAACATGTAATTGAAAATGTACATTGCCAGTCAGATAAATGAGTCTGCAGTTTTCAAGGAATACCATATCTGGAAATTCCTAACTGGCAATAGAAAGGCCAAAAATGAAATGGAATGGCTGTCCATGTGGTGAGCAAGTGGAGGGGGAAAAAGAGACTTAAACTGGATTCTGAGGACCTTCCACCAGTAAAGCGGGGGAACTGAAGAGACACACAGAAAACAGAGGTGGAATATCTTAACAGCAGAAGGACAAGAGGGAATGGTGATAAAAGCATATTTAGAAAATAAATGAGCTTAGAAAAAGAATCAATAGACTTACGAAAAATGTGAATTAAAACTGAGCACTACAGCAAGAAAAGAGATGGCAGTACAGAGCTTACTGAGAGCTGAATTGATAGAATTAATCAGCAGAAGCCATACTGGGGTAGGTAGAAGAGTGAATCCGAAAAGAAAAATCAAGATAACACATATAGAAAATTGTGAGAGATCTGCATTTGCAATGGAGGGAAGTAATAAGATTGCACTCTCCTTTTTGAAAATATATGTCACTAAAGTTCATATATTTAATGCATTGGTAAATCATATTAATACATTTAGTATTTTATATTTTTAAAGCATAAAATATAAAATTATTTACAATAGTAATTGATCATTATTTTGATTAATTCTCTGTTAAATGTCACTAAAAACTGACACATTTCTTTCACAAAATAAAATCGGAAACTGGAAGAGATTCTTTTTCTCAAGACTTTAGGAATGGGGAAAGGATTCCCTATTTAATAAATGGTGCTGGGAAAACTGGATTGCCATCAGCAGAAAACTGAAACTGGACCCCTTCCTTACACCTAATACAAAAATTAACTCAAGATGGATTAAACCTTAAATGTAAAACCCAAAACCATAAAAACCTTAGAAGAAAACCTAGGCAATAGTGCTCAGGACATAGGCATGTGCAACGATTTTATGATGAAATCACCAAAACCAACTGCAACAAAAGCTAAAATTGACAAATGACATTGAATTAAAGAGCTTCTGCACAGCAAAAGAAACTATGAATCATCAGAGTGAACAGGCACCCTAGAGAATGGAAGAAAATTTTTGCAGTCTACCCATCTGACGAAGGTCTAATATCCAGAATGTACAAAGAACTTAAACAAATTTACCAAAAAAGAAAAAAAAAAAATCAAAAAGTTGGTAAAGGACACGAACAGACACTTCTCAAAAGAAGACTTTTATGTGGCCAATAAACATGAAAAAAGCTGAACATCACTGATCATTACAGAAATGCAAATCAAAACCACAATGAGATACCGTCTCATGCCACTCAGAATGGCGATTACTAAAAAGTCAGGAAATAACAGATGCTGGTGAAGCTGTGGAAAAATGGAAAGGTTTTACACTGTTGGTAGGAATGTAAATTAGTTCAACCATTGTGGAAGACAGTGTGGCAATTCATCAAGGATCTAGAACCAGAAATACCATTTGACCCAGCAATCCCATTGCTAGTAGAAGAAAAAATGAGAAACTAGTAAACCTTCACTTACTAAATAGCTGATTTGCTAAAGCAGAGCTCATTCTATTTAAGGACTCAGCCTCTATAGGGCTGAGACAAACTAACTTCTTATGCAAAATAAAAAGAGTCAGAGTTCAGGACCACTCTGAAAGTTAATTCTTTAGATGATAATATTCAATATTTATAAATTTATGAATTTAGAACAAAGATGGTCTTTTTTATTCGATAAGAATTGACTTGGATAAGAACTTCTGCAAACCTTTGAAAAATGACAATGATTTAATTGATAATATTTTCTAAGTCACATATGTTTATTGGAATGATACTTCTTCGAAGGGTACAAAAATTAGTTCTCATAGGATAAGCAAATCTAACATATTACAAGAGTTTGTGACTCTCCAACAAGTCTATCCAACAAAATTTGATTGCTTAATATACATCTTTCTCATTGGGTTTTGTTGTGTATCACATGAGAAGCATTGATATTGAGTTAAGGAAGATGCACAAAATATTTGCAAGATCAGTGTCACAAACCTAGGGCAAATAGATGACTGTGATTGTAAGACTTTCTGTACATTTTTTGCTGGATCTTAAAGTCTTATCACAATTTGTAGCTTTAGCCTGCATAACTTTGGGCTGCCATTGACTATCTGATGGTTATTACTTATGTTTGATCCTCAGTTTTTCAGGATGTTTTGTAGACTTTGAGAATTAAATGCAAATAGCTTATATTATATGATTTATTTCTACTAAAGTTAGTCACACATCAATATTTATGTTAAGTACTGAAAAGAAAAAAGTGTTGGCAATACCTGGATGAATACTGCAGCTAGTGAAGTTTACAAATTATTTTCTCATATAAAGGAAAATTCAAAGCTTCATATACTATGAGAAAAATTTTAAAAAATTATTCACATTTTTAGCAGTTCTGAATGATTAGGTAGGTAATTACATTCATATTATTAATGTTTATTTACATAGATTTTTATTTTGCGTATGTAATTTCACACAACAAAATTTACATGAACATATTACATTAAAAGTTATTTCACAATTATACTCGTCAAATTAAATTAAGTATCAATAGCTTTTAACTTAGATTTTAGTTTAACTTTTCTGTCATTCTTTACATTGAATAAAAAGAGCAAAGTTTATAGTTTTTATCTGTGAAGTAGAGGTGTACACAGTATACATAAATAGATATGCCACATCTGTTTTAATAAAAGTTCATGAAGATTTCAATTAGAAAATAATACCTTAAAAAGTTTTGAGTGTAGGTGAAAAATAGGCAATGATGAAAAACATCTTTCAACACATGTAGAGAGTGAATAAAGAAAGCAAAAACAGAGATAGAAAGTAAAACTAGAGCCTTTAGAAAATGGAAATTAGTATGTTCACTATTTAAGATCCATGCACAGAGCAAGGTCTTCAGGAAACCTGGAGGCCAAGGTTCAAGGTTACCCACCTCAGTAGCCTAGCAATATTTGCAACATCCCAATGGCCCTGTCCTTTTCTTTACTGGTGGCCGTGGTGGTGCTCAGCTACAAATCCATCTGCTCTCTGGGCTGTGATCTGCCTCAGACCCACAGCCTGGGTCATAGGAGGGCCTTGATACTCCTGGCACAAATGGGAAGAATCTCTCCTTTCTCCTGTCTGAAGGACAGACATGACTTTGGATTCCCCCAGGAGGAGTTTGATGGCAACCAGTTCCAGAAGGCTCAAGCCGTCTCTGTCCTCCATGAGATGATCCAGCAGACCTTCAATCTCTTCAGCACAAAGGACTCATCTGCTGCTTGGGAACACAGCCTCCTAGAAAAATTTTCCGCTGAGCTTTACCAGCAACTGAATGACCTGGAAGCCTGTGTGATACAGGAGGTTGGAGTGGAAGAGACTCCACTGACGAATGTGGACTGCATCCTGGCTGTGAGGAAATACTTCCAAAGAATCACCCTCTATCTGATGGAGAAGAAATACAGCCCTTGTGCCTGGGAGGTTGTCAGAGCAGAAATCATGAGATCCTTCTCTTTTTCAACAACCTTACAAGAAAGATTAAGGAGGAAGTAATGAAAGCTGGTTCAACACGGAAATGATCCATATTGACTAATACACCATTCCACACTTCCTTGACTTCTGCCATTTCAAAGACTCATTTCTGCTATGACCACTACACGAGTTGAATCAAAATTTTCAAATGTTTTCAGGAGTTTAAGGAAACATCATGTTTACCTCTGCAGGCGCTAGTCCTTTACAGATGAGCATGCTGATACATCTGTTTATCTATCTATTAAAATATTTGTTTATTTTAAGATTTAAATTTTTTCCATATATTATTATGTATACTTTTACATTGTATTTGTTATATCAAAATATCTTCTTTATATTTAGTCAATATATTATTTTGCTTTTTTATTAATTTTTAGCATTAAAATTTCTTGTATTATTTGTTTATTCTTTAATAAAGAAATACCAAGACCAAATGTGCAATCTCATTAAAGAATGGGTGGTACAATTCATTTACCCATCATCATTATATCCAAATTGTAAGTAAAAATTGACTTTCTCTAAGCCAAGTTTTATATTGCCCTTAGGATATCTAGGTGAACATAACAAACACAGTTTTCGCTTTCTTGTGTCTTTTATTTTTGTAAGGAAAATAATAACTCTACTTTCTAATAACTGGTACATTAACTGCTATAGTGAGAAGAAATAAAAACAAATGAAATTCAGTAAAACTGAAGGAAGGCATATCAAAAAAAATTTTTTTAAGTAGTAGATATCCTCTATTGTAGAGAAATAGACATCTAAGTGCAAGTGTCTATTGGCGACCTGTATTTTTGTCTGTAATTTAGAAGCAATACTATGAAGTGAAAGCCTGGAAACAGAAGTTGTCACATAGGTTGAATAGAACAAGAAAAAGACTTAAAATTTATTCCTGCAAACTTCAACTTTAAAGGGAGAGAAGAACCAGGAAAGATTTGGAATGGCCATGCATTGGGACAAGACAGAATGTTGTTAAGAGCATATTTAAAACACTGAAACTGCTTAGAAGAATCAATGCATTCATGCAAAATGTGGATTGAAAGTGTCCACTACATCTGGAAAATAGATGGCATTGTCACTTATAGAGCTAGTTGGGTGGAATTAAGCATAGTGGAGTAAGCTGGAAGAGTGAATCAGAGAAGAGAAATCAGTGACAATACATACAGAAAATGATCTTGAAAACTTTGTTTTCAGAATTGGAGGAGAGAAAGAGTGGGACTTTGAAAAGAATGTAGATTTTTTTCTCTGAATAATTTTTACTTTAAAAAATTTATTTGTCTCTGGATAGATTTTGTGAATTTGATGGACTGCCAAACCACTTTAATATATTTAATATTTTGATTTGAAATTATGACATTTTAATTAATTATAATAATTTATCATTGTTTTTCTTCATTATTTTGATTAATACTATGTTAAATGTCATTAAACTGCTCTGTCTATTGAAACCATTCACTACAGTGGGAACACAGATCAGTGCTGACCTTGTGAGAACTGGACAAGTGGAAGTAATAAACGGAAACTGGATCCAAAATGATCAGTTGAAATTAAAGAGCAAATGCAAAACATCCTCTCATAACTTTCCATTTCAATGAAAAAAGCAAAATTAGTAATCATGAGACGTTGAGGACAAGGGATTCTCTTATCGGAAGCTTGAAAAAGGGACATCAAGAAAGGAAACAAACATTTGCTTTATTTACTTACATAGTTCCAGAAAAATTGCATAATATGGCATAGAAACATGCCGTTTTAAAACACAATCTGACTGAAATTTTCTCATATCTTTTGACATTTCTTCTTTGATCCATTAATTACTTAAAAGTGTATTATTTAATGTTCAAATATTTGGGAGTTTTTCAGATATCTTTATGCTACGAGTTTTTGTTTTTGTTTCTGATTTTGTTTTTGAGATAGAGTCGCACTCTGACGCCCAGGCTGGAGTGCAATGACGCAATCTCGGCTCACTGCAACCTCCGCCTCCCGAGTTCAAGCGATTCTCCTGCATCAGCCTCCCAAGTAGTTGGAATTACAGGAACCTAATTTTTGTATTGTTAGTAGAGATGGGGTTTCGCCCTGTTGGCCAAGCTGGTCTCAAACTCTTAACCTCAAGTGATCCACATGCCTCAGCCTCCCAAAGTGCTGGTATTACAGGCATGAGCCACTGTGCCTGGACTATGCTACTGTTTTCTAGGTTTGTTTCGCTTGAAATTAAAGAGCATACTCTATCATTTTAATTCTTTTCATTAAACAGAAACTTGTTTATAACCCAGCATATGATCTATATTGGTGTCCGAAAGAAGTCTGTAGAAAAGCACATTATATATAGCAACCATTTTACTATGTGTATCAAAATATAAAGTCAATTCTGCTTTCTAATGAGTAGTGTGTTCATGGTATAATTTTTCCATCTTTAACTTTAACGTATCTGTGTTTTTATATATAAAGTTGGATCTTTTTGTTTGAGTCTTGGTTTGCTTGGTTTTTGGTTTTTATTTTGCTTTTGTTTTCCCAGTATAGCAATCTCTACTTTTTTATTGGAAAGTTTAGACAATAAACATTTAATCTAATTATGTATATGTTTGGGTGTATGTTTCCCATCTTGCTTATTTTATTTCTTCCTGTGGTCCTGGTTCCCTTCTTTCTTAATTTCTTGCCTTCTCCTAAATTAGTTTACTGTTTTTAATAATTCCCTCTTATCTCCACTATCATTTTATCTGCTATTCTTCTAGTCTGTTTTGTTTAAATTTTAGTTTTTTTGTAGTATTCATCACATAGTATTTTAAGTTATCATATACTACCTAGAAATTGAGCTATTGTGCTGTATTTATTACTGCTACATGTGTTTTATATCACTGAATAAATTTTTTTTTGTTTTTTTATTAAAGTCTAATACTTTACATTATTTTGTGTAGCTCCAAGTTTTCATCTGATATGATTTCATCTCTGCTTGAAGAGATTTTTAAACGATATTTGTAGTATACGTCTGGTAGTGATGAATTCTCTTAACTTCTGTTTCCCTGAAAAAGTCTTAATTTTACTTTCATTTTTGAAGTATATATTTGCTGGATATAACATTCCAGATTAACAAGTTTGGTGTTATTTTTTCCTTTCAACTTTTAAACATGCCATTTAATTGGCATCTACCTTGCATGCTATTTAATGAGATGTTTGAAAGCATTCTTATCTTTATATGTAATGTGTTTTTTATCAGTAACTGCTTTTAAGATTTTTCTTTATCACTTGTTCTCAGCAATTTTATAATGATGTGTTTTGTTGTGGTTTTAAATATATATTCGTGTTTATGCTGCCTGAAATTTATTGAGCTTCTTGAATTCATAAATTTTTTTGTTTTGTTTTAATCCAATTCAGAAAATCACCTGACATTATTTCTTCAAATATTTTCATTAACTCCCCTCTTCCTTCTTCTGGCACTCCAAGTATCAGAGGTTCATTTCATTCCATGCTTCCTTTTTGACAGATTCTACTGTTTGTCTTTAAAGTAACTCAGCTTTACCTCTACACTTAATTATCTCATTCAAAGTATTACATTTTTTATCTCAAAAACTTGATATTGATTTTTATTTATGTCTTCTGTTTGTTTTCTTCACTAAACCTCCAGGAAGAAAGTCAGGTAAGTTATGAAACACAAGATTTTTGTTTGTTTATTTGTTTGCTTGCTTGCATTAGGGTCACATTCCAGAGCTGTCTCTCATCCAATTTCTGTAAAATTATGCTGCATATATTTTTTTGTCAGTTCTGTCATTGTTAAGGTAGGACAAGCTCTAACCTTCTTAATAGTTAATAAAACTTGTACTGTACAAATTCTCTTTCAAAAAATCTTATGTCTGTCCTGTATTCCATCAAGATCATATTTTCATCTATTGTTTGACAGGAGACTTTGCATTGATTTTTAGTAAACACGATCACCAGAGAGTCATTTTACTGAAATATCACTTTTACCATTTTAATATCAGATAAGTTCTTTCTTGTAAATCTAATTACCACTATAATATAACATTTTTTAGGAATCATGTATTTTAACAATCTAGTTACCTAAGTTTTCTTTTTGTCACATTGTTTTTACTGTTATTTAAAAATGTGCCTCAGCCGAGTGCAGTGGTTCACACCTATAATCTCAGCACTTTGAGAGGCCAACGCAGGCCGATTGCTTGAGCCAGGAGTTTGAGACCAGCCTGGGCAACATGGAAAAATCCCATCTCTCCAAAAATAAACAAACAAAACAAAACAAAAATTAGCGGGGCATGGTGGCGCATGTCTTTAGTACCAGCTACCAGGGAGGCTGAGGTAGGAGAATGGCTTGAGTCCAGGAGGTCGAGGCTGCAGTGAGCCATGAGTATGTCACTGCACTCTATCCAGCTTGGGCAACAGAGTGAGACACTGTCTAAAAGAAAAAAAACAAAAACAATCTTTATTATTCTCATTATTCTTATCTATCACTTCCTTTCTTTCTGACTAAGTTAAGACTTGGTCTATAAGTAGAACAATGATTTCACAAAAATTGTTAACTTTTAGGGATTCACAAATAATCATTTTATAATGAACATAACAATCTGGGACAGTTCCTTTATAAGATGGAAAAGTGAAACTGGATCAGAATACTTCTCTTCCCCAGTATTGAAATTAAAGAGCAATATAGGGTGAAAATCAGTTTAAAAATACAGCAACATCCATGAATGAAAGATGGCCAATGAGCAAGAGTGTATAATTTGGGGATTAAAATGTATCAAAATTTCAAACTATAAAATTTAATTACTTATGCAATATAGAATTCTGCATTCAATCTAGATTCAGCCAGGACACATCTGTGATCCTAGGTAATTCAATTAGCCCCTCTGAGCCTCAGTTTTCACAAATGTAAAATGAGATGGAAATAGTCCTGGAGTTTCTGCATCAGAAAAACTAAAACATTTTAAAGCACTTAGCAGAGTATCTTCCAGAGTGCTTAAGAGATGGTGACTATTTTCTTATTGATTCATACAGGTCTATATAAGAATAGTGAACTCTCCTATTCCACTGTCTGTAAGTGGCTGCAAAATGCTGACAGTCTAAAAAAAGAGAAATGGGAGTTCTGAAGAAGACTCAAAGTTAGATACCATTTGACACTGAAGATATATAATTAACATTTAATCAAAAATTGATGGTTTGTAAATATCTGGTACAGGGATTAGTCTCCTAAACTGAAGTTAAAAGTGTATATATTATATATTATTCTATTATGTATAACATATATTTTAATATAATAATAAATATTTTAACAATATATTATAGAGTACATAATATATAGTTCACAATACATATAATATATAGTAGGTAATACATAATATATACAGATATGTGTATATATGTGTGTATATAAATGCCTTTGCACATTTGTGTGCATATACACACACGCACACACACTTCATTTGCTAATTCTGTTGCCTGCCACACTTTTCTTTCCTCCCTGCTTAGCGGATCCCATTCTTTCATTCCCATATCGTAATAGTTTCCTCCCTCTCCAGTGTAGAAATCTCCAGTGTGCCCTCCACATTCACTCCTCATTAACCTGCACTGCCCACTCATACAGCTGCTTTCTCTTCCATTGTGGTTTCTGGCTGTCAATTTCTCCCTAAAGTGTACACAATTACCAATTGAAAGCAATAGTTGAGTGCAAATTTTTGGTTTTTCAGAAACTCACGTATGAGAGGCCTTTTTCTCTCCTGGTAAGTATTTTTGGAATTAAGGGAATATTCCTGTTACAATGACATAATAGCAGTTGTAGCAAAAAGGAAATAGAGGGCAGGATGCATTTTACCCTGGAGGTTATCAAAAGATTTACAGAGGAAGAGAGCCACCTACTGATCGTGACCGACAGAAACAGCAGCCAAGTCTGGCAGGCAGCCTTCTCTTCTATGCACAATCCTGTTCCCTGGCAGGAGATTTTTCTCCAGAGCTAAAAGGGGCTCTTTCCTGAAAAGAATTGACCTCAATTCTGAAAGTTTATTTCCTTAGCTTTGTGTCTTACAGAAGGGAAATATGCCAGCTTCAAGCAGGACAGGGCTCCTTTTGGGGCAATGGGCAGCTATGTGGAGAAAGAAAGGGTCAGGATGTGTCCCTTGCCTCCAGCCTGCTCAGGCTTCCAGGACCTCTTGACATGTATTGAGCTACACTAGGAATCTGTACAGCCTGCCCATCTGGGTATAGAACTGCAAGGAAAATAAAGAAAAAACTCTTGTTTGATATTACATGAATTCTTTTTTAAAAGATACCTTGCTAATTTACAAATTCACTCCTATGAGATCATGTCACTTGATTTTGTAGTTAGGAGAAAATTCTCATTGTTGCTTTGAATTTTGACAGACTTGTATCCCTTCCAGTAGTAGTAAGATACAGCAAGACGTAAGTAAAGGAATTTCAGAGACTATAATAATTGCCAAATGAAAGCATGTGGTCCATTGGGTAAAATTTAGGAAGCATTAGTTTGTGCAATGTTGTAATTGAAGAAGTTAATCAGGAAGTTTATGTGAATTGCTCAGCTAGCAGGAAGGGACTTCGGTGGAGGAAGAATCTTTCAAATGTTTGCTCACATTACAAACCCAATGTTTAGATTTCTTCTTGCTAGATGGGAGGAGGGATGAGTTGGGAAACTCAAAGTTATAATATTTGACAATATTTTTATCCTTGCCTTTCTTTCTTTGTCCACTGTTTATGGGCGTTCAGTTCAGGAGCAGGCAAAAAAAATATTTCTGGACTCATCTGGGTCAGTCTCTCTCTCTCTCTCTCTCTCTCTCTCTCTCTCTCTCTCTCTCATTGCTTAACACCTTTCAAATATTATGACCCCTTCAATTCTTTGGTTTTTTTCTTGATGCTGCTTATTTTTCTAATGTAATTTTCCTTTTTTGTTGTTTGTCATTTTATGTTCGGTGGGCAAACATTCCATGATTTTGCTCTGCATTCTCACCTTACCCTGAAAAACTCTGTAATTATATCCCAGTTATATCCAATGTTAAAAGAAAAAAATTATGCAAGTTACATTTCGCAGAGTTTAATTGAGCAAAAACTGATTTGCAAATGGGGCGGCTCTCAGAGCAGAACATGTTCAGAGAAATTTGAGGCTGCCCCATGATAGGATTACATTTATCAACAGAAAAAGGAAAGTGATATACAGAAAAAAAAGAAGTGAGGTACATAAAGAGTTGGATTGGTTATAGCTTGGCATTAGCCTTATTTGAACATGTTTTGAATAAGCAGTCACCTGTGATTGACCGAAGCACAAGTGTGATAATTGCTGGGACTCAGCTATTCATTACAGAAGTATACTCCAAATTAGGCTTTCAGATTATTTAGGTACTAAGTTACATTACAATTCATTACGTAAGAACTACGTGAGTACAGAAGCTTTCTCAGGCTAAATGTAGTTTAACAAGCTTTTCTTTGTGGTTAGCCTCTCAATTTTGAGAAATTAACCATAACTTTTGGTGTTGTTACCACTCTCTGTTATCATTTTAAATGGACGTCTTTGGTCTCAGTATGAAATTCACAATTTTCAACAACACATTAGTTGAAAAATTCTTTATGTTCTTGCTGATCTAGTTAAAGTAAGATCATTAAATGTTCAATGGATGACTGCATACAAAACATTTAAGACTTGAGAGGATACAGTGCACCACGGGGAATATTATGATGACTATCAAGAGGATAATTTCAAAAACCCAAAGGGTACTCCTTAACAAAAGTCCTTGTGAAATAAACTGAACCAAATCAAACAAGTCAAAGTGCAGGCAACGTAGGCAGTTAAGCAGTATTTGAGTCTAATTTTTTCCCAAATTAAAAATTAGCTTCCAATTTTACATAATCAGTACCCAACTACCACCAAGAGCAAGACCCCAGGAGTCCCACTAGGGAAACTAGCTTGTCTTTGTCTATTTGAAGGTTAGTCCTAATTCTGGTTGTTGACTATTTTGGCCTCTGATCATATGAGCTATTATGGGACGTTCAGGGAAAGTTAATCAAAAGGCAGGAGTGAGCCAAGCCAAATAGAATGATCCAAACCAGTGAGGAGGCAGAATGGAATAAGCAGATTCTCCACAGACCCAGCCCTCAGTGACTGGAAAAAGGAAAACCTAGTTGTGCTTGAGCAAGGATCAGTTAAATTTATTTACCTATAAATCTTCATAGCTACTGAACAAAGCCCAATGGAAATTTACGTTTTTTTTGTGGTTTATTTATAGCATGCTGTAAGGGTATATAACCACATTTGCTGAAAAAGGACTTTATTGGATTTAATCTGGTGACATTATACAAGCAATTACTTTTACCAACATGGTAATTCCTAAGTCTCAAAAGTGTATTACCTGAAAGCAAAATATCCTTTTTTTCAGGCAACACTTGAATAGGTTTTCTATATTTGGTAATGATCAGATTATTAATTGGAAAGATTAGAATGCTGTTTCTACTGAGTGTAAAAAATCAAGTAACAGTGATGTTCAGAGCTTCAAGATTAGCTTTTCACTCTTCCATTGAAGTGTCAGCGTGACTCTCATTGAGAACACAGACATTGGCATTAGTAGATTTGTTTTCTGACTTTTTTTGGTAGTAGCCCACAAACCCAACAATTGCTCTGGTTTTGTGTTAGAACATAAGCTTAAGCTAAAGCTTGCACTGATTATGGTCCCATGTACGTTCCTGTACAAAAACAAGAGAAATGATTAGGACAGCATGAAGTTAGGTATGCAGTTCCAAGAATCTGAAGGAGTTTTTTTGAGTTGTGAGATGTGGACCAAAGGTTTGAGGCCTTGAAGCTTTACTGCAGTGCAGGTAATAAGAAGAACTTGGTATGGTCCCTTAAAATGGAGTTCAAAGTCAGTATTCCTCTGATGTCTTTTCTAAAAGACACAAACTCTAGGTTCTAGGTCATGAAGAATTTGATTGTCCTCAGTTGGTGGATCATGAAAAACTTCTGAGAGACAGAGAGAGAGAGCCAAGATGGCCAACTAGATACAGCCAGGAAGAACTTCTCTCACCAAGAAAGACCAGATCATCAAGTAGACTGGCACATTTTAAACAGATCTTTGGAAAGAAGGCATGAAGAGTGGATGGAGGGATGACACAGACCCCAGGCTGAAAGGGGAGGAAGTTGGGAACCCTGCATTTGGTTGCCAAGCTCCAGGACTTATTCCTGACTTGAAGCAGCTTCTGGGGAAGGGGTGAGTAAAATAGGCATAGAGTGAGCCACTCTTGTCATGGACCTCTGGAACCCTAGCTTCAGGAGACCCCATAACCCCCATAGACATTTGAGCTGGCAGGGCTAGCTACCTGGAGAGTTGAAAAAGACAGAACTCCAGCCTGCATGGAGCTGAGGGTTTGTGTAGGAAGAGCTGCAATGGAGCACAGCTCATTCCCCAAGGCTCACATGCTCCTCTAGGTGGCTTTAGCCTTTTTTGGCTGCTGGACCTGGACGGAACAGGTCTATCTTTCCCACGGGATGGACCAGTCCAATGTGAGCACCTCAAGATCTACCAGCCTATCCCAGTGACTCTGCCTGTCTACACCCACTTTCGGCATGGCCTCTACTGCCAAGCCGAGGCACTTGCCAGTGGGCACTGCCTTAGTTCTTTCACCAACAGACCCTACCTAATAGTTAGAGATCTGCAAATGGGCCCCTGCTGGCAAGCACCCACCCACAGCCCTCCCCCACCAGGGCTCACTCACTGTAGACTTTCCCTGCTGCTTTCCCAGCATGTCGTACATGGGGGTCCCTGCTGCCCACCACCTCCCCACTGAAGTATTTTGGGCAGCACCCCTCATTGGAGTGCTGTTGCCAGCATACAAGGAACACCTTGGCCTCAAGGTTAAGCATAGCATAGCAGATGCTTAACCTTGAGGGACCAGAGAAAAAAAGTAGTCCTGATCCCAGCACCCCCACACCCCAGCATTAAAACATGAAGTTCAGGAATGCTGAGCTGAAACTTGTACCCCTGAAATCATTCAGAAATGAAACCAATCAACTAAACCCAACTTATACCATAGTCAAACTCTCAAGGGCATCAAAGAATGTAAAATTTTAAAACCCCACCCAAAGGACAGCAACTTCAAAGACTAAAGGAATATCAACCTATACCGATGAAAAAGAATCAGCACAAGAACTCTGGCAATTCTAGAAACCAGAGTGTCTTCTTACCTCCAAATGACCACACTAGCTTCTCAGCAGTGGTTCTTAATTGATGGCTAGAACAACAGACATAGAATTCAGAATCTGTATGGAAATGAAGACCATTGATATTCAAGAGAAAGTTGAAATCCAATCCAAGGAATGTAAAGAATCCAATAAAACAATACAAGAGTTGAAAGATGAAATAGCCATTTTGAAAAAGAAACAGCTGATCTTCTAGAGCTGAAAAACAAGAATTATATAACACAGTCAGAAGTATTAACAGCATAATATACCAAGCTGAGGAAGGAATCTCAGAGCTTGAAGACTCAGAGCTTCCCCAACCTTTCTAAAGAAGTTGACATACAAATTCAGGAAATTCAGAGAACCCCAGCAAGAAACTATACAAAATGAACATACCAAAGTCACATAGTCATCAGATTCTTTGACATTAACATGAAAGAAAAAATATTAAAGAAAGCTAGAGAGAAGGGGCAGGTCACCTATAAAGGGAACCCCATCAGGCTAACAACACACCTTTCAGCAGAAACCTCACAAGCCAGAAGAGATTGGGGGCCTACATTCAGCATCCTTAAAGAAAAGAAATTTCAACCAAGAATTTTATATCCAGCCAAACTAAGCTTCCTAAGCAAAGGAGAAATAAAATCCTTTTCAGATAAACAAATGCTAAAGAAACTTGTTACCACCAGACCTTCCTTATAAGAGGTCCTTAAGAAAGTGTTTAACATGGAAATGAAAGACTATTATCAGCCATCACAAAAACACACTTAAGTACATAGGCCACTGACACTATAAACCAACTGTAGTCCAACTCTACATAACAGCAGGCTAACAACACAATGACAGGATCAAATCCTCACATGTCAATATTAACCTTGAATGTAAATGGGTTAAATGCCCCCATTTAAAAGACCGAGTAGCAAGATGGATAAAGAAGCAATATCCAAATGTATGCTGTCATCAAGAAATCCATCTTACATGAAATGATATCCATAGACTCAAAGTAAGGAGATGGAGAAAGATCTATCAAACAAACAGAAAAATAAAGAGAGTAGGGGTTACTATTCTTATTTCAGATGAAACAGACATTAAACCAGTACAATCAACAAGAACAAAAAGTGGCATTACATAAAGAGCTCTATTCAACAAGAAGACTTACTACCCTAAATATATATGCACCCAAAACTAGAGTGCCCAGAGTCATAAGTTTTTAGAGACCTACAAAGAGACTTAGATAACCACACAATAATAGCAAAAGACTTCCAAACCCCACTGACAGTGTTAGACAGATCAACAAGGCAGAAAATTAACAAATACATTTGAGACCTAAATGCAACACTTGATTAAATGTACCTAACAGATATCTACAGAATACTCCACCCAACAACAGCAGAATACACATTCTCGTCTGCACATGGCGCATACCCTAAGGTTGACCACATGCTTGTCCATAAAGCAATTCTCAACAAATTAAAAAAAAATAATGCCAAGCGCACTCCTGGACCATGGTGCAACAATAATTGAAATTAATACCAAGAAGTTCTCTCAAAACCATGTAACTACATGGAAATGAGACAGCCTATTCCTGGATGACTTTCAGGTAAACAAAGAAATTAAGGCAAAAATGAAGAAATTCTTGGAAACTAATGAAAACAAAGATACAACCTTCCAGAATCTCTGGGGCACAGTTAAATCAGTATTAGGAGGAAAATTAATAGCATTAAATGGCTACATCGAAAAGTCAGAAAGATCCCAAATTAGCAAGTTAACATCACACCAAGAATAACTAGGAAAACAAGAGTAAAACAACTCCAAAGCTTGCAGAAGAAAAGAAATAACCAAAATCAGAGTTCAACTGAAAGAAATTGAGATATCAAAATCCATACAAAAAAGAAACAAAAACAAAGGTTTGATTTTTGAAAGAATAAATAAGGTTGATATACTACTAGCTAAACTAATAAAGAGAAAAAGAGAGAAGATCCAAATAAACACAGATATGACAAAAACGATGTTACACCAACCTCACAGAAATACAAAAAACTCCACAGACTGTTTTGAACACTTCTATGAACACAAACTGGAAAACCTAGAATAAACGGATACGTTCCTGGAAACATTTAACCTCCAAAGATTGAATCGGGAAGAAATTGAATACTCAAACATACCAATAATAGGTTCTGAAATTGAATCAACAAAAAAAAAAAAAAAAAAAAAACTTACCAACAATAAAAAGCCCTGGATCAGATGGATTCACAGCCAAATTCTACTAGACAAAAAACGAACTGATACCAATCCTATTGAAACTATTCCAAAAAATGCCTTGATCATTTTATCCATTAATGGTGATTATTGTATTATTTTATTTTACTTTGTTTTAGAGATAGGGTCTCACTCTGACACCCAGGCTGGAGTGCAGTGGCAGGATCATAGCTCACTGTAATCTCCAGCTTTCGGGCTCAAGCGATCCTCCCGCTTCAACTTCCTGAGTAGCTGGGACTACAGGTACATGCCACAATGCACAGCTAAGTATTTTTGTAGATACAGTGTCTTGCTATGTTGCTCAGGCTGGTCTTGAACTCCTGCGTTGGCCTCCCAAAGTACTGAGACTACAGGGAAGAGCCACCATGTCCAGCCAATGGTGATTTTGATGACAAGTTTCTTTCAATCCTGTCATTATATTTTAGGATTTTTTTAATATGATGAGGTTAGAAAAATAAAGACAACTATACTAAGTACTGTGGTGGAGTTTGGGGTTAAAATAAGATTATCCTTGGTAAGTATCCCTTCACACTGCTTCTATATAGAAAGTACATAGAGTCTGCCATCTGGCTTATACGATAGGTCTTTTTGGCACTGGACGCTCAACCATTGTCTGGTAAGATTAGGAGGAGAAGAAATTCCTACTTGGAATCTATCAGTAGACAAAACAAAGTCTGGCCTGGAGGTGAGTTGTCCCTTTCAGAAATAAAAACAGTAGGCTGACCTGAAGGAAATGTCCTGGGGAATCAATGACATCCTCAGGGAGAAACTCAGAGCCCATATGGCTGGGCTATTGTTAGACTAGAAATTGTTAGGTCCTTTCTGTTTATTCTTAAAATGACAAAACCTCAAGAGTCAAATATAAAAAGGCTTCTAAGTGTCTGCAGTTGATGAGTCAATAAAGGTTTTACTGTAATTCAGTGAATTAATTACTCATTAAATCTTAGCCCTTTTTTACAATTGGCAGAAAAAGATACTCAATTTTGATTATTTAAAAGGTCTACTTTTACTTAGGACTTAAAATTAGTTCAATTTACTCACAACACACACCCGTTGCTCTGTCTACAAAGTAATAGATGGCAACACATTGGTATGTGATGTGGAACTCTGAATCCCTTGTCATCTCACCTGTCCTGCTCACCTGACTTCATGCCCTGACCTCTCCTTGGTTTATAAATTCTCTGCTCATATCCACCCTCCACTTCCGTTGATGGGGTCTTCCAGAGAAGCCACTATACTGACTACCCCTAAAGGTTTCACCTTAAATCATTGGCGTTTTCAGAATAGCTCATCTCTCCAGATATATATTTCTCTCCAGAAAGTTGCATAAATGAGTAGAATCTAAATATGGTTATTGAAAAGATTGAGTTAATATTTTCAAATATCTTAGAACAGAGACTGGTCTTAGTCAATATGCAACAAATTCCAATGTTATCATTTTTAGTATCATCGTCATCATTATTATCCAGATAAAGAGCAGAATCTTTGGGATTATCCAGTTCTCTTTATTTTTTACCCTGGGTTTCTCAAAGCACTCTTTTCATTGCCTAGGTGGATTTATTAACTTGGTAGCGTGCTCAGGCAAGGCTAACATCTATTATCCTGCCAGAGGATGCTGCTTGTTCTAGTAATTGGGGACTGGTTGACAATCTCTTGTGAGCTGGTTGGCGTGACGCCTCCCTTTCCTCCTCAGAACTGATCCTATGTATATTAAATGAAACAAAAGAGCAAGTGTCTGGTCTTGCAAAGCTAAGAGCAATTCATTGACCCAGGACTTGGTCTTCTCTGAGCCTCTAGCAGAAACAGTCGTTTCCCTGCCTTTGTGTACCTCAACATTGGGCTCATTCTTCCCCTCTGCCAGAATCCCTAGTCATCGATGTTGCTGCATTTTATTTTGCTAACTTATACTTGGCCATTTTATGAGCAGAAAGCCACTTCCCTTCTTTCACTTTCATGATATTCAGACTTACGTTTTCTGTTTTCTTTCTTGCCCCAAAACAACTATCAAGTTTTGCTTTCTAAGAAAGTTGAAATGAAAAAGAAAAAAATCTGAAGTCATGTAAATTACAGATAAAAATAGCATGGCTCCTTTGTCTTTCTTTTACTTCCTTTAATTTGTGTTATTTTGTCATGAACTAGAATGTAATGCAGAAGCAGCAAGACAAACCTTGCCCAGTAAACCACTATGTAAAAATAAGATACAAAATTTTAAAATAAAAAACTACAAATAAGTAAAGTAAGGAAGACTCTTTCTCCCCGACAGCAAAGTCCGGGTCTAACTTCCCTGCACTGTCAGAGTGAGTCAGAGATAGAGGAGCAAAGAACCCTTAGATAGAATTGCAATGACTGGATGAGCAGCTGAAGACCACTAGTTTCTGTAATATAAGCTTCTAATGAAAGACAACACCACCATTGATCCCCTGTGCCCACCTGAGAAACACTGAGGATAAGAAATGTTCAATAGCTTACGTAAAAGAATTGAACAATAAAAACCATATCAGGATTCCAAGCTGGGATACTGACATAGCCAGAAGAGCACTATTGACCCCAGTCAGCAAATGGTGGAAAATTATTTGACTAATGAAGGTAAAATGATTATAATTGGGTAATCCTTTCACCTTCCTTAGACAAAAGAAACCTTTGCTATCAGTATCTGAGGGCTGTCAAAACTTTTGACACCTGGACACATGGGTCAGGAGAAAAGGAGATCGTCCCTGAGAGCTAGGGTCCTTCAGACAAACACTCTAGGGACACTGGCAAGGGTCTTGGAAGGTTAATTGTTTGGCTCACAAAGCAACCACTCCTCTCTCACCAAAAGAGTTCTGGAGTTATCAGGATGTTGTGAGACTGCTCCCTGGGAGTGAGTCTGGAAGAGTTTGGGTTGAGAGTACTTGTTACTCTAGAGGAAAAGGTATTACTAGATGTGATAAATACCTTGTGAGTGAGGAGATGCTGGGAAAGTAAAATATCTGAGAATTAGAATCTCCACATCCATATGCACCTGTAAAGAATCAGGATTCCAGCTGTGATATTGACACAGACAGGGGAGCACTATTGTCCTCAGTAAGCAAATGATGGAAAGAAAAGGCAATGTATATTAATCCTCACCTGTGGTCCCAGTGAAGCGTAACCACATGGACCTGCATGAATGTTTTCTAGAAGGAAGAAAAACATTAGAGAAGCTCATTCGCTAATCATCATCATCCTCTGTTGTGAATAAAACAGCAAACAAACCCGCGTTTTTGGCTCACATCTGTAATTCCAACTACTTGGGAGGCTGAGGCAGGAGGCCTCAGTTTCAGGCCAGAAGTTTGCAATCAGCCTGAACAACATAGTGGGACCTCATCTGTAACAACAACAACAACAAAAAATCAGCCAGACATGATGGTGCACACCTGTAGTCCTAGCTACTCAGGAGGCTGAGGCACGGAGATTGCTTGAGCCTAGGAGTTAAAGGCTGCAGTGACCTCTGATCATGCCACTACACTCCAACCTGGGTGACAGATTAAGACCTCATCTCTAATATCTCTAAAAAACAAACAAACAAACAAACAAACAACAGCAAAATCCTGTTCTTGGTTCTAAAGAGCTTATTTGCTGCAGATAATCTTGTATATCCTAAAGCAAATATAGAAACCCATAGGGCCTGACTTCCTATGTAAAGTAAGGAGGGTAAAAATGGAAGTTAAGGGTTAAAATTTTGTTTCTAGAACACAGAAAAGGATTTTTTTCATATATATATATGAACATATATTATATATACAAATATACATTATATACACATATATACAAATATATATTATATACACATATATTATATATACATGTATTCCATATATAATGTGTATATATAAATATATAATATATAAAGTTAGTGTAGTGTGAGTGTATCTGATTATTTACATACATATAGTATATACACTTATGACTTTAGTACCAAAACATTTTTCATTTGATTAAGCATTCATTTGTACTGACACAGCTGAAGTTTACTCGAGTTTAGCTGAAGTCTAATGCAAAATTGATAGATTGTTGTCATCCTCTTAAAGTCATAGGGAGAATACACAAATGAAAACAAAAAAAGAAAGTGAAAGTACAGAGAAATGTTCAGAAAATGAAAACCATTTGTTTCCTATTAAAAGCCATGCATACAAGGAATGTCTTCAGAAAACCTAGGGTCCAATGTTAAGCCATATCCAGCTCAGCAAAGCCAGCAGCACCCTCATTTCCCAATGGCCCTCCTCTTCCCTCTGCTGGCAGCCCTAGTGATGACCAGCTATAGTCCTGTTGGATCTCTGGGCTGTGATCTGCCTCAGAACCATGGCCTACTTAGCAGGAACACCTTGGTGCTTCTGCACCAAATGAGGAGAATCTCCCCTTTCTTGTGTCTCAAGGACAGAAGAGACTTCAGGTTCCCCCAGGAGATGGTAGAAGGGAGCCAGCTGCAGAAGGCCCAGGTCATGTCTGTCCTCCATGAGATGCTACAGCAGATCTTCAGCCTCTTCCACACAGAGCACTCCTCTGCTGCCTGGAACACGACCCTCCTAGACCATCTCCACACTGGACTTCATCGGCAACTAGAACACCTGGAGACCTGCTTGGTGCAGGTAATGCGAGAAGGAGAATCTGCTGGGGCGATTAGGAGCCCTGCACTGACCTTGAGGAGGTACTTCCAGGGAATCCGTGTCTACCTGAAAGAGAAGAAATACAGCGACTGTGCCTGGGAAGTTGTCAGAATGGAAATCATGAAATCCTTGTTCTTATCAACAAACATGCAAGAAAGACTGAAAAGTAAAGATGGAGACCTGGGGTCATCTTGAAATGATTCTCATTGATTCATTTGCCATATAGCACTTGCACATGTGACTCTGGTCATTTCAAAAGACTCTTATTTCTGCTTTAATCACAGAATTGATTGAATTAATTCTGCAAGTACTTTGTCAATATATTAAGCTAGTATATGTTAAAAAGACAGGTTCTGGGGCATCAGTCCCTAAGATGTTATTTATTTTTACTTATTTATTTATTCTTACATTTTATCATATTTATAATATTTACATTCTTATATAACAAATGTTTGCCTTTACATTGTATTAAGATTACAAAACATATTCAGCTTTCCATTTGGTTAAATATTGTATTTTGTTATTTATTAAATTATTTTCAAACAAAACTTCTTGAAGTTATTTATTCTAAAACCAAAATTCAAGCACTAGTTTTCTGAACCAAATCAAGGAATGGATGGTAATATATACTTACCTATTCATTCATTCCATTTACATAATATGTATAACGTGAGTATCAAAGTGGCATATTTTGGAATTGATGTCAAGCAAAGCAGGTGTACTCACTGCATGACTCTATCAAAAGATCTCATGCAACCAATAAATATATACACTTACTATGTACCCACAAAAATTTAAAAAGTTATTTTAAAAAAGAAATACAGATGAATAAAGACAGTTTCTTTCTGTGTTGAATAGTTTTCATTCTTACAGGAAAAGAAACAGTAAAGCTGTACCAATTTCACCATATGAAACACTACAAAGATAAGGAAAAGAAAATGATGTTCTCATACTAGAAGCTTTAGGTGCAAATGATGATGAGAAAGAACAATACTAGATGTCCTTTCTAAGGTGCCTGGGAGACATGAAATTGCGGAAATCTTATTGACAGTTAGGAATATGGGTCTAGAGTGAACAACGAATGCCATGGGCAAAGGAATACCTTTTAAGATTCTTTTAAGATTCTTAATTTAAGATTCTTTATTTAAGATTCTTTATTGCATGTCTGGTAACAAGGACATAGGAATGAATGTAATCACTTATAAACAGAGGGGACAATGAGATGAGGACATAACCTTGTCCTGCAGACCCTCAGCATTCAAAGGTAGTGCAGAGAAGCAGAGAAGGAGAATATGTAAAGGAGGCTGAGGTAAAGTAGCCAGTGCAGTTAGAAAGAGAAATTGGAAAGAATTAGGGAGAGTCTAACGAGGGGAAGACAGTGGTGCTTTCAGGGAAGGTGAGGGCTGAACTGTCCTAGCGAACCTGGAAACAGACTCCATTGATGACCTTAGGAGGATCTGGGTTAGTAGAATGAATGGGATAGAAACACAATTGGAGTAAGTTGAAGAGGAAATACAAAAAGAGAAATTAAGAACACTGTTTAGAAAATTATTTGGGGAAGTTTGTTTGTCAAGTGGAAAAAGGAAGTAAGGTGGCATCTAGAGAAGAATGTGGATTAAAGTCTCCTGTTTTTTTTTTTTTTTTTCATGTTTTTTGAAATATGTTTTTAAAGAACTGTTTTCAGAGGGCAGGCGCGGTGGCTCACGCCTGTAATCCCAGCGCTTTGGGAGGCCGCAGGTGGCGGATCGCGAGGTCGGGAGATCGGGGCGGTTCGCAAGGTAGGGAGATTCCGACGATCCTGGCCAACATGGTGAAACCTCGTCTCTACTTAAAAAAATAAATGCAAAAATTAGCTGGGTGTGGTGGCGTGGTGGCGTGGTGGTCCCAGCGACTCGGGAGGCTGAGGCAGGAGAATCGCTTGAACCCAGGAGGCGGAGGTTGCAGTGAGCCAAGATGGCGCTACCGCATGCCAGCTGGCTACAGAGCGAGACTCCGTCTCAAAAAATAAAAGTAATTATTTTCGGAGAATGAATACAAAACATGTGAACATTTGAATATTTGATTTAATTGCTTATTTGTTTGAATAAATAGTAATCTATCCGTGTTCTAATTAATATTACTTTGTAATAAGCTTCAAAATTACATATTTGCTTGTTAATATTCTTTTTTTCTATCAAATTTTACAATCAGATTTCATTTTATTCTGTTTTTTATTTACTCTGTATTTTATGTTGGTCATATACATTATTTGTTTATGATCTTATGATTTCTAATCACTGAGATGTACATTTCTCTATATTTTATGTTGGTCATATACATTATTTGTTTATGATATTACGATTTCTAATCATTGAGATGTACATTTTCTAAAAATTGTAACCATATTCTTGTGATGGACACTTGTTTTTAACTTCACCTGTATTCAAAGATCTGGACAATTCCTTTTTTATTTAAATCATGGAATGTCTAGCATGGAAAACTAAGCCTCTCTCTAATTGTATTCTACTTTTGACATGACATATATTTAGTTCCCTCTCGTGTAAATCTGTTTTTATATTCAATTCGTTTTGATTTCTTTTTTGAAATTTACAATGAACACTTAATAATAATGGTTATGGGGTACAAAGTTATGTTTCCATGTATGTATGCATTGTAATGAGCAAATCAGGGTAAGTAGTACATCCATCACCTTAAATATTTATCGTTTCTTTGGGATGAGGACACTCAAAAACCCGGCCAGGTGCAGTGGCTCAGCCTGTAATCCCAGCAATTTTGGAGGCCGGGGTGGGAAGATTGCTTGAGCTCAGGAGTTCAAGACCAGCCTGGGCAACATAGTGAAACCCCACCTCTACAAAAAATAGAAAAATTAGCCAGGCATGGTGGTGCACACCTGTAGTCCCAGCTACTCAGACGGCTGAGGCGGGAGGATTACTTGAGCCTAGGAGGTGGAGGTTGCAGTGAGCAGAGACTGCACCACTGCACTCCAGCCTGAGCAACAGACACAGAATGTCTTAAAAACAAAACAAAATCTTTTAATTATTTTGAAATATATATTACTGTTAACTCTATTCATCCTACTATTGTATAGTCCATCAGAATTTTTAAAATGTGTGATACAAATGGTAATATAAGTTGCTTTTTGTTAGAGTGTCAGGTAATATTCCTAGAATATTTTATTAAAATTTTCTTGTATTTTTTATTAACAACTGACACTGTAACAGTAAAACAGCAAAAGAACTGTAACATAACTGACTTCACTTTTATTTTAGAGGTCTTTGTCCATTCCTGCACATAGGCTGGGATAATTTCAGAGCATTGAGATAATGTGCAAAAACAGCCATCATGTAGTTTTTGAAACTAACTCTGAGATTAAAGGGGGAGTATGTAATCAACTATGTTTTGTTAAAGATTTACAGGAGCATCATGACTTGATCAAGGACAAAGGTGTCCCCAACTTCCCAGGACCACTGCTGGCACCCAGTTGTCTGCAGTCCTCAGTCACCTGTTGATACCAATCCCCTCTGCTTCCCTATATTTCCCACCATCCAGACTGAACAATTTAAGATGGTATTTTAAAATGCAAGTTTTGCTGGCTTTCCAAACAAACCTGGTTTTTCTCCCACCAATTCTCATCTCTCATGTTTGACTTTTTGAGTGGCGAGCCGCCAGATCTGGGTTTGGTAACAATATATCTTTACCATAAGTGTAATTACCACTGAGAGTAGAATGTTTTTGAGATTATTTGCCTTATAACTATAATTAGTAAACTTTCTTCATTGTTATACTTTTTATTACTGATACTTTAAAACATTTAATTTTTCTGGTTAAGCTAGCTAAGACTAGAAACCTACTCCCACCACTTGACATCAATTTACTTAAATAATTCAATTTACTTAATATTTCAACATATATCGCATTATCAAAAATTTTAATCCACCTCCTTGCAGGAAACAACTTTATTAACTAGAGTACAGTGCTTATGAACAGATTGTTTCGCTTTTAAACTTACAGATACCACTTATTTTCAAAATTACATAGGTCAGCAACTTTTACCTTATTCCCCTTCAGTGGGCTCGTTTCCTACAATTATAATTCATTTCAAATTGTTTTGTTAAATTCTGCATTCATCTTAGAATCTCCCAACCTCTGAACTGATTTTTTAAATTTGGATACAGTAAGGTCCACTCCTCATGCTATAAAGTTTTATAGGCTTTTACAAAGGCATAGTAACATATATCCACCATTATAGGATCATACAGAATAGCTTCACTGCCTTAAAAACATGTACCTTCATCCATTCACCCCACACATGCTTTCTCCAAACTCTTAGCTACACTAAGCTTTTTACCATCATAATTTTGTTGCCTTTTCCAGAATGTCATACACTTGAATCAGGTGTCCTTCTCAGGGTGGCTTCTTTCACTAAGCAGTATGCATTTAAAGTGTTTTTATGTCTTAATGGCTTCTTTTAATCATTTAATGATATTGTATTGCATGGGTATCATACCGTTTTTATTATTTGACCTATTGATGGACATCTTGGTTGCTTTAAAGTTTAGGTCATTATTAATAAAGATAATGTAAACATTTATGAGCAAATTTTTGGACATGTTTTCAAAGCAGTCGGGTAAATACTTCAGAGCCCAGTTGTTGTTTCCAAGACTGTTTAATTTTGTAAGAAACTGCTAGGATGTCTTCCAATGTGACTGGACATCTTGTATATCCACCAGTAATGAATATGTGTTCCTGTTGCTCTGCAATTGACAATAATTAGTATTGTCAGGTTTTTTTTTTTAATTTTAGCTATCCTTATATATGTATAATGACATATTTATTATTTTAATTTACAATATCCTAATGACTTATCTGGGGCTTTGTTTCCCCCCCATAAGAGCTACTCCATTCAGCATTTCAATAGCATTGACCTGAATGACATGGATGTGAACTTACATGGCAACTTTATTCACATTGACTTTCATGGTTTGAGTAGGGGTCTAAGGTGAGCCCTAGAAACATTGCATCTTAACCAGAAATTGCAAGATCTACCTGTAGGGCATGAACTCTGGGTGTGCCCAAAGGAGATTTTATACATCTCTACCAAGGACATGAAGTTCATAGGAGTCCTTCAACCCTAAAGGGCCATACATTCACACTGTATTCTCACACTGTGTATTTTTTTAAAGAACTCCTGGAAAAAGGGCACCAAAGTCACTTACCCAAAATGAGACTGCAAATGTCCTGCAGACATCTTTCTGTCTAAAGGGCACCCACATAGTTTTGACAGGATAGCACCAATGTGCTCTACAGGGCCCTCATCAGTTGTAAGCATGTGGAGCCTGAGTCAGGTTGTGTGTGTCAGGAGAGAAAGAGGGAGATGTCTTGACTAAGTACGATGATGGCATTACCATTCCTTCCAGCTCAGTGGGTCATTCCTCCCCTCTTCACTTGTTCTTCCTCTTTCCTGCTCCCCCAACCTCCATTTTCCTCACTCTGCCTCATTTATCTGCAGCCATTGGGTGGCTGCCCCATAAACATTCCCTTCCTGATTACTATATGATACCTTGTCCTGCAATGATGTCATCAAGCTAGGCACCATATAGTCTCCAAGGGAAGAGGTTTACCTAGGAGAAACTCAATGGGGACAATTCATTATTGAGTTCAAAATCTGTGTCTAAATAAACCCCACAAACCCATAGAAGATCACTTATTTTGTGCCTGGGCCTTGCCACATCAACTCCAGCAGTAACCACCTCAGCAATATCACACAAACACCCCCTCTCCCTAAAGTTCAATCAGTTCTGTGTCCATTGGGGGTAGTTTTTCTAACAAATACTGCTGTTTTCAGGAAAAACATTTTTATCCCTGAATCTTTTCAGATGTGGGCTGTCTTGTGGAGGTTGAGAGGTATATCAAGGTGACCCAATTTTCATGTCCCTAGCTTTGAAACCAGTTCTTTTCTAGTGATATGGGGGCCACTTGAAGATATGTGGAGATTTCTTTCTCAAGGAATGTGAAGAAATAGGAAGATATATGAAGATTTTTCCCGAGTCTGATAGTGTGTTCTCCTACTCCAGATTTTCTAAAACCTTATATCTATTCTGGCTTTTCTTGGGCCTCCTCTCCTTCCTCTCACCCTCCTCACCACCTGTACAGAGCCAGGAGAGGTGGGGTCAGCTCTACTTTTTCATTAAGGCCAATAAAAGAATTATTGGAAGCAGTGCTCGTCTCACATCTTATGTCAAGAATAGAGGGGAGATCTGGGGGCAAGTAGAAGCTATTCCCCACCAAAAGATTCAAAGTCATGGAGATTTATCCCTACCCTTCTGAACTTAGGGCTACAAAGGTCTAATGCCATTTTTTGGACATATGAAGTGTCTTGTCTCCTACTGTTTTTACAGGCTGAATAGCAAATTTTTGGCTCTATGATGCCTGCTTAACCCCAACTACTCCATCCCATGACTGTATAATGTTATATTATTACATGGTCGTTATCGATGGGAGGATTAATAAATCCATGTTGAGACATGGCGTGTATTAGATTTTCTTATTTTTAAAGCCCCTATTTGTATTTTTTGTGTTTTTATGACAACATTATATTAATAAGATTTTTAAACTGAGATATAGTCAGAAATACAAATAAAAAAACCCAAAATGAGGTCCGGTGTGCTATGTCACTGTCAACATCCCTCCCTAACCCTGATAACCTTCAAAAAGTCAAAACTGGCTCTCAACTTGGTCTGAAGCTGACTCATTTGGTTTTCTGAGCCCAAGCTCCTGGCTAACCCTAAACCTTTCCTAAATATGGCTGAAGCAAAGGACACTTTTCTTTTTAGAAAAAAACAAATATATAGGGAAATACAGATAGGCTACTTATAATAGAGACAGCCTACTTTGGAGGATGTGGTAAATGAAAACTGATTAATTTTCTCTGATTTAATGGAAACATTTCTTTGAGATAAATTTTGCAGGCAGTGGGAAATGCAGGAGGACATTCTGGTTGACCTGAAAGAAACATGGTCCCAGAGACAGAGAGTGGGCAGGGTGAAGAACAGCCTGATGGATCTCTGGCTGTGTTCCTGAAGTCATGCCAGAGGCTATTATCCAGGGTTTCACATAGCTGAAACATTTTGGGGGCCCTCACTTGGAACCATGAAAGATGGAGGACAGTGAACTGAACCACTGGATACTTGAAGTGTGTCAGATTAGGGGAGTGGTTAAGATCCTGAAAGTGGAAGGATAGGATGAGGTGGGGGCAGGTAAGGTGGTGGTATCCAAAGATAAATGGAATCTGGGTTGGAAATAGAGTTTGGTATCTGTGTGTGCTCTGGGTGTGGAAGGAAAAAGATAAGTTGTAGGGGTTTAGGATGGTCCTGACAACATGCGATCCAGTGACAAAGGAGGTTCTGACTAAGGAAAGGAATCCAATGGTTATATGGTTAAGAAGAAAAAAGTAAGTGGGTGATAAGGTCCAGTCAGAAGGTGGAGGCAAGAAGTAAAGAGGCCAGAGTGAGCTACAACTCAGTGAATCCCAAAGGTGACATCACAAGATATGTATCTTCCCCTGGCTTCATGAGCAACATGATGTCTGCTTTTGTGGTTGCTGTAACTCAATCCTCAGATAAAGGATCTTGCTATAAATCCTTCAGGAAGCTACTCTGCAAAGGAAGTTTTGCAGGTGCCTATAAGAGATAAGAGGTACAACATATATTCAGAAGCAGGACAGGACAGACAGGCCTGGCAGGAGTCATATTCTTCCATATTTCTGACTTCATGACACTTCTTCCCTCACTCTAAGGTTTGACCTCACATCACTTTGTCTATGGGTTCTCCCTCTCATGTCAACTCCAGGCTTCACTTGAGCCCCAGATTTCCATAGGCAACCTAGGAAGAGAGATGTCTGGAATAACGAAGGAGTATAATCACATTTTCTGAGGAGAAAGTAGGTCTGGTGCCTCTTTATCATCTTTGCAATGAGTTCTCCAAACAGAGAAGAAAGGAGCCTGAGTACATCAAGTGAAGGCAGAATCTTGTAGGAAGCCGAGTAGAGTGCTCCACTGGGAAAAAAATCTTTTAAGATTAGAATCTGAATGCTCATGATTTAGGATTCAAGTCAAAGTTCCAAGGACAATAATAGTAAGGTTTACTATATAGAGAGCTAGGTCACTTTAAAGCACTTTCGCATATATTGTACCAAGTGACCATAACAAAAACCCATGAGGTTTGGAGGTTGGCAATCTCTGAAACAAGGAATCTGAAACTTAAGGAAGTTAACTTGCAATATGTCCAAAAGCAGGACTCAGAAATCTTACCTCCAAATCCAACGGTCCTTTCACTACATCTCCCACCACCACCAAGACCCATGGCTCAACTCAATCATTCTTCAGTTTCCATGGATAGGCAGAACAGATATTAGGAGAAATGTCCCAGGCCTGATAGTCTTCGTAAAAGGCTCCCCTCCAAGATCATTACTTTCTGAGAATGAATGATTCTAAGAACTGATCTATTTTATGATTGTAGATCCATGACCTCATAGAAGAGAGATATTAAGATTAACCTGGGGAGAGCCTGGCATTCAATAGCAGATCAGCACCCTTGAAAGCTCCAGACATGGTTCTCTTCCTGCCTCTGTGTTTATGATGAAAGACAAAAAAAAAAAAAAAAAATTGCCTGGTAAGATAATTTCACTCCCCTCTTTGTAAAATATCAGCAGATAATCATTATTATTAGGTTGGTGCAAAAGTAATTGCAGTTTGTGCCATTATTTTTAATGGCAATTACTTTTGCAGCAACTTATGGTAAATAATGTTATCCTCTACATTGATTTTTAAGATCTGTGTTCTTTCCATGTTAATCATTTTGATCCAGATAAGGATATTTTTTCTAACTCTTCTCTGAGAAACTAAAATATAGAATGGAATTCTGCACTTCTTAGAAAAATATTTCACACACTACTCCTCTGCTGAAGAAAGGCATGGAATCTCAGATTTTCAGGATTGCGTGTGCTCCGTGTAATAGGACTTCCTGAGGACATGTTGAGTACTCTCTGATTGGAGACTTTGAGAGGCTCAGCATTGCTCTCCATGTTGGCCCTGGGACAAAGGAGAGGCTTGTTGTAGAGACACCTGAGCTGGGAAAGAGGCTGATGAACAAGGCCTTGGGGCCTGTTCTCTTAGGGTGTCTTAATAGACCAATCCACAGCCTCTGCATCTGTGGTCTAAAACTTTATTCTGGAGCCATGTACCACACCCAGGTAGATGGTCTGTGAACAATGGATTGAAGTCTTAGTCCTCGCTGTATCCTCATCCTGATCATTCTATTCTATGCTGATGATTTCCCAATACCTCCTGAGACTTCCTATTCAAAAACTCTCTGTATTCTAATAATTAATTTAGAAAAGCAGACAGAGAGAGAGAATATAAGAGTCCATTTATTTTGTAGACTGAACCTAGGGTTCCCTTACCAGACTGATGTTTCAGATTTTTTCAAATGTTGGTAAATATGGACTCCACTGAGTGTATTTACATGACAGCAAGAAGATCCTAACGGCACACAAAACTAAAAGATGGACCCAAAGTCCCAATGCTAAATAAAATGCAGAAGAACCTAAAGTTCTCCATGATCTGAAGTGTGTTGCTGCCTCAGTAACTGGACACAGAGAATACATGGTTTCATATACAGTCCCAGATCGGCACCACAAAGTTATAGTATGATCCCAGAGTGTTCCTAAGAGTGGAGGAGGAGACAAAAAAGTGGAAAGGGAGCAGACAGCCCCTCCATACTCTCCATCCTAGCAGATCCCACCATGCCTCTGGTCTCTGGATCCTGCTGCTTTTCTCTGGGACTTCCTGCTTTCTGACTTCAACCTTACAGCATGTCATAAATATGTATATATCTTAGTGTGATGAATAAGCTATCTGACCACTCATTTATCTACTCTCCAAGGAGCTCTCAGATACTATGTAGCCATATTTATACAGACAACCCATTCCCTGAGTCAGGCATTGCAGCCTGAAATCTTTTTTCCTTGATTTGTTAGCTGTTCTCTGTGTAATATTTAGCTTCTGAAAGGTATGTGTTTCAGATGATTATGCCTAAATTACCAGGTAATAATTTAAGTCACAGTAACGTATTGTTCATGCTAATAATTCCTATTCCCCTGTGAAATCTACCAATAGGCAAATTTGGTGCAAGGAGAGCCAGAGGGTCTCTCATGCCCTCTAATTTGGCAACTGTGGCACTGTCATGGTGAGGACCAAGTGACAGCCATTGAAATCAACTGCTGAAGTCTACTCTGTGATAAATCAGGTGATATCCTCAACTTGAAGGTGTTCTCAGTCTCTTGGGAGAAGACAGGACACATGCATATTAATTTGAATGCAGGATAATTGGTGAACTAAAAACAGCCTGTGGAACAGGCTCCAGGAGCTCACTATTGACAGTGAAGAACTTTGTCCAGGATGTGGGCTTTTCACAGGGATGAGGAGCAATTTCCAAGTAGACATAAAGCAGAACTGCATTCCTGCAGACAAAACAGCTTGAGCAAAGGCACTGCATAACTGCAGTGTGTTCCTGTGTTCCTTTTTCCATTTTCCAGCTTCAACTGATAAAAAATGACATACCATAAACTGCATATTTGAAAATCATGCAATTAGATGATATTTTAACATATGGATATGCCCATGTAACTATCACACAAAGAAAAAAAAAAATATTTACCATCCTTAAAAATTCTCCAGGGCTCTTTTTAATGTTTCCCTAACTTTTTCCTCCCTATCTTTAGGCCACCACTGATCTGAGTTCTGTCATTGCTAGCTTCCATTTCATAGAATGCTATAGTTATGGGCTGAGTGTCTCCCCAAAATTTATTTATTCAAATCCTGCCCCCCAATGTGTTGGTATTAGGTGGTATGCCTTTGGGTGGTAATTAGTTTAGATGAGGTCATGAGGGTGGAGCCCCACTATGGGATTCATGCCTTTATAAGATGAGGAAGAGACTTTGGAGCTTTTTCTCTGCCATGAGAAGACACAGTGAGAAGGTGGCTGTCTGCAAGCCAGAAAGAGAGCCCTCACTAGAAACGACATTGGCCAGCACCTTCATCCTGGACTTCCCAGCCTCCAAAAATGTGAGAAATAAATGTTTGTTATTTAGGCTACCCTGTTTATTTTGTTATGCAGGCCAAGTGACTGAAACAGATATATAGTGGAGCAATACTATAGGGACTCTTTTGTCTGGCTTCCTTCATTCAACCTAAGTAAGATTCATCCATGTTATTATTGTGTTTATCAATAGTTCATTCATTCTATGGGTATATAGTATTCCACTGTATGATTATACCATAATTTGCATTTCTCTTTACTTTTTAATGGATATTTGGGTTGTTTACAATTTTTGATTTCACAAATAAAGCTGCTATAAACTTTGTTGTACAAGTCTTTGCGTGGACATATTTCTGCAGTAAAACCTATAGGTGGAACATCTTTGTCTCATAGTAGGAGTATTTCAGAAACTTTCAAACACTTTTCCAAAATGGCTGCCCCATTTTTATTTCCATTAGTGATGTAAGTGTTCCAGTCACACCACAACCTTGCCAATACTTGATACGGTCAGTCTTCTAAATTTTAGTCAGTCCAGTCATTCTAGCTGGTGGGTAGTGGTATCTCACTGTGATTTTAATTTTAATTTTCCTAATTATTTATGATGTTAAGCATTTTGTGATGTTCTTGTTTGTCATTTGGGTATCTTATTTGGTAAAATGTCTGTTGAAATATTTTTGTCCATTTTTGTGTCTTCTTGGTTCAGTTATAAGCATTCTGTGGTTTTAGTTATAAGTACTTTGTTAGACAAATATTTTACAAAGTTTTCCCAGACTCTACCTTCCCTTTTCATTTTAATAAAACTATCCTTTTAAAAATAAAAGTTTTTAAATTTTGATTAAGTGAAATTTACCAATTTTTTCATAGATTGTGCTTTTAGTGTTTCTAAGTAAAAATTTTTTTAATATTCTCAAAATTGTAGTTTTGGGTTTTATACTTAGTTTTGTTACCAATATTGTGAGTTAATTTTTTCATATGGTATGAGGTGTGGGTCAAGATTTATTGCTTTGCATAGGGATGCCTATCTCTTCCAACACCATTTGTTTATTCAGTTATTTTTTTTCTTTTTTTAAATTATACTTTAAGTTCTGGGGTACATGTGCAGAACATGCAGGTTTGTTACATAGGTATACTTGCACCATGGTGATTTGCTGCACCAATCAACCCATCATCTACCTTAGGTATTTCTCCTAATGCTATCCCTCCCCTAGCCCCCCACCAGCTGACAGGCCCCAGTGTGTGATATTCCCCACCCTGTGTCAATGTGTTCTCATTGTGCAACTCCCACTTATGAGTGAGAACATGCAGTGTGTAGTTTTATGTTCTTATGTTAGTTTGCTGAGAATGATGGTTTCCAGCTTCATCCATGTCCCTGCAAAGAACATGAACTCATCCTTTTTTATGGCTGCATAGTATTCCATGGTGTATAGTTGCCACATTTTCTTTACCCAGTCTATCATTGATGGGCATTTGGGTTGGTTCCAAATCTTTGCTACTGTGAACAGTATTGCAATAAACATACGTGTCCATGTGTCTTTATAGTAGAATGATTTGTAATCCTTTGGGTATATACCCAGTAATGGGATTGCTGGGTCAAATGGTATTTCTAGTTCTAGATCCTTGAGGAAATGCCACATTGTCTTCCACAATGGTTGAACTAATTTACGCTCCCACCAACAGTGTAAAAGCGTTCCTATTTCTCCACATCCTCTCCAGCATCTGTCTTTTTAATGATCACCATTCTAACTGACATGAGATGGTATCTCATTGTGGGTACTGTGGTTTTGATTTGCATTTCTCTAATGACCAGTGATGATGAGCTTTTTTTCATGTTTGTTGGCTGCATAATTGTCTTCTTTTGAGAAGTGTCTGTTCATATTCTTTGCCCATTTTTTGATGGGGTTGTTTGTTTTTTTCTTGTGAATTTGTTTAAGTTCTTTGTAGATTCTAGACATTAGCCCTTTGTCAGATGGATAGACTACAAAAATTGTATCCCATTCTGTAGGTTGCCTGTTCACTCTAATGATAGTTTCTTTTGCTGTGCAGAGGCTCTTCAGTTTAATTAGATCCCATTTGTCTGTTTTGGCTTTTGTTGCCATTGCTTTTGGTGTTTTAGTCATGAAATCTTTGCCCATGCCCAGGTCCTGAATGGTATTGCCTAGGTTTTCTTCTAGGGTTTTTATGGGTTTAGGTCATACATTTCAGTCTTTAATCTATCTTGAGCTAATTTTTGTATAAGATATAAGGAAAGGATCCAGTTTCAGCTTTCTGCATATGGCCAGCCAGTTTTCCCAACACCATTTATTCAATTGCGAATCCTTTCCCCAATGCTTGTTTTTGTCAGGTTTCTCAAAGATCAGATGGTTGTAGACGTATGGCGTTATTTCTGAGGCCTCTCTTCTGTTGCAATGTTCTATACATCTGTTTTGGTACCAGTACCATGCTGTTTTTGTTACTGTAGCCTTGTAGTGTAGTTTGAAGTCAGGTAGTGTGATGCCTCCAGCTTTGTTCTTTTTGCCTAGGATTGTCTTGGCTATGTGGGCTCTTTTTTGGTTCCATTATGAAATTTGAAGTAGTTTTTTCCAATTCCGTGAAGAAAGTCAATTGTAGCTTGATGGGGATAGCATTGAATCTATAAATTACTTTGGGCTGTATGGCCATTTTCACAATATTGATTCTTCTTATCCATGAGCATGGAATGTTTTTCCATGTATTTGTGTTGTCTCTTATTTCCTTGAGCAGTGGTTTGTAGTTCTGCTTGAAGAGGTCCTTCATATCCCTTGTAAGTTGTATTCCTGGGTATCTTATTCTCTTTGTAGCAATTGTGAATGGGAGTTCACTCATGATTTAGCTCTCTGTCTGTTGTTGGTGTATAGAAATGCTTGTGATTTTTTCACATTGATTTTGAATCCTGCGACTGCAGAAGTTGTGTATCAGCTTAAGGAGATTTGGGGCTGAGACAATGGGGTTTTCTAAATACACAATCATGTCATCTGCAAATTTTTTAGTTGAATACCCTTTGTGATTTTGTTGAAAAAACAATCAACAATATATGTGTGTCTCTATTTGTGCATACTTCTGTCTGTTCCATTGATGTATTTGTGGGGTTTTTTTTTATTCTAATGCTTTACTGCCTTGATTACTTTAGTCCTGAAGTCAGATAGTATAAATCCTTCAACACTTTGTGTTCTTTTTAAGGTTATTTTGGTTATTTTTTGTTCTATGCATTTTCACATAAATATTATCATCCGTTTTTGGATTTCTATACAAAAAACCTGGTGGAATTTTGATTGGTATTGCATTGAGTCTACAGATCAATTTGATTACAATTGATATATTAACAATATTGAGTCTTTTAATCCTTTAACATGGTATCTGTCTCCATTTGTTTATGTCTTCTCTGTTTTCTCTCAGCAACATTTTATAGTTTCCAGTGTACAGTCCTGGCATATTTTCTATCAGATTTGTTCATAATTGTTTGTTACTTTTGATGTTTTTATAAAAGTTAGAAATTTAACAACCATATGATCCAGCAATCCCACAAGTGAGAATATATCCAAATGAAATGAAATCAGAATGTCAAAGAGATATCTGCACTCCCATGTTCATTGGAGTACTATTCACAATAGCCAAGATATGGAAACAACCTAAATGTTAATGAAGAGATTAATAGATAAAGAAAATGTAGGAATAGTATGTACACAATGGTATACTATTTGCCACTTAAAAAAGGAAGAGAAATGTTGTCATTTGAGACAACATGAATGAATCTGGATGACACTATGTTAACTGATATAAGGAAGGCATAGAAAGACAGTGCATAATCTCACCTACATATGGAATCTTAAAAAGTTAAACTCATAGTAATAGAGAGTGGAGTGGTAGTTACCAGGGACTGGAGGAGGGTAGTATTGGGGAGATGTTGATCAAATGATACACACTTTCAGTTAAATAGGAAGAGTAAGTCCAAAAGATCTATCAAACAGTATGGTGACTGCAGTTAGTCATTAGTAACAATGCATTATATTCTTGAAAATTGCCAAGAAAGTACTTTTTAAGTGTTCTTACCACAAAATAATCATAAGTATGTGAGGCAATGCTTATGGTAATGCACTCAATTTGTCCATTCCACAACATACATATATTTCAAAACAACATGTTATACCTGATAAATATAAATTGTTTTGTCAATTTAAAAAATAAACTAAAAAGGAAGAAAAAATTCTTTCTTTTAAATCATAAACATACGTAGATGTTGCCTATGATAAACAGATGCGTTAGATTTTAAGTATGCTGTCATTGAGAATAATAACAAAACCATAGAAAGAAAGGATTGTTGACTTTTTATTAAAAAAAATTAAAAACTGGGTATGGCTTGTCTTATGAAATGAATAAATGTATTTTTTCAATATATTGACATAAAAATACTCTTGGCCGGCCGGGAGCGGTGGCTCAAGCCTGTAATCCTAGCACTTTGGGAGGCCGAGACGGGCGGATCACGAGGTCAGGAGATCGAGACCATGCTGGCTAACACGGTGAAACCCCGTCTCTACTAAAAATACAAAAAATTAGCCGGGCGAGGTGGCGGGCGCCTGTAGTCCCAGCTACACGGGAGGCTGAGGCAGGAGAATGGCGTAAACCCGGGAGGCGGAGCTTGCAGTGAGCTGAGATCCGGCCACTGCACTCCAGCCCGGGCGACAGAGCAAGACTCCGTCTCAACAAAAAAAAAAAAAAAAAAAAAAAAAAATGCTCTTGGCCAAGGATATGAAAATGAAGCAAAGATGGCAGATATATACAATGATGAAAAAGCCATTATTTCCCTCAAAAATTGTTATGCTAAATTTGTGCCTATTCAACTAATAATTCTGATTTGATTTGTAATAATGTTGATTTGGTGACTTGAAATATGATAATCTTTTTTAGTATTGTACAAAGGATTAATACATTTTTGAGCTTTGACCAATAGAATATCCTTATATCTGTCCTAAAAACTGTATTAAAAACATATACAGACATTCAATGGGGATCAAGAACAAACAAAATTATGGCACTTCACACACAAACTAAAGATGTTTATCAAATATTAATGATACAATATCAAATGACATAGTACATTATGCTGAAATCTAAAGTATCTTGGCACAAATAGACTGGACATGTTTTTCTTTTTTTTTTTTTTAAATTATACTTTAAGTTCTAGGGTACATGTGCATAACGTGCAGGTTTGTTACATATGTATACTTGTGCCATGTTGGTGTGCTGCACCCATCAACTCGTCAGCACCCATCAACTCGTCATTTACATCAGGTATAACTCCCAATGCAATCCCTCCCCCCTCCCCCCTCCCCATGATAGGCCCCGGTGTGCGATGTTCCCCTTCCCGAGTCCAAGTGATCTCATTGTTCAGTTCCCACCTATGAGTGAGAACATGCGGTGTTTGGTTTTCTGTTCTTGTGATAGTTTGCTAAGAATGATGGTTTCCAGCTGCATCCATGTCCCTACAAAGGACACAAACTCATCCTTTTTTATGGCTGCATAGTATTCCATGGTGTATATGTGCCACATTTTCTTAATCCAGTCTGTCACTGATGGACATTTGGGTAGATTCCAAGTCTTTGCTATTGTGAATAGTGCCACAATAAACATACGTGTGCATGTGTCTTTATAGCAGCATGATTTATAATCCTTTGGGTATATACCCAGTAATGGGATGGCTGGGTCATATGGTACTTCTAGTTCTAGATCCTTGAGGAATCGCCATACTGTTTTCCATAATGGTTGAACTAGTTTACATCCCACCAACAGTGTAAAAGTGTTCCTATTTCTCCACATCCTCTCCAGCACCTGTTGTTTCCTGACTTTTTAATGATTGCCATTCTAACTGGTGTGAGATGGTATCTCATTGTGGTTTTGATTTGCATTTCTCTGACGGCCAGTGATGATGAGCATTTTTTCATGTGTCTGTTGGCTGTATGAATGTCTTCTTTTGAGAACTGTCTGTTCATATCCTTTGCCCACTTTTTCATGGGGCTGTTTGTTTTTTTCTTGTAAATTTGTTTGAGGTCTTTGTAGGTTCTGGATATTAGCCCTTTGTCAGATGAGTAGATTGCAAAAATTTTCTCCCATTCTGTAGGTTGCCTGTTCACTCCGATGGTAGTTTCTTTTGTTGTGCAGAAGCTCTTTAGTTTAATTAGATCCCATTTGTCAATTTTGGCTTTTGTTGCCATTGCTTTTGGTGTTTTAGACATGAAGTCTTTGCCCATGCCTATGTCCTGAATGGTACTACCTAGGTTTTCCTCTAGGGTTTTTATGGTATTAGGTCTAACATTTAAGTCTCTAATCCATCTTGAATTAATTTTCGTATAAGGAGTAAGGAAAGGATCCAGTTTCGGCTTTCTACTTATGGCTAGCCAAATGTTTATGCAATTTAATTTGGTGGTATATTTTGAACCAAGTGGGAAAAAATAAGAAAGCTTTATTTAAAAAGAAAAGTCTTTATATAAAGCAGCTGGCTTCATAGAGGACCTACCCTTTTGTTCACAACAAATGAAAGTAACTTTGAGAGTATGTTTGAAAAATGTGAAATGCTAGTAAGAGATATGAATACACTTCCTAAATCTGAAAATAAATTGGCAAAATGTTAAGCAATTAGAAATGGAGAAATCACTGGATTAAAGTATCAATTCTTACATGATATTATTTAAAATAGGCATTTATTCACATCTTAGTTTCAACTCTGAAATGGAGATACAAAAATTTAAACTAAGCATCTTCAGATGTCAAATATTTAAGAGAAGAAATTTTTCAATGAATACATCTGATTTGCAAAAAAGCAGCTAGTAACTTGGCTCTTAAATATTCTGACCATTTACATTCTGTAGAAATTTCGTTTTAAATGGTTTTAAGCATTTTTCAACATCAGTAATCTGAAATACAAAACCAGTTTCATGTTTAGATCTTCTAAAATGATTCGTGAATTTGGTTTAGTATAATTGAATTCAAATTTGGAAGTGGTCTTGAAAATTTTATAGAAAAGACAAGATTATAAACCACATGATTATTTCAATTGAAGCAGAAAAAGGATTCAACAAAGTTAATCAGCCTTTTCAGACAAAAACTCCCAATAGCTTAGGTATCAGAGAAAACATCCTCAACATAATAAAGGCCATTTGTGAAAAAGTCAGAGCTAACATCAAAATCAATGGGGGAAAAATAAAGTTTTTTGTCCTAGAAGTTCTACCCAGATAAATTAGACTAAAAGAAAGAAAGAAAGAAAGAAAGAAAGAAAGAAAGAAAGAAAGAAAGAAAGAAAGAAAGAAAGAAAGAAAGAAAGAAAGAAAGAAAGAAAGAAAATAAAAAGAAATAAAAGGCATCCAAAGGGGAAAGGAAGAAATTATCTCTAATTGTAGATGACGTGATTCTGCATGTAGAAAACTCCAAAGAGTCCACCAAAAACTGTTAGAACTAACAAATAAATTTGGTTAAGTTGTAGGACACATAATCAATGTAACAAAAATCACTTGCATTTATATACACAAATAACCTAGCTGAAAAAAAATCAAGAAAATAATCTAATTTATAATAGCATTAAAAATACTTAGGAATAAATTTTACCAAAGAGGAGATGGACCTATACACTAAAAACTATAAAGCATTGATGAAAGAAATTAAAGAATACACAAATCAATGGAAAGCAATCCTGTGTTCATAGATTGAAAGAATTTGATGTTGTTAAAACGGCCATACTACTGGTATGTTGTATATTTACAGATTCAACATAATCCCTATCAAAATCTCAGTGATGTTCTTCAGAAAAATAGGAAAAATCGTCCTAAAATTTGTATGGAACAACAGAAGACCCCGAATAGCCAAAGCAATTCTCTTAAAATACACTTTAAAAGTTTGTATGCATAAATATATTGCAGTCCGTGCGGGCCGGGCGCGGTGGCTCAAGCCTGTAATCCCAGCACTTTGGGAGGCCGAGATGGGCGGATCACGAGGTCAGGAGATCGAGACCATCCTGGCTAACATGGTGAAACCCCGTCTCTACTAAAAAAAAAAAATACAAAAAACTAGCTGGGCGTGGTGGCGGGCGCCTGTAGTCCCAGCTACACGGGAGGCTGAGGCAGGAGAATGGCATGAACCCGGGAGGCGGAGCTTGCAGTGAGCTGAGATCTGGCCACTGCACTCCAGCCCAGGCGACAGAGCAAGACTCCGTCTCAAAAAAAAAAAAAAAAAAAAAAAAAAAAATATATATATATATATATTGCAGTCCGTGCATATAATAAGATCACAAGCAACAATAAAAATTAAGAACTACAACTGTTTACACAGAGATGAGCCTCACAAACATACTGGTGAGTAAAAGAAGCTGAATCTGAAAGAATACATATTCTATTTATAGAAACTTTAAAAACAGGCAAAACTGGACCACATGGTTTAGGATGAAATTAGAAAGAAAACTCAGAATAGTGGTTACTTCTAGTGAGCAAGGATAGAGATATGTCCAAGAATGGGCACATGGTATGGTAACGGTGGCAGAGGTTCCAGTATGTTGCAAAATCTTGTTTTGTTTAGTTAAGGGTTACATGAGTATTTGCATAATTATTCCTTAAAATTTACTCTTATGTTTTGTGCACTTTTGTGTATGATTGTTATATTTCACAATAAAAGAAAGCTAATAAACCAAAATGTAAACTGGCAGGCATATTGTACTTACCCTTAACTAAACCTTTCAGTGGATAACCCTGAAAAATATAAACCACAAGAGTATAATGTTTTCCCATATTTCTCAGTTTTCTAAATTATAATTTTAAAAGACAGATTTGGAAAATAGGCAAAACATGAAATTCAAACTCACTCTAGGCAGTAAGTATCCTTTCACATCTATCAGTCGTTCTCCAAGTGTGATTTGAGGACTGCTAGGACTCTTTCAGGAGTCATCAAGTTCCTGTCTTTTCCAACTACATATCTGAGACTTGATTTTATTCATAGATGTCAAACAAAACAACAGATCACAAGAGACTTAATGCAGAGAAGTTATGAGAATCCATCTGTCTTCTATTCAGCCAGACATTAAAAAGGTTTGAAAACGTCAAAACATTGCTACTCTTCCCATTAATTTGTTGTATTAAGGCATGTCGTTATTTTCTATAAGACTTTGTTTCTATGTTAATACGTAATGGGCTTAGTTTTGTTATTTTTAAGTGGATATATAAAAATGTTTGTAATTTTAACTTATGATAAATATCGATAAATAGAAAAACACAACTACAATCTCTTTGAGGGGAGGCCTATAATTTATGAGTATCAATGAGTGCTGCAACTAAAACATCAGAGACCTGTTGGTATGGACATTTACAAGTATCTATCTGGGTTTTGTTTTGGTTTTTTTTTTTTTTTTTTTTTTTTTTTTTTTTGAGACGAAGTCTCGCTCTGTCACCCAGGCTGGAGTGCAGTGGCCGGATCTCAGCTCACTGCAAGCTCCGCCTCCCGGGTTCACGCCATTCTCCTGCCTCAGCCTCCCGTGTAGCTGGGACTACAGGCGCCTGCCACCTCGCCCGGCTAAGTTTTTGTATTTTTAGTAGAGATGGGGTTTCACTGTGTTAGCCAGGATGGTCTCGATCTCCTGACCTCGTGATCCGCCCGTCTCGGCTTCCCAAAGTGCTGGGATTACAGGCTTGAGCCACCGCGCCCGGCTATCTGGGTTTTTAATTGGGGGTGAGTATTATGGGTTTATAATAATATTAATCTCTTTTTTATTGGTTGTCCTTTTCAAATCACAGGAACACAAATGTTGCATTTTCCTGACCATACATAGTGACTGTGGTGTAGCACCAGACTGCATTTGGAGGAAAATCTGTTGGAAAAGGGTGGGGTTGGGAGATAATGAGGACACAGAGAAGGAGGACGAGCTTGGTTCAAAAATTGTATTAAAAAAATGAAGCGTAATCTCACCTAAAATGAGATTTATTGTGATTACTCCACAATAAAAAAAAATGAGGAGTAATCTCACCCAAAGTCTTAATTTAACTATAAAATTTTGCTTAACATAGAGAGTTCCTGTAAAACTTGGGAATCACAAAGAAAAAGCCTAAGTTCAGGGGAAAGGAAAAAGAAGAATCTGTCTTTTTGTTTTCCACTTGCAGGCCCCTTCTCACCCTCACTCTGTGCCTGAAGCTGCCTCTTTTCAGACTGGGGTTTCCCTATAACCACAAGCCAACAGCTGGTGGGGTAGGGAATCCACCTTCAGGGCTCTGACCTGAGGCGATGAGGCAGAGCATGTGCCACTGGTTTCAGACATTTCTCTGTTCCTTCCACCCTTTTCACATCCTTTGACTAGACTCATTCTTCGGTTTCCCTCCTGGTGACCTCAGGATCCAGCTGGATAATAGGCCACTTTGCTGGGGTCCTTGCCTAACTCCTGCTAATAACAACCCTCCTCCTAGATACAAACACAACACAGGGTTTACATACTTTGTGCCCCAGCCACAGTTGAAAGCTTCCCATCAATAGGTTGATGGCCCAGGGACATGTTAGGGCTGCCCATGTAAATTCTCCCACCATTCGTTGCCAGGATGTCCATTGCTAGAAACTCCACATTGGCCCTATGTGATACAGACTCCAGTCGGCCTCCAGCCTGGATTTACTTTTCCCTTTGGATACCAGGTACTTTTCGGAGCTGGATGCATCTAATCGTCACAACCGTTCTTTGGGGTGAATTAAGCCAGGCCCAGGGTTAAGAAGAAAATACACTGACATATTTACAGCAGTTTAGTTTAAAACCAATACCCACTACAATAATAAAATGAGGGGAATCTCACCAAAGTCCTAATTACATTGGAAAATTTTGCTCAGCAACCTAAAAAGTTTCTGTGAAACTTGGGAACCACAAAGAAAAAGCCTAAGTTCAGGGAAAGGAAAAAGAATTTGTTTTTCTCTCTTCCATATGCTGTCTTCCTCTCACCCTTATTCAGTATCTGAAGCTGCTTCTTCCCACTTTGGGCTTTCTCTATAACCACAAGTCAACAGCTGGTTGGGCAGGGAATCCACCTTCAGACCTCCCACCTGGTGTGAAGAGGCAGAGCATGCCGTTGAGATGTATATGCCACTGCTCTCAGACATTTCTCCATTCCTTTTCCCTTTCCCACATCCTGGATGTCTTGTCATAGTCAAAAGTCTTTGACTAGATCCATTCCTCAGTTTCCCTTCTGTCACCTTGGAACCCAGGAGGGGCTAGGCCACTTCACTAGGGGTTGGTGGGGGAGCGGGGTAGCTCTGCCTAACTCATGTTAATATCAGGGATCCCAACATGCTACCCCAAAATAATGGCACCTTGAAAATTGAGAAAACTGCAGAATCAAGAAGGTCATTGTCCAACCTTTCTCACCTTTCTGTGTGAAAGTTGGCCATAAAATAATTCTCGGTCCTATCTCCCCTGAAAGTAGGTTGTAAGACCCCCATGTGACAGGTGTCCTTCCCTGCTTCTGGAGGAAAGGAATAAAGACACAGAGACACCAAGAATAATCTGAACAAGCAGGCCTTGCTAAGTCCCCTCTCAGTTTATTACCATTACTTCATATCCCCTTTTTGTCTAATATGCTTTTACACGACTGTCCATTTCTCATTAAACCTAAGCATAAAAATAGACAGTTTCCCTGGGTTTTTGGATCTTCATTTCTAAAGCCTCTTGTCTCTCATAAAAAAAAAAATTGTTTATAAAATTAGTTATGGTTTTTTCTTGTTAATCTTCTTTCATTATGGGGTATTAGCCATGAACCTTGTAATGGGTGATGAAAAGACACTACTTTTTCTTTCTCACAATAATGACCGTTCTCCTTTATGCAAACACAGCCAGAGAGTCCTACACTCTTCACCCCCAGCCACAGCTGGAATGCTCTCATCAATGGATTGATTGCCCAACACGAGGGCTGTGCTGAGGCTCAGAAAATAATACACCAAAATGACGGCCACAGAAGCAGCTTCAGAAGCAAAACTTTCTCTGACTTCCTCCTGCCCCTCTCTCTTTGACGCTTATTCTCTAGAATCCCTCTTCCCAAGGCAGGTCATAGAAACCAGAATTCCTTTCCCCAATGACAACCATAAAACCTAATCATATTAATTCAACCTTCTCCCTGTCTTTCTGCATAAAAACTGGCCATAAAGAAATGATTTTATTATAACTCCATTCAGAGAGGGCCCTGCCCCATTCCCACAGTAAGGAATGTTGCACAAAGAAGCCCAGAAAAATCTAGACAGACAGGCCTTGCTAGGCTTCCTCACTCAGTCTATTAACATTAGATCATGCCCTCTTTGTCCAGTCACTTTTCTACATAGCTGTCAATTCTTCATTTACTTAAGCATAGAAATGTTATCTTTGGCCCTTCAATCTGAAGGCTCCCATGTCACACAAAACTATGATAAAATTAATTTGTATGCCTTTTCACCTATTAACCTATCTGCCTTTTGTCAGTTGATTTTCAGTGAACCTTCAGAGGTCAAAGGGCAAGATTTCCCCTGGCCCTTACAGCTGCCCACCCAACATCTTCTACCACATGCTACCTGGATTCCCTCTGCTAGAAACTCCACATTGGCTCTATCCAATACAGACTTCAGTCAGCCTCCAGCCTGGGTTTACTTTTCTCTTTCGATATCAAGCACTTGTCTGAGCTGGACGTATTTAATCCTCACAACCACTCTCAGGGGTAAAGGCAGTCAGGCCTAGGGTTAAGAAGAGAATACACAGACAACACATTTACAGCAGCTGCTGAATAAGCACCAGTTCCATTCCCTCCACAAACACGTGGACATGTCTATTGTTAGTTTTCTGTGGGAGCTTCCTGTCTCTGAAGCAATTTCTGGCACTTCTTTAAAGTTAAACCAAAACCCTTTATATCATTAAAACTTACAACTAAATGTAGTTTTATTTCATCATAGATAAACAGGGACTGTACAATGACTGTACAGAGACTGTACAGTGAACCGGATGGTGCAAAAATAACAATGAGAATGATGCAACAAGTGAAAAGGAAACTAAATGTGAGTTGACAAATTGGATTTGAAGAACGGAGCGGGGATTCCCCTCTTGCCTGGCACTTGCCTGAGGAGAGTACAGCTTATCTTCACAGAGAAGATAGTCTTTTTCTGGCTTCCTGAAAGACGCCTGTGTTAGTCTGGTGAAAGCTTTTAGCTCCTTGAATGGTGGACAGAACCAAGAAACCAGGAAAGTAAAGTCTACCATTGTAGATAGCTGGTATGTGTGCCAGGTAGCAGTGCTTCTGTCTATACCCTGGGATCTTTGCTGCAACATGCTTGCCTCAGTCACCAAGCGAATGGCTATTTCTGCCTCTCCGTTGTGAGTATTTGAGCTGGCGTTCAAAAGTTCCCCGGCCAGTTTTCTTGAAATTAACTCACCTTCCTGCAGAACTAGAACATCAGGGAATAATCCTCCAATCAGTTTCAAATAGGAGAGCTCACATGTAAGTACCCTTAGTTACATGCCAGGCATCATTCTGAGTGTGTTATATAAATTAAACAATTAATCCTCACCACAGTTTTACAAGGTAGGACTGTGGTTATCTTAGTTTTACAGATAAGGGAACTGAGCACAGAGAGGTCTATTTCCTTTTCATGTGTTAAGACATCCAAAAATAGTATTCTGCTCCTTGAAATAAAAAACATGATATGGAATATGAAAGGAAAATCTTCAGTGAAATAGCATACATGGCACATGTATACATATGTAACAAACCTGCATGTTGTGCACATGTACCCTAGAACTTAAAGTATAATAATAAAAAAAGAAAAAAAATCACAACTTCTGGAAATCAAGGACACACTTAGAAAATGTAGTCTTAGCAACAGAATTGAACACGCAGCAGAAAGAACTTCAGAGCTCAAAGACAAGGCTTTTGAAGTAACCCAATCCAACAAGGACAAAGAAATAAGAATTTTAAAAAAGAACAAAGTCTCCAAGAAGTTTGGGATTATGTTAAATGGCCAAACCTTAGAATAATTGGTGTTCTCAAGGAAAAAGAGAAATCTAAAAGTTTGGAAAATATATTTGAAAAAACAATTGAGGAAAACTTCCCCAGCCTTGGTAGAAACCTAGACATCCAAATACAAGAAGCTCAAAGAACACCTGAGAAATTCATCCCAAAAAGATCATCACCTATGCTTGTAGTCACCAGGTTATCTAAAGTCAAGATGAAGAAAGAAGCTTAGGAGCTGTGAGGCAAAAGCATCAAATAACCTATAAAGAAGAAACCTATGAGAGTAACAACAAGTTTCCCAGCAGAAACTCTACAAGCTAGAAGGGATTGGGGTTATATTTTAAGCCTCCTTAAACAAGTATCAGCCAAGAATTTGGTATCCACAAAAACTAAACTTCATCAGTGAAGGAAAGATACAGTCTTTTCCACATAAACAAATGCTGAGACAATTCACCACTACTAAGCCAGCACTACAAGATCTGCTAAAAAGAACTCTAAATCTTGAAACAAATCCTTGAAACACCAAGCTAAAACATAAATAAAGCATAAATCTCATAGGAACTGTATAACAATAGCACGGCGGAAAAAAATGTAAAAACTTTGTAACAATAAAACAATGGGGGAAGAAAGGTATTTAGGCAACAACTAGCATGATGAATAGAATAGTACCTTACATCGCAATACTAACATTAGAATGGCACAATTGATAGGAATTTACCAATCAAGTTTCTGCTGTTTTCAGGAGATTCACCTAATACATAAGGACTCACATAAACTTCAGGTAAAGGGGTGGTAAAAAATATTCCATGCAAATAGACAACAAAAGTGAGCAGGAGTGGCTATTCTTATATCACACAAAACAAGCTTTAAAGTAACAGCATTTTAAAAAAGACAAAAAGGGACATTATATAATGATAAAAAGACTAGTCCAACAGGAAAAGATCACAATCCTAAATATATATGCACCTAACACTAGAGTTCCCAAATGTATAAAACAATTACTACTAGACCTAAGAAATGAGATAGATGACAACACAATAATAGTAAGGGACTTTAATACTCCACTGACAGCACAAGACAGATCATCAAGACAGATAGTCAACAAAGAAAAAATAGATGTAAACTATACCCTACAACAAATGGACTTAACAGATATTTACAGAATATTCTATCCAACAACTGCAGAATATACATTCTTTTCATCAGCACATGGAACATTCTCCAAGATAGACCATATGATAAACCACAAAACAAGTCTCAGTAAATTTAAGAAAATTGAAATTATATCAAATACTCTATCAGACCATAGTGGAATAAAATTAGAAATCAACTCCAAAAGGTACCCTCAAAACCAGGCAAATACATGGAAATTAAGTAACCTCCTCCTGAATTGTCATTGGGATAACCATGAAATCAAGACGGAAATTTAAAAATTTTTTGAACTGAATGATAATAGTGACACAACCTATCAAAACCTCTGGGATACAGCAAAAGTGGTGTTAGGAGGAAAGTTCACAGCATTAAAAGCCTACATCAAAAAGTCTGAAAGAGCACAAATAGACAATCTAAGGTCACACCTTGTAGAACTGGAGAAACAAGAACAATCCAAACCCAAACCCAGCAGAAGAAAAAAAATAACAAAGATCAGAACAGAACTAAATGAAATTGAAACAAAAGAAATACAATAGATAAATGAAACAAAAGCTAGTTCTTTGAAAATAATTAAATAAATATTTAATAAAATTGATGGACCATTAGTGAGATTAACCAAGAAAAGAAGACAGAAGATCCAAATAAGCTCAATTAGAAATGAAATGGGAGATATGACTACTGATTTCACAGAAATACAAAAGATTATTCAAGGCTACTATGAACACCTTTATGTGCATAAACTAGAAAACACAAGAAATGGATAAATTCCTGGAAATATACAAACCTTCTAGATTAAACAAGGAAGATATAGCAACCCTGAACAGACCAGTAACAAGCAGTAAGATTGAAACGGTAATCTAAAAATGCCAACAAAAAAAGTCCAGGACCACACATATTAACAGCTGAATTCTATCAGCCATTCAAAATAGAATTTATACTAATCCTATTGACACTATTCCAATCAAGACTTTTTCTCTTAATACAGAAGTTTAAGCAATTTATATTTATTATTTTAACCATTATGTGCTTAGTTCTCAATTTTGGTTTCTGCTTTATTTTTACATTACTTATATATGTTTTTGATGTTTTAACTGCATTCAATTCTCCAATTATTATTAATTTTAAAACAATATATTTTTTATTACATATTTTTAAGCAATATATTTTTATTAAAGAAATTTAATTTTTTTCTTAATTTTTTAATTAACATTTTTCATAATACTTTTAACTGATTTTACTCTTCACTGCCAGTTCTAACTAGGACTGTCACATTTTTAGTTAGCATAGTTTGTGTAAGAGATATGATATTGGTAGACATGCATGTTAATTTATGTTCATATGTAAATTGATAAGAATGTCCAAGAAGTCAGTGAATAAAAATTGATTCCTGAATTTATGAAATAAAAATGCATTAATCTGAATGTTCTTAGAATGAATGTGATTTGGAAGCAATATGATAGATTAGTACCACTTATCCAAATATATTCAAGATAAATTCTTTTAAGGTAAAGCTTATGACACCATACTCATTATTGGCATGTCCACATTTTCTATTTCTCATGATTCAGTCTTGGTAGACTGTATGCTTCTAAGAATTTCTGTATTTCTTCTATGTTATTCAACTTGTTAGCATATAATTGTTCATAGTAGCCTCTTGTGATCCTTTATATTTCTAAAATAGCAGTTGTTATGCCTCCTTCATATTTATAATTTTAGTTGAATCTTCTCTCTCTTTCCCACCCCCCACCTTTTTTTCAGTTAGTCTACTACACATTTGTCAATTTCGTTTATCTTCTCAAAAACTACTCTTAGTTTTGTTGATTTTAAAAAATTTTTCTTTTTATTCTCTCATTTGAATCTGCTCTATTTAATATTTCCTTTCTTCTGCTAACATTGAGCTTTGTTTTCTTTTTCTAGTTACTTGAGGTGAAAAGCAGTTTATCTGAAATCTTTCTTTCCTTCTTATGTATACATGTATCACTACAAGCCTCCCTCTTAGAACTGCTTTTGCTTCATTCCTTAAATTTTGTAATGTTGTGTTTCTGTTTTTGCTTCAAGATATATTTTGACTTCTTTTTTTAACATATTGGTTATTCAGGAGTACATTGTTTATATTTATATATTTGTAAATTTTCCAATTTTCCTCCTGTTAATTGATTTTTATTTTTTTATTATAGTCAGAAAAGACACTTGATATGATTTCAATCTTTTAAATTTGTTTCTTCATTGGTTTACTGTAAACCATTCAAAATGATCCATCCATTGTTGAAAATGGGGTATTGACGTCTCCTATTATTATCATATTGCTGCCTATTTCTCCATTCAGATCTGTTAATATTTGCATATTTTGGTGTTCTGATGTTGAGTACATATATTTTTATAATTGTCATATTGTCTTGATGAAATTATCTCTTTAACATTATATAATGAACTACTTGTTATAGTTTTTTTACCTAAAGTCTATTTTGTCTAATATATTTACCCCAGCTCTTTTGGCTATCATTTGTGTGGAATAATTTTCTCCGTCCTTGCACTTTCAGCCTAGTTATGTTCTAAAGCTAAAGTAAGTCGTTTGAAGGCAGCATATTGTTGAATGTTGTTTTTAATCCATTCAACCATTCTATGTCATTTGATTAGATAATTTAATCTATTTGTATCTGAGGTACTTATTGATAGGTTTTAGTATTTTTATATTGTTAGTTGTTATCTGGTTATTTTGAATTCTTTTGTTTGTTTTTGCCTCTTTTGCTGTCTTTCCTTGCGACTTGTTGATTTTTCTTGTGGCGTGCTTTGATTCCCTTCTCTTTATCTTTTGTGGGTCTACTATAGGGTTTTGCTTTGTGACTACCATGGTGCTTATATAAAAAATCTAGCAGTTAGAATATTTTAAGCTGATTACAACTTAACTGAACTTCAATTATATACAAAAAAACTACACATTTACTCCCTCCTCCACATTTTATGCTGTGGGTGTCACACTTTATATCTGTTTTTTTTTTTTTTTTTTTTTTTTGAGACGGAGTCTGGCTCTGTAGCCCAGGATGGAGTGCAGTAACGCAATCTCGGCTCACGGCTCACTGCAAGCTCCGCCTCCTGGGTTCACGCAATTCTCCTGCTTCAGCCTCCCGAGTAGCTGGGACTACACCACGCCCAGCTAATTTCTTTTGTATTTTTAGTAGAGACGGGGTTTCACCGTGTTAGCCAGGAGGTCTCAATCTCCTGACCTCGTGATCCACCCGCCTCGGCCTCCCAAAGTGCTGGGACCGCAGGCGTGAGCCACCGCGCCCGGCCTTTATCTTTTTATATTGTGTATCCAATAGCAAATTATTGCAGCTATAGTTATTTTTAATAATTTTGTCTTTTAACTTTTATACTAGCGTTAAAAAGGATTTATCCACCATGATTACAAGTATTAGACAGAGTATTCTGACTTTGACTTTGCATTTATTTTTGCCAGTGAGTTTTATATGTTTTCATGTTATTGGTTAGCATCCTTTCATTTCAACTTGAAGAATTCCCTTAGTATTCTTGTACAGCAGGCCTAGTGGGCGTAAACTTCCTCAGCTTTTGTGTATCTGCGAATGTCTTTATCTCCCCCTAATTTCTGAGCTACAGCTTTTCCAAATGTAATATTCTTGGTTGTCAGGTTGTTGTTTTTTTTCTTTCAGCACTTTGAATATATCACCTCACTCCCTCCTGGCTTGCAAAGTCTCTGTTGAGAAGTCCACGGATAGCATTATGGGGCTTTCCTTACATATAAGGTCTCTTTTTTCTTGCTTCCCTTAAAATTTTCTCTTTGTCTTTGACTTTTAACAAGTTCATTATACTATGTCTTAGATTAACTTTCTCTGGGTTTATTTTGCTTTGGATTCTTGATCTCCATAAATCTGGATGTCCATATTCCTCTGAAGATTTGAGGTGCTTTCAGCTCTGTTCTTTAAATAAGCTTTGTTTTTTCACCTCTCTTTTCTATTATGAGATTCCCACTCCCATAATGCATAAATTTATTTGCTTGGTGGTGTCCCATAGATCCTGTATGTTTTCTTCACTTTTTTTATTATTTTAAGTTATGGGATACATGTGCAGAATATGCAGGTTTTTTACATAGATATACATGTTTTCTTCACTATTTTAAATATTTGTTTTTCTTATTCTAATTGGCTAACAGCAAATCATTTGTCTTTGGGTTCACTTATTCTTTCTTCCTCATGATTGAGTCTGCTGTTCAAACTCTATATTTTTTTTGAGTTTTGTCATTGTATTCTTATGCTCCAGGGCTTCCTTTCTTGTGGTTTCTATTTCTTTATTAAACTTATTTTGTTCATGAATTCTTTCCTTGATTTTATTTAGTTGCCTGTGTTCTCTGCACCTCACTGAACTTCTTTAAGATGAATATTTTGAATTCTTTATCAGGCCATTCTTAGATCTCCATTTCCCTCATTGGAGCTGGTCATTGGTGCTTTATTTTATTCCTTTGTTGGTGACATGCTTGCCTGATTCTTCATTTTATATGCACCTTGCATCAGTGTCTGTGCATTTTAAAATGCAAACACCTCTTCCACTCTTACAGACTGGCTTTAGCAAGTAAAGATCTTCTCCTGTAACGTCCCTAGGCTGATGGGATTGGCTCTAGGATCACAGTCAAGAGAAATTAGAGCCACATCATGTGGCTATTGCTAGGTTTGTAGTGGAATCAGCAGATGGTGGACCTGTTACCGGAAGCTTAGGTGGGCATAGATCCTTTCTGGTCTCTAGGTGGACGAAACCAATTGGTCAGTAGGGCTGGCACTGGGACAAGGATCCACTTCAGGTTCCACAGTTGAGTCTGCATATGGTGGGCCTGTTGGCAGGTATACAGATAGGTATGGCATTCACTGAGTCTCTGCGAGGGTACCCACCAGCGACTGGGAAGGTCTCTGGGTAGGCAGAACTGACCCTGGACCACAGCTGAGCAAGGCTGGAGTCATCGTGGGGCTGCTGCAGGATCTGCAGTCAAACTGAGGTAGGTGAGTTCACCTAAAGGCCATGGAGGAGTGTGTCTCTCACCAGTTACCTGAGTGGGTAGTACTGCTACCACACCATCGTTGAGAGGGACTACAGCCAGGCCACAGGGTTGTTTCAGGATCGATAGTCAAACTGAGGCTTGCCTCTGGAGGCTTGTCTTCCACCAGGTCCATGGGTGGGAAGGACCACTCCTGGACCATGTCTAAGAGGGGCCGGAGCTGGGTTACTGGCCACTTCAGGGTCCACAGCTGAGACTGAGTACAGCTAGCCTGTTATGCAAGGCACAAGCAGTCATGTCTCCACGTGGGTCCCTTGGCAGATGTTGCTCGTTGCAGGCCAAAGCCAAAAGGGATGATAACCAAGTCCACAGAAAAATGGGGCTATTTCTGGTTCTGTGGCCAGGACCATGGTCAATGAGCCTGCCACTTGGGTGCAGGCCTGACTTCTCAAAATGGTCTTGTTTGATCTTGGGCTCCAGCAGGGTTTCACAGCCTCTTATCTGAATCCTAGCATGCCCACACAGGCACTTTTGCCCATGGATAGTTGCCAAATTATTGTTTCTGTGTGATAATTCAAGCAAGGGACTTCCTTTCCTCCCACCCTACTGACATCACCTCATAGGTTTCTGATCAAATTGTATCCACTTTAAAAAATAACCTAAAATAAATAAATATTTGGAAAAATATCTAAGTAAGCTACATATGCAAATAAACTATAGAAGCAAATAAGTTCCTAACCTTCTAAGTCTCCACACTTGGTTAGTCTGATGACATGACAATGAGCTTTGGGGGTTTGGTCAATGTACCTTTCTGATACATCCAAAATTCTTAGTAAAGCTCTACTTTAGGTTCACCTCTTTGCAGTTTGGAGATCTTTTCTAAGTCTGTACCAGAAGACCTTTTCTCAACACCTTCCTTTCATAAGGTACATTCCAGCAGAAGCTCCATCATGATAACTTCATTATAATGTCCTTTCTGATTGGAACAGAGATAAGTGGAGAAATTTTTGCTATAACTTAACTAAAGTTGCTAGACTAGCTAAACGTTAGTTTGGATCAGGTCCTAAGGAGAAAACAAACCAGAACCAGAAGGGGCTGAAACATATCTCCAACACTCAGAAGGGTCTGGAGAAGAAAATCAGGCTGTGCTTTCTTTTCATTCATAAACTACAAAAATAACTCATATATTCAGGAAGACATAAACTTTCAGGAATTCAAGCATCATTTATTTTTAAAGTTTTATAAAGTCTTTATTATATGAAAAATATTAATTAACATTATCTTATTTCTGTATTGATGGAAAATCTTAACTTTCATCTAAAATTTTAAGTGATAAACACTGTCTGTTCTGACTTTGCCTTGTAATAGAGTTCAATGAAACATTCCATTCACATTGTTCCCTGCTGATACAAAGACAGGAATCATCTTCTAGTACAGACCATAAGACAGACTGAGCTAAGACAAACTCCCTTTGCTTCAAAATAATAGAAATGTTGGGTGTGATACAATATAATTAACTCTAAATACTTTGTTAAGATTAAAAGAAAGAGAGGAAGGAAGGAAAGAAGGAAGAGAAAGAGAGAGAGAAGAGAGCTACCTCAGTTCCAGAAATACAACAGGGATTTAAATATCTCATTTTTACGCTCTATTTCCTCAAATCCTACTCTTTAAAGAATAATCAGATATATTTTCACTAATGAGATCATTCTCCTTCCTTAACTTGTTTTTTCACTCAACATTACTTAATGTGTCATAAACACATTGGAAATTAGTGAGAAAGGATTTACCTCATTGAATTTAATGGCTGCACAATATTCTATAATTCGAAGATACAGTCATTTACTTAACTATTCTCTGCAATGGAATAATAATTTGACTTCAGTTATTCTTGATATAAATAATGCTGCAATAAATAAATTTGTATACATATTTGAAAAGATAGATACTTAGGACTGTAGTTGTTTGGTCCAATGCTTTAAAGATCATAGTAGATTTTACAAAATTAACCATCAATAATGGTTGAAATTTTTACACTTCTATCAGCTGTGTATGAGTTCGCACTCTTACTGAAACCATCACCAAACAATCTTTTTGGTTGTGAGTTAATTAGATTTTTCATATAATTCAAACATTTATGATCACCAGAGAAGTTGCCTATTTTGGTTCTTCTATATATCCACTTGTGTGTATTTATGCTTTTGTAAATTGCCTTTTCATATTTTTGCTCATATTTATATTTGGTTCTTAAGCTTTTTTTTGCCCTTTCTATGTTAAACTACTAATAATCTTCTATATGTTTTAAATTTTTTCCTATCTTGTGTCTTTGAATTTTCTTTATTGTCCTTTGCTGAACAGATTTTTTTTTCAATTCATGTGTTAAGGATAGTTCTTTTTCTTCATGGCCTTTTGGTTTCAAGTTACTCAGGATGAGTTTTTCCATATAAAGACATTAAAACTTATTTCATACATCCTTTTCCAAATATTTAATAGGTTTGCTTTTGTTTTATATATTTTGGTTTACCAAGTGTATTGTTTTATATTTACTGAGCATGACAGACATTGTTCTAAGATCTATATATATATATAACTCAGTTCATTCTTACAAACATTCAATTATTTAGCTACTTTTATAATACCCATTTAATGACTAGATAACCTGAGGCATAGAAAAGCATAGTAACACGGTCATGGACACAAAATTGTGTACAGTAAAGCTGCTACTGAAACCCAAAGTTGTCTGACCTCCTCTTCTACCCATCCTTTCCTCAGAAAAGGTGAGAGTAAGTTGGAGCTAGAAAGAAAGAAAGAAAGAAAGAAAGAAAGAAAGAAAGAAAGAAAGAAAGAAAGAAAGAAAGAAAGAAAGAAAGAAGAAAGAAAGAAAAAGAAAGAAAGAAAAGAAAGAGAGAAAGAAAGAGAGAAATGAGAAAGAAGAAAGAAAAGAAAAAGAAAGAAAGAAAGAAAAGAAAAGAAAGAAGAAGAAAGAAAGAAAGAAAAGAAAAGAAGAGAGAGAGAGGGAGGGAGGAAGGTAGAAAGGGGAAGGGAAGGAGAGAGAGAAAGAGAAAAACACCCATTATACTGATTATCATGCCAGTTAAGAATATCAGTATTCTCAAATAAACTCAATTTTTGATCCCAAGTAATTTTACTCAGCTTGATAACCCATCTTGCTCCTCTGAAACAAATCCAAATGACTTCCTATTCCTTTCCTTTTTTTTTTTTTTTTTTTTTTTTGTTACAGAGAGGTATACTTTATTTAGTCTAAGGCTTACACTGAATCCCCTACCACCCCACCCCACCCCTTTTTTAAGACAGTCTCATTCTGTTGCCCAAGCCGGAGTAAGGTGGTATGATAATTCACTGCAGCCTTAAACTCCTGGGTTCAAGCAATCCTCCTGCCTCAGTCTCCCAAGTAGCTGAGACTACAGGCACACACCACCTCACCCAGCTTATACTGAATCTTAACTTATAAAAAACTTCACTAAAACAATGAGCAGTTAGCTCTTTGATGTAGACAAAAACTACAGGATTTATTGGTCAAGGGAAACCCTGCTCTTTGTTCTGCTCAAACCTCACTCCACCCTTCCCAGGTATTCATCTCCACCTTCACTGCTGGAAACTTGGCTGAACAGGATTTCACACTTCTAAGAAGCTGGATTTCTTGCATCGAAGATAAACCAATAGGATTCTTTCTGTGTGATGGTCCTTTCACTGCATATCTGCTATGTAACACTGGATACTTAACCCTACACATACTTGCTACATGTTGGCTAGCTTCAGCCTACCGGAAATGAGGAAAATTGCCACCAAATTTTATTACTAATTCATGAGAAGTCTAAGCTAATGTGCAAACAAGTTGTTTTTTTTTTTATGGACCAATGAGAAGAATGTTAAGAATTTTGTCCATTTACACTATGTGCAGTATTGTTTTCGTTTTTTTTTTTTGTTTTTTTGTTTTTTGGTTTTTTTGAGACAGAGTCTCACTCTGTTGCCAGGCTAGAGTGCAATGGCGCGATCTTGGCTCACTGCAATCTCCGTCTCCTGGGTTCAAGCAATTCTCCTGCCTCAGCCTCCCGAGTAGCTGGGGTTACAGACATGTGCCACCATATCCAGCTAATTTTTGTATTTTTAGTAGATACAGGGTTTCACCGTGTTGGCCAGGATGGTCTCGATCTCCTGACCTCATGATCTGCCTGCCTTGGCCTCCCAAAGAGCGGGGATTACAGGTGTGAGCCACTGTGCTTGGCCTCATAATATTTTTTTAAATGTTAAGTGTTTTAAAATATGATCCAAAATGATCCTGTTGGAATAATTCAAGTTAGCGCCAAGGGTTTCTTTAAAGTCCTGACCAACCTTTACCAGACTAATTGGGTCCCAAGGAGTAGGTCAGGAAAAGATTATCCAAGATGACCAAACCAGTGAGAGAGAAGAGAGGTCTCCACTGCATGTTCTTCTCTACATATCAGGTCCTTATTTTATTGTGCCCTTACCAGTCACAGATGTAAACCCCCTTTTCATCAGTGATAGACGCTTTCATTTTTGAGTCCAGGAGTAGTTGCTCCAAATGGTCTGTACAGAAAAAATAGAGGGCTAAAAAATTTTTATATATAGTAGCTTAACTTAGCAGACATTTGTAAAAAAAAATCTCCTTTATTATTTTGCATGTCTTGGAAACATAAAGTAGACCCAAGTCTTTTTAATTTCCATATAGGCATTTTCCTCAAATGTCTAATTGACTGTGATAACATGGTTCTGATTTATCTCTTCTTTGTTTTAAGCCTCCATTTAGGGAGGCTGAGGCAGGAGAATGGCCGGAACCCGGGAGGCGGAGCTTGCAGTGAGCTGAGATCCGGCCACTGCACTCCAGCCTGGGCGACAGAGGAGACTCCGTCTCAAAAAAAAAAAAAAAAAAAAAAAAAATTGAAATGCCATTAAATTAAATTGTATTTATAGGTTTATAAGACTCTACCATATTCCATTATAGAAGGACTAGATTCGTATTTCTAAACTAAACATATTTGATGTCATTCTTGGTTTAGGCATTGCCTTGAAGAATAAAGTAGAACTTTCTGTTTCATTAGGAAGGCATCAGGGGGTTGGACAGGATGGTTTCACAGATTTTATGCTTACTTCTCTTAGACATTTCTCCTCCCCAAAATTTATAAATCATTGTCTTAGTCCTTTCAGGCTGCTGTAACAAAATACCATAAACTGGGTAGGCTATAAACAACAGAAATTTGCTTTTTGCAGTTCTGAGTTCTATGAAGTTTGTGGTCCAGACACCAGCAGATTCTGTGTCTGGTGAGAGCTTGTTTCCTGGTTCATAGCTAGCTGTCTTTTCACTCTAACCTCACTTGGTGAACAAGACAAGGGAGCTTTCTCGGGCCTCTTTTATAAAGGCACTAATCTCATTCATGAAGGCTCCACCCTCATGATGTAAATCACCTCCCAGAGACCCCCACCTCCTATTTCCATCATTTTGAGGGTTAGGGATTCAAGACATGAATTGGAGGTTGGGCATAAACATTCAGTTGTCATTTATGAAATTAGCTCCTTATCTCTTAAGTTTTGTTACCAGTTGAAACACCTCAGGTCCCCGGAGGAAGACTGGGAGGATCCTTAGGAAACACTCTCTAAAGAGCCATGGCCAACTGAGCTGCTTAATGAAAATGGAGGGGAACATGGTAAGCAGTAGAGGAAGAATATCATACTATCTGATTATTACCTCATAACCAGTTACAAAATCGGATCTACAGTTTCTATCAGATGTTCGTTCTTTTTTTTTTTTTTTTGGACTGTATAAAAACTGATATTTTAATTATCCTTTTACTTTTTTAATCTCTTTTTAAAAAGAATCTCTCTCTCTCTCTCTCTCTCTCTCTCTCTCTCTCTTTCTCTCTCTTCCTTTTTCATATTGGTTTAGTCACACCCAAATTGTCCAGTTGGTTTATCAGCTTAAAAAAAACTCAGGATTGTGATAACGTATCTAGGATACTGTTTCTTCTAAGAACTATACTGTCATGAAGTTTATTTGATGCAGCTTATAAACATATTTGGCGTTTCAACTTGAGGGCATTACAGTTGTAGAGGAGATAAATGAATTGAGCATCTTTGAAATAGTATCAATAGAAAGAGGAGTGTGGGTATCGACAAGCAAAGGTTTGGAATGTAGTAGACCATATCTTTTGTTTTCACTTCTGTAAGAAGAGCTCTGCAGCCATGGTAATGGGGCCTGCCAGCTATGTTGTTACTGCCTATGGCCAACAAAAGCAGTATAAGTTAATCAGAAAATGATTCTAAGAATTTGACTCAAAAAAACCTAAAGCCTTAGAGTTAGAAACTAAATAATGCTAATGAGAATGTTCTGAGAATGATGGAATTTACCTAGTTCTCACCTTTTCTGATGTCTGATTGTTTAATCTTTACTTGTATTCTGTGAGATATAATAGTATTCTTGCAATAATATCTTGCAGCCTGTATTGATAGAGGTCGTCATGTTTTGTAAAAAGCAAGTGTGTGTGTGTGTGTATGTGTGTGTGCGTGCTTACATGTGTGTTAGGACAGAGAGAATTAAGTCTAATAAGTGCCCAAGTGTATAGAAGACTTCTAATCCCCCATCATCACAGAGTTATCAATGTGGTTGTTTGAATTCCAATCTTCCACAATCAACCCTCTGTTTTCCAATATGGCATGGACCAAGGTGAAAAGTATGCTTCCTAAAGTTTAAAATTATAATGTGTTTCCCACAATAGGTTCACACTGGAGAGTTGACTTACATGTTTTTTATTCCTTATTTCCTTCATTATTGCCTTCTTGTGTGTTTAATCTTTTTAGCATACTGCCCAGTTTACATCACATTCTGATTCGTTTATATTTTTAAAATATTTTCTTAGTGGTTACCATGGAAATTACAATTAACATTCTATATTTACAACAGTCTAGTTTGATTTGATACCAACTTAGATTTAATAGCATACAAAATCTTGACTCCTATGCAGCTGTCTCCCCTCTGACCTCTCCTCTTTAAACATTGTTTGCCCATTCATATAGATTAGTAATTATTGTTTTATGCATTGGACTTTTAAATAGTATAGGAAATAAAAAGGGGAGTACAATAATATTGACATTTATATTTACCTACCTTTACCAATGTTCTTTATATGCCTTCAAGTTACTGTCTAGTGTCCTTTAATTTTAGCCTAAAAGGCCCGTTAGCATTTCTTGTAGGACAGGTCTACTAATGATGGACTCAGTCAGCTTTTGTTTATCTGGGAATGCTTTATTTCTCTTGTATTTTTGAAGAATAGTTTTGCTAGATATAGAATTCTTGGGTTATTTTTTCTTTCAGAATTTTATATATGCCATCCCACTACCTTCTGGCATCTGTTTTCTAATAGGAAACCTGCTGTTAATGTTATTGAGGATCCTTTGTATGTGACAGTTACTTCTCTCCTCCTGCTTTCAAGATTTTCTCTATGTTTTTGGCTTTCAACCATTTGATTAGCCTGTGTGTCAGATCTATTTGTCTTTATTCTACTTGAAGTGTGTTGAGGTTTTTTGATGTGTAGACTCATATCTTTCATCAAACTTGCAAAGTTTGGGGCCACACTTCTTCAAATATTTTTGCTGCCCCTTTTTCTCTCTCTTTTCCTCCTGTAGTTCTCATTATGTATATGTTAGTATGTTTGGTGGTGTTCCACAAGTCCTCTAAACTCTATACATTTTTCTTAATTCATTTTTTTGCTGTGTGGTCCTCAGCTGCGTAATTTCAATTGATCTATCTTCAAACTCATTGATTCTTCTGCCTAACCAAATCTTCTGTTAGACCCTTCAAGTGAAGTTTTCTTTCTCAATTTTTGTACATTTTAGCTACCAACTTTCTATTCAGTTCCACTGTATAATTTCTTTCTCTTTATTGGTATTCTTTTTGTGATCAGATGTTATTCTCCTATATTCCTCTAATCATTTAGAAACAACTTCCTTTAGGTGTTTGAACTTATTTAATACAGCTGTTTTAAGTTTTTGTCTAATAAATTTAATATCTGGGCTTTTGGGGAAAGTTTCTATTCATGACTTTTCCACCTGTGTATAAGACATAGTTTCTTTGAATTCTTATTTTTTTTTTTGAAAAGTGGACATTTTAATAATATACTGCAGCAACTCTATAAATTAGTTCCCCATCCCTCAAGAGGTTGTTGTTGCTGCTTGTTGTGGGTTGTTGTTATTTGTTTACGTGCTGTCTTTTCTGCACTAATTCTGTAAAGTCTGTATTCATTAGCACATGTGCCCACTGAAGTCTCTAATCAGTTAGCTTAGTGACCAACTAATGACTGAACAGAGATTTCCTTAAGTATCTGGAACAAATAAATCTCTCAGTTGTAGCCAAGAAGCTCTGTGTGCATGTTGAAGCACATGTTTAATACTTAGCCAGGCAGTTTTCAACCCTGTCTTGGCCTTCAGTTTCTGCTTATGATAAAAGTCAGCCAGAAGTGAAAGATTGAGTCTTTCATGAACATGTGCATAAACTTACACAAGGACAATGCCCTTCTGGATTCCCAAAAGTATGCTAGAATTTGTCACAGCCCTTATAGACATCTCATCTCTGTTTTTCCTTTTAAGATTTTCAGTTGGTCATTATTTACTACAACTGTTATTAATCACCTCAGGTAGCTACTACATTAAAACACTAGCCTGTAAATGTCTTTAACCAACATCCCTCAGGGAGAGTCTTTTAGCTTTGAGTGAGCTCCCAGACAGATTCAATAAAGATAAGTCTTTCTACTAGGATATTTCAAAGTCAAATAATGACAATCTTTAGGAATGAAGCTATGAAGGCGCTCCAGATTTATTCTATTCCCTGTGGTACCAGGAAGGAGGCCCATTGCTTTTTAAGGCTACCATTGAACTTGATAATGGGTGATGAGATTAATTCAAGTTAAAATGCCACAAATCTTGCTATACTCACACTTACAGCTGTCTTCCTCAAAGAAATGCTCCTGGGTTGTTGCATGCCTTGGGATAACTTATAATATTGTAAAAAGATTTATTCTGACAAATTTTGCTCATTTTTTCTTTACTTTTATGAAGGGGTAAAGCTTTTAGAGATTTTTACTCTGCCATTGTTTCTCATGGCACCCCTCTCTACCCATTTTTATAAGTGTTTGAGAAAACTAACCCCTAGAAACAAAATTAGGCCCTCCCGGAACATTAATTTGAACATAATGTCAGGGTTTAACAACCCTGAAGTTCAGTTTTTTGTTTCATTGAAAACACAACACAAACAAATACAGCCTTGTTGTTCTGATTAGTGTCGTGTGAGAATGCATATTCCCTTTTCTTTTTTTAATTATTTAACAAAAATAAGAAATAACAAGATTATCTTGGGAGTAAAAAAGAAAACAGGGATCGAAAAACAAATTTCGCATTTCTGGGATCACTATTATGAGTTAGAGGTTTTATGTGTGCTTCGTTTATGCATTTGTTTCTTTGTTTTTAAATAGGCAGGACATCAAATGTCCTTTCTTTTCATTCTAATTTCCTGAATTATTCCCGGCTAACGACTATGGTAAAATTATCAGTATGTCCAGTCTCTAAGACAGTATTTGACCTACAGCCAGTAGATGGCAGTATAACATCAAGCGTACATATCTGGTTAAGGGTGACAGCCCTAGTCAAAGCAACACTCCAAAGCTGAGGGTCTGGAGCACAGAAAAAGAGTTCCCCAAAATCTTCATTATTTCATTGTTTTAGCTTGATCCTGTCCAACTTTGGATCAGGATCACCAAAGAAAGACCATTAAAAACCTACAGAAATAGATGGAGAGCATGGTGTAATGAGGGAACCCTTGGTGCTTATGTGCTACACTCTGACCCAAGAGAATTCATCTGCCTTCCTTGGTAAAAGGTTGGGGTAGAGTCTACATGGTGCTCAGGTAAAACTTTCAGTTGTTCATTTCATTGTAAATGTACCTTGCTACAGTTTCAAATACGTCTTGAAAAACACTTTAGAAGTTATAACAATCAATGATGGCAACAGTATTACCACTGTTAAAAAAAGTTTTCAATTCCAGGATGAGAACTGTCTTCAGAGCCAGTTTACAGGCTAGACAAGAATATCAAACTCATCACTTTATATTGATAGTATGTTTCTTCTTAAAATGAAAATTGTTTAAGTTGATCACTGTTCTATTGATTACATGACTCCTGAAACTTTCAGGAATATATTTGGAATAGGTGGCACTAATCTAGCATATTGCATCCAAATGCATTCCTTCTAAGAGTATTTAAATTAATATGCTTTTATTTCCTAAAATCAGGAATGAATTTCTCTTCACCAGCTTCTTGGAACTTCCCATATATTTATTTATGAACATAAATTCACATGCATATGGATCTACTTATTTCATATCTCTTATACATACTTACTGTGTTGAGCAAAAGCAACAGTACCAGTAAGAGCTGGCAGTAAATAATAAAATCAGTTAAAAGTTCTGAAATACTTTTAAAATGTTATTTTAAAGTGCTATGCAATTTTTAGTTCAAAAATAAGAGAAAATTTAAATTTCTTTTAAAAATATATTGTCTTTAATAATAATTAAATAATTGAAGGAAGTATAAATGTCAAAAACATATAAAAGTAATGCAAGAAGTAAAGCATAAAGCAATAAAGTGAAGAACCAAACATATAATAGTTAAGATAATAAATATAAGCTGCTTAAAGTTCTCTATTAAAAGAAAAAAGTCTTGATTGGCTTAAAACCAAACCCCATTATTACTCTACATATGGGAAAAGCCTAAAATTAAAAATACTAAAACCATAGAAGAAAAAGATGGGCAAGAAAGAGAAAAGCAATACAACAAAGGAAAAATAAATAGAGGTGACAATATTAATATCAATGAGATACTGATTAATATAGATATTGATATCTCTAGGAATTCAATGAACATTTGAGAAAGAGTATCAATATACATAGGAAACAATAGGATTTATAACTAAATTATAAAAGACATAAAACTGAAATCTAACATAAAACATACAGAAAAAAGGTTAGCAAATATAGAGAAACACATAGAAACATCATTGTAATATTGACATTTTTAGCATTGTGATTTAAAATATAGCACATAAAAATAACAAGAATAATTTAAAATACGATTGAAAATAATACATTATTGGCTAAGATTCTGGAACACTAAGTTATAACTTAGAATAAAAAATATGTTTTTCATATGTTTTTATATATATATAATTCACAAAATTTACCCTGTATTAGATTACAGAAAACTATCAATATTGCTCCAGAGAAAAAACTCTCTAAGTTGTATAATTAGATCACAATGCATGGAATTACATTTTAAAATAATTTTTAAAGCAAACATTTAAATATTTAAAATCATACTTCAGTTAAGTAAGGAAGAAAAAGTAAAATAAGTAGTTTTTTTAGTTTGAAATGGAACTAAAGCACTATTCTTAAAATATATTGAAGCAAAGCTACATACAGAGGTAAACATACATTCATCAAACATAGGAATTAAAAAGAGATTAGCGTCACTCCTTAAAGTCAATGAAAAGATGTTCAAAACACACTAATATAAATAATAAAAACTAATGTTTATTGAATGTTCACACTGCAACAAGGACTGTGCTAAGCACTTCACAGGAAGCACTTTAAATCCTCACCAATCCTATCAAGCTCTTAAACAATGTCTTATTCTCCACAGCCTGCCAGTAAGTAATAATGACTCTCATTTATTGAGCACCTACTCCGTACAAGAGTATCTATTATGTAGCAGAACTATGATTCAAAGCTAACTTATCTTTCCCCAATTCCATGTTTTCCACTGACATTTAAAATCACATTAATAATTAATCATGATTAAGAAGAATATCTTAGAAATAGAAGAAAGATTTGGTGCTATAAAAAATACTCATATAATGCATCATGTAACATTTCAGAGTTGGATAAGTGGTAATTCCATAAGGATTAGTTGTCATGTGGAATTTAAACCAAAAAAATGAATTTTCAAATTCTGTTACATAGAAGCTTATTAATAAGCCATACACTGAATTGATCTCTTTTGCCCATGCTAAATTTTATAATATATGAATTGGTTATTTAGGAAATATTGGTTCACTGAGTTATGCAGGTGTTACAAATGTGTATTTAAATTTCAGTCTCTATTATCGAATGATTCATTGGCTAATATCACCACTATTATCACCACAAAAGTTTTAAGAATAAGGAAGTTATCAACCTCATAATGACAGATACAAATTTTTCCAAAATTCCAATTTTCTATTAAGATCTCAAATGTTATCACTGGTAACAAATACTGGTGATTGTTGCCCTTAAAGTGACAGGTTCACTTGATAAATATTTTGAAAAACTGTCAAATGCCCAAGTCTCAATAACTATTGTTTGTCTGTCTGTCATACTTTCAAGTAAAAATGTTATTCTGCTAAAGAATGGCTACTTCAGTTCACAATTCAATCGCATGAGTGCATTTCCTTGACACAATCATTTTTTTAAGTATGAACCATAAGCACAGTCATGCAGAATATTAAAAAGACTATCACATAGAATATTAAAATGATTGTACTCAAAGTCAAGATGTTGAAAAATTATTAATTTTTACTGTGCTCTCAAAGACATTCTTAAAAGACTAGTATTTTGTTTGAATTCAGGTACATCATGGTGAAAAATGTAGTAATTACTACTGCATTTTGACGCCACTGCCTTGATCGACACTCAGGCACCGGCAGTTTTACCCACCATTCTTTCTGCACCATTGGTGCAAGTTGCTCACATGGTGAAAGAGGCAAGTAATGTTGATTTATTACGGGAATAGTTTTGACCTCATGGAGCCTCTTAAAATGTCTTGGGGATCCCTATGGTCAGATGGACCACATTTTGAGAATTTTGGGTCTAACAAATTTCTTTGTGCCTGCTCTGGTAAAGCACTCTTCAGCTTTACATCCCAAAGTAATTTTCCTTGGCTCTCAAGTCCAGTATCTTTAACATAAAGCTGTCACTGGGCCCTTTTCCATTTCCCCAGCATCATTACATGACACTTCACCCTTTACCAGTACAGTCTACCCACCCCAGTCTTCTTCACTTCTTTCAATTTTCCAGGTCTTTCCAGCTACAGGGTCACTCTCTATGCAGTTTCTGTTTTTGTTTTGCCCTGGGAAATTTTTCCCTCCACAAGATACTTAACAAACTCCTACCTTTCCTTCAAGTCTCTGACTTCATATTACTTCCCTGGGGAGGGATGAAGGCAACCTAAATGAGCTGTCCGTGACATTCGCTGCCATAGCCTCTTTTATTTCTCCTGTGTAGCCCAGATGCCAAATGTAAATTCCAAACTAGATTATAACTTCTTCAGTGGCTGTGTCCTTTGCTCTATTATGAATTCCATAAGGGCAAGGATTATGCATTTCATACTCGAGATCTGTCACCAAGGCCAAAGCATGACTGTAACAAATATTTGTATATTTTGTGTGTAGAATTCAGATTTGAGAACAAGTTTTCTTTAAAAAGAGGAGAATAGCCTTACAATAAACTTAATGAGTTTTTTAAAGTAGCATTTCTATTAATGAGGAAAATATAAATATATGCTTATATAAACAATACAGCATGTAAATACAAATACCATCAAAAATGAATAGACAAGTTAATAAAAATACATATTTTATAACCTGAATTTCAGCCACAAGATACGATTGACATTTCTTCAAATTCTGAAAATAGTTAGATAAAAGACGCATTTAACATTACTGATAAGAATATGACAAAAAGGATTCAAGTTATTTTACCACTGAAGGCAAAAAGAACTGTTATGGAAATGACTGAATGGAGTGTGAGCTAGGACATTAGTCATTGAGATTTGGGTTCCTTCTTATTTCCTGAATTTTCTTAATATATTTTACTTACACTCAGACAATCTCCTGGGCACAGTTCCGGAATTTCCTCTCTTTCAAGAAGAAATGTATTCCCTGGAAGTACCTCTTCATGGCCAGTGTAGGGCCCTCAATTTCCAGGGCAGACTCCTGCTTCCCATCCTCTATACCAAGCAGGTCTCCAGGTCTTCCAGCTGCTGATGAAATCCAATCTGGGGTTTGTCCAGGAAGGCCCTATTCCAAGCAGCAGACAAGCCCTTGTGTAAAAGAGGCTGAAAATCTGCTGGTGCATCTTATGGAGGGCAGAAATCACTTGAGCTTTCCAGACAGGAAAGAAGGAAGATTGTCCCCATTTGGCCCAGAGCTTTCCCAAGGGAAGTCTTAGAGGCAGGTCGCAGATAAGGGAATAGATGTGTCAGGAGATCATCACCAATGCCCAATGCCGCCAGCAAGGAGACCGTTGGTAAGTTCCAAAGAGAAGCTCTTCTCGTTAAGATGGGATATTGGGTGCTTGGCTCATGAGCACCTTAAATATTCAGAACATGATTTCATTTTCTGAATTTTCCTCAGATCTTTTTACTTCCCCACTTTGAACTTTTTCTTCTCTTCAAGGACCTGGGAGACAACTCTTCTGTCTTCTTACAATTGAGTTAAAATTACTCACTAAAAAATTTAAAGTTCTAGTTTCAGCTTTCTACTTATGGCTAGCCAATTTTCCCAGCACCATTTATTAAATAGGGAATCCTTTCCCCATTTCTTGTTTTTCTCAGGTTTGTCAAAGATCAGATGGCTGTAGATGTGTGGTATTATTTCTGAGGACAAATTTACAAGAAAAAAACAAACAACCCCATCAAAAAGTAGGCAAAGGATATGAACAGACACTTCTCAAAAGAAGACATTCATACAGCCAACAGACACGTGAAAAAATGCTCATCATCACTGGCCATCAGAGAAATGCAAATCAAAACCACAATGAGATACCATCTCACACCAGTTACAATGGCAATCATTAAAAAGTCAGGAAACAACAGGTGCTGGAGAGGATGTGGAACACTTTTACACTGTTGGTGGGACTGTAAACTAGTTCAACCATTATGGAAAACAGTATGGCGATCCCTCAAGGATCCAGAACTAGAAGTACCATATGACCCAACCATCCCATTACTGGGTATATACCCAAAGGATTATAAATCATGCTGCTATAAAGACACATGCACACGTATGTTTATTGCAGCACTATTCACAACAGCAAAGACTTGGAATCTACCCAAATGTCCATCAGTGACAGACCGGATTAAGAAAATGTGGCACATATACACCATGGAATACTATGCAGCCATAAAAAGGGATGAGTTTGTGTCCTTTGTAGGGACATGGATGCAGCTGGAAACCATCATTCTTAGCAAACTATCACAAGAACAGAAAACCAAACACCGCATGTTCTCACTCATAGGTGGGAACTGAACAATGAGATCACTTGGACTCGGGAAGGGGAACATCACACACCGGGGCCTATCATGGGGGCGGGGGGCGGGGAGGGATTGCATTGGGAGTTATACCTGATGTAAATGACGAGTTGATGGGTGCTGACGAGTTGATGGGTGCAGCACGCCAACATGGCACAAGTATACATATGTAACAAACCTGCGTGTTATGCACATGTACCCTAGAACTTAAAGTTAATTTAAAAAAAAAGAAAGAAAGATCAAAAAAAAATAAAGTAAAAAAAAAAATTAAAAGTTCTAATTCCATGGGATGCTTATCACCTCAACAAAAATTGACTTTGAATTAATGATAGAGTTGTCTGGGTCTTTCTTCCTGATGTTCAGGACAACTTTTGAGAAAGCTTTACCAGGTTTTTTTTAAAAGATCTTTTCTATCCCTCTAGATTTCCCTCTGGAAAGTGTTGATATACTAGATCATGTATGTAAGATACATTGTCTTTTGTTTGTTTGTTTGTTTGCTTGTTTGTTTGTTTGGTTTGGTTTGGTTTTGAAGCGGAGTCTCACTGTCTCCCAGGCTGGAGTGCAGTGGCCAGATCTCGGCTCACTGCAAGCTCCGCCTCCCGGGTTCACGCCATTCTCCTGCCTCAGCCTCCTGAGTAGCTGGGACTACAGGCGCCCACCACCACACAGGCTTTCTGTATTTTTAATACAGACGGGGTTTCACTGTGTTAGCCAGGATTGTCTCGATCTCCTGACTCCGTGATCCGCCTGCCTCGGCCTCCCAAAGTGCTGGTATTACAGGCGTGAGCCCCACGTCCGGCCATAAGATACATTATTTATGTGCATAAATCTCAACTTATTCTTTGCTATATCCTCAAATACCAGGAACTTAGAAGTCTTCTTGCTTAATTTATGTGTTTTTAATGAATAGGGTTCTTGGATTTCTTTAACATTGGAACTTTCACCTGGCTTAAGATTGGTTCAAGGGACACAGAGCTAGAACAGAAGTTGTTCATCCTTATTCCCATTTGTATGAATTGGTTGGACAATGGCCTCTGGCTTCTAATCCCATAGCATTATATTAAAGTTCACTATTATTATCTAGCTTTCCTGAAGTATCCTCTCACCTCACTGGATTTCCACTATATAGTGGACTTTCCACTCAAGACTAAACTATGCGCATCTAGCTTAATATTTCAGACATCCACATTTCCACAACTGTAAACTTTTCTCAATCACTTCCTGAAAGTAAAATACATATCAGCAACCTTCACCAGGATGCTTCAGACAATATTGTGTTAGGGGCACAATTTGAGAATCGGGGGCAAGTTTGCTGTACGTACAAGCCTAAACTGTTTTATCTCTCAGGTTTCCTCCTTTCAACTCAAACATACCTAAGCAGAATATATGAATGAATATCCCACTATGATCAGTAGTGACTTCCTTTTTTTCCTGATGTACAATAATCTGCTAACCTCTTCTCTTCAAAAGGGGGAAGAAAAAGTAATTCACACACAAACCCACCAAAAGTAAATAGGAAATGACAGGAAGTGATTGAGAAGATTCTCAATCCAAATGAAAATGTCAGCTGCAGACAGGTCCAGCAGTGGGGGAAACTGGCTGTTTAAAGCAGGTGGTTACCTATAGGGCTAGTTTTCAGCTTTGCAAAATCAGGGAATTTATTTAGTTAGTTAGTTGTGTATTTCCTTTTTTTTCACTATACACAGTGATTATCAGACTGTGAAGAGTTAGCCACACCAACCACACTCCAAAGAGACTGGGTCATACACTGTGTGGCCATTTAATTCATGTTTGAGAGGTCAACTTTCCCACGAGCTAATTAGTCATTTGGAAGGGGTGCTCACTCCATTTACATGCTCATGTTCACAGTAAGAGGTGAAATTACAATAACAATGTTTATTGATGAGCTGAGAATTAAAGGAAGAGAAGCAGATCTTTTCCAGGAAATTTCCACCCAATTTCCATAGTTGGGGTTACATTCATTTTCTCCATTGTGAGAATGGTGCCAAGTGCTTATTTTATTCAGGCATTGTACTAAATACATAATATCATCCAATTCAATTTATTTCATCAATGTTTCATAGTTTTATTGTAGATATCATTCACTTATGGTTAAATTTATTCTTAGGTATTTTATTTTATCTTATTTGTGTCACTTGTTAATGGTATTACTTTCTTGGTTTCTTCTTCAGATTGTTTGCTGTTGGCATATAGAAATGCTACTGATTTTTAAAAATTTTTAAAGTTGGGGGGTACATAGTAGGTGTATCTATTTATAGAGTACATGAGATACTTTAATACAGGCATGCAATGCATAATAATCACATCCTGGTAAATAAGATATCCATCCCCTCAAGCACGTATGCTTTATGTTACAAATAATCCAATTATACTATTTTAGTTATTCTAAAATGTACAATTAACTTACTATTGACTATATTCACCCCATTGTGCTATCAAATACTAGGACTTCTTCATTCTTTCTAACTACTCTTTGTACTCATTAACCATCCCCACTTGTCCCCCAGTCCCCCATTACCCTTCCTAGCCTCTGGTAACCATCCTTCTATTCTCTATATCCATGAGTTCAATTTTTTAATTTTAAGCTCCCACAAAATAAGTGAGAACATGTGAAGGTTGTCTTTCTTTGCCTGGAGTATTTCACTTAACATAATACCTCCGGTTCCATCCATGTAGTGACAAATGACAGAATCTCATTATTCTTTATGGCTGAATAGTACTCCATTGTGTATATATACCATATTTTCCTTATGCATTCATCTGTTGATGGACAGTTAGGCTGCATTCAAATCTTGGCTATTGCAAATAGTGCTGCAACAAACATGGGAGTGCAGCTATCCCTTTGATATACTGATTCCCTTTCTTTTGGGTGCATACCCAGCAGTGGGATTGCTGGGTTATGTAGTAGCTCTATTTTTAGTTTTTTGCAGAACCTCCAAACTGTTTTCCATAGTGGTTGTACTAGCTTACATTTGCACCAACAGTGTACAAGAGTTTCCTTTTCTACATGTCTTACCAACATTTGTTATTGCCTGTCTTTTGGATAAAAGCCACTTTCAAGAAATGCTGATTTTTGTAAGTTGATTTTGTATCCTGCAACTTTACTAAATTTGTTTTTCAGTCCTAATAGTATTTTTGGTGAAATATTTAGGTTTTTTTGGAAAAGGATAATTTGACTTCTTCCCTGTCAATCTGGATGCCTTTTGTTTCTTTGTCTTGTCTAATTTCTCTGGCTGGGACTTCTAGTACAATGTTGAATAAAAGCAATAAAAGTGGTTGGGCTCGGTGGCTCATGCCTGTAATCCTGGCACTTTGGGGAGACAAGATGGGTGGATCACCTGAGGTCAGGAGTTCGAGACCAGCGTGGCCAACATGGCAAAACCCTGTCTCTACTAAAAATACAAAAATTTAGCCAGGCATGGTGGTGGGCACCTGTAACTCCAGTTACTTAGGAGGCTGAGTCAGGAGAATTGCTTGAACCCAGGAGGCAGAGGTTGCAGTGAGCTGAGATTGTGCCACTGTACTCCAGTCTGGGCAAGACAGTGAGACTCTGTCTCAAAAAAAAAAAAAAAATGGTGAAAGTGTGCATCCTTTACTTGTTCTAGACCTTAGAGAAAGGCTTTAAATTTTCCCATTCAGAATGATACTAGCTGTAGGTTTGTCTTATATGGTGTTTATAGTGTTTAGGTATGTTCCTTCTATACCCAGTTTTTTTAGAGCTTTTATTATGAATGAACGTTGAATTTCATCAAATGCTTTTTGAGCATCAGTTGAAATGATCATAAGGTTTTTGTCCTTCATCTTCATGACAACCCATCAAAGTATGTGTGGTTACCATTAACATGTAGCAGAGGATAATAAGGTGCCCAGCATTATAACATGGGGCAGGCTGAGGCTATGACAAGAACCCCAGCAGTCCAGCCACAGAGTCCCCATGGTAACCATTAGACTGCTCTTCTGACTAATATATTACACTCCAGTTCTCATTTTTCTTAGTTACCAAAAGGCACTATTCTCTTATTCCAGAGACACTATAATACACTTGAATAGGAGGCAGATAACTTTCCAGTTTCTAGTTCCAGCCCTGCCTTTCCAATGATAGGTTTTGTTGAGTTCAGCTGGATCTTTCAAACTTTCTGTTCTCATCTCAGATATTTTCAGACATTATCCAGCTCTTTCTGGCTCTTTTGTACTTGCCCTATACACAATGTACAGACTTCAACCATGCTATGATACAGCAAGAACATTCTCACCAAATGCTGGTACTGTATTCTTGGAGCTCCCAGCCTCCAGAACTGTGAGCTAAATAAACTTCTTTTCTTTATACATTACCCACTCTGTGGTAGTCTGTTGTAGGAACAGAAAACAAAGACAACTAGCCATGAACAATTCAAAAAAATTAAAATAAGTATTCCATCTCCAATAACATCAACAAGAATATAATACTTGGTAATAAATTTAACCAAGGATGTGTAAGATTTGTCCACTGAAAACTAAAAATATTTCTGAAATAAATTAAAGAAGACCTACATAAATGGAAAGGCATCCTATGTTCATGAAGTACAAGACTTAACATTGTTTAGATGCCAATATTCCCCAGAGTAATCTATAGATTCCATGCAATTTTGATTCAAATACCAATGGCTGGTTTTGCACAAATTAAAAAACCAATACTAAAATTTATATGGAATTGCAAGAGACTCTGGATACCCAAAATAAATCTTTTTCTTTTCTTTTTTCAAGACAGAGTCTTGCTCTATCACCCAGGCTGTAGTGCAATGGCACAATCTCAGCTCACTGCAACCTCCACCTCCTGAGTTCAAGGAATCTTGAAAAACAAGGGCAAATTTGGGGGGGCTCACCCTTCCTTGATTTGAAAATATATTACAAACTACTGTAACCAAAACAGTGTGGTACTTGCATAAATGTAGACATATAGACCAATGCAATAGAACTGAGTGTCCAGAAATAAACCCATATGTTTATAGTCAATTGATTTTCAACCAGGGTACAAGGACCACTCAGTGCAGAAAGAACAATATCCACTTGCCCTAGCAACTGGATATTCACATGCAAAATAATGAAGTTGTACCCCAACTTTACATCATATAAAAATATTTTAAATATGTCAAATACCTAAATGTAAGAGCAAAGTCTTAGAAGAAAACATAGAGATTAATCTTTATGATTTGAATTTGGCAATGAATCCTTAGATAAGACAGGAAAGGCATAAGCAACAAAATAAAACAGATAAATTGGACTTCATCAACATTTAAAACTTTTGTGCTCAAAAGACAATCAAGAAAGTGAAAAGACAACCTACAGAATGGAAGAAACTATTTGCAAATCTTATATCTTAGAAAGGACTAGTATTCAGAATATATAAATAACTTTTACAACTCAACCTAAAAAGACATCCAATTATAAAATCTACAAATAACTTGAATATCAAATTTTTCCAAATCAGATACACAATGGACAACAAGAACATGGAAAGTCGTTCAACATCATTAGTCACTGAGGAAATGCAAATCAAAACCACAAAAACATACCACCTCTCACCCATTAAGATGGCTATGATAAAAAGAGAAAAAGAAGAAAGAAAAAAATAACATGTTGATGTAGAGAAATAGGATCTCTTGTGCACTGTTTTTAGGAATGTAAAATGATGCAGGAATTATGAAAAACAGTATGGTGGTTCCTCAAAAATTAAAAATTGAATTATTACATATCCAGCAATTCCACTACTGAGTAAATATCCAAAGCAAAAGTATTCACAGTAGTCAAAAGAGAGAAACAACCCAAATGCCTATGGATGGATGAATGTATTAAAAAAAATGTGGTCGGTACATATCATGGAATATTATTCAGTCTAAAAAAAAGAAGGAAATTCTGACACATGCTGCAAGAGGATTCTGGAGCACAGTACGCTAACTGAAATAAGCCCATCACGCAAAAAAACAAATAGTATATGACCACTTATATCAGGTATCTAGAATAGTCACATTTATAGATACAGAAAGTGTAGGATTTTGGGAAAGGGAGAAACAGTGAGTTGTTTAATAAGTATAGGGTTTAAATTTTGCAAGATGAAAAGAATTTTGGAGACTAGTTTCACTACAGTGTGAATATAGCACTACTGAACTGCACCCTTTAAAAGTATCTAAGGTGATACATTTTATGTTATGAGCATTTTACCTTAATTAAAATTTTAACATATGGTGGCTCATGCCTATAATTCCAATGCCTTAGGAGGCCAAGGTGGGAGGATAGCTGGAGGCCAGGAGTTCGAGATGAACCCGGGCAATATAGTGAGACCCTGTGTCTATTTAAAAATTTAAAAATTAGCCACATGTGGTGGCATGCACCCATAGTCCCAGCTACTCAGGAGGCTGAAATGGGAGGATTGCTGGAGCCCAGCAGTTGGAGGCTTCAGTGAGCTATGATTGTGCGACTGCACTTCAGCCTGGGCAACATTGCAAGACCTTGTCTCTGAAAAGACAGATACATAAGTAAAGTAAGTTTTTTTAAAGTGCTGCACAAACATCTGATTATCATTATATTATTGGGGCTAAGATCATGAGATTTGTTCAGATTCTGAACCAGTATTTAAATTCTGGCTTCCCACTGATTAATTGTTTGACCTTGGAAAATATGCTTAACATTTTTGAGCAGCCTCAGTTTCCTTCTCTATAGAATGGGAATAATAACATCTTTCCTATAGGATTGTTGATTACATGAGATAATGTATGCAGTACAGAACAATACTTGGCCCTTAAACTGGATTATCATTAATGTTGCTATTAAAACTGAGAAAAGTCTAATGAATTTGTCAATCAGTACCTTGGTGATCATGAGTTAATCAGTAATGAGTTAATCATAGACTGAGGCCTATCTCTGCTTGGTCCACTGAGGTAAAGGTTGGAAAATCACAATGAAGCTTCTTATTCAGGAGCAAAAAGTCTTACTTGACTGTTCAAAGTGGAGTAAAAAGACCAAAGCAGGCTGAAGCTCACAAAAAGATGGATAAGCAGATGCAAAGTTAAGTAACTGCCCTAAAGAGTGTTACTTTAGAGAACTAAAAAAGATTTCTTGAGTTTATTTATATTTATAAAAAATACATGAATGTATTGTCATGATTAAAAATTAGAATAATTCATACAAGTGAAAAGTCATATTGACCTGTTACCATCCCAATTTCACATAGTTAATACTTTAATGAGTATCCTTTTAGTCATTTCCTCATTTATTTAATAAATTTATACATATAGAACTATTTAGTGGATATTAAGTGTGTTTGTATTTCATAAATGTTTAATTTTTTTACTTAATGATAGATCTTAGAGATTTTTCCTCTATTAGTACATAAAAATCTACTGAATTGTTTTTAGTTGCTTTATTATACACATTTATACATAAATTCAATGCATTCCCAAACAACACATCAACAAGATTTTTAATTGGAATTTGATGAGCTGACTACAAAATGCATCAAAAAATAATACATCAGAAAATCTGAGAAAGGAATAAATTTACAGAGGGACTTGCCTTGTAAAATACAAAATGATCTTATAAGACTGCAGAAATTAAAACCAAGTGGTATTATTGCAAGAATAGAAAACTCGGTCAAGAAAACAGAAACAAAGTTTAAAAAAAGAAAATTGAATTTATTGTTTCTTTGCATAAAGTAAAAGTGGCTTTTCAAACCAATGGGAAAAGCCCGTGTTGGGACAGTCAACTAGCCATTGCAGGAAAAAAAGCCTAATCCTTGTGTTACATTCTCGCATATTCTCCTTGCTGCTATAGGCCTAGTTGCACAATAACAAGTGCGGAGGCACTACACACCTGCTAGAATGACCAAAATTCAGAATGCTAATGGCACCAAATGCTGGCGAGATGTGCAGCAATGGGAACTCTCTATCATCCTTGTAGGAATACTGCCCTACAGATTTCCAATTATGCGGACTGAGCAAATGTCTTCATTATTTTAGACTCAATTAGCTAAGTTGTCTGTTACTTATAGTAGAGGGCACTCTTAGTAGATGCAATAACATTTATCAGAGTTAAGCTGGTTCTAGCCTTGGTAGGCTAAGGTATTGCTTTTTAATTAATATGGGAGTTTATTGGTACCTTGTGAGATTAGTGTATTTTTTCCCTTTGTCACATACTAATATAGTAATTACATGAACAGATTATCGTATGTTACCACTGAATTATTGGTTACATTCTAGTTTTTTATTTAGAGCACATCTCTGGGTTTGACTTCCTAATATATAACATGGTACTTTTATCTTCATGTTTATAAAAGTGTCTTACAATTTGTTGGCTTTTCTTGTTATCTGGGTTATATTATTTTATTTTCATAAAATGAATTGGTTAGTTTTCCATTTGCTTCTATTTCCTGTTCAAACAGGAGCTAAGTATGTTTTACTGAATAGTCTTATGACATAATTTGCCACTTTGCTGTCTCTTCAAGGGCCTTAATGAGGAACTATATTAAAATTTAAACACTTTTGATTATGGGTTTGCATTTCTTTTGGATGCCAAGAGAGACAAGGAGCAAGAAGACCCACATGTGTTGGGGCTACATTTATCTAAAATAATATTTAGTGTTCTTTTCAACATAAATTGTATTCTCTTGTGAATTTTATTTTTCCTTTGTTCACATTGCCCATCAATGTGCTCATGAGATAGGTGGTTCTCAAATTCTTGTCAAGAGAATTCATTAAATGAACCCTCAGCAAACATTGCCAAGACAACTCCTTGATATTTGACAGTCACAAGCTCATTGAAGCATATATTGCAGCATATATTTACTCAATAAACAATACTTCAGTTTCTACCATTGGCTGCTGTGCTAATGACTGGGGAGACAAAGTTCAGATTTAAAACACTAATCTTCTGGAAAAGAGAGGATAAAACAAAACATTGACTACCGAACAGAATGATGAGTGTTCTGCAAGTGCTGTATTTGCAAAGAGCCACAGGCTCAGAACCGGGCGTAAAATGGAGAGACATCCACAAGTAAACAGCATTTTAGAACTGATGGAAGGATGCAAATGACATTGAAAATTTTGGAAAAGGGGAGAAAGGACAGAGATGTGCAAGTCATTTGAAAGCAAGAGCTAAAGCTAAGAGTTGGCAGAATTGTACATTTTCTAAAAATAAGAAATAAGTGAAACATAAGAGCTAGGAATGAGACCAAGTTTTCTTCCTTCCAGGGGTCCAGAGTGAGAAGGGAAAGGTGAACCAGACTTTGAATGTTCCTACTAGAACTCAAGGAGCAGAATGCTGTTTTGGGACGTCATAACGGGAAAAGGAAATAGACCTCGCTTTGCCCAGTTCCCTTATCTGTAAAATTAAGATAACCACAGTCTTACCTCGTAAAACTGTGGTGAGGATTAATTGTTTAATTTACATAACATGCTCAGAATGATGCCTGGCACTTAAATAAGGCTGCTTACATGTGAGCTCTCCTACTTGAAACTGATTGGAGGATTATTCCCTAATGTTTTACGTCTGCAGGAAGGTGAGGTAATTTCAAAAGAACCAGCCAGGAACTTTTTAATGCCAGCTCAACTACTCGCAAGCGGGAGGCAGACAGAGCCATTCACTTGGTGACTGAGCCAAGCATTTTGCAGCAAATATCCCAGGATGTAGACAGAAGCACTGCTACCGGCACACACACCAGCTGTCTACAATGGCACACTTTACCTCTTGGTTCTCTCTACCTTTCGAGGAGCTAAATGTTTTCACTAAAATAACAGAGGCATCTTCCAGGCAGCCAGAAGAATCTTCCGCCTTGTGAAGATAAGCTGCACTCGCCTCAGGCGAGCGCCAGGGCAAAGGGGAATCCCTGCTCCATTCTTCAATTCCAATTTGACAATTCACATTTTGTTTCCTTTTCACTTGTTACATCACTCTCGTTATTTTTGCACCACCTGGTTCATCATACAGCCCCTGATGATGAAATAAAAATGTAATTAGCTCTAAGTTGTAATGATGTACAGGGTTTTGGTTTCACTTTGAAGAAGTGCCAGAAACTGCTTCCGAGATAGGAAGCACCCACAGAAAACCAAAAATAGACATGTCCACGTGTTTGTGGAGGGAATGGAGCTGGTGCTTACTCAGCAGCTGCTGTAAGTGTGTTGTCCGTGTATTCTCTTCTTAACCCTAGGCCTGGCTGCCTTTACCCCTGAGAGTGGTTGTGAGGATTAAATACGTCCAGCTCAGAGAAGTGCCTGGTATCCAAAGAGAAAGGTAAACCCAGGCTGGAGGGTGACTGAAGTCTGTATTGGATAGGGCCAATGTGGAGTTTCTAGCAGAGGGAGTCCAGGTAGCACATGGTAGGAAATGTTGGGTGGGCAGCTGTAGGGGTCAGGGGAAAACTAGCCCTTTGACCTCTGAAGGCTCACTGAAAATCATCTGACAAAAGGCAGATTCATAGGCAAAAAGGCATACAAATTAGTTGTATAGTAGTTTCACGGGAAACTACTATAGTAGTGACATGGCAGTCTTCAGAATGAAAGCCCAAAGATATCATTTCTACGCTTAGGTTAATAAAGAATTGGACAGCTATGTAGAAAAATGACTGAACAAAAAGGGCATGATCTAATGCTAATAGACTGAATGAGGAAGCCTAGCAAGGCCTGTCAGTCTGGATTCTTCTGGGCTTTTTGTGCAACATTCCTTACTCTGAGAATGGGGCAGGGCCCTCTCTGAGTGAAGTTATAATCTACCATCAGATAAGGCAGGTCAGATAATTTCCTTATGGCCATCTTTTACACAGAAAGGCAAGGAGGAGGTTGAAGTAATATGTTTAGGTTTTAGGGCTGGCTTTGGGGAAAGGAATTCTGGTTTCTATGGCCTGCCTTGGGAAGAGGGATTCTAGAGAGATTGGAGAGAATAAGCGGCCACAGAGAGAAGGGCGGGAGAAAGTCAGAGAATGTTTTGCTTCTGAGGCTGCTTCTGTGGCTGTCATTTTGGGGTATTGTTTTCTGAGCCTCAGCACAGCCCTTGTGTGTCCCTGGGCCATCAATCCATTGATGAAAGCATTCTAACTTTGGCTGAGGGTGAAGACTGTAGGACCCTCTGGTTGTGTTTGCATAAGGGAGAAGATGTCATTAGTGTGGGAAAAAACAGTAGTGCCTTTTCTCACCTATTGCAAGGTTCATGGCTAATACCCCGATAATAAAGAAGATTAACAAGAGAAAACCATAACTAATTTTTAAACTAATTTTTATGGGAGACAAGAGGCTTTAGAAATGAAGATCCAAAGACCCAGGGAAACTGTCTATTTTTATGCTTAGGTTTAATGAAAAACGGACAGTTGTGTAAAAGCATATTAGACACAAAGGGGATATGAAGTAATGGTAATAAACTGAGGGGGACTTAGCAAGGCCTACTTGTTCAGATTATTCTTGGTGCCCCTGTGTCTTTATTCCTTTCCTCCAAAAACAGGGAAGGACGCTTGTTACATGGGGGTCTTACGACGTGCTTTCAGGGGAGATAGGACAGATTATTATTTTATGACCAACTTTCACACAGATAGGTGAGACAAAGTCAGAGAATGACCTTTTTGATTCTGCAGTTTTCTCAATGTCCAATGTGCCGTTATTTTGGTATCATGTCAGGAATCCCAACATTAACAAGATAGGCAGAGCCCCCAGTGAAGCGACCTAGTCCCTCCTGGATTCTTAGGTGACAGAACGGAAACTAATGAATGGATCTAGTCAGAGGCCTTTGACTTTGACAAGACATCCAGGATGTGGGAAAGGGAAAAGGAATGGAGAAATGTCTGAGAGCAATGGCATATACATCTCAGCGGCATGCTCTGCCTCTTCACACCAGGTGGGAGGTCTGAAGGTGGATTCCCTACCCAACCAGCTGTTGGCTTGTGGTTATAAAGTCCAGCATGGAAAGAAGCAGCTTCAGGAACTGAATGAGGGTGAGAGGGAGGCAGCAGGTTGAAGAGAGAAAAACAAATTCTTTTTCCTTTCCCTGAACTTAGGCTTTTCCTTTGTGATTCCCAAGTTTCACAGGAACTTTCTTGGTCACTGAGCAAAATTTTCCAATGTAATTAAGAGTTTGGTGAGATTTCCCTTTATTTTATTATTGTGGAGGGTATTGTTTTTGAACAAAGCTCTTCTGCCTTTTGCGTCCTCATTACCTCCCTTTCCCATCCTTTTCCAATAGACTTTCCTCCAAATGCAATTTGAAGCTACACCATAGTCACTACCCATGGTCAGGAAAATTCCACATTTGTTTTCCTGTGATTTAAAGAAGACAACCAATAAAAATAGAGACTAATACTATTATATGCCAAATTAACCACCTAAATAGCTCTTGTAAATATTATCAACATCAGCAGTTCTCAACTGTTTTGGTTTTGGAAGCCACTGACAATTAAAAATTGTGGACACATCCAAAAAGATTGTGCTCATGTGTTTCTATTTATTGATATTTGTCATATTAGTAATATAATTCAGGAAGTTTTAAATGTTCACTTAAAATAACAAAAATACACATATACATGAAGTGTAATGAAAATTAGTCCCATTAAAAAGTAGAAAAGGTAATGAAAAAATAACTTTCTTCAAAATATAACAATAATAAAGCATAAAATACACTGGAATAAACTCAGAAAGAATGCACAACACATATAATCAAGCCAACAGCATAACTTTATTGAAAGACATTTTTAGAATAGCCCAATAATATTCCAATATTCATTATTTCTATTTATGGAATGCTCAATATATAGTATTAAATATTCAATAAAAATATAAATATTATTTACCAAGTACTTAATATTCATTAATACATTAATTAATAAATATTTATGAAATAAATGTGTATTTATCAGGTGAAAGAAGTAACTGCCTTGTCCTGGCCTTGATACCATCCTATTGCAGTCTGATTTCCCACCTTAATGATGCTTACCACCCACCATGTGCTTAAATGTCCCCTGCTCGCTTACAAAAGTAGCAAATGAGAGAAGCTGATTAATCTTCATTGGTGATCAAGGTAAAAAAAAATCACTCTCAACTTAACAGAAAAAACTCTGTAGTAATATAATAGTTTTCATTGGTTTTTGATCCTCTTACTTGAATTAAAAGTTCAATTGTAGCCACTTCTACAAGTAAGGAGCTTGAAAATGGCCACTCTGTCCTAACAAGCTGAACAGACGTAAAATCCAAAAACTCTGTTTGGGTTCATAAGAAGGGAGGACTCAGAGAAAATTACTACTTCCAAGATTGGAGAAAAAGGCGGGCAAATCCAGAGGGTTATAGCTCAAACCAGAACAGAGATTCATCAGTGGAAACCACTAAGGGAACCAGGAAAAGCTGGACTATAATTGATGAATTGGTGAAGGCTCAGTGTGGACAACTGAGAATTAAAAACTCAAGAGGACTCAGTTATAGGAGGGTCCTCATACTTTTTGCATTTTATCTCCAGGTGATTGAGCTGGTTCTCACAGGAAATATCAGAGAAAAAGTCTCTAGTGCTTCCAGCAATAAAGTTGAGAACATTTGGAGCACTCCATTCTTCTTAACAAGGTCTGCACTCGGTAAAAGCTAGTTGACTAGAGCTTAATCTCCTGGGCTTTTATTAGAGCCTATTTTCATCTGACTTGGAGGAAGAAAAACACCCAACTCCAGCCAGTTCTAGCCACCCTACTCCACCTAAAGGGGGAGGGAGGACACAGAAACACTTTTGAAGTTCACAGTCCAGAGGCACAGGCTCACTAAAAACAGAGACCTAATGGACTAGAGAATACCTCCCCTTCCTAATACCTTACTGACACATTTTTAAAGGCCTATTTGCAGTAGTAAAATGATGAGGCATACTAAAACACAAAAAGACAGAATTTGAAGATACAGAGCAAGCATCAGAACCAGACATGGCAGGAATGTTGGTATTATCAGACTGAGAATTTTAAACTATGATTAAGTGCTCTGTCAGATAAAGTAGACAGCATGCAAGAACAGATGGGCAATGCAACCAGAGAGATGGAAAGCCTATGAAAGAACCAAGGCTGGGCGTCGTGGCTCACGCCTGTAATTCCTAGCACTTTGGGAGGCCAAGGTCGGCGGATCACGAGGTCAGGAGATCGAGACCATCCTGGCCAACATGGTGAAACCCCTTCTCTGCTAAAATACAAAAAATTAGCTATGCGTGGTGGCGTATGCCTGTAGTACCAGCTACTCGGGAGGCTGAGGCAGGGGAATCACTTGAACCCCGGAGGTGGAGATTGCAGTGAGTCAAAATCGTGCCACTGCATTCTAGCCTGGTGACAGAGGAAGACTCTGTCTCACAAAAAAAAAAAAAAAAAAAAAAAAAAAGAGAAGGAAGAACCAAAAAGAAATGCTAAAGTTCAAAAACAGTCTGACAGTGTAGGGGAATCTTACAATTTTAAGTTGCCTCAGCATACATTTTGAATGTAAGTTTAACTTTGTCATGCCACAGCAGGGCTCAGTCACCCTCGCACAGTTTATAGTTCTACACCACACCCAAACAGCCTAAGTCAGTGGTCAGAGATAAGAACTTAGTGGCATCTCTCCCACCTAGCAGACTGGGCTCCCTGCTTTCTGGCCATTTCGTATAAATCATTCAAGCATTTTCCTGTGAACTTAAAGTGACACATACCCTATTCCCTTATATAGTCTGCCAGTTGCCCACGTGATTTCTCTCGTTCTTTGCCTAACTCTTCATTCCTGCCTCATTACACCTTTCCTGCCTAGGAGCTGTAAGTAAAGTCTTTGAAGTGCTTGCCTATTGTGGTGGTGTACTACATTCGAAGAAGGAGGAGTTGCCCCATGCCAGATGTTTTCTGGGTAGCTGGGAAGAAGACAAGCTCAGGTTCTCAGGACCAGGGGGATGGTCAGGCAGGCATAAGCTGTGCACAGGTGAGAAAAAACTCACGCAGGCATCTGCCAGTATAAACAGGTTTCCCATGTGAGGGATACCCTGGTCATGGATTGGAGATCTAAGCATTATTCCATCTGCCAGGAAAAAGAATTGCCTCGTGAATGACAAATTGTAAACACCCACGACCAGTTTCATTTCCCATCAGGGCAAGGCTGCTAGCTGCTATGGTACTGGAAGCTGAGTTTAGATAGAAGTTCTCAGAAATCAAACAAAAACTGAAAAATGCCTTTGATGTTATTATTGGTAGACCAGACAAAGCTGAAGAAAAAATTTCTGAGCATGAGGATTTATCAATGAAAACTTTCAAAACTGAAAAGAAAAGAGAATAAGAACTAGGAAAAAAAGAGAACAGAATGTCAAAGACAGCAAGATAACTACAAAATGTGTAACATCCATGTAATGGAAATATCAGAAAAAGAAAAGAGGGAAAGAAAGAGAAGAAATATTTGAACAACAATGACTGAGAATTTATTCACATTAATGTCAGACATCAAACTACAGATGCAAGAAGCGCAGAGAACACCACCTAGGATAAATGCTGGATTACACCTAGGCATATCATTTCAAACTACAGAAAATCAAAGGTAAAGAAAATATCCTGAAATAAACCAGAGGAAAAAAAAAATACCTTACCTCAAGAATTTAGAAAAAAACCCCACCAACCTAGAATTCTGTTCCTTGCAAATTATCCTTCAAAAGTGAAGCAGAAATAGAGACTTTCTCAAACAAAGAAAAATTGAGGGAATGTGTTATCAGTGGACCGGCTTTGCAATAAATTTTACAAGGATTTTTTGTTAGTGAGAAGGAAAATAATATAGATCAGAAACTTAGATCTAAATAAAGGAAATTTCTCAGAGAAGAAATAAGTAAAGGTAAAATAAAAACTTTTTTAAAGTCCATAATTTAACATATAACAGTTTTCTCAAAATAAAAATAGCAACAAGTATAACTGATATGCTAAGAAATGAGAGAAAACAGAATTCTATAAAATGCTCAGTTAAAACCACAAAAGGTAGAAAAAGAGTGGAAAACAAAATTGGGAATGAAGAAAAAGAGCAACAAGTAGAAAACAGTTATAAGTATGGTAGATATTAATCTAATTACATCACTAATCACATTCAATGTCAATAGTTTAAATGCACCATTAACAGACATAGCTTGGGCCTGGCGTGGTGGCTCATGCCTGTAATCTCAGCACTCTGGGAGGTTGAGGCAGGCAGATCACGAGGTCAGGAGATTGAGACCATCCTGACTAACACGGTGAAACCCCATCTCTACCAAAAATACAAAAAATTAGCTGGGCGTGGTGGTGGGCGCCTGTAGTCCCAGCTACTCGGGAGGCTGAGGCAGGAGAATGGCATGAACCTGGGAGATGGAACTTGCAGTGAGCTGAGATTGCGCCACTGCACTCCAGCCTGGGCGACAGAACAAGACTCCATCTCAAAACAAAAACAAAAACAAAAACAAAAAACAGAGCTTGTCAGAGTGGATCAAAAAGCAAGAACCAAAAATATGTTGTCTACAAGAAATCCATTTTATTCTTTAAAAAAAATTTTTCAAACCAAGATACACTGTAATATAAAGTGGATATTAGACCAATGCAAATTTTGCATCATGCCAAAACAGTTCATTTAAATCATTACCACACACAAGAAAACTATTTTATTAATGGCTATGGCTTATTACATCTGCTAAGATACAAGCAAAAAGTTCTAACTATTAATTTGAATTGGAGTCTCTAATTCTCTCAGATCCTGTGATGCATTGTAAAAGGGAAGCATGTGATTTTTGGCAAAATAAAGTCACCCTTGACTTCTTATATATATATAATTTAATATATCTTATATATATTAAATTAAAGTGGAAATATAGTTATGGAATAAATATATTTAATGGAAATATATTTTCATTAAAGTGGAAATATATATATGATATATATCTTATATATATTTCTTATATATAAGATATATATGAGATATATCTTATATGAGATATATCATATATATATTTCCACTTTAATGGAAATATATAATATATATTAAAGTGGATATATACAATATATACATAATTTAATATATAATATATAATTTAATATATCAAATATATATGATATATTAAAGTAGAAATATATATTATATATAATTTAATATATATAATATATAATTTAATATATATTATAGATTATATGTAATTTAATATATCTAATATATATATATATTTCCACTTTAATCTTCATTCTACCTTTGGGTACCATGGCCAAACATTCAGTTTGCCAAGGGAGACGCTGTTTGGAGACTGTTGTTTTGGCTTATAGCGGACTCTTGAACAACATAGGCATTAGGAGCACTGACCCCCGTGTAATTAAAAATCTCTGTACAACTCTTGATTCCCTAAAACTTAACTACTAGTAGCCTACCTTTGACTAGAATCCTCACCTATAGCATATGGTTGATCGATATAAATTTTTATGTTATATGTATTATATACTGTATTCTTACAATAAGGTAAGATAGAAAAAAGAACATGTTATCAAGAAAATCATAAGGAAGAGAAAATATACTTACTATTTGTTAAGTGGAAATGAATCACCATAAAGATTTTCTTCCTTGTCTTCATGTTGAGTAGGCTGAAGAGGAGAAGGAAGAGGAGGGGTTGGTGTTGATGTCTCAGGGGTGGCAGAGGTGAAGAGGTGAGGAGGTGGAAAGAAGCAGAAGAAGCAGGCACGATGTAACTTTATGGAAATAAATTATAATTTCTGTGTAACTTTTTTGCTTTTTTGTTTTTCTGAAAATTTTTATATATATGGTACCAATCATTCTTCCATCACTTGCTTTAGTTTCAGTGCCCATGTCGTAGAGGGGTCCATGTCCTAAAAGAAGCCAAAAGTAGTCTTGAATAATCAGAACTCTTCTGCCAGATTGTCTAATGCCAATTTGTTTTCTGGCGCTGCTTCTCCTATGTTTTTCTTCCTCATTGTCTGTCACTGGTTCAGAAGCACATATCTCTGTCAAGTCATCTTCTGTTAATGCCTCTGGTGTGGTGCCTATTAGCTCTTGAATTTCTCCAATATCTATATATTGAAACCTATTTCATTAAGTTGATCTTCAATCTCTGATATCCTTTCTTCCACTTATCAGGTCAGCTTTTGACACTTGTGTATGCTTTGCGAAGTTCTGGTGCTGTGTTTTTCAGCTCCATCAGGTCATTTATGTTCTTCTGTAAACTAGTTATTCTGGTTAGCAATTCCTCTTTTATCCAGGTTCTCAGCTTCCTCGCATTGGGTTAGAACATGCTCCTTTAACTCGGAGGAGTTTGTTATTACCCACTTTCTGAAGCCTACTTCTGTCAATTCATCAAACTCATTCTCCATCCAGTTTTGTTCCCTTGCTGGTGAGGAGTTGTGATCCTTTGGATGAGAAGAGGCATTCTGGTTTTTCGAATTTTCAGCGTTTTTGTGCTGGTTTTTCCTCATCTTCATGGATTGATTTACCTTTGGACTTTGCTTTTGGTGACCTTCAGATGGAGATTTTCGTGGTCATCCTTTTTGTTTATGTTGATTCCATTGCTTTGTGTTTGTTAGTTTTCCTTCTAACAGTCAGTCCCCTCTTCTGCAGGTCTGCTGGAGTTTGCTGTGGGTCCACTCCAGACCCTGTTTGCCTGGGTATCACCAGTGAAGGCTGCAGAACAAAAAGATTGCTGCCTGCTCCTTCCTCTGGAAGCTTCATCCCAGAGGGGCATCTGCCAGATGCCAGCTGGAGCTCTCCTGTATGAGGTGTCTGTCAAGCCCTGCTAGGAGGTGTCTCCCAATCAAGAAGTATGGGTGTCAGGTACCCACTTGAGGAGGCAGTCTGTCCCTTATCAGACCTCGAGCACTGTGCTGGGAGATCTGCTGCTCTCTTCAGAGCTGGCAGGCAGGAATATTTAAGTCTGCTGAAGCTGGGCCCACAGCTGCCCCCTCCCGCAGGTGCTCTATCCCAGGGAGATGGGAGTTTTATCTATAAGCCCCTGACTTGGGCCACTGCCTTTCTTTCAGAGATGCCTTGCCCAGAGAGAAGGAATCAAGGGAGACAGTCTGGCTACAGCCACTTTGAGGCATTGTGGTAGGCTCTGCCTAGTCCAAAATTCCAGGCAGCTTTGTTTACACTGTGAGGGGAAAACTGCCTACTGAAGCCTCAGTCATGGCAGATGCCCCTCCCCGCACCAAGCTTGAGTGTCCCAGTTTGACTTCGACTGCTGTGTGGGCAGCAAGAATTTCAAGCTAGTGGATCTTAGCTTGCTGGCCTCTGTGTGGGTGGGATCCACTGAGCTAGACCACTTGGCTCCCTGGCTTCAGCCCCCTTTCCAGGGGAGTGAACGGTTCTGTCTCACTGGTGTTCAAGGCACCACTGGGGTGCAAAAAAAAACTCCTGCAGCTAGCTCGGTGTCTGCCCAAATGGCTGCCCAGTTTTGTGTTTGAAACCCAGGGCCCTTGTGGTGTAAGCATCCAAGGGACTCTCCTAGTCTGTGGGTTGTGAAGACCATGGGAAAAGCATAGTATCTGGGTCAGATAGCACTGTCCCTCACAGCATGGTCTCTCATGGCTTCCTGGGAATTCCCCAACCCCTTGTGCTTCTCGGATGAGGCAATGCCCTACCCTGCTTCTGCTTGCCCTCCATGGTCTGCACCCACTGTCTAACCAATCCCAGTGAGATGAACTGGGTAGCTCAGTTGGAAATGCAGAAATCACCCACCTTCTGTGTTGGTCTCACTGGGAGCTGCAGACCAAAGCTGTTCCTATTCCTACAGTAAGTTTTATTCTTTCATGTTTTTATGTTATTAACTAGAATCCTTTTATTCAGCTTGAAGAATTCCCTTTAGCATTTCTTGTCAGTAGGTCTAGTAGTGCCATCCTACCTCAGCTTTTGTTTGTCTGGGAAAGTTATTTTCCCTCATTTCTGAAGGTCAACTTTGTTGGGTAAAGTAATCTTGGTTGGCAAAAGAAACTTTTAAATATATTGAACTAAATGAAAATAACACAACTTAACAAAAACTTGTGGAATCCAGTGAAAGCAGTGTTTGTGGGGAAATTTATAGCACTGAGTGCTATATTAGAAAAAAAGAAAGTTGTAAAAATTAATCACCTAAGCTTCTGCTTTAGGAAAGTAGAAAAATAAGAGCAAAGTAAATCCAAAGTAAGTAAAAAAATAAATAAACAAATAAAAATTAGAGCAGAAATCAATAAAATTGAAGACAGTAAATCAATAGAGAAAATCAACATAAAAAAGCTGGTTCTTGAAAAGATAAATAAAATTGATAAGCATCTACCTAGGATAATTAAGGAAAAAAGAGGACACAGATTACTAATATTAAAAATAAAAGTGGGAACATCACTGCAAATTTTATAGGCATTGAAAGCAAATTAAAAGAATGCTATGAACTATTCTATGCCTACAAATTTGATAACTAAATAGAATGAACCAATTCCTTGAAAGACATAATCTGAAAAATGTAAAAAGAAGAAATAAACAATCTGAATAGCCTATGTCTGTTAAATAAATTGAATCAATAATTAATAACCTCCCAAAACAGGAAACACAATGCCCAGATAGGTTCACTAGTGAATTCTATCAAATATTTAAAGAAAAAAATTATACCAACTTTCTACAATCTCCTTCAGAAGATAGAAGCAGAGGGAATACTTCCTAAATCATTCAACTAGGCCAGCATTACCTTAACACCAGAACTAGAAAATGACATTACAAGAAAAGAAAACAACAGACCAATATCTTTCATGAACAAAGAGACAAACATTTTCAACAAAATATTAACAAAAAGAATCCAAGAATGCATAAAAAAAATATACAGCACAACCAAGTAGAATTTATTCCAGATATGCAAGGGTGGTTCAACATTTGAAAATCAATTAACGTAATTTGTCCCATCAACAGATTAAAGAAGAAAATCACATGGTCATATTGATAGATACAGAAAAAGCATTTGACAAAAATTTAATACCCATTCATGATGCAATCTCTCAGTAAACTAGGAATAGAGGAAAACTTCCTCAACTTGACTGTATCTTCCTCTCAATTTTGCTATGAACCTGAAACTGCTCTTAAAAAGTAAAGTCTTTCATTTAAAAAGAAAACAAAAAACATGGAGGAGAGTTAATGTATCTCATTTTAGACCAATCAGCCATGGATAGCTAGGCAACAGCACAGATATCTGCTGTACTTTTGTTTCTGGCAATATTCCAGACTACATTTAAAAAATTTTTAATTATAGACTTGTACTTAATGGTCAAGAAAAATATGAAAATGGCTTTGCCATGTTAATGCTACTCTTTTCTTAAAAAAAAACTAAAGTTCAAAAATTCATTTACATTTCATTAGTTTTTTAGCTAATGTTCTTTTTCTATTCTGGGATCTCATTCAGAATGCCACATTACATTTAATTCTCATGTCTCCTTGGGTTCCTCTTAGTTTTGACAGTTCCTCAGACTTTTCTTATTTTTGATGACCTTGATAGTTTTGAGGAGTACTGGTTAGATATAGGGTAATGGTTTTTAAAGTGTATTTGTCATGACTTATACAGGGGTAAGGGTTTGGGGAGGAAGTCCATGGGGTAAAGTACTGTTCTTATCACATCATATCAAGGTTATATACTATCAATATTGCCATTGATGCTACTCAGCCTTTTAATATTTTTCTGATTTAGTGTATATACAATGATAGTTCTCTGATTTCTGAGATTGAGTTTCTCACGTGTAATGATTATTTAGAGTTTCTCTTTTGTCTGTTCAAATTTTTGTCTAGTTTTATTTTCTACTGATTTATAAGACTTCTTTTTATAATCTGCATATTATAATTCTCTTTTCTGGAGTGCTACAAATATTTTCCGTCATTCTATGGCCTGAATTTTCTTAATGGTTTTTTAATTTTAAAAATAAGTCTTAATATTCATGCCATCTAATTAACAATCTTTTCTTTGTGGTTAGGACTTCGAGTCATAAGACATTTTTCTCTACACTGAAGTCATGATGGCATGCTTCTATATTATTTTCTAAAAGGTTTAAAGTTTTGCCTTCTCCATTTAGACTTATAATTCACTGGATTTTTTTTGTGTGTGCATATGGTATGACATATGGGTTCACTTTTATTTTTTACATATAAATATACAGTTATTTCCCTGTTTTTCTAAAAAAGAAAAAGATCATCATTTTCCCATTGTAAAATGCCATATTTTTTCATAAGTCATTTACATATATCAATGGGTCTTTTTCTGAGCTCTACTCTATTTTATCAGTCTCACTGTCTATCCCCACACATCTCATGCTTTGTTCTAAATCTTGATATTTAGTGGAACATTCTTTCCCATTTTGTTCTACAAGAATATTTTTGTTATTGTCTTTTGGACTTCTATATAAATTTTAGAATGAGGTTGGCAAGTTAACAAACAGCTTTTTTGGGGGGTGAACATATTGACTATAAATTTATGTGCAAAGAAAGTATACCTTCACAATATTAGGTCTTTTAGTTCATGAATATGGTATGTCTCTCTGTTTCTGCATTAACTTAGATATTCATTAATTTCTCTCACAATTTGTAAGTTTATTTAGATCTTCATTCATTTAGATCTTCACTAACCTCCCATTTACAATTTGTAAGTTTTCTGAGTAACAGTCTTGCCCTTCTTTGCCTAGATTTATTTCCAAGTAGATTATTTTTATACATTGTCTATGGTGTCATTTTTAAAATGTAATTTTTCAATTTTTTGTTGCTAAAGAGAGATGATTGATTGTTAATATTGATCTTGTGCTTGGCGACCTTGCTGAATTCGAATCGTTTATCTGTAAATTCTTTTGTATTTTGTATGTAAACAATTATATCATCTGCATATAATTTTTAAAATCTGACAAGTCAACAAGAGATTGAAACAAGCTCTTCACAAAGAAAATATCCAAATGGTCAATAAACATATGAAAAGATGTTGAAACTTATTAATAATCAGAGAGATGCAAATTAAACTATAATGAAGTATTATTGTACAACAATAGAATGGCTGAAATTAAAAAGACTGATAATATCAAAGTTGGCAAGAGTCTGATACAACTGAAACTTCTCAAACACTGATAGTAAGAATGTAAATTGGTACAAACATTTGGGAAGTCATTACAATATTATCTGCTAAATCTGAACATATACATATTCTATGATCCAGTTACTTCATTCTAGGCATATACCCAAGAGAAGTATGTACTAATGTGCAGTAAAAAATACAGACAAGGAATTTCATAGCAGCATTAATCATCATGGCAAATATTTTTTAAAATTATTAGTAGTAGAAGGGATAAAACATTGTGGTATACTTCTAATTAGAGTAAGACACATTAATGTAAATTAATAAACTATAAACACAAGATAGATGAATTTCACAGATATTCTGTTGAGGGTAAGAAACCATTTATACAAAGCTCAGAAACAGGCAGAATATAGAATGTTAAAAGACTGCATGGTAGTGGCATTGGGAGAAGAAAGTAGTGACAAGCGAGAGGAGAGAGAATAATGATTGCGAGGTGCTATAGTCTGAAGGTTTGTGTCCCCCAAATTTCACATGTTAAAACCTAATCCCCAATGCAATCATTTTAAGAAGTGGGTCCTTTAGTAGGTAATTAGGTAATGGGAGAAGAGCCCTAACAAATGGGATTGGTGCCTTATAAAAGAAGCCTGAGCCTGAGGGACCTTGTTTTCCCCTTCTACCATATGAGAATGCAATGAGAAGGTGCTGTATACAAAGCAAAGAGCAAGCCCTCATCAGACACTGAATCTGCTAGGGCCTTAATCTTGGCTTTTCCAGTCTCTAGAACTGTAGAAATAAATGCTTGTTGTTTATAAGACATTCAGTCTATGGTGCTTTGTTAGAGCAACCCAAAGAGACTAAGACAAGGGAATAAGAGGGAGATTTCTGTTGTGTTGATAATGTTTAGTTTGTGGTTACAAAAGAGTGCAGACGTTTTTATTTTATAATAATTCATTGAGCTATATACTTAAGATTTATGCATAATTTTCTATGTATATTACTGTTTTATAAGCTTTTTCTTAAAAGAGGAAGTGGGAATTCTCCTGTTTATGTATTAATCTCTTATGAAAGAATTTATTGGCCTCCCAAGATATTTCTGAAAGATTATTTTTGGGTTCATTTCTGTTCTGCCACTGTTTATGTACTTCTCAGTAACTCTTCCTTTTGTATAATTTATCATTCTTTGATAGGGACCCTCTTCCTTGAGAAATAACTGAAGATATGAGAAGGAAGAGAAGACAACTAAAATGTTCATTTCTAGATACATAATAGTCCTGTATAGATAATTATATTCAAAAGAGAAGGACAAATTGGTTCCTATCTCTGAAATTTATAGAAAAGCATTTCCAAATTAAAATGATTTCAAATGACTAGAAATGTCATTCAAGTTTTACTTTCTAAATGTCACTCTCTCTCTCCAAACCTCATTAACCACAAGGAACTGGTACAGGGACTGGAAGTAGTTTTTTCATACAATGGAAAGTTAACCAGGGGAGGAGAGGATATGTACAAAAATAATGTCCACAGAAGGGACAAATAACAAAGGGAAAGACGGCCAGGCGCGGTGGTTTATGGCTATCATCCCAGCACTTTGGGAGGCCAAGGCGGGCGGATCACGAGGTCAGGAGATCGAGACCATCCTGGCTAACATGGTGAAACTCTGTCTCTACTAAAAATACAAAAAAAATTAGCCGGGCATGGTGGCAGGCGCCTGTAGTCCCAACTACTCGGGAGGCTGAGGCAGGAGAATGGCGTGAACCCAGGAAGCTGAGCTTGCAGGGAGCCGAGATCGCACCACTGCACTCCAGTCTGGGAGACAGAGCGAGACTCCGTCTCAAAAAAAAAAAAAAAAAAAAGCGGGGGCGGGGGGAAAAGGCCAGGAAAGGGTTGAGGCATTAACCCTTACAATGCAGATACACACTGGGCTGGTCTAAGAAATAGGTTTCCCTGGTAGACAGAAGGTTAAATAAATTTTCCTGGTTATTCTGATACAACTCCAATAAAAGAAGAGAAATGAAGCTAAAACTTAAAATGATGTCTTTAAAAGGAAGAAACTTTAACCCATTCGTAGGTGAGCTTCTGCCAAGATTATTACTAATCCTCAGGAGAAGGGGTAGAGGAGAAACTCCACAAAGGCAACTGGAAGTGGAATATTAGGAAGCGCCTCATGAACACAATAGCAGAAGTAGCTAGAAAACAAAGAGAAGAGGCCGGGCGCGGTGGCTCAAGCCTGTAATCCCAGCACTTTGGGAGGCCGAGACGGGTGGATCACGAGGTCAGGAAATCGAGACTATCCTGGCTAACATGGTGAAACCCCGTCTCTACTAAAAAATACAAAAAACTAGCCGGGCGAGGTGGCGGGCGCCTGTAGTCCCAGCTACTCGGGAGGCTGAGGCAGGAGAATGGCGTGAACCCGGGAGGCGGAGCTTGCAGTGAGCTGAGATCCGGCCACTGCACTCCAGCCTGGGCGACAGAGCGAGACTCCGTCTCAAAAAAAAAAAAAAAAAAAAAGAAAACAAAAAGAAGAAACCAGAAAAAAAATTCCCTTTTTATTTTTCTGTTTCCATTCCTTTTGCTGCATTTCCACAGCTATGGCCTTTGTTTCACGCTCCACAGCCATGAGAGCCTCTGGGCAGGACCTCTCCTCACATCTCCTGGTTCCGATCACCTCTAACATTTCTGCCTATCGTTCTGCCCAGGGAAAAAACTCCAGTCTCTTCTTTGACAAAGACCTCTTGAATGAAGTCCAAATGCTACACTCTGGCATTCAAGACTGCATAGTACAGCTCAACCTCATTTTTCCACCCTTAGTCTCCTTGATTCCTAAAATGAAGCCTGTCCACAATTGAAGCTCCTTGTCTTTGCTCCTGCAAACTTGTTAATTCTCTTGGCTGTGCTTGTGCCGGTCTCTGTCTATCTAGAGCTGTGGATATCATGGTATCTATTGTCTATCATGGTAGCCATTAACCACGTGTGTCTGATGAGCATTTTATATGGCACTAGTCCAAATTGAACTCCATGAGTGTAAAAATATGCATCATGTTTTGAAGAATGTACACAAAATTTAATTATCTCATGAATAATTTTATATTGGCTATATGTTGAAATTATAATATTTTGGATATATTGTGCTAAATAAAACATATTATTAAAATTAACTTCACTTGTTTTTTTTATTCTTTCAATATGTCTACTAGAGCTTTGTAAATTGCATATGTGACTTTATTGGACAGTACCAGTTGAATGCCCTCAGCCACGTCACCTCACCACAGCCATCTCTACCTGTAGTGATCACACCAATTCTTTAGGCACACTGCCTGCATTTAGGGCAATGAATACCCCCTCATCTTCTCCACTAGATGTAGTTTCTTTTTTCTTTGAGAGCCATCATCACCACCATGGTTGACATCATGAACCTATCTGAAGATGTCAGCCATAGTCTGCTTGATATTCTACAGGAAAGACCACAGTTTTAAATGCAATCTACCCATGTTATTAGCAGTGTGTATCTTGGGCACATTACACAGCCTTTCTAAGCCTCATTTCCCTCCTGTGTAAGATGGGGATGATAATAACCTATCTCAAATGTTTACTATGAGGATTATTCAAAGAATGGCAAATAGTAAGTGCTCAATAAATGATAACTAGTACTACTGCCACTACTACTGTTTTTATTGTATTAGATTATGAACTCTCTAAGGACCATTTCAGGATGGAGGATCAGAGGCCATTTGATGTGGGCAGTGATGAGGCCTTCAGTTGCACCTAGAAAGGTCAACTCTATACAAGCCTGCAAGTCATTCTGTAGGAGCAGGCCCCAGTGACCCGACTCTTCGGACTGTCTCCTCTTTCCTGAGAGGGACGGCCATCTCTAGGTTGACTAACCTCTGAAGCTCCTTGCAGTGGCTTTTGTGCTATGAGCCATGGATGATTCCAGACTAATCTGAGAATGCTTTTCAAAACCCCAAGGAATTACTCAATCACTGACATAACAGACATTTTTGAGTGGAAGAGCCGAGATTTTTTTTGATATTTGAAAACTCATTGTTTTTAAAATGCATGAGATGGCCAAGGTCTTGCTAAGAGCTGGCCTGCAAAGGCCAGAAGGCCAGAGAGAATGAAACCCATAGAGAGGCAGAATAACCAGAAAGGTTGGGACTCGTTTATTTTATAATGTAAATTAGTCTATTATGAAACAATACTTGTTTACTGGTAGAAAATTGGAAAATACAAAGAACATAAGGAGGAAAAAAATCACTCTTTAGTTTCACAAGCCAAATCAAGCCACTATTAAAATGGTGGTTTACTTCCTTTTATTAATTTTCTCTACATATTTTTGTAGAGTCATATTGTATGTACAATTTTATATTCTATTTTTCAATATTAACTGGTATCTTTCAAATTTCCTAAGGAAAAAATAATATATGCTCATAATAGAACATTTTAAATGCAAATAAAACAAAATAAATGTTAACATTTAGTAACATTTATTAAATTTTCTCAAAGTGCACTAAATTACAAATGTAACAGCCTAATTCCCTAGTAGCCTAATAACCCTGTTTCCCAGACCTCTTCTTATTACAAGGAAAAACTCACATACAGATAGTTCTAAAGGCATGAAGTGAAAAGGTGAAGATTTTTCTTCCTTGCTGCTTCCTCACCCCGTCAGCATTATTCTCCAGGGTAACTACTATTAATAGATAGTAATTCTACCCAAAGGAAAAAAACATATGCATATAACAGCATCGTATGTATACCTTTCTAGTAACTTACAAAACAAATGAAAATATCATATCCTTTCTTATATGTATTGCTCTTTTCACTGAATGTATCTATGATATGGGTCTGTATCAGCTGATTGTCCTTTTTGATGGCTGAATAATATTCCATCTTGTCTACATGATAGTATTACTTGACAAGCTCCCTACTGATGGACATTTGTCTTCTTTACTATGATAGTAATATAATAAACATTTATATATGTTTTGTATGTATCTATAATACACACGCACATACACATGCATACTTCTGCAGGGATAGCCATAGGTAAATAACTAGTAATGGTATTGCAAGTTAAAGGAACAATTTCATTGCTTGAAATTTTAAATTCTGAAATACACTGCCAATTTTCATGGTCTCTCCTTGTCAGCTAGTTTGGGCTTTCTCAAAGCACGACAGGCTCAGGGCAGTCAGACCATCCTGGCCAAAGGCTTCAAGAGCAGAGTGTCACAGACCACAAATGCTTCTAATCAGCCATCTTCCCAAAGCCTTCTCTTTTTTCTAGTAATAAATTCATATGAGATTCCATCTCAGTACTTTTCTGTTGTTTGGTCTTATAAGAGCTTATTTTTCCTGAACCAGGAAGTGGTTCAGGGTGGTTTTTCTAACTTCACAGAGCTCCCTCTTCTGTCAGCTTCTGTGAAATGGTCAAAAACATAGTAGCCTGCCTTCTGAGTTCTCCATCCCACCCTGGTTGGGGCTTCTCTATCCTTGTCTCTGTTGTTTATATCCTGCTGAAGTGTGATTCCACTTGTGGCAGTTTCTCCTCTGTGTAGGATCCTATCCAAAAAGGGCTGTGACTGGTTGATTTGAAAATTTCTTATACCCTAGACTATTCCAGTGCCTTTCAGAAGTTTCCAAGGCCCTCTCACAGTAACCTATTATCATATTCGGCAAAACTCCTTCTAGTTTCAGCTACTATTCCCTGATTGGCTTTTCAGTAAATCTAGGTATCTCTCAGTCTCTCAGTATCCAAAGAAGATTGGTTCTAGGATCACCATCCTGCTGCCTCAACAGAATGAGAGGATGCTCAATTTCCTTATAAAATGATGTGGTATTTGCATATAATCTGCACACATATTTCTGTATATTTTAAATCATCCCTAGATTACTTATAATACCTGATACAATATAAATGCTATATAAATAGCTGTAATACTGTATCTTTAAAATTTACATTATTTTTGTTGTTGTATTATTATTTTTATTGTATTTTTAAAAAATATTTTCCATCTACAGTTGGTAGAATCCACGGGTACAGAACCCATGGATAGGGAGGACCAACTTTATCTTTTGGCTGTTTTGAGGTTCTTGAATTCTCAGGCCATTTGCTTTCCTTTGTTTTCTCCCAAGTCTTTTTTCACAATTTGCTTTAGTCATTCACTGAAACTTTAAAAAACATTAGAAAATCTTACTATTTGTATATCTTTTTTTCTAATATATATAATATAAGATAGGAGTTTAAATAAAGAGTTTTAGAAACTACTACATATGCAAATGACATAGGAAAACTGAAAGGGAGAACTGAAAGTGGGAAATTCCTCTGAATAGAGAGAGGACCAGGTCATATAAATAGGCCATACCCATGGAGAAAGGACATTCTAACTGCAAACTTTCGAAGCCTTCGCTCTGGCACAACAGGTAGTAGGCGACACTGTTCCTGTTCTCATCATGACCAACAAGTGTCTCCTCCAAATTGCTCTCCTGTTGTGCTTCTCCACTACAGCTCTTTCCATGAGCTACAACTTGCTTGGATTCCTACAAAGAAGCAGCAGTTTTCAGTGTCAGAAGCTCCTGTGGCAATTGAATGGAAGGCTTGAATATTGCCTCAAGGACAGGATGAACTTTGACATCCCTGAGGAAATTAAGCAGCCGCAGCAGTTCCAGAAGGAGGACGCTGCATTGACCATCTATGAGATGCTCCAGAACATCTTCGCTATTTTCAGACAAGATTTATCTAGCACTGGCTGGAATGAGACTATTGTGGAGAACCTCCTTGCTAATGTCTATCATCAGATAGACCATCTGAAGACAATCCTAGAAGAAAAACTGGAGAAAGAAGATTTCACCAGGGGAAAATTCGTGAGCAGTTTGCACCTGAAAAGATACTATGGAAGGATTCTGCATTACCTGAAGGCCAAGGAGTACAGTCACTGTGCCTGGACCATAGTCAGAGTGGAAATCCTCAGGAACTTTTTCTTCATTAACAAACTTACAGGTTACCTCCGAAACTGAAGATCTCCTAGCCTGTGCCTCTGGGACTGGACAATTACTTCAAGCATTCTTCAACCGGCAGATGCTGTTTAAGTGACTGATGGCTAATGTACTGCATATGAAAGAACACTAGAAGACTTTAAAATTTTTATTAAATTATGAGTTATTTTTATTTTTTATTTAAACTTTATTTTGGAAAATAAATTATTTTTGATGCATAATTCAACATGGCAGTTTTAATTTCATTTTGATTTATATAACCATCCATATTATAAAATTGCTGAGTACCTATTAGTTGTTCTTTTTAAAATATACCTGCAAAGTAGTATAGTTTCTGGCCCCTGCCTTTAAGGAATGTAAAATTCAAGAAAGCCATGTGGAATATACAAGGTAAGAGACAATAAGGGGACCTGATGCTTATGGGGGAATAAATATGTATGAATTGCTATGGGACTAAGAGAGAAGAGGCAAGCAGGAGGGTCTGGAACTAAACCTGGGCTTCCCATTGCTCCTACTGTGTGCTCCAGATTCTCTGCTCAGAAAGTTAGAATTGAGCTGGCCATCAGGAATAGCCAGAGGAATATGTCAGCTTTTGTGTTCTCCCTAACCTCCCCATGTTATCTGGGGGATACTTTGCTCCTGGAAAGATTTTAAAATAATTATGTGCTCCCCACCATCCCTGCAAGCTTAAGTGTGAGAAGTCCCACTTACTTCCATGACACTATTAAGCAGCAATCTCTTTATTCTGCTCTTCATGGGACAGCCAAGATGTGTGGGTATCTTAGGGGAGCGTGGGTCTCTGTCTGCTGGTATGGCACAGGCATCAGAGGAAGAACCACCCTTTTTATACCCTAGCCATGTGATTAGTTTTCTCCCCATTTTTTCAAAAAAGTAAGTCTGCTTCCGGTCCCCACTGCCTTGTTCATACAGAATTCCAGGTATGTCCTGTCCAGTTTCTGTCACTCTGCATTGCGGACGCCACATAGTCCCTAAAGCCAAATGAAAGGTGCAGCAGTTTAAGTCTGGCTTCAAACCAAGCAAAAAGCCAGGGAACAAAGGAGAAAGGGAAGTTTAGGTGGGATAGAGAGGGCATTAATTTTTCCCAGGGCTTACATCAGGAAAACATCAAGGTTTTCTAGGAGCTCTTTGGGCACCTGGTCAGCATGGGCCGACTGGTTAGGTTTTTGTCTTTGTACCGCAACTCAGGAACTTGGGTTATAATGGCGATTACTGCCATTAACAGTTGCTGTTTACTGAGAGATTCTAATGAAATAGGCACTGTGCTGAGCTCCTATGTAGGTAATTGGACTTAATCTTCTCCACAAGCACCCCTCAGGTAGGCACAAGTACGTTATTGCCATTTTACAGGAGAGGAAACTAAATCTCAAAGAAATTTAGTAACTGCCTATGGTCACATAGTGATTTCATTCACTCTCTAGTAGAGTGGAGATTTAAAAAAGAAGTTCAAAGGGAAGAATCATAAAAGCCTTTATTTGTATCTGGGCATTTTTTCCTAGAGCAGTATAGAAATCTGAGTTCCTTTTAAAAGAAGCAGCTTTCAGGAGAAGTAATCTGTTCATTATGAGTTCCAGACAAGCTACTATTGTATAGACAATGAACTCAAGTCTCCCCCTTCCGGTTCAAAGCGGGTAGCACACGGGCTGTGCAAACAAGAAATGTCATCCTGCGGGGCCTGCTGCCATTGACTCAAACCAGTCAAGCCCCCCTCAAGCTTCACTCTTCCCCCAGCTCTCCACACCGGCTCTGCCAAAAGCCCTTCTGTAGCTGAACTCCCCTTTTTCTAGGAGTCAAGGACAAGATGAGCAAGTAGCAATGCAGAGTCCAGGCAGTGTGTAGAGCAGCGAAGAGGAAGCTAAAGAAATCTCTCTCAGCAAGGGGCCCCTATTGTCTGCTGCTTTCTCTGGGCTAAACTGCTAAACTGGCCCAGAAACTGGCAAGTTCTTGAAAAGACCTGCTGTACCTCCATGAGGGGACAAGAATGACAGGAGAGAGGCCACTTCTGCAGAATTAGAAATACTGTGTCACAGCTTAGCATGTCAGCCCATCCAGAATGCCAAAAATATGTCCATAACCAGTAGAAGATAAATAACAATTAAAATTAATTCCAATAAAAATGAAGGCGACTAGCCCAAAGGTGTACATTTGCATGTGCTGAACTGATGACTAGGCATGAGGAACAAAGTAAAATAATAATATTATTTTGGCTGGCACCAGAATACCTCGTAAGAAAAACACTCTTTGTTTAGAAAAATATCTAATGCGTCTGTAGAAAAATATCTAATGAGGCTTCACTCAATATCTAGTGAGATCTTGAGGTTATGGGTGTGGCAACAGAAAAGACAGTAAAATATTAATAGCACATTTTGTGTGTCAGCTTGCTTTTAAGGAGAAAGGAGACAGACAGAAATCCCCCAAAGCTCTGGAACTGTGACACTACTTGGAACAAGGCAGACAGTGAAAACCTCTGCTGGTGGGGATGAAAAAAGAACTTTTCTGAACAGGGTAGCTCATGTGCGGTGTGAAATTGTGTGTGCTGATGTGTTGAAAATCTGTCCGCCATCATCTCCAAAACTTCAATAAAAATGGCTCCCACGAAAAGTCTTTATGTGCATAGAACTTCCGTGTACAAATCACAGAAAGTGCCCGGGCTCATGTTTGAAATAGTATGGGGTAAAAACCATGGGGTGGCCAGACCTTCATAGATAAACCAAATTAGAAGAAACAGAAGGCAAAACAATGACAACAGAGCCACCTTACCCCTTCCCAAGTCACACCTTAGGAATCCACAGAGCTGGATTAGGAGAAGGAGCTGTCTTATTAGCTCTTGAGCAGTAAGAAGGCGCTGGTGAACATCTGGGTTCCATATAAATATTTGAATTTTGCTTAAAATTGCCATACAGATGCAGGGTAGTATCAGCACACATTTGTATCATCTTTTTTGCCATCAACAAAGTTGTTATTTAGGCATTTTAGGTGGCATTAAACACGTTCAAGTATTCAGATAACATCTGATCAGGAATTTATTCATAAAATACTCTTAAGAAAATGAAAAGAACATGCCACAAACTGGGAGAAGGTATTTGCAAATCATATATCTGATAGAAGACTTGTCTCCACAATGTATTTTTTAAAATCTCTGAAAACTCAATAAAAAACCACTAATAAAATAATAAAATAAATAATAAATAAAATAATAAAAATGGATAATATATTGGAACAGATGCTTCATCAAAGACATGCAAATAGCAAATTAGTATGTTAATATGGTAAAAGCTTTCTCAAGGATTGTTGTTGGTGTAGGTCAGATGGCGAATGTGAAATGATTTGACTCCAGGGGAGCCCTTTCCACCATGAGGACCTGCCATAGCTTCTGTCCTTTCTGAGCAAAGTTAACCAGCCCTCTTAGACAAGCTCTATTTCTGATGCATGAGAGGTCTGCCAAGCAGAGACTGTGGGGGCCCTAATCAACATGGATTTCTTCTTGGCTGGTTTGGCTGTGGGACACACAGAGAGAGCCAGCAGTTGGTAACAGAGTCAGAAGATGAATGTCACCCAGAACCATACCTTGTTGATTGCAAACATTTTCTCTAAACACATTGCCCTGGTGCTTGTTAAGTCTAAAAAATGAACTGTTTTATGAATCCCTTTGTTCTCAACATTAATTGTTGCTTTTTAAACATTAGTTTAATTGCCTAAAATTTCTAGTATAGTTTAAGACAAACTCAAAAATTGGACTAGAAGTACCAGCACAAAATTATACTCTCCTAATTTAGAATCAAGTTAACAACTTAACTCGTTAATTGACCTGATGGAGAGTACTCCAAAAACATGTTCACATCACCAAATCAGACAATTATGTTTCAATTGTTATTCTGTTTTGACATTCACATGGAGGGTGTTCCTAGAAACCTATAATGCATTATTCAAATTATATCCCCCAACAATTAGCCTATGAATTTTTAAAAAATGGAGTCCACTTCAAAAGACTCTCTTAAGAGGATTAAAAGACATGTCACAGACTGAGAGAACATATTTGCAAGTCACCTCTCTGATAAAGAAGTTCTATTGATACATAAAGAATTCTCAAGATTCAATGATAAGAAAACAAATAACCCAATAAAAGACAGACAAAAGATTTCAACACATATTTTAGGAAAGAAGGTACAGAGATGGCAAGCAAGACAGGAAAAGACAAATATCTTAACCTTTAATAATGCAAATTAAACAACAATAAGACACTGCTACATACTTATTAGAACAGCTGAAGTTAAAAGGACTCACCATATCAAGGATTGGCAAAGATGTGGAGCAACTATAACTTTCAAAAAATGGTTCAATTACTTTGGAAAACCATTTTTGCAGTTTATAAAAAAGATAATCATATACCTGTCGCATGATCCAACCAGTCAACTCCCCAGTACTTATCCAAGAGAAAGAAAGGATGTCTCTATACACAGACTTGTATATGAATGTTTGTGGGCACTTTATTTGTCTACCACAAATGAATGATTAAAGAAATTGTAGTATATCCATACAATGGAATATTATTCAACAATAAAAAGGAATGAATCATTGATACACACAATAACATGGATGAATCTCCAGAAAAAAGTATGCTGAATATAAGAAAATAGGGCCAGGCACAGTGGCTCATGCCTGTAATCCCAGCACTTTAGAAGGCTGAGGCAGGCAGATCACCTGAGGTCAGGAGTTCAAGACCAGCCTGGACAACATGGTGAAACCCCATCTCTACAAAAATACAAATATTAGCCAGGCATGATAGCAATTGCCTGTAATCCGAGCTATTCAGGAGGCCGAGGCAGGAGAATCACTTGAACCCGGGAGGTGGAGGTTGTAGTGAGCGAAGATTGCACCACTGCACTCCAGTCTGGGTGACAAGGGAGACTCTGTCTCAAAAAACAAGGAAAGGGAAGGGAAGGGAAGGAAATGAAGGGAAGGGAAGGGAAGGGGAATAAATTTTCTATTGGCCTATTTCTATAAAACTCTAGAAAGGAAAATTAATCTATAATGACAGAAAGCAGATTAGTGGTTACCTGGGGGTGGGGGCAGTTGTATTGAGGAATGAGATGGAGGGAGAGTTTACAAAGCAACACAAAGAAACTCTCGAGGGGACAAGGACATTTTCACTATCTTGATTGTGTTGATGTTTTCCGGGGTGTATATACATGTTAAAACTTATCACAGTGTCCACTTTAAATATGTACGGTTTATTACATGTCATTGTACTTCATTGAAACCTCTCACAAAATAAAAAAGTACATATTTACTGAAAAATAAATAAAATGGAGCCAAAGCATCTTGTTGTGTTCCGTTGTTAAACTCAACATACATCGTTTGATGTCTTAAGATCTCTTTTATGAGACTCCAAGATGAGATTAAATCAACAGGCTCTTAGAAATAAAAAGTTATGTTACAGTCTAAGTTCACTGTCAGCTAGAGGTTAGATTGTTAAAGGTTTTTACTTATGGCACATTTGCAATACTCCGTCATATTTTAAATGATAGTCCAAGAAGTGGATCACGATCCCCGCATGCTAAAACTATGGGGAAAAAAGTCAAGAGCACTTCACACGTTGCATATCTGCACCAAGTGCAATACAAGTTACATATTACAAAGGCCAGTACTTAAGGAAATGATTTTTCCCATTTTTATATTATGGCAAAATATACTTAAAATGTAGCATTTAAACCCTTTTTAAGTTACATTTTAAGTTCTGTAACATTAAGTACATTCATATTGTTGTGCAACCATCACCACTCTTCATCTCCAGAACTTTTTCATCTTTTTCAGTTGCAACTCGGAACCCATTAAACACCAACTCTTCATTTGTCCTTCTCCAAGCCCCTGGTAACCACCATTCTACTTTTTGTCTCTATGAATTTGACTACTCTAGGTACCTCATATGACTAATAATATAATCTGTGTCCTTTTGTGACTGACTTATTCTACTTAGTACAATATAATGTCTTCAAGTTTCATCTCTGTTGTTGCATGTTTCAGAATTTCTTTGTTTTAAGGCTGTGTGTGTTTGTGTGTGTACCACATTTAGTTTATTCATCTGTCCATTGATGGATACTTAGTGTGCTTCCTTTTTTTGGCTATTGTGAATAATGCTGCTATGAATATGGGTATACAAATATCTATTCACGTCCCAGCTTTCACTTATTGGGCTGTGTACCCAGATATAAAATTGCTGAATCATGCAGTAATTCCACATTTAATTTCATGAGAAATCATCAAGGCATCTATTTTTAACTTGTGTCTTCATAATGGAAATATTTGCAATGATAGTACAATGCAAACACAACAATAACAGCTACATTTCTTAAGGACTCACTTTCTGAAAGGGATGTACTGAGGATGAACTAGCTATCTAGCTAGCTGGCTCAATAGATAACAGAGAGATGGATGGATGGATGGATGGATAGATAGATAGATAGATAGATAGATAGATAGATAGATAGATAGATAGATAGATAGATGATAGATAGACCATGTTATTCAATCATCCAGAGAACCCCTATGAGGAAAGTATTGTTCTCTCCTTTTTATACTTAAGAAAACTGAGGCTCAGAAAGGTTAAGTAACTTGACCAAATCCACAGTAGGTAAAGAATAGAGACATATTTGGAACCAGGGATCATACTCTTAACTACTTGTAATCATCTACTACCACCAAAATGCTATTTTTACCTCACTACATAGCACAAATATTGCAATTTAGAGAAGGAACAAGAAGCTCTACTGCCTGGCGGCTAATGCAGCAGCACAACAGCTCCTAGCTTTGTTCCAAGTAGGTGCACTAATGTCCAGTGGCCTGTGGGGATCTTTTGCAGAAAGGGCTGCTGTCCTCAGTCAAGCAGTTGATCTCCTTCCATCCCCATTCAGAAGGGAACTCTCAATCTCTCTTCCTTTCTCTAAAGAGTATAGCAGGAAATTCCCATCTGCTCCTTTGCCAGACTCTACGGAGAATATTTTCTCTAAGGGTTTTCGTAAGCAACTGTCTGAATCATGAGTCATCGTTTTTCCCTCGGCAAGGCTGCATTTCCTTCTCTTGACCACTACATTTTTATCCATGTACTAGCAAGACAGCCCTGTGCGCAGTTTCCCTCTCAAGTCTGACACAAGCTGCTTTTGTTATCTCATAGGGATGTTTAAAAACTAAAATGGCATACATTATTTAATGGAAATACACAGAAAATTTCTCTTTCCTTTCACTTTTTAATTTCTTGGCTCATTTTCTTTTTATGAAAGTCCAGAGGTAAAACAAATAACTTTCAAAGCAGAAAATGATTTACTAATCTAGAAATGCATAAATTGAAAATCTGTGCATTGAAAGTACAAATTTTTTGTTTGTTTGTTTTGTATTTTTGAAGTTTCCTATACTCTGATGGAAAAAACACAGGGCATGAAGTAATACAAACCTGAGAGCTACTGTGGGTTCTGCCACTTTGTACCTGTATGGTCTTGGGCAAGTTACATAAATTAGAAACAATCATACCCCAAACTCTTCAAGATTTCTATGAGAAATAAATGCAAAAATGGGATGTATGACTTCGTCCAACACAGGGCCTTGTAAATACCACAGGATCTCACTTACATGTAAAATATAAAAAAGTTAATCCCATGGAAACAGAGCATGGAATGGTGGTTGCCAGAGCGGGGATAGTTGGGATGGGTAGGAGAGGGTTGGGGAGATGCTGGTCAAAAAATACAAAATTACAGTTATATAGGAGGAATAAGTTCAAAGGATCTATTGTACAAGCATGGTGACTATAGTTAATGATAATTCATTATATTCTTGAAAAATGCTAAGAGAATGGGTGTTAAATGTTTTTCATCACAAAAAAAAAAATAACTGTGAGATAATGCACTTGTTAGATAGATTTAACCATTTCACAATGTATATATAGTTCAAAACCCCATGTTGTATGCAATAAATACATGCCATTTTTATCTGTCAATTAAAAAATTAAAATAATAAAATGCCACAGAAATCTTCAAGGGCTATTAAAATAACTTCTTCCATTATATTTGTTATAAGCCTTATAAATAGTTTAAAGTATGATATATTTTATATTTGGCGAACTGGGTTTAGACCAATTGGTGTCTGTCAGGCATATGTGGCACCTTAGCATCTATTAGGGAAGAGTAGGCCACACAAGGGAGAAAAGCAACATTCAATACAGCTTCCTCCCCTCCAGGCTGCAACGGGATCTCTCCTAAACTCCAACATACCTTTGAGTTCCACGGATTATTTTCCCACTATAAGCCACACCCCTGAAATAATAAATGTGATATGCATGAAAAATTCATTTTCTTTCCATTTATCTAAATTTGTTCTTATTTCTTATGGTTTACTTGTGTTTATTAAGTCACGAGTGCTCAACTTCCCTGGGTTATATTATAAGACTTTCTGTAATAGTTGACAAAGAAGGGTTCACTTTCAAATTGTTTCATTCAAAACCCTTGACTTCATCCCAGGTTCCCATTGGCTTGGGAGGTATGTATGAAGAAGGAAGCCCTCTATGCACCTACTACCTGTGTAGGATTTGTCCAGAAAAACTCCTGGCATATAGTTATCAATAAATGGTAGCTTTTTCCCTCTTTGCAGGCAATTGTTATATATTATTCTCTTGCTGAAATATAGGAGCCTCTATTTTAAAGCATCCCATCCCTATCCAAAATAAAATTTCACAAAATCTGTAGAAATTCCCAGATAGTTCAGACAATTATCCCTGTAATTAAAAAAACACCATGACACTAGGATCATGTAATTGTCTGGTCAATAAGATAGAGCCTAACACAAAATGCATGGGCATCTCAAATATATTCATATAATTAGAAAATGGCCTAGGCTCTTATTTTCTGATTGCATGTCCAATAAACTTTCTGTCTTTCATTGCTCAGTTTCACAGATATTATTGCCGGAACTCAGCCTCCCACTTGAAATCTCATTAGCTTTGGTGCCCCACACTGGACTTCTAGACTGATCTCTCTCCCTTATCTCCTGGTAACTCAGACACATAAATGCAAAAATGAAAAGGATGACAGGAACAATGTTTCATCTGTTAGATGTCTTGTCACAGGGAGCTGTTACTCGTCCCTAATGAGCCTCTGTTCCCTATTCTGTTCTTACTTCCTTATCCAATCATTACTTGAGAATGGAAAAACACAGGCAACCCAGCAGCGGAATAACGTGGAGACACTCAGACAGGGCCAAAAAACCTTCTAAAGGTTCTGAGAAGGGATTGTGGCTATAAAGCTGTGATAACTTCCAAGGAGACATCATCGTATTCAGCAGCAGCATTTTCACCAACGGTCTAAAAACTCTCCTGATTTTTCTTTCTCTCTCTCTCTCTTTTTGATTTGCCAGAAGTGATAAATGATAATAAGCCAAAGAGAAAACAGTGGTGGAGGGAAGCAGTGAAAGAACTATTTACATTTCTGACATTTTGACCTTAATGAACTGCTGCCATCCATCAACTGGGAGAAGACTGACCTTGTGGAACCCACTGCCTGATTGCACCTTGCTGTGATATGAAGTGGTCACCTACCTGGTTGCGTGTGAAACATAGTTTGTCTCCAGTAGAGAATAGCCTATTGACTAAACCAAAGTAGAAGGAAATAAATTTTCATTCTTTCCCCCAGGTCTGACCATACAGTAATAAGGTCTGGAGGTACTCCACAACAATGATCTTCAACTAGTTGCAATATTATTTCCATCCTGGCCAAATAGTTAACCCAGAAGCACACTAGTCATAATGCCCTCTTCATGGATTATATCTTTCTCAATACAGCATTTGAATTTCAAAAAAAAAAAAATACACTTGTCAAAGTGCAGATTAGAGATCTGAGGACTGATAAATAATTTGCTTTAACTGGTGAGTAAATAGCAGAGGCAAGGTTCTAAGATATGCAAAACTTTAATTGGTTCAGGCCAATGGTACTATTTAGTAACTCTTTTCATTTAAGTGGAAAGACTGTATTTAGGACACATTCACATGAGTGACAATTGAGGAATTCTTAATTTTCTGTATATTTATTTACACACTATTCATTCTACACATGTGAGTTGGACAGCTTATAACATTCAAGGCATTAGAGCCACAAGGCCTGCCCTCAGGGTGCTCAGTCCTATTGCAGAAGATGAGCAGTTACAAGGCAAGATAAGTGTGTTCACAGAGGTTTTAGAGAGCTATTGAAGCAGAGAATGAAGATAGGTCCTTCTTGACACCCACTACTGGGTTCCCTAGCTGGCAAAGCAGACACTCAGTCACAAATACCAATCTACTTTAACCATAGTGATGAGCCTGCCTTCTCTCCCTCCACCTTCATTATTCTCACCCAACAATCCACATGCCCTCAAAGAAAAGAGGAGGATTTCAGCTGCCACCCTCAGGACCCTTTCAGCTGAAAGTGATGGAAACTCAACTCCAACCATAGTAGTAAAAATGGGATCTGTTGCAAGAATAGAATTGCTCATAGCATCAAAGCAATTGTTGCAGGAAGGGCAGCTCAGGGGTCTCAGGAACAGGAACTAGAGATTTTCCTCTATCAGAAATCTTTTCTCCCCTCCTTTCTTTATACTTCTCCCTGAATGAGGCAGGGTGACTGGGCCACTCAGGAATCACACCTTTATTGCTCCATGATTAGAGGAGAGCGAGAGAGAGTATTTTACATATATTATTGCTAACCCTTGAGTTGCTATAACATAGCACTTTCATTGCGTTTGAAAGGAGGAAAGCAAGTAGTAAAGAATTAAGGAATTTGCTTCAAGTTCCGGGGTTGGTGAAGAGCAGGGTAAGTATTCAAGGACAAGTTGGTCTTACTGATTCCACAACTACCTAATTGTACCACACCGCCCGCCTATCAACATTTGTTGAATGAATGAATACTTGAATACATAACTCATAGATCTGCATGAAAGGTAAACCCTTTCCAAATCCCCCTTGGTTCCACCAGAGGCAGTCTTCATCTTCATCTAACCTACTGGCTGCCAATACTTTCATTTTACTATACACAATCCCCCAGAACGAGGACAGCTCCAGCCAAAAATAAAAATAAAAATTCTGAAGCCTCTAATTGTTCTGGTTTTGATGGGTAGAGACTTTCTGCTCCCAGGAATCATCAAGGGCTCCTCAAGAGGAAATGCACCATGAGAGATGGAAGAGTCTGGACTGGCGGCTGAGTACCATGCAAGAAGAGCAAAAGCATCTTCCAGGCACTTCATGTGACTGACAACACATCTCTCTTGATCCAGTCATTTTTTGAATGTGCTTTGAAAATAATGGATAAATATGAGCATACACTTGAAAACTCCAGCAACGCAAGTCCAGGTCTGTAGTAGCACAGGGCCATAATAGCTAACAAAGATCATTGTAGTGTGGGGCATCCTGCTATCCATGTTTTGGCGGAAACACTGGCTTTTTGGAGCATCTGAGCTATATGACAGAATGAAATTACCCCAGAGGAAAGGGGAAAATATTCTAGGTCATGTGAAGCTTGAGCCAATTAAGTATACAAAAGAGATGGATATTCCTAGTTCAAGATGGCAAATAATCTCTCTTTAACCTCTTCCTTATTCCAGCATCTCTTTCAATATAACAGTAAACACATGATTAAAGAGTGGAATCAGTCATAAGATGTTGTCTAATGAGGATAAAACAAGAAATGAGAGATTTAAGTGTATCATTATACCCATATGTATTCCCACACTATATTATTTTATTATACTTATAAAGTTACCAATGAAGAACCAATGAAGAATGAAAACAATGTAACTATTTCTGTTAGGAATGCATCCAGCTACAACTAACAAATAGCCTTATTAGCAGTAAACTAAAGGGGTTTATCTTCTCTACCTACAAAAGATCTAGATGGAGGCAGTTAGAGCAGGCCAGCTTTCTAACAATGTGCCTGGGAATTGGGCACTCTTTTTCTGCTCCATTATTTGTACCATGACACTGTTATATTTGTCAACTCATGGCTATAACATGATGGTTGTGCCTGCAAGCATTGCCTCCACATTTCATCAAGAAGTAAGAGGGGTGTTATCTGAATTAGGAAGTGGACGATCTCTCAGAGTTCCTGATCTTTCAAATGGAGCCTTGGAATGTGAGTGTTTATAGCTGGACACATTGCCTCTGTTAATAAGGAAAACAAAGAAACAGAGAATGGGTGATAGTTATAAAAATAATTGCAGCAATATCCAACAAAATCTGAGAGAAAAGAGGAGAGGTGGACATTGATATAAACAAACTATAGTTAGAACATGAAGTCAAAAGTTATAGTCTAAATTGGTAAATCAATAAAGATTTAGGTACATTATATAGATTTACATGGTATATAATATATGGCAAAAGAAAAGAAACAAAATGAAAAACAAGTTGCTTCTGTAGATTGGAAGTAGGTATGGAAAAGTGAGAAATAATGTTTTTTCATTTAACTGCATTGTATAAATCTTTTTTACACTGCGTGCATGTGATGCAGTAATAACTCTAGAGAGAAAAATGTAGTTTGTTTTTGTACTTTAAGCAGGTGAAACGGGATAGACTTGTTATAAGTGTACCTAACATCAGTATTGAACACATAGTATTTGTGAATAAAATATTTATTTATAAAACTATTTTTAATAAAAGTAAAACTAAATATCTGCAAACTTCCCCCCCTCAAAAAACGAGAAGAAGAATCACAAAAAGTGACCAGTGTTAGAATATCTGGCACTCTTCCACTTGATGAGAGCCAGTCAGTGCTTTTGATCAGTGCCTGGTCTAGGTTGGAAAGAAAAAACTAATTTCTCCTGAGTCAATAAAGTCAGTTCCTTTAATGTCCTTTCTTCTCAGTTTTCCCATCTGTAAATGAGAATAAGACTATCCCTTATAAAGTTATTTTAGAGAGATTGCTTTTTAGAAAAGTGTAGGAATCTGTGTCAAACATCAATTAGACTTGAAAAGCAACCAATAGTCATTGACTCCATACTTTAGAAATAACAAGTACCCAACATTAGTATAAAAAGTATCCATTGAATACAAAATAATATAATTTTCAGATTGTATTACTCTAGATATTCAAATATTTAGCAATTGGTATGATAGTGGAGGGCAGCAGAAAATAAGGCTGCCAAAAGCCTTAAAACTATATTCCCTTTGATTCAGCAAGTCATTTTCTATAATTTTGTCCTAAGGAAATAATTAGACAAATTTTCAAAAGGTGTTATACAAGGGTGTTTATTGGCTCAGACTTTGTAAATATTCCAAATTTAGGAGAAAAACATAAATTTCTAACTATCGAAAATTAAAAATTATGCTAATAAAAATTATGCTAATTAAGAACGATTATGCTAGATTTCTGTGTGTTGACTCAGAAAGTATTCCATAGCCAACATATTGTTAAGTGACAGAGGTACATTCTAAACAATATGCATATTATAACCCCATATTGTGGGAAAATCCATACATATATGAATAGAAAAGAGCCTAGAATTTAACATATAAAAATAGTAAGGTAAAAATCTCTGATAAATTTGTGAATGAATTTTCTTCTTTGTATCTTTTCCGAATATTTAATGCATTCAGTAGCAGGTAATGATTTTTATAATCATGTGGTAATAATAAAGCTATCTCAGTTTTGAGGACTGAAATATATTGTCTCCAATCCTATCACAATCCTAATGAGTCATTTACTCTCGTTGTATCCTGACATTCCATTTACTACACAATGTCCCTGACAACAAGATAACTGAGAACACGAGCATAAGTTCTATTTGATATAGTTATAAGCCTAAACTTAATTTTTAAAAATCACATGATACTACTTTATACCTTGATGTAATTTTAAAAGATAATTACTCACTCATAAGCCTACATCGTTAGTAGAAAATGCACCAGATTGGGATTTAGGAGGCTTCAGTACCTTTCCCTTCTTTGCCGCTGGCTCATTTGGGCAAATCGCTCTACAGGATTTCTTAGGGATCCATTGCGGATTTCAGAGGCTTGGGCCTATGTGATTTTTACTTTTATGACTCAAAGTTTTAATGTTTTATCTGGTTTCTATCTCTCTTTAAGATTATAAGTGAAGGTAAAGGACTTTTCCTGCTGGGTTTTATAGATCTAAAACAGAAGGCCTGGATTAAAAAACATTTATGTTTGAATTTTCGCTCCAACATTTATAAATTGTGTGACTTGGACAAATTTCTTAATCTCTCTGAGGTCCAGCTTCATTACCTTAAAAAATTGGCGAATTAATGATCCGCATCTTAACATTTAAGGAACGAGATACTACATTTAAATCCTTTGGCACAGTTTCTGATACATAAGATAAGGAGTGCTTGACAAATGTTAGTTGTTATTATTGGCTATGCAGGTTACTCACCTCTACTCAAAGATTAATAAGAGAATATATAGGATTTAGAAGAGGAAAACTGAAATTTTGTTAAATACAAACAGACTTTCATGTTGATGATAAGCAGGAATTTATTAAATTGATGGAAAAAAGAAGAGAAGATTCTATACCCAGAATTTCCTGGGTACCACTAAAGGAGTTAATACACAAGAACTTGAGAGTCATTTTTTATTATAATTAGTAAAACAATGTGTTTTAAAATGTTTAACAGCAACTACAACTTAGAAAGCACTAATGAAATCAGGTCTTTATTTCATAATAGCTAAATGATGATTTAATTAAAGTTTTTATTTCAATAGACTCTCCATTTCCATTCAAAAGTCGTCCTCAAAAAATTGCATTGAAACAGTTTTAATATCTAGGCTCCTATAAAGATTGCCTGTGATTTCAGATAAACACAGTTTTTTAAAGCTGTATTTGAAAGCGCTCTTGTAATTTAACCCCTGAATTCTGAATTTCAAATGGAGAGTAGAGGATTAACAAATATGTGATGCAGAATCATGTTTTCATGTTCTTTCATTTTGGCAGGAACTCTTGTTTCAATTGAAAACATTCCCTTACCATTACAGAAACCCAGAGGGCAATCATGAGTTAAGACCTGGAAAATAAAACTGAGAGAAAAGACTGGAACAACATGTGGTTGTCATTTTCAGGGCCACAGAGAGGGGAAGTGGTTTTCCACCGCTAGCTAAGCAAAGGCAAGCACACGTAGCACATTAACGTGGAGGGCAGGCAGTAAAAACACAAAGAGATGGTGGTTCACCTTTTTCTTTTATGGTGAAGCAGGTGCTGACTGGCCCTGCAGTTAGGACTGCATAGTTTAGGATTTTGATGCCATTTCATATTTGAGATAATAGCTTTTAATTTCCACTCATGACCTCCCACAAGCACTCTGAGAGATGTGACCATCTTGCATGCTCAGGCTCCTCTTCCATAAAGATGAACGTTGGTAGGCTATGGGACTTCCCCATGAGCACCATGAGTTAGAAGTTCAATTCTAAATCACTATCCCTGAATTTTCTGGCACACCAACATGGCACAAGTATACATATGTATATGTATACTTGCACGTTATGCACATGTACCCTAGAACTTAAAGTATAATAATAAAAAATTTAAATAAATAAATAAAAAGAAATTGTCTGTCCATGACAAAAAAAAAGAAAAAGAAAGAAAAGAAAAAAGTGGTGTTTTTTGTTTTCTAATATCAGATTGTAAAAATAGGATTAGCCTATAGAAATCACTACCATTTTTCCAGTTTCCTTCATAGTTTGTGGTCTGGTCACCTTTTCTATCTTGCCTGTTTAATTTCCCCTTATTCACTCCAAACTTACATCCTGTTTCATTCATGCTCAAGCAAACAAGACACATATATAAGATAGCTTAACATTTACATGGGGATGGCAGCTTGAAGGGGAGCTGCCTCACCCCACAGCAAACAGTGTTAGCGGGTTACAGCGCTCTTTTCACCTAGCCCAAATGAAGCCCTCTGAATCCCTCTCACCCCCTAACACTAGGACCAATTGATTTGGGATTAAACCTCTTTGTCATCTCCAATTTTGAGCACAGTCCCTCTAATCTTTACCCAATCTTAGCAGGTAAGATTGGGTTTCTGAGATTCAGGTTCCTCTCTCGTAAAATGAGGATTGTAAAATTGCTATACATTTAGTCCATAATGAGAATTTATATAAAAATACTCTTCAGCATATAGGATGATCATTATTGTCTTTAATATCATATGATGGTTTTTTATTTCACTCATTTTAGTTATTCTCATGATGACTAGCTTTTCCCTTCAGACAATTCTGGCCTGCCTTGTATACAGTAGCGCATCATCTAGCACAGTGCCCACACATAATTTATTCTCAATAAATGTCACCCCCTCACCTCATTCCTTACTCTTGGTAATATTACTCATTGATCAACTGTTGGTGTTCACAGTGCATTCAACACTACAATCTACCCTAGTTAAATACATTACAAAGCATAAAATCTCAAAGGATTTTAAAACAGCATCTTGACTGGCTTCAGTACTCATTCATCCACAAGTCTCTGCAACATTCTTGCCCTTACAGAGTAAAAACCCCAGAGAGAAGTCTGTTAGTGGCAGGGGCAGCTAGGCCTTCTTCTCCCTAAGAGGATGATGGTGATTGTGGTCATTATGGTAATAAGCATTGATTGAGCACTTCCTCCGTGTCAATCATCAGTCACCAATCTTGCTAACAACCATCTGTGATAATATTTTCTTCACCTTAGACATCAGGAAGTTGGCAAAGAGGTTAAACAATGTGCCATGTTTGAAGGGCTTTGAAATACAAGTTTATGATAAAATACAATTAGCTAAAACAAAGCCTTGAAAACCATGCCAAATATCTAAACAAGCATTTCACCCAGAGTCATCCTTGATTGGAACAAGGACAAGCATAAGTAGATGAAGGCAAGCCAGTACAGTCTATGCATAAAAATGCAAATTAAGGCAATGATATCCACTGCTTTGTTTTTATGTAACTGATGGTTGATCTTTCATAGAAGATAGTTTATATCCATCACAATTATAAAAGCAAATGTGTGTATTGCTGTCTAGTGATGCTACAAAGTTTTTGTTTATGATTGGAAAATAGTAAATGAAAAGTGGCAAAGACCACATGAAAGTACCAGTAGAGGTATCCTGAAATACCATGCAAGAACAAAGCTCCCTCAGATATATAAATTTGGAGATGTGGAGCCTGTAGTCAGAGCTGATCTATACCCGAGCTCTCTTACAGGAAGGAGCAGCAGTGTGAAGGAGCTCAACATGACTAGTCAATGCTTGCTGGATTGGGCCTTGGTACTACTTCTCACCACTACTGCATTCTCTCTGGACTGTCACTTTCAAAGGTGCAAGGGCAACTGGGAGATTTTACAACATTTAAAAAACCTAGGAGAAAAATTTCCTCTGCAACGTCTAAAGGAAAGGAGCACCTTCAAATTCTACCAGGTTTCTAAAAGTAACCTGTTTTCAAAGGGAAGTGCCCTCATTGCCAAATAAGAAATGTTACAGCAGATAGCCAACACTTTCAGCCTGAATGTCTCCCTATCTTTTTGGAATGAAAGCAGCTTGGAGAGAGTCCTAAGCAGATTTTATCAGCAAATAGAGAAGACAGAGGTGTGTTTGGAGCAGGAAACCAGGAAGGAGGGCCATTCACTCTTGCAAAGGGGGAATAGCATACTTAGACTAAAAAATTATTTCCAAGGGATTCATGACTACTTATAACACCAAAATTATAGCAACTGTGCGTGGGAGGTCATCCATGTTGAAATCCAAAGGTGTCTTCTCTTTATTGAACAGCTCACAAGAAGGCTCCAGTACCAAGAAACAGGTTATTTACATAAATAACTAATTTGGAGTTGGTTACTAGTATCACTTTAAGATGTCTCTGGAAATCTGATATTTTTAAGCAACTTTAAATTCGGTTTCTGTGACTTAATATTTTCCATTTTCTGGATTAATAAAATTATTTGAATCACAAATACTAATTTATCAAAAGATTTATCATATTAAATAGTATTAAAACATTAATATTATATTAGAGGATTTTATATTTATATATAAAATATTTTTAAAATTAAATATATTCTTTTATTTGGTTTTATAATCAACTTTATTTACTTTTTTATTATTATACTTTAAGTTCTAGGGTACATGTGCATAACGTGCAGGTTGGTTACATATGTATACTTGTGCCATGTTGGTGTGCTGCACCCATCAACTCATCAGCACCCATCAACTCGTCATTTACATCAGGTATAACTCCCAATGCCATCCCTCCCCCCGACCCCCTCCCCATAATAGGCCCCAGTGTGTAATGTTCCCCTTCCTGAGTCCAAGTGATCTCATTGTTCAGTTCCCACCTATGAGTGAGAACATGCAGTGTTTGGTTTTCTGTTCTTGTAATAGTTTGCTGAGAATGATGGTTTCTACCTGCATCCATGTCCCTACAAAGGACACAAACTCATCCTTTTTTATGGCTGCATAATGTTCCATGGTGTATATGTGCCACATTTTCTTAATCCAGTCTGTCACTGATGGACATTTGGGTTGATTCCAAGTCTTTGCTATTGTGAATAGTGCCGCAATAAACATACGTGTGCATGTGTCTTTATAGCAGCATGATTTATAATCCTTTGGGTATATCCCCAGTAATGGGATGGCTGGGTCATATGGTACATCTAGTTCTAGATCCTTGAGGAATCACCATACTGTTTTCCATAATGATTGAACTAGTTTACAGTCCCACCAACAGTGTAGAAGTGTTCCTATTTCTCCACATCCTCTCCAGCACCTGTTGTTTCCTGACTTTTTAATGATTGCCATTCTAACTGGTGTGAGATGGTATCTCATTGTGGTTTTGATTTTCATTTCTCTGATTGCCAGTGATGACGAGTGTTTTTTCATGTGTCTGTTGGCTGTATGAATGTCTTCTTTTGAGAAATGTCTGTTCATATCCTTTGCCCACTTTTTGATGGGGTTGTTTTTTTCTTGTAAATTTGTTTGAGTTCTTTGTAGGTTCTGGATATTAGCCCTTTGTCAGATGAGTAGATTGCAAAAATTTTCTCCCATTCTGTAGGTTGCCTGTTCACTCTGATAGTAGTTTCTTTTGCTGAGCAGAAGCTCTTTAGCTTAATTAGATCCCATTTGTCAATTTTGGCTTTTGTTGCCATTGCTTTTGGTGTTTTAGACATGAAGTCCTTGCCCATGCCTATGTCCTGAATGGTATTACCTAGGTTTTCTTCTAGGGTTCTTATGGTATTAGGTCTAACATTTAAGTCTCTAATCCATCTTGAATTAATTTTCATATAAGGAGTAAGGAAAGGATCCACTTTCAGCTTTCTACTTATGGCTAGCCAATTTTCCCAGCACCATTTATTAAATAGGGAATCCTTTCCCCATTTCTTGTTTTTCTCAGGTTTGTCAAAGATCAGATGGCTGTAGATGTGTGGTATTATTTCTGAGGACTCTGTTCTGTTCCATTGGTCTATATCTCTGTTTTGGTACCAGTACCATGCTGTTTTGGCTATGGTAGCCTTGTAGTATAGTTTGAAGTCAGGTAGCGTGATGCCTCCAGCTTTGTTCTTTTGACTTAGGATTGTCTTGGCAATGCGGGCTCTTTTTTGGTTCCATATGAACTTTAAAGTGTTTTAATTTCATGGGTACATGTACAGGATGTACATGTTTGTTACACAGGTAAACATGCACCATGGTGGTTTGCTGCACAGATCACTCCATCACCTGGGTATTAAGCCCAGCATCCACTGGCTATTCTTCCTGGTGCTCTCCCTCCTTCTCCCTACCCTCCAACAGGCCCCAGTGTGTGTTGTTCTCCGCCGTGTGTCCATGAGTTCTCATCATTCAGCTCCCACTTATAAGTGAAAACATGCGGTATTTGGTTTTCTGTTCCTATGTTAGTTTGCTAAGGATAATGGCCTCCAGCTCCATCCATGTCCCTGCAAAGGACATGATCTCATTCCTTTTTATGACTGCATAGTATTCCATGGTGTATATGTACCACATTTTCTTTATCCAGTTGATCACTGATGGGCATTTAGGTTGATTTCATGTCTTTGCTATTGTGAATAGTGCTGCAATGAACATATGTATGCATGTATCTTTAAATAGACTGTATAATCAATATCTTTTCTCAGTATTGTTATGTTTGCTCAAAGAATAATTTTCAGACTGCTTCATTTGATAGAGAAAATGTTAAACTATTTTTAGGATTATCACTATCCGGAGGAAAAGGCTCTTTTTTTTTTTTTTTTTTTTTTTTTTTTTTTTTTTTTTTTTAATGAGACAGAGTTTCACTCTTGTTCCCCAGCTAGAGTGCAATGGCATGATCTCGGCTCACTGCAACCTCCGCCTCCCAGGTTCAAGCGATTCTCCTGCCTCAGCCTCCCAAGTAGCTGGGATTACAGGCACGTGCCACCATGCCCAGCTAATTTTTTCGTATTTTTAGTAGAAATGGGGTTTCACCATGTTAGCCAGGCTGGTCTCAAACTCCTGACCTCAGGTAATCTGCCCACCTCAGCCTCCCAAAATGCTGGGATTACAGGCATGAGCCACTGTGCCCTGCCTGGAAAGGCTATCTTTTAAATGCAGACAGATAATAGGACTATCAGCCTAATAAAGAAGATTGTGACTACGATTAAAAACTTGGCAGTTTCTGTTCTCAATAAATCCTAGGGAAGCAGGAACAAGTCTTCCACCTGGAACCATCCCAATCCTCAGCATGCCCATTTGAAATTCTGGATGTTTTATGTGGTTTCCTAGAAGAATGAGAACAAAGAAAGGCATGGGATAAAGGTGATGGCAGATATGGAAAACAGAAGGAAAAGGAGTGTCTTAGTTCGGACTGCTATAACAAATTATCACAAATGGGATAGCTTATAAACAACAGAAATTTCTCACAGTTCTGAAGGGCTGGAAAGTCCAAGAGCAAGGTGCGAGCAGATTCCACGTCTGGTGAAGGCTGACTTTCTGACTCATAGACAGTTGTCTTTTCACTACCTCCTCATGTGGTGAAAAGAGCAAACAAAATTCCCTTGGGTCTTTTCCATAAGGGCACTAATCCCATTCATGAAGGCTCCACCCTCATGACTTAAACACCTCCCAAGAGGCCCCACCTCCCAATGTGTCTGGAATTGGTGGGTTCTTGGTCTCACTGACTTCAAGAATGAAGCTGCGGACCCTCGTGGTGAGTGTTACAGTTCTTAAAGATGGGGTGTCCGGAGTTTGTTCCTTCAGACCTTCAGATGTGTCTGGAGCTTCTTCCTTCTGGTGGGTTCGTGGTCTTGCTGTCAGGAGCGAAGCTGCAGACCTTTGTGGTGAGTGTTATAGCTCTTAAAGGCAGCACGTCTGGAGCTGTTCATTCTTCCTGGTGGGTTCGTGGTCTCACTGTCTTCAGGAGTGAAGCTGCAGACCTTCACCATGACTGTTACAGCTCATAAAGGCAGCGTGGACCCAAAGAGTGAGCAGCAGCAAGATTCATTGCAAAGAGCGAAAGAACCAAGCCTCTACACTGCGGAAAGTGACCTGACAGGGTTGCCACTGCTGGCTCAGGCAGCCTGCTTTTATTCCCTTATCTGGCTCCACCCACATCCTGCTGATTGGTCCATTTTACAGAGAGCTGACTGGTCCAATTTGAGAGTGCTCATTGGTACGTTTACAATCCTTGAGCTAGACATAGAGTCACAGAGTGCTAGTCCTCCAAGTCTCCACTAGGTTAGCTACATACAGAGTACTGATTGGTGTATTCACAACCCTGAGCTAGACACAGAGTGCTGATTGGTGTATTTACAAACCCGGAGCTAGACACAAAGTGCTGATTCGTGCATTTACAATCCTTCAGCTAGACACGGAGTCACAGAGTGCTAGTCCTCCAAGTCTCCACTAGGTTAGCTAGATACAGAGTACCGATTGGTGTATTCACAAACCCTGAGCTAGACACAGAGTGCTGACTGGTATATTTACAATCCTGAAGCTAGATATAAAAGTTCTCCAAGTTCCCATCCAGTTGAGGAGCCCAGCTGGCCTCACCCAGTGGATCCTGCACCAGGGCTGCAGGCGGAGCTGCCCGCCAGTCCTGCGCTGTGCCTGCACTCTTCAGCCCTTGGGCTGTCCATGCGACCGGGGCCCCACGGAGCAGTGGGCGGCACCTGTCGGGGAGGCTCAAGGCAGCGCGGTAGCCCACCGCAGGGGGAGGAGCTCAGATATGGCGGGCTGCAGGTCCCGACCCTGCCCCACTGGGAGGCAGCCAAACCCTGCGGGAATTTGCATGCAGTGCCGGCAGGCCGGCACTGCTGGGGGACCTGGCGCAGCTGCTGGCCAGGGTGCTAAGCCCCTCACTGCCCTGGGCCGGCGGTGCCAGCCAGCCGCTCCGTGTGTGGGGCCCGCCGAGCCCGCGCCCGTGCCCGCCGGAACTCACGCTGGCCCGGGAGCGCAGCGCGCAGCCCTGGTTCCCGCCCCCGCCTCTCCCTCCACACCTCTAGGCATGCAGAGAGAGGGGCCTCCGGCCTCAGCCAGCCCAGAGAGGGGCTCCCACGGTGCCGCGGCAGGCTGAAGGGCCCCTCAAGTGCCACCAGAGTGGATGCTGAGGCCGAGGAGACGCTGAGAGTGAGGGCTGCTAGCACTTTGACATCTAACACTAATACTATCACTTTGGGGGTTAAGATTTTAAGATACGAATTTTGGGAGGACACAAACATTCACACCCCAGCAGGGAGAAAGATGAGGCAGAAATTATCAAGATGCACTCCTACTAGCCTTCTCTCTCACACTAAGTAGAGACACCCTAGAAGAGGCCACTCTCTGTTCTTAGACTTCCTGTTATCTCCTCCCTGCTTCAATCCCCCACCTAAGTCCACTAACAATCATAAATTATCAACATGGTTTACTTAGTATTGTCTTCAAGTCTCTGTGAAGCTTGGGACTACATTCTCAGTATAAATTTATTCTGTGTTTTTGTTTTTATTTTCATATTTCTAGGTGGCATTGACAACTAACTTCAGTTTTAAAAATTGAAAAGATTCTCTTCGCTGGTGAGCGACTGAATGAGGAACAAAATGATTGCTTAGCTAACAAGATACCTTCCTTTGCACAAGAAACCAATTATTTACAAATAGTTCATAAATAACAATTGGCAAATTGTAAACTAATTATTTACAATTTACAACTGGGCATGTACATTTCTCTGGGTGAGGTTGAATTTAAATGTACTAATTAATATCATTATTTTTTAAACTCTACAATAACTCCTTTTAGAAAAAGAAATATTTCTAAAATGTTGCTACTTATTTTCTATGTTATGTTTCATTAAATCTTAGTCACATGTATTTCCTTAAAGAAGGGAACTCCTATAATCAGCAGTTGAAACGAGGTCATTGTGCCCATTGTTAAGCCATTTTCCTTGTCTAAGATACTATTCCACTTCATTCAAGAGCAGCTCTAACCAACAGGACTTTCTGCAATAATGGAATAGCAATAATTGCTGTCCAATATAGTAGACATTAGGCCTGTGGCTTTTAAGCACTAGAAGTGTAGCTAGTGTGACTGAGAAATTGATTTTGAAGTTTTATTTAATTTTATTAATTTAAATTTAAGTAGCACATGGACTGGTGGCTATCACACTGGACAGCCCAGTTCTGGATTCCCAAGGATTCTTGGGTGAAAAGGAGGACATAGGAGAAGGCAACTTCTTGAATCTGTCTTGCTTCCTTCTTGATGTAAAACACAATGTCCATAATATAGCATGTCTCAAATTACTTAGTCTAGAATGGCAATCAAGCAATCCCTGATTACTTTATATAACTGTAACCCTCTACACCCCATCACTGTTCATCCTGTGTACCTGCTTTATATCCATCCGATATAAAAAAAATTCTAATTATTTGTTTACTGCCTATCTTCTCCCAATTGAACATAAGCTCCATGAAGACAGGCATTTTTGTCTACTTTGTTCAGTTATGCATATGTACACACACACATACATACGTCATGCCAGACCTCTATTAACATCAGTAGGGATGGGAGTAGGTTTAGGATGCCAAAGAAGAAACTCAGAGCTAGAAAACAAGACATAGGGGTTTGGAGGTTGGTTTTTGTATGTTTGTTTGTTTGTTTTTCTGTTCCCAGAGACATAGGGTTTTATTAGCAGGAAACGTACATACTGGGATGACCCAGTAGTGGCAGGCTGGCCAGAGAAAAACATGCAGTTTATATAGCATTTTCACTTAGCACTCTCCCCATAACAGCCTCTACCTGGCAATCTTCATTTAACCCAAAACAAATGGCCTCGTTGCCCTGTATTGCCCATGTTCCACAGGACAGGCCAGGGATTTAGATGCTCCTCATAGACAAGGAATGAATTTTCAGATTGGCCATTCCTGGATTCCTTAGCTCAGAACTCCAAACACATATTCAGGCGCATCTGCCATACAGGGCATTCTCAGGGTGTGTTTAAGTTATCACTATCAGGTGCATCTACCATACAGCATACACATAACAAATGGATGGCCATGCCCAGTGAGCCTACATCCCTGTTGTATGACTATTGATCCGGCTGCCTCAGTAAAGGATAGTCTATACCATCAGCAAATTACGACAGGATGATTGAGTGGATCTATCATGTTTTTAGGGCCTCTAGGCCTCAGGAAAGGATTCTTTAATTTGGACTTTGGGAAATAAAGAATTAATAGAACCAAAAAACCCCCACTACAGTTGCTCTCTGAGGCTTACTAAACAGCTACTATAGACACATTACATGGACACGTACAGTCTACAATAGAGCAATTTATATTCTGCATCAAACATCTATGGCTTAATTTAATCATCAATTCTTTCTCCCTGAGGTAAAGGGGTCCCAAGAGGGCTATGCATTAGAACCCACTGTGGAGTTTCCAAAATGTCTAGATCTCCAGAATTTCCAGAGGTGAGGCCCAGACATGCAGAGCTCTGTGAAGCCAGAATGAAAATCCCTTCCCTAAATGAAAAAAATTTTTCTCAAATGGCAAATGTGGGTCCCATACTTGGTGTCCTTTTTTTACAACCACGAACTATTTCCCCATCATCTGAGGTATTCTCTGACCCCCATTGCCTCTGTGCCCAAATACCATGACATGAATTTTCTGGATTTGAGCAATGGCATCCCACTTACCCTGTGCCAGATTGGCTTTTCCTCATATTTCCTTATGTGTGATGCCTTCCACACCTATGCTCGGGCAAGTGTTTCTCTTTGCCACCTGCCTTTCTGTGATAGTTCTGGAGTTTTTTCTTCACATCAGTGGTTGTATTAGTCCATTTTCATATTGCTATAAATAGCTACCTGAGGCTGGACAATTTATGAAGAAAAGAAGTTTAATTGACTCACTGTTCCACAGGCTTAACGGGAAGCATGACTGGGAGGCCTCAGGAAACTTGGAATCATGGCATAAGGTGAAGCGAAAGCAAGGACCTTCTTCACATGGTGGCAGGAGAGAAAAAGAGAGAAAGGAGAAGTTACACACTTGTAAAATATCAGGTCTCACGAGAGCTCACTCACTATGATAAGAGCAAGGGGGAGATCAGCCCCCATGATCCAATCACCGACTACCAGGCCCCTTCTCCAATTCCACATGAGATTTGGGCAGGGACACAAATTCAAACCGTATCAGCGGTTCAAAAATATAAGTGTGTAAGAACTACCTGGGGAGTTTGTTGTGCCAGTTTCCTGGAGCCTATGCCCAGAGATTCTGGGTTACCAGAATGGGATAGAACCCATGACTTTGCCTTTTTTTTTTTAAGATAGAGTCTCACTCTGTCATCAGGGCTAGAGTGCAGTGGCATGATCTCGGCTCACTGCAACCTCTGCCTCCTGGGTTCAAGTGATTCTCCTGCCGCAGCCTCCCGAGTAGCTGGGATTACAGGCGCATGCTACCATGCCTGGCTATTTTTGTATTTTTAGTAGAGAAGGGTTTTGCCATCTTGGCCAGGCTGGTCTTGAACTCCTGACCTCAGGTGATCTGCCTACCTTGGACCCCCAAAGTGCTGAGATTATAGGTATAAGTCACCATGCCCAGCCCTGACTTTGCATTTCTAACAAGCTCACAGGTGTTAAAGGAAACCAAATATGGCCTGAGAAGGACTTGTATATTTGGCTTCTTGTGGATAACTATAACCTAGCTTAATAGACAAAATTGAAAACCTAACTTAGGAGTAAGTTAACTTAACCATCAATTATTTCTCCCTAAGGCAAAGGGGTCCCACTATGGCTATGCATTAGAACCCACTGTAGAGCTTCCAAAAGATCTAGATCTGCAGAATTTCCAGGGGTGAGGCCTAGTCATGCAGAGTTCTGTGAAGCCAGAAATGAAAACCCCTGCCCTAAATGAAAAACTTTTTCAATGCGCCTATAACAATAACTGAGTCCTGGCCAATCCCAGTGGCCATACTTCAACCACTTATAGACTGCTGAGTGTTCAAACTGTGTTCAAATAAGGCAAACACCACCCTGTAACCAATCCAGCTGTTTCTGTACCTCACTGCCAATTTCTGTATGTCAATTCCTTTTTTTTTTTGTCTGTAAGTCTTCTTCCACCACATGGCTGCACTGGAGTCTCTGCGAATCTGCTGTGATTCTGGGGGCTGCCCGATTCACAAATAGTTCATTGCTCAATTAAACTCCTTTAAATTTAATTCAGCTGAAGTTTTTCTTTTATCACAGGTGAAACCCACATTGTGAGAACCACTGTTCTTAGGCGGTGCCCAGCCCAATTTGATGTGGATACAAATCACCTGGGGATCTTGTTAACGTACAGGTTCTGATTCAGTACATCTGGAATGGGGCTTGAAATTCTGTATATTGAATTAAGGCTCAGGTAATGTTTGATACTGCTGGTCTGAAGAACACCTTTTGAGTATCCAGGATTCCAGGGGTTTCACCCATGGTCACTTGGCAGCATGGTGAATAGAACTGGTCACATTTTCTTTCTGCTCTGTCAATGTAGGGGGTTGAATTCTATCCCCAAAAAAGATATGTTAACGTCCTAACCCCAGGTACCTTATTTAGAAAAAAGGTATTTGCAAATATAATCAAGTTAAAATGAAGTCATGCTGGATTAGAGTATACCCTAGTCCAATGACTGAGGTTCTTATAAAAAAACGGAAATTTGGATGCAGACACACAGAGGAGAATGCCATGTGAAGACAGAGGCAGAAATTGGAATGAAGCGTGTATAAATGAAGTGACACCAAGGGCTGCCATGAGCCACTAGAAGCTAGGCAGAAGCAAGGAAGATCACCTGGCAGACTGTGGCTCTGCCAACACCTTGATTTGGGACTTCTGGCCTCTGGAACTGGAAGACAAATTCTGTTGTTTTAACACCCAGCTCCCTAGGAAACAAATATAGTCACATAGCTCAGCGACCACATACTGACCCAACCCACCTCAGGACCAGCAGTGGGCTTGCATGGATCATGACATTCTCCCACAGTCCCATAGTCTTCCATATTCCCACAGTCAGGTTTTCTTTAATTTGCTGATCTTTCTCACTGCACTGCAAAAGAAGACACATCTTCTTGACCTTGTTTTTGAATGAAGAGAAAAAGAGAGTTTCTAAGAAAAGCCCACCTACTGAGAGATGGTACTCCTGGCAGCAATCAATTTTTTTTAATGTGTGATCTTTTAGTGTTTCCACCTTTCAAATGTTTTCTTTGCTAGAGGCTTTCAGAAACATCTCATAGAGTTTTCAAAATCTTCAAAAGCTTTTGTTTCTCAGTAAGTTTAATAAAAAATATATGCCATATGTAATTTATAAGATTTAAGAATTAGGCTGTAATAAAACACAGTAGTAAAGTGACAATAATTTGATTTTTTTAAATGTTGTTTCAGAAAGTATTTTCAAATTCTACCTATGGTAACTGAGGATACATACCCTAGAAATTAATTTTCACAAAAATATAAATGCATCCATAGCAACAGTCAGAAATTCATAGTTAAATATTGCATAGCAAAGAATGCACAGTATTTAAGAAGTTTTTCCTGTATAACTAAGAGAGCTAATCAAAATCCAGGGGCATGTGCTTAAATATATTAGGTGAGTGCAAAAGTAGTTGCCGTTTCTGCATTGTTGGAATTTGCCATTTGATATCGGAATACATTCTTAAATAAATGTGGTTATGTTATACATCATTTTAATGAGCATTTCTCACTCTAGGTTTTTTGCTAATAACTTATTACTCATTGTTTATTTCCTGTTTATTTTAGACTATGAAAATGATGTTGGACAAAAAACAAGTTCAAGCAATTTTCTTATTCAAGTACAAAATGAGTTGTAAAGCAGTGGTGTTTGCAACATCGCAACATTGCAACCAGGAACTGCTAATGAATGTAGTGCAGTGATGGTTCAAGAAGTTTTGCAAAAGAGAGGAGAACCTTGAAGGTGAGGAGCGTAGTGGCCAGTCATCGGAAGTTGACGACAAATTGAGAGCACTCATTGAAGCTGATCCTCTTACAACTACACAAAAAGTTGCCGAAGAACTCAATGTCAGCCATTCTACAGTCATTTGCCATCTGAAGCAAACCAGAAAGGTGACAAAGTTCAATAAGTGGGTGCCTCATGAGCTGACCAAAAATTTTTAAAAATCGTCATTTTGAAGTGTCATCTTCTTATTCTATGCAACAACAATGAACCATTTCTCAACTGGATTGTGACATGCGATGAAAAGTGGGTTGTATATGACAACTAGCAACAACCAGATCAGTGGCTGACCCAGAAGAAGCTTCAAAGCACTTCCCAAAGCCAAACTTCCACCAAAGAAAGTCGCTGTTTGGTGGTCTGCTGCCCATCTGATCCACTACAGCTTTCTGAATCCCAGTGAAACCATTACATCTGAGAAGTATGCTCAGTAAATCAGTGAGATGCACCAAAAACTGCAGTGCCTGCAGCCAGCACTGATCAACAGAAGGGGCCCAATTCTTCACAACAACACGTGAACACATATCCCACAACCAATGCTTCAAAAGTTGAGTGAATTGGACTAAGAAGTTTTGCCTCATCCGCCATATTCACCTGACCTCTTGCCAACTGACTACCATTTCTTCGAGCATCTCAACAACTTTTTGTAGACAAAACGCTTCCACAAGCAACAGGATGCAGAAAATGCTTTCCAAGAGTTTGCCAAATCCTGAAGCACGAATTTTTAAGCTACATGAATAAACTTATTTTTCACTGGCAAAAATGTGTTGATTGTAATGGTTCCTATTTTGATTAATAAAGATGTGTTTGAGCCTAGTTATAATGATTTCAAATTCATGGTCCAACTGCGATTACTTTTATACCAACCTAATACTTAAGTTCCTTAGTTTTGAATCCAGTGATTGATAACTACAACAAGGAGAGGCAGTGTGAGAAGGAATGAGTACATGACTTGGGTCAGAAAATCTGGCTTGCAGTATGTACCAGGTGTGGACAGCTATATGTTATATGACTAGACAGTCAATCCCTGTGAGGCTCCAGTTTCCTTAAGTCTGAAACTAGACTAATAATATTTACCTTTCCTACTCATTAGAAAGATCAAGTGAGACACAGCATATAAAAGTACTTGGGACAATGTTAAATAAAATGTGAAATCTACTACCAAAATACATTTTAATTAAATCTTCTACCAAAAAGTACATTTAAAGATAATTCAAGAAACTATTATCGCATTATTTGCCACTTAAATATTTTAAACCATAACAAAGCCTAACCAACTGCAACATATTTATTTAAGTAGCAAGTTACTGGTTTATTAAGAAGGACAATTTTGTTCTACCGTAACTACTATGAGGATGAGGTGATACCTGTTTCATTAAGAAAAAGTTAACATGTCAATTTCTATTGATTAGCAGCAAAAATATTTTAGCATCAAAGTGAGTGTGCCATCCTTGCAGATTATATAGTTTAATAAGTAATTTATTAAATTTTAGCTACAGTGAGCCAAGCACCGTGCTACCACCACACACACACACACACACACACACACACACACACACACACACACACACAGTGATGGGTGATTTGGGGTGTCAACTTGACTTAATTAAGGGATACCCGGATACCTGGTAAAGGATTATTTACTCTCAATCATTGCATTAATCACCCTCAATGCTTCAGCGAGCACTTCTGTTGAAAAGGGAACCAGGTGGTTTGGCATTTGATTAGAATGATTGGGCTGCCCCAGGTGTGTCTGTGAGTGTGTTTTTCAGAGGAGACTGGTGTGTGAGTCTGCAGACAGTGGGAAAGATCTGCCCTCAACGTAGACAGGCACCATCCAGTCAGCTGGGGCCCCAGATGGAACAAAAGGGTGGAGGAAGGGCAAATTCTTGTTCTCTCTTCCAGAGCTGGGACACCTTTTTTCTCCTGCTGTTGGAAATCGGAACTCCAGGTTCTCCAGCTTTTGGACTCTGGGACTCACACCAGCAGTCTCCCAGCCCTGCAGCTCTCTGGCCTCAGATTGAGAGTTGCATCATTGACTTGCCTGGCTCTGAGGTTCAGACTTGGAAGAACCACACCCTTGGCTTCCCTGGTTCTCCAGCCTACAGACAGCCTATCACCAGACTTCTCAGCCTCCATAATTAAGTGAGAATTTTCCCTAATAAGCCCCTTCCTATATATTTCTCTACATGTCCTATTGTTTCCTGGAAGAACTCTAACACACCAAACAAAATATGACTTCTTCCCCACCACAATGCTGTGAAGTTAGAACAAATACTTCACAGACAACGAGACTAGGGCTTAAAGGGATGAATGAGTACCTCACTCAAGGCCTCTTAGGCACTAACTCTAACTTGATCATTATATTCATATTGTTTTTAAAAAGACTTTAACATTTTTGACAATAAGTCATTATGGCTTAGTTATCATCTTAAAGATTTTTCTCTTCAGTTTATCACCCATCAATGTTATCTTCTTCTAAATTATACTCTAACACCTGCGAGGACTGCATCCTCAAGATCTCTACAACGCCCCAACACTGGTGTTGTGTATATTTTCCCATATACATATAAAGGGCAGGTCCATCCAGCACTACCAAGCCCATTTAGAGGCCTGTACACTGAGCTCGGGAAGCTAGGCTTACACAGCCCTGCACTCAGCCTCCCAGCCTGTGTGTACAACTCAAGTTTGTGCCCTGATGAAATCACGAACATCTTGAAGGTATCTCTCAAATCAAAGCCAAACAAGCTAAATGCCTAATCACCAAAGATCTTCAACACAGTATGCTTCTAGGTGAGCTAACAATTTTCCTATTAGAAAATTTCTGATGTTCAAAGAAACTCTTGAAGACATAAGGAACCTTAGTTCAGGAAGAGCAGAGCCAAGAAGGTGAGGACACATCCCTCTCCTGTGCATTCCTTGGCATCCTTCCCTCACCCTCTCTCATGATAATATCCTGTCTTTATTTCGTAAGCAAATTTAATCACTTATTCTCCACAGCATTCTTTTGCTGGGTCTTCAAACATGCATAGCTTCCCAAGTGTGGAGAACAACTTTGATAGTAATATCCACCATTTTCCTGGAATAGGATTCTTTACCATCCCCAAGGAGTCTTTATGGGGTTACCTGACAGCATTCTCAATAGTAGCTGTTTCAAACAACATTAAACCCTAGTTCATGAGTAGCTGCTCCACACCTAGTATCGTGCTGGGTGGGGGTGAGGATGCAAAGGTTCCCGTACTCAAAAAGCTGGAAGGGTGATAAGGAGGCACACATACAATCAGTACAGGTTATGGCAAATGGAAAGCCTGAAATGAAAATGAGGACCTAAGAGGGAGAAGCAGATAGGGTAGCGGACAGCAGTAGAGCACTGAGGGCTCAAAAGCAGGAAGTGGTTAACAACTGGCAGAAAAGCCAGGAAGATGAGGTCTGAAAAGCATGCCTGCTTGGCTGTAAACGGAAAGAGAGAGATAAGGCAACAGCTGGAGCAGAAGGCACAGATAAGGGAAAGAGCCTTTAGTTGCATCTTAACCTGCCTTAAGGATGATAGATTCAATTGCTGTAATATGAAGATCTTCCGCTATGGCTGACAGCTGCCACGGAAAATGAAGTGGTGACGGATGGGTATCTGAATAGCTTCAGATGTAATTAAGTTGCAGGGGGGAACATCCTATGGGACGCAGACTGGAATTTTAGATTAGTGTAAAGACAAGCCAAACATTCTGTTTAGTTAATACTACCTTCTAGAGTTCTGAAGCAAATTTTCATTCAGGATTTGTAAAACAGTACATATGTGAAAACACTGTTCAATCATTTGAGTAAGCCTGAGTTAAAATACTAGCTTTACCATTTGCTAGCAGTGCTAACCCTGGGTAACTCAAATTGTCTGTGTTCCAGTTTCCTCATCTATAAAATGGAAACAATAAATAGTACTCCCATTGCAGCTTTGCCAGAGGAACAAATTAGTTAATCCACATAAAGTGTTCAGAATAGTGACTAGCACGAGTCAACCCTCAATCTATTTAGCTGTAACTGGCATTATAATGATTACCATTTGCTCTTGATCAGTTTCTATCAAAGTCAGACTACTTACCTCATTTTACAGATGAGGCAAATTGGCTTCACATGAGTAAATGATTTTCTTTGAGCCCTATCCCAAGCTAGAATTACGGCAAAATTTGCAAACTTTCACTCATACACAGCCTAGACTCTGTTAAATATGAACAAACTTTTACATGAAGGGCATTACGATTGCAATGCAGTCTAATTATTTTTACATAAGAATTGAAGCAATAAAAAAATTAGGCTTAGGTTCATTTCATCATACCTGCACTGGATCACAAGGTCTACAAAAGTTAAATTAATTGTATTGGAAAAAAATAACAGTAAAAGAAATTAAAAGGAAGAAATATTGATATCTGATAAAATATCCAACCTGATATCATTCATAAGCAGCCCTAAGTTCTGTGGGGCCTTGAAAGGGCTCTGATATGAATATAAACAGAACAGCAAATCAGCCCTGAGTCTTTATGTAAGAAACACACCAAGGAAGCTGTTTTCATGATTTTCCATTTTATAGGGAGTCACAACACTCCTCTCCATCCTTGAAATGCCAGCACTTAGCACCTCACTTGGCATGAAATTGGTTTGTGACAATGTGGGTTTGAATTGAGTGGAAAAGTAAGTTAAAGAGTTGAAAACAATCTAAATCTCCTTTGAAAATGGACAGAAGTATACCATCCATTATAATACAGAAAATAAAATGGAAACATTCAATGATTCTTAATCTGTAACAATAGAGGAGATGATTCTAAAGAGATAAAGCAAAAATCAGGTATATTAAGCATTGGAATGCACCAAATAATTACAACTTATAGATTTATTTTTATGCTATGCATAAACTAAGACAGGAATAATTTAGTTTTCCAAAGGTCAAATGGTGGGAAAAGGTAGGGGGAATGAAGAGAGATAGGGAACAACACTCACATGGATGTGGGTCCTACACAAAATATAGTAACAGTTCATAAATATCAAGTTCCCATTTCAGGAGCTCTTGAGGGGATCCATGCAGAATAAGGTTTATTTATAACTGTGACTAAGTTCTTGATAAAGGAGTAAATAGTATTAGTGTTTCATTTTGAAAATCAGAAAAATGTATACTATATTTTACAACTTCTATAAGAAATCTTTACTTTTTTAAGATTCCCGTGATTGAAGTTTAAGTGTCAGTTATCTAGAGAGTTCACCTGTATAATGATTCTGGATTGGATGGAATAATTGGTATCACACTGTAAATGATGATAGAACTTAACAATAAATGAACTCTATAAATCTTTCCGGCACTGGACAAGAAAGAGTCCTTGGCTGTGGTCCCTGAGAGAAGGATAACACCAGCTTTCTGCCTAGGGGAACTTTCCAAGTCATGGCACAGGGAAGTGAATTCCTATTGGAAAGCAGCAGTCTCGCTGGAGAGAGAAAACAAATATTGGAGTTTAAGGAGGCTGAAGAGGCTAGACGTGTGCTGTTAGAAAGAGCCATACAGTGAGGAATCTCCAGATGTCTTCATAGGTGTCCCCTTGTGTCTTTTGCCAAATGCTAACCTATACACTCTCAAGGCAGGGATCTGCAATGCCTGGCTGACAGCAGCTACTAGAAGCTGAGAGCCAAACAGAGACTCCAGAAGCTTTTCCACAGAGAAAGGTGGGGCAGTTCCAATCAGCCAGAAAAGAAAGACTTTACTGAAGACTCTGCTTATTTAGTTGAGACCTGAGACAGGTCATGTTTTAGAAGGGCTACTCTAACCCTAGGCTAATGGCTGCTCTAGATCTGTCCTAAGCAAAAACAAGCTTGGACAGGATCAAGCTGCCTGCCAGTAAATCAACTGCCTGCTAGCACGAAACCCAATATTCTTAAAAGGATAACAAAATACAGAAATGGTATGAGATGAAAAGAGAATCTATGTGACAGAATGAAGAATTTCAGAAATGGTACACATGGGGGTAAAGATTTCCTCCTATTTAAAAATTTATATAAAAGGCAATTGACTTTCTAAAACAAAATAAAATTTATTGTGGGACTTATATGTAGAAGCAAAATGTATGACAGAATATAGAAACAGCAGAAATTATGAAAGTGAACAAATGGAATTTTGTTGTAAGTTTCTTACAATACAGCGTATGTGATGTGCTATAATATTCAGTGTATGTTATGATTATGATACATCTGATAATTCCTAGAGAGATCACTAAAAGAATCAAACTTATAGCTAAAAAGCCAATAGAGGAAACAAAATGGGATTCCCAAAAGTACTTGATAATTCCAAAAATGTCAGGCAAGGAGGGAAAAAAATTAAACAAGGCAAATAGAAAATAAATAGCAAAATGGTAGATATTAACCCAATCATAGCAATAATTGCCTTAAGTATAAACTAAATAATTAAAAGGCAGAGATTGGCAACTAGATTAAAAAAAAATAAAACCCAGCTGTGTGCTGTCTATAAGAGACACAGGCAAAATGTTAGAAAAAGGCTAAAAGTAAAGGAATAGGATGATATATAACATGCAGTCACTTGTCATAAGAAAAATTTAGAGTAACTATTAGTATCAAACAAAGTAGACTTCAAGCCTAATATACTGGCAAACAAATCTATCAACACATGAAAATGATGACACATGCTGACTAAGTGTGAGGCTCGACCCAGTAATGCAAGCTTGCTTCATCACATTAACAAATATAATCTCAACAGACGCAGAAAAGTCCTTTGATGAAATTCCATACCTAGTCCTGATGAAAAACAAAAAAACTCTCAGCAAACTAAGAATAGAGGAAAATCTCCTTAATCTAACAGAATATCTACAAGACATCAACTGCTAACCTCATACTTAATGAAGAAAAAGACTTAATAATTTCTCCCTAGGAACAGAAATAAGGCAAGGATGTCCACTCTTACTACTTCTGTTCAGCATTTCATTGTGGATTGTAGCCAGAGTAATAAGCATGTAAAAGAAATAAAAAGCATAAAGATCTGGAAGAAAGAAATAAAACTAACTTTATTCACAGAGGGCATAATCTCATTCTAAGGAATTTAACAAAATTAAGTACTAGAACTAGTAGAATTTTAGCAGAATACAAGGTCAATATCCAAATAATTGTCCTCTAAAAGAAAAAAACAGTCAAATATTTTTGTCAGTCTTAGGGTAGGTACGTATTTCTTAGAGATGACACAGAAAATGCTAATCATTAAGAAAAATCAAACTTTATCAAAATTAAAACTTCTGTTCATCAAAAGACACCATTAAGAAAATGAATCTGTCAGAATCTGAGTTAAAAACTGAATAGTTGTATATTATAATATATGCACAATACATACATCTGACAAAGGCCTTGTATACATATTATACAAATTCCTATATTTCAATCAATAAGACATGCAACCCTATAAAATGGAGAAAACACTTGAAGAGATACTGCACAAAAGAAGATATATAAATGGTTAAATAAGCACATGAAACCACACTTAACATCCTTCACCAGGGAAATGAAATTAAAATTGCAATTGTATACTATTATGTACATACGGAATGGCTAAAATTAAAAACACTGACTACATATATTACCAAGGACATGGAACTCTCATTCATCACTAGTGGGTATGTAAGTGATTCGATTACTCGGGAAAACTATTTGGCAGTTTTTATTAAATACTATATATATACACACACACACACACTATATACACACACACACACACACACACACACACACACACACCCCCCTATAATCCAACAATTCCATTCCTAAATATTTACCTAAGAGAAATGAAAGCAAATTTCTACAAGTAGACTTGTACAAGGATGTCACTAGCTTTCTTCATAATATTTTCAAATTGAGAACAATCCAACTGTCTATCAAGAGAATGGAGAAACAAATTGTGCTATATTCATAAAATGGAATACTACTCACCAAGAAAATGAACCACTGTTACATGCAGCAGCTTGAAGGAATCTCAAAAACATTATGCTCAACAAAAGCCAAATATGAAAGAGTACATAATGAGCCCACTTACAGGTTTTAGAACAGACAAAACAAATCTGTAGTGATAGAAATAAGTCACAAGGAAGGGACATGAGACAGGAACCAGTCAACTGAGAAGACATGAAAGAACTTTCTGGGGCAACGGAAGTGTTCTATATATTCATGAGGAGTGAGTTATCTTGGGTGTACGCTTTTTTGCAAAACTCATTGAATTTTATATTCAAGATTTTTACATTTTACTATATGGAAATGATGCTAAATTTAAAAAGGAAAAAAACATTAAATGCGCCAACTTATTCCCTGAAGATGGCCTACTGTCAATAGTATATGAAACCGTGATATTTATTTTGTGACTAAGGACCATCTTGCAACTGTTTGTGTATATTTCTTGTGGTGTGTAAATCAGTGTTTTATAAAAATGGGATGGGATGGTCTGATGCATTACTCTACCTGGTCATATCTTGTTTTCCTTTTTTGGGAATACATAGCAGAAATTTCACCAAATGCGCTGGATTGGCGCTCATTTTATCCCTATTAGCAGAAAGTGTTACAGCTTCTTAAATTTTTTGCCAACCTGATGGATCTAAAATATGCTATTGTTACTTCAATGTTTATTTCCTTGACTATTAAAGAGTTGACCATCTTTCCATATATTTAACATAAATTTGGATTCTTGGCTGGGCATGGTGGCTCACGCCTACTATCCCAGCATTTCGGGAAGCCAAGGTGAGTGGATCACTTGAGGTCAGGAGTTTGAGACCAGCCTGACAAACATGGTGAAACCCCATCTCTACTAAAAATACAAAAATTAGCCAGGTGTGGTGGTACGTGCCTGTAATTCCAGCTACTTGGGAGGCTGAGGCAGGAGAATCATTTGAACCCAGGAGGCAGAGGTTGCAGTGAGCTGAGATCGTGCCACGGCACTCAGCCTGGGCAACAGAGTGAGACTCTGTTTCAAAAAAAAAAAAAATTTGTATTATCTTTTCTGTGAATTGCTTATTTATCTTCTTTGCCTATTCTTTTGCATTAAAAAATCTATAATCCTATCTTCGTTGAACAGCTCTTTCTAACACATAGGTTGTCCAAATAATCATCTAAATTTTATAAAATGTTTTATTGCCTTTGTCTTTACCTGTAATTCTTTAATTTTATGTGGCGTGTGATAACTTTCCAAATTTACTTTCCTCCAGATGGATTAACTAGGTGTAAAAGCCGTTTCTCAGATAATAATCTTTTGTTCATTGAATTAAATTTTCACCTTTGTCAAACATTAAGTTTCCATATATAAAAAAATTCATTATTGGGATCTTGTTTTTTCTGTTCAATTTGTTTGTTTCTGTATCAATGAGGCTATGATATAGTCTTATAGTATTTTTTTAAATTTTTTTCTTATGATCTATTATCCTATAATTAGTCATTCTCACCATTCCTCTTTTTTATTAATTTCTTAGCTATTCTTAGAAATGCTGTATGAACTTTAAGATTATTTAATTCAGTTGTTTTTATTTATTTATTTTTTTGAGACAGACTCTCGCTCTGTTGCCCAGGCTGGAGTGCAGTGGCACAATCTCTGCTCGCTGCAAGCTCTGCCTCCTGCGTTCACATCATTCTCCTGCCTCAGCCTCCCGAGTAGCTGGGATTACAGGTGCCCACCACCATGCCTGGCTAATTTTTTGTAGTTTTAGTAGAGACGGGGTTTCAATGTGTTAGCCAGGATGGTCTCATTCTGATCTAGTGATCCACCCACCTCAGACTCCCAAAGTTCTGGGATTACAGGCGTGAGCCACCGCGCCCGGCCTATTTAATTCAATTTTAAAGCCTCTTTATGATTCTGATTGGAATTACCTTTGATTTATAGGTCAATTTGGGAAATTTTAAATTTGGAGAATATTAAGGATTCCATTTGAGAACATGATATATTTTTCCACCTGTTTCACCTTTTTATATCCTATAATAAGATTTTAAAAAATCTTCCTTCTTAAATCATGTGTATCTTCTTTATTTCTAGGGATCTTACAGTTTTGTTAGTATTGTGAATGGAATTTATAATTCTATTTTTTTAACTGGTTATGGCTTTTATAGAGGAAGGATTTATCAAAAAAAATTTTTTTTGATTAAAGCTCATATCTAGAGCCTTTTGGAAAAGTGAGAGGAGATTATCCCATCACATAAAGGCAAGTCTGAGCCAACAAGATCATCAATCAGGATTCAACAGAACTAGTCCCATTTTTTTCTAAATCTCTGTCTCCTGGTGGCTTCCTTACCTGGCTACTCTCTGATTTGGGCACCCATTTTGCAGTTCTTTTCTGTTCTTCCTTAACTAAATTCTACTGGCCCTCTATTCAATGCCTTAGTGCTCATCAGGCTGGTCTGAGAGGATGCCTGCTGCTTCCCAGGGGCTGAGGCCAGCACATCTATGGATCTGTCCTCTCAGACAATACAGTAGACACCACTAAAGCAATCTCCAGCTATAGAGAATAAAACTTTATACGAGCAATATAAAACAAGTAACCATCTGCACTGTGGTCTTAAAAGTTTTATATGCAGTAAAGATTATTCCTAATGAGGAGATAAGAAACCATTACAATCTTGAAGAGCGGACATTTAAATGTAGTTATATTGAGCTAATAAACCTTAAAAATTAACCGACTAAATCTCAAAGCAGGGTTAACCTGCACTGAGTAGGCCAAGCTTAAGTAGCCCACCACTAGTGTTAAACAGGGGAAGTTTTCTTTCTCTTCCCTTGACCCTGGTATCTAATGTGTAGAGATGCTATCTAGCTATCTAGCCATCCTCTGATACACCCTAAGGAGATCCAGTCTCTACCTACCTTCAACACGCCTAGCTAGAGACAGTGAAACCAGTTTTCTATCTGCCTAATAGGCAAATACAAGCATACTTTGCCTATGACATCTCTCTGCCTCCTCTTCCTGCTTTTGTCTAGTCAATCCTTACCTAGAAAACCAGCCCAGATATTCCTATCTGGGTTCAGCCTTGACTTTTTGATTCATTACAGAACCCTCCACTTCTGAATCCATCTCGTCTCTTCCCTTTGTCGCGCTGCCCCTGATCTGCTCATTACCTCCTCTTCTATAATATGACTCCTTCTCAATACAGAATATGTATTGAGGTCTAAGCTCTTGAACTTCATTTGTGATGATAATTCCTTTGTCTACCATGGCTTGACCCCCACTTTTCTGTCTTCTACGGGGCTCCACATAATTTGACAGACAGCATCCAGGGCTCTACCTTCAAACTTGCTTCAGGCGGGTTGTTTGCTGGGCTTGCCAGGACCTTGGCCTCCATATCATTGGAACTCTGAGAGTTACCTCAGTTAGTGCTCACATGGGAAGTAGAATAGGGTCTGTAACAGCATTACTTTCACTTTAAAAATAGAGGAGCTGGGGCTCAAGAGAGGCTTTAATACTTGTCCAACATCACAGAGAAGTGAAACCTACACTTGAACCCAGGTCTCTCGAATAGGTCTCCTGACTGAAAATTCCTTGCTTCCCGTAACTGTTCGTTTCTGCCTCTGAGAATAATTTAATAAAAATATCTGGCCTGTTATTAAACTGTAATCTTCTTGAGGATGGAAGCCAGGTCTTTTTGCCTTTACATTTGTTATCTCCCAAACATCCAATAAGGGCCCAGGTCTTACACAATATTTTTGATAAACAATTCTGTGGAGAGTATACACAAACAGCAGAGTGAAAATGTAAAACCAAAGCATGAATGAAGAAGTACAAACATTAACAACATTTACAGCTGATGGCTTTTCTAGGAACAGCTTTTATAGAAAGTATATATTTGAGAAATTGAATGAATCATGGCATTTTAGAGTATTAGAACCAGATCATAAAAATCTTTATGATCTTCTTATCTAATCCCTCTGAATTGAGAGAATAGCCAACAGTTAGGAGGCAATACAGAATAAAAGAGTCTGAGGAGTAAATCTTTTTTCTTGATCTCAGAAACCCATTATTCAAGGAAGCATTTTTTCTGGTCATATTTTTATTGGGACCAGCATTTCCTAGCATTGTTAAGTTTATATAAGTATATAATATGAGCTATGTTCATCTACTTAAACATCCAGTGAGTCAATAATTATTTTTTCTTTTTAAAGAGGTTGGTCTTGAACTCCAGGGCTCAAGCAATCCTACCACCTGAGCCTCCACAGTTGCTGGGATTACAGGCATAAGCAACAATGCCTGGTCTTCAATAACTTTGAATTTTAAATGCTTAGATCATGTCTTTTAACGTTACCTCTTTGTTTTTTAACTTTCCTTATTCAAAAATAGATTACAAAAGATGTTGCAGGGGCCAGTCATAGTGACTCATGCCTATAATCCCAGTTACTCAGGAGGCTGAGGTGGGAGGATTGCTTGAGGCCAGGAGTTCAAGACCAGCCTGAGCAACATAGTAAGACTCGGTCTCTACTAGAAAAAAAAAAAAAAAAGTTGCCATTTTGCTTCTTGACTCTGTGTATATCAAACAATTACAAACTCTTAAATGCTTACAGGCTCATTCATTTAGAAAACCTCTTACCTTAGACTACCAAAAAGCAACACTGCCTTTAATAATGACCAGAATATAACACAAATGGTTTTATCTGAGATACTATAAAAGTTATCTTCTTTTGAAACTATTTATATCTGCAACCCAAATAATGTTCCCATCACCAAAAAAACTAAACTCTAAAGAATTAGCATATAAGTTGGTTTTCTCTGAGTGATTCCTCTAAGCAGTTTATAAAGTGAGTTAACCTAAGAAAAGTCATTTTCAGTAATCATAGACAATGATGTTGAACAAGAATATATAGAAAAGAAAATTGTGAATTTAAATAAAACCTGAACTACATATAACAGGAATAACAGTTTTTAAACACATTACAGTTGGCTCTCTCCATATCCGGGAGTTCTGTAACTGCAGATGGAAAATACTTGGGAAAAAATACAAATTAAAAAATGTATCACAACTATTTATATAACATGTACATGGTATTCAATATTATAAGTAATCTAGATTGAAAGCATATGGGAGAATGTGTGTAGGTTATATGCAATTATGTCATCTTCTATAAGGGACTTGAGAATCCTGGACTGTGGTATCTTGGAGTGGGTCAGGTAGCTTGTCCTGGAACCAATCCCCCATGGATACCAAGGGATGACCGTAATATGATTTTCTTTTTGCATTTCTTTGCATGACCTTCCTAGCCTGCCAGAATCATCCTTTTTGCCTCAGGAAATTTGGCTTGTGGTAGGAAGAATGTAAAGGAATGAAATGGGTTCCTGCTGGGTTTTTACCTATCAAAGTGGGCTCTTGCAGTCTCCAGTGAAGCAATGGTTTTGAGTAAGAGGAATTTCTCGGTTCCCCCAAAGGACTTAGGATAGCAAAGCTTAGAGAGCTGTGGACTGAGTTTTACAATAAGCCACGGGGAACAAAAATCTAGGCTATGAAAATACAGGAAGACACACCTGCCTAGAGAATTAGTAGCAAGGTTTCTAGGATAGGAGGAAAGAGATTCTAAAAAAGGAAGCATGGAAAAATGGAATGTAGAATTTTAAAAAAACATATAGAATGGAAAGATCTACAAAGCAAAGCCCCTATTCCTTCTCCCCAGCTCCCTACCCCAGGACTAAACCCAAACCACAAATCAGGGCAGGTACTTAGTGAGAATAGGAGATGCCTAAGTTGCAAAATTTAAGCAGGCATCCCCTGTCGGTACTGCAAGCCTGAATGGGAGCTCCTCCTCAAAGTCCGTACCCCAGGTGCCCTGCTAGCCTCATCTACCCAGTCCTGCTACAAAAACAGAGATGTGGTAACAGAAATATCCTAAGTCAAAAGGAAGAATCACACGCCATAGGTTTAGTGTCCTTTCTCAGGCAGATGCGGGGAAACCTGTGAGCTCTTAGGGTAGCACCAAATTCAGGGCACAATGTGGGAGAGAGAAGGCAGTGCCTGCACAGAAGTTTCCGAATGAACTGCCAGGGGGATGAGGAGATGCAGAGAGAATGAAGAATGAACAGAGGCCTGGGGATGGAAAAGAAGACTGTCAAGGGAAAGAGAGAAGACAGGAGGTGATGGGGGGTCTTTAATCGGTAGTAAGTGGGGTAGGTTACTATTAACATATTGAGTGAGGATACATCTAGTGTACAGACACCAGTGCAAGCAAGCCCCTCAAGAAGCTATCGTGAACTAAAAGACAACCCAGGGGCCTATGTGTACAGGTCTGAGACCCAGTCTTCACCAACTACAGGTTGTATAAATGCCATACGCTAAGGTGCCTTGGGGAGAGGGGCAATAAACCAAAGAGTCTGCCCTGGAGGATATTGCGTTTCTTTTTATTGACAAATTTTGTTTTGTGTTGTTTACTTTTCCCTTGAAAAGTACAGGATGTTATATCATAAGCAATAATAAAAGTTATTCAAAACAAAGAAACCCTACATTTCTCTTTATAATGTACTTTGCCTATTTTTGGAGGGTTTATTGTCTTCCAATTACTGAGTTTTGAGAGTTCTGTATATATTTGCACACCAGTTCTTTATTAGTTATGTGATTTTAAAATATTTTCTTCTGCTATATAGCATCTTTTCACTCACTTGAAAGTGTCTTTTGAAGGCCAGAAGTAGCTAAGAAATGCTTGCTTAGCTATCTGAGAAGGCTTCTAAGAAGTATCTATGAAATACCTAAGAAATCTCTGCCTAACCCAAGGTCACAAAGAGTTTTATCCTGTGTTTTCTTTGAGAATTTTTATAGCAGGGAGAGGAGTGACCTCTGAAAACTCAAGGTGCTGAAAATTTTTAAAAGAATTTCTTTTGTAGCCAGTCTGTTACTGCCATGAAATATATTTCAAGGTTTTAGCCTCCCAGTTGGTGCTCTTTGGAATGAAAACAAATTGAAGCATTTGCCCAAGGAAAACAAAATTGACATGTTCAAATAATTTTAAAATTTCTTCTAAAGATTAGAATATATTAATTCAGTTATTATCTTGGACTCTGACTTCAGTACCAATGGATAACTGGAAGTTGAATATACATACTTCAGTAATGGAACTATCACTGAATGTTTTGTTTTGGTTAAAATTTTGGAAAACTCCAGAAAACTCATACTGGATTTAATTCATTCATCCAATATGTTTATGGATACCTACTATGCCAAGCACTGTACGAGAGGCTTTTATCCATTTTCATCTATAGATTTTCTTATTTGATCTTTCTAATAACTATGTGCTTTGGGCAAAAGAAACTTCATTTTTAAAGGTTAAAATTTGTCAAATTCTCACTGTTAGTGAGAGAGAAGCTTCTGAGAATCTATAATCTAGTTTAATAGTCAAGTACCTTGACAACAACAATACCCTAAGATAAATGTCATGATAGACATACGTTAGCCTCTGTGGCTCCCAGAGGGAACCTCTGGGAAGGCTTTTAAAGAATAGAATTTTGACAGGTAAATACTGGGCTTTGATAAGGGGAGGAGGTAGAGGCACATTGGCCAGAGAATGCCTGGTGTGGTCATGGAACAGCAAGTTGCTGTGATTTTTGGTAAGGGGATAGGATGGTAGGAGATGTCAACATGTGACAGGTTTGGGGGCAAGAAGAGATATACTGTAGCAGGCAACAGGGAGTCAGCAAAGGATTTAGACCAGGAGAATGGCTACATCAGAACTGTATTTCAAGAAATATTTTTGCCATCCTTAACTAATTGATGGCAGTCTGTGTAGAAGGAGGAAAGAGATAGGAGGCAGGGAGACTGGGGGAGGCCATCTTGGTAATGTTGGCAGGATGTGGGCAGGACTGGGAACTGACCAGGGGAAAGGGAAAATTTCACTTTTCATCCAAAATGTTCTCTCCTAAGCTCTTTTTGTACTCTATCCTTGGGAAATAATGTAGAATCAGCTAACTGCCTGATTTGAAAGGATTTTTTAAAAATTTTTTGATTGATTGGCTTGTTCTTTATTTGACAACTAAAAAGGGCCTCTTTTTGTGCAGCAGAAAGATATAACCCAAGACGCTCCAGGAAAGTCAACTGAGTTATGGTGTAAAGAAAGGATGTGAGGGATGAGGGAAGCCAATTACTCCTCACTCAGGTACTGGAAAATAAAGAATGAACACAGAACACTACTGATCAGTAGGAGATCTGGAAAGGATGAGATCAATTGAATTTGATTGGATGGGGGTGCTTAATGATGACTCCCCAATTTTAAAAGCAAGTGGCTAGAAAAATGGTGGTCTTTCTGTGGGAAATAACACAATGATTTAGGAAGAGAGATAATGTGCTTATTTTAAATAGGTTGAATTGGAAGACATTCCTATTCAAAAGATAGTCCAAATGATAGGACTTTCATGAGGAAATATCCAAAAGCTATTCATAGGCCAGAGATAGTGTTCATAAAAGAAGAAAGGGCTGAAAATAATAGTCAAAAGTTGTCCACATGTAGATAAAGCCATGTGTGGTTGTCTGTGCTGAGGGATAACATGGTGACAAATAGATGGTGACTAAGGGCAGACTTTTGAGGAAATTCAGCAGGAGAAGAAGACCCATCCAGAGAGACAGAAAGGACATAAGGCAAGAGACGCAGAATATGTAGAACTTCAGGGGTAAATAGAAGACAGGCAGAATTGGTAAAATACAGCAGACCTGTCAGTGAGCATGTGGATGCAGGGGCTGTGTTTGGTGATAAAGGATCAATTCTTCTGGGCAGGCTTTCCACTTTCTCCCTCCTGCCCCACTCCAGGCCATCTGGGTCTTTACTTTCTCTCTTGTTGCCTAACCTGAGCAGAGACAGCACTGATAATGGGTTAGCCAGCAGTTTACCCTTTGCATCAAATGTTCTCTAAAAGCAAGGACTGTGGGGCCTCATCCCGCAAGGTGATACAGGATGGGAATTCGGGGAAAAATAAACATAATCCCTGATGGAGCAGTGTCAGGGGAGTCCAACTGTAAGGTATTATGGAACAGGAAGATGGTAGGAAATGAAAGAAGCACCTGATTATAGAAGGCAGGCAGGGAGTTATGAGAAGATTCCATTGAGAGAGAAACAGAAAGAATAAAATGTTTAATTATATGGTAAGAGAGAGTTGTCTACGTCCCTAAACTGCAGTGAAAGCCAACGGAAAGGAGGGGATGACGATGCAGGAAGAGGCGATGGTTAACTACTGATGGAGTGATTCTGAGAAGGGACTGGTAAACACAAGGGTGGGGTTAACCTCTGACTGACGGCAGGGTATGACAGAAGGTGCAGAGAAATGTAGAGGTGAGAGGTAGGCATAGTGAATGGAATGGACTATGAAAAAAGGAAGCCATGGCTTAATGGGAAACAAACAAGAAATCCCCCCAACCTGGAAGTTCTGATACTGCCATTTTATCAGTTGTGTGACCTGTGGTAAGTGACTTAACATTTTTTAAATGCCTCAACTTCCCTTTTGGTAAAAATGGGAGCACTAACTTCCAACTCCAAAACCAGGCGCCATTGTCCCACTTACTTGCAAGTGCCCTCTTAGATGTTTCTCTGTTTCTGTTTTAACGTTTCCTTTTCTGGGTAGAGGAGCTGGAAGATGGGCTGGATCTTATTAGCAAAGCAGGAGGTTGGGTCATCTGAGTACGGAGACAGTGATGCCATAAGCCTGAGAGATCACGAAGAGGTTTTAGCAGTGCTGGGCATAAGTTAGAGAAATTAACACAACGTGAATAAAGATTTGCAGGCACCAGTGAGGACCCAAGGGAGATTAGAGGGCAGGGAGGCCTGATAGAAGAGGAATCAGGCCCCTAGCTGAAGAAGTTTTGGGGAGGTGTGCTACAAACTTCGGTTTATTTTATTTATTTCTGAGACAGGGTCTCGCTCTGTCACCCAGGCTGGAGTGTAGACGCCTGATCTTGGCTCATTGCATCCTCGACCTCCCAGGCTCAAGCGATCCTCCCACCTCAGCCTCCGGAGTAGCTGGGACCACAGGCCCGCATCACCATGCCCGAATAATTTTTGTATATTTAGTAGAGACGCGTTTTCACTATGTTGTCCAGGCTGGTCTCGAACTCCTGGGCTCAAGCGATCCTCCCGCCTCGGCCTCCCAAAGTGCTGGGATTACAGGCATTAGCCACCGCGCCCGGAACAAGCTTCGTGTCTGAACCTGGCTCACATCTCGGGAGGCTTGGGGATGGGCTTCAGCGAGTTCGGGGGCCCCGGAAATCGCCCAGATGCATTAATTTCCACAAGACTTGCAACGAGTTCTCAACACAACGGTTAGGAACCAGTAATCAGAGCTTGGTAAGCCCTCCGGGAACGCGAGCCGCCTCCCAGCCTTTCGCCCTGACGCGCTCTAGCAGTGCTGCAGAAACTTCAGGAACTTCGTTTTCATCTCTTCCCCGACGTACGACCTCGGGCTTTTTCTTTTTGTAAACTGCTGAGTGTGGAGAGGCACCGCCCTTCCGCGCCCAGCCGCGGGGCCGCCCCTGCCTCCTCCCGGTGATCCTTCCCGGACGGCGCTGGAAGCCCTGGCGGCGGCGGCCCATGGGGCCCTTGGCGCTGCCCGCCTGGCTGCAGCCCAGGTAGGGCGCTCGGCCGAATCCCGAGGGGAGGGGGCCCGGGTGGAAGGTCTGGGGGCGGGAGCTCCCCTCTGCGGCGGGCGGGCGGGCGGCACCGACCAGGAAGGCACAGCGCTACCGTGCCCAGGCACCCCTTGGAGCTCGTGCAGGTATTTGCTTACTTACCCCTCTTGACCACCCTAGGAAGCAGGCTCTGTTATTTTCTCCATTTTACAGATGAAGAAATGGGAAGGACAGGCTGCATGGCTACCCCTGCCCTTGTGAGCCCTCTGCCAGTACTTCCCTCCCCCACCAGGGGCCCTTCTCTTGACTTTCTCAGATGCAGAGTTGCGGGTGATTTTTAGATCTAACAGCCCTGGAAACACCTATCACACGTATGGATTTCAGAGCCCTGTTTGGGGGGGGGGAACAGATTCAGTCATATAGCGGTAGGGCCTGGGGGGTGTATATGTTTAACGCACAAACCAGGTGATCCTGATACAAGCTGAAGGAGCATGTCCTCTTCCCAAACTCTTTAGCAGATCCTGCCTTATGGGGGGTGTCCCCAGATAAAATCATTCTGTCTCCCAGCTTATTTTCCTTGTTTCTCGGAGGTTTTGCATCTCCAAGGAGGAGTAAATCTTGACAACACTGGCAGGGCCACTCCCGTCACTCTTCTGAACACCCAGGGAACATTTCAAACAGTGCTTTTTCCTAACTCCCTCAAACCATGTATCTGTCAATCTTCTCTTAGTCATCTCCCCAGCAACTCACAACACATTGTTAAACCCAGCTTGACTTCCCTTTTCTGGTATGAGCAACTAAATTGCTTTCTATGTGTATCTGATGAAGGAAACTATCTACCCTTGCAAAATATTAATAGGCAGTGGCAAGATGTTAATACTAACCCCAATCACATAATGTGTTCAAAAGTCAGGTGTGTCTAGTTACTGAATTATCCAACATTTGGATTGCTCCCATCCCTACCCCCCTTCAGAACTAAAACACTTGTGTCTCAAGTTTCGCACTTAGCAAGCTGAGCTACTGGAACACATAGTGACACGTCAACCCCTCTGCACACATGGATTTTTTGTTGTTGTTTTATTTTTTATTTATTTTTGAGACAGAGTTTTGATCTGTCGCCCAGGCTGGAGTGCAGTGGCACTATCTTGGCTCACTGCAGCCTCTGCCTCCCGGGTTCAAGTGATTGTCTTGCCTCAGCCTCCTGAGTAGCTAGGTAGCTGGGATTACAGGCATATGCCACCACATCCGGCTTTTTAATTTTTTTATTTTTGTAGATATGAGTTTTTGCCACGTTGGCCAGGCTGGTCTTGAACTTCTGGCCTCAAGTGATCCAACCCGCCTTGGCCTGCCAAAGTGTTGGGATTATATGCGTGAGCCACTGCACCCAACCGGTTTTTTTTTTTTTTTTTAAAGAATATTCAAAGCCGCCTTCGCAGTGGTTTCTTTTATTCCTTGGTGAGCAGCAAGGTTAGAACTTTATCAAAGATGAAAGCAGATTTTGAAAAAGCACTATATTTGGTTTTAAGCAAACTCACTTTACAGATGGTCCATGACTCACATTTTTTTAAACTTTGTGATGGTGTGAAAATGATATGTATTCATTAGAAACCGTACTTCAAATTTTGATTTTTAATCTTTCCCCAGGCTAGCGATGTGCAGGTATGATACTCTTTCATGATGCTGGGCCGCAGCATCGGGCCACAGCTCCCAGTTGGCCGCATGATCAGGAAGGTAAACAAGCAGTACTCCACAGTGCACTGCGTTGCCAGATGATTCCGCCCAATTGTAAACTAATGTAGGTGTTCTGAGCAAGTTTAAGGTACACTAGGCTAAGCTGTGATGTTCTGTAGGTCAGCTGTATTACATGCATTTTCAACTTATTATATTTTCAGTTTACGATATTTTCAGCTGATGGGGTGTATCAGGACGTAACTTCATCGTAAGTGAAGAAGCATCTGTACTTACTTTAGCAGGTAGTGTAGGCTATGGCTCCCTTCAAAATCTGATATGTACTTGGGGGTAACCAGATAAAAGACTGATATGGAACAGTTTTCTTTTGCTTTCTCAGGTTGGCCAGTACATTAAAGGACATGTGTACAGTATGAAAGGATGATTATAAAAGAAGTGTTTAATGGTATTTTCCTGTATTTCTAGGTATAGGAAGAATGCCTATCTTTTCATCTATTACTTAATCCAGTTCTGTGGCCACTCTTGGATATTTACAAATATGACAGTCAGATTCTTTTCATTTGGAAAAGGTAAAACTCCAAAACAGTTTTTTTATTTTTAACTTTTAATCCTTGTTTTCGCCTCATCCTGCTTAAATTTCTATACATCTCAACCTAATATCCTTCTCTAAAATTTGTATTTTTCAGCAACCATGTTTATTGCAAAACCTTCTGGGAGAAGGGGAAGGTGGGATAAGTAAGGGAAAGGGATTTGGCTTCCCTCTGAGTAGGCAGTTTGCCTGAAAACAGAGATGGATGGCACTGGGGTGGTATCATTTCATTGTTCCTTTTCCATTCTGCACCAAACCTTAGCAGATTTCTTGTGTTTTGAGGAAATCTCAGCATAACATTTTATGCAGAGAAATCAGGAATGAATCAAATTCTTCCAGTGTTTGTATTATTCCCCAGGTTTGAGGTAACTGGAGACTACTAGTAAGTGAAATACAAATTTTATATTCCCCAGGCCTCTATTTGGTCCCTTGAAGAAGTAATATGTAAATGACACACTCTGTAGATGTGTACCACTTATATAGTAGTCAGCATTAATGGTTCAAGTCATAAACTTCCTCTAGTTTCCTGAAAAGTAAAGTCACTGTTGGGTGACTAAATGACTATCAAAATAACATTCTCTTTATGTTCCATCCGCACATGGGTAAGTGTCATCACAGTTTACAACTGTTGAGTGACTTGACAATCTAAGCAACTGCTGGCTTCAGCTAAAAACAAATGTTTAGAATGTAGCTGGGAAAAGTCATGTTGTGCTCATCATTTCAGACGTGTGTATCATAAGAAGTTATTCTACTTGCAAGGTCCCATAGCTATTTTATGTTACTTTTTCTTACTGAAAATCTCCAGATATGTTCTCACCTTTGTTAAGGCCCTCCAAAGATATAACCTAAAGCTTGAGTTTCAACTACAAATGTTGAGAGTTTTCAAGCAGAGGAAAACACAGGTGATGGGAAAACTTCTTTTATATTTTTATTAAAACTTCTTTTATATTTTTATTAAAAAGCCATCACTTCTGGCCCTTTGAGGTTTGCTGAGGCGGTGTAGGCATGTGACATGTCATTTGCCACACAAGCCATGGACTCTCTTATGCTGCCTAGTCTTTCCAGTGAGAAAAGTTGCCTCAGCGAGTATTTCTTTTTCTTTTCTTTCTTTTTTTTTTTTTTTTTTTTTTGAGATGGAGTTTCCCTCTTGTCATCCAGGCTGGAGTGCAATGGTATGATGTCACCTCACTGCAACCTGTCTCCCAGGTTCAAGTAATTCTCCTGCTTCAGTTTTCTGAGTAGCTGGGATTACAGGTGCCCGCCACCATGCCCGGCTAATTTTTGTATTTTCAGTAGACACGGGGTTTCACCACGTTAGCCAAGCTGGTATTGAACTCCTGACCTCAGGTGATCCGCCACCTCGGCCTCCCAGAGTGCTGGGATTATGGGTGTGAGCCACTGTGCCTGGCTCGGCGCATTTCTTTCTCAATTATTACCCTGCCATTATAATTGTAGAAGCTACTTATTATTAAAGAAACACAACTGATTCATTCAGGAGACGGACTGAAAACAACCAAGTGTGGATTCAGTACAATTTTTGAATCAATGTATAAATTACATAAGTAGCTCAACAGAAACCTGAAACCCGGAACGTGTTATACCTGCTACCTTCTTCCTTCACAGAGCTGTGTAATTCATAATGCTTTGGTACAGTGAATGCAGGGCAGTGGATAAGAGCATGGACTGTGTGCTTTAGGAACCACCTCTGAAATGGGGATGATGATAATAGTGTCCATCTCGTGGGGCTGCTGAGAAGAGAAATCCTTAGTGCTCAATAAATTATCAATGTGTGAATTACCACTGGGCAGTAAAGAGAGCAAAATCTTCCCTACAAGTTTCTAAACATGGCAGGATTTCATTTTAAAACTTAAAGCAACACATTTATCCTATGTAGAGGAACATTTGTTTCCCTTCCATTTCAGCTCCCTCTAAGTGCACAGCATTTCATTTGAACCCTCTGCAATGCAGACCCCAAAAGTCCTGATCGGAGGCCCAAGTTCCAGTGTTTAACAAAATCCAGAAAAGCACTAACCAAATATGTATAGAAACAAAATCCTAGATACATATGTTATTTGATATCATGGCATTATTAGCGTCATTTCCATAAAGTTTCTGTGAAATCATATTTTTTCTCATTTTTGTCATTTCCTTGTCAGTGGAGGAACTGTGAGCACAGTGTCTTTAACAAGTTTGCTTCTATCTACACTTGAGGTGGTCTAGATTCTAGGAGGTTACTCTTATGTGGGAATTGCTTTATAATCTTAGAAGTGGGGAATAAATGCTACATGTACGTTTGCCCATGAAATCTTTCTCAAGTTTCTACTTCTTTTGTAACAGAAGCAATTAAAATACACTACAGTATGGGGTGCTTTTTTTGTTTGCATTGTATTCTTAATAATTTAGTAGCTACTTAAGGAATTTTTCACATATACAATGAAAAAGGAAGTGAATACTCTCCATTTGATTTCAAAGTGCTGCATAAATTTGGGTTATAATCCAGTTTTTACTTACTATATCTGCATTTTTAACCCATGGGACACAGATTCAATGGTTGACACTTTTTATGCTATTGGACTTGTGATGCGACTTTGCCAGTCTGTTTCTCTCCTGGAATTGCTGCACATATATGTTGGCATTGAGTCAAACCATCTTCTCCCAAGGTTTTTGCAGGTAGGTTTGAATCACATTATTATTATAGAATCTGTTTCATATTTACATTTTTTCTATGTACAGCTTCTCCTGACTTTTTGGCAGGTAGAAAGCCAACCCTTGTCTTAGGTCACCAATAAGGAGAATTACTTTCATGGAAGGACAACCTTATTCTAAAACTGCACAATTAGAACAACCGGTTGGAAACATTCAGGGCAGTGATGCTTGCTGATCTTGCAGCACTGCATTGGTCCTATCCTGGAAGGAGATTTCATAGCCACTTGCTACTCTCACCATATCACTGCCTGGAGTAGTAGAAGACAATGATAAGGCATAGGATTGGAGACTTGGGTTTGAGGCCTGGCTATTCTGCTTACCACTATGGGATCATACCACCCACAACCATTGGGCTGTTGAGGGAAAGGACACCACAAATAATACCTGGCACACAGTAGATGATTAAAAAACAAAAAGCTTCCTTCATCTACATCCAGAGAATAGAGTACTCCTAGGCCATTCTTGCTCATTCCCTCTTTTTTACTAAACATCAATGGAAAGGGGAGATCCTTTGTATTTATCTAATACAGCATCTAAGCGTAGACTTGGGGAACACACAGACCTGGATTCAAATCCCAGTTCTACTTTGCACTAGTTGTATACCTTTAAACAAGTCATTTAATCATTCTGAACTTCATTTTCTCATGTGATATGAAAATAACATGTATCTTATGAAGTAACTGAGAAAATGGATAAGTTCCTGGTACTTAGTTAAGAATACAATACTTGGTAGCTATTACTACTATTTTCTTAACTATTCTTTGTTCCCTCTTCCATGCCTCTAGCCCTAGATTACCATGTTCTTTGTAAAGGCAGGTTGAAGGAAGACGGGAAATTTACTAGTAGTGACTCCATGTAGAAAATCATTGCTGGATAAAGGCAAAAAAAAAAAATAAAAATAAATATTTTCTGTAGATTTTATATAGTTCATATAGTTGTCCCTTTCTTATGGGACGGTAAAGGTCAGGCAACTATAAGAACATGAGTTTAAAGTCTACAGAAATAGGTATCTACATGAGTATAATTTTAGGTATCCTCAAAATAAATTTGAAAAATTGATCATTTTGACAATTTCACATTGTAAAACTAATTAAAATATGTCAGAATTTTATTGTGTTGCCAGCACCTAGCAAAGTGCTTAGAATGTAAATGTACACTTTAAATTTTTGTTAAATGAAAGAGTGGCATAGATCCTTTTATTAAAATTTGTCTAAAATATCATGAAAGCTTAAAAGATATAAATAGTGTAATCCTAAGGAGGCTTTTAACAACTGAGCATTACAAGTTTATGGAATATTTTAAATTTTACTTATTAAATAAGTGTAGAGAAATAGTATCCATCAGGATAAAGACATTAAAAAATGTTGAAATATCAAATGTAAAATAAAAATTAGGGTAATGGTGTATAAACTAATAACATAGTAGTCAGTTAATTAGCTAAGACCTAGATGGAATTCCCTTTAACATAGTTCCGTACAAAATCAACGGGGATACAGATCTGTCCCAACAGCAACATAGTATCTGGGAGCATGATTTATTGGTGTTTATTACTTATTTACAATGTGGTGTACTTCGAAACAACCAAAATACATATAGTAACAGCATCCCATAATGCTAATCTTGGAAAATAAAATTAACAACTAACATTAAATAAAAGTTGTATTCTATCATCTGGAATGATTTTGCTTGGAGTATGACTAAATTCATCTAAAATCTCAGTTATGTTTTCTATTGGTATTTTTTTAAAGGACTTTTTACGTTTTTAGGCTAAGTGGCTACTACTAGTTTCATGGTAAACATTTTCAAAATTAAGAGTAGTGTTATTTTAGTTATTGCCGGTGTAGAGAATGCACCTAGAGGGAATAGATAATTTTGTAAGGAAGAAAACTCACTGAGCAGCTTGAATGTGCCTAGAAAATGTGCACATATGTACTTTACAAAATTAGACTTGTTTAGTAATAGAAATTATTATATAACTTAGAAATCTGATTTCTTGGAGTTCCAGGAATTCCAGAATATACACCTGATTTTAATCACTGCTAATTAAAACTTTAAGGGCTTATAGAAATATAACTGTAACCAAAGAACCAAATCTTGGTTTGGCAATTCAAACATAGTGGCAAATATAAATTGACACCTTTTATTCAAAGGCGAGTTTGCAAAGTCTGATGTTAGCAGAGTGCAAATGATTTTTAAGTCTTCAGTTACTGGGAGAGATAAGTCAGAGATCACTGTGTTAGGGAAGAAAATTATTCTTATCCTGAGTATTATCAATTTTTGTTGTGGTTGTTGGGCTTCCTCTTTTTATCTCCTTTGAGATTTTATTTGGCCCCTATTTCTTTTATTAATAATTTATCATCCTTTTTGTGGTTCCCACAATGGAAATGGTGTTGGATAAAGGTTCAGAAACATGCCATTGTGCCCAAAGTTTCATTTTCTACCTCCTTCTTATATTAGAGTTATGCAGACAATTAGAATTCCCTCATTATGGGATGGCACTGAGGCCCCTGCTTTAAAATAATGAAACAAAACTCTCCGATTGTGTAATCATTCTTGGTTTTCCTGTTTCCCCATTTTTAAATGAAGAAACTGTAGTTAAGAGAGTGGCTGCTTTTAAGTAAGCTGAAAAACCATGTCTATACAGTTGTCATGTGATTTTGATATTACCGTCAAGAGATTGTTAAGTGGGCCGGGCGCAGTGGCTCAAGTCTGTAATCCCAGCACTTTGGGAGGCCGAGGCAGTTGGATCACGAGGTCAAGAGATTGAGATCATCCTGGCCGACATGGTGAAACCCCATCTCTACTAAAAATACAAAAAATATTAGCTGGACATGGTGGTGCGTGCCTGTAATCCCAGCTACTGGGGAGGCTGAGGCAGGAGAATCGGTTGAACCCTGGAGGCGGAAGTTGCATTGAGCCGAGATCTTGCCACTGCACTCTAGCCTGGGCTGCAGAGCAAGACTCCGTCCCAAAAAAAAAGAAAAAAAAAGATTGTTAAGTGACAACTGAATTCTTCTTGGGGGGAACTAGTCCTCCAAAATATCTAGAGAAATAATTCCAACCAACAGTAGGAACTGATTACCTAGTTGAGCAATTAGCATTACAGGTATCAAGTAGTGGTGGTGTGTCCACAGGGGATAGGTTTGTTTTTATACTGTGTTTCTGTTTCTTGTGCTTTTGTTTCCTGTGCATTTATTTTTTTATTTTTTTTATTTTTTTTTATTATACCTTAAGTTCTAGGGTACATGTGCACAATGTGCAGTTTTGTTACATATGTATACATGTGCCATGTTGGTGTGCTGCATCCATTAACTCGTCGTTTACATTAGGTATATCTACTAATGCTATTCCTCCCCACTCCCCGCACCCCACAACAGGCCCCGGTGTGTGATGTTCCCCATCCTGTGTTCCAGCGATCTCATTGTTCACTTCTCACCTATGAGTGAGAACATGTGGTGTTCAGTTTTCTATCCTTGCAATAGTTCGCTTAGAATGAGCGTTTACAGCTTCATCCATGTCCCTACAAAGGACATGAACTCATCCTTTTTTATGGCTGCATAGTATTCCATGGTGTGTATGTGCCACATTTTCTTAATCCAGTCTGTCATTGATGGGCATTTGGGTTGGTTCCAAGTCTTTGCTATTGTGAATAGTGCCTCAACAAACATACGTGTGCATGTGTCTTTATAGCAGCATGATTTATAATCCTTTGGATATATACCCAGTAATGGGATTGCTGCGTCAAGTGGTATTTCTAGTTCTAGATCCTTGAAGAATCACCACACTGTCTTCCACAATGGTTGAACTAGTTTACAGTCCTACCAACAGTGTAAAAGTGTTCCTATTTCTCCACATCCTCTCCAGCACCTGTTGTTTCCTGACTTTAATGATTGCCATTCTAACTGGTGTGAGATGGCATCTCATTGTGGTTTTGATTTTCATTTCTCTGATGGCCAGTGATGATGAGCATTTTTTCATGTGTCTTTTGGCTACATAAATGTGTTCTTTTGAGAAGTGTCCATTCATATCCTTTGCCCACTTTTCGATGGGGTTGTTTGATTTTTTCTTGTAAATTTGTTCTTTGTAGGTTCTGGATATTGGCCCTTTGTCAGATGCGTAGATTGTAAAAATTTTCTCCCATTCTGTAGGTTGCGTGTTCACTCTGTTTCTTTTGCTGTAGAGAAGCTCTTTAGTTTAATTAGATCTCATTTGTCAATTTTGGCTTTTGTTGCCATTGCTTTTGGTGTTTTAGTCATGAAGTCCTTGCCCATGCCTATGTCCTGAGTGGTATTGCCTAGGTGTTCTTCTAGGGTTTTTATGGTTTTAGGTGTAACATTTAAGTCTTTAATCCATCTTGAATTAATTTTTGTATAAGGTGTAAGGAAGGGATCCAGTTTCAGCTTTCTACATATGACTAGCCAGTTTACCCAGCACCATTTATTAAATAGGGAATCCTTTCCCAATTTCTTGTTTTTGTCAGGCTTGTCAAAGATCAGATGGCTGTAGATGTGTGGTATTATTTCTGAGGGCTCTGTTCTGTTCCATTTGTCTGTATCTCTGTTTTGGTACCAACCATGCTGTTTTGGTTACTGTAGCCTTGTAGTATAGTTTGAAGTCAGGTAGCATGATGCCTCCAGCTTTGTTCTTTTGGCTTAGGATTGTCTTGGTAATGTGGGCTCTTTTTTGGTCCCATGTGAACTTTAAAGTAGTTTTTTCCAATTCTGTGAAGAAAGTCATTGGTAGCTTGATGGTGATGGCATTGAATCTATAAATTACCTTGGGTAGTATGGCCATTTTCATGATTTTTCATGAATCATTTTCATGATTCTTCCTATCCATGAGCATGGAATGTTCTTTCATTTGTTTGTGTCCTCTTTTATTTCATTGAGCAGTGGTTTGTAGTCCTCCTTGAAGAGGTCCTTCACATCCCTTGTAAGTTGGATTCCTAGGTATTTTTTCTCTTTGAAGCAATTGTGAATGGGATTTCACTCATGATTTGGCTCTGTTTGTCTGTTATTGGTGTATAGGACTGCTTGTGATTTTTGCACATTTATTTTGTATCCTGAGACTTTGCTGAAGTTGCTTATCAGCTTAAGGAGATTTTGGGCTGAGACAATGGGGTTTTCTAAATATACAATCATGTCATCTGCAAACAGGGACAATTTGACTTCCTCTTTTCCTAATTGAATACCCTTTATTTCTTTCTCCTGCCTGATTGCCCTGGCCAGAACTTCCAACACTGTGTTGAATAGGAGTGGTGAGAGAGGGCATTCCTGTCTTGTGCCAGTTTTCCAAGGGAATGCTTCCAGTTTTTGCCCATTCAGTATGATATTGGCTGTGGGTTTGTCATAAATAGCTCTTATTATTTTGAGATACGTCTTAGTATTTTGAGGTACATCAATATCTAGCTTATGGAGAGTTTTTAGCATGAAGGGCTGTTGAATTTTGTCAATGGCCTTTTCTGCATCTATTGAGATAATCATGTGGTTTTTGTCTTTGGTTCTGTTTATATGATGGATTCCATTTATTGATTTGCATATGTTGAACCAGCCTTGCATCCCAGGGATGAAGCCCACTTGATCATGGTGGATAAGCTTTTTGATGTGCTGCTGGATTCGGTTTGCCCTGTGCATTTTAAAATGTTTTACATGCACATCTTTATTTTGACACCTAGGGAAAAACCGTTACGAATTTCTAAAATTACATACGAAAGGAAAGGAAAAAAACGATTGACCAAAAGACAATAATCACTTAACTGACATATATTTTATTTTTTTATACACTTAGGGAAAAAGGGCAAACCCATAGTGTAGCTATTTATAGACTTCCAATTTTTGAAATAATTACATGACAATAAAAATCATGTAAGAAAATATAGTAAACTTTGATACTTACTTTTTAAAATGAAGCATAAAGGAAATTATAATATAAATGAAAACTAGGTATCTCCCTTCTCCAATCCCCTCCTCCCAAATTAGCTTGCATACTTTATTAGCTTAGTAAAAAATACTGAATTGGAAAAGTAGTTGATTTCAGTAAACTTAATCAAAACAACTTGACTTTTATAGTACAGAATCACTATCAACCCTGAAATGTTGATTTTGAGGGGCTTTGTTCAGTTTGCTTGTACAGAAGCCTGAGAAGGAGATTTTTATTTATACTGCTTTAGGATGTTTCAACTCAAGAAGAGGGGAAAATAGCCAACACTAACCTTTGTGTCATAACATTAGACTGATATCCCCTATAGGAAACCCTTAATGGATTACTCCATCACTTTTTGAGAAATGCTTTACATGCAAATATTTCATTTATAATTGAATTAAAATGATTCAATTACACATCCTTCCCTCTGTGTCATAATAAACACTCCTGCAGTATTAATTTTACACATTTTTACTCAATTTTTAAAATTTCTTAACCAAAACACTAAAAACGAATACTCCTAAATTATTGTGCTTACAGAGATTCCATTTATGAGCCCAAATCACATAAACTGTTTCTGTATTTGCCAGTAACACTTCTATTTCTGATCAGGGCAAGCAGGGATCTGTTTGTCAAAAATCCCTCTAAAGATTTCACAGTCACATACTCTTAAGAGAACAAATATGAAGGAATTCCCAAAGGAAAGTATCTTTAACCCTTTTAGGCAAAAAGCCAGATTTTACCCTAATTTCTTTTTAGCTGTGAAGCAGGTGCTTATTTGTGTTGCTAGACTAAATAATCTGACTTTCCTTTAAAATCACATAGATTTTTCTCACCAGTTTTGAGCTTGGAATAGGCTTATATTGTTAGAGAAGAAACTACCAAAGATAGTGTTGAGTTGTAACATTCTCCAAATTTGGAAGCCTCCTGAGAGTGAATTACATGTCCAATTCACTCTGTAGGTAAGATTTTAGATTTTTCCTCTGTTTTTCACATTTGATCCATGTAGTTCTTAAGTGTGATAAGTACAAAGCTATATTCCTAGCATAATTTTACAGATGCTGAGATTGAATTTTTTAAATTCACAGTCATTATCTACATAGAAAAATGTTTTCCTGTAAATACACTGTAAATCACTACATTAAAGTATATTTAAATATTCATTTTCCTAATCATAGCTTACATTTATTTGGGCTTTTATGTGTGTCAAACACTTTTCTTAGTTCTTTACATGTATTAACTTATTTAATCTTTACAACAACCTTTTCCTGTATATAATAATTACTATGTAACAACAGATGGTAATTATTATCTCTACTATAATTACTTAACACAGAAGTAAATTATGCAAGGTCACATAGGTTTTGAATATTATAGCAGACATTTAAGCTATTTGGCTCTTGAGCTCTCAACTATTATGCTACATTTGTTTAGTGTTTCTCCAAGTATAATATAAATACCATGAAGGCAGGGGCTTGGTCTTGTTCACAGCTGTATCCCCTTGGACGCAGAACAGTGCACTCAATAATTATCTATTGAATGATGAATAAATAAAGAAACAAATACAATGATTTAAATGCGTTTGTCCTACAGAAGAATGTAATTGGTAGTTTTTGAATATATAAAGATAGATTTCTGAAGTTCTCAGAAAAGTTCAGAGGATTGAGAGTTTAGATTTTCATTTGAGTAAAATAGTGGTCTTTGAGACTAAAACTAATTTTAAGATTCTCGAAATTCTCCCTGTAGTTGAAGTATCATTTTACCCTCCCATAGCTTATAAATCAAGTGCTACCTGCCATTTGTAAAGTAACAACTTAGTTTCAATTATTGCTCAACCTAGAGTTGAGGATTCCCAAATAGAACTTTAAAATGCCCAGCATTTTTATTACATAGTTATCACACTTTTGAGTAGATGACATTATCACCATGTTTAATTTAACCCAAGTTGTAGGATATTTACTATACCTTTTACTCTACCTATTTGAGTTGTACTAAACGAGATCATTCTCTAGTAATTAGTCATATTTTCATAGGATTTGTTAAAAATTACAAAAGGCTAAATTCTTCCAAGTGTCAAGCTCTAAATAACTGGCCAAATGGTCATATTAAAGAAGACTGATAAATTTTAAAAGCCTTTTCTTCAAAATTGTTTTGGTGTTAAGAAAATCAAGGAGGCTCTTGTTTTAAGGCTTAATTTTTAAGGAGAAGCTTTTTTAAAGAATAGGCGATAACTTGGATACTAGGTGATGGAGTAACTCATATCAAGTAACAATGGTGAAAGAGTCTTAGTATTTCAGGAATTTGAAGTTGTATTGTCTAGATGTTGATTCTAGACTTGTAAGTAAGTCACTTTCAGTTGGTAAAATGCATGTCTTTTGTAAAATGCATATAACAATAATAGCACCTACTTCTTAGGGTCATTATGGAGATAAAGTGAGATGGTGTATATTTGGAACCTGGCACAAACTAAACAATAAAAGCTTTATTTCAATTTAAGAACATCTCTGCCTAAATTTCCCCATTGTATTGCCATTGAATGGTCAAGTTAGAGTTAAATAACCATCAGATGATTTGTTAACTAATTACATTGACACCGAATATAGAAGGAGTCTTCATTTGTGTGTGTATGTGTGTTGTGGTTTGGTTTGGGGGGGCCATCCTGTTGCTGCTTTCTGTGCAGCTGGGATTTTATTGCTACCTTGCCACAGTGAAGTGATGATTTTCAATAGGGTGAGTTTCATCATGCAGCTCCAGTCTCTCCCTTTTAGGAGATTTTCCCCTCTGTCCTCTTCAATTAAGGGGTGACCTGACATCACGGATAGCTTACAACTCTGGAAACCAGGAGACTTCAGATATATATATATATGTTTCCAGGTCTGTTCCCATATTCCTTATTTCTAAAAAGGTGGGGCTGGCTAGTATCAGAATGTTTTATTTAGAGGAGACCCTAGAGATCATCTTATTGAGAGGTGTCTAAGATTTTTCAGTAGTCAGCCATGTAATTAGAAATCTGTATTTTATTCATGTATCCATTCATGTATGTGTATCTCCTGAGATTTCTAGCAAAAACTAGGTTTTCCTAATTACCAAGCACTGATCAAATATAAGAGAGGTAGAGCCTAAGAACTTGTTTGCTGCTATGATTGTGTATCTGAAGGCTGAGAGGTGTCATGACATCAAGGTTGGATTGTTCAGTAATTATAATTGCAGTTCAGTAGAATTTATTATAGAAACTAAATCAATAGAGTATTATATTATAAAGAAAGGATGAAAAAAGAAAAAACAGCTATGTAGATGGCTTCCATAGTTTGACTAAGGTTTGAATCATATCTAATTTCCCTTAGCCAAGCATAGACCCTCTTGACTCACCACTGTAGTCGTGTCATAAACATGCTGATATAGCTTATACACGTGGATTTCTGATCATGTGGCCCGCTGTTGGCAAATCTTGGATTTCTATGCACTAGGTGATTTTCCAGGACTAGCAGCCTATAAATGCTAAGTCACAGGTTATCCCAGTCTTTTCTCCTTGATCCACTTTAAAAATAAAGAAAAATATAAATCATTCCCCTCTTTACTGCGAATTTGACTCTTCAATCTTAAGTATATTTTCCTTTGACCATTAAGAGCAAGGAAAAAATTCTATTAAAAACACACAAAATACAAAATGTACAGGATATGTTAATATAATGTAAGAAGGCACTTTATATTTAGGTTGGAAAAAAGGAATGTATTTTTTTATTTTCTGAGGCTAGTAATTGGGGCAAAGCCAAAAATGTGTGAAGTCTCAATGATCTGTAAATGCTGACTTGGAATATATTGAATTCTTTTCATTTTCCACTAGCTTATAAGGGTTAGGATTATATTACTCCCCTACTGAAAAAAAAAAAAAAAAAAAAAAGCTACAATAGTTTCTCTATTGGATGGAATTGAAATTTCTCAGCCTGTCATTCAAAACCCTTCATAACCCAGCTCCAAACATGTTTTCAATTTCATCTCCTTTTATTCCCTTGTATGCACCCTCCCCTCTAGCCCCCCAGTGGTTCACATTACTCCCCTGGGCACCCTACATTTTCACACCTATGCCTCTTTGCTCAGGCTACTGCCTTTGCCTAGGATGCCCTCTCTCATATCCAGTCTACCTGACAAACTCTTACTCATTTTTCAAGATCCAACTTGGATGAAAAGAAATGTAGCCTGTCTTCATTAATCTCTTTGCATTGTTTCTCTAGGCAGAAAGTATCTTGCTCACCTGTGCTCCCATATCTAGCACACACTGTGCTATTGTTCAGTTCTCCCACCACTGCTACCCCCTCTGGAGCAAAGACTGTGTTTTCATTTTGGCATCTGACACACAGTGGACACTCAATAAAGCCTTGTCAAAGTGAATAGAAACACATGCATGTGGCAAGAAGAAAGGAAATATCCTGATTCACATAAAATATATGTCATTTTTTCATTCATTATATATTATTTGTAAAATACAGACAAATGAGGAACTGAAATTCAGCCATAACCCTACTTTCTCAGAGGGAGGCATTGTTAACAATTTAGTATACATATTTCCAGCTAAAGTATACTTTTGAAAGGAGATCTGGTTTTTAAAATTAGAAAATTACCTACATAGCCTAACAGATGATCCTAATTTCTGACTTTGCTGTTTCTTTGTTAGCTCACAGAGAGAATAATCATCCTTTTTGTGGTGATCACCAGTCAAGAGGAAGTCCAAGGGAAATATGTGGTGTGTGTTTTATTCATCTTTTGGAATCTATTGGATATGGTTAGGTAAGAAGGTAAAATAATGTTTTAAAACAAGGCTAAATTGCTTTCTGCAGTGAAACCAGTACTAGCTGCTTACATTTGGTTACTTGGTACTACAGGAAAACATATCCCCTTTTCAAATTATTTTATCTTGATATGGAAATGTATTTTTAGTGTTCTCCATAATGGGCATATCAAAGATAATGAAAACCTACCATGGTATTACAACAGTAAATCAGCACATTCAGGTTTCTGCAGAAGGCTTGGCATAAAACCAACTTGGAATAACCCTCAGCTGTTTCCTAACGAAGGCATTCCTCACAGTTGCTTTAGTACAGTTGCTTTAATAAGCAAAGCAGGTCTTTTATTATATCACCAGAATTTACAGTTAGTTTCTGTGCATTCAAAAATCTTTTAAATATAGGACCTCTCAGGAAGAAAATGCACTCCCACATTCATTTACAATTCCAGTGGGTTCAAATGACTAACTTAAGTCCTTTTACTGCTAATTCTAAAACTTTGCAGTGAGATGTGCCTAGTCTTACCTCTACAAGTGGTGGTGTAAAACAGTCCCCTTTGCTCAGTGAGTGCTTACACCTCACTCTGGGGAGGTGTCCTAACTGCTAGGTCAGCTTTCACAAATGAGAATTGTCCCTCCCACTTGAGAGATCTGGATTTGGAGAGGTAACACAAGAGCCCTAGTTTGTTTTTTAGCCAAGGGTATGTAATTTTATTATATTTTCAATAACTTAACTGGATTAAAATATGTTTAAATAATAAGGTGAGTCCTAGAGTGAATCAGAATGAAATCTTTTGTTGAAGTAAAATGAATTTAATTATGTATATAAATTAGTAATTTCTCATTTTTGAATTGATAGTTTAGTGGACTTGGGGCAAACTTCATGGACTTTTGTAGCCCGTAACTTCTATTCATGAGACAATGGAACATCATTTGGGATTGAAGCTTTCTAGTATGTTACTCTTGGGTATGCTTACTCTTTCAGTCTCAGAGAAGCTCAATAAATACATTGGAGAACAAAACATTTGCACTGAAAGAAGTAGCATGCTGTCATAGGAAGACTTTTGAATATGAAGGTAGAAGATCTCTCTGGATGAAACCCACCTCCACTGCTTACTTGCTAAGTGATGTTAGGCAAATCACTTAACCTTTCTTATTTTAATAACAACTTTATTGAGATACAGTTTATATACTATAAAGTTCACCCTTTTAAAATACAAAATTTGTGAGTTTTAGTATATCCAAAGAGATGTGCAATCACTACTATCCTAGAACATTTTTATCATCTCTAAAAGAAACCTAATACCCAGTAGCAGTATGAGGAGGGAGTAGCAGTATGAGGAGTACCCACTCCCTTCTTCCCCCAGCCCCTGGAAACCACGCATATGCTGTCTCTATGGATTGCCTATCCTGGAAATTTCATATAAATGGAATCATCCAATCTGTGGCCTTTTGTAACAGGCTTCTTTTACCTAGCATAATGTTTTCAAGGTTCCTTTGTGTTGTGGCATGTGTCAGTACTTCACTGCTTTTTGGGCTGAGTAATATTCTATTGCATTGATTTACCACTTTCTGTGTATCCAGTTATCAGTTGATGGACATTTGGGTGGTTTCTACTGTTTGGCCATGAGGAATACTGCCATGAACATCCATATACAAGCTTTTGTGTGCACATGTTTTCATTTCCCTTATACCTAGGAGTGAAATTCCAAGGCATCTGACTTTTAGAAACTTTTATTTTCCTCTGTAAAATGGGGGTAAACTTATCTTCCCACTCTACCCTATAATTATTTTTCCTAAAGAAATGAGCAAGAAATTTCCTCAGCCTGAAAAAAGTATCTATGAAAAATTCATACTAATATGATAGTTAATGATGAAAGACTGATGCCTTCCTCCTAACACGCAGGAACAGGACAAGGGCATCCACACTTGCCACTTATATTCATCATTGTGCTGGAAGTTCTATCCATGGCAATAAGACAGAACAGAAAACAAACAAAATGGTATAAAAGGCATGTAGGCTGGAAAGCAACAAGTAAAACTATCTCTATTGGCAGATGATATCTTGATAAAAAATTATCAATATGTAAAAATGAATTATTTTTTATACATTTGCAATTAACTACCACAAAATCAAATCAAGAATACAATTCTGGTTATAGCAGCATCAAAAAGAATAAAGTACTGAGGAATAAACTTAACAAAAGATGTACAGAATTTTTACATTGTTGAGAAAGCATTGTTGAAAAAATTAAATATCTAAATAAATGAAAGGACATCCCACACGACTTGAAAACTTAATATTGTTCAGATGGCAGTATTCCCCAAACTGATCTGCAGATTCAGTGTAATCCCTATTAGAACCCAGATAACTTCATTGCAGAAATTCAGAAGATGATCCTAAAACTCATATTTAAATTCAAGGAACTCAGAATAGCCAAAACAATCTTAGAAGAATATGGTTGAAGGACTCACTCTTTCCCATTTCAAAACTTACTACAAAGCAATAATTAAATGTGGTATTGTGTAAGGATAAATCAGGGAATAAAATTGATAGTCTAAAGATAAACTCTCACACATTTTTGGTCAATTAATTTTTGACAATGCCAAGACCATTCGATGGGGAAAGAATAGTCTTTTTTAACAAATGGTGCTGGGACAACTGGATATACACACAAAAAAAATGAAGTCACCACTCACATATAAGTGGAAAAACTATGAAACTCTTTGAAAAAAATATAGGAGTAAATCTTGATTACTAGATTTGGTGGTGGATTATAAGATATGATACCAGAAACACAACAAAAGAAAAAAAGATAAGTTGGACCTCATCATAAGTGGCTTTTTTTTTTTTTTTTTTTTGAGATGGAGTCTTGCTCTCTCACCCAGGCTGGAGTCCAGTGGCGCGATCTCAGCTCACCACAACCTCCGCCTCCTGGATTCAAGTGATGCTCCTGCCTCAGCCTCCTGAGTAGCTGGGATTACAGGCACCTGCCACCATGCCCGGCTAATTTTTATATCTTTAGTATAGATGGGGATTCGCCATGTTGGCCAGGCTGGTCTTGAACCCTGGACCTCAGGTCATCTGCCTGGCTTCGCCTGCCAAAGTGCTGGGATTACAGGAGTGAGCTACAACGGCTGGCCAAAAGTGGCTTTTAAACATGAAAAGATGCTTACCTACTCTTCTAATATGAGGGGAAAAAGATGAGATACCATTTTTCACTTTGATTGGTAAAGATCAAAAACTTGATTATATGCTATGTTCAGTGAGGTCCTCCACTGCTGGTATATATTTTATATAGTAAATATGCACATAGATATGTAAATGCAAAAACATTTCTGAAAGAATACCTAAGCAACTGACATTGGCTATTGTCTCTGAGGGGTGGAATTCAGGTCCTGGATTGAGAGAGATTTACTCTTCCCCATTCATGTTTTCAAGGTTGTTTGGGTGGTTTTGTCATATGTATTTATTGTCTGTCTATATCAGTAGTTCTCAAAGTGTGGTCCCTAGACCAGTGGCATCAGCATCACCTGGAACTCGTTAATACAAAGTCTGGGGTGTACTACAGTTCCATTGGATCAGAAACTTTGGAGTAGGGTCCAGCAATTTGTGTTTTAACATGCCATCTAGGTGATTCTGATATATGCTCAAGCCTAATAACCAGTGTCCTATTCAAAGAAATAAAACACAATGTAGACTACTTAATCTATTACATCACAGTGGTAGGCTTAAAGCTCCCTACTATACCCGAATCAGCTCCCAAGGCCAGTTCTTTAATTGATCACATAGATAGTACACCTGCAGAAGCAGAATTGCCAAATAAAGATTTGGAAGTCACATTTTATTTTTAAATGAATTCCTGAGCTATTTACAAGTATGTCTGTCATTAAAAAACCTAGCTGCTTGGTGCAAAAAATGGGCTTGGTTTTTAATGAAATTGAAGTCACTAATCAAGGAAATTTATTACTGTATTTTTCTGAGGAGGGAGTAAGACTTACTTGCTCTGTTTAGCTTTATAATTATTCATGATCTACCCCATGAGACAAGCCAGATTGACATGGTCCCTTTCCCCCATTTAAAAAAAAATCTCTTGCTTAAATTATAGGAAATAAAATACATAATTTGCACACTTTCCAGTTGTATCTCTGTATTTAATTACACAGTACAGTCATTTCTCCTATTTCCTAGGTATTAGCAGAAAATGATGTTTATGAGCTTTTCATCTCTTTTCAGGTACACTTATAGCATGTTATCAGTCATAGGAATATCCTATGCTGTCTTGACATGGCTCAGTCAAACACTATGGATGCCAATTTATCCTTTGTGTGTTCTCGCTGAAGGTAAGAAAAGAGTGACTTGCTGTATTGCTTACTGACAAAAGCCATCTAGTTATAATGGTTCACTAAAGTTTTTGATGATTAAATTACTATTTTTGCGAATGCTTAGCTCACTCAATGTATCTTTCCTGGCATATTTCCCTTGATGCAAAGAGGCAAAGTTGAAGAGGGAAGCAGCTCTGCACAGTAGACAAAATACTGGACAGAAAGCAACGGCATCTGAGTCCTTCCCTTCATTAACTCACTGTATGAGTTTTGGGTAACTCATTTAACCTCTCAGAGTCTGCTTACTCACCAAAAACAGGTTAACATTTAGAGCGTCTATGATTTTTAACTTTTAATGCACAGAAATTCAGTTCCCTCTGGTGAGACTCTTTCCCACTTACCATTTACCATGTATCCTACCCTCTCTCAGCAACTAGTTAACTCTACCTTGAGATTAATCATCATTTTCTGAGGGAGGCATTCCCTGACTTCCTCAACTGAGTTCCCCTGGGTACAGCATCATGAATCTTTTTATAGCAGGGGCCCCCAACCTGGGCTATGATCCCGGTCTGTGGCCCATTAAGAACCAGGCCGCATAGCAGGAGGTGAGCAGTGGGCTAGCAGGTGAAGCTTCATCTGTATTTATGGCCACTCACCATCACCCACATTATCGCCTGAGCTCTACCTCCTGTCAGATCAGTGGAGGCATCAGATTCTTATCGGAGCACAAACTCTATTGTGAACTGTGCATGGGGATCTGGGTTGCATGCTCCTTATGAGAATCTAATGCCTGATGATCTTTCACTGTCTCCCATCACCCCCAGATGAGACCATCTAGTTGCAGGAAAATAAGCTCAGGGCTCCCACTGATTCTACATTATGGCGAGTTGTATAATTATTTTGTTATTTATTACAATGTAATAATAATACAAATAAAGTACACAATAAATGTCGTGTGCTTGAACCACCCTGAAATCATCCTTCTTCCTCCGGTCTGTGGAAAAATTGTCTTCTACAAAACCAGTACCTGGTGCCAAAAAGGTTGGGGGCTGCTGTCTTATAGGGCTTATCTCAGCATAATTACACATTTGTATGATTCTTTGATTAATGTCCATTTCCTTGACTAGACTCTAAGCTCCGTGGGGGTAAAAGGATGTCTGTGTCTTGTTTCTTTGCTTCCTTCCTTCCTCTTATGCACCAGTATATATGCTCAATAAACACAGAATGAATTATTGAATATAATATGAGTAGGCTAATTATATAGCCTAAATATAAACCTAAAACTTAAGATCAAATCATTCAGAGCATCAGTTTGCAGAGTTTGAGGATATTTGGAGGACATATGGTTTCTTCTGCAATGGATTTGGTAGACTGGTAAGGAGCATTCTGTAAGACATGATTAAAGTTTTGAAAATTGAAGGCATAAAATAAGAAAGCATGTTAAGGTAACTAAGGGAAAAACATAAGGACATAGATTTAACATAAAATGATGACATTGACAAAGTATATAAAAGCCAGTTATAAAACAAAAACATGTATTTTCTATCTACTGATGAGCAGATAAAAAGAGCTTAAGTTATTGTAAATCATGTTAGAATTTCTAAGTTTGTTTTGATTCAAAAGGAAGAATTATTAATTTTGGAATAGACTATGCCAAATGGATCTAGAGAATAATTGTCTTGAAATCCACAAATAAAACCTGATTGTCCATTCTTTAAGAATCAAATCACCTCTCATTGAAATATCATGTACATGTCTTTATTATATCATAGTACTGTAGAGAATATAGAAAGGAAATGGGGAGTTGTTGATCAAAGGGTACAAAGTTTGTTAGAAGGAATACATTTTTGAGATCTAATGCACAGCAGGGTGACTGTACTTAATAATGTATATTTCAAAATAGCTAAGAGTAAATTTCAAATCTCACCACAAAGAAATGAGTGAGGTGATGGATATGTTAATTAGCTTGATTTAATCATTCCACATTGTACACATATATCAAAACATCACATTGTGCTTCATATATGTATACAATTATGATTTGCCAATTAAAAGTTAATCACATTTAAAAGAATATATAAAATAATAAGGTAGAAATATAACTAATCCCTTCCTAGGAATAAGGGATGGATAAATGTATAGGAAACTTTTGCATTCTTGTTATTCCATAATTCGAATCCTTTTCCTTTCTAGGAAAGCCATGTTCTTATATGGTTGCCATACAACCCTTATTCTTTTATTCACTTCATAAACTTATTCTTGCAATTACAAAATAAGGTATATGCAGAAAATAGTCTAGAGATATATATGACAAAAATGTCAATAATGATTAACTCTGGGTGGTGGAATACAGGTAATTGAAATTTTATCTTTATATGTTTCTGTATGTTAGATGTCCCAAAGTATAAAACTACATAGTTAAATAAACCTATTAAACTTTTGATAACTTTACTAATTTTTAATGACTATAATTTCCCATCTGACAAATATAAGATAAAAACAAAGCTTATATAAATAACCAGATCAACTAATTATACTGATAAAATGCTAGAGACATAGGTGCAGCCTGTGTTAACCTTAAACTGCATGTTTGGTGTCAGTGGCAGATCCTGTAATGATGCTACTCATACCTCCACTTGGCTCTAACAGTTGTGAACTCCTGCCTTTTCTTCATCTTTCTCTTTTAAAACACTTTTTATGTAGGGATAATTTTGACCCATAAGAATTGCAACAATAGTACACCATTCCCATGTACCCTTCACCCAGCTTACCCTAATGATAACATCTTACATAATGTTAGCATATTACCATTTCATTCCATGAAATGTTACCAAAAATATCTATATATGGGATACAATGTTACCAAACTTTCATCTTTTTTTACCTGATACCAGCTCCCTCCCTCAAAATAATTTAGGCCAGCATTTCTCATAGAGTTCTTCAAAATACTTATTAAGTACAACTGGTGGTTAAGGAGGAAGAAGCAGATATTCTAAGGCCAGTTAGATTGAGGAAAGGTTAAGTGGTATTTTTTTTTTTTTATTGCAGAATTTCTCACAATCTCTACTATGTTAATACATGCTGTGAAACTCTTAAGAGGAAAATATATGCACCATTTTCCAAGTTCATCTGTCTATCACCCCTATTTGTGGCTAGGTGGACAAATGTATTTTGAGATAACATTTTAAAAAACATTGTAAATTCTTCCTCTGTAGGCACGATAAAGTATACCATGGACAAACATTCAATAAGTCATACTGCTGTAAGCACCTTGCCAACTTAATAATTTCGCAGATTTCTATATTAAACTAGGTTTAGCAAAAAGATTCAGCAACTATTACAAAACTGTCATTATCAAATTCAAAATATCCTACAACTATGAAGACATATATACACATCCCTGTAACAACTTGAGGAAAACCTTCATGATGCTTTTCTTTTTTAACAGCATTTGCCATCTATCAATCGCTGCCTTATTTTGAATCATTTGGCACTTATTCCACCAAGCTGCCCTTTGACTTATCCATCTATTTCCCATATGTGCTGAAAATATATCTCATGATGCTCTTTATAGGTAAGTGACTTTTTTGGTCTTGTTTTTGCATTTTTCCTGTGCTTTTTGGTTAGTGCTTGCCATCTACCTTAATATACAGGTTGGTAAACATGGGAGAGACCAGAGAGGAAGCCTGACATGATGAACTAGATCTTGTTAGTGAGGCCCCTGGAGTAACGTTATAATGCTTTTTGCCAGGCATCATGGGATCATATATTTCCCTTTCACTGTACAAATAAGAACAATTTTACTATCAGAAAACATAGCTGCATTATGTATGAGATATAGAAGTTTTGACCATGTGCACAGGTATCTACAAATAAAACCTAGATGTCAAACTAAGAAGAACTGGCTATTTCTGATTTTTCCATTTATATCCATTTTGTTTCTTGTTTGTTTCGCTTTTCAAGCTAGCACTTCCTATCAGGCAAATGGAAGTCGGTGTTAGAGACTCAAGAAAAATGTATGGAACAAAAACTTACCCTTGAATAAATTTGATCATTAAACCTAATCATTTTCCAGGAAATTGGGGAAAAAAACTTTCACTATTAAATTTTTGTTTTCCCAGCTCTAACCTTCACAAATCCCCAAAATAATGATTATCTCTAGAAGGTAACAGATATCAAACATAAGAACAACATATAGAGAGAAAAGACAAAAATGTGAAACTTTAGAGGGAGGTGGAGAGAGCTATGCTAAAGAAAGGAAGACAATTCCTTGCATTAAAAAAAGTAGGATAGAAGAGTTTTATTTACCTCTCTTTCTGCATAAAATCTGGACACTTCTTTAAGCATTCCTTCTCACATCTCCCTTGCAAGTGTCTTCTCCCTGGATTCGGGCAGCACTCTGACTGTATTTTAAACTCATTGTTCCTTCCAGAGAAATAGTTAACGTTACTTACTTTTGCAACTTCTTTCTCCATATTAGGTATGTATTTTACCTACAGTCATCTGTACTCAGAAAGAAGAGACATCCTCGGAATCTTTCCCATTAAAAAAAAGAAAATGTGAAGTACAGCATTCCAGTGTGACATGAGAAAAGACAGGCTGTGGATTCAACCGCAGTAAATACAACACAGGAAGTATTCTGGTGGAAAAATACCTTATGTTTGATAAAAATCCATTACATGAAATGATTGCACATACCCCCAAAACTGTAGACATAACAGGCTATGTTTTTCACACATTGTATTTTTAAGACATATATATTCTCCATACCCTGCTTCACCAAAATTCCTGCTTCATTTGGATTTTATACAAGTTACACTTACCTTGTATGTAGTCTGATTATTTTCCTGTAAGTTTAATGAGAAATAGGAGATTAACTGCAATAGATTCAATTAAATTAAGAAACCAAACTTGATAACCTAAATTACATGTATTCTTTTTCACTTCCGAGTTCCCAAATAGATCTGTAGGAGGGGAGGGATGGAAAAGATATTCCACAGTTGCCTAGAATAACATATTTTATAGACAGATTTCTGTCTTCAGAGCTAATAATTCAATACTCACTCTAAACATTAGATATGTTTAGAAAATTAAGTATCTTTCCAAGCCCTATATCTTAGCTCAAGTTGCTATAAGTAGAACACCATAAACCAAATGGCTTAAACAACAGCAACGCTTCTCACAGTTCTGGAGGCCGGGAATTCCACTCAGGATCAAGGCACTAGCTAATGCAGTTCCTGGTGAGGGCCCTCTTCCCAGTTTGCAGATAGATATCCTTCTGTGTCCTCACATGAGACAGAGAGATCAACTCTCTTGTGTCTCTTATAATGGCACTAATCCTATTCATGAGAGCTCTACCCTCCTGACCTAATTACCTCCCAATGGCTCCACCTCCAAATACCATCATATTGGAGGTTAGGGCTTAACACAAGAACTTTGGGGGAACACAAAGATTCAGTCCATAGCATTCTGTACCTGGCCTTACAAAATTCATGTCCTCCTCACATGCAAAATACATAAATTCCATCTCAACAGCCTTAAAAGTCTTAACTCATTCCTGCCTCAATGCTAAAGTCCAAAGTCTCATCTAAATCAGATGTGAGTGAGATTCAAGGTATAGTTCATCCTGAGGCAAAATTCCTTTCCAGCTGTGAACCTGTGAAATGAAACAAGTTATGTGCTTCCAAAATACAATGATGGGACATACAAAGCAAGAAACAGGAAAAAAGGAAGGTGTAATGGGTCCCCAACAAGTCCAAAACCTAGCAAGCAAACACCATGAGATCTCAGGCTTAGGAATAATCCTCTTTGGCCTGATACTCTGGCTTCAAGACCCAGTGAGGCAGAGGTATTGCCCCCAGGACTATGTTGGAGGAGGATGACCCCTATATCACCAGGCAGAAGCTGTCAGGCCTGTTGAAACCAAGGCAATGACTGCCCCTTTTGAAACTGAGAAGGTACCCCTGATGTCCTCTGAATCACCGTTTGAGGTCAGTCTCTCCTTTTCTTGAAGAATAGTGTACATTTACAGCTGAATAGCTCTATGGTCCCAAATCCAAGAAGTCCAACAGTCTTCCTTCATTCTGTCCCATCTCCGTTCCTTTCAATACAAACTGGCAGTGTTCCTGCGAGGGTGGCTGATTAGGTCTGTGGTTCACACCCACACAAATCTAATTGGATGACTGGTCAGCTACACCCTTAGTGTTCTCTACCAAACATGTTTTCTTACCTTTTTGTAATGCAGACAAACTGATAATTTCCCAAATCTTTAAGTTCTGGTTCCGTTTTGGTTAACAAGTCTGTCTTCATTTTTGGTCACATTTTACTTTAAGCAGTCAAGATAAACCAAGGCACTGGTTCAACACTGGTTGGAGATCTTTTCAGTTTAATATCTAATTTCATGGCTCACAATTTTACTTTCCACAGAACACTAGAACATGAACACAATCATCCAAGTTCTTTGGCATATTATAACAAAGATCACCTTTCTTCCAGTTTCCCATAACAGGTTCCTCATTTTCATTTGACACTTCATCAGAATGGCCTTTATTGTCCATATGTCTACCAACATTTTATTCATGGTGATTTACGTGTACTCTATGAAGATGGAGGCTTTCTCTCCCACCTTCTTGTCTTTGAGCCCTGACCAAAATCACCTCTATCAGTCCCTTCATGGCAATACTGACCTTTTCTAGCAAAAAAACTAGTCCCTCAAAACTCTTCCAGTACTCTTCCAGGTACTCTAGTACCTCAAAACTCTTCCAGCTTCTGTTACCTAATGTCAATGCTGCTTCCACATCTTTATGTATTGGTTATAGCAGCACCGTACTTCTTGGTACTAATTGCTGTCTTAGTCAGCTTGGCTGCTATAACAAAATACCATAAACTGGGTAGCTTAGACAACAAATATATTTCTCACAGTTCTCGAGGCAAGGAAGTCCAAGATAAAGGTGCTAGACAATTAAGTTCCTGATGAGGTTCCAAGGTGCTGATTCCTCTTCATGCTTTGCAGATGGATGCCTTTTTGCTATATGCTCACATGGTAGAGGGAAAAACCATCTCTCCCTTGTTTCTTATTGTAAAGATACTAATCCCATTTATGAAGGTTCCAGCTTCAAATGCCATCACGCTGGAGATTAGATCTTTAATATGTGAATTTAATGGGGGATACCAGGATTCAGTCCCTAGTGCTCTGATAGAGTATTCATTAATGTCATGTATTCATTAACATCTTTTAAGTTATTTAGGCTTTGATGCCTTAAAAGAAGACCCTGGCCAGGCATGGTGGCTCACACCTGTAATCCTAGCACTTTGAGAGGCTGAGGTGGGCAGATCACTTGAGGTCAGTAGTTAAAGACCAGTCTGGCCAACATGGTGAAACCCCATCTCTACTAAAAATACAAAAATTAGCCAGGCATGGTGGCGCATGCCTGTAATCCCAGCTACACGGGAGGCTGGGGGCATGAGAATCACTTGAGCCTGGGAGGTGGAGGTTGCAGTGAGCAGAGACTGAGCCACTGCACTTCAGCCTGGGTGACGGAGTGATACTCTCGCTCAAAAGAGAAGACCCTGATGAAAATAGTAAACCTTTAGCAAAACACAAATGATGCCCCATTCTATATTCTTTTTAATTTTAAAAATCACGACACACACATACATTACAGGAAGATAAAAGGTATAAAAATATAGTAAGTACTTTTTAAAAAGGAAAATTCATGTTTTGGATTATTACTAAATTATTGCTAGTTACTGTAATGTAAGTCATATGTTCTCACAGTTTTGAAAAATACTTTCCTTGAAGATCTAAAAAAAATGTGTGAATAACTGATAGTCATTGCTGTATCATTGATGTATCACTCAATTTTTGGTAAAGAATTATAAAGATCTTATCTAGTAACTATGTAAAAAGGTATTAAAAATATTGTGATGTGAGAATGGATTAATAAAAATGTAATTTAAAAAACGGGTCACTTATTTCCACTAAAGTAAATATTTGGAAAGAAACAATTGAGTATTAGGCTGCTTGAAATATTTATAAATATATTTGGATTTTAAAAAATTATCCTTTTAAAAAGCTACATTTTTTTTTCTGCTTTTATAGTTATCTTCTAAATTTTAGAAAAGTTACTAAAAGCTTTAGTGTGCAAGGAGAACAGAAACGCTTTGCAAATTTTAGGTGGTTAATCTTAATCACTCCCAATAAAGATGGCTACTTACCCTGCTGAAGTACGTGTACAATCAATCACTAAAATGAAGAGAAAATTAGAGGAACTACACTTTACTGGGTCATTATAATAAATTAAAATTTCGTTACTAAGTAATGCTTTAATTTTTTTAAACCAGATTACCTTAAACTTCTTAAAATTGAAAACCAAAAGAAACAAGTGAATTTATAATTATTTTAAAACAGAAATGAGGATTGACAGTAATTTGAGATATCTGCAACAATTGTAACATAAAAAGATCTGCCATTTCCTTTGGCGACGACACAATTGTTAATACTACTGTGGTTGGTTGCCTGTATCTGTAATGGAAAGGAATACTAAATTTCATTATCAGTTAGTGAAAAAAAGATGTAATTTCTTTTTCCACTTAAGTACATGTTCCCCAGGTTAAGAAACCCAGACATAGTGAAGTCAAGACAGTAACTATCTGGTTAATTGAATGTTACCAAGATCGCAAAGTTGATTTCTTTGACTATCTGTCTTAACTGTATGTTCACCAAATCCCTATTTCATTTTCTACAGTATAGACAAAGGCTTACTTTCTCAAATTTAAGTAACATAGATGAAATAGGAACCATTAGATATTTTGAAAGCATATCTAAGACAACTTGTTTCTGAAATTTTTTTGTTGTAAAATATAAAATATCGTATCTTAATCATTCTTAAGTGTGCAGTTCAGTAGTATTAAGTAATTTATATTGTGCAACCATCACCACTATCCATCTCCAGAACTTTTTTTAACCTTGCAAAACTTAAATCCTATACTCATTAAGCAATGGCTCCCTATTCTCCCATCTGCCCTGTCCCTGGCAACCACCTACTTTTTGTCTCTATGATTTTGATTGCTCTAAGTACCTCATATAAATGTAATCATACAGTATCTGTCTTTTGTAATTGGATTATTTCACTTAGCATAATGTCCTCAAGTTTCATCCATTTTGTATATGTCAGAATTTTCCTCCTTTTTGAAGCTGACTGATAAGGAGGAAATTACTCCTGTCATTTTGCTATTTGTTTTCTACATAGCTTAGCTTTTTTGTCCCTCATTTCCTGCATTACTGTCATCTTTTGTGTGTAGTTTACTTTTTTATAGTGAAGCATTTAAGTATCTTTCTCAGTTCTTTTGTGTATATTCTGTAGCTGTTTTCTTTGTGGTAACCATAGGGTGACATTTAATATCCTGAAGGTAATTTGGACTTATGCCAGCTGAACTTCAAAAATATACAAAAATTCTGCTCTTTGTATCTCTGTCAATGACTTCTTTAAGTTTCACAAAATTATATACACTGTGTGTCCAAAATCAATTTTTAAAAATGCAACAGTCTCTATGTAGAAAACAAAAAGTAGTAGATTTTCTAATTGCCCATGTATTTTTCTTTACTGAGATCTTTATTTCTTCATGTGGCTTTGAGTTTTTGTTTAGTGTCTTTCCATTTCAGCCTGCAGGACCCCTATTAGCATTTCTGGCAGGGTCAGGTCTAGTGGTAACATACTCTATCAGCTTTTGTTTATCTGGGGATGTCTTAATTTCTCTCTCACGTCTGAAGAACAGTTTTGCCAAATACAGGAAATGTGGTTGATGATATATTTTTTTCCTAACACTTTGAATATATGGAGCTCACTGCATTCTGGCCTCCAAAGTTTCTGATGAGAAATCTGATATTCATCACACTTATATGTGATGAATTGATTTTTTCATGCTATTTTAAAGATTCTCTCTTTGTCTTTGGCTTTTGATAGTTGTGTGGATCTCTTTGAATTCATTCTACTTGGAGTTTGTTGGTCATTATCTGGCTGTTCTTCAAATATTCTCTCTGCCCCTTTCTTTCTCTCTTTTCCTTCTGGGATCCTCACAATGTGTACGTTGGTCTGCTTGATGGGTCCCACAGATCCTTATACGCTGTTCACTTTTTTCCAATTTTTTTTCTGTTGCTCAGACTCTAATAATTTCCACTGTCCTATTTACATGTATACTGATTCTTCTGCTGCTCAAATCTGCCTTTGAATACCTCTAGTGAGTTTTTCATTTCAATTATCTTACTTTCCAGCTCCTGAATTTTTTGTATTATCTTAGATATTCTCTGTATTAATACTATCATTTTGTTCATCCATTGTTGTTTTTTTTTTTTTTTTTGACTTTTTCCACATGCTCTTTGGTTCTTTAAAAAACATCCTTAAGGCAGTTGTTGTACAGCCTTTAGTGGATCCACCATCAAGTCTTTTTCAGAGATAGTTTTTGTTTTGTTTTCATTTGAAAGGGGCATAGTTTCCTGTTTATTTGCATGCCTTGTTATTTATTTATTTATTTTTTTGCTGAAAACTAGACATTTCAATCTAATAATATGGTAACTACATCTCACTAAGGTCCCTAAGTTAATGTTTTTCTTTTTTAAAACTATTCCTTACTTTGCCCGCCTTGAGCAAGTTGTCAAATGTGAGAATCCGTATTTATTTCAGAAGTACAAATAGATATAATCTCAATGTCCAAAATATTTCCCCAAAGAAAGAATCTTACAATTATTTAAGTTTATATATGGAGAAAACATTTCATGATACTAAAGTGTTAAAGTGATTTAAAATTAAGTTTAAAATATGCTAAAAATTATCTCCCTTTACCCAGTATCTATCTTCCACTTATTTATTATTGCTTTGTAATAATTATAATGTTTCCCATTGGTTCAGATAATTTTAATATTCTTCTCGGTCTGAGTTATATATATGCTAATGTTGATATGACATGTTTCACCAGGGTAGTGTTCAGATTGTATGTTCAGGGAGCAACAGCCACAATTAACAAGGTCACCTGTTTAGAATGCAGATTCCAGGTCTCCACTAAGGATAGTTGAATCAGAAGCTCTGGGAATAAGCTCAGGATCCTACCTTTTGATAGACTCCTCAAATGAGCCTCATGCAGAGAAAAGTTTGAAAACCACTACTTTTGAGTCTAAATTATTTCAGCTTTGGACAGAGAGAAAACTGCTAATAAGAACTACTTATATAAAAGCCACCAATGTTTTCACAACAGAGATGAATTTTTATGGCTTTAAAAATCCTTATATAGTAGTTCTGAACATGTTTTTAACATGCCAAATAAGAATTACTAACTAGTTTATTTTTGCTAAGGGTAGCTGGAGTTTTAAATCTCATCTAAATTAAGGTTAGTTAATTCCATATGAAAGTCAAATTAGTAAAAACATGCCTTACTTCATCACATAAATGTAGGTGTCTACTGTTACTTCATGGTATTCAGCTGAGTGATGGGGTCTTGTGAAAGATAATGTGGTCTGGAATTAAGAGCACTAGGTTTGATTTGAGATCAAGCTCCAGTATTTACTAACTGAATGACTCTGAGTTCCAGTTTCCTTAACTGCTTAAAGTTATTATGAAGACCAAATGACATATGGTAAATTAAACTTTTGCAAATTATAAAGGGCTTTGCAGAAGTAGGACATTTATAACATGTTCTGTTCTTACTTCATGATGGTTTGGTGATTTATATTCTCTGACCGTAAGTTCCATGAGAGCAGGGATAACACGTTTTGTTCAGATTGTACCCCAGAAACTTGTATAGTGGCACATAATAGATGCCTATAATTGTGTGTGCAACTCTCTCTTTAAAGAAAACCACCCCTGCATCTAGAAATATATTTCAAGAAATCTATCAGCTTAATTAGGTAATGAATTTCAATTGTAAATCAAAGCGTACCTTATATTTGGTTTTGTTTTTCTTTCAACTTATATAAGTATCTTAACATGCTACTTCTAGAATGTTTTGATCGTTAAGAACAATTTCTTAATACACTTCCATTGTCTTCCCAAGTCCCCACATATGTCAAGAATGTGTTCAAGCATTACAGCTATTTATTTGCAGTGAAACACAAAAGTGATAACATTTCAATAACATTTTATAATTTATAAACCATATTTTTATATTATTTATTTTAACCCTCACAGCTACTTTGTGAGGTAGATCATTTCATCCAAAAAATAAAACCAAACCTCAATGAATAATCATTTTTATTCAGTTTCATATTTAATAATTTAGCTGGAAATGATCTTACAAGCTCCCTATGTTTGACAAGAATCAGATGAGCTAAGTTGTAGTTTTAAAGAAGTTTTTAGTATTTATGAAGATTAACAGATTAAATACATAACACACAACTTTATAAATACTATATATATATCATACATTTAAGATGAGATTTTAGAGTTTCCAGGATCACAGTAAAGTATTTCCCGCAGAAAATATAAAAGCATGTTACCTCGTCCAGGACCACAGCAGTGATGACACACATTCATAAACGAAGATGATGCTGTTGGGTGTCTTTCCACAAAAGTGATGAAGAATGTGAATGGTTCCAGCCACACTCTGTCCCATAGTTCCATTTGAAGTGGTTCCTATGAATAGGCTGGTTGGGTCAGAAATACAAACTGACCAAACAGGGACCTACCCTCGGGCTTTAATGAAGGCGCCATCTCTTTACCAAATGATCTGATTTCTCTTCTAAAACAGCAATTTACTAAAGTGTTTGCTAAACCTCTAAAACTGCTGCTTGCTTTCAACGTTACTAAGTTACTTCAAGATAGTAACTGAATCCTTAAATCTGACTCCTTATATAATTACAGTACCACTATCTCTGGTTAAAATCATTTTGGAGACATTAATGTCTCACAATTAACTTCAAAAAAGATTATTAACAGCCTTTTGGTTACCATGGAGCCATTACATTACAAATAAAATACAAAGAGGATTTTAGGCACTTGCATGGATCCCAACATCTGTTCCAAATGTATACTTTTCAAATCAAGAGTCAGAGTGTTTAGATAGTTCTGAGAAACCTATCAGGGCTCAAACCCCACACATTAATTTGTTAGTACATCTCAGCATGCTATTTGTCTTGGCCACTTACGTTTTTAAAAACTAACAGAAGATGACTTGTAAGGAAACTTTCCATAAAGTTAGGAACATCTGGCCTAAAAATGCAGGGACTTCTGGTTTCTGGAGAATAAACTGAAAAATCCTAAGGTCATAATTTAATTCTCACCTGAGGTCATACAGATAGCAAGAGAAAAGGTCTTATTATTCTGGTGATCTATATCTTAGAATGTTTAGATGCAAGAACCTTTGAAGTTTTGAATTTAGAATCTTTAGAGGTTCCCATGAATAAGAAAATACTACAAATCTTATACTCAATGCTACTCAAAATAAAAAGAAGGAGCTGCGGAAAAAAGAATAAACATCTTATTTCCTCCCTTTTGTACTCTTCTGTTTCCTTGTCAAGGGCAGAAGCAGGGAAAAGGTTTGAATGAGAAGAAACTGAGCTGAACTGAAAAGGGCAGTTTGGGGTTAGAAGACTAGGCTGATTCTTCACCCCTTTACTTGGACATTGGCAGTCTCTGGCTGCTGACTCAAAAAAGAGTCGTTCTTCAGTGCTCACTTCCTCTTCACTACTCCTGTTTGCCATTCATGTTGCAAGCTGGCCCAGGAATCTGAAGTCCTTCAACCCATGAAGACCTACTCATTTACACTACAGACCTAAACTACTCAATTCCAGAGGTCTACAGATATGAGGCAGAGTTGTTTCTTTATTTGATTATAGCAATCTACATTAATAAGATGAATAAGGTTTCATCCTCTGTGGGAGTTTTCATCTTAAAGGGGAAGCTGATGAGCCTCGTACATAGAAAGAGCATTGGGTTCTCTGCCACTTACTAGTTGTGTTTGCACCATTTTAAAATAGAAAATGCCTCATTGTGATACTGTTGCAAGAGTTAAATAATATAATACAACTGAAAGCTCAACTGTTCTGTCATTTTGATATTTGTTTTCTATCTGCTTTATAGGTGTTTTGTCCCTTGTTTCCTGCATGACTGTCATCTATTGTGCTTATTTTTTTGTAGTCAAGCATTTAAATACCTTTCTCATTTCCTTTTGTGTATATTCTATAACTGTTTTCTGACACCTAGCAGTGAATGTTAGATGAATTTCAACCTCTCATCAGTAGGAAATATAAGCAAGTATATATGGATGGGAAGGGGAGGGAAGCTGGTTTCTAGAGTAAATTTTCTATCTTCTTGGCTTCCTTCAAATTCATTTTCCTCTAGCCTAACCTCTAAGGAGGTAATATATTTGGAAAACAAAACTAGTAAAGCTATTTTAAACCTAAGTGGCAAGTACATTGGTGACAACATGAAGGTACAGGCCACAGGGGAATGCTAGAAGCTCCATGGTGATTGAGCAGCACCAGGCACTGTGCTATGGCATGACAGACACAAAGGTACATTATTTCAGTGGCATAATTTTTCTTCCAATGATCCCATATATGCATCAGTACGTTTATATGATTGGCTAAACACAGAGCCCTGATACTGGCTGTGAGAAGAGTAATTAGCAAACAGACCAAAATTTAAATGCTGGTTGAGTCTCAAGCCATTGAATAAAATGCAACCCTTGAGAATATTGTCACAAACCTTCATTTACGTTAGTCCACTACTCACCCTGATTAAGACAGAGATTTGTACTTATTTAAAAAAATTGATCTTCAGGGGAGATATCTGTCATTTTTTTGCCAGTCCAGCACCCCATCATCTTTCTACTGGAGGAACCCCAGTTCAGGTGGTTTGGGCGGGTCTGCCTTGGCCTCTCTCTATCCAGAGACTTAGGAGTAGACATATGACCCAGGCCTGGACAGTTAGAATTCCCCACCTCCCTAGGCCCAGATACTTGCTCAGAGACTCACATGTGACCTACCTCCCTGGGTATAGGGATCCAGTCTGAACCAGAGTCCTCCTCAGGTTGCTTCTGCTGTATGTGGGCAGACACCTTTCTTTCCCTTTGAGGCCACTGGCAGACATCTTGCCAGCTACAAGGAATGATCCTGAGAGGAACAAAGCCTGATGGCATCACTGGATTCACTGGATGCAGCTGTGTCAGATGGGATCTACTCTTAAATTTCTTAGTTTGTGAACTAATCTTTGGCTAAAGCTATTTGGAATCACAACTTTCACTTGCATTCAAGAGAACAAAGCATAAGGAAATTATAGACACCATTAATGAATCTGATTTAGCTAATATTCAATGTTATACTTATTATTTAAATGTGTATAGCAGTTCCAAGAGTGTTTTATCAATAGGAAATTTGTCTAACTCATTGAGTCAATGAATATCCTCATGGAGATTCATGGAAAATAGATCATAATGCCATTGTCACCAAGTGGTGCGGGCACCTTCCCCCATGCCTTAAAACAAAAGTCACACGCACAAAATTGACAAGATTATTTTACTGGAATTTAGCAGGGAGAAGATAATCTATTCAAGTTTTCACAGAGAAAATCTCCACATTGAACTCTAGCCAAATAAAGAAAATCCAAGTTCCTGTTTCAGTCTCAACTGGCCCAGGTACTAAAGCAATGCACTCCTCTCTTAGGAGGCACGTGTCAAGCTGTCAGTGATGTGGCCACCTTTTCATGACCTTGAACTCTCTGCATCATGTCTCAGCAATCCCAGGCATGAATTCTGAAAAACTTCTTCCACTTATATAGTTTTCCTCATCCAGCTGAGAATGCTGCTGGTTACTGTAAAACTGTTCACCAACCATATGCTCTGGTCCATACAGCTTTCTTCTTAAACTCTGGGAGAACTCTCAAGGACAGCAGGGTGGCTAAGGGGACAAAATATAGGTATAGCTGCATTTGAAAAGGTCATTTTGATCAAAAAAAGTGTCAGAACAGAATTTGTCTTTTTCTCACTTGGCTAATGTTCAAGGCTAGGGAGTCCCATCAAGATTTTGGCAGAATTTTAATGGCAAAAAACCATTTATAAATATTGGGGGTAAAGTTTATTTTTTATTTTTTAGTTATCCTGTAATCAGTTAATGGGAAATTTTGCAGAATTAAAATGAAAGCTGACTTCTGGGATGCTGGTGATGTTTTTTTTTTTTCTTGATGAGGGTGCTGATTACATGGCTGTGTTCTCTTTGTAAAAATCTACTTACAATTTGTGCTCTTTTCTACTTGAATATGGTATTTCCATTAAATATTTACTTAATGCTAAAAAACAACAATGAATAACCTGACCCTATAATAAAGTTAGGTTCATGTACTCAATGGAGCAAGTATGACCATACTAAAGTATATCTGAACATGTATCCTCAAGTCCAAACTATTTCTGATCTGTCACAGGTCCCTCAGGGATCAATTTAAAATAGGAAGTTCTGTGTACTTCCTTTAAGTAATTTTTTATATATTTTATTTTAGAATATTAATACAAATGTATTGAGATTTTATTTGAAATATAATAATATGAAGGAATGTAGGTAAGCCAGAGTTACACAATTATTGTATGTGAATCTAATAAGCCTACCATATAATCAAGTGAATATGAGCTTCCTTGGCCCAAATGACTGCTTTCCTCATCTGTATGAGTTGTTACCTTTGTGACCTAAGAGAGTATATCTTTGGAGCAACCAACGTTATTATGGCCATTAAAAATGAGCACAAACTCCCAGGGGCAAACAGAGTAAGCCCTAGCAGCAAGTCTCTAGGGATGGATAATGTGAAAACATGTCAGACCATAGCCCTGATTTTCAATGAAGTTCTGTGGTTTATCAGAATTATGTGGGAGCACTGTTGTAGCACACACATGCCTCCCACCACTATGAGGAGACAGGTTAGAATCAATGAATTCTTACTTGTTTGGCAAACAATAAACTATACCATAGTAATAGGTAAAATATGGATCATACTCTGACTCCAGGCTGACCAGATAAATTAGTCCAGAATAGGCCAACAGGCAACTTTCTGCAGGTGAAAGTTTCAGTGTAGTATCTCACAGCATGTCAGAGACATCAGATCAGTGGCAGCCGCTGGTAGGCTCCAGACCCCCAGGTCACCAGACATGAAGGACAAGAACGAGCTATTGTATTCCATACAGCCAATGCCCAAATGACTTCTCAGATCTGAGTAAAATAATCTACATAAGTTTTACAGAAAGATCTTCCATGTTTGTGGATCCTACAATCATAGTTAACAAAGTCGATAGAGAAGTACAAAAGATACAGTAATCATCTAAATGCCGGAAAGTATGAGAAGTGTCTAGTTTCCCTGGCAAGATACTGTGAAGCTCATTAAAAACACTACTTATAAAGCCAGTATAAGAACAGGGTTAAATGTTTGAAAAAGAATGTTAAAATTAAAAAGGCAGTATTTGAGTTATGTGTATTTTCAATTGTATATGATTATAAATATGTAAGACAACACAAAAGGGAGCAAAAACTCCTTATGGAAAATATAAAAATTGTCATTGGGCAATGGGACTCTGGATTTCTCTTTGCAGCTTTTTAGTTTTCTGAATTTTATGAATTTTAATTAAAATAATATTTAACTATTACAATAAAACATTTTAAAACAATTTAAATAAATGCTAAATTTAAAGGGACTGGCATTCTTTTAAAGTCTACTTTCTGGTTCAAAATGCCACACTAAACAGCTCCAGATTAGCCCATTCAGAAAGCAATATAGGTTGAGCATCCCTAATCTAAAAATCCAAAATCCTCCAAAATCTGAAACTTTTTGAGCCTCAATATGACAACACAAGCACTTGTGTTAAAATTCCACACATAAGTACTTAACACCAAGTACCTTGATTCATGTACAAAATTACTAAAAATATTACATAAAATTACCTTGCAGCCATGTATGTAAGGTATGTATGAAACATAAATAAACTTTGTGTTTAGACTTGGGTTCCATCCCCAAAGCTTCTCCTTATATACGTTCACATATACCCAAATCCAAAAACATCCAAAATCCAAAACACCTCTGGTCCCAAGCATTTTGGATAAGAGATACTCAACCTGCAACCACTAGAATGTCATTCTGCTCCGCAGACAACAATAATGGTTTTTCCCCTATGTTGAGCATAAAACATGGAAGTAATACCTTTCAAAAGATCCCTGGACTTTGCTGAGAGGGCTTCTTTAGGGCTTTCCATGATGCTGAATAGCCAGTCAATGAACTAGGGTAAAAATGAAGAATAGTGTCAAACAAGAGAATCCTACCATTAGCAAAAGAACAGTTAGTCCCTTGGACCTACATAGATAAGGCGATTCTCCTGCCTCAGCCTCCCCAGTAGCTGGGATTACAGTTCTTAGGCAATACCTTCCCCAGCTGGAGCAGATGAGACAGGAACCAAGCATAAGATACGGTAAAGTTGGACACAGCTCCCATTTAGTTAAATGACCTGGCAAAGTCAAACCTACATCTCTGCTGAATACCTTGAGAGCTGATACAGGATTTTTTTTTTTTTTTTTGAGATTGAGTCTTGCTCTGTTGCCAGGCTGGAGTGCAGTGGCACAATCTCGGCTCACTGCAACCTCTGCCTCCTAGGTTCAAGTGATTCTCCTGCCTCAGCCTCCCGAGCAGCTGGGACTACAGGCGCATACCACCACACCCAGCTAATTTTTGTAGTTTCTTCTTAATAGAGACAGGGTTTCACCATGTTGGCCAGGATGGTCTCAATCTCTTGACCTTGTGATCTGCCTGCCTTGGCCTCCCAAAGTGCTGTGATTACAGGTGTGAGCCACCACGCCCAGTTGCTGATACAGGTTTTAAGAGGGAGGTAAACATGGGCCCAGAGGGCCTCCTGTGTGCCAGGAACATTATCTCTTATCACTCTGACGGGCCCAGAGAGATTAAAAACCTTTCCGAAGTCCACTCTCAATGTATAGCCTAGTTAAGATTTGAACCCAAGTACACTTGGCTTCAGAGCCCTATGCTCTTTCTTTGCATCATACTGCCTCCCACCTGGCTCTGTGTGCAGCTTGGTCTAGGCTCCTACGCTGGGCAGTAAATGGAAAACACATCAGATATAAGCCCCCGTTTCTGAAATAAAATATGTTTCTGTAGATGAGGACAGTTGTGCCCAAATGGATATGAAACAGAAAGTTGAAATGCAAGAGAAATGGCATAAAATAATCCACTGGGAAGAGCCAAGCATGTTAACCATGAATAAATCCTGCAAATGAGGTAGACACTCATAGTATTTATGAGTTTGATCTCTCAGGATGCAGCCAGAATTGTTTTTGAATTGGATACAGGGTAATTTTATCAATGACTGAATGCTGCCAATCTTGGTTCATTAGAAACACATATGTTGGTGATAGGTATTAGGCATTTTAGTTTCACATATAGAAGCTAGGTTGAAGAAAGAGTAAAATAGGGAGAAAAAGAAAATATTCCTAATTCCCTGCTTTATTCAAATTTTTTCTCTTTGTTGATTTTCTTTTTCTCAGTTTTGTGCTATAATATCCTACTGGTAAGCAAAATAATCAAGCACTACAAATATATAATCAATGCAAGAGGTCTACATTGTAGTCCAAAGGGAACATGGTATCCCAGTCCAGAAATAATTTAAGGGAAGACCACATTTGAATTTTTTTTTTTTTGAGACAGAGTCTCCATCTGTCAGCCAGGCTGGACAGCAGTGGAGGCATCTTGACTCACTGCAACCTCTGCCTCCCACGTTCAAGCGATTCTCCTGCCTCAGTCTCCTGAGTAGCTGGGATTACAGGCCACCACACTCATCTAATTTTTGTATTTTTAGTAGAGACAGGGTTTCACCATGTTGGCCAGGTTGGTCTCAAACTCCTGACCTCAGGTGATCTGCCTGCCTCAGCCTCCCAAACTGCTGGGATTCCAGGTGTGAGCCACTGTGCTCAGCCAAAATTTGATTTTAAATGGGACACAAAGCACAAAATTTGGGGCAGCAATACTAATGCTTATTAGGTTTAAGAAAAACAAGAGGCATTTTAGTTGAGACATTTGGTGGAGTTGTGCATAGCTAAACTGTGGGTCTACAGTTCAGAAATGCTTTTAAAGATTAATGTTCAGATTTCAAGAATAAGCAACAAAAAGTTAGTTTTAAGCTTTCGACTTCATAAAAAGCCAGTTTTGATTAAATGAGATTCAAAAAACAATCTTCCAACCAACCGTATTAAGGACAGGTCAGAAACATATAATGAGAAGTACAGTAAGCACAGTATTACCACATGCTTTGCAGAACAGCTAGTAGCCTGGGGAACCTCAATATTAAAAACCAAAAAATGTTTCCTTTTGTGTCATATGTTTTAAAAATTCAAAGTAACACATGTTCACATACAAAGACCCCAACATGACACAATGTCATCTTCCCCTTCACCCAACTCCTTCTCCTGCCCCACCCCTACTCCAGAAGAGGAACTAGACTGAACAGCAAACTAAACAATTTGGGTTTTCCTGAGGGCAAGGGTGACACTATTAGACCTTTACAAAGCTCTGTTTGGCATCTAGCACAGACCAGGGCACACTGGGTACCTGGAGCATATCTGTGCAAGGGAATAAGCTACGGGGAACCTTAAAGATGCTACAAGAAGATGGATGCTCCCGACCCACATTTCCTGGCAGAAAACTTCCTGACCCACCCAGGCATTGTTGACCAACTCCCTCCCTTGCTCATCACTACCGTATCTTACTTATCACACCCTTTGCAATTCTGAATTTGCCTTCCTGTCTACCCTCACCTTGAGATTCTGAGCTCTGAGACATACTCACCCTTTCCTCTCCAGGATCAAGAAAACACGTGCCTTCAATAAATGAACGAAAGTGTGGGCTTTTCCTCCACCTCACCCCCAGCTATAAGCAAGTTGCCACCTTACTGTTGTTTTTAATCAGCAGTTGTCCCGAGCCTGGGCTAGCCTCAAACTCTGAGACTCTGCATCTGGCTGAGATTTGGGGCTGAGTAGGAAAGCCTGTGGTGTGATTCAAGATGTACTTAACTCCCACCTCAATTCTACAGTAGAAACTGCTGAAGAGACAATGGCTGCCTGCCCTGCTAAGCAGCTGGCTGCCAGCCTCACCTTCTGGGTCTGTTCCTTCCATGGCTCTTTCTGCAGCAGCAGAGCCATGCTATTGGGAAGCAGAGTGAGAACTTCCTGCAGAGTGACCCTGTGCATTGGACTCCTGCCAAGGAAGCTTGGTACTGGCCCAGCCGGGCCATTCTCCTGATGCCATGGCAACCAACTGGCACTGAGACCGAGGAGGAGAGGGGCAGCGTGGTCGGCCCATGCAACCACTGCGGTTGCAAATATCAGCAAGAAGAAGTCCAAAGCCTACGATGAAAATAGAAATGACGTTAGGTCACATGTTTTAACAATTCAAAGTAACACATGTTCACATACACAGCCCCCATCGTGAGGCAATGTCATCTTCCCCTTCTCCCAACCAGTCCCTCCTGCCCTACCCCCACCCAGAAGAGGAACTGAACTGAACAGTAAACTCAGTTTCCATGTTTAATGAAGTGATGTTTTTGGGCGTTAGAAGATTTTGAGGTACCTTTATGTGCAGGCAGAAGACCCAACAGTTTCATTATTATTGCTCTAACATTTCAGGAGAAACATCGTTTATTCAATTCCTAATCACATCAAGATCCAAACGTTCCTGTTTTGATGTTTTCAAAGAGCTTACAAAATGAAGAAATATTTATCGCTATGTAGGTAAAACTAATTTTTAAAAATATGTATACTCTGATTCTACTTTTGAGCAAGTCTTCATTTTTTTTAAGGCAAGTGTTTTAAGACATGGGGTCTCACTATGTTGCCCAGAGTGGTCTTGAACTCTTGAGCACAAGAAATCCTCCTGCTTCGGCCTCCCAAGTGGCTGGGACTATAGACATGTACCGTTATGCCCAGCTTCTTCAAGCATTTTAAAAACCTGTCCAGGATCTATCCATTTAGATTTCAGACTAATCTAGACAATTATAGAAGTGGTGATTACAGAAGCCACCTCTGAGTAGTTCGATTACTGTGATTTAAACTACACTTCTTTCTGCTTATTTGTATTTTCTCAGTGTTTTAAGGTTTTTGTAAGAAAACAGAGAAAGTTAATAAAAATTTAGGAAATCAGAAGAAAGAGGACAGATCATGCAAGTTCAAAAAAAGTTTAAAAAGTACTTCCTAATCTCTTAAAATTCCTAAACTCACAAATTAAAATTCAACAAGACATACAACTCTTCAGAAAAACTGGGCAGAATTTCAAAAAACACCCCAGGTTATGCAAATTTGACTCACATAGTAAACAGAATACTCACGAAGCATGCCTACAGAAAAAAAATTCTACTATTACAAAATGCACAGCTGCCAGCTAAGACAACACAATGAAGGAAAGCAGGAAAGGGCTATCTTCATTTTATTTACTAATCCTTTATTTTTAAACTCACGCAAACCTAATACTAGTGGTTCTCACTTTTTTTTGAGTCATAGGTAATTTTGTAGGTGTGATAAAAACTCCCCTCCATATGTGCACACTTAAGATTATCTGCACACACTCCAGGAACCTATTCAAAGCAGGCATTTTTAGCCATATGCTGGGCCAGTGTGGAGGCCAGAGCCCTATATTCCCACATGCTTTATGGGATCAATCCCAGCTACATAGGAGCTTGGGTTCTCTCTCCCGAGTGTCCTTTGTGTTCTGCCTGTCAAGAAACATATTTTGCTGAAAATATTTCTCAAAGGGCAGCCTTGGGTGTCTCCAAGAGCTTGGCAAGAATACTGATTTCCTTGTGGCATCAGAGAATCATTAAGTGTGTCTAAAATAAAAGGAAAGAGGGAAAGAAAAGCTGCAAACAGCAACGTGTTCCTCTTTTGGGAGCATATATTTTAGGTATATTTTATATTATTAAAAGTAATGGCAAAAACCGCAATTACTTTTGCACCAACCTAATATAAGTTCTATATTTTAAGGAAGCTATAAACTACTCCTCTAGATTTTACCTCATCAAGAACCATATTCTGAAAGGATGTTGACTGGTAAGCAACATTTCTAATATAACCCATCAGTTCCAAGAGCCACTCCATTCTCTTCAAAACACCTGAAATGAAAAGGGTATTTTCTTACTAGACCATGGTTTTCCTTTGAAATGTAAAACAGATCAGTAACAACGATCATAACTAAAGCAGAACACCGGGTGAGGACTCCATTAACCAGTTTCATGTTCCCTTGCAATACCCGAGACTTGTGGCTGCCTGTGAGACAGTTCTTTGACATTATTCACATCAGATAACGGTATTTTGGTCTTTGATTTTTCAAAAGCCAATTTATTCTTTAAATCTCCCTGACCACTAGTGATATAATGCATTTGTTGGAGTTTCTCTCTCAACATTAAATACACTAGGAGAAATCTGGCATGCCAACTAACTAGCAATGTTGAATTGTTGACGATTAGTTGTTTTTACTGTTCTCCTTTGCATAAGTGTTCCCAATTTATGCCAACTCACAGAGGAAACCTAACCCAAAGACATGTAAAGAAAAGCAAAATACAGCCATTATATTTCCATTAGCAGAAATATTGACTTTTTTCCCTTTTCATTTTTTTTTTTTTTTAAAAAAACAGGATTCCTAGCACAGTAAAGACTACTACGGATGGGTTTCAAAAACAGGAACTACATTTGAGAGCCGGCTGGTTCTGGTTAGAACCAAAGGCAACATCAAACTTATTTCAGTTTATTGCATGTAACTTCATGCTTCATTTGAAACCCCTACTAGATTTCTTCCTGATACATACACTTTTGGCTTAGAGTAAAAAAGTCCAGTTTCTCATCATAGGTTCATTTTTCAGTGGAAAGGCACTAATGCAGACATAAAAACTGTTTCAGACTGCCACAGAGGATGATGAATCAAAATTTCTCTTTTTTTTTTTCCAAGATGGAGTCTCGCTCCGTCACCCAGGCTGGAGCACAGTGGTGGCATCTTGACTCACTGCCACCTCTGCCTCCTGGGTTCAAGCAATTCTCCTGCCTCAGCCTCCTGAGTGGCTGGGACTACATGTGCCCGCCACCACACCCGGATAATTTTTGTTGTTTTAGTAGAGACAGGGTTTTACCATGTGGGCCAGGCTGGTCTTAAACTCCTGACCTCAGGTGATCCGCCTGCCTTGGCCTCCTAAAGTGCTGATATTACAGGCGATACAGTCTTGCAGAGTATTACAATCATGCTTGTCAGTTTTTCTTCAAAATCATAATACAAGAGATGGATGGGGAAAACCAGGCACATAAGCATAAGCAATTTGTCCAGAGTCACACAAGCGTCCCAGCCACATCTACCCCTCAGGAGCCTGGTGCCATTCAGAACTTGAATGTAGTCTCCAGAAATTGTAAGCATATGACCAACAAGCTAGATAGAGCAATGGGGGAGCTCTCTTATTCAGTAATTGTTAAAGCATAACGTAGAAAATGGTCTAAAAATTGCATCATGTGATTCATTAGCAGAGTTTCAAGCTTGCTACTGTGGGTAGGGTGGCAGGATTTGATTATTCTTACCCCAGAGAAGTTCTTCTGTAAAATAACTAGCTAATTTTTTTTGTTTGTTTTCTCTTGTTTGGTAAATGACTACCCAAAAGCCATTTTCATGAAACCATCGGGCAGAATCAATTGACATCTTGTGTGTTTGGGAAACTGAAGTTAAACAGGCAGAAGCAGCTAATTTGTTTGTATCTTTGAGGGTCTACAGAGCCAAATACAATACAAAATCCCTCGAAAGAATCCATCCTTATTTCTAAAAAGTGGATGTTGTGAGCTGTAACTGCTCATTTCTATCCAAGTAACTCCTCATTTGGCACCAGAAGGCCTAACCTGTGTCAATAAGCGCTAAACTAATTTTTAAGTTGAGAACACAAGTGCAACTTAAAAGCAACAGCAGGCAGATCTATTCCTGTTTCTGATATTCACCCCAGGGTGTCCTCACCCGTGTTGGCATGGCTCACAATCCGTGCCTGGTATAAGCTGTGCAGAATCATCCAGGCCAGCACCTCTTTCTCACGGTGCTGCACAGCAACACTCAGCATATCGGTCAGGTTCATCAGGGGGAATCGTCCTTGAGAGACTAAGTACAGTTTGACAAAGGTAGCCTTTTCTATGTTGCTCTATAAAAAAAAAAAAAATTGTTTAGTTACTATTAACTGAAGTAGCTACAGAATTTCATGGCATGGGCAAAACAGAAAAGGTGAGTTGGATGTCATTATTCTGTTCATTTCCTACAGCACATGACCCATCTGCCTGTGTGCTAAATTAACATGAACATACAATAGAGGGTTGTAATGCCATCTCCTGGCTCCTTCATTAAAACCGTAAATCTGTTCAGGAGTTAGTCCATGATGATATTTAGTAAACATACACAAATAATAATAAAATGATGACTAAAAAATACAGTACTTACCGTGTGCCATGCATCACTCCAAGCATTTAACATGTGTTAATTCAGTGGTTTTCAAAGTATGGTACACAGAACTTCTGTGGAACCCCACGGTGTGTAAGAGGTTCCGTGAGGTCAAAACTATTTTTATGTTAGCACCAAAGTGTACTAGTATTCATTGTATATTGTACTGACATTTTTTTTTCACAAGCCAATTTCACTTAAAATATCCTTGTAAACAAAAATAATTATTAGTTCCATTAAACACTGGCCCTTTAATAAATATTTTTAAAAATATTCTGCGGGACAAACTGAGAAATACTTATAAGGGAATTGTGCTGCATACCCAAGTATGATGGTGGTCTCAAGCCAAGGAAGAACACTTGTAAGATTAGGCTGTGAAATAGCCACTTTTTTCACAGAACACCATTTACTTGAAAGAATAATTGATGGAAAAACTATTATTCAACCTGGGTATTTGACAGATTATTTTCTTGAAACTGAAGGAAGTGAAACTGTCACTTCAAGAAAAATACCTGATAGTATCTGAACTTTCAAGAGAAAATTAGATTTTTGGAAAATTTGTTTCTGCTTCTATGAGCCTGGCAGCTTCCCAATATGTAAAAAGCTTTTCTGATGAGACTGGTAGTGATATTAACAGTATGATTATTTTATATTGTCAACATTTGGAAGATCTTCAAAGCTCGGTGATTCAATATTTTCCAAATGACTAATGTATGCTATTACAAAACCCTGCATGGGTAAAAGACCCAGAGTACAAAACAGACCAGTGGAATTTAATGTAACAAAGTATGTAAGTTTCATTGATATGGTTTCAGAGTTTACACTGCAACTAACCTTTAAGGAACTACAAGTTGCTGGCCGGGCAAGATGGCTCAGACCTGTAATCATAGCGCTTTGGGAGGCCAGGGCGGGAGGATCACCTTGAGGTCAGGAGGTCGAGACCAGTCTGGCCAACATGGTAAAATCCCGTCTCTGCTAAAATATAAAAATTAGTTAGGCATGGTGGTGGACGCCTGTAATCCCAGCTACTCTGGAGGTTGAGGCAGGAAAATCACTTGAACCTGGAAGACGAAGGTTGCAGTGAGTTGAGATCATGCCACTGCATTCCAGCCTGAGTGATAAAGTGAGACTCAGTCTAAAAAAAATTTTTAACAAAAAGGAACTACAAGTTGTTGAATTTTTTGGTGAAATGTAAAAGAAGTCTATCCGTTAATTATGTGAAAAGACTATTAGCACACATTTCCCCTTTCCTCCTGCGTATCTGTATGAGGCTGGAATTTCTTCACATACTTCACCAAAACAACCTCACAACAGATGGAATGAAGAAGCTGCCATGAGAATCCAGCTGTCTTCTATTAAGCCAGACATTAAGGAGATTTGCAAAAATGTAAAACAATGCCACTTTTCTCACTAGATTTTTATGCTTTAAATGTTTTTATTAATCATGTTAATATATAATGGTTTTCTTATTATTGCTTTTAAGTAAATATTTAGAAGTTTTCCTAGTCTTTAATTTCTAATAAGGTAAATATCAACAGATATGACCCTTATAATTAAAAGCTCTTTGGAATCCTCAATAATTTTTAAGAAGCTAAAGTGTTCCTGAGACTAAAACATTTGAGAACTGCTGTATTTACTAATTCTCACACCAATTCTCTGCAGTAGGTCACTATTATCATCCCACCTTTACAGATGGGCAAACTGAAGCACAGTGGTTAAGCAACTTGCTTAAATTAAGGTCACATAGCTACAGGTGGCAGAGTAAGAAACAGAACTGGGGGAGTCTGTGTTCTCTACCACTATCTTATTCTTACCTCTATTCTTTTCAGAAACAAACTCTGACCTTGCTGAAGTAGACTACCTCTTTAGGGGACATCAGAACACTACTTAGTATGTTCCAGTGACAATGTTCTGAATGGTATTTTAGGTAGAAACTCAAGCGAGTAACAGCAACTTTCAGCTCTAGGTACTAAGAAGTAAATGACATACTTTATTTCCAATTACATTACATGCATGTAATAATAGGATATAATTTGTTACATATATGTAGTAATTATGATAATAAATACTGAGTCCTTATCTTGAGCCAAGCAGTACTCCAAATACTCAACATGGACTAACTCACTGAACTCTCAAAACAGATCTAAGTCGTAGGTGTTATTATCTGCCTTTTATAGATAAGGGAACTGAGGCACAGAGCTTATGAAGCTTAACCAAGATCGCATTGCTAGTAAATTGCAGAACTGGATTTCAAACTGTAGCAATGAGGCTCCAGAGTCCATCCTCTTAACTATTTCCTTATGTTGCTTCTCCTTGCTTAAAACAATCTTCCAAAATGTTGATATTCCAAATTTTTTTTTCTTTTTGAGATGGAGTTTCGTTCTGTCTTCAGGCTGGAGTGCAGTGGTGGGATCTCGGTTCACTGCAACCTCCACCTCCCAGGTTCAAACGATTCTCCTGCCTCAGCCTCCCCAGTAGCTGGGACTACAGGTGTGCGCCACTATGCCCAGCTAATTTTTGTACCTTTAGTAGAGACGGGGTTTCAGCATGTTGGCCAGAATGGTCCCACCCACCTCAGCCTCCCAAAGTGCTGGGATTACAGGCATGAGCCACCGCACCCGGCCCCAAATATTCTTTAACAGTGGTTTTCAAACCTTAGTTTACACCAGAATCACCTGGAGAGACAATTAAAACATAGACTCCTGGGCTCCATCTCCAGAGTTTCTGATTCAGTAGGTCTAGCTGGGGGCTCAAGAACTCACATTTCTAATCATTTCCAAGGCGATGCTGATGCTACTCATGCAAAGACCACATTCTGAGAACCACTGCAATATGACACAGATATTCAAGGATATGATTGAATAGGCAAACCTGCCATAAAGTAAAGTAAATGACACGAAGTCCACCAGCTGTAAGTTCTGTAAGTTCTCTAGACCATTGGTATTAGCTGGTATGCAAAAATGCCATTCAAATGCAAGTGTGTCATTTGGGATGTACTTGTACTAAGAAATGATTCATTATTGATCTGCAACTCAAATTTAACAAAGTATCTTGTATTTTGTTTGCTAAATCTGGCAACTTTACAGACATGCTACTTTTTGCTCATTCATCATTTGACTTGGGCATGGGTGTGGGAGATAAATTATCCTGTGTCAGGGCTAATAGTGCTTGCTTTTCAATCAACTACCTTCTTCACGCCAAAGGACAGGATCAGGTGAAGGACAAAGAGGGAGAAATTGGGTTAAAAAGTTATTCATCTATACAACATTTGTTAAGCACCAACCATATCAGTAGGCTGAACAAGAGGTTCAACAATATAAATGAAATCGTTTCCTAAAATTAACCAATAACAAAAATGAAGCACAACTTGCTTCAGCCAAAAGGACACTGAAATCAATTCTTCAATTGTAATTTCTGCCTCAATAATGAAAAAAGGTATAGAAAGATATGTTATTACCTTAGTAACCTGGGCGATCCGATTGGCATCATCATCTGTCATTTCTAAGAGGCATTTTGCTATGCTGATATACAGCTCTAGATCCTTTCTCTGATAAAGGAAAATGCCAAATATGTCAACAAACAGTGTAAAATAACGGGTCAAAATGTTCTGACAAATTATTAGATTTTCTTATCCCCATGAACAGCAGCTGATGAGATTTTAATTTTAACCAAACCAAAACATTTGGCCAATTTTTGTCATTTTGAAGACATCTTTCCTGATACTTTGTGGGGGTTTTTTGTGTGTGTGTGTGTGTTTTTTCTTTTTGGCTATACCTTTTTCTCCTTATCAAAATCCCTTTATCACAAATAAATTTCTAACCTCTTTGTAAAATTACAATTCAGAGGTCTTTTGGAGGACGGGAAGGGCTGATGCTAAATCGTTTTATATAAACAGTATATGGGAAACGATGCCCAAGGATTCTCCAGGTGTAAAGTGTAAGGACTTCTGAGCTTTCTGGTCTTTTAAAAGAGGCATTTGATAAAAACACCTAATAGCAAATTTCCTGGTGCAGCACTAGTTAAACTGCTTCCAAGCTTGCTCAAAACTTTGGTTCTAAAAATTCAACCTCAATTTAGATCTTGGAAACAAACACACTCCTAGTAAAGAATGTGGTTATTTCTTGCTAGCCTTCCCACCCACATTCTTAAAACATACACCTCCCCACTTTGCCAAAAAGTCTTTAAAATATCCCAAACATAAATTGTCAGGAATGTAAATATTTTTGTTCCTCACCCGAATCTTATTTGGCAGGAGGTCAAAAATTTTCCCAGTAGCTTCAGAGAGCAGACTCCAGAGGTGGTGGGCAGGGCTGGGCAGTTTCATGGCCTGGCTCAGACCCTGTAAAGCACTTGGGCATAGCTCAGGATTTCCAAGTGGGGAAGCTGCTTTAAAAACTGCCACCATTAAATTTTCAACAAAACCCAGGATCTGTTCATCAGAGATGTGTTTTATCCACAGAGGTACAGATATCAGGAGATATCTTTTGGTATTCAGCTGGAAGTAAAACAGAAGAGGTTGAATGTAAATAGGCAAGTCTGGTTTTGAAATGTTCAAAACCTGTAGGTCATCACTGTGTTTGAGGGTAGACTGAGAGATAAAAGGTTCAGGTTACTTCCACCCCTCTTCATTTTCCCACAGCTTCATGGTCCAATGGGCCACCAATGCATGTAATTTTGGCTGCTGCAGTTACTTCTGATCCAGGGTGAATCATGTGTTTATATGGATCTGCCAACCCATCTGTGAACTACTCAGCTTAAACCTTGGATGTTTTCAGTGATGGGAATAAAATGCTACTTCTGAAAGTACATGACAGTTACTTTTCAGTTTTAAAAGGTCACATTCTCTGGCAAGAAAAGCTCTAGAAGATGAAAGGCTCATCTGCTGAAAATCAACTAAACAGAGCATCTGATACTATTAATTTCTTCTTCTGAGAAAAATAAGGAAGTAATAAGGAGAAGTGACATGCTGGGACCATTTATGACCAAAGTAAAACCACCAGCTGAGCAAGTAGAACTGCCCAGGCACCTTAGAGTTCACGAGAGCCAAGAAAGGGCATGTCAGTAACAGCTCTGTTATGCGACAGACTTTAACCAAGTGGGCTTCGAAAATTCTTAGGAATATAAGCATGCTACTAAAAGGGCAGCAAGTCTAAAATAAGTGATCTAAACATAAAATCTGGCAAAATAAGCGATCTAAAAAGTAAAATCTGGCAAAAACTTTTTTTGTGTGCTATTTTTTTTCAAGATAACACACAAAAGTAGGGGAGGGACAGAAGAACAATGTTTTCTGCAAATTTCTAAAAAGATCGGTGTAGTTGCATGAGTTTTCTCAAGACCTCATTCTAAACAATATGCCATCTCAGATCATTTTATATTTAAGAAAATGAATTCACAAACTTAATTGTTAATTAACCAAGATAACAATAAAGGTAAATAATCAAAGACAAATGCACAGAGTAGCACAGATCTAAAAGATAAAGGTTAAGTAAAATTTAGGAAAATTTTGGAGGCCAACCCAACAGGCTGGAAATGGGTCTGATTCAAAAGGAAGAAGGAGTGAATAGAACAGGGCTTTGAAGTCAGATAGATACAGCTCTTTCATTTATTAGCTAGGCAAACTTTGCTTTGACCTCCATTTGCCTCAGTTTATAAGTCTGTTAAAATGGAAATAATAAAATGTATCTCTCAGACATGAAACAAGACAGACATACAAAAATTCATATCATATAAAATTCCATTCTAAAGCATTTCTAAAATTGATATGAAATGTATATATAATTTATATAAAATTATAAGAATAAAGGTTGTTTCAGAAAGGCAATGCTACAGATAGAAAGCAGATTGGTGGTGGCTTGGGTCTGAAGCTGGGAGTGGGGATTGACTACAAACAAGCACAATGGAACTTGTCAGGTGATGGAAATATTCTTGGTGACGATTGAAAAACCTATAAAGGTACTCAAATTCATCACATTTTATACTTTAAAACAGCCATATTTTAGGCTATATAAATTATAAGTCAACAAAGCTATTTTAAAATTATTCTGTCAGGCTGTAGAGAAATTAGGTCTGATTTCTGTAATTACTGAGTGCTTGCAGGTACCAGGTACACCGCAAGGGCTCAGTAAGTGGCAGGCAGCTGGGAGCCACTTGGAGCAGACAGGTGGAGTGAAGTTAATACCTGACACAAAGATGCAGACCTTGATAGCGTCCACCTTCAATTAAAGACAGTGAGGAGGAGTAGGAAAGGTTTAAAAAAAAAAAAACAGGCCTAGCGTGGTGGCTCACACCTGTAATCCCAGCACTTTGGGAGGCTGAGGTGGGCAGATCACTTGAGGTCAGGAGTTCGAGACCCGACTTGCCAAATTGTTGAAACCCCGTCTCTACTAAAAATACAAAAATTAGATGGGCGTGGTGGCACACACCTATAGTGTCAGCTACTTGGGAGGCTGAGGCACAAAAATCACTTGAACCCAGGAGGCAGAGCCTGCAGTGATCAGAGATTGTGCCACTGCATTCCAGCCTGGGCCATGGAGCAAGAAACTGTCTCAAAAACAACAACAACAAAAACAGAAACAGTGCTGAACAGGGACAAAGGCCAAGAGACTGAGGAAATGATAAGAGGGCTTTGTACTATTCTCAAACAATTAAAGCCTCCTAGGACAGAAGAATAGGCCAGATTACGGAGACAATTAAAAGATGACAGCATTTAACTTATATCAACTGGTAAACCTCTAAAGAATCATGGAATATGCTTTTCTGTTCTAGTTTGAAACCTAATCAAAATTATATATCTTTACTAACTTCACATCTTAAAATCTCTTGCCCTATTATTCCTATCTGTCCTTGGTCTATATGTGAAAGGTGCTAGCCCCTCTATCACAGACACCAGACTGGGTCATTTCTTTCTCAACGCTCTGCTCAAGCTAAACAGCCTAGTAGAGATCTTTTATTCTCTCCACTTACACTCTCCCACCTACATCCCCGGTCCCCTTGATGCGATACCTAACCGAACCATGGCTCGGTTAGTTTAATTGCTGCCTCCTCTGGGAAAAGGGAAGGATAATACATGGATGAGTCGAGTACATATGGATTTCCTTTCTCTTAATATGTACTGAAATAATTACATATACTATATAATCAAATAAACATAAGTACAAATAATTCCACAACTTTCTAGCTATATGATCTTGAGAAATTAACTTTAATACCTCTGATCATCATTTTCCACTTTTTGTAATAAATGGTAGCTAAAGCATGAATAGTAATGGCTATGGCAGGGTTCTGAACTATATAATTTTCCAGTATGTAGGCCAGCTACTATCAAACCCTCAATTTTTGTTAAGATCTCATCTGTCTCCTCTTGACTTTGAGAACACACACCCAAATGAACGTTAATCTCCTCCTAAAGAATGATATCTTCCTGTTGGCCAACACCCTTAGTTACTACATACACTCAGACTGTGGATCAGTGGTGGCGTCACCCACAAGCCCAATAGTGCAGCTGCATTCTGGGATGACTGTGCCTGGGTCACCATAATTTCAAGGCACAGTTGCTGAATCTCTTCACCTGAAAGGCAAGAAAGGAAAAGAATCTGAATAGATAGTTACTTTCCTGACTCATTTTCAGGCTTTAATATCTCAAATCAAAGCATCTGCTTATGTGACTTCTGCAGGTAACAGAGCTTCAGTAAACCAGAATAGATATTTCAAGAGACTTGTTAATTATGAGGCAAAATAACGTATCCAAAGGCATCACAGTCCCAAGTCTTGGAACTAGCAAGAGCCTTGAACTAGATAGGGGAATTTCTCTTATGATATCCAGAGGAACCTACACACTCAAACACTATCTAAAATATGACAATATTCTAGCTAGTAATCTCTTGATCTCTGTTTTTCCCTTCTCTCCATCTCATATGCAGACCATGAAGAAATATATCAAGGTGAGGAATGGCTTAAAGATACAGTCACATTCTCTAGTCATCGAGCCTTTCTAGTAGTAAGATTCCAGTCAGCACCTTATTTTCCTTCCTTTTTCTAAGGACTTAACTGAAACACAAACATTTCAATATAGCACACAAAAGAAGGAGAGGGACAGAGGAACACATTTTTCAAATGAAATCTCTGGAAACCCAGTATGGTGACATTATATCTTACATAGAGATTAGGTTTATATGAAAGCATTTAAGTGAAAAATTGTATATAGTCAAAATTATCTTTATCTCTGAAACTGCACATAAATTACAGTATACAAGTTGTTTTATATATCATATGTTTTGCATATCATATGCACTCTACTATAAATGATAGAGCACTCATGGCAGGCACACACACAAACACATATAATTTTACAACACTGTTTAAATTGCTCTTCATCCCCTCATTCTTATTTTATTTTTATTTTTCGAGTTAGGGTGGGGAAAAAGTACATTAAATTATATTTGCATGTGTAACTCTAATCTCTATAAAATAGGTTGCTGTGGATGAACTCAAGGTGTTGAGGTGTGCACTCTGTTTGCTTCTCACCACAAAATAACTGTAGTAAGCAGAATAATGGTACCCAATAATGTCCATATCCTGATACCTGGAACCTGTGAATACACTACCTTATATGGCAAAGAAACTTTGCAGATGTGATTAAGGTTAAGTATCTTGAGATGGAGAGATTATCCTGGATTATTTAAGCGAGCCTATTAATCACATGAGTCCTTAAAGGAGGAAAACCTTTCCTGGCTACACAGAACCAGAAAGATGATGGTGTGAGAAGACCTTAGCCCTCCACTGCTTGCCTTGAAAATGGGGAAAGGGGGCCACAAGTCAAAAATGTGGGCAGCTTCTAGAAGCTAGAAAAGAAAATGAATCCTCCCCTAGAACCTCTAGAAAGAAATTCTAATCTGCTGATACCTTGATCTTAGTCTGGTGAGAAACATGTTGGACTTCTGGCCTATAGACTTGTAAAGATAACAAATTTGTATTGTTTCAAGCCACTGTGGTAATTCGTTACAGCAGCAACAGAAAATTAATACAGCATCCCACATGGTACTTCTCGAAACCTATGGCTCTGGAAATGTAGTTTGATAACCACAAGGCCAAGCTTAATGGAACCTGTACCACATTCCCAGTGGTGTGCAAACCTCAGTCAAGCATTGATTTTGGCAGGTGTATCTGGCCTGTGTCTTTAGACCTCTTCTTCCTCACCCTCAGGGGCTCAATGACTGAGTGAAAGTAAACCAACCATCCCATCCAACATGACAAACCTCAAGATCTGAAAAGTCTATCCAGTCACTACACATTGTGACACAGAATCTGTTTTTCCATTCAGGTCAAATACTAAAATCAAAGTCTGAAGACTTAAAAACACATGATATTTACCAAAATTTAGCCTCATAAGTGGAGAGAGAAGTGCAGCCCAGTTCACAGGAGGATATTGGTAGCTTTCTCCAACAGTTGCTATGGGTTTCATCACTAATTTAAGAAGAGAAGGAGGAACAGATTCAGGACCTATAACAGAAAGGGAAAAATAACAGTAAAACACCTGCATACCATCATGGAAGTGGAAAATGCCAACAATTCCTTCCTTCCTTCTAGCATCAAAGGATCTGATATTACATCTTCAATTGTGATCAACCCTTCAATTCTGTGCTCTTAATTTCAACTCCATTTGCCAGAAAACCTTGCTCCCTCTGTTCTTCTCTTTTTAAAAAAAATTTCTAAATTTTTCATTGATATATAATAACTGTATATATTTATGGGGTATAGAGTGATATTTTCATACATATGTGCAATGAACAAATCAGGATAAATAGCATATCCATCACCTCCAATATTTATCATTTCTTTATGTTGAAACATTCAACATCCTCTTTTTCAGCTCTTTGGAAATAACAATTATTGTTAACTATAGTCACCCTACAGTACTTTAGAACACCAGAACTTATTCCCCATATATGAACTTATTCCTCATTTTGTTTCCTTTAACCAGTCTCTCATTATTGCCCCATCCTCCTTCTCTTCCTAACCTCTAGTAACCACTATTCTATACTCTCTACCTCTATATAAGATCAACTTTCTTTGGCATTGCGTATGAGATCAACTTTTTTAGCTTCCACATATGTGATATTTATCTTTTTGTGGCTGGTTTGTTTCACTTAACATGAGTTCTCCAGGTGGCCATAAATGACACGATTTCATTCTTTTACTTGTCTACAGTCTTTCCTTTTTGACTGGATAAAAATTTTCCACATTGCTACTTAGCTGTCCTCTGCACACTCTCGTCTTTTTATCTAGTTCTCAAAATTAAGTAACTTCTTTTACATTATTACCTCATTGCTCACTAACACCTCAATCTACTTCCAGCGGAGATAATAAGGATTGCTCACTCAGGTACATTCCCTTCTATGGACTATGGATTACCTAGTCTATGTAGTCCTAGACTGCATTCTGTAACATGGGAGTCTCTAGTTTTTCTGCTTCCCAGCCTGTGCCATGGTGACTGTTCTAGAAGTGAGCATCTAAGGGCTGTGTAACAGCTAGTCCATCAGTTAACCAGCTGCCTACGACATAGTACCATTACTTTAACATCACATTCTTTTTTAAGGTAGTGTGTATAGGGTAATTAGAAATTGAAAAACAGATAGTGGAGCATTTGTGAGTGGAAATATATAGTGTAATTAGGAATGGAATAGCCATTAAGGGCCATGTAAACGTGAAGCTATGAGGAGGTCAGAAATAGTATAACACATCAAAATGTAGAAGACCAAGGAGGAGCAAAAGCAGCAGGATCAACATTGGCAGCAGAAAGGAAATTAGCATCAGCAGAAAGAGAAGCAGAATCAACAGAAGGAAAAGCAGAGGTAGGAAAAGGAAAAGCAGAGGCAGGATCATCAAAAAAGCACCAGAATCAGAAGATGATGAAAAGGGGGGAATCAGAGTGGAAGTAGAGTCAACAAAGGAAAAACAGCTTCAGAAAGGAGAAGCATAGGAAGAAGGAGAAGCAGAATCAGAAAAAGTAGAAGAATCAGTAGATGCTGAAAGATGGGAGAAGCAGATGTGGAGCCAGAGTTAGCAAAAGGGAAAACAGCAGCAGAAAAGAGAAGCACAGGAACAAGGAGAAGCAGAGACCAAATTAGCAGATGCTAAAATGGTGAAGCAAGAGTCAGAAAAAAAAAAAAAAAAAAAAAACAGCTGCAGAAAGGAGAAATAGGAAAAAGGAGCAGCAGAGGCCATAAACAGATGGTGAAAGAAAGGGGAAGTAGGGCAGAGTCAGCAAAAGCAAAAACAGAAGCAGAAATGAGAAGCATAGGAAAAGGAGAAGCAGAGGCCAAAATAGCAGATGCTAAAAGGGACGAAGCAAGAGTCAGCAGAAAAAAAAACAGTTGCAGAAAGGAGAAACATGGGAAAAAGGAGAAGCAGAGCCCACATGAGCAGATGCTGACAAAGAGGGAAGCAGAACAGGGCAAAGTCAGCAAAGCACAAGAGCTGCAGAAAGGAGAAGCACAGGAACAAGGAGCAGAGGCCACATCAGCAGATGATGAAAGAAGAGGGAAGCAGAATAGGGCAAAGTCAGCTTCAGAAAGGAGAAGCACAGGAAAAAAGAGAAGCACGGGAAAAAGGAGAAGCAGAGGCCAAATTAGCAGATGCTAAAATGGGGAAGCAAGAGTCAGAAAAAGAAAAAAAAACAGCTGCAGAAAGGAGAAACAGGAAAAAGGAGAAGCAGAGGCCATGAACAGATGCTGAAAGAAGGGGGAAGTAGGGCAGAGTCAGCAAAAGTGAAAACAGCAGCAGAAATGAGAAGCATAGGAAAAAGGAGAAGCAGAGGCCGAATTGGCAGATGTTAAAAGGTGGAAGCAAAAGCAGGGTAGGGTCAGCAGGAGGAAAAATAGCTACAGAAAGGAGAAACACAGGAAAAAGGAGAAGCAGGGGCCACGTCAACAGATGCTGAAAGAAGGGGGAAGTAGGGCAGAGTCAGCAAAAGCAAAAACAGAAGCAGAAATGAGAAGCACAGGAAAAAGGAGAAGCAGCGGCCAAATTAGCAGATGCTAAAATGGGGAAGCAAGAGTCAGAAAAAGAAAAAAAAAACAGCTGCAGAAAGGAGAAACAGGGAAAAGGAGAAGGAGAGGCCATGAACAGATGCTGAAAGAAGGGGGAAGTAGGGCAGAGTCAGCAAAAGTGAAAACAGCAGCAGAAATGAGAAGCATAGGAAAAAGGAGAAGCAGAGGCCGAATTGGCAGATGTTAAAAGGTGGAAGCAAAAGCAGGGTAGAGTCAGCAGCAGGAAAAATAGCTACAGAAAGGAGAAACACAGGAAAAAGGAGAAGCAGGGGCCACGTCAACAGATGCTGAAAGAAGGGGAAAGCAGGGCAGAGTCAGCAAAAGCAAAAACAGAAGCAGAAATGAGAAGCATAGGAAAAAGGAGAAGCAGAGGCCGAATTGGCAGATGTTAAAAGGTGGAAGCAAAAGCAGGGTAGGGTCAGCAGGAGGAAAAATAGCTACAGAAAGGAGAAACACAGGAAAAAGGAGAAGCAGGGGCCACGTCAACAGATGCTGAAAGAAGGGGGAAGTAGGGCAGAGTCAGCAAAAGCAAAAACAGAAGCAGAAATGAGAAGCACAGGAAAAAGGAGAAGCAGCGGCCAAATTAGCAGATGCTAAAATGGGGAAGCAAGAGTCAGAAAAAGAAAAAAAACAGCTGCAGAAAGGAGAAACAGGAAAAAGGAGAAGGAGAGGCCATGAACAGATGCTGAAAGAAGGGGGAAGTAGGGCAGAGTCAGCAAAAGTGAAAACAGCAGCAGAAATGAGAAGCATAGGAAAAAGGAGAAGCAGAGGCCGAATTGGCAGATGTTAAAAGGTGGAAGCAAAAGCAGGGTAGGGTCAGCAGGAGGAAAAATAGCTACAGAAAGGAGAAACACAGGAAAAAGGAGAAGCAGGGGCCACGTCAACAGATGCTGAAAGAAGGGGGAAGTAGGGCAGAGTCAGCAAAAGCAAAAACAGAAGCAGAAATGAGAAGCACAGGAAAAAGGAGAAGCAGCGGCCAAATTAGCAGATGCTAAAATGGGGAAGCAAGAGTCAGAAAAAGAAAAAAAAACAGCTGCAGAAAGGAGAAACAGGGAAAAGGAGAAGGAGAGGCCATGAACAGATGCTGAAAGAAGGGGGAAGTAGGGCAGAGTCAGCAAAAGTGAAAACAGCAGCAGAAATGAGAAGCATAGGAAAAAGGAGAAGCAGAGGCCGAATTGGCAGATGTTAAAAGGTGGAAGCAAAAGCAGGGTAGAGTCAGCAGCAGGAAAAATAGCTACAGAAAGGAGAAACACAGGAAAAAGGAGAAGCAGGGGCCACGTCAACAGATGCTGAAAGAAGGGGAAAGCAGGGCAGAGTCAGCAAAAGCAAAAACAGAAGCAGAAATGAGAAGCACAGGAAAAAGGAGAAGCAGAGGCCAAATTAGCAGATGCTAAAATGGGGAAGCAAGAGTCAGAAAAAGAAAAAAAACAGCTGCAGAAAGGAGAAACAGGAAAAAGGAGAAGCAGAGGCCATGAACAGATGCTGAAAGAAGGGGGAAGTAGGGCAGAGTCAGCAAAAGTGAAAAGAGCAGCAGAAATGAGAAGCATAGGAAAAAGGAGAAGCAGAGGCCGAATTGGCAGATGTTAAAAGGTGGAAGCAAAAGCAGGGTAGGGTCAGCAGGAGGAAAAATAGCTACAGAAAGGAGAAACACAGGAAAAAGGAGAAGCAGGGGCCACGTCAACAGATGCTGAAAGAAGGGGAAAGCAGGGCAGAGTCAGCAAAAGCAAAAACAGAAGCAGAAATGAGAAGCACAGGAAAAAGGAGAAGCAGCGGCCAAATTAGCAGATGCTAAAATGGGGAAGCAAGAGTCAGAAAAAGAAAAAAAACAGCTGCAGAAAGGAGAAACAGGAAAAAGGAGAAGCAGAGGCCATGAACAGATGCTGAAAGAAGGGGGAAGTAGGGCAGCGTCAGCAAAAGTGAAAAGAGCAGCAGAAATGAGAAGCACAGGAAAAAGGAGAAGCAGAGGCCGAATTGGCAGATGTTAAAAGGTGGAAGCAAAAGCAGGGTAGGGTCAGCCGGAGGAAAAATAGCTACAGAAAGGAGAAACACAGGAAAAAGGAGAAGCAGGGGCCACGTCAACAGATGCTGAAAGAAGGGGAAAGCAGGGCAGAGTCAGCAAAAGCAAAAACAGAAGCAGAAATGAGAAGCATAGGAAAAAGGAGAAGCAGCGGCCAAATTAGCAGATGCTAAAATGGGGAAGCAAGAGTCAGAAAAAGAAAAAAAACAGCTGCAGAAAGGAGAAACAGGAAAAAGGAGAAGCAGAGGCCATGAACAGATGCTGAAAGAAGGGGGAAGTAGGGCAGAGTCAGCAAAAGTGAAAAGAGCAGCAGAAATGAGAAGCATAGGAAAAAGGAGAAGCAGAGGCCGAATTGGCAGATGTTAAAAGGTGGAAGCAAAAGCAGGGTAGAGTCAGCAGGAGGAAAAATAGCTACAGAAAGGAGAAACACAGGAAAAAGGAGAAGCAGGGGCCACGTCAACAGATGCTGAAAGAAGGGGGAAGCAGGGCAGAGTCAGCAAAAGCAAAAACAGAAGCAGAAATGAGAAGCATAGGAAAAAGGAGAAGCAGAGGCCAAAATAACAGATGCTAAAAGCGGGGAAGCAAGAGTCAGCAGAAAAAAAAAAAAAAAAAAAACAGCTGCAGAAAGGAGAAACATGGGAAAAAGGAGAAGCAGAGTCCACATCAGCAGATGCTGAAAGAAGAGGGAAGCAGAACAGGGCAAAGTCAGCAGAAGGTAAAATAGCTGTAGAAAGGAGAAGCACAGGAACAAGGAGAAGCAGAGGCCACATTAGCAGATGCTGAAAGAAGAGGGAAGCAGAACAGGGCAAAGTCAGCAGAAGGTAAAATAGCTGCAGGAAGGAGAAACACAGGAACAAGGAGAAGCAGAGGTAAAATCAGCACATGGAAAAGTTGGAAGAATAGGGTAGAGTCAACAGAAGGAAAAACATCTGCAAAAAGGAGAAACATAGGATAAAGGAGAAGCTATGTGGAATCAGCAGAAAAAGTAACAGAATTATCAGAAGTTGAAAAAGAGAAACCGAAGCAAAATGAATAGATACTCAAAAAGCAGGCAGAGAAAGAAAAATGAAAAACAGCAGAAAGAAGTATAGGAGAAAAGAGAAGCACATGCTGCATTAGCAGGAAAAGCAGAGTAACCAGAAACTGAAAAAGACAGGGCAGAGGGAGAATCAACCTAAGGAAAAAAGAGCAGCTAAAAAAGGAGTAGCATAAAAAAAAGAGAAGCATATAAAAATGGGCAAAGAACTTAGACATTTTCCCAAAGATGATATACAAATGTCCAACAAGCATATGAAGACAATCAATATCACTAATCAGAAGGCAAAAAAACCAAACCAAATTGAAACCACAGTGAGATATCAGCCCATACCTATTAGAATGGCTATAAAAACAATAGCAACAAAAACACCAGAAAATAAAAAGTGTTGGCAAGGATATGGAGATATTTGAACCCTTATGTACACTTGGTAGGATTATAAAATGGTGTGACCAGTATATAAAACATTATGGCAGTTCCTTAAAAAATTACACATTATTTTATATAAATATAAAATTATAACTAGAAAAACCATATAATCCAACAACCTCACTTTTGGGTATATATCCCAAAGAAATTGAAAGCAAGATCTTGAAGAGATATTGCAAACCCATGTTCATAGCAGCATTATTCACAATAGCCAAGTGGTAAAAGCAATCCAAATGTCCACTGATGAAAGAATAAATAAACAAAATGCAGTATATACATAACAAGAATATTATTCAATCTTATAAAGGAAGAAAATCACGTTAGATACTATAGCATGGATGAAACTTAAGGCCATTACATTAAATTAGTCATTCACACACAAAAAACGTATGATTCCATTTATGTGAAGTATCTAAAGAAGACAAATTCATAGAAAAAGAAAATAGAATGGTGGTTACCAGGGTCTAGGGAGAAGCGTGGGAGAAAGGGAGTTATTGTTTAATGGCTAGAGTTTCAGTTTTCTAAGATGAAAAGTTCTGGAGATCTGTTTCATAACAATATGAATATACATTCACATTAACACTACTGAATGGAGAAATTCCATCTCTACTAAAAATACAAAAAATTAGCCGGGCATGGTGGCGCATGCCTGTAATCCCAGCTACTCAGGAGGCTGAGGCAGGAGAACTGCTTGAACCTGGGAGGTGGAGGTTGTGGTGAGCCAAGATTGCACCATTGTACTCCAGCCTGAGCAACAAGAGCAAAACTCTGTGCCCCACAAAAAATAAAAAAATAAAAAAAAATGGTTAAGAGGGTAAATTTTATGTTATGGACTTATCACTACAATTTTTTAAAAAAGAAGATGTATATTCAGAAATAGCAGCATAATAGGTAGAGATTTAAAAAGTAGAAGCAGAAGTGGCGGTGGAGTATTTTTTTAATTTTTGATTTTGTGGGAACACAGTAGGTGTATATATTTATGGGGCACACGAAATATTTTGATATAGGCATGCAATGTGTAATAATCGCTTTATGGAGGAAAGGCAGAGTCTTTTTTTTTTTCCTTTTTTTGACTTCTGGTGTTCAAGGAACTCTACAGCAGACACTAGCTAATCACTGGCTAAAATAATAGAGCCTTCAAAGACAAAGAATACAGACAGGCTTCACAATTTTGAGAAGTCACTGAACATAGCCCACAGCAAGAAACAAAAACAAACAATGAGGAAAAGAAAGACTCTAATACTCCAAGTTACCCTGTTATAATATGCAAAATGTTCATTTTTCAAAGTTCTGAAGCTGGATGGTGGTGATAGTTGCTTAATTAATGTTTAATGTCACATTAATGCTTAATGTCATAAAATTGTATATTTAAAAATTAAATTTTATGTTATATATTTTACCATTTTTTTATTCTTGGAATTAAACTGAATTTTAACATTCAAAAAAAGTCCAGTTTTCAAAAAAATATGGAGCATAAAATGAAACAAGGAAGCTTTGTCAATTCACAGAAGAAATTAATAGAAAATGTCCCAGAGGAGGCAAAGACATTGGACTTACTAGACAAAGACTTGAAATCAACTCTCTTAAATATATTCAGCTAAAGAAAATTATGGACAAAGAACTAAAAGAAACCAGGAGAACACTACAAGAAAACAAAAAAAAGAGAATATCAAAAAGAGTTCTTTTTTAAAAGAACCAAACAAATTATAGAGCTCTATACTCTAAAAAGTACAGTAACTGCAATGAAAAACTCACTAGAGGGATTAAATAGCAGACTTGAGCAGGCAAAAGAATCAGCTCACATAAAGATATGTCAACTGAAATCACTCAGTCTACAGAGAGGAAAGAAAGATGAAAAGTATGAACAGAGCCTAAGGATACATCAAGCATACCAAGCTATGCATAACCGGAATCCCAGAAGGATAGGAGAGAAAGGGGCAGAATGAATATTTGAAAAGTAATGGCCGAAAACTTCTCCAATTTAATAAAAAAGACACAAATTCATACATTTAAGAAGCTCAACAAAGTCTAAGAAAGATAAAGGCAAAGAGATCCACACGAAGACATACTGTAGTCAAATTTTCAAAAGACAAAGACAGGTAATCTTGAAAGCAGCAAAGAGAAGTGATTCATCACATACAAGTGATTCCCAATAAGATTTACAGCTCATTTCTCATCAGAAACCATGGAGTCCAGTAAGGAACAGGATAACACTTTTTACTGAAAGAAAAAAAAAACTGTCATCAAAAAATGCTGCATCCAACAAAATTATAATTCAAGTATTAGGGAGAAATTAAGATATATACAGAAAAACAAAGCTGAGGGAGTTTGTTATCCATAGACATGCCCTACAAGAAATGTTAATGGGAGTCCTTAAGGCCAAAATGAAAGGACACTACATAGTAATCTAGACAATAATTTGAAGCTATACAAAGAAATAAAGAATTCTAGTAAAGGTAATTACATAGGTAAATATAAAAGCCATTACTATTATACTTTTGTTTTTATAACTCCCCTTTTCACTTACTATGTAACTTAAAAGGCAAATGCATAAAACAATGATTATAAATCTACATTAATGGGCACATATGTATATACATGTAATTTGGGACAATAACAACATAAAGGGGAGAAATAGAAATTCATAGGAGCAGAATATTTGTATGTTGTTGATGCTCAGTTGGAATCAATTCAAGCTAGATTAATCAAGAAAATTGGCTAGCCATAAGTAGAAAGCTGAAACTGGATCCTTTCCTTACTCCTTACACGAAAATTAATTCAAGATGGATTAGAGACTTAAATGTTAGACCTAAAGCCATAAAAACCCTAGAAGAAAACCTAGGTAATACCATTCAGGACATAGGCATGGGCAAGGACTTCATGTCTAAAACACCAAAAACAACTGCAACAAAAGCCAAAATTGACAAATGGGATCTAATTAAACTAAAGAGCTTCTGCACAGCAAAAGAAACTACCACCAGAGTGAACAGGCAAGCTACAGAATGGGAGAACATTTTTGCAACCTACTCCTCGGACAAAGGGCTAACATCTAGAACCTACAAAGAACTCAAACAAATTCACAAGAAAAAAACAAACAACCCCATCAAAAAGTGGGCAAAGGATATGAACAGACAATTCTCAAAAGAAGATATTCATACAGCCAACAGACACATGAAAAAATGCTCATCATCACTTGTCATCAGAGAAATGCAAATCAAAACCACAATGAGATACCATCTCACACCGGTTAGAATGGCAATCATTAAGAAGTCAGGAAACAACAGGTGCTGGAGAGATGTCGAGAAACAGGAACACTTTTACACTGTTGGTGGGACTGTAAACTAGTTTAACCATTGTGGAATACAGTATGGTGATTCCTCAAGGATCTAGAACTAGAAATACCATGTGACCCAGCAGTCCCATTACTGGGTATATACCCAAAGGATTATAAATCATGCTGCTATAAAGACACATGCACACGTATGTTTATTGTGGCAATATTCACAATAGCAAAGACTTGGACTCAACCCAAATGTCCATCAGTGACAGACTGGATTAAGAAAATGTGGCACATATACATTACTACGCAGCCATAAAAAAAGGATGAGTTTGTGTCTTTTGTAGGGACATGGATGCAGCTGGAAACCATCATTCTCAGCAAACTATCACAAGAACAGAAAACCAAACACCGCCATGTTCTCACTCATAGGTGGGAATTGAACAATGAGATCACTTGGATACAGGAAGGGGAACATCACACACCGGGGCCTATTGTGGGGAGGGGGGAGGGATAGCCTTAGGAGATATACCTAATGTAAATGATGAGTTAATGGGTGCAGCACACCAACATGGCACATGTATACATATGTAACAAACCTGCATGTTGTGCACATGTACCCTAGAACTGAAAGAATAATTTAAAAAAATATGGGAGATGAAAAATATCCACATTCCATCATTTGTACTAATATAAACTGATTAAATTCTAATGTGTTCAGAAAAAAAGTAGTAAGTTTTCTTTGTTTAGCTAATATTTACAATTAAATTTTCATGGATGTAGTGACTTTAGCAAAATGAAAAGTATAAGACCTACACCTGGGAGATTTTATGAACATTTAATATGCACTATTGAGTTGACTTAAATACATTCTTAGTACAAATTTATTCTTTAATGTAGCATTCAAAATGTTTTATACAAAAGTACATAGTAAGTCAAAGAAGTTATTTTGGTAGAAACGAAAATACAAAAGCTTATTTGCTCCCTCTGCTGGAGAGATGGGTGTTAATTTAAAGAGACATAATTTTAAGCTCTAGAAAGCAGTGTGTATGTTTTATTTCTTTAACTCAAGAAGTGGCTTAGTAAGCAAATGTAATGGCATCTAGAAAGGCAGAAATGAGGCACATTTTAAATTTACTTGGTACTATTCTATTTCAAAAGACTAAAATAAAACGATGTGCTTTTGGAAAATGTTAAATTGAGAATAAAGATTTAAATGTTTGTTTCTAAAGCTTACTTTAGTGTTTATTGCATGGTTTCTCTTTCTAGAGCAACCTGTCTATTTATAAAGATGGAATAAGTGTTTTCTGGTTTTTTTTTTTTTTTGTAACTGATGATATGGGCTCTTGAGTACTGTATTTTTATACCATCGATACTCAAGCAATAAAACAACAACAGATCTTGCCAAAAAAAAAAGAAAGAAATTTAACAATTATAAACGCATACAAATCAAACAATAGAGTCCCCAAATACATAAACACTGACAGAATTGAAAGGAGAAATAGCTAGCTCTACAGTAATGATTGGAGGCTTCAATACTCTACCTTCAATAATAGATAGAATATTTAGACATATGATTAATAAGGATACAAAGGATCCTTATTAATCAACAGTGTAAACCAGAGAGATCTAGCTGGCATAGCTAGAACAGTTCCACTCAACACCATCAGAATACACACTCATTTCAAGAGCACATGGAACATTCTCTAAGACTTACCACATGTCAGACCACAAAACAAGTCTCAATAAATTTTAAAAGATTAAAACCATACAAAGTATTTTCATAAACACAATGCAATAGAAATCAAGAACAGATTTCCAAAAAAAAAAAAAAAAAACTGGAAAATTCACAAATAAATGGAAAGTAAAAAGGATATTCTTAAATGACCAACAGATTAAAGAAGAAATCACAGGGAAATTATAAAATACTTTGAGACAAATGAAAATAAAAATAAAAATACCAAAATTTATGGAATTGCACAAATACAGTGTACTGGAAGAGATTTATAGCAATAAATGCCTGTTTTAAAAGGGCATTTTTTTTAAAAAGTAGAAATAATTATAATCAATATCGCCAACTTTATGCCTCAAAGAACTTGAAAAAGAAGAGCAAATATACCCAAAGGTAGAGGAAGGAAATAATAAAGTTTAGAGTGGAAATAATTAAGTATAGAACAAGAAAACAGGCTGGGCACAGTGGCTCATGCCTGTAATCCCAACACTTTGGGAGGCCAAGGTGGGCAGATCACCTGACGCCAGGAGTTCGAGACCAGCCTGGACAGCATGGTAAAACCCCATCTCTACTAAAAATACAAAAATTAGCCGGGCATGGTGGCAGACACCTGTAATCCCAGCTACTCAGGAGGCTGAGGCAGGAGAATCACTTGAACCAGGAGGCGAAGGTTGGAGTGAGCTGAGATCACGCCACTGCAATCCAGTCTGGGCAACAGAGCAATACTCCATCTCTCAAAAAAAAGAAAAAAAAAAAAAAAAAAAAAAGAATAAGAAAACAATACAAACAACAGAACCAAAAACTGGAACTTAGAAAAGATAAACAAAATTGGCAAACTGTTAGCTAGACTAAGAAAAAAACATTAGAGAACATGCAAATAAAATCAGAAATGAATATGGAAACATTTATATGGACCTTGCAGAAATAAAATGGATTGTAAGAGAATTCTATGAAAAACTGTATGCCAACAGACTAGATAATCCAGATTAAATCGAAAAATTCCTAGAAGCACAAAAATTATCAAAACTGAGTCAGGAATACATAGAAAGTTTAACAGACCTATAGCAAATAAAGAGATTGTATCAGCAATCAAAAATTTCTCAACAAAGAAAAGTTCAAGACCAGAAGGTTTCATTGGTGAATTCTCCCAGAAACTTAAAGAATTAACATCAATCTTTCTCAATTTCCTTAAAAAAATAGGAGAAGGGAGTATTTCCTAACTTATTCTAAGAGATCAGCATTATCCTGATATCAAAGACACCATAAAAAAGGAAAACCAGAGACTGATACATATTATGAATATAGATGCAAAAACTCTCAACACTAGCAAACAGAATCCAACAGCATATTAAAAGGATTATACACTATGATCAAACACGATTTATCCCAGAAATGCAAAGGTTGTTCAATATAAGAAAATCAATCAGGGTAATATTTAACATTAATAATACAAAGGAAAAAAGCCCACATGACTATTTCAACTGATGCAGAAAAAGCATTGACAAACACCCTTTTCTAATAAAAAACACTCAAAATACTATCTTAACATGATAAAGAAAAATTGTGACAAACTCACAGTTAAATCATACTCAATGGTGAAAAACTGAAAGCTTTTTCTCTACAATCAAGAATAAGACAGGATTCCCAGTTTCACCACTTTGTACTGGATGTTCTAACCAGAGCAATTAGACAAGAAAAAGAAAAGGCATTCATATTGGAAAGGAAGAGATAAAACTATACTTGCAAATGATAGGATTCTATATAGAGAAAATCCCAAAGAATGTTTTTAAAAACTAATAGAGTTAATAAAGGAATTCAATAAAGTTGCAGGGTATAAGACCAACACACAAAAATTAGTTGTGTTTGTACATTCTGGCAGTGAATAATCTGAAAAAGAAATTAAGAAACAATTCCACTTGCAATAGCACTCAAAAGAATGAAATACCTGGGCATAAATTCAACCAAGGGGAAAGACTTATACACCAAAATGTATAGAACATGCTAAAGAGATTAAAGTAGCCCTAAATAAATAGAAAGACATCTTGTGTTCACGGATTTGAATACTGAATATTCTAAAACTATAATACTACCCAAAGTGATCCATAGATTCAATGCAATCCCCATAAAAATTCCAAGAGTCCTTTTCACTGAAATGAAAAAGCCAATCCTAGAATTCATGTGGAATTGCAAGGGGCCCCAAATAGCTAAAAAAGAAAATCTTGAAAAAAGAAAAATGTGGAGAACTCATGCACACTAATCTTACTATACAGCTATAGTAATCAAAACAGTGTGGTATTAGTACATATAAAGACAGACTTATAGAACAGTGTATGGGTTTATTTCTGGACTCTGGAGAGTAGAAATTACGTATATATTTATACCCAATGGATTTTTGACAAGGGTGCCAAGATCCTTCAATGGGGAAAAGAATGATTTCTTCAATAAATGGTGCTGAGACAACTAGATACTCACATGTGAAAGAAGGAAGTTAGGTCCCTACCTGACACTAAATATGAAAATTAACTCAAAATGGGTTAACAGCTTAAATATAAGGACTAAACCAATCAAACTCCTAGAAGAAAACACAGGGGGTTAAATCTTCGACCTTGGATTTGGCAATGGATTCACAGAAATGACACTAAAAACCTGAGCAACAAAAGAAAAGCAGATAAATTGGACTCTGTTGAAGTCAAAAACTTTTTTCATTAAAGGGTATTATCAAGTAAATGAAAGACAATCTATAGAATGGGAGAATTTGCAAATTATAAATAAGGGTCTATTTTCAGAATACACAAAGAACTCTTACTACTCAACAACAGGTAATTTATTTTTCAAAAATATAGGCAAAGGATTTGAACAGACAATTCTCCAAGAAGATATACAAATGGCTAATAAGTAAATGAAAAGATACTTAACATTATTAGTCATTAGGGAAATGCAAACCCAAATCACATGAGATACCACTTCACAGCCAATTAGTTGGCAACCATAATAACAATGGAAAACAAGTGTTGGCAAGAACATGGAGAAACTGGAACCCTCCTATATTGCTTGCAAGAATGTAACACAAGGCGGCCACAGTGGAAAAACAGTTTGGTAGTTCCTCAAAAAGTTAAGCAGAATTACCATACAACCCAGTAATTCCCCTTCTTGCTATATACACACCAAGAGAATTGAAAAAGGTGTTCCACCCAAAACTTGTACACAAATATTCATAACAGCATCACTTGCAATAGCCAAAAGGTAGAAACAACCCAAATGTCCATAAACTGATGCATAAGTAAAATGTGGCATACCCATGTAATGGTATTTTTATTCAGTTATAAAAAGGAATGAAGTACTGATACTTGCTACAACAAGAATGAACCTTGAAAACATTATACCAAGTGAAAGAAACCAATCATAAAGGCCACATACTGTATGGTTCCATTTAAATGACATTTAAAGGAAAGGAAAATACATAGAGACAGAAAGCAAATTATTGGTTGCTAGGGTCTTGGAGAAATGGGAAATGGGGAACAACTGTTCAACGGGCTTAATGTTTCCTTCTGGGGTAATGAAAACATTCTGGAAATAGTCGTGATGGCACCACAATTTTGTAAATGCACTAAATGCCACTGAAAACTTTCAAACGGTTAAAATGGCATGTTGTATGTATTTTATCACCAAAAAAGCATAAGAAACTTAGAAAGGGATGGATGAGTCTTTAGAAGAAAAAAACAGAAACCACAAGAGAAACTGATACCACGCAGCCCCTGAAAAAGAGAAAAAGAGAGATACAGTCTCAGTGCCTGATATCTTTCTGTTCTTGATACTCCCAAAAACAAAGTTTCTGTCCTTGGATTTCTGTGAAACCTAAGAATCCTTGCAATCAGTATTTTTGAGTTAGTTGAAGTACGAGTCATTGCTTTCCGGAATAAAAAGTACCCTAACACAACTGCTACATAGACATTGGCCCTGTCACTCCACCGAAACTGCCCTTGCTAAGATTTCTAATGGTCATCTAAATGCCTAATTCAAGCGTATTTTCTCAGTCTTTCTTTCCATACTTTCCCATATAAAAGAGTACCATGCCCTCATTCCTGAAATAACTGCTTCCTTAAGCTTCTGTGTTCTTCCTCTGTGAAAGTTCATCTACTTTCATAGTTTCAAATTTTACTTATATGTTGAGGAATATAAATCCATACTTCTAATCCAGGCCTTTCTCCAATATTTTAGACTTATTTCCCACCTGCACCTTCTCAAAAATCAGCACATTTCCTTAGGCTACCCACTAACCTGCTCCCTCCTGCCAACAGGTAGGTAAAACTAGCAGTGTGCCATCCAGTGATGCTTCTCTCCCCTCCAACAAACGCTCTTTCACTTTTTAAAAATGTGGATGCTCTGGCTCATGCCTATAATCCCAGCACTTTGGGAGGCCGAGGAGGATGGATCACAAGGTCAAGAGATCAAGACCATCCTGGCCAACATGGTGAAAGCCCGTCTCTACTAAAAATACAAAAATTAGCTGGGTGTGGTGGCACGCGTCTGTAGTCCCAGCTACTTGGGAGGCTGAGGCAGAGAATCGCTTGAACCCAGGAGGGGGAGGTTGCGGCAAGCCAAGATCGTGCCACTGCACTCCAGCCTGGCAACAGAGCAAGACTCTGTTTCAAAAAAAAAAAAAAAAAAAAAAAAGTTGATGCTCAACACATCTGCCACTCTTCTCTGCTATGCTACCAGTAATTGGTGTTTTAGTTGTGTTCCATCTTGAGATGTAATATTGGGAGTTGAAGAAAAATTATTAGAGAGTTAATCATTGCTATTAGTATTATTTTTTCTTTTTTGAGACAGAGTCTCGCTCTGTCACCCAGGCTTAAGTACACTAGCACTATCATGGCTCAATGTAACCTCCGCCACCCAGGCTCAAGCGATTCTCCTGCCTCAGCCTCCCGAGTAGCTGGGACTACAGGTGCGCACCACTACACCTGGCTAATTTTTTGTATTTTCTGTACAGATGGGGTTTCACCATGTTGGCCAGGCTGGTCTCGAACTCCTGATCTTAGGTGATCCACCTGCCTCAGCCTCCCAAAGTGCTGGGATTACAGGCATGAACCACCACACCAGGCCAACCATTGCTATTATAAGGAAAAAAAAAATTCTGACAAATAAAGTAAATACATTTATAAACACATGCATTCATTCAACTATTTACTGAGTATCTATCTATTAGGTATCAGGCACTGACTCCAACAGTGGAGGCAGTGTTGAACAAGACAATATAGGTCCCTATGCTCGTGGAACTTATATTCTAATATGAGAACAAACAAACAAGGCAAAATCAGGTGTAATAAATTATGTGATAAAAAAAATGCTATGATAGGAGTTAACTGGTTGTCTATTCACATAACTCCATGCCGATTACACATATGCGCCAAGTATCTCTACACAACATTGGCTGCAGATAGAAGTCTTTTATTTCACATTAAAAAAACCCACAAAAATTAAGTTGCTTTTTGGGGTCTTTTTGGCACATGATTCATAGAAATAGTTTGATAAACTGGCAGACATTATAGTAAATATCTATGCAAGAATTACATCTCTCCATTTAGGAACAATGTATCCAATTCTGTATTGGAAATCATTAATTCATAAATACAGTTCTACTTAAAAAAAACTCTCAGAGATTGAGTATTTTCAAAATTACATAAAAATTTTTTTCCAGGTACTTTGAGAGAATCCACTACAAAGACTTTGGAGTTTCCAGAGGATCTAGGGAAACAGGAAACGCATCCAAACTGTCTTCTAATACCAGGAGCCCATGTGAAATATGACCATTTTCCAGATGTTTTATTCTTAAGACAATGAGCTCTCCTTTGACAGGACAACTGTCATCAATAACTGCACTTTACACGTTGCTTCTATATTCACTAGAATTGACCTAATATACATGCAAGTGTCAGCAACAAAGAATAGGGTTGAAAAATTACATCAGTCCAATAATGAAATAAATCTTCCACATTTAAAAGGGCAAGGAATCAATACTGAGTAGTATAACTAGACTCACACAAAATTTTCCACTATTTGTAGGGAACTGATTCGGACACTAACTGGAATGAGAGGAACTATGGTAGCTGTTGGAAATGGAGAAAATATTTGGCTGTTTCATGCATTTTGGGGAAGGTATGGAAAGAAAGAGAGGGAGTCCCAAAGCCAAGGGAGAACACAGTGAACTAGTTCCTTCCCCAGAGATCTTTAGCACTGGACAAAAGAATCCACATCTAAACAACAGGAATGATCAGTTCCTTTATTACAGTGCTTTGTCTTTCAAACAAGTTTTTTAAGTAAAAAGAAATAATGAAATTTTTTACGGACAATGGATTTGGAACTGAGAATGCCTAACAGTACTTGTTAAAAAGATCCAGATGTTGTAAAACCTGGAAACAAAGTTACTTTAAATCTCTCATCCAGTTGACAGCCTCAAAGAACTCTGATATAAACGGTATATCCAAACATAATGCATTAAAACAGGACCCATTATTGCACATACTTTGGCTACACAGAGGATCAGATCACAATGCCACAATTCACATGTGTAATAACCCTTATAGTAAAAAGTCTGGCAACAAGTAGGCTAACAGCCTGAGTCTGTATATTTTCCATCACTAGCATATTGCTTTTGTGGTTTGGACATATCTTTACTTTCTCCAGCTAAATGCTGCTTACAGGTAACTTAACTTAGAATTATCTAGTGTATGTATGTGTATGTGTGTGTGTGTGTGTGTATATATATATTTGTGTATATGTTTAAAGTTATAGATCAACAAATATTAGAAAACTATTACATGTCAATCTGTTCTAAGTATTTAAGATAAAACACAGCTATTCTTCCTGTCCATTGAGGAAATCACACCTAGTGGGAAAGACAGACTTTAAACAAAGAAGTATAAATAATTATGAAAATGATGACACATTAAAAAAAGAAAAATAAATAAAATGATGACACATATATTAAGCACCATGAAAATATATAGGAAAGTATTACAAAAGTAATCTAACTTAATCTGGGAACATCACAGAAGCCCCTATCTTCCCCCACCAAGGAAAGAATATTTAAATCAAGATGAAAAGGATGAGTAGGATTTTTTCCAGACTAAGTCCATAGAAAACACAGGCAGAGAGAATTACAGCATTGCCTATTAGTGGAAACTAAGAGATGCCTAGTCCCCTGAAAGAAACTACAATCAAGAAAGTTTTTAAAATCAATCGATGATTCTGATACATCAGACAGACACTAAAGGTTGATAGGTTTTCTATCTTAAGACCGAATATTTCAATAACATTTTTTTATTAAACGCAAAAATATCCCAAGGCCCCTTAAAACCAGGAAGGCCGCAAAGTAGGGTGGCAGCGAGTGGAGACCTGAGTGAGGAAGGCAGTTTAGGACAGTGGTCCAGCAGGGACAGTTACATCCAGGAGGATTGGACAAATGAGCAAATATATTGAGGATAATGAGAGCCAAGGTTCTTACTGTCAGGGAAGGGAGTTACAAATTCGAAAAGAAAGACTTTCATTACATATATAGCTAAATACAGAAATAAATACAGATGAGAGAGAATAAGCACATATATTTCCTAGCTCTGTCTATTGAAAGGGCCTAGAGACAAAGATTACCCCAGCAGCAATGAGATACTTTGCACACAGATGTTAGCTTCTAAATACCAATCTCCACTAAAAGAAACCTGGAGTATCTATTACACGGCTGGGGATAATACAAAATAAACCTAGGACATCTTCTTGTGCCACAAAGGAACTAGTCAAAGCATGAGGGGGTCATGTCAAAAGGACACAAGAGCCAACTTGTAGAGGCTCTTATTGGTCAAATAAACATTTTGTTCAATTTATTGGACAAATTGAAGATAAAAATAATAGATAATTGAATAGTTAAATAAAATAGGAATTTAGGAGTGTACACTAATATGGAGAGAAAGGAACTGAGAGAGGAGGGGAGGGGAGGGGAGGGGAAGGAAAAGGGGAAGGGAAGAGAGGGAAGGGGAGGGGAGAGGAGAGGAGAGGAGAGGAAAGGAGAGGAGAGGAGGAGAAGAGGACAGAAACCCTTTCTAAACAGCAGCATGCCTAATAAAAAACGTAGATGGATTCATGGATTTTTAAAAATCACCTTTTTGCAACTATCACAGTAACAATTCGGGCAAAAGTACTAGTGAATGCTAAAACTAATAGGTGAAAATAGGATGAAAATAGAATATTTGTGAAGTCTCAGAACATCTCCACAAGAAAGATTTATTGAAGATAAGGGTAAAAGAATAAGTTCATAGTGGAGAAACCTAGAAAACAACATCTTATCCAAGTGATCAAAGCTCACCACCCCAGTGGAGGGAGCTCAGACGTCATGTGCCACAGATGGGACGTGGTGAGAAGCGCACAGCTACACGTCTGTCATAATCTACCAAAAGTGACCCCACCTAACTCTAATATGAGAAATATCAGGCAAACCCAAATTAAAGAGCATTCTATAAAATAACTGGCTTCTAATCTTAAAACTAGTTAAAGTCAAGAAGTCACAGAAAAAACTGAAGAAGTGTTCAGGTTGAAGGAGACCAAAGAGACACAATAAATAAGTGCAGAGCAACATTCTAGTTGAGATTAGTTTTTTATTAAAAACATCACTGGGATTGTTGATGAAACCTGAATAGTGCCTCTGGCTAAAAGGAATGTGGAGTTTTTCTTACTGTTAAAAAAGGAAGACAATTTTTGCAACTTTTTTATGCATTTTACAACTTTTTTATGTTTGAAATTGTTTCAAAATAAAAGGGTAAAAAATACAAACAAAAATAAATTCAGAATAGAGAACTCAGAAACTAATCTACATATCTATAGCAAACTGATTTTTGACAAAAACGTCAGGAACACTCAGTGGGGAAGGACAGTCTCTTCAATATGTGATGCTAGGAAAACTGGATATCCATATACAGAAAAATTAAACTAGATCCCCCAATCTCTTGCCCTACAAAAATCAACGCAAATGCATCAAAGACATAAATATAAGACACAAAATGATAAAACTGCAAAAATAAAACATAGAAGAAATGCTTCAGGACACAGGCCTAGGGAAAGATTTTATGAATAAGACTGCAAAAGCACAGAAAATAAAAGCAAAATAAATGGGATTATATCCAACTAAAAAGCTTCTTAGCAAAGGAAATAATCAACAACATGAAGACAACCTGCAGAATGGAGAAAATATTTGCATATTATTCATCTGACAAGGGACTAATATCCAGAATATACAAGGAACTCAAACATCTCAACAGCAAAAAATAAACAATATTATTTTAAAATGGGGAAATTATCTCAACAGACATTTCTCAAAAGACATACAAATGGCCAATAAACATATGAAAAACCGCTCAGCATCACTAATCATTAGGAAAATGCAAATCAAAACCACAATGAGATATCATCTCTCCCCAGTTAGGATGGCTATTATCAAACAAACAAACAAACAACAGCAAATGCTGTTGAGGATGTGAAGAAAAGGGAACTCATTCACTGTTGGTGGGAATGTAAACTCATACACCCACTATAAATAACTGTAGGGAGGTTCCTCAGAAAACGAAAAATAGAACTACAATATGATCTAACAATCCTCCTACTGGGCATGTATCCAAAGGAAAGGAAATCATATCAGAAACATCTGTACCCCATGTTTATTTTAGCACTATTCACAATAGCCATGATATGGAATAAATCTAGGTGTCCAACAATAGATGAAAGGATTTTTTTTTTTTTTTTTTTTTTTTTTGAGACAGAGTCTTGCTCTGTCGCCCAGGCTGGGGTGCAGTGGCCGGATCTCAGCTCACTGCAAGCTCCGCCTCCCGGGTTTAGACCATTCTCCTGCCTCAGCCTCCCGAGTAGCTGGGACTACAGGCGCCCGCCACCTCACCCGGCTAGTTTTTTGTATTTTTTAGTAGAGATGGGGTTTCACCGTGTTAGCCAGGATGGTCTCGATCTCCTGACCTCGTGATCCGCCCGTCTCGGCCTCCCAAAGTGCTGGGATTACAGGCTTGAGCCACCGCGCCCGGCCTAGATGAAAGGATTTTTAAAATGTGGTATATATCCACAATGGAATACTATTAAGCCATCAAAAAGAATGAAATCCGGCTAGTCATGGCAACATGGATAGATATGCAAGACATTATGTTAAGTGAAATAAGCCAGGAACAGAAAGTTAAATACCACATGTTCTCACTCATATGTGGAAGCAAAAAGACAGTTGATCTCACAGAAGTGAAAAGTAGAACAGAGGATACTGGAGGCTGGGAAAGAGCAGGGGGAAGAAAGAGATAGGGAGAGACTTGTTAAAGGATACAAAACCACAGTTAGATGGGAGGAATAAGTTCTAGTGTTCTATCATCCCACTGTAGGGTGGGTATAGTTACCAATAATACATAGTTTCAAGTAGCTAGGAGGAGGAATTGAATGTTCCCAACACAAAGAAATGATACATGTTTGAGATGATAGATATACTAATTACTCGGATCTGATCATTATACATATCATCAAAACATCACTATGTACTCCATGAATATGTATAATTATTAGTCAATTAAAAAATAAATTTTTAAAAAATTCCAAATTTACTTAAAAAAAAAAACCAACCTTTTAAACAGTAAATAAATGTACAAATGTTCAGACCTTCTGGCAATTACATGCAAATGAGAGCAGTCTTAAGGCATCATTTTATACCTTACTGGTTTTTATTGTTATCATTTGTTTATTGGGCTGCTTTTTGATATGACATTATAATAGAAGGAATTTATTCTTTATATTGTTTTATAAGTACTGTTATATAAAGTGACTCATAATCCTTACAAAACTCTATAAAAAAGAGTTAATTATTTTCTCCATTTTACAGAAGCAGTCAAAGCTTACAGACACAGCTTGCCTGAAGTTATACAGCCAGTAAGTAGTGGAAGTGGGATATGAACCCAGGAAGCCTGAAGCCTATGCTTTTAATCTCTATGTTTTATATTTTTGCGAATTCAAACAGGGCTGAGGTACTGAAAACTGGTACAAGCTTTTTGAAGGGCAATGAGACCTGGCCATCCCTACAGTCACCAAATCCTCGGACTCCTGCTCACTACATTACCGAGAATTTCCCTGAAGGAAAGCTGTAGCAGAAGAGAGCTATGTGCATAACGATGTTCACTAAAGGCCAGGCATGGTGGCTCATACCTGTAATCCACTTTGGGAGGCAGAGGAGGGCAGATAACTTGAGGCCAGGAGTTCAAGACCAGCCTAGCCAACATAGAAAAATCCCGTCTCTACTAAAAAAAAAAAAGGTACGTAGGTACCTACCAACGTACCTACCTACCTACCTATCTTTGGGCTTGGTGGCACTTGCCTGTAATCCCAGCTACTCGGGAGGTTGAGGAAGGCCAATCACTTGAGCCTGGGAGGCAGAGGTTGCAGTGAGCTGAGATCACGCCACTGCACTCTAGCCTGGGTATCAGAGCAAGACTCTGTCTCAAACAAAACAAAACAAAACAAGATGTTCACTAAAACTGAAATTTTTTAAATGGCAAATACTAAAATGATTAAGTTTATTATGACTTATGAATTTGATGAAATATTCTCTAGTCATTTAAAAATGATAATTATGCTAGGTATGGTGGCTCATGCCTGTAATCCAAACATTTAAAGAGGCTAAGGCAGGAGGATTGCTCGAAGTTAGAGTTTGAGGCCCGATTAGGCAACATTGTGAGACTCCATCTCTACAAAAAGTAAAAAAATTATCTGGTCCTGGTTGTATGTACCTGCACTCCTAGCTACCTGAGGGGCTGAGGCAGAAGGATCATTTAAGCTGGAAAGTTTGAAGTTGCAGTAAGCCATGATCATGCCACTGCACTTCACCCTGGGTGACAGAGCAGAGACCCTGTCTCATAGATAATAGTTATTATTATATTATTGTTATGGTGATATATGAAAACAGGGAAAGTTTATAATATAACATTAAGTTCAGAAACACAGGCCGGGCATGGTGGCTCACACCTGTAATCCCAGCATTTTGGGAGACTGAGGCGGGCGGATTACCTGAGGTTGGGAGTTCGAGACCAGCCTGACCACCATGGAGGAGCTCTGTCTCTACTAAAAATACAAAAAAGTAGCCAGGCGTGGTGGCACATGCTTGTAATCCCAGAAGCAACAAATTAAGTAATATCCAGAAATGGTAATAGCTGTAGAGTCATGGGATAATTGACAGTTTTCCTTCCAAACATTTTCATGAGGTTTATGAAAACAAACCTCATGAAACAAAAAAGGAATCAAACACATCAAAAACATATCCTATTGACAAATGTCCAGAAAACCATGCAATAGGAGTCTTCTCTTACTTCCTCAAGGTTTTTTTTGGAAGACATGGGTGCTAATTATGTCCATTTACATGTAAAGTTATTAATTTTTTTAAAATAAGACAATAAAATAATATAAATTTTATGGTACAATATAACACAAACACATACATGTAGAAGGACATTATGAAGGACATATCTACAGTGGCTATCTCCAAGTGGTGACATGACAGAGGATTGTCTTATTTTCTTCTTTATACATTTTTAACTTAGTGTTATATATATATATACACACACACATACATACATATATATATATATATACACACACACTGACTTCTAACAATATTTTTTAAAGAGTTGTACAGGTAAACTATTCCTAAATTAAAATACTCAAAAATCACACGTAATCTTGGCAACCAACTCCATGATTTTATCAGAAAATAGGACAGCTTTCTCATATCATTTATTCTACACTCAAGAGTTCACTAAGTCTGTTCCCTTGGCATATTTCCTTCTCAACAATTACCTCTCATGCTAATAGTCCAAAAATGACTGAAGGAGCATACGCCTACCTGTACTTTGTATATAAGCCCAATACTTACATACGCAGATCACTGACCAATGAATCAATATCAAGAAAGAAGGCCATTCATAATGACTATTACATGGACTTAAATATAGTTTGCTTAGTTAATACTTCTTACTGGGAACTTTTAAAGCCTAATAGGAAAATATAAGCTTAGAAAGTGTTAGTCACATTCCCCAGCAATATAATAACAAAAAATAATGATATTATATAGAAATATCTAATATTAGCTTTAGAAAGAATCACATTTATTAAGTACTTTAAATGTTTCTGAGGTATTACAAAGGAAGTGGATAAAATCTTGATGAGATCTGAACAGCCTATGATCTTGAGAAAATCAGAAATCAGACAAAAGAATAAAAGTAGAAAAGAAGCAAAACAGTAAGAGTCAAAAATGAGAGGCTCTTCAAGGGGAAAAAATCCATGTTAGGAGGAGTTATATGATAAGCAAAGATTTTAAGCCTAGCATAGTCAAGAAATGTTCACAAAACTAGATAATAATGAAAACAAAAGATTAGGGAACAATATATCTGATAGAGGAATTCCAGGGCTATGAGAGAAAGGAGAATGTCACATGGTGTAGCAAAACAAACAAACAAACAAAAACCAGTTATAGTCAAAACCATGAATTGAATTATTTAAAAACTGAAGGAATTTCATCTACTTAGTATGGTTTTAAAATGTGGGTCTGCATGAAAGAATGGATGCTATGAACATCTTATATGTTCTATCACATGAGTACTAAAGTTAGTATCCTAAGTGAGAAAGCCCTAAACATTAGAAAACAGATGAACAGATTCCTATCTTAAATTTGATTGGCTAAATTTGAGACCACCATGCCCAATCTCATCCTGGCACAAATGTAGATTGGGGATGGCCCATCACATTTCTTTTCTCTAGTGAGTTGCTCAAGTTAAAAGTAGCACGCAGAGGCAATGAAACCATGCCATCCCTAAAATTTTCTGCCTATGCTAAGCATTATTTTTATTTTCTAAAACCATTTATTCTTCAAAAGAGTTCACCAAAGTTGCCATCCTTCCTATCAGCAGCTCCACCGGGCTCTGATGAGTGACATCCAGACATTTAAACTCAAAAGCTGCTTCAGAAGGGAGTTATTAAAATTCAAATGAGCTGGGTATATTGAAGAAGAAAACACTCGTTTGCATGCACACCTCCACATTTGGCCATCCCATTTAGCCCCATAGAGCAGGGTCTGGTTTTGTTTTTGTAAATGGGCTTTGGAGGCGGAGGTCAGCCTCCCACGGCCCCCACTCCTCTGGGGTCATCATTAGTAATGTGTAAGGCTGAATAGATTTTCCTCTGAATCTCGTCAGCAAACCTGACAAGACGACAGCCCTCTCCCACAACCTGAAAATGCCAAAAATCTGATTGGTAATAAATATGGCATTCTTAATACTTCATTTATTTGTTTTAAAACAGTTTTCAGCAAGACTGCACATAACAACACTGATACCAGTTCCACTTGATTTTTCAGCCTTATAGCAGAACATTTCCTGTTGTACCATGACTACAGAATCGTAAAAATGTTACATTCAACCAAAAATTTCCCATAAGATTCAGAGAAAATTCATGTCTGCCAAGAAATATGGATCTGGGGAGGTAGACTAACATTTTATTCACTAGAAAAGAAAAACAGTCTAGCTTTCATTTGACCTTAAGAATTTTTACTTTTATTTCTCATGAAAATATCTCACCTCATTTTAAAATTTCGTATCAATAAGCAACCTAACACAAAATACAGCAGAAATATATACATATTCCTAGCATTAGTTTGGCCATGAAAATTTTAGATGCTCATTTAGTAAGAATTTCTTCCTAATGAAGACATCTCTACTATAATATTTATTTTAAGTAGACTTAATTTATGGTAACATAAACAATGAACTAGTTGTACATTATAATATATGATCTGTTTATATATAAGTGCGTCATGTACAACAATGACATAACCATATGTGAATTTTTACTGAGGATAAGTAAATCATGCTAATTCAGGACCCTAGAATAATAGCACAAATTCTAGAACTCCAGAAATTAATGGAATTTGTCTCCAGGCTATGAAAATATTCATAATCTGGAAGCTCCAGGGATTACTGTACCCAGTGGGAAATCAGACAACACAGCTTTAACTTCCCTTCCAAAGGTAACATTTTACTTCCACGACCCTCACAAATCAAACTGCCACTTCCAGATTTTTTCCAGTCTTTTTGGTTGTTTTTTTCCTTTCTAAAATTGGGATGGTCTTGCTATAATACAGGCACTGATTTTGCTCAGACTGACCTAATCAAGGAAGACTGACCTAGCCAAGGAAGAATAAAATTAGTAAATCCATCAATGAAAGAATACCACATTAATGAGGCTTATTCCTGAGCCATGACATGTTCAGTTCTAATCCATTTTTTCCTCACAGCCCTGAAAACTATATGTGTATTATTAAGGAACATTTATTCAATAAGTTACATGGCATTGTTCTGGCTCCAGTTAAAAACAAAAGGCACTCAATCTCTGTCTTCAAGTTGCTTGTACTTTAATGGGGGTGGCAGCAATACAGAATCACAAAGGCTCAAATATGTGCAAGGAAAAGAACACAAACTAAAAATAGGAACTAGAGCCAGTGATTTCAACAACACAGAATAATTATAAAAGATGCAGGGAGAAGATCTACTTGCAAGACAGATCCTGGGATAGAAACTGCACCCAGGTATGTTTTCTCTTTCTAGATCACACTCACTTGAAATGTAATCTGTGCTTGTACTTTTGAAAGGGCCAAATGGGAGATTAAGATTTTCACAGAGCCACCCATGGTCAGGGACAGTGATTCTAAGAAGCCACATAATGTGTATATTTATGTACCGATTATTGTAGCTAGTTGCTGGTCATCTCTATTGCAAAGATGGTTTAGCAGACGAAAATATTCACCCCTTCAGATTTGTATTGCTTGATTCTACAGAGGCATGCTTAGGGTACACAAATTTGCTTATAACAACATGCAGATAGAATGATAAAATTCAAGAAATGTGCTCACTTGCCTTTTTTTCCTCCTGTAATGAAGAAGCCAATGGCTGCTCCAATAAAACTGCTTTCAGGCAAATAGCTATAGTCAGTAGGAACTGTGGAGACAGAAAATGATCAAATTAACCAGTGAACTTGGCAGGCCTAATGAAGGAAAGATAATGATCTCATGCTGCCATATCAACCTAGAGACAAACTGGAGATGTTTATGCCACTAATCTCAGCACAATACTTTGTGGCTGCAACTAATTCTATTAGATTAAGTGACTGGCCTTGAAGTAATCACTTAAGCTATGCAAGCAAATCTAAAATGGTGGCAAACTTAGTAAAGTCTGGAAAAAAAAAATCACAGAGGATGAACACTTGAGTGAAGTGGTTAAAAAAAAAATCCTTTCCATATTGTCACATCAATGAGCCCCAATCCAGTGACCTCCTCAGAGTCAGCAAGGAATCTGATGAGCTTTGAGGCTGAGGTAGGTGCTACTTCAGGACATGCTGAATCAGATATATGAACCATAGAAATTCAACAACTAGTATTAACAGCACCAGTCCCTTACCTAAGGCAGAGACCTCTAAGTGACCAACATGTGCAAATAACCAGATGTGGTTACTAAGCTGGAATGGTGAAGCAGTGACATTTATGCTAGTTGAGTCCTGAGTGTCTCCTAAATTCTGTTCCTTCCAGTTTCCCATAATTGTTTCATGAGATGGTTTTTACTGCAAGAAATGACTCAATTGGAAAATTCCATCAGGAACAAGTAGCTGTACTTTTCCAGATACACAATCATTTTGTTCAGAAGAACCTGGATGTATGATGATTCACTAGTACCTGATTTGAGTACATGCGGGCCAGACCAAATACCCCATAATATGGCAATTAAAAGCCTACATAAAAAAGTAAAAGCCTGACATAAATATCCTATCTTACCACGACACTGTGAGATCCCTGCCCTTCAAAACTAGTATTACCCAGGGCTTTCGGTATGACTAAGTTTTCTTATTTTTTCCATTTTAATATGGTAACTTTAGCTGTCTAAAGTTCACTACATTGCCAAGGCTGTGGACCAGTGTCCTATTTCCATAGCTACAGAATGACTGAAAGAAAGGAAAATGGTAATTACAGAGGCCCACATTTACGTTAATGCCATCTGTAGACTACTTGTTAGAGGGTAAGTAAAACTAGGTTTTAATAAGGAGTCATTGGTACCTAAACCTCTCTGGCCTGGGTCCAAGATAGCCAATGGGTCAAAGTCCTATAAAGAGCAAGGAGCAGATGTATCAACAATCATGCCTTCCCCATAAAATCTCCAAGTACAAATGCACATTACGTATGTGGGGACTGCAAATATTTTTTACTGCTTTTACCAAAAAGCTAGAAATAGAAAAGGCCTTGTTATAATAAGACCCAGAATTTCAATTCCAAGGCTAAGAAGGTACACACCTTTAAATGTATTTACCCCATTATTTTTTCAAAATCAGAGGCCAGAACAACTCCAGTCAAATATGAAGAGACTTTTAATGAAACATGAATACTATACAAACTACCATTACATCTAGCAAAATAAATCTGTTCCAAGCTTGAAGGACCTGGTTTCTAGTTTCTAGATTTGTCACCAAATTAACTCTGTATGTAACTCATGTAATCTTTCTGAGCCATGAATTCTTCATTTGTGAAATATAGGACACTGAATGTCTAAACTGTTCTCTAAGGGAGACAGAGAGAAGGAGTAAAAAGAGTATTAGCTTTGGAGGCCAAAAGATCTGAGTTTAAACCACATGTCCACCACTTACTGCCACATGACCCTGGGTAAGTCAGGAAGCCTTTCCATACACCATTTCCCTCTGATGTAAAATAGAAATGGTAATACCCATTACTTAGGGTTGTTGTGAAGATTAATGCTCTTAACAAAGTACAGAGCGCTGGGTCAGCAATCCCTCCCTTCAGCTATAGTGTTTTACGACTTTAATCTTACCAGAGGCTCTACTTTGACTTGAGGATAGAGTAGATAGATGAAGATGTCCAAGAAGCCAGATTGCATTTGACTGGAGACCAATCACCCCAGAGACACTAATGACCTACAAATAAAAAGTTAACAGTTCAATGATGGGATAAGATCCAAGTTCTATTTAATAAAAGGTCACTCACAGAAAGTCACCAGTCATTTAGAAGGTGGTGGCTTGGCTGGCAATGAGCAATCCTATGACAAGATGTAATATCATGTGTCTAGTACACCATACCTAGGTCATATAGATACTCAACAAGTGTCTACTAAATGAATGAATGATTCATTCTTTAATCATAGCAGAAATAATTTAATCATACTAGCAGTTTTCTCAAGTTTCACTGAGACTGGTCTCGAAGTTTTCAAAAAAAAAATGGCAAAAAAACAAAATCCAGAAAGTAGAAAAGGAGTGATAGTTACTTAAGATGAAAATACCTCTAAAAATGGAAGGAGATACATTTTGTTCTCTTCTATAAATTATGCTCTACTGCTGCTTTATCATTCATGATAAGGATTTTTAAAATAATAATTTTCATTTACAGATTTTTCTCCCACATTATGGCAGCTTAAATTTCAGTAGAATCTTTTTTGAGTATATTTCTATTCATACATGCAAAAGAGAGTTTTGTCTGTTTAGAGATTTCTGTTTGTTTTTAAAAGTCTCAATGACTAAAACTCCTTTATGTGGTAGGTATTATCAGCTATATTTTACAAGAATGAAAACAAGTATGCTAAATGAAAAGAATAAAATATAAAGTTCTACATACAGTAAGAATACCAACTATGCAAACAAAAGAATACTTGAAAAGAAGTATGACCAAATATCAGTAACAGTTGCTTCCGGTTTGAAGGACCATCGGTGATTTTTTTCAGCTTCTTTCATTATGTGCTTTCAAATTTTATGCAACAAACATAATCGTTTTTTTAAAAAATCTTAAAAGATAAAAACATTTCTTAGCAGATTAATATATCTATTCTTTAGTCAAGATATGCCCAAATATTTTTATCAGTGACATCTGAACTAGTGCCCCTTGACCTTTCTATCAAGATCTGCCGTGCCCTTTGATCACTTTCTCTTTTTCCTTATCTTTAGGGCCTGACATTCCTTGCAGAATCAGGCTTTAATTTTTTTTTTTTTTTTAGATGGAGTCTCGCTGTATCACCCAGACTGGAGTGCAGTGGGGCGATCTTGGCTCACTGCAAACTCCGCCTCCTGGGTTCACACCATTCTTCTGCCTCAGCCTCCTGCATAGCTGGGACTACAGGCGTCTGCCACCACACCTGGCTAATTTTTTTGTATTTTTAGTTGAGACAGGGTTTCATTGTGTTAGCCAGGATGGTCTTGATCTCCTGACCTCATGATCTGCCTGCCTCGGCCTCCCGACGTGCTGGGATTACAGGTGTGAGCCATCAGGCTTCAATTTTTAAGGAAAATCAATGCCAGCTTAAGTTTACTAAAAAAATGCCAGTTTTTTTTTTTGCCCCCCAAAGGTAGTGCAAGTTTGTCAGTGAACACAGGTCCATACATCACTCCCAAATGCCTCTTGAACTCAGTGGAAATAACCAGAGACTTTCCCATTTTTCAGGTAAAACACATTGTTTTATGTAATAGAAAAAAAGACAACAAAGGAGGATATGTTTTCCCTCCCAAGGATTTTAAATTCATTTTCTCACCTGAGTTAAGGTTCTAATGACTTCATTAAGTCTGCCTTGAAAATGAGAGGTCTGGATGGCTTCTGATTTCAGCTGAAAGAATAAGAAGAAATACTCATCCCACCCACCCCCATAAAAAAGTAAAGAGTTATATTCCCGGTGCATGAGCTATCCATCTTCTAAGCTATGAAACGGTCCTTCTATTTCAAATACATAAGCTATGAGCTCCTCAAAGCAGGGCCCCATGCTTTATCTATCATTGATTTCCTGGCAACTGTTCACTGCGGCATGTAAGCAATCAATCAACTTTTACTGCATAAGAAAAGAGTTCCTTCAAAATTACTTACAAACTTAAACATACATATGTCCACTGTGAAAATATTTTGAAGTTAAAGAACAATTACATAGATATACATCAGACATTACAGATGCAAAATGGAGTTTCTTGCAAATAACTTTTTTTTTTTTTTTTTTTTGAGACGGAGTCTCACTCTGTTGCCTAGGCTGGAGTGCAGTGGTGCAATCTCCGCTCACTGCAAGCTCCACCCCCGGTTTCATGCCATTCTCCTACCTTAGCCTCCCGAGTAGCTGGGACTACAGGCGCCCGCCACCACGCCTGGCTAATTTTTTTGTATTTTTAGAAGAGACTGGGTTTCACCGTGTTCGCCAGGATGGTCTTGATCTCCTGACCTCATGATCCACCCACCTCGGCCTCCCAAAGTGCTGGGATTATAGGTGTTAGTCACCGTGCCCAGCCACAAATAACTTTTGAAATTTCTTATCATTCAATCATCTTTTCTCAGGCAGGGAAATATGTGGAGAGCACCTAAATTGGCCAGGTTTAATCCCTACAAACCAAATTAAACAAAGAACAAACTTCTATAGAAATAATCCTTGGTTAAGTGCAATTATTCATACAGCAAGGCATTAAAAAGCCTGGTATAACTATTACCATGAGTATAAATCCTTCTGTTCTTAGCATACTAAGACACTGAATATTCTTCTCCTGCTATGGCTGTGTACACATTTAGATGTCTTCTCCTCCATGGTTTCTCTCTTTACCTGCATTACATCCCCTTCAGAGCCTACCAAGGCCACCATGCCGTGAAGAGCTGCCAGACAAAGCATTGTGGGAGTGCCCTGAAAACAAAGCATCAGAATATGAAAAGAGGGACTCAGTCCTTGGGTCTAGATTCTATAAAACTTATTATGACACAGAGAAATAAATGGTCGAAATGGTAGCAAACTTACAGGGTCAACATAACCCATATAACTGAACCCAAAATGGAAGCAGACTAAAAGTAACAGATTAAGGTTGTTAGATCATGGGTGGATTCTTGCTTTTATTTTTCAAAAAACAAAATGTTGTCTTAAAATTAAAACACAGACAAAATAGCCAGTTCAAAAAAATTATAATAGTTGGCAGAATGCATTATTTATAAGGGATTTAAAAGTATGTGATCTCTTTCATTTAAAATTGCCTATTATTTTACCACTAATGTATATATCTCAGCAACTCCTACAAGTGATCCAATAAAGTAGTTCTTTTTCCATTATAAAAACATGAAATAGCATACAACAGGTGACCTCTACCTCTGTAAGAACAATTCTGATCCAGGCAGGAAGTAGCTTGCTGCCCAAGTCTTCAGCTTTTCCATGTCCACACACAGACAATCCATGAACTATGTTTCCTAAAGCCAGGGCAAAACCTGAAGTCTGATATAAATAAATAAAAATGGGGTGAGAAAAAGAAAAAAAAAAAGACACAGATTTGGAATGTTTATAACTAGCAACTTAAACACTTTTAGTGCTAACTTTCCTACTGACAAGTTATATTTGTCATCTGAAAAATCAGATACTTAGTGTTTTTTTTGTTTCGTTTTGTTTTGTTTGTAATCTAGACTGGTTTGCATCATAAGCTGCAGGGTCTAATTGCAAGGAATTCAGTTTCAGTGAGTAATTTATTTTAGGAAAGTAATACTGCACTATTGAGCAGCTTAGCTCAAACAATCGGAAGAGGTTAGGGTGAAAATACCAAGGTAGACCACACGAAGTCAATCAACTCCTAAACAAAAAGAAAACATCCCATAATAAGCACAGTATATGAAAACTTCTACCTTTCAACTTTTCAAAACTTACTCTGAATGTAACTGAGCAGGTATATAACCATAAAACAGTAACAATAATATTACAAGCTTAAAACCAATTAATTCTGCAATAAACCATTATCATCAGTATTAAGACACTGAAGAAACCTTTAAAAAATCCACATGGGGAAATTCTATAGCATGTGTAATCAGATAAAATATTTTTTTCAGTTTTTTTTTTTTTTATTGTAGCAATGTACACATAAAATTTATCATCTTTACTGTGAATACCAGTTCAGGGGCATTAAGTACACTCATACTGCTGTGCAACCAATACCACCATCCATCTCCAGAATCTTTCCCTTGGAAAACTGAGACTCTTTACCCATAAAACAGTAACTGCCCATTTCTCCCTTTCCGTAGGCCCGGGCAACCACCATTCTACTTTCTGTCTCTATGCTTTTGACTACTCTACGTAGCTCATGTAAGTAAAAGCACACAGTGTTTGCTTTTTGTTACTTGTTTATTTCATTTAGCATAATGCCTTCAAGGTTCATCCATGTTCTAGTACACATAAGAACTTCCTTCTTTTTTTTTTTTTTTTTTTTTTGAGACAGAGTCTCACTCTGTCGCCCAGGCTGGAGTGCAGTGGTGCGATCTTGGCTCACTGCAAGCTCTGCCTCAGCCTCCGGAGTAGCTGGCACTACAGGTGCCCACCACCATGCCCAGCTAATTTTGTGTATTTTTAGTAGAGACAGGGTTTCACCATTTTAGCCACGATGGTCTCGATCTCCTGACCTCGTGATCCACCCGCCTTGGCCTCCCAAAGTGCTGGGATTACAAGCGTGAGTCACTGCAGCCGGCCAGAACTTCCTTCTTTTTTAAGGTTGAATAATATTTCAGAGGAAACATTTTAAGGTTATTTAATTTAGTTTACAGGTACTTAAATTTTCCTATACATATTTGGTCATGAGTAGAGATTTTCTGCCTTGAATTTTCTGAGGTTTGACTTTATCAGAGTCTTCTATGTATTCATCTCTTTACAAATTTTTGTTTCTAGGCTTACATAACTCTTATATTCCCTAGCCATATATTTTATGATCTTATAACTACGGAGCAATAGTTAGAGAGAGAGAAAAGTCTATCAATACTCTCTCAAAGAAAAAAAATGTCTACAGAATGAGACAGCGGATAAGGAGAGAAAAAGACATCTGTGACTGTTGGCTACAGCTGTGAGAGAAGAGAATAGTTAGAAGTTCCTCAGTTCTAGACACAAAAAATATCCCATTATACTCTAATTCAGAGTAAGTCAAAAGCAGAACTTAGCAGCAGCATGAGACCACAGAGAGAAATAATCAGGGCACACATTCCAACCTGCTGGCTATTCTCCACTAACAGTCGAAGCTTGTTCATAACATCCTCAGCCTCTGCAGCCTCAATAATTCCAGCACTGAACGCTGATGTACATACACAGCTAAGTGTGTAGGCAAGGACCTGAGAAGAAAATACAGCAGAAAAATGTGTCTTCAGGAGGAAAAATAAAAGAACTTGGTTTAGTTGACAAGATATTCTGTCAAACTTCCCTCCAGCCTAAGAACTGGATTCAAATACATTTCCCATGGATTAGGCACTGTTTTGCTGCCTAACTCATATTGTAACATTTCATAACAATGTGATGATGGGCATGACTATTCCTACTTCATAGATAAGAGCTTTGAAGCTCAGTTTCATGTAGCTAGCAAGTGACAAAGGACGGATTCAAACCCAGGTCTTTAGACTCATAATAGTACATTTCTTTATCACATTATGCCAGAGTACAACACCTATCAACAGTAGAAGGAAACAGATTTTTCATCACCAGTGGGTGCTACTAATTAATTGCCATGCATTCCCATTCAAGGCCAAACAGGAGAGGAAATTCAAAGAAGTGAAACACTGCTCCATTAAGATTCCCTAGAACTAGTGGGGCATAACTGGGACAGGAATATGGATTCTGGAGTCAGATAAATTGTGTAAAATAGGAATACTAATACCTGCCTCATAGCACTAGTGTGGGAACTTAATATGTTGATGAATGAATGAATAAATAAAATATGAGTAAAAAAGAATGGTGGGAGTGGAGCCAAGATTTGGGAATATGTCCCAAATTGATCATTTACTAGCTAAGTAACTTTGGGCAAGTCACCCAATCTATCTGAGTCTCAATTATTGCACATCAAATTTAATCATCCCCTCTCTGCTACCTCATATTTTCGTGATAAAAAACCTCCCTTATAAGAATGCTGTTAAGACAAAGTAGAAAATTCAACTTCGAGCACTGGTTGACACGGCATGAAAAACGTAAGTGGTTTCTAAGGTAGAAGTTGAATAATAAAACATCAGAGGGGAGAAAAAACTGCTTGCTTAAGGCCTTATAAATCAAAACATCACAGATGCATCAGTTATAAAAATGCTGCTTTCATTTATAATCAATTTGCTCCTCGGTTGCAAGATTTTCTCTTTTGGCTTAAAAAAAATACGTACTTTTAAATCACACTTTACACTGCTTTAAAAATGGAAATGTAGTGCATGTCTTAGAACAAAACTTCATTCCTCTGTGCCCAAAGAAATTCACCAATTCAACAAGTCCTATTGCTGAAAGCAGAGGAGCTGAGCAGGGAAACACAGCAGCCATTATGTACTCATCAATAGCTCGTGGGCAGGCTGGGATAAAATAGAATCTGTTCTAATGAGAGAGAGAATCAGGCCAGGCCACGAGGTCATACTCTGCTCCTCTCAAAGAAGAGTACAAGCGGTCCAGCTTCACCTGGACAAAATAGAGACAGGCATGACACATGCCTGAAATGTTCCATCTAAAAATATGGTTAACACACATGAACTGGGTCACATGAACTCCAATTCTGCATATTTTTGCACCACAGCAGAAAAAAACTTTTTTTTAAGTATGGTAAAGGGAATTTCCTCAATAATATTTTATGCTAGCTGACATTTTAAAAAATTAAATGCCTTTTGATCGGCAGTTTCTGAAGCTTATTCCTGGCCATTTTTGAAAGTTACATTTGGCTTGAGCACAATTCTAAAAATCTCTATTTAACTTTCTTCCAGAAATTGCAGCTCTTCTTAGAAAGTGCTTTCTAGTGATGGTGAGTTAGGTTTTATATTCACTAAAGGCTCTTATCTTATATGCCACATTTAAGTCTAAGTTGATTTAAACTGCCACACAATTTGAAAACCTTATGATCTAACATTGGTTGTTTGCCATTCGGATTTTCTCTTTGAGGAAGACTTTAATTTATAGGGTTACCAAAGTATGATAAGTCCAAAATAAGTGGCAAGAAGAAAACAAAAGAGAACAGAGGGAAAAAAAATGTAACCTCCATCTCCTACCTCCTGAAATGTTCTGCTCTGGCTCCCACTGTCATCTAGGTACGCAGACAGCTTCCGAAGCGATGCTGCCACATGAACGCGGGACTGCATTTGGCTGCTGTGGCTCATGAGGGACAGAACAAGTCCAACTCCCAATATACAGCCCGTGCTTGGATGCCAAAAAAGATGAGGTGTTAGGAGCATAAGAAATCCACATAATTGCTCTTCACTTACCATGGGTGTTTACAGTGCTCTCAAACCTCAGTGAGATGGCTGGATTCAAATTCTGCTGCCTAGTAGCTGGTGTGCCCCATCATCCCTGACAAGTACACCCACCTCTCCCCTCAAAACGAACACCTGACATCTAAACAGGTATCTGTGGCCCATGCTAGTGCTGTGCACCCCCTGGATAAAAACAAAAGCAGGAAATAGTTTGACTTCAACTTTATGGGTGAGAAGAGGAAAAGGCATAAACCAGCTCTATTTGTGCCCTTACTGAAATGCTGTAGTTTTTCCTGTACCGCCGCTACCTGCATGTTTAATATACTGTGATCAACTGCATAAGGAGAGAAAAGACTAAAACTCAGGATGTGAGCTGAGGACATCTGACTAATAGCAAAGAAGATAAATGCAAGGCATGATTATGAAGTACTACTAAGTGCTTCATGTTTCCTAGTCAACTTCAACAAGTGGAATTTCTTTCCTAAAGAAACTGTGTATTTGTGCACAATGACATTAATCCTTCTCTCCCCTCTGATCTTGCAGAATACCACTGGGTCAGAAGAGAAAATGGACAAATGACAGGCTTGTCAAAAGTTACCCCATGTGACAATTCAATTGAAATCTAGGGCTTTGTGTCCCAATTCTCCTGAATGAATACACATCCATTTAAAGAAAATAATTGTTCTCTCAGAAAACTTCAAGATAGTATGGTAAGATGATGCAGCTTGTGGTAATACTTCAAAGAAAAAAGTTTTTGTCATTGTTTTTTAAATGGAGAAAATGCAATATTTTTCAGAAATCACCCTTACTCTGGCTTGCCTTGCCTCTCATCACGATATCTGCTGCCGAAGAAAACACTCCAGGGCATTTCTCCGATAACGTATCTCAATGCCCACATCTTAGGTCATTTTGCTTTTAAACGGCATCTATCCCCTTGGTCAGTGTCAAGAACATTTGCATCATTTTATAAGTATGTTAGTTACTTCCCCCAACACCTCTGTGCAAATGGAGCACCCACACCTAAAAGAAGACACCCAGAAGGATAGACAGGCTACAGGATTTGCTCAAGGTCACACAGAGAGCATCCAGCAAAGCGCAGCCAATACAAGAGGATTTTTTTATTTCTAGCCTTCTGTCCCATCTGCCAAACCCAAGGCCCCTCTCGGTGCCCTGCATGGTGCCATGATGAAATACGTATGAGAAGGCACCATATCTCAAGTGTGTTTTTCTAGTTTCTGTTGCATAACAATCAGCCATTCAAAAATCCTTCGTAAAGAAGCTACGACAGTAACTATCATTAGTCAGGCAGAACTGCTGTTACAGCTTCGTAAACTTAACAAGCTCAACTAGCATAATGCATTTTTGACCAGTTAAAGCAACACCTAAGATCTCAATACAGCATGCTTTTGAGACTAATCACATTTATGGAAGAGGAAAGGCTACTCTTGACTAATATGAATGTAAAGCCTTTGCTATTATTTAGAATCTACAGGGAAGTATAGAATCTATATTGATGCATACAACCATTTGACAGAATTAGACCAAAGATATAATTAGACAAAATTTGATTAATACTTTGACAAATTTGACGCTGTTCCCTCTTTGACTATTTAACTGCTACCTATGCTTAAGATTTCAAATGTTACTTCCTCAGAGACATCATTCCTCGCCCAGCAGAGAGCCTCTTTAATACTCTCCCACAGCACCCTGTGCTAATTTACTTCATACAATTTTAATTATAAACTCTGATGAAAATTATTTGGGGGATTGTTTGATTATTATCTCTTCCCTGGCCTCAAAGCTCCATAAGGGTGGGTACACCTTTTCTGTTTTTTCCCTACCACAGTATCTGCTGAACCTAGTATACTGCTTGGCGTATACAAGTACTCAACCAGTATTTATTGAAAGCTGAAGAACTAACCAAATGAATAATTTTAAGAGTCTAGAGTAGAGAGAAGATCTACAGAAGAATAAAAAAGCAAGACTTGATTCTTAGGTTTAGTAGGAGGCAAATTTTATGAGTAGTAGAATTCACCGAACATATCACGCAAGATTCAACCAAGAAAATTCAGTTTGTTTCTTGCCAGGCTAACTGCAGAAAGAGGAACACTAGGCTCATCTGGAAAACAAATTCCTCTCAAAGTTCACACCAATAGGGTTTATCTTTCTGAATAAACAAGGAAGTATGTAAGTCTTGCTTTTCAGGCTATCCTGGGCACACAAAAATCTCTATCCCCTAGATTGAAGCCCCTCTTTTATCATCTCAGGGGATAGAGACATTAAGGCTTTGAAAAAGACATTTCTGTTTCTAGGCCACATTTACCTAAAATTTATCATAGCAATTATTACTATAACCTAAGCAAGGTTATAATTCACTAGTGATTCTATTCATTGCTACAATGGCAGTTAACTGACTGGTGTAACAGATGAATATATAACAGTGTATGTATATACATGTGCCAATGTCACTGTTACGGCATATACACCTATTGCCCCTCTAAATAAGTCCCCTCTCATTTCACTCAATTTTCCAGTATGCACCAAGAACGTAGTCCTAAAACTTTATTCCTGATTTCCCTCTGATTTCTAAATCTTCTATATTTTAATGTGTTTATTTTTGTCCTAAATCTTAAAATGTTCCCCCAGGTGCTTAGTTCAGCAATTCCACATATTTACCTCATTCTAGCTTCTCTTTGATATGTCTGCCAGCTTTGAACCAAGAATAGCTTGGGCAGAGTTGGCTTTTATATCTTTCTGTCCACTGAAAGCAAAAAGGAATTAGGTGTTGGTGTCTTCGACAGAGGAAATAAAAACAAATTATAATATTGGGTATAAAACTGAACTTAGGAATTGCTAACATAAATGTTCTATAAGAGTGCTAACAAATGATAAAGAGAATTTGAGTTTTTAAATTCCATACACTATTATGTCATTACTTAGTTGAATCTATTATCAGAGTATATTAAAATATCACCAGCAAAAGAAATCCTGACACTTAAAAACTAAGCAATTCTGATGTTTGTGTTGCTATATCAACTCAGATATAATTATATTTTTTTCTAAAATTAATCAGAGATGAATCTTCAATTCCCTAGTTTACCGTAGGCAATCCTGCAGATTAAGTACTAGGCCATCTAATAATTAGTTCTAATAACAGTTAACATTTGTATAGTGCTTTGTAAAGGGCAAAGCACTATACAAATGTTATTGTATTTGTAAAAGCTCAGTAGTAATTAACCAAAGCTTGGGTCGTTGATGACTGCATGACTACAGTTAGGGCTGTGAGGATCACAATGGCACAATGAGCTACCACTAGATGGCAGTAAAATGTTAGTGATAGGCTCACCAATACCAGCCAGCCCAGGTGTGCGGTTCTTTCAGTAGGGACACGTCCATTAAATCAGGGAAGCACGGTGAATTTGCTCTGGGTGAATTCTATCATTTGAGGGAGCACGCTCCCACATCTATTAACTACCTTCTAGTAAGACTTCCACTGTTTCACTTGAGGGAGGCTTGCCCTAGACTCCTGCAATCTCATTAGATAAGGGAATACTTTACACCATGAGCCAGGCTTTCAGGTCTGGGTCTAGTTAGAAAAGCAGAAGAAAGAATTAAAAAATTAAAGAAAAATGTGGGTGACATTTGCACATCAGAAAAAAATAAATACACAGCATACTGTCAAGCATCAAATTGCTTTCTTTCTATTGAACTGTGTTACCCATACCGTGTTATGTAAGAAAAATGGCTTTGAAGTCAGATGTCCCAGGTTCCTCTCTTGGCTCTGTCACTTGTTAAGTATATGACCTTGAACAAGCCTCCTATATGAGACTCACATTCTTTATCTGTAAACCAAAGTGATGATGATTCCTACTTCAGTATCATGTTTAGGTTGTGACATGGATGTAAGTCCATGAGAAACAGACGTGAAAATGCCTAGCTCGGCATACAGCTGCTCAGTAAGTATCAGTTGAATGTGAAGCCAAAAAGAGAACTATGCTGGGTGCAGTGGCTCACATCTGTAATCTCATTACTTTGGGAGGCCAAGGTTGGGAGGATTACTTGAGGCCAGGAGTTCAATACCAGCCTGGGCAACACAGCAAGACCCTGTTTCTACAAGAATGAAAAATTTAGTCAGGCATGGTTGCATATGCCTGTAGTACCAGCTACTTGAGGCTGAGGCAGGAGGACTGCTTGAGCCCAGGAGGTTGAACTTGCAGTAAGCCATGATTGTGTCACTGCACTCCAGCTTGAGCAACAGAGTGAGATCCTGTCTCAAAAAAAACAAAAACAAAAACAAAAACAGAAATTCATAAGGACTGACACCTAGAGAGCATTAGTAATGATGAAGCACTAAACTTCATTAACTGTAGGACTAACAGTTTGGAGAGGATGGAAGAAGGGCTTCTTGAAGCGCCTGAGCTTTTAATTGGGCTCTAATAGGCAAGTTTCCACTAAATGGACAGGAAGTCCAGGCCTACCAACACAGTTGTTCATTAAGAAGGTAAGAATCAAGAAAGAAAGTAAGAATGAAGGAGTAAGAATCTTATTAGTAATAAAAATAAATTTTAAAGTTAAATATGCTTAGACATATGAAGTTTTTAAGCACCTCAGCATCTGCATGGTGGGTAATTCATCCCCACGGTACTCCTTACATTTCAACAACCTTCCTGAAAATGATGGAGACAATGCCTGAAAGACATTCCTGACTGTGCCCCACTGGCTGAAGCTTGCAGCATCTTAATCTCAAATTTTTTCCAAACTTTATAACATCTTGAGCTACAGCTATAATGAACATCTTTGGGTGGTATGAGGAGGCAGGAGGGATGAAAAGAGACATAAAAATATCTTCTTCCTTGGTTGTAAAAGGCAACAATACAAATGCATGGATTAGGTTCAAAATCTCAACTCTTCATTGAATTCAAATAACAGCTAAATTTCCCTATCTTTCTCATTAATCATTTTCTACATTCAAGAGACTTCAACCACGCCATCAAACTCTTTCTTTACTCATATTCAAACCACACTCTTAAGAAGTCACTTGACCCCAAAAGTGTTTCTTGATAAACTAGGTGAGTGGCACTAGTTCCTCTCCAATCTTAGCCTGCATCTGAAAGAAGATCCCATAACTACCACCTACTAAATGGACATTTTACTTTATTTACTCCTGATGAAATCCTTTACACATGCAGCTACCACTACCATATCATTTACCCTTTTGTCAGTCTGAAACTAACAGTATAGAAGGTATGTATGTAGCTTTAAACTTATGTTCCTAAAGGCCAGAAATAAAAACACTGATTTAATGCATATTTCAGCAGTGCCCATAATATCAAAAGGTAAATGAGTCAATAAACTGGAAGTTAATGCTTATAATCTGTTAGTTCCTAGTAACAATGAACCCCAGAGGATTCATGCCCTGAGGTTCCAAAACACGTGGAAGTCCAAAAACCTATGATGTAGCTCCCTCAAGAATGTCATTATTTTCAAAAGCCTAACAAAACCATATATTCACCCATACAAGTCACATAGACTAACTGAAACATTAAATATCTCATTAAATGAGTGTGTTTAACACTTTTTTGAGTATTCTTTTTTGATTATTCCTTTTCGTTTTTATCTTTCATTACTGAAATGAGAAAATAAATTTTAAAGTATTTAGTTTAATAGACAAAAATCCTTAAAAACCATGGGGTTAGCATGGGGAAGGGAAAGGTTCTTAATGCTAAGCAGGTTGGTAACCCCTGAGATAATGTGTTTGCTTCCATTTCTACTTCTTAGCCACGTTACTTCACAGGGAAACATAAATCATCAGTCAAAGGCCCTCTTAGCCCAATCAAATTCAAATGGCCTCAACAGATCTTTAAAAAGATTAAGTCGGCTGGGCAGGGTGGCTCACACCTGTAATCCCAACACTATGTGAGGCAGTGGCAGGTGGATCACATGAGGTCAGGAGTTTGAGACCAGCCTGACCAACTGGTGAAACCTCACCTCTACTAAAAATACAAAATTAGCTGGGCGTGGTGACGTATGCCTGTAATGCAGCAATTTGGGAGACTGAGGCAGGAGAATCACTTGAACTCGGGAGGCGGAAGTTGCTGTGAGCCGAAATTCCACCATTGCACTCCAGCCTAGGCAACAAGAGTGAAATGATGTATAAATAAATAAATAAATAAATAAATAAATAAATAAATAATAAAAAGAAATACTTTAAAAAAAAGATTAAGTCATGCATCCATCTCCCCATACATGTGCCTTGTATGATAAACATAAGTCAAAACTAAGGTCTTAGTAATATAAGGTGTAAGCTGCAAAATGACAGTTGTTACTTAATTTATCTATTGCTGAAACATGGTTTTCAGAACAAGGAAGCTTTAATTATAAGTTTTTTTTATTATTTATTACTGAAAACTCTCTGCAAAGGAATTCAAAATCACATCCTACAAATATTTCTCCATATGAATTTTAGGATTATTTTTTCTAGTTCTGCGAAGAATGAAGGTAGTGTTTTGATGAGAACTGCACTGAATGTGTAGATTGCTTTTGGCAGTATGGTAATTACCACAATATTGATTCTACCCATCTATGAGCATGGGATGTGTTTCCATTTGTGTCATCTATGATTTCTTTCAGCAGTGTTTTATAGTTTTCCTTGTAGAGGTCTTTCACCTCCTGGTTAGATATATTCCTAAGTATATTTCTAAGTACCTTATTTTTTTTTTTTTTTTTTTGCAGCTATTGTAAAAGGGGTGGGGTTCTGGATTTGATTCTCAGTTCGGTCACTGTTGGTATATAGAAGAGCTACTGATTTGTGTACATTAATTTTGTGTCCGGAAACTTTGCTGAATTCTATTATCAATTCTGGGAGTTTTCTGGAGGAGTCCACGTAGCCAAAGCAAGACTAAGCAAAAAGAACAAATTTGGAGGCATCACATTACCTGATTTCAAACTACACTATAAGGTCACATTCACCAAAACAGCATGGTACTGGTATAAAAATAGGCACAGCCGGGCGCGGTGGCTCAAGCCTGTAATCCCAGCACTTTGGGAGGCCGAGGCGGGTGGATCACGAGGTCAGGAGATCGAGACTATCCTGGCTAACATGGTGAAACCCTGTCTCTACTAAACATACAAAAAACTAGCTGGGCGTGGTGGCGGGCGCCTGTAGTCCCAGCTACTTGGGAGGCTGAGGCAGGAGAATGGCGTGAACCCGGGAGGCGGAGCTTGCAGTGAGCCCAGATCACGCCACTGCACTCCGGCCTGGGAGACACAGCGAGACTCCATCTCAAAAAAAAAAAAAAATAGGCCGGGCGCGGTGGCTCAAGCCTGTAATCCCAGCACTTTGGGAGGCCGAGACGGGCGGATCACGAGGCCAGGAGATCGAGAGACGATCCCGGCTAACACGGTGAAACCCCGTCTCTACTAAAAAATACAAAAAAACTAGCCGGGCGAGGTGGCGGGCGCCTGTAGTCCCAGCTACTCGGGAGGCTGAGGCAGGAGAACGGCGTAAACCCGGGAGGCGGAGCTTGCAGTGAGCTGAGATCCGGCCACTGCACTCCAGCCTGGGTGACAGAGCAAGACTCCGTCTCAAAAAATAAATAAATAAATAAATAAATAAATAAATAAATAAAATAAAATAAAATAAAAATAGGCACATAGACCAATGGAACAGAATAGATAACCCAGAAAAAAACCCAAATACAGCCAAGTGATCTTCAACAAATCAAATTAAAAAAAAAAAACATGAAGTGGGGAAAGGACACCCTACTCGACAAATGGTGCTGGGGTAATTGGTAAGCTACATGTAAGCTTAATTGGCAAACTACATGTAAGAAAATAAAACTGTACAGAAGGATCCTCAGCTCTCACCTTACCCAAAAATCAACTCAAGATGGATCAAGAACTTAAATCTAAGACCTAAAACTATAAAAATTCTAAAAATAACACAGGAAAAACACTTCTAGACACTGATTTAGGCAAGGATTTCATAATGAAGAACCGAAAAGCAAATGCAACTAAAAACAAAGATAAATAGCTCGGACTTAATTAAACTGAAGAGCTTTTGCACAGCAAAAGGAACAATCAGCAGCGTAAACAGACGACCCACAGAATGGGAGAATCTCTTCACAATCTATACAACTGACAAAGGACTAATATCCAGAATCTACAACAAACTCAAACAAATTAGCAAGACAAAACCAAACAAGCCCATCAAAAAGTGGGCTAAGGACATGAATAGACAATTCTCAAAAGAAGATATACAAATGGCCAGCAAACATATGGTAAACCGCTCAACATCACTAATGATCAGGGAAATGTAAATCAAAACCACAATGCGATACCACCTCACTCCTGCAAGAATGGCCATAATAAAAAAATAATAGATGTTGGTGTGGACACGGTGAACACAGAACACTTCTACGCTGCTGGTGGGAGTGTAAACTAGTACAACCACTACAGAAAACAGTGTGGAGATTCCTTAAAGAACTAAAAGTAGAACTACCATTTGATCCAGCAATCCCACTACTGGGTATGTACCCACAGGAAAAGAAGTCATTACACAGAAAAGTACTTTCACATGTATGTTTACAGCAGCACAATTCACAATTGCAAAAACGTGGAACCAACTCAAATGCCCATCAATCAATGAGTGGATAAAGAAACTGTGAGATACACACACACACACACACACACACACACACACACAATGGAATACTACTCAGCCATAAAAAGGAATGAACTAATGACATTCACAGCAATCTGGATGAGACTGGAGACTATTATTCTAAGTGAAGTAACTCAGGAATGGAAAAACCAAATGTCGTATGTTCTCACTCATAAGTGGGAGCTAAGTTATGAGGATACAGAAGCTTAAGAATCACACAATGGACTTTGGAGATTCAGGGGGAAAGGGTGGGAAGGAGGTGAGGGATAAAAGACTACAAATTGTGTGCAGTGTATACTGCTTGGGTGATGAGTGCACCAAAATCTCACAAATCACCATTAAAGAACTTATGTAACCAAACACCACCTGTTCCCCAATAACCTATGGAAATAAAAAATAAAAATAAAAAATATTTCTCCATAGCATGCAAGACTTATGGCAGTGTAGGAAGCAATGTCTAAGTACCTGTGAGAGTGGAAATAGGAACAACATACTTGTATTCAAGACTAGTGTCAAAGCAGCAATTTTCCAGGGCATCCAAAGACTTCATCAGAAGAAGGTTCATCTCTTGGCCAGATATATCACTGAATGAAGATCAAGGGGAAACAATGAATTATTTAAAATTAGTCAACTGTCCAAAATGCTTAATACAATATTATTCTCTCAATATTTTACTGGAAATACAAGCATTTCTCTTTTAAAAAGTAACAATACTGATGAGTTGCATATGCTTATTTTATAGTTACAGAAACTAAGTCTGACAAATTATTCAACAATTGGGTTTCTGAGCAGTATAATCACTTGCAAACCAAAAAACACAAAATCTCCTATTTTTGATTTTTCTCAGCCTATTCAAATTTTAAGTCATTGAAAAATAAAAAATAAACTCAGAATTCCAAATTAATATTTCTAAGAACGCTTAAGTGATTTTCTTCAGAATACTTAACGTATTAAGCTGACATTATCAATAATGATTCCAAACCTCTTTCTTGCAAAGACTGTCACTTCTTTTCATGTCTCAATTGTGGAGGCTGTAAATTCTATTCCTTTACTTACATTTTTTTTAAGGGGAGAAAATCCTAGACCTATATGTGTTTGCATTTATACAGAAACTGATGATTTTATAAATGCCTGGGTGTGAAGTATGACTTGCATAGTAAAATAAAACTTAAAAGGTTCTATGGCTGTCCCTTCAGGCCGATTTGTGGGCTTCATCACTGACATTTTAGTAGTGAGAGATTCCTACATCTCAACTCTCATATTGCTACTTCAGATCATGCTAAGTGGAATGTAACTCCAGGAATGACAACCAGGCAGAGAGCACTTTTTAAAACATTTTCCCAAACCAAGACTACAGCAGTTTTGCTCAAGGTGAAGGATTTTTTGCAATGAAACAAATGCCCACATGCACATCTCTTGCATCGCACATACAGACTTAATAGCTTTAACTAAATAAATCCTATAAAAGTTGTCCTTTGGAGTAAAATATACTTAAATATCCTAAACAAATGCTAAAGAAATTATACTTGTATTTTCTGGCGGTTATGACAGAAGCAAGAAGCTGTGGAACAATATTCAGGAGTCTTCTGAATAAATTCTAGATTGGAACTTAAATTCAAGAGATTTTTCAAAAGCCTTAGCAAAAAACGAAATGATTTCCATTATTCTCTCTCTCTCTCTCTCTCTTTTTTTTTTTTTTTTTTTTTGAGACAGCCTTGCTTTCTCACCCAGGCTGGAGTGCAGTGGCACAATGTCAGCTCACTGAAACCTCAGCCTCCTAGGCTCAAGCAATTCTCATGCCTCAGCTTCCAGAGTAGCTGGGACTACAGGCATCTGCCACCATGTCTGGCTGGTCTCAAACTCCTGGGCTCATGCGATCTGCCCACCTCGGCCTCCCAAAGTGCTGCAATTACAGATGTGATTCATAATTCTCTTCTACATGGTGATTTTTTAGTCTCTGAAAAACAACATACTGTCCTAATTCTGTTCCCATTAAAGGACCACATTGGGACACATTTGATATCACTGACTAGTCAAAATCAACAGCTCTCAAAACACTTGCTTTTAGAAAAAAATTTAAACTTTCTCCAAAAATGAAATTATCTGTTAGTATTGTTACTACCTGGTAAAAAAATTTATTAGTATCAAAAGGCAAATATTTGAGATTCCTCAATTCCAACAAATTGGGAAGGTGGGAGCCATGAATAGTTGTATTAGTAATGGCATTACTAACACACAGACCCTAAGTAGAAGGAGGATGCTATCAAACACAGGAACATTAGGGTAAAGTTAAAATTTGTAGTTATTCGGTGGGTGCTCAGCTAAGGAAGGAGCTTCCTGATGTCTTTGCCCAGGGTTTCCTTCAGGTGTGAATTCAAGTTAGACAGACAGGAGTGGAAGACAACCTAGGAAGCAGGGTCAAGAGTTCTGGGGGAATCATCATAGGTTTCTCCAGGGAGCATGATTAAGTTAACCACAAATACAAGCTTGTCAGCCTAAAAGCAGCAGCATCTCCTCCTAAGTTAGTGAAGAAAGTAGTCAGAGCCAGAATAGGATGAAATGAGTTGCCTCGAATTAAACTGCCACGGCTCATTTTTAGTTGCAAAACATGTTGCTTGAAAAGATACCAAAGAAAGAGCATGAACACAGATGGTGAAGAGACTGTCATTTGTAGCATACTAGCAAAGGGAAAAAAATCACTTTCAAGTTTTAAGTCTTTAAAAATACTTTGTGTTCTGTCACACACATAAGATATGTAACAGTCAAATCACATGCAAAGGGCAGTTTTTTATTCATCTCCAGAACAAGACCTATGTTTATTAGTGATGGTGAACAGGACAAAATGAATATTCTGGCCATATTGCACTTACGGCCTCAAAGACTAAGAGAATCATCCCAATCATCTGACAGATGTTTCTAAGAGCTGAAAATGATCATCTGAAATATGGTATTCCCCCAAATCAATAGCAATTCACATAAAAGTTTCACATACTCATGTTTGTGAACTTAATGGTCTCAAACTGAAATAAATATAGCATAGTGTCATCCAGTTTATCCACACCAACACCAGTTCTTGCCTTTGGACAGCTAATTTCTGCCAACCAGGAATTTAAAAAGAATCTAATATCACAACAGAATGCCTCTCCCTACTATCATATTTCCAATGTAGGAAAACAGAGATAATTAAAAGTCACTGACATCAAAATATTCATGATAAGCAAATATTCATGTTGTATCCCACTACAATCAATGTAGATACATAAAATTCTAAGACTTGCTAGAAAATAAAGAATAAGCAGTATGAAAAACAAAACAAAAGTAGACTTATGCACTAAAAAAAACTTTCCGATTTAGTGGAATTTTCCACCTGAGTCTATTCCATTAGCTCCATTCAAGGGTCAAGTTAGCAGTCCAAAAATGAGCAATCAAAGTGAACAAAGCACACAGTATAATATGCACAGATTAAGACTCTTTAAAGATTATAAAAATGCGGCTAGGGCACAGGGAAAAAAGCAATATTTAAAGCTGGGTACATGTAGTTCTCAGGTGATTCAGTGATTCCCAACACTCCTTAGGCACTAGAGATATGCCAATCCTCTCCTCTCATTTTACAGTGATATCAACAAAAGATTGGCAGTTATTTTCATCCCATATAAACCAGAATAAAAGAAGCTTTTTACTTACAGCACCATGAGATTAGACTTTTCTCATGTCCACCACACGTAGGTACCTGGGGCTTTCATCTAAGCATGAAATGATTTTCAAGTAACCAATCACTTTAATACTAGCAACTCTTAAAATACACGAACACCTCCATGATGGTATTTTACATAGATAAATTTACTCATAAAGAAGAAGAAAGGATCAACTTGCCCATTTCAGAAAGTTTGGCAAACACATGTTGCTCAGATACAATGTTTATGTATAGGTGTGTATGGGTACAAAATCCTTTGCAAAAAATCACAAAGAAGAAAAGCAGGAATATTTTAATAAACTGTACCTGAGTTTCTCTTCACACAAGCGAGAGAGAAACATCCCTAAAGCAAGGCCCATGTGGATTTGCACGGCTTGAGACTCATCAGCACTTGGTTTCCCAGGTAACCTGGCAGTCAGCATGTTCAGGATTTCCTCAACCTTCTCTTTGCAAGAGATAATGAAAACTGGCACAAGGAGAGACAAAGCCGTGGCGGCAGCAGAACGGGCAATGGCACTAGCTGTGTTTTCACCAGAATAGGACTTCTAGGACATGCCAAAGAAAGAAAACAGGGTTAGCCTTTTATTTACAACGTGAAGGAAGCATACCTATCATAAAAGCACTATAAAACCACACAAGCCTCTCTTAGATCCACCCCGGCCGACACCCAAAATAATACATTTTTTAAAAATCCAAACATTTTTGTCTATAGATTATGTTTTCATTATTAATGAAATATTTTGCTACGAAATAATCAATTAATAATATCCTTTTAAATTTGAAAAACCAAATTACAAGTGTTTTCCTTTTAAAGGTTATAATTCCCTCACTATAAAGCTTGAAACAATTTCAGTGTTCCTAAAAGCCCACATGTGTATATATTTAAAAAAAAAAAAAAATTGAAGCTATCTGAGCTTGGACAAACCAGCAAGTCACATTATAAATGTCCATAAAGCTAGGAGTTTTCCAGGAAAGAAAGGAAAAGAGAGGAAAAGAGTTTAACTTTAGTATAGAGAAACAAGTATAAATTTAGCACAGGGATCTATTGGCACATCTCCCAAAATTTTTTGGTGGGAACACTTCCCAGTAGATGGATTATTTCCTACAGGGGGTTAATTCCTTTTAATTAAAAAGGAAGTTGAAATCCTAAAAGCCTTTGGTTACAAAGCAATAACCAGCTATTCAAAATGAAATGGAGAGCTCTATATGCCCCTTCCTACATGTAATTATGGGAAAAGAAATGAATAACAGCCCTAATAAAATGACAGAGCAGCTGAATATGAACAGCTTCTATAAGAATCCCATGTTAGAGAGTTCTACCAGACATTATATATATTTATAAATATGTCTCAAGTGGGAAAGAAAGCCCATTTATCATTCCTCACTATTATCCAATTTAAAATTTCAGACACACCATAAGGACGGTGTTGTCCCTTGCAGTCAAAGCACATTAAAATGTGTTTTTAATTCTAGGCCCATTTGCTCTCTAAGCTTTGGTACTTTAAGGATAAAAATCAAACATACTAAGTTACACTTTAAATTAATATAGCACTATTTTAATGATAATGTTACTCAAAACGACCCAGCTGGTAGCACACAGGAAATAAAGTGACTTTTAAAACACGGCTTTGAAAAGTATGGTAATGCAAAATCTCACAAAGGTAAGAGGCAATCAGAGCTGACTAGTAAAGAGATTATTTTTATTGGTTTGTAAGAACTAAGCAGCATATGAGAAATTTCATACAGTGCCCTGCTCTGGTGAGTATCTGAACTAGATAGTTATTACAAAGACCTCTAAATAAGCATCTAAAGTTTTCATTCATCATTAAAGAAATAAGAACACTTTTGATAGAAAATAAATCATCATACAGCAATTAACTTTTTGAGCAAAATTTAGCTTCCAATTTAATTCTACATCATCTCATAAGTCATTTTTTTTTTTTTTACCTTGACTATGGTTAAAAATCTAGCTCTAAACCCAAAGCGCCTGATGAATACATACCCGATCTTCCCAAGGGCAGGAGGACAGAGGCACACACAATATACAGAGAAGACCTTCGGCATTGAGGTTTTAGGCTAAATTCATGATCTTAGCAACAGTTCAGAATTTGTATTGTATTTTTATTAAAATCAACTATAATCCTCTGCCACTCAGCTGATTGTCCCATGATCATTATAATTCCCTAGGCAATGGATAGTAATAGGGTAGAACCAAAATAGTTCTACACAGATATTGAAATAAAGCATGTACTACGACCAATAAAAGGAAAAGGAAACCTAAACAAAAAAGTGTTTTCTCATTTTGCTTCAAATCTTAGAATACAAGCATGAAGACAGAGGATAGGTAACAGGTGGCTTTTTTTTTTTTTTGTAATGATCAACAACATTACTTTGTATTTACAGAGTATTTAACGGTTTTCAAAACATTTTTACATAAAATATATTATTTGATCTTCACAGTCTTTTTAGACAGTTGGCAAAGCATTAATTTTTACTTTCATTTTGCAGATAAGAAAAATAAGAATGATGAAGTAAGTGTCAACAGTCACAAAAACAAGAAAGGGGGAGCAAGGGCTACAATTATTGCAGATAATATTGTTCAATTCCTTCATTTTATAAATAAGGACAAAAAGACTCAAAGAGGTTGAGTGAATTGCCCAAGGTCACACAACCTGAAATGAAAAAAAAAAACTATGGCTAGAAACTTGGAGTCCCCACATTTCAGACACCGTTTATTCTACTACAACTGTAGCTCTCGACCCTGACTACACATTAGAATAACTGAGAGAGCTCTCAAAATGCTGATGCCCAGAGTTTATCCACGAGCAATTAAATCAGCAGTAGGGACTACACATCAGTATTTCTTTTTATATGTGTGTGTATATATATATTTCACATGTTATATATGCATATGTACATACATATATATTAATATTTATAGACATTTCTTATAATTTATATGTAATATTTCCATATTTTATATATATAATATTTCTTGTGTGTGTGTATTTAAAGTTCTCTAGGTGATTCTAACAAATAGCCAGGGATGAGAATCATTACACTATACAATGGATTTCTTTCTTTTTTTTTTTTTTTTTTGAGATGGAGTTTTTCTCTTGTTGCCTAGGCTGCAGTGCAATGGTGCAATCTTGGCTCACCACAACCTCTGCCTCCTGGGTTCAAGTGATTCTCCTGCCTCAGCCTCCCAAGTAGCTGGGATTACAGGCATGCGCCACCACGCCCGGCTAATTTTGTATTTTTAGTAGAGACGGGATTTCTCCATGTTAGTCAGGCTGGTCTCGAACTCCCAACCTCAGGTGATCCGCCCACCTCGGACTCCCAAAGTGCTGGGATTACAGGCATGAGCTACGGTGCCTGGCCTTTTATATAATGGATTTCATGTGAACAACTGATGTCCTAAGAGTCAACCCTTGAGTTTTCTGATCATGTTTTATTTCTTGCACTTACATAATAAAACCAGGAGAGAAGCTGCCCTCTGGGTTGGTAATGGCTATCCACAATGACCAAGAGTGTATCAAGTACCATGGAAATCCACTCTTTCATTGAAAGGAAATTAGGTTGAACCTGCAGATGAATTAAAAACATGAAATGATTATGGAAAAAAGAAAACAAATCTAAAGATTATTTCTAAATCCAGGGTGCAACTCCCTTCTATATTAAACAATAAAGTGCTATCATCAAAAAGTAAACTTCATCTGCTTGGACTATGAGCATGCACGTATGAGGTGTACAGGTAGTTGACAAATATACATTTTACCCTCACCTGTGCCCCAAAAGAAATAAGATTTACCTTTTATGAACAAGTTAGCAGAAGAGGATAGATGCTGCAAAACATAACTATCCAAGAGCTCTTCAGAGCTCTCCTGCGTTGAGTGAATCATAGTGAAGATAATATGGAGGTTAAAAGGACAGATGTGCAAAAAACACAATTCAAAAATTCTCATTTCTATGACTTCTTATGTGACAAAGGAGGCAATAAACAGCCCACAAAATTCTGATCAACATCTCTAGCATTTCTGGTGACTATTAACATTTAGTTGTCATTTCAAGCATCTTGACAACATTCACCTAACTCACTGAAAGATTAGGTAGAAAACATGAATCATCTTCAGTTTGACAAAGAAGAGGAAAGAGAACACAAAACCAAAACAACAAAACCCCACTCATTAAAAATAAAACTTGGTTATTAAAGTCACTCATGACCATGGATGTCAAAAGCATTCATTAACTCACATGGTAACTGGAATTATTGTAATTCCTTGAATCAAACAAGGCTGTCACATCTTCAAATCTTTTGTTGGTGGTCATATGCAGGTTTGAATAATGTTTGAAAGTTTCAACCTTAATTAAATAATGAGGTCTTGAATTTGCATTGAGTAATAGCTAAAGGCAAGGTCATCATGAATAAAAGCAAAGCCCTATCTTTGGACTGTGTGGTTTCTCAATGTGTGTTGCAGTGTGTTGGTGTGGAGGAGAAAGTGAGAAAGGCTGGAACTCAAACTCTGAGCTAGACCCCTTTATTACTGGGGAAAATACTGTATAACTGGTAGTTTGACAAAAATAACACCAAAGTGAAGGGATCATAGAAAGGGGCATTGACTTTTTAGGTTGTAGATCTATGCAGCATGTTGCCTCTGTTAAAATATTCCATGGCTCTCTGAAAGACATGAAACATTTCCTCTCTATAAAATTTCCATCTTTCTTATCAGTAAGATTCTAAGTTTAAAATTAAATTTTCATAGGGTAATTAACTAATATCATTCATGCAATAATCCCTTGGCTTCTTTCCCTTCCCTACATGTAATATATATCCATGGCTTTTGCCACACAGCACCATTTCTCTGTTTACTGGTAGTAGCATCCTTTACAGAGTTCCGTCTTCCCCCCTATTTGAAGGCTAAATGCTCAATCAAGCTGGCTGTCCTACACTATCCAAGGGGTAGGCCTAGGACCCAAGGGACTCTGAATTTTAAGTAAGTGATACAAGGACAATAAATGACTGAAGTTGTTCTCGCCCACTGGAGGTGGTCTGCTTAGATGTTTCGTTAGTACCTGTTGCCTGGACTCCCCAACTTGCCTTGGTTCTTGTTTTTCCCAAAACTCAGTTTTTAAGCTTTGCCTTCAATTCCATGGGCTTCTAGATTCCATATACTTCCTGTTCCTTTTTTGTTTAAATGAGTCATCAGAGTTGGTTGTTTTTAGTGTACCACCAAAAAAACCCACAACAAAAATAGAATACAGATAGCCCATAAGATACTCCTTGAGGACAGAGACAGACTGAATAGTTTTGAATGGTTATTATTAATGAGAGCTTAGTATCTACGAGCTGCTGTGCTTCACATATATTAATTCATTAATCCTTCCAATAATCCTATCTGGTGAGTATTGTTATCCCTCCACTTTACAGATGGGGAAATAGCTTCTGAAAGAGGAAATTGCTACAAATAGGCCACAGAGGTAGTAAGTGGAGGTAATAGGATCTAAATATAGGACTTTCCTATTCCAAAGCCTATATTTTTTAACAACTCAGTTATGTCGTCTCTGTATGATGATGGCTACCAGATAATGAGACTTAAAACAAGAATAAATTCATGCCTTTTTATTTAGACAGATATGAATTATCCAAGAAAGTACACTGGAAATGAACAGTGGCCAGCTCACCACATGTTTAATTAAGAAATAACTGCCTTGCAAAAATGAATAGGCACTTTGTCATTGACATCTACAATTAAAATGCAAAGTACATTTTTTTTCAGTCAATAAACACTGCTTATTTATCATTTTGACAGCATTGTTCACTTTCAGTAAGCCTAGTTAACCTTGTAAGATTAGTTACCACTGATGTAAATACAAAAAGATAACCCCTATGGCATAACATTGGCACCTTCAAATAGATATGACCACTTAACTGTGATGGAGAAAGGAAAACAGAAAAGCAGCAAAGTTAGGAAGATACTAAGGCTCACAGTAAAAAGGCCCATCAAGTACTATAACTTGGTGCCATAATCACAGAATCTAACCTTGTAAGCCCAGGGCCAGGCTACTTAAAGCCAGGCTTAAAAAGACATAACCAAAGCCCAATTGTTTAAATTACCCCAACTAACCTCCAGGAGCCCGTCAGAGTCTGAGGAGAGGCTGGCTTCATGTCTAGACACGACGACAGCAAGGCTGCTTAGAGCTAACAGCGCATTGCCTTTCACTACCGGACTCTCCCTGTTCAAAAGGAAAAAAAATTCAACAAAGAACTTTGGTATTAACCAGGAGAAGAGAAAGAGCTAATATAGGAGGGTAGATGAAGTCAAAAAGCAACTTGTATTCCTTCACAGAGTCTTGTAAATGCAGGTCTGCTTGTTCCCTGAGGCCAACAGTTTCCTTCCTTCCTTCTGAGTCTAGAGCTGATTCTGAATTCTTATCAATGTAGTATGGGTCATTATGCCTTTTTATAACTTAAAAATCCAAGCTTAGTAAGTTGTTTCTTCCTAAATTTTTATTTCATCATTTAACATTACATTTCCTAGGCTCTCTTCTGTGTCATTTTTGGCCTATTTAAAATTATTGATTTGTTCTAAAAACATAACTAAGACAGTTATGTCAGTAAGCCCAGCCGAATAGAATGCTCTTTGGCTTTTCTGAAGCACTGGTACGTTGAACTGGCTTCTAGCAAACCACTTCAGACTGCACACCTTAAAATTTGACACATGGCAGCTTTTCTCACTCATTATTATCCTCTCCTTCTTTCTCTTAATATGGCAAAGCTATCAACCTGAAAGTCAGTTTGAAATATAATTTGGAGACCCCACATAAAATACAAAGGAAAAAGCACTGTTTTTAGACTATTTGGTCTGAAACTTGCCTTTTTATATCATCTAAATGGTAACCTTCTAATATTAGCAATAAACTCTTATGTTTGACTTCGGAATTTAACACAAAAACCTGAACCTTTTTAATATACTTACCACTTGAAAATGTACATTTAATATTATTCCATAATTCCAAGCTGATCCTATAAAGTCCCCTATAGGACATCAATGAGATGCTCTAGGTTTGCCAATTCTGTTATAACAGAACTCCAGCAATAAGAGCACCCATACCATCAGATTGTTCAGTTCTCAGTCCTATGATGTGGTTTCCCATGAATACAGACAATGTTCCCCAAAATTTGGACTTGAAACTTGAATCTGAATTCAGTGCATGATCCAAGAACCACTTCCTGCTTACCTCAGGGCAGGACTACAACAGATGTGAGGGATAAGGAAGATTTTCAACTCTGCTCCCTTAATGAGCCTAGTACCTCCAGTCCCAAGCCATAGTCTCAATTGAACACTGAGTCAGTGGGTATTAAATTGTTGGCGCACACATGTTTTCTTGCATTTCTGCTTCCATTTGGTAAGAATGGGACTCAGGACTTGCCATTAACAAATCCTTCCATCTACCTATCCGCCCATCCCTCCTTCCCCCTCTCAGTCCCACTTTAGAGTGGTTTAGCTCTGTGAAGGCTTGAAGTCTTGATCATTTTGTTCACCCCCCTCCACCTCAATTTATTCCTCTGTGAGGCCCGTCAAAAGTTAATAAGACATCAACATTTATAATGGGGAGGGTTGGAGGAGAAAATGGGAAGGAAGCCTTGAGGTCTAAGCAGATGGCTCCAAGTTGGGTTTTGCTAGAGTTCTGCAAAGAGAATTACTGAGCACTCATATAGCTAATAAGAAAACACAAGGAAACAAGGTGGGATTTGGTCACTCCTAGGTGCCCTAACCATAAAATCATTTAACAAAAACAAAATTAAATATTTTATTTCTAATAGTATCTCTTTCTTTTAACAGAATATCCTGAGACCTTTCCTACTGTAAAATGGTCATGAATCCCTAAAGCTGAGTTTTAAAAATAGTTTTAAATTCTGAGTGATCTGAGAATTAATTAGAGTCCCAGTTTTATTATCCTGCAGAAAACATGAGGTCACTAGAATCTGGGTATCAAATGTCATAAAACAAATACATTAGATAAGATAACATAAAAAGTTATTTTTAACCCCAAAATTCTGAAAGAGAAATTAGCCTCAGTTTTAAAACAGTACCAAAAACTATTTTATTTCAAATCCTTCACTAGTCTTGACATACCTGAGTATGTATTGTTCTTAAGTAATGGAGAAAAATTTATTTAAAACCACTGGTAATAAGATCTTTGGTTGCAGAATGAATGAATATTTGGACAATAATCTTTGAATTAAAAACCTAGTCCACTCTACACAGTGCAGCCCTAGGCCAAGTTACACATTTCACAAAGGTACCATGACTAACTTTTCGCATTCCCTTGATGCCTGCCACAATGACTTATGGATAGAAGGTACTCAATACATACTTAGTGAAATGAATTCAAGGAGGAGCTGGAGAGGTGGGAATCTATAACTGGTTCAGTAAAAACTCATCACCTTGTTGCTCAATAACTATCCCCTAACAGTCAAATGGCAGCAACTAATTTGCATAATAACATGTCAGCATCCATACGGTATTTATTTAGGCAACACCACTGACATTTTAATTAAATTGTCCTTTAAAACAAAATGATGTTATTAATCTAATTAAAAAGCACAAGGAAGGATGAGTTACACTGATGCTTTCTTACGGACAAAGTATTACATTACATATTAGTAAAGTGACTCAATACTTTAGGGATTTTTATCTTCAGGTTTAAATCTGTTTAATAAATAATAATGGAAATAAATTTACATCAATCATCAGGTTTTATATGTGTTCTGATTCTCCCTTACCCCATCCCTGAAGCTTTAAAAAGGTTATTAAATGAACAAACCAGGATCTTCCCATGATTGGTATTTTACTTTTTGCATTTAACTTCTAGCTCTGAACAAAACAAGCCCTATCCTGACCCAAATCAGCCTGTGGCAGCCGTAGCTAAGGATAGGGAAGCTAAGCTGGCAGTGGGCAGTAGTGAAGACCTCACAGGGTTGGAGGAAGCCAGTGGGAAGAAGACGACAGGGTGACAGAATGATTTTTTTCCCCTGCTCTATCACCAGTCTCTCAGCCTCCAGACCTAAAATATCTCTTATTCACTTGCTGCCATTCCTAGTATTGTCAAGATTGCTTTATTAAAATAAGGTCTATAAAATACTTTGTAAGTTTTGATGAGAAGGTAATGCCACGAGAATGTGAATTATTTTTACTCATGTGAACACACTTTCTTTAGGTACTAGTCACGAAGTGATGCTTTATGAATCTGAAGATCACAATCACCCTGGAATACAATTTTAGAATGGAAAATTGCAATAGCTACTAGACAGGGGAAATTATAATGTGCTTTAGGAGAAAGTTGGTAGTTTCTTCTGCATTCAAGCTTTTTGCTGCAAAGGTCAGAGCACTGCTTTTAATAGGATCTACGTAGACTACCTAAGAGAACAAACTATGACAGGTAAATGTCAAAGACAGCCTGCATTCTCATCCCAGCATCCCCTCCCCCTCTGATACGCAACTGTGCCCTCTCCCACTGTGTCTGCAATTCACCAAACTGGAAAAAAAAGACATAAATGAGTCTCTATCTAAGCTCTCTGTACTTTAGTTTTCATTTTATCAACAGGTATCTCCCAGTGCCTTCCATAGGACTGAGTCGGGGAGGATTATCACTTCTATTTCTCTTTATCCAGGAGACATGAGACTGAATAGTGATAATCTGCTGAGATCAGACTTCACAGTTAAGTGTCTGTTTAAGAAATTACTAATAGAAAAATAACCCTAAGGTAGATCATTTTTTGTTTTGTTTTTAAGGCAAAATCTATTTAGCTACAGAAGGTTTTGTGATATGAAAAGGATAAACTATACTACAATTAAAAATTTCTAGATGATATGGACTTTCAATACACATGAAATTCTCTAGGTCAAAGTATATCTATGTTAGCTGAAGGCGAAAAAGAAAGGAGTCAAACAGAAATGGCAGCAGTTAAAGGAGATGGTGGAAGGGAGGAGTGTAACTGGCATGTAACTTACTGCCAGGAACAATTAGTCAACTTATTAGTTAACAAAGGAACCTGAAGAGATTGTTCAAGCAAGTTCTGGGTATTCTTTAGTGAGAGCTGGCTTAAGGTAAATAAAAACCATCAAGGCAGTGACAATCAAGTAATTTTTGTTAAAACACCATAAGCACATGACTAAAACTGCTTTTTTAATGGGCCTTGGCATTAGTTTTTAGTATTTAAAAATTCAATTTTTAGATATGTTGAACCCAGTAACACCAATGGAACAAAAGGAAGTACTACCAACATAACTCATATTAGCAAGGATTTTTTTTTTTTATCCCCTTGAACTAAATTACAATCCTTTAAGTCTGCACCAAAGCACATGTCATCTGTTAGGTATATAGCAGGGGCTCAACTTCAGTGACTCCTGATGTAAAAGTTATATGTTAGTACCAATCCCTCTGTATTTTCACAAAAAGACATGTAGTAAGAATTCACCTACTATAAGAAAGGGTAACGATTAATTTTTTTGAAAAATAATTGAAGAGTACTTTAAAATCCTTAAAGTTATGACATGCCCTAAAAGGAGAAAATGTATGTACCATGTACCTGCCAGGAAAAAGTATTTATAAAAAATGTTTGATAAAAGACTAAATGGATCTTACTTTGCAGCTGCCTTGGTGATCTCATCAGTCAGCATGTCTCTAACCCTGCAATAAAGACGGAAAATAAATAAGAGTTTATGGTAGAACAAGAAATCATTCCTTTCTCTTTTTCATCAATTAATAAGAACATCCAGCAATGGCTCCAGATCTTAAAACTGTACTAGAATTTTAGTGTAAGGTGAAAGAACTGTAATAAGGGCTCTGCTTCAAAGACAGCTTTATTTTCCTGTTCATGAGGTCACTGAGTGGAGGCAAGGAGGAGGTGAATGTGTGACTGAGAGGGGATATACGACAGCACTGTAACAGTATTATCTCAGATGGAGTGGTGCGTATACAAGTGTCCGTTATATTAGTCTCTACAATGAACCGAATGTTTGCATACCCCACCAAATTCACATGTTGAAATCCTAATCCCCAATGTGGTGGCATTTTGAAGCCCAAATGGACTAAGACAGTCTCTCTTTTTCACCTGAGAGCTCACCAAAACATCAATTTACAATTTCCAAATTGTATATATGAAATAGTTGCTATGTGTTTATAGAAAATGCAATTTCAAACTTTTGTTATATAGTCACGGGAAAACCAAAAGAAAATAATTATACTTGTGGGTTAGAAAGAAGGTATGTACAATTCAAATATTTACAGAACCAAATTTTTTAATTCAATATAGAATTTTCAAGATAAAGTAAAAAATAACCACTTGCTGTCAAATTTACTTTTTTAAAAGGATTGTTTTCAATATAAACATTGAATTTTATAAATTTAAAGGTTTCATAAACATTATTAAAGTTATTGCATTTAAATACAAATTATATTGACATTCATAAATATTTACATTTGATATATAATAAAATCTTAGCTATTCAGCACTCTGAGAATGAGTCACTCTTAAGAGGCAAGTTATTCAGACAGGTGCAATACCTCCTATAGATCTCAATCTTTTATTTTTCAAAAGCATTTGACTGTAAATTTCTCTAAAATGTACTGTCTAGTTTCTGTGTTCCTAAATGGAATATAGTCCATTCAACGTAATATTTCATTGGTCAATGTGGGATATTTACAAATGATGACCTATGTATACTTACATTTAAGGTCAAACTTTCCACTTGTGCACTAAAGCTACTTCTCTACTCCCTCCTCTCTGCTGCATCACACATTTTTCCATCTCTACTTGTATTATTCCCCTTAGTATGTGAACCTACTGTAGTATCCACCCTCTAAAAGAAGAAAGAAGAACAAGCCCACCAGCTATTGCCCCATTTCTTAGTCTGTTATACATCAAAACTCCTGTAAAAGATTATCTATACTTGATGACCCTAGTTATCTCCTTCCATTCTCTCTAGATCCTGGCTTTTGTCTCAATAACTCTTACCAAAACAGCTCCCGTCATGATCACCAATTATTTTCAAGAGACTGAATCTAATGCTCAATTCTCGGTCCCTATCTTCTGCAGCGTAACAGCAGCATTTGACACAGTTGGTTATTCCTTTCTTAGAACACCTTCTTTCCTTCGCTTTTAAGATTTTACCCTCTTTTGTTTCTTTTTCTACATCACTGATAACTAATTTTCCATCTGCTTTATTGGTTCCCTCTTCATCTTCCCCACCTTTAAATATAGAACCAGGGCTCAATCTTTTGAAACCTTCTCTTTCTGTATTCACTCCCTAAGTGACCTTACCCAGCATCATGATTTTAAATGCCATCAATATGCTGATGTTCACTAAATTCACCTCTCTAGCCCTGAGCTCTCCCTGGAACTACAGACTAGTCAACAACCTGCTTGCTATCTCTAACTGGAGGCTGATGAGGCATCTCAGGCCTAAGTCCAAAATCTGATTCCTACTCTACGCAGACCTGCTTTTCTCTAGTCTTCCTTGTCTTAAATGGAAATGCCATACTTTTGTTTAGAGTTAAAATCTTGGGATATCTTTGATTGATCCCTTTCTTTCACATCCTTTATTTCAAGTATTAGCATTTATATCATATGGTATCTGCTTAAAATGATTCAAAATCAATGTACGTTTCCACAATAACATCCTAGTCTAAAACACTATTATCTCTTGCCTAAATTATTGCAACAGACTCCTAACCATGCCCTGCAGGGTGTATTTTCAACATAACAGCTAGAGTGGTCCTTTTAAATCATGAGTCAAATTCTATGATTAAGATCTGCCAATGTTTCTCCATCTCACTCACAAAGTCCTCTTTGTGCTGACAAAGACTCTCCACCCTGCAATCTCCCAAACTTCCCTACTCTTATGTCCACTATTTCCATCCTTGCTCTCTCTATGCCACACAGGCTTTGCCAGGTACACTCCCAGGGCCTGTGATGAATTCACTGTTTTCTCTTCCTAGAATGCTCTTCTGCATATCAGCTTGGCTCACTCCACCACTTCTTTCAGGTCTCATTCAAATGTCACATTATTAAAAAGACTCTGTTCGCCCCACAGAAAATGGTAGCGCCACCCCCCAACCTCACTCAAGCCTCATTCACTCTCTATTCCCTTTATCATACTTTATTTTTCTTCCACGAATCAACTTCTATCATATTCCATTTGTTTATTTGCTTATTATAGGTTTCCATCTACTCAAGTATAAGCTTTGGAAGGACAAAGAAGGGGCTTTATTCACTACTGTTCCTCTGTGCTTAGAACAGTGCCTGGCACATGACAGACACTCAATAAATACTTTTTGAAATAATAAATCAAGTGACGACTTTACTTAGATTTGGGATTGTGTTCCAATTAAGTGAGGATGATGAAGAGCTCACTTCAAGGTAGCTTATTAGTCACTACAGGTTTAACTAAATGTTTTTTTCTTTCTTTCTTTTTTTTTTTTTTTTTTTTTTTTAATAAAGACAGGGTTTTGCCATGTTGCCCAAGCTGGCCTTGAACTCCTGGGTTCAAATGATCCACCTGCCTTAGCCTTCCAAAATGCTGGGACTACAGGTGTAAACCACCACACCCAGCCTATATCATTCTTAAGAAACTTCTAGGGACCTGTCTCCTTTATACCCATATATACACAGCCCATGAGTTTTCACCAGCAATAGGTATCGATAGGTCTTTCTACATATTTTAAAGAACTTAGCAAATATACTACTTCACCAATTATCACTTTCAGATGATTAAATGAAAAATAGATGCAAAAGGTATGAGCAAATAGGATGCAAAACCCTCTAATCCTAAATCCAATATCATAATGTTTAAACTTCATTGCCTTTTTTTTTTTTTTACAAATCTAGAAAATACGGCTTAGAATACAATTAATCAAAAACACACACACAATTTCTGCTTTTCTACATCAGCCAATTGTCAGTAAATGAAAACCTATAATTAAATAACCATTGGACAGAGTTTCAGATTAAAGCAACCTGTGGTTGTAGGCAAAGCTATTTAGGCACTTTACTTACATTTAGGCTGGTGAAACACAAATCTGATAGAGTATTCTTCTCAACCCATGTAACAATTTAAGTTGCTTTTATGAGCCAGTACTAATATATTTCTAGATAATATAGTGGGAATTCCCTAGGAAATGTCTGCCAAAGAAATTAAAGCCATGACGTGGTAAAGTTGCTCCTAATAATTATGTCTTGGGGAAAATGGGAGCAGAAGAGGGGAAAAGTAATCCTTGACTACATGTGAGGTAGGAAAGCAATGAACAGAGTGGGAAAAACAGAATTTTTCATTCAAAAGCATATAAAATACCAGTTACAGGTGGAAAAGGGAAAAAGCAAACTGTTTCCACATTGTTTTAGAATGTGTGTGTGTGCACGTGTGTGTGTGTGTGCGTGTGTGTGTGTATGTATAATTTATAAATAAAGCTCTCCATCTTCTATCTAGGGAATACATCTATCAGCTCTTCTGTCATTTCCCCTTCAGGCTTATATAGAAGTTAAACCTACTAATCTTAAAGCCTTCAAAGTAGTTACCTTTCCCCTCATAGCTCACTTCCCATGACAAATAATGGGCAGCCGAACACGAACCCTTACCAGAGCCAGGCTGTGCTCTTTTTGTACTGCACCTCCTCAGGTTCTTCTTTTCCATGTTTTAACTGCAACTCCAGCTCTCCTAGTCTTCCCTGCAAAAATCACAGCATAAATCAGCATGCAAACTCGATGGCTGAAGTGATTTTAAAATTTCTTTGGAAAACACAGATATATCATTTCCCATTTGGCCTTAAGTGTTCAGGATAGGATATTAGATTATGAAAAAGAATGTGTGAGGAGAAATCATCACATCAATGCTCAGGTATTTCTACATTCACCAAAGAGGTAAAATCCTAGAGAAGTTGTATGTTTGGCAAATTTAGTGCAGAGAATTTCATTTTGGGATACTTACTGAATCAAATTTGAATTTCAGAGGCCCCATTTAAAAAATCTCCTACATGCTAGTGATCTGCCTTTGTTAGCAACTGATAATTTTAGCTAACACCAAAATATACCAAGATTGAGGGACATACACCAGTATTACAACAGAAACATAGAAAACAAGCTAGATAAAGCACGTAACACTTAAGATTCAGGTAAGATACAACATAATTTATTCTCCAACAGCTCCACATCACAATTCTATTTCTTGAGTGAACTTATAAAAATAGATACCATAATTCCCAAATTCTACCATGTGAAAAAAATATTGCTAACATTGTTCAAGTCCAAGGCCTTTAAATATGTATTATCTTTTCCATTTTTTTACTCAGAATTATTTTAATCAGATGCTTCCCCTTCTACTCCATCACCAATTACGTTATCTAAATGTGATTAAAATATTGATTTGTTGATGGGCCCTAACTTGGACAAGAATTCAGCAGTGTAATGCCCAACCATTAGCAGAAGTAGATGTGCCAGTTTACATCTCACAAGCAGTAAACAAGAGTTCTGGTTACTTCATATTCTCACCAGCAATCAGAACTGTCAGGCTTTTAATTTTTACCATTTTGGTGGATATGAAATGGTCTTCACTATGGTTTTAATGTTATTTCATTATTTACTAGTGAGATTGGGCATCTTTTCACATCTTACTTAACTATGAGGATTTTTCTATTCTGTCCATTTTTCTATTAGCTGTCTTTTTCTTATTGATTTTAGAGTTCTAAGATATAGTCTATAGAAGAAAAGTATATATCTCTCCATACTTAGAAAAGTGATACACATTGAAGAGTTAAGGACATAGGCTCAGAATGCCTTGGCCTAATGCCATTTACACTTACTGGCTGTGTAAACTCAGACAAGTTACTTCACTTCTCTAAGCTTCAGTTACCTCATTTGTAAAATGTGGCGAACAAATATCTCATGGTATTAAAGCATGACATTAAATAATATAAAAAAGTGCCTATTTAGCATAGTGCCTGATAACAAATAATAGCTACCGTTATTAGATTTGTTGTCAATAACCAAAGATCTCTACCCCCCTCTTATTTTCTTACAAAACCATCTTTCATGAATTTATCTAAATATTTCCTGAAATAATCCATATTTTTACCTGTATAATCTCATGGAGTAAGAGGTTCCCAAAAATCTAATATCCAGACTATAAAGTTATATGTCCTAGTACTTCTCACAGTTACTCACCCTGTGAGGTCAAAGACTATTTATCAATCTACGGAGTTTGCGTATTTAGCACAACTCCCAACTCACCATACCCTGGGGCTTGCCAGTTCAGGCACTCTGAGATGTAACGGACACTCTATTCACATCCTTCATAGTTTGTTTGCTTCAATCATATCCCATACTTTCAAAGATAGAATTCTGTCCCTTTCATTCTCCTGTTTGCTTCTTGGAAACTAGCAAGATATTAATATTGGTCTCCCAGGAGTCCAGGCAAAACAAAGTATAAAACAATTTTTATTGCCTGTCTCAGTTATGCTTCTTAAATTATGCCTCCTTACCCCTAAAACATTTCCTATAATGCTTTTCCAAAAAAGGCAAGGAACAAGAAATTAAAAGGTTAAAATTTGTTTAAAAATAAACAAAACACAAGAAAACTAGAATACATGCACCTTCTTAAGAAGGCCTACCATTTTAATCTTCCCTGAAGTCACAAACCAGCACAACCATTCTATTGTGACTAAGTCGTTTTCATGTTTTTTCTTTCTCTGAGTCTGTTCTTTTCCATCTCCTTTTCTGGAATGTCTCCCTCATTAATCCCTGCCAGCCAATCTATGTTGGGCTATTTACTCAGATTCATGTTGCCTTCCAATTCTTGATGTACTGGTAATAGAGAGATCCAGCAGCATTCATCTCAGTTATCTCTGCTTTTCTGACTAACATTTTTGAGAAAAACTTATTGGGAGCAAAATGGCTACAGTGATCACCTGAATTGAGGATTTTTGGATTGCCTGTAGATTCCAATGATTAATCTAGCTATCCCCTCTGATTTTTAATCTTTAGCCTATACCATAAGAACTTGTTGATTATAGTAAGTAATTTCACCTAGCTTCCTATACATTTAAAACAAAACAAACATACACACACAAAAAAGGAAAAAAAGTATAAGCTGTCATAGAGTAACTTATTAGAAGCTGCAGTTCCTGATCTGGGCTCTGATTTCAGATTATTTGGCAACTAGACGGCCAATTCAGGAAAAAACGCCTACAGTTAATTTGCTTTCATACCTCTCTCCTGTTTGAGATCATATTTACAATTCCAAAGAGCCCTTTTCACAAAGGCTGGAGACCTTAACCTCCACAGCATCCCAGAAGGGTAACAAGATAAAGACTGTAGAGGGCTCCTAACCAAAATGGCCTCTGTACTGTCAGTCAGCTTTTATCTGCATTTTTCATCTTAATGGGAAGAAATCTAAATACCTCTCCATGTCAACCACTTTGATATGCTTATAGTTAAAAACCCCAGGTTCCTACGGAAAAATTAGGTAAGGCTTGAAGCAGACATCTAAGCAGAAGCTACAAGTAGTGTTCAGATCTCAGACTTACATCCTAATTAGCCTCCAGGAAGTAATGGAGAATGCACCTTTTAGTGGGTTTCCTAGGCTTAACTGAATAAAACATCGCTCCTCGAAATGATCCTCTAGTTTAATGCTAAAAAATATGTCTAGCACCAGATGGAAGTAACTGTAATTCCTGTACAGAAAAAGTGTCTTCTAGGACAGAAATTCTTGATATAGACAAGGAGTCTGGCAGTTGCTCCAATTATTCCAAGATACCATAAACTCTATTTAAGTGTGTGGACTCATTTAAAAAACTTGTTTAAGCGTAAATGCATCAGTGTACTTTCAAGTAATAGTGATAGCCTAAAACACACTGCTGTACTTTTAAATAATACTGCAAATCTCATTTTAATCCATCCTTTCACTTTCTCTTCTTTTGTCACCAACTCTCAATGGAACTGGACTTACTAGAAATCCAAAGTTAAGGGATTTTAAATGATAAATAAAGATACCAACCATCACCTTAATAGCAGAATAATTGACCTGCATTGCTAAAAATCATGAAAAATCGACAGGTTTTTCATAGATCAAATAGATCTGCCCTTTAAAACATTAAACAAACTTGCATTATTTATTATAACAATTAATGACAGTGTTAGGGAAGATACATGGCACAGTGGAAAAGGCTAAGGCTCTGGAGTCAGACAAATCCAGGTTAAGTTCCTGTATTTTCATTTAGTGCCTGTTGGGTTCCTGAACTGTTTGCTTTGCTTTCCTAGCTAACCCTGCTTCCCCGTCTATAATCCTATTATACATGGGGTTAATAACATCCACTTCAAAGGGGTTCTGTACAGATTAATTGAAATAATATATGTTAAGTATTAGACACACACTAGTTACTCAACAAACCATAGCCCTTATTAAAAAAAAAAAATCACGGCTTTTTTTTTTTTAATCAATTGCAAGTCATCTGCAGAATTATACTATAATCCTATTCAATTTAGCCTTTCTTACACTAAGAGCTAAATAGAATTCTCAGTTCATTCTGCAGGAGGAGGAGCTCTTCATCCCTTTCTCCAGGTGCCCATAGCATTTTGAATATCCTTTATTAATGTACCAAAGATATTGTACTGGAATTGCTATTGGGCATGTTAGCCTCCACCAATGGGCTGGGAGCTCATTGTGAGGAAGGAGTGCCCTCAGTGTCCCACACACCCAGCATGGGACCTCCCCAATAAAACATGTTCCATAGTTTGGTGAAGAAAAAACTCAACATTACTTGGGGAAAAATGAATGTGAGAAAAAGTGCATACTCTGACTTGCAGTCTCATGCTTCCTGACTAAAAACTGTAATTGGCTGTTAAAGAAATATAGAGACATGAGTCATTCATTCATTCACTCATGCATTTATCCAAAACATGCTGGGTGCCCAGATGCTGCTGAAGATAAAAATTGAGTAAGGAAACAATAAGCAAAAGAAAATGATGATTCCAAAGGAACATCTTTAAAATGCAGATTACAGTACATTTAGAGGATCTTCTAAAACCATTTGCTCAAAGTTTGGCTGGTAGACTATGTGGATTTAAATCACCTGGCAGCTTGTAGAACACGGAGATTCCTGGTCCCCTATTCACTTCTAATGAATCAGAATCTCTGAAGATACATTAGTGTTTTACGAGTTCTAGGATCCATAAGATGGGTTGCAAAAAGGTTTTGCGATTAGAACACCATTGCCCAGACAGTCATTCATCTCAACCTATCCTATGCCCCCCTCACTCCCTCACCTCATTTTATAGGAGAGCTGTTATCTCTAACCACAATACCGCACTTCTAACCCTCCACGGAAATCTTATTCTGGGACATAAATTACTTAAGTAGCATCGGATTTTTCCTATTATCCTTAATAATCAATTTTAAGCTAGGAAAAACAATTAAGCTGGTTGTTTTCTTATATTGTTAACTGTATATTCCCCAACTGATTAAAAATTATTTCTAATTTTAAAAATTAACGAACTATAACTTATAATATTATTGGATCAAATAAACTCAAATTGAGAATATCTCATTCATTTAATGAGCACCTAGTATGTCTAGACACTTATGTCAGGGCCAGAGACAACAGACCTCCTGCCCTTAGGAGCATAGAGACAACTGGAGGTCCTCGCCAAATAACTAACATGATAAGGGCTTCAAAAAGGGAAGCTCAGATACTAAGCAAGTACACAAGAAGGGCATATAATCCAAGGCGAGAGAAGTAAGGCACACAGTGCCTGACCAGATAAATTGATCTAGAGAACAAGTAGAAATTGGGTAGGTAAAGAACAAGTAGAAATTACGTGGGTAAAGAGGGAATGGCAGGGTCAGAGACAGAAAGAATAGTGTGTGTAAAAGCTAAGAGGTTATGAAAGACATACTGAGTTTAGGAAAACAAAGAAATTTAACAAGACTGAAACATATAAATCTGGGGGAAGGTTTAAGAGATCAGGCTGGAGATGTAAGCAAGTCCAGCTTGAGGAAGTACTGGTATAATGGAAGACGATGAGCTCAGTTTGCGATGCACTCAAGTCAGGTGCTGTGGGGCAGCCAAGCGAGGATGTCCAGAAGGCAGCAGGATGGAGGAGAGTAGCGCTCAGGAGGGAGTTCTGGATGGGAGACACGGATTTGGGGGGCATCGCTGTTTAATTTTAAGTGCAGCAATGCAAAATAAATAAATAAATATATATATATATGCCTCACATTCTTTTATGAGCAAAAACAACCATTACATTTTTGGTAGTGCTGTTTTTCCAACTGCTTTTATATTAAATACACATTTCCAGTAAAACGTGAGATAAGGAGACATTTCGCCAAAGCAAACCTATCCTGTGGTTTCATTACCTGTAAAATGGCATGATAAGCTCGACTCATGTATGCAAGCCAGGCCTGTGGAAGAAAAATCGCACGGTGCCACTCTGAAAGCTGGATATGAACCTGTGGGAAAAATGTACCACAGCATGTTAGACTACACAGTATTAAAACAGAATAAAATTATAACTGTATCATCAGTTCTTTATTTTCTTTAAGTGGTTTAGATTCTGAAAACAAACCAAATCAGTCTAGGATCAGAACCACAAATAATATCTTTTGGATATTCCTAAGGAGAAGAGTTTAGAGTCTTGTGAAGACAAAATAGAGTAAGCATAGAATTTTGTAAATCGAAGCAAATAAAATCCTACAATAATAACAAGTTAAAATGTACATGTAATACAAATCTACCCTTGAAAATTAGGGGGAAACTCTAATTTCAAGGCCTCTTGCCAATGTCAGGAAACTAGGCATTGTCTAACAAATCCCCCTAGTAATTTTAAATAAAAATAAATATTGCTCATATCCTGGATTTCCAATATGACCATTCTGAAGTAATAAACTTATATTGCCAACAGAAATATCATGTTGTATAGAAACCACAGTGGTAAGAGCATGCAAATGAGTACTGCACACAGCAATTGTGCACACCACTAGATCAATGGCCTTTAATCAGTGTGGGTAAACAAGAGAAAAATTATATATGCCAACATGGAAACCCTGTTTCTCAATAGAAGCCCAGACAAAACATCTGGTTTTCATAGTCATTTCTGTTTCTACCTATTAGTACAAGGCTCTCTTGCAACAAATCTTCCCAAGGTCTGCTTCTGTTAAAGAAAGATCAATCAAGAAAAACAGTCACAGTGCATCATATTTCAAGATTCCTGTAACACATCAAAAGTCAAACAACTAAAACTTTAGTCTGTGTCCTACAGACTAGAGAGAGAGAGAGAGAGAAAACAAATCTGTATGTAATTACACCAGAATCATGATAACTACTGTTTAAGGACATTTTATTGTATTATAAGGATTAATATTCTCCAGTGCCTTGTGACAGGGAAGATAAGAAGATAATAGTCTCTCTGAATACAGTTGGTTCCCACGGCCTCTAGTATGTTCTTTAATCCCAGTCTTAGCGAGGTCCTACTATATACAAGGTAGTGTGGAAAGATGAGAAGATTATCTGTGTCTGCAGAGACTTTTCCACCAGTGAGAGACCCAGAAATGGACACAAATAGGAAGAATCCATGGGAATAAAGAAAACAAAGAGATTAATTCCGACTGCTATCTATTACTTCTAATGGCATTGCGGTTTTTAAAAAATTGATCTCATACAGTATGAAACAGATACTCAGCCATGAGATGAACTTAAAAGTAATTATAAAGACAGGACTTTTCCTGAATAAGTACTACAACGAGCAGGGTGAGGGGAGCCTTGTCAACAAGTCAACAAAAATCCTTGAAGGAATGAGTCCTCCAGCTCCTGCTTCTTCTCCTGTTATTCAGGTGGCAAACTACAACCTAGGTTCTATTTCCAGTTGGGGAGGCGTTGATCAGGTTTTGGCTCTGCTCTTTATCTCCAAAATGTGGGCAGTTTTCTTTAACTTTTTTCCTATCAGTTCTGTTCCCTTTTCATAAAATATAATAATTATCTTCAAGTCCTATTTTGACACCTGGATTTAACAGAAACAATACTCAATCACCACAACCAAAACGTTTCTCTCTTACTTTACAAGCTTAAAATATTTTTAAATTTTTGCCAAATAACCCACAGAATCATTGTACTACTGAGAATACCCTTAGCCTCAGCAAATTGGCAAAAGAGCAATTTGCGGGGAAGACAATGGTCTCACAATTGCTTTTTAAACTTGAGTTTTAAAAAGGAAAGGATTATGGAAAAAATGTAAATGAAAATGAGCATATCAAATGTTCAGCCTCTAAACATGAAAACATTCATGCCAGGAAACCTATTTAAAAGGAGGTTATAAACTCAAGGTTAAAGCTAATCCTCTTCCTGCTGCTTCAACCATAGCTGAAGGTGGGTACAGGAGCACAGTAGAATGCTTCAGCCTAGACGCCAGCCTGAACTCCCCATGTTTTATGGGATTATACCCTAGTTTTACTGTTCTATGGAGTCAGCTGTGCACAAATCTCTTTAAAAATGCATTTTCTTGCTTTTGCTTTTTCTCTTAATGAAGAGAGACTTTAGAGAAACAGCTTGAAGAAAGTCATGCCCTTAAAGTGCCATTGTGTCACAAGCTAAAAGGACTCCCCTGACCATTTTTAACAAAAACATATTTTAGAATGCTATTTCAATTTAATATACTGTATAGTAATCCATATCACCTATATTTTAGGTTAATGTTACTAGGGTGAAAAATAAATTCAATTAGCATTTATAAAGTATGACAATTATGTCCAATTTGCTATACTTGTGAGAAGCCTTTGAAAAAAATCCAACCAACAAAATAAGTTCAAATCATGAAGTTGCAACCTAGTTATTCAGCAGATGATAAAGTAGGGTTCTCGATCACTGTATCACTCAGCTTTAATGAATGTGTGGAATTTTTTTTTTATATAAGTAACTACACATACTCTTGCAATGACAGCTATCTGATGGAGAATTGAGATGCACGGTCCTATGGCTTAGGGAAGAATAAAAGTCAAGTTTCAACGCGTAAGAGGCAGTGAGTTATAATGAAACGTTACACATGTGCCCAAAGAAGAGACCACAATAGGAATATATACATGGGAGGGAAGAATGCTAATGAGGTGAGGGCAGGGATAGGAGCAGGTTATAGAGTTAAATAGGGTGGTTAGAGTAGATCTTGTAGAGAAGGTAAAGTATGGGCAAAAACTTGGAGGAGGTGAGGATGTAAAGACCAAAGTAAGTGCTAATGGGAATAAAAAATGGTTCAGCTGGTATGGAAAACACTTTAGTGGTTCCTCAGAAAGCTAAACATAGAAATACCATATGACTGAGCAATTCCACACCTAGGTATACACCCAAAACAACTGAAAACAGGTATTCAAACAAATCCATGTACATCAGTGTTCATAGCAGCACTTTCACAATAGCCAAAAGGTAGAAACAATCCAAATGTCCATCAATGGAAAACTAGAAGAATAAAATATGCAATATGTATATAATGAAATATTATTTGGTCATAAAAAGAATGAAGTACTGATACACTATGGCTGAACCTTGAAAACATTATGCCAAAGTGAAAGAAATCAGGCACAAATGGTTACGTGTTATATGATGTCACTTATATGAAATATCCAGAATAGGTAAAGCCATAGAGACAGAAGGTAGATTAGTAGCTGCCAGGGGAAGAGGGGAAGGGAGACAGGAAGAAAGGAGGAGGGAATAGAAAGTGGATGCTTCATGGGGACATGGTCTCATTTGGAAGAGATGAAATGTTTCGGAACTAACATTTCCAAATAGAGGTGATAGTTGTACAACATTGTATATGTACTAAATGCCAGTGAATTGCACACTTTAAAATGGTTTGTTTTATGTTATGTGAATGACACCTCAATTTAAAGATAATGGCAAGGCAAAGGTCCTGGGCAAGCACACAACTGACCTGTTTGAGAAAGAGAAAAGAGGCCAGTCTAAATACAATAGACAAAATGAGCAAAACACAGAGTAGAAAGAGAAAAAGTTCGTGAATTAATGGGGACCCAGAGAATTCAGGGCCTTCTAGGGCACTGTTCAGGACTTGCTTTTATTCTTACTGAGGAGAGGGCCATTATAAGTTTTTGAGAAAAAGAATTACATGATCTAATTTATATTGTAAAAGGACAATGCTGACTGCTCTGTTGAAAATAGACTAAAGATAGCAAAGGTCAACACAAGAAAACCTACTCAGAGGCCACATCAACAATCCAGGAAAGAGATAAAGGCAGCTCAGAAAGAGCTTTATCAGTAACAGAGAAGAATGATGATTTTCAAACATTTAACTATGTAATTCTTCTACCCTATCCCAAATTCAATATAAAGTAAAATGCCAATATATAAGACAAAAAGCTGAAGCAAAATTTGTCCCGATGAAGTGAGGATAGGCTAGGACCTGGAGTTCAGTCCTCTTAGTCATTTGAGGTTGTCAGGAGATGGAGGTGGTGAAAGGGGCTGACTACAAAGGAGCATGGGGAAATGTTTGAGGGTGGTAGAACTACTCTCATCTTGACCATAGTGCTGGTTGGAGGAATGTGTGCACTTACCAAAAATCATAGAACTAGACAGTAAAATGGGAGAACTCTAGTGTATTCATATTATACCCAAATAAATATAGAATTTAAAATACCTAGTTTAAAAAAATCACAAGTTTTAGAACATGTACTTCTCAAACTTTCACCTCTCACCATCTATTAGACTTTGCACCCTTCTTTGTCATCATCATTCAAAATCCACCCTTCCTCTTATCTTTCCTGTTCCCGTCAAATATTATCTATCGATGTTCCAGTTACCCAGGTTTGAAATTTCTGATTTATCTTGGGAGTCTCCCTTGCCTTGAGACTCAATTCTTGAGTCCACTTCTGAAATACTTAATATATATGTCCCAACTTTTTCCTTTATTTGGTTTAGTCCTATCTGATTCCTGCCTAGATTAACATGATCTAGTAACTGATCTCTTAACAGCTTAAAACCTTTCTTTGTCCTAACACATCCCCAATGGTGCTGCTCTTACTATTAATACATTAACTCAGAACTTTCCAAAACCTCTGATGGCTCATTAAAGAATAAAGTCCAAACTCTTTTGTATAATGTTCAAAGTCTTTTAGAATTACTTGAAGAAATAACTGCTGGCCAAGACCTTCAACCAATTTCTCCACCTGAAGTCTTGCTCCTCTCTTTTACAAAACCTATATTCTGGCTGCATTGAATTATGAACCAGTCCCCAAGCTTGTCTTATACTTTACAGGATCTTTGCACTCACTGCTTCCTCTGCCTTGAATGACCCATTTTCCTCTCGTTTCTACTTACCAAAATAATTTTTCTCATCTCCATATTTCCAGTACATATGTGCCTCTCCCACAACACTCCACAGATTCTGTCTTTAGATCTTAATCTCATGCAATCCTAAGGAGCAGAGGTCATGTTCTATTCATGCTGGAATCCCTCCCATGGTACCCATAACAGTGTCTCGCACATAAGTGTTCAATTAAGTACCTGCTGAGTTTAACAGAATTAAATACATAGCATTCTCTTTAAGACAAATTCTTGTTATGTGAAAATCATACTATCACAAGCAAGTGTTTGCAGAAAATTATGGTGTTCAAGTTTTAATCATTCTGGAAACACAACATTTAAAACTTATTTTAAATAGACACAGAGTTGTTGAGAAGCTAGTTTTTTGAGATTTTACAAAAGCAAGTCTAAAATGTTCTAGCCAGGAAAGGTTTAATTCCAGATGAAAACATATTGAATGACATGGTAAAATTTTAAAGCAGATATTATAATTTTTATATACTGAAATTCTGTAAACTTTTAAATCTGTATGATGTAAGCTTTAATTAAGTATACTTGAAATACTATCACAACAGGAAATGTTCTGCTTAGACACATAATTCGCAATTGTAGGGGAATGATGGGAGAGAAAATGAAAAGGTAATCATGTTTCCTCATACATGTTTTACTACAAGGGACTACATATCCATCTAATTAGTTAATTTACAGTTCAGAATACTTTGTCCAAAAATTTGGTATTGCATTCCGCCTCTTGAGTGATCTTAACGAATATGATTATTCCATCTACAAGAAATATAAGAGCCCTTCATTAAATACTATAAATCAGGTAACAAACTTCGATGGCGTTCTTTGATTGTCAAACCAGAATGGGATTGGAAGAGTAGCATGTAAAAACTGACAAGTAAACTAAGTATTTGCTATTAATTTTAAAACCCCAATCTTATAAAGGCATTTTTCATGCTTGCCATATGTAAACATTATTATCAAAATAAAAGTATTTAACTTCAACTGCTACACAGACACACAGATGAATACTGAACCACCACATTTAGCTTTATGACACACACACACACACACACACACACACACACACACAGTTTCCACATTCCCAGAAGAAAAACCAGTTGCAACTGGTATTAGAGACCCCAAAAGCCACTCAATATCCCATTATTTATATACAAGAAATAACGGGCTTCAGTATTCCATCGATAGTCATCTTGTTGGGACAAAATTACTGTTAGACCTGTTCCTCTGACAGATAGTGACGAGAAGAGAAGGGAGGACACTTTTTAAAGTAAAATGACAATCATCTCTTTCCAGGTGTTTTCTGGAAATTTAATATTCTCTCCCCAACGTTTCCTCCTTCCTTCCCTCTCTCCCTCCTTCTCTCTTACCTCTCCACTGTTTCCAATCAGGATAACATTAGCTTGAAAGCTGACAATTCAGTCACATCTCAAGTAACCATTTATTCTGTTATTTAATAGAAGGGGAGAAACCCAGTTACCATAACAACTCACATCCACATGGTAATTATGGAGTATCTAAAATATAGCAAACCATACTTTTCACAGTGTTTTCTAGGGCGAATGTGTAAGAAGCACAGATACCACTTCTCCCCACTATTATTCACAATGTTCATCTAATTGTTTCATATTGCACAGATGCTAACATTATTCCTTGTACTTCACACCAAATATGTTTTTTAAAATAAAGACGACACTGAAAGAAAAAGGCAAATACACTTCTTATATTTTAAATGATTGGTTACAGCATATGTACTTTTCTAGGGAAAAATTTAAAGGAGGCAGGAAAACAAAATTAATTTATTAGGTAAAAAGAATCAAATGATTATCACTTGAAAAAAAGAAGAAAGAATGTAGAACTAAAGCTTTTATTTACAATACAGCTGCCAATAGGTCTGAAAAAGTTTTCTCTGAAATAAAAATGAAGAGAGAACTCATTACCTAATGCTGAGGCAGAAATATGGTTGGGTAGCAGCAGCAGAAACAGGCAAATTTGCATGTGCACAAGAATGGAGAAAATAATGAAGCCAGATTGCCATTCTCATCCAGGGACAAATCAGCATCAGCCAATTTAGGTGAGAGTGTCATGTCAGAGTTAGAAACGCCAAGGATAACAAGACTGGCAGCAAATTTCAGGGAAGGAAACTGTCATTCACCTTCAGCTTCCTCTGCAACAGGAGCCAAGTTAACCTCAGGATGAGAAGTAGGTATACATCAGAACAAAAGAGGATAGCCACTTGAGCTTGGAGAAGCCCTAGCTGATCTGAAATGACCACCGCTTGTCCCCTGTAAAAAGGAGCAAAGAGAGAGGCCACTTCAGTTTTAGAGAAGCCTAAACAAGATTGTCATTCTGCAGAACCGCTCCTGGTGTGTCAGGCCAACCCCAAATCAAACTTGGATCTATGATTCTTCTAAAAGTAACATGGGAGAATTTCACTTTAAGAAAAGACAAAGAAAAAAATCCAAAAGTTTTTAAAAATAAGAGGATATAATACTTTCCAAGGAAATTTATCACAGATTACATTAAACAGCTAGCTCTCCATAGCATTGAAAATTACTTAGTTTAGCAACCATGTAGTTAAAGAAGTATCAACAATTAACACAAATCAAAATACACTTCAAAATACGGAAAGCGAAGGTTTCTAGTCCAGCCTGTAAGGAAGTTGGAAGTCACTACTCCATCTTAACAACAACTAAAAAGCTAAACAAACTATAAAACCAACAACTGTTATGAGATCTGTAAAAGAAAATGAGGTCACAGAGCAAAGTGCTGCTCTCAAAGTTGGAGAGACAGACAGGCAGCTACAGAGACAATCACAGCTTACCAAAGTAGAAACCCACAGACAGAAACCACCATAGTAACCAGTGCTGGGGCAGAAAAACCTGAATGATAGTTGATGAATGGCTAGAGGCTAAGAATGGACAAGATTGAGAATTTAAAACTCTAGGTGGACCCAGTCATAGGGAGGGTTTTAGCTCCAGAAGCTCTATGAGTTTTAGCTCTATGAGTTTTAGCTCCAGAAGCTCAATCAGTTCTCATAGTGAATATCAGAAAAAAAACTCACCTTGTGATCACAGCAGGGGGAGGGGAAAAACATTTTGAAATATAACAGCATTCTATTCTTAACAAGGTCTGCCACCAGAAAAAAGAAACTATACAAGAGAGCCTAACCTAATAGTTTTATCAGCACCTAACCAGCCTGGAGGAAAGAAATACCCATCTCCAAGATCCTGTAGCCTTCTAAGTGGGTGAAGGGAAATAGACAACTCTAGCCCATTCCAGCCATCCTATCCCACTTAAGGAAGTGAAAAAGAGAAAAAAATCCAAATCCTGGGAAACACTTGTGAAAGTTCTAGGCTCACTATGAGATTGAGACCTAATTATAGGGTTACGGAATGACTCTACTCCTCGACCACCTTACCGCTACATTACTAAAGACCTATTTACTTTATTTCCTTTTACCTAATATGTATGTCTGGTTATCAAGAGACAACTACAAGGAAGACTAAAAGGTAAAATACATAGTTTAAAGAGACAGAGCAACTATCAGAACCAAGTAAGGATATGGCAGGGATGCTGGAATTAATTAACAGACTCTGAATTAAAAATAACCGTGATTAATGTGGTAAAGGCCATAACAGATAATAGAGACAATATGCAAGAACAAATGAACAATGTAAGCAGAAAGATAGAAAAATCAAAGATTCCCCTGCAAAAAATAAATGCTAGAGATGAAAAGCATGGTAACAGAAATGAAGAATGCTTTTAATGCGCTTATTAACAGACTGGACACAACTGAGGAGAGAATCTCTGATATTGAGGATATCTCAATGGAAACCTCTAAAACTAAAAAGTGAAGAGGAAAAAGAATGAAGCAAAGAAAACAGAATATCTAAGAACTGTGGAACAACTACAAAAGTTATAACATACACATAATAGGAATTCCAGACAAATAAGGGAGAAAAAAATTGAAGAAATATTTGAAATCATCTTGAGATTTTCCCAAATTAATGTCAGACATCAAAGCTCAGTTATAGGAGGCTCAGACAACACCAAGTAGGATAAATGCCAAAAACCTATAGGTATGTGGATATTGCATTTAAACTACATAAAAGCAATGATTTTTTTAAATTCTGAAAAAAGCCAGAAGGAAACATACCTTACCTATAGAGAAGCAAAGATAAGTTTTATATCCACCTTTCTACCAGAAAACATGCAAGCAAGAAGAGAAGAGAGTGAAATAAAGTGCTGAGAGAGCAAAACGACCAACCTAGGATTCTGTACCCCAGAAAATGATCCTTCAAAAATAAAGAAGAAATAAAGCCTTGCTCAGACAAGCAAAAATTGAGAAAATTTATTACCCGTACATTTCCCTTGCAGGAAATGTTTAAAGTTTTTTTAGGTAGTAAGCACATTATAGAGATCAGAAGCTCAGATCTAGATAAAGAAAGGAAGGCATCAGAGGAGGGATAAGTGAACATGAAATAAAAGCTTTTATTTTCCTATTCTTAATTAATCTAACAGATAACAGCTTGTTAAAAAATAATAATAGTAGTCATGTATATGATCACATATGCTTATGTATAAGTGAAATGAATGATAGCAATGATACAAGGAATGAGAGGCAAAATTAGGATTATTTGTTATTATAAAGTATTTACACCACCTGTGAAGTGGTATAGTGTTGTTTGCAAGTAGACATAGATTAGTTGTAAATATATATTGCATACTGTATGGCAACCACTTAAAAAGTAAAAAGAGAAACATAACTGATATGCTAACAAAAGATAAAAAAATCATACAAAATGTTCAATTGAAACCAAAGGGACAAAAAGAGAATACAAAAGCAGAACAAAGAAAATGAGCAACAAACAAAAAAAAGTAACAAATATAGAAGATATTAATCAAAATATATCAATAATCATTTTGGAAGCAAATTAAGATTGTCAAAGTAGATAAAAAACTGAGACCCAACTACATGTTGTCTACAAGAAATCTACTTTAATGTAAAGACACATACAGATAAAATGTAAATGGACAGAAAAAGACACTATGCTAATATTAATCAAAAGAAAGCAGGAAGACCTATATTAATTTATGACAGAGAAGACTTGACAACAAGGAAAGCTGTCAAAAATAAAGAGGGACATTACATACTAAATGGATCAATTCTCCAAGAAGACATAACAATCCTTAGAGTGTATGCTCCTATTAATGAAGCATCAAAAGATATAAGGCAAAACCTGATAGAATCCCAAGAAGAAATAGATTAATCCACTCATATAGCTGGAGACTTCAGGAGACTTCAACACTTCTCTATCAGAAATGGACAGATCCAACAAGCAGAAAACCAGTAAGGACATAGTTGAACGCAAAAACACCATCAATCAACTGGATATAATTGACATCTACAGGCTATTTCATGCAATGACAGCAGAACACACATTCTTCTCAAGCTCACATGTAACATTCACCAATATTGACCACATTCTGAACCATAAAACACACCTTAACAAATTTAAAAGAACCATAACACACACCTTAACAAATTTAACAAATTTAGAAATTAACATGAGCAGTGAAAGATGGGATATCACTACAGACTCTCTGGAGACTGAAAGAATAATAAGGAAAGAATATATATAACTCTATGCCCACAAATTTGATAATCTAGATGTAATGGGCCAATTCCCTGAAAGACACGATCTGCTAAAACTCACATGAAAAACAGATATATTATTTGAATAGGCCTGTATCTATTAAAGAAGTTGAATTGACAATTAATAACCTTCCAACACAGAAAGCACCAGTCCTAGATGTGTTCACTGGTGAACTGTATCAAACATTTAAGGAGGATATCACGCCAATTCCAAACAGTCTCTTTCAGAAGGCAGAAGCAGAGAAAACACTTCCTAACTCATTATATGAGGTCAGCATTACCCTAAAACTAAAACCAGACAAATGTATTAACAAGAATAGAAAATCTCACAGCAATATCTCTCACGAACATAAATGTAAAAGGCCTCAACAAAATATATGCAAATTAAATCTAACAATGTAAAAAAGAATTATACACCACAACCAAATGGATTTGAGGTACACAAGACTAAATCAATATTAGAAAATCAATTAATGTTTATTCCAGCATATCAACAGGGTAAAGAAGAAAAATCACATAATCGTATCAATACATGCAGAAAAAGCATTTGACAAAATCCAACAGTTTTTCATGATAAAAACTCTCAGTAAACTAGAAATAAAGAACTTCCTCAACTTGATAAGAATATCTACAAAACACCCACAGCTAACATCACAATTTTGAGAAACTACAAGCATTCCCACTAAGATCAGGAGTAAGACAAGGATGTCCTCTCTCACCATTCTTTTTCAACATCATACCTGGAAATCCTTTCTACTGATATAAGACAAAGAGAAAGTAAAATGTATGCTGAAGAGAAGAAAGAAACAAAATTGTCTTTGCTTGCAGATGACATGAGTATCTATATAGAAAATCTGAAAAAGTTGACAAAAAACTCCTGGAACCCATAAGCACTTACAGCAAAATTGCAAGACACAAGGTTACAATACAAAAATCAATTGCTTTCCTATATGACAGCAATGAAAAAATAGAAGTTGAAATTAAAAACACAATAGCATTTGCATTAACACCTCCAGAAATAAAATACTTAGGTGTAAACCTACATAAACATACACACACACATATACACACACACACACACACACACACACACACACACACACACACAGAGACATATAAATGTGTGAGTATATATAATACCTATAGGAGAAAATTACAAAATTCTAATGAAAGAAATCAATAATGAATGAAATAAATAGAGAAATATTCCAGGTTCATGGATTGGAAAGCTCAATATTGTCAGGCTGTCAGTTCTTCCTAACTTCAATTCTCAAAATCTCAACACAGTCTCACTCAAAATCTCACCAAGTTACTTCCTGGATAACAAACTGATTCAAATGTTCATATGAAGGGACAAAGGACAAAGAAGAGCCAACACAATATTGAAGAAGAACAAAGTTGGAGGACTGACATACCTAACTCCAAGACTTACTACAGAGCTACAGTAATCAAGAAAGCATGGTATGAACCAATGACTAGAGAAATAGATCTAAGAAACAGAATAGAAAGTCTAGAAACAGATGTATTTAAATATAGTCCGTTAATATTTGAGAATAAGTCAGAGTAAAGCAATGGAGAAAGGATAATCTTCTCAACAAATGATACTTAAACAACCAGATATCTTGAGGCAAGAAAAAAAAAAAAAAAAGAATCTAGACCCTGACTTTACACTCTTCATAAATATTAACTCGAAATAGATTATAGATATCAATGTAAAGCACAGTACTGTGAAGTTACTAGAAGATAACACAGGATAATATCTATAATGTTAGGCTTGATGACAGCTTTTCAGAAACAATATCAAAGGCACTATGTGTTAAATAAACAATGGATATGCTGGACTTCATTAAAATAAAAATCTTCTGATCTACAAAAGGCACTGTCAAGAGAATAGATAAGCCATAGTCTGTAAGAAAATATTTGCAAAAGACAGATCTGATAAAGGACTATTATCCAAAATATACAAAAAAATCTTAACACATATCAGGGATATGCTAATGAAAAAACAATGAAATGTCACTACACACCAATTAGAATGGCCAAAATCCAGACCACAACACCAACTGCTGACAAGGCTTTGGAGCAACAGGAAGGAGATGCAAAATGGTATAGCCACTTTGGAAGATGCTTTGGCCATTTTTTACAAAACCAATACAGTCCAGCAAGTGTGCTCCTCGGCATTTACCCAAGAGTTGAAAATCATCTCCACACAAAATTCTGCACAAAGATGTTTAAAGTAGTTTTATACATATTGGCTAAAACTTGGAAGCAACCAAGATATCCTTCTGTAGGTAAGTGGACAAATCAACTGTAGTATATCTAGACCATGGATTTTTATTCAATACTAAAAAGAAGTCAGCTATCAAGCAATGAAAATACATGAAGAAAACAAATGCCTAATACTAAGTGAAATCAGCCAGTCTGGAAGATCTGCATACCGTATGATTCCAACTACTTGACATTATGGAAAAGGCAAAACTATAGAGACAGTAAAAAGATCAGTGGTCACCTGGAGTTAAGGAGAAGGAAGGGATGAATAGGAGATTACAGAAGGGTTTTAGAAAGTAAAACTACCGTGTATAATACTAAAATGACTATATGATTATATGCATGCCACTATGCATTTGTTCAAACCCACAGAATGTTTAACACCAAGAATAAACCCTAATATAAACTATAGGCTTTGGGTAATGTGTCAATGTAGGTTCATCATTTGTAACAAATATACCACTCTGGTGGGGGATAATGGGAAGATGAGTGGTAGGCATGAGGGCAGAATGAGCAGGGAGTTACATGAGAACGCTCCATACACTGCTCTCAATTTTGCTGTGAACCTAAAACTGCTCTAAAATACAAAGTATATTTTTAGAAATGAGGACAGAGCACTTCTAAATTCAAAATAAAGTTCTTTTAGCCATTGATTCACTTGCTCACTCACTCTCATGTAGTTGTAGCCATTGTGAAGGGTATAGAATATCCTGTAAGGACATGGATTCTTTAGGGGCTGTTATTAATAGAAATGAATAACAAAACACACAGTATATAAGGGCTTATTTACATGCCAGTAAGATCCTATTTCTTAGTAAGACCACCACAATCATTAGATTTACCACTAATAGTAGCATTTCTGGAAAAAGAAAACTATCCCACTACATGTACATAGGAAGTACAGGAACACCTCAGACAGGTTTGGTCCCAGACAAATGCATTAAAGCTAATAATCCAATAAAGAGAGTCATACAATATTTTTGTTTCCTAGTGGATATAAAAGTTATGCTTACACTATACTATATTATGTAATAGCATTACATCTTTAAAAAAACAATGTACATATCTTAGTTTTAAAATAATTTGTTACTGCTGGGCATGGTGGCATGTACCTGTAGTCCTAGCTACTCAAGAGACTGAGATGGAAGGATCCCTTGGGCCCAGGAGTTGGAAGCTGTAGTGTTCTGTAACTGCACCTGTGGATAGTCACCGCACTCCAGCCTGGGCAACATAGTGAGGTCCCATCATTAAAAAAAAAATTTTTAAATATTCGACTGATAAAAAAATGTAAATAATTATATAAATCTTTGACAAGTCCTAATCTTTTTGTGGGTGGAAGGTCTTGCCTGGATGTTGATGGCTGCTGACTGATTAGGGTGGCTGATGAATGTTAGGGTGGCTGAGTCAATTTCTTAAGATAACAATGAAGTTTACTCCATTGCTTAATGTTTCCTTTCACAAAAGATTTCTCTGAAGCATGCAATGCTGTTTGATAGCTTCATCCATAGAACTTCTCTCTAAAGTGGAATCAATCCTCTCAAACCCTGATACTGCATTATCAGCTAAGTTTATGTAATATTGTAAATCCTGTGTTGTCAATTCAGCAATGTTCACAGCATCTTCACCAGGAGTAGATTCCATCTCAAGAAACCACTCTGTTCATCCATAAGAAGCAACTCCTCATGATTGTAGCAGTTCAGTCACATCCTCAGGCTCTACTTCTAATTCTACTTCTCTTGGTACCCTTCCCACATCTGCAGTGACTTCCTCCACTGAAATCTTGAACTCCTCAAAGTCATCCAAGAGGGCTGGAATCAATTTCTTCTAAATACTGGTTAACATTGATATCTTGACCTCTTCATATAAATCATGGATGTTCTTAATGACATCTACACAGTGAATCCTTTCCAAAAGGTTTTCAATTTATTTTTCCCAGATCCAACAGAGGAATCACTATCTATGCCAGCTATAGCCTTACAAAATGCATTTCTTAAATAAGACTTGAAAGTCAGAAATACTCCTTGATCCATGGGCTGCGGAAGGGATGTTGTGTTGGCAGTCATAACAACAACATCCATCACCTTGTACACCTCCATCAGACCTATTGGGTGACTAGGTGCATTGTCAATTAGCAGTAATACTTTGAAAGGAATCTTTTTTTTTTTCTAAGCAGTAGTTCTCAATGGTGGGATTAAAATATTCAGTAAACCATGTATAAACAGATATGCTGTCATCCAGGCCTTGTCCCATCTCTAGCACACAGATATAAGAGATTCAGTGTAATTCTTTAGAGCACGAGGATTTTCAGAATTGTAAGTAAAGTTGAACTGGCTTCAACTTAAGTCATCAGCTGAATTAGACCCTAACAAGACAGCCAGCCTTTCCTTTGAAGCCAGGCACTGACTTCCCTTCAGTTATAAAGTTCCTACAAGGCATCTTCTTGCAATAGATAGCTCTTCCATCTGCATTGAAAATGTGTTGTTTAGTGTAGCCATCTTCATCAACGATCTTAGCTAGATCTTCTGGATAACTTGCTGCAGCTTCTACGTCAGCACTTGCTGCTTCACCTTGCCCTTTTGTGTTAGGAAAATCGCTTCTTTCCTTACACCACATGAACCCCAACCTCTACTACCTTCAAACTTTTCTTCTGCAGTTTCCTCACCTCTCTTAGCCTTCACAGAATTAAAGAGTGTTCCAGTCTTCCTCTAGATTAGGCTTTGGCTTAAGGGAATGTTATGGCTGGTTTGTTCTCTTATCCAGACCACTAAAATTTTCTCTAAATCAGCAATAAGGCTGTTTTGCTTTCTTATCACTCGTGTTAGCACTTTTAATTTCCCTCAAGAACTTTTTCTTTGCATTTAAAATTGGCTATTTGGTGCAAGAAGTCTAGCTTTCAGCCTGTCTCAGCTTTCAATATGCCTTCCTCACTAATCTTAATCATTTCTAGCTTTTGATTTCAAGTGACAGATATGTAACTCTTCCTTTCATTTGAACAATTAGAGGCCATTTTAAGAGTTATTAATTGGCCTAATTTCGATATTGTTGTGTGTCAGGGAATAGGGAGGCCCAATTGGGGGGACATCTGGTTGGTGAAGAAATAAAAAAGCACACAACATTTATTAAGTTCATTGTGCTATGTGGGCATGGTTTGTTATACCTCAAAACAATTACAATCATAACTTCAAAGATCATTAATCATAGATCATCACAACAGATACGATAATAAAAAAGAAATATTTCACATAGAAAAAATCAATTTGATGATTATAAACTAGCAATAAGCAGTAAATTAAAATAAAAAGTCTAATTTGAATAGCATCAAAATACTTAGGTATATGTAATACTTACAAAATATGTCCAAGATTTATAATACAAAAAAAACCATAAATAGACAATTATACCTTGTTCATGGGTCTAGATACTCTATTACCAAGATGTAAGTTCTTTCCCAAGTTGACCTACAAATTCAATGCATTTAGCATTGAAATCAGCAAACTTTTTTGTGGTTTCTTAAAACTGGTTTAAAATTTATATAGAAAAGCAAGAGACCTAGCATAGTCAGAACTTTTTTTGAAAGATGAAACAAAGTTGGAAGACTCATACTACTTGATTTCAAGACATTATAAAGTGAAAGTTATTCAGGTATGTCATTGTTGTGAAAGCACAAACCTACAGATGTCAGTGGAACAAAACTGAATACAAAAATAGACCCACACATATATGAGCAAATGATTTTTGCAGAAGTGCCTAGGTAATTCAGTGAATAAAAGATGGTATTTTCAACAAATAACTCATACATTATACAAAAATTAACTCAAATGGACCTAAGCTAAAAAGTAAACCTTAAAATGTGAAACTTCTGTAAGAAAACACAGAAGGAGATCTATTAGCTGAAAGATGGATAAATTAAACGTGGTATATCCATGCAGAGAAGCATTATTCTCACACAAAAAAGAATGAAGTACTAATACGTGCTACAACATGGAAAAACCCTGAAAACATTATACTAAGTGAAAGAAGCCAGACATTAAAAACCATGTATTGTATGATTATACTTATATGAAATGTCCAGAATAGGCAAATCTGTAGAGGCAGAAAGTAGATCAGTGGCTGGTGAAAGCTAAAGACAAGGGAAAATGAGGAGTGACTACTAATGGGTACACAGTTTCTTTTCTGGGTAATGAAATTGTTCTAAAATTGTTTGTGGGAATGGTTATACAACTCTGTGGATACACTGAAAACCACTGAGTTGCACACTTTAAATAAGTAAATTTTATGGTTTATGTGTTACACCTTATAGCAGTCCAATTTCACGCTGCTGATAAAGACATATCCAAGGCTGGGTAATTTACACAAGAAACAGGTTTAATAAGCTTACAGTTCTGTACAGCTGCAGAGGCCTCAAAATCATGGCAGAAAGCAAGGAGGAGCGAGTCACGTCTTACATAGATGGCAGTAGGGAAACAGAGAGCTTTTGCAGGGAAACTCACATTTTTAAAATCATCAGATCTCATGAGACTCATTCACTATCACGAGAACAGTGCAGGAAAGACCCGTCCCCATAGTTCAATCACCTCCCACTGGGTTCCTCCCACAGCATGTAGGTGTTACAATTCAAGATGAGGTTTGGAGGGGGACATAGCCAAACCATATCATAGCTCAATTTCTAAAAAGAATTTAAAAGAATAAAAATAAAACACAGGAAAAAAGAAAATGAAAAATTTTTGTAATCTCAGATTAAACAAAAAGCAAGAACCATTTTGTAAAATTTGGTAAGTTGAAATTCTTCAAAATGAAAAGTCCACTCTTCAAAATACATTATAAAACAATAAAAACTGGGTGCAGTGGCTCATGCCTGTAATCCCAGCACTTTGGGAGGCCAAGGCAGGTGGATCATGAAGTCAGGAGTCTGAGACCAGGCTGACCAACATGGTGAAATCCCATCTCTACTAAAAATACAAAAATCAGCCGGGTGTGGTGGCGCACACCTGTAATCCCAGCTACTCAGGAGACTGAGGTGGGAGAATCACTTGAGCCCGGGAGGCGGAGGTTGCAGTGAGCCGAGACTGCACCACTGCACTCCAGCCTGGGCAACACAGTGAGACTCCATCTCAAAAAAAAAAAAAAAAAAAAGAAAAGAAAGAAAAAAGAAAATGAAAAGACATGTAACAGACTAAGTAAAAACAAAATTAATATCCGGAATATATAAAGAACTCTCTTGAAAACAAAAGCCCCAATTTTAAAAATGGGCAAAAGATCAGAGCAAACATTTCAGGAAGAAAAGAGATACAAAATAAACACATGAAAAGATGCTTCAACATCATTAGTCATTAAGGAAACACAAATTAAAACCACAAAGGGAAACTAATACTACTCATCTACAAGAATGGCTAAATTTTTTTAATTGACTATATCAAGCACTGACAAGAAGGCAGAGCAACTGAAACTCTCATACCTTGCAGATGGGCATGCAAAATGAGATAGCCACTAGGAAAACAGTTTGATAGTTTCCTACAAAGTTATATATGAATTTACCACATGACGTTGCAATCTCACTCCTAGGTATTTGTTTACTGAAAAAAAAAAAACAGAAAAATGAATGTTCACACATAGATCTGTATGAGAATGTTTATAGAAACTTTAGTCTTAATCATTGAAAACCGAGAAAAAACCCAAAGGTCCAACTGGTGAATTAATAAACAAACTGCAATTCTCAAGAAATACTTGGAAATATAGCTGGGCATGGTGGCTTACGCCTGTAATCCCAGCACTTTGGGAGGCCGAGGCAGGTGGATCACCTGAGGTCAGAACTTTGAGATCAGCCCGGCCAACATGGTGAAACTCCATCTCTACTTAAAATACAAAAATTAGCTGGACGTGGTGGCGCATGCCTGTAATCCCAGCTACTTGGGAGGCTAAGGCAGGAGATTCCCTTGAACCCAGGAGGCAGAGGTTGCACTGAGCTGAGATTGTGCCACTGCATTCCAGCCTGGAGAGCAGAGCGAGATTCCGTCTCAAAAAAAAAAAAAAAAAAAAAGAGGAAAGAAAGAAGAAATATTTGGAAATAAAAAAGACTCAGGATAAAGTAAAGGGAGGACCAAAAGCAGAATTTGAAGAAATTTCATCTGGAAAAATACCAAATTGATTGCAACAAAAGAAAGAGGAGATGCAAGGAGATGATTTAAGAGAGATTTGAGTAATCTTGGAAAGATCCAAATGTATTTTTAGAATGTTCTCTGATTAACCTGGGAGAGAAGAAGGACCATGGAGCCTCATTGTCTGGGTTCAATTTCCAGGCTCCTCTACTTGCTAGCTCTGTGACCTTGACACATAACAGCACCTACCTCACAGTGTTGAAAGTACCTAAATCGATTATTAGCTGTGATTATTGCAATCATTTTTATTAACAAGCTCTGAAAGTTCATATGATTTCTTATCATATAGTTTGAGAAACTTCATGGGTCCCCCAGCCTTTATGTTTTAAGCAAATGAACTAGATATACTAAGCAGAATATGGAATCCAGTCTAAAATCCGACTATAGATTTGGCAGAATTCTGTCCAATATGCCTAATTGATCCCTAAAACAATGATGTTATTTTCTTTTCCCTTTGAAATTTTCTAGACTCTCTGCAGCACAAGCAATAAGTGTCTTTAACCCAAAGATTTTCTGTGCTTACATCTTGGACACATCTTATAACTTCTGATGCCACTGCCAAAAGTTATCAGATGTCTTCTGCTGTCCCCTGCATTAATGCTTTTTCTTGTTTCTGTTCTGATGGTGACTTTTTACTATAAATCAGCTGTTAACTAAGACTTTAGACTTCAGTTTTCCTTCAAACGTCTAAGTGCATGCTTAAAATACAAAAAAGTACCAAGTTTCTCCCTTCTCTATGCCAACTAATGAGATGCCAGGGACAAACGAACATAGAAATCACCTATGTCTGAAATTAAACCTTCCTAGAGAAACGTTGCTCTTCCCAGATCCTTCTTCTCTTTGTAGTTGAATGAAAACACTACATTAGGCAAAAAAAAAAAAAAAAAAAAAAAAAAAAGCTTCTGAAACAAGTATTTACACAATTTTAATTCTAACTAAATATGTGAAAGGAAAATGGATGGCAAAGGATAAAGATGGGTCTTTAAAAACCCTCTAAATTTTGCTATGCTATTAAACTGGTGGCAAATGGTGTGATACAGAATAAAAGTGAATCAAATTAATTACAACCAAATGTATAAGATTTTATAGGAAGATATTTTAGAAATGCTAATTATTTTTACATCAAGTTCATTAAATCTTTCCAATTCATATACTTTTGCTTATAACTGATATATAACCTACTATGTCTGAACTATATAAATCTCTTTGCTGTGATATTTTGTTTTGTTATTCATTCATATATCTTAATTTGTATACATCATAATGAGTGTGATAAAATATTTAAAAACAATAAAAATGCATTTCCCAAGGGCTTTCCAGCTTCCCTCTTCCCTCAGTTTTGCCATAATCTGCAATAATCAGATTTCATATAAATCATCTAATAGAATCACATAACTTTATTTTTAAAAGGTAGCTGAAAGGAAAAGTAAAATAAACAGCAAAACCAAGGGTTATTTTTCTAAAATGCTTTTATTTACTTTTAATTCCAAACTCTCACAAAATATAAACACTGGTCCCCTACATAATTGCAAAGGATTAGAATTAAGATATAGGCAGTAGTATTTCTTTAAAAAATAAATTGTTATTTATTCTGAATAATGACAGTTAAGTATTGATGAAGTAAAGCAAATTCCTAGACATCACTCCCTAATAATTACGCTGGGCAGTGGGGCAAAACATGCCAATTTCTTTCAGAAATACATCAAAATATTTGAGTATTCAGTTGGGTCAGCTATTTTGGTAGTCTTTCAAAGCAACTTACATTAATTATGATCAAAACAATTATTTCTAAACAAACATCCAACTTCTTAAACATATCATGAAGGGAGAAAACACTAAAACATAAAGAAGAGGACATGGGAACCTACCTCATGCACAAGAGCAAGTGAAGTCTGCTTGAAACTTCGCCCTCTACTGGCCATCAGTCTATTCAATGGTTTTCCATCTTTACTCTGATACATGGAAACATCGTAGCAAAATAACATACCACCTTTAAAAAAAAGTTATAAAGACTTTTTTGTTTTTTTAGACAGAGTCTCGCTCTGTTGCCTAGGCTGGAGTGCACTGGTGCAATCTCAGCTCACTGCAACCTCCACCTCCTGGGTTCTGCCTCAGCCTCTTGAGTAGCTAGGACTACAAGCGCGTGCCACCATGTCTGGCTAATTTTTGTAAGTTCAGTGGAGACGGGGTTTCACCATATTGGCCAGGCTGATCTCTAACTCCTGACCTCATGATCCGCCTGCCTCGTCCTCCCAAAGTGCTGGGATTACAGGCGTGAGCCACCCCGCCCAGCTTATAAAGACATTTCTTATGGAAAAACTTTACTAATTAGATTCTCAGAAACTGATCATCAATCTGGATAGAGATATTTATAAATAAAAGCTAATTTGTTAAGCAAATTATGATTTCTGACCATTTATGTATAAGGAATTAAAAAACACAAGAGATTTTAAAAAGCTAGTATTTAAAATATTATTGGGACAGGTGCGGTGGCTCACACATGTAATTCCAGCACTTTGGGAGGCCAAGGCAGGCAGATAGATCACTTGAGGTCAGGAGTTTGAGACCAGCCTGGTCAACGTGATGAAACCCCATCTCTACTAAAAATGCAAAAATTAGCCAAGCATGGTGGCGAACACCTGAAATTCCAGCTACTCAGGAGGCTGAAGCAGGAGAATCGCTCGAACTAGGAGGTGGAGGTTGCAGTGAACTGAGATTGTGCCACTGTACTCCAGCCTGGGCAACCAAGAGAAACTCTGTCTCAAAAATATTAACGTAACATAATATAATATAATATTATTACTTATTGACTCATAGCTTTTTAGTTAAGATCACATATGAAATATTTATAATTTACTTATGAATAAATAAGCATAAGTATAAATAAATGAACAAATTTGCAATTCTTGACTTAGTTTGTGAATTGTTAGTTCTAGAGAGTCTATTAAGTTTTTTCAAAATTTCAACTAAGGATAAATACTTGCACATATTAATCTTCATGAACACATGATAACATGGGTCCCTTTAGTTTATACTCACAAATGGACAAGCTTTCCCTCATTCCTCTATTCACATATACTTACTCTCCCTCTCCCTGCCCTTTCCACAATGGTCAACTAAGCTCTCAGCCGAACCTCCAGCTTATTTATGTTTTTTATTACACTGAGTTTCATTATCTTTATTATTTCTTCCCTTATCCTTTAAGTTTGATTTGCTGTTCTTTTCCAAGCTTCTTGAGATGGAAGTTCAAATAATGACTATTTTCCTTTCTTTTCTAAAATATACATTGAAAGTGTAAATTTCCCTAGAGGGGAAACAGTGTTTAGAAATACTATTTTAGCTACAACCTACACGTTGTTATATGGCTTATCTTCATTATCATTCACTTCAAACTACCTTCTAATTTCCATTTTGATTCTTTTCTCTGATCCATCCATTACTTATAAGTATACAGTTCAATTTTCCACCTACTGGAGATATGGTAATCATTTTTGTTATTTATTTTTAGCTTAATCCCATTGTCATCAGAGGACAGACTCTAGGTGACTTCAATATATTGAAATTTATTGAAGTTTGTGGTCCAGTGTATGGTCATTTTGGTAAATTTTCCATGTACAGGTAAAAAATATATAAATTCCATCACTGTAAGGTACAATGTTCTACATGTCAATACAGTAGTTTGTTCATAGTATTGTTCAAATATTTTGTAATTTTATTGATTTTCTTGTCTCCTTGCTCTGCCAGTTACTAAAAAAGATATTTTAAAGTTTCCATTATTATTGTGGGTTTGTCTATTTCCTCTTTTAGTTCTACTCATTTTTGTCATATATTTTGAAAGTATGTTATTTCATGTAGGCCAATTAGAATTGATATTTTCCAAACAGAGTGACTTCTTTTTCTCCATGAAATATTCCCTTCATTTCCAGCTTCTTCCTTTGTCCTGTGTCTAATACAGTATATGAAAAAACTACAGAAGCACTAAATGATATCATTGTTAATCAAAGAGTAGTTTTCCTCTCCCCTCTGTTAGGCAGACTGGGTGAAGGACCAATTACTTCAACCTAATCAGGAACTGATCTGGGTTAGGATTGATTATAATTTTTGTAATTTGAGTCCAGCTCTGGTTCACTCCTTTGCCAGGGTGTATCTCCCACAACACCCCCCCACTAATTGGCAGTTTAATGAGTCTTTGACTCCTCAATCTGAAACAATTATGGGAGATTTAAGTCTGCCCTCAGAAATTGTCAGCTTAGCTCTTTAGCTTTCCATCCCATAAAGCTTCAAAATGTTGCAAATAACTTAAGAGAGAAATTGCCCATGTGCTCAAGGTCACTCTAGTTCTGAAATGTGTCACTTTGGCGCCACATGATTGCCAAGATGTCTGTTGGTTTCTCCACCTCCTCACCAGCCTCTCACTAAAGTTGAGACTGAATGCTCAGATTCCAGCTGTGGCCAGAATTAGTAAGTTCACCCAGGTGAGAGCAGTTGCAGATCTTCAGTATCAATTCACCATTGTCTCTAGGGCTTTTACCTCTTGCATGCTGTTTTTCCAAGATCATTCTCCTAGCTCGTCTTTGTTTCCTAAGTATCAGAAGACTAAAAGGGATTTCACTTTGCCTTTCAGAACCTTTCAGCCTAGCTCTTTAGCTCTTGGTGCAAATTCCAAATTCAGCAAATGTCCTATGAGAAAAATCTCTAATTTGTTGCCCTAGTCTCAGGCAATCACTAAAAGCTCCCCTGGTTTCTCTTTCTTCCAACAGGTCATGCCTGCGGGCTGAGTGGGTATCCCCCAAGGTAGGGAAAAAACGTTCTAAAATGTTCTGCTGACTCTGAAACTTTAATTCATCTATTTGCCTTTGCTTCTACAGTTCTGTGATGTCTCTTAAAATGCAATTATTTTTGTAATTTATCCAGATGTTAGTAGCAGCAGCAACACCCTGCCATGGCCTATTACATCCTACTTGGAAGTGGAAGCTAAATCATTACATGAAAAACCTATATTTTTGATACTATGTACTATCCTTACCTGCAAGGCCAGGTTTCAATCCTGGTTGCTTGTTTGTTTCATACATTTTCAATATAAAATTGGGGATTCCTGCTACAGTCTTTCCTTGGTCTGAGCGGGCACCTCCTTTTAATGCAGAGTGGTATATCCCACGAGGCATATTCACCATTTCTTGCTTCACAAGTGATGTAAAGAATTCCTCCAAAGCTAAAAGAGGATAAAAGGAGACCAAAAGTAGAATAAATGCAATAAGCTAGAAGAGAAACATTCGTTCTTAATTCATATAGAAACAACTAAGCTACATTTCTGGCCAAACCTTACATGGTAAAAAGAGAACTCTTGATCCCCATCCCTTTCTTAGTCTTCCTCCAAATTAAAACATGGCACCAAGTTGCTCAAACTTAATTCTTCTCTTTCCCTCACTTCTTACATGTAATCCATTAGCAAGTCCTTCTGATTCCACCTTCAAAATCTATCCCAAATCCATCAATTTCTCTCCATTTTCACTGCTATTTATCTATTTATTATCTTTTCTCCTCCTCATACAAACTAATGTAAAAACTAGTTTACTGAATTCTTTTCATCTTGACCACCCTCTATAAACCTTCCTCTGCCCAGAGGCCAGAATTTTGTCATTCCCGTCCCTAACACCTGCCAGTTGCTTTTCACTGTGCATAAAATAAAATCACAATTTCTGACCAAGATCAAGACCTTTTATGATCTAGCCCTGACTCCCCTCAGAGTCCTGACTCCCCTCGGAGTTAATTTCTAATACCCTACCTCCCTGCTATGTTGAATTCACACTTTCATATGGCCTCTTTCCATTCCTCAAAAACACAAAGTTGATATTTAAGTCAGTGCCACTGCATTTGCTATCCCTTCCACCTGGAATGTATCAGTCCCACATTTTCATGAGAATGGCTCCTTCTTATCATTTAAGTGTTTTCAAAAAAAACCTCTTTCATGACTATCTATTCTTAGCAATATTAGTACAATTATTCTAAAATGAGATATTTCTTTGCCTGTGTTCCTTCTAATTAAGCCCATGATCTTTATTGTTTGACATTTTACTTACCATATAATAACACAGAAATGTGATATCAGAAGACAACAGGATGCACAAACAAAATATTTGATAAGACTATAAGTTTATATTCAAATGTGATTTTCCTAAGGACCACTAGAGGTTGCCCAATACAGAAACAAACAAAAAAAATTAAAACTCAACAAATCATATGGAATGGAAAATGGAAAAAAAACAAAAAACAACAACAACAAAAAAACACTGCATGGGGCTCTTATAGAAACAAAAAGCAAGGGTCCGCCTAACTGGAATTTCATTCTGAAAAGAGCTATCTAAAAGCCTCCTTTAAATGACTGTGATTGAATTACAGGCAGCAAGAGCTCACTGGAGCATTTATTATATACCCAGTTCTGACAGGACCCTCCTAGATGTAATCACGATTCTCCATCCAAAGTTCAAAAACACCAGTATGCGATGTTTTCCATTTACTCCTTCTTATCTATCCTCTATCCTTCTCAACCCTGCTCTTTGCACTAGAAAAACAGTCTTTAAAGAAAGGCATTAACAGACTCCCATGTCTGTCCTCTGGCTTCTGGTTGGTTTCAACCACTGGAGTCACTGGCAGGAAATCAAGGGGTGAAAACAGTAAAGTCAGGAGATGTATTCCCCAGACACAGGACTTCCTGAAGGATTGCTACAGGTTGCCTGCATTCCTCTTTACTTAAAGTCTTGGCTCCCCTTAGGCACCCCTATTTATAATACAGATACTCTCTGTTCTTCTTCCTCCCCTTATCTCTGTAGGCCAGAGACATTAAGCAGTGTGAGATGGTTCACCATTTCTTGTGAGTTTCCCTTAACCTTGACAACATAACTGTAAATAGGTTCTTTATTAAACTCTCTTCAATTACTCAATCTGAATGTACTCCCCACACCTTCTTGTCATAAGTGATCAATATACCTTTTATACAAAAAAGATGAGTAATATCCGATTGTAGGCCATGTCCCCCAATTTCTGCATACACATACACAGGGACTGCTTCAAAGTGGATATAATTATAGACTTTACAGAATGCAGCTATGAATCATCCGTTTGTGAGGGTAGAGGCACTATGATGAAAGAAAGTAAGTTCATCCTTTCTCAGAAGGGATCCTATTCTGGCAAAAGGTGAAACATGCCAAGGGGCAAGTATATATATGCACATAGACTAACCCAGCAATGGAATTTTTCTGCTTACCAAGCTCTACAGTGAACTACAGATGTTTAACTAACACCAGTCCAGGGATTAATATAAATGAGGATAAGATGCCAGGAGGCTAAGTGTAGCTGATGTATAGAGCTTCATCTTCCCCTAAATACTAAGTTAGCAACTAGAGTTTTTCCCATTGCTTTTGAGCTTTCCCCAATCTCTTTCTTACCAATGACCAGATGGGAATTTAAAAAGAAGCTGAAAATTCATAGGATACAAAGTGTCAGATATCAATTCTCAAAACAACCCAAATGTGCTTAACAGCTGAATGGACAAACAAACTGTGTTACATTCACACAATGAAATGTCAGTCAGCAATAAAAAAGAAAAAACAATTGATACAGGTAACTATTTGGAATAAATATAAAAAACTAGTGCTAATAATAATCCCAAAAGACACAATTCCACACACCATAATCCCAAATGCTGAAATTCTGGAAGATCAAAATTCCTTAAGTCTAAACTTCCTAACATCTAAAATCCCCAAAATCACAATCCCAAAAGGTTGAAATCCCAAATGCTGAAATCCTAAAAGCCTAATCCTGGGGTAGGAGTTAGTGCATTTTCAGTTGTACACAGGATAGCTGCATCATGTTAGGCAGAACTATTATCTTGTTACTATCTTTATTTGGAAGTTAAGGAGATGTATATGGGTGCCAGTTGACGAGGGGTGAACTTGTGAACTTAAGTGTCAACTTGGCTGGCTTAAGGAATACCTAGAAACCTGGTAAAGCATTATCTGGGGTTGGGGAATATAAGGGTATTTCCAGAGGAGACTAGTATGTGAGTCTGAGTAGTATACGGGGGAAACCTGCCCTTAATGTTGATGGGCACCATCCAATTGTCCAGAGACCCAGAGAGAACAAATACAGAAGGTGAACTGCTCTCTCTATGAGAACTGAGACAGGGTTCTGCTGCTGCTTTTGGACATCAGAACTCCAGGCTCACCAGCCTATAAGCTACCGGACTTACACCAGCAGCTCCCTGGGTCCTGAGGCTTTTGGTCTCAGATTGAGAGTTACACCACCCACTTCCCAGGTTCTGAGGCCTTCGGACTTGAATGGAGCCACACTACCAGCATCCCAATCTCCAGCTTGCAGACAGTCTGTCACACAACTTAGCCACCACAATCATGTAAGCCAATTATCCTAATCAATCCCCTCTCATATATCTATATACATATCCTATTGATTCTGTCAGAAGAAATGTGACTAAAATAGATTTGGTATTGGAGAAGCAAAATACCATTCCTTCTTACTATATTCCTTACAACAGAGTGGAAGAGAGATGCGAAATTGTTCTCTCACAAAAAGGTTGCAATAAGTTATGTGTACAAGGCTACTTAATGGTGAAAGAAGTTCAAGAGCTAATTATTATTGATGCTGCAAAAGCAGAAAATTGCTTATTTCCAATGGCTGAGCAATAACCAGACTTTCAAATGGAGAACATATACTCACCAAATTTGTAGACCACAACTACTCTCCAAATACAAGTGCAGTTCACATTTTGAAGATCACAGAAGTGAAAACACAGGCAAAAAACACAAGAAATCTCCCCTGCCAAATTATTCAATCATATACAACTTCCGCCCCTTCACACATAGTGCCAATTTGCTATGCTATGTATTTCATTTTTGCATCTATTCCAATACTGGAAATACAAATCGTATAAAGACTTCTAAAGAGTTCTAATTGGTTTTATGCATTTTTTTTTTTTTTTTTTTTTTACAAATCTGACTCCACAAAAACGCATTATCACAACACTGACTTTGTGTGTACGTATCGTGTACATATGTAAAAATGTTGAAACTTCCTCAATAAGTAGAGGTGTCATTTTGGTATATCTGCATTTGTGAAACATAAAATATCTTGAGATCTCAATTCTTTGAATGACTGCATATGTAGTGGTGACCCGTTGAGGTTTTTGTTTGTTTGTTTTTTGTTTTTTGTTTTTTTGAGATGGAGTCTCTCCGTGTTGCCCACACTGGAGTGCAGTGGTGAGATCTTGGCTCACTGCAACCTCCACCCCAGGTTCAAGTGATCCTCCTGTCTCAGCCTCCTGAGTAAATGGAATTACAGGTGACTGCCACCGGCTAATTTTTGTATTTCTATTAGAGGCAGGGTTTCACCATGTTGGCCAGGCTGGACTCGAGCTCGAGATTTTTGACTGATTTTATGAAAAGACTTCAGTTGTGCATCAGAGTATTTCAGATGACTGCAGTTACAAAGCTGGGAGCTACAACCACCAATCATAGTGATAAGCATTTATTTGTTCTGCGGGCCATTTATTTATGGATACAGTTCATCTGCTCCTAATTGTTATATTGTGGCTGTTGTTAGTATATCTGTTTATGATTGCAAAAATATGTACATTACTTTGCCTATTTTATTGTATAAAGTGATCTATGAAGTGCTCTATTGTGTTTTTATGTTTCTCAAGTAAATTGCATTTTAAAATATAAATATACATCTTTTAAAAAACTTTTCATTATTTTTTCTAGAATTATATTTTTGAGATTTCAGAATTGTGATTTTGAGGTTTTAGACTTTAGGTATTTTAATCTTTCAGGATTTTAACAATTACAATTATGGTGTTTGGGATTTGATCTTTTAGGGTGATGGCCCAAACCCCTCAAGGACACTTGAGGGGAAAAGAAATAGCTAATCCCATAAGTTTACACATACTTGGGGAAAAAAACCTACAAAATTCAAATTGGTCTATAGTTTAAGTTAGTAATATTGTGCCAATGTCAGTTTTCTAGTTTTAATATCATACTATGGTTATGTGAAATGTTATCAAGTAAAGCACCAGGGCAAAAAAGGTACACAGAACTCTCTAAACTGCTTTTGTAACTTCTTGCAAGTGTAAAATTATTTCAAAACTTTTTTTAAATAATATCAATAACATCTCTATTTAAATAATGCAAATTCCTAGATTCACTTTACAGCTGTTTTTTTGTTCATTTGAAAGGAATTAAAAGGAGGAAGGGGCAGGATTCACTTAAATTCAGCACAATCCACTTTTCTGCCTGTAGCATTTGGTGACTAATATATATTATTCATCCTGTGCATTTTAGGGTATATATTCCTAAGGCTAGTGCCTTTTTCCTGGTTCTTTTTCTAGTTCTCTAGTAATCAAAGGAACACTTTTTATAGTTCTCTAATAATCAACAAAGAAATGTCCATGGGGACAGTTTGCCAACATAGCATCTAGATCACCTACCTCACTCAAATTACTAAATTTTCTCAAACAAATACAGTTGTTGATCTCAACTCTTCCACTTCTTTCTCAAGCAAAGGTACTGGGAACCACCAAGTACAAACAATGTAGAAGCGCCAGGTAATAGCCACCATAGCACTGCACATTCTGTACTGAGAGGACAAACAACAGCACCCCTTGGCAACAAATATCCCCCCACTTCTCCTTCTGACACCACAGACTGTGATGGGGGATACATATATGAGTGAAAAAATACCATTTAAAAAACCCCAAAGGACTTTTGACTCTAGGTTATTTCAGGTTAATGAAAGAACTCTGGATAACTGAAGGCTTTTTCCTTCCTTGGACTCATGTTAACTTTAGGGAGGTCTTAGACTCTGAAAAGCTAAGAGGTAGGAAGTGGGGAAGAACAGAAGAGAGGAAGAGTGAACAAGTCTTTGAGGATTCTTTCTAGATACCAGGAGAAGAGAAAAGGTGAACTCTTTGTCTAACTTGGCCATTCAGTTTTCTCTAATAAAAGGAGGCAGGGAATTGTAAAAGAAGCTTTGCCTAGAAATAACTAGTATATATTTGGCTGAATTTCCCAGGAATTTCCATGAGGGATGAAACCAGGGGTAAAAAACTTCCACCATTACAGGCTAGTATGATTATGACTGAGAAGATAAAATGGCATTTTTTGCTTTCATTGAACTTCATTTCCAGAAAGTAAATTTTTACATCCATGAACATTCAAAGTAGAATTGTAACAAAACTAAGCAAGATGTTGTCTAATATAGAAAAGCTACTTAATCACAATAAATCACTTGGGGAATTTTTAAATAACTTTTTAATGATCAGAAAATAATATTCAAAATAAAATAACGTAAATTCCTAATCACAGTCCACAATCAAACATATTTTTCAAATGGTATCGTCTACCATTTCTTGGGTAGGGCATATAGTAACAGGGGCAGGTGAGAACTTCTAAACACAATATACATATAGAATAATTACCACATATAAGCATTAGAATGCTTTATTTATTTATTTATTTTGTGTGCGTGTGTGTGTGTGTGTGAGACAGAGTCTCGCTCTGTCACCCAGGCTGGAATGCAGTGGCATGATCCCAGCTGCCTGCAACCTCCACCTCCCAGGTTCAAGTGATTCTTGTGCCTCAGCCACCCAAGTAGCTGGAACTGCAGCATGCACCACCACACCACACTAATTTTGTGTTTAAGTCCTGACCTCAAGCAATCTGCCTGCCTCAGCCCCCCAAAGTGTTGGGATTACAGGCGTAGCCGTCACACCCAGCCTACTTTTTAAAAGCTAAAGGCTCTATAAGTTTTACATCAGAGCTGAATGACCATATGATCTGATCCATCTTTGAAAAGCATTAATTTATAGCTCTCAAATAAATCAGTAACATCTTTGGCATAACTCTATAGAAAGAATAAATGTATAATAATGAACTACTCAGTAAATCTCTGAATAGTCTAATGATCTTTTCACTCGGCTTATATAATGAAGTATTATTTAAATCAATGACCTAGAGTACCAGTGCAAATTCATCTTGTGGAATACATTTAGCCTTTCAAATGAATTTTAATTATCAGTGAACGCAGTCGTTTACACTAGTTTTCTTGTACAATGCTACTCAGATCTAACGTTTTTTCATATGATTTAAACACCATACTACCTCAAGCTGTTTCGATAGAACAGATGGGTGCATTTAACATTCTGGTTAAAAAATATGCACATAAGGTTAAACTATAGTATGTACCTATCACAAAAGAATATAATCAGACAAATCCAATCACTAAAAAATGCTAGCTTCTCTACTAACAAATAGGAGTCACCTGGTAAAACCAAAGAGGGGGTGAGTGACAACAGTTTGAGATAGCAAGAGCCAGGAACTGAAAGATCCACATCCTCATCATCTTCATCGTCATCCAACTCTTCAGGAATGGGAATTTCTGGTCTTATCTGAAATGATAAGTGAAAAAATCATAGAGAGGATAATAATAAAACATTATGCAAAATCTTTTCTGTATCCTTTTTGTGACAAGATTTCAAAATTTTGTTAGACTCCATCACTCTATAACATAAAAGACCATTGAAATAAATTTTTTAAATCTATTCATTTTTCAGATTAACTAAATGGTCATGACTCTAGTCATCTTATTAGACACAATCTCAGATCCGTATAAAAAGCTAATGTTAATACAGTAAATCACTGTAAGTCACCATAAGCAATAATTACTATAGAAAACTAACAAAATCCTATACCATCCAAAAAAAAATGCAAACACTGATATACTCAATATATTTAACTTCTATAGCTCACAGTTAAATATTTGCCTTGTCTGAACACCTTTTTAAAAATTTGTGATTCTAGTAATACTTCCATGACAGAGCTTAAAATCTTACAGTAGAATATGTAGTAGAGCTCAGGGAACAACAGAATGCTTTAGTTGACTTTTTTTTTTTTAAAGACTTGGCAGTTTGTTGCTATGGAATACAAAAACACTAAAATCTGTAATTGGTAGCTGTACATTATTGTATCTAATTTGCATTTTGAAGATTTTGTGGTTGCTCTTTGATTAGCTAGGTTTGTTTGAACCAAAAATGAAAAATGTAAAAAGATTTCCACATTGTTTTCATAAGATGTAACTGTTAAGCAATTAATTAAATTTTTAATACCTTCAATGACACTCTATCATAATGCCCACATGGAGATAATTAAGCATTAGGGGAGGAAATCAAAATATATAAAAGTGGTTTCTATAACCATAAAGTGCCAGAATCCAGTCATTACCATTAGCGTGTCTCCCAGATTTATTTTTAGAAATAATTAACAATGCCTGCAGACCGCCTTCTTCATAGGTCCCCAAAGCACTGTTCCATTTAGGAACTGTACTGACTCAGGATTCTTGCAGGGGAGTAAAAGAAACAGAAAAGAAATGCTTCTCTTAAGTACAATAATCTCAACTCCAAAGAAGCCTTTCAACGATAACTAGTGTTCTCTTCACTAGTGAAGGAGAAGTGAAAGCAACCTGACTACCCAAGCACTGTCCAAGACAGGATTTAATTCAGACTCAATATTAAGTACCTAATTCTCAGAGGGCTGAATCAGCCATACTTACAAAGATAACTATCAAGTATACTCTAGATAGGGTATGAAAGCGTCTGTCAAAATCACTGCGTATCAGAAAAACTCTGGCATGTTCACAAACCTTTTAATTCTGACCAGTAGGGTTTTACAAGTGTCTGGTCTGTGTGAATACTCAGTCTTCCAGGTTTACTCTCATCAAGAGTTGTCTTAAAGATTCTAACCAATCCTAGTGGCCTAAAAAGTCCTAAGAAAGAAGTTGGTTCTGAGACCTTCTGCCTTGCTTCCTGACATTTTACACATCATAGTAACTTGGGAAAACAGAAAAACAGAGTTACTATATGGTCTAGGAGTTTCACTCCTAGGTATATAACCAAGAGAAATGAAAATACATGATCACACAAAAGCTTGCATAAGTATTATTTATAATAGCCCCAAAACGGATGCAGCCCAAACGTTCATCAATTGATGGAATATATAAACAAAATATAGTATAAATCAATACCATGAAATATTATCCAGCCATAAAAAGGAATAAAGTACAAATACATGCTACACATGAAAGAATCTTGAAAGCACTATGCTAAGTGAAGAAAGCCCGTCACAAAAAACCACATCTTGTGTACTTCCATTTATAGGAAAGGTTCAGAATAAGCAAACTTACAGAGGCAGAAAGCAGATTAGTAGTTGCTTAGGTCTGGGAGAGGGAATGGAGTAATGGAGACTGACTGCTAATAGGGTTTCTTTTAGGGGGGAAAATGTTCTAAAATTAGATTGTGGTTACTCTGTGATTAGTTGCACAACTGTTTCAATATAGTAAAACCACTAAATTGTATACTTTAAATGGGTAAGTCGTACAGTATGTGAATCATATGTCAAGGAAGGAAGGAAGGAACGAAGGAGGGAGGGAGGGAGAGAAGGAAGGAAGGAAGGAAGGAAGGAAGGAAGGAAGGAAGGAAGGAAGGAAGGAAGGAAGGAAGGAAGGAAAGGGAAGTAGCTAAGGAGAGAGAGAGGGAGGGAGGAAGGTATGTAGGCATACAAAGGAAGAGGAGGGGGAGGGGAAGAAGAGGGGAGGAGAAGGAAAAGAGTAAGCTGGGTGGAGAGTCGGGGGACAGTCATTGACACCACCAGAGGAACCTTAAAGTGCTGTGCAAACTATGTCAAATGACCAAATGCTTCCAGAATTATTTAGTATAAAAGGGATATGATCATTTCTGTACAACTTTTATGCTATCCTCCTATCCTGTCCTTCTGCACAGTCAACCTAATTACTTAATACCAGTCACTGCACTTGGGTCATCAATATTTTTAAGGGCCACTAAAGAAACAGTTATTAGACTGGGGATAAAGCAAACTGACCAACCCATCAATCTTAAATTGTCTAATTTCATATTCACATAACTGTGTGCTATATTATCTTCTATGCAGTGAATAGCATATGTCTGCATCTCAAATGTGCATACATTTTAGTAAAGAAATTACACATGTATTATAATTTAATAATAGATTATATACTATATGTATTTATAATGGTTTGATCACTCCTTCAATTTTGTTTCCTAATAGGTGAGCTGATTCAACTGGACAAATTAGCACTTATTATTACATTTTGGTTCCATTAAATTTCCTTTCTCCTCTGATCATTTCTTTTTTTTTTTTTTAATTTTTTATTTCCATAGATTATTTGGGAACACGTGGTGTTTGGTTACATGAGTAAGTTCTTCACTCCTCTGATCACTTCTTAAAAGAATTATTTGTTCTACCTTCCCTAGGCTAATACCAGTTTTTCCCCCTGGTTGCATGCAACAATTTAATAAGGTCAATGCAAGTAAAACTATAGAGAAGCAAGAGAACTCAGTTGAAAGAATTCCTGTTAAAGTTATAAAATTTTGGCAATAGTGTATTAGCTGCTAATACACTCAGAAAAAAAAAACTGCATATGTATCTATTAGGTTGGCACAAAAGTAAAATACTGCAATTACTTTTGTGCCAACCTACTAAAATACACATACACACCACCAACAAAAATGACCTGCCTCTTATAACTAAGCTTTGTTGAAAAAACTTAAATGGAAAGTTTAAAATGATAATTTACTTTTTTTTTTTGAGACAGAGTCTCACTCTGTTATCTGGGCTGGAGTGCAGTGGCATGATCTCAGCTCACTGCAACATCCACCTCCAGAGTTCAAGCAATTCTCCTGCCTCAGCCTCCTAAGTAGCTGGGATTACAGGCCCCCCACCACCACCCCGGGCTAGTTTTTGTATTTTTAGTAGAGATGGGGTTTCACCTTGTCGGCCAGGCTGGTCTCAAACTCCTGACGTCTAGTGATCTGCCTGCCTCGGCCTCCCAAAGTGCTGGGATTACAGGTGTAAGCCACCACACCCGGCTGATAATTTACTTTTAAAACCTGCTTCAAATTGAATATAGATACTTCTTGATTCATGATGGGGGTTGTGTCCCAATAAACCCATCGTAGGTTGAAAATATTGGAAGACAAAAATGTGTTTAACACACTTAACCTGCCAAACATTACAGCTTAGCCTAGCATACCTTAAGTGTGCTCAGAACACTTACATTAGCCTACAGATGGGCAGAACCATCTGGTAACACAGAACACTACAGAATATCAGTTGTTTACCCCTGTGATTCAATGCGATTGGGAGCTGCGATCTGATGCTGCGTCCCAGCATCACAAGAGAGTGGTTTACCACATATCACTAGCCTGAGAAAAGATCAAAATTCAAAATTCGAAGTACCATTTCTACCTAATATGTATCACTTTTGCACCATCATAAAGTTGAAAAATCGTAAGTCCAATCATTATAATCAGGGACCATCTGTACTGGAAAGTGTATCCCACAAAATGCCTCACTGTGAATTCTGAGCCGGATAACCTTTCAACCAACTTTCTGTGTCTGTAACCTATGGAAATCCAAGAGTTTGTGCATAAACAGAGAATTTTATTTGGAACACGTCAAGTATCTGCATAAATTATTCAGTTAAAAAGAGAAACAGCTTCTGATGAATGCAGTGACATTCACTTTAAATCAAAGCCAAACGGGTTACACCATATTTATACCAACCCTGAATGCATAATCAGTTCTTTTATATTATTTCTAAAATTAACCCTAGAAATCAAGAAAACAAGTTTAATTTTTAAATAGGTGAATGTTTTTTAATGAAACCAAGTCAGAGAGGAAAGTCAGTATCTTCTACCTAAATGTTTATCCATTACTGATTCTTTTAACAAGGAAACTTCTCTATAGTTTTTTGTTTGTTTGTTTTTTCTTTTGGGGAGGTGCGCTAAAGAAGACAGGGGAAGTGTAACTAGCTTTTATAAAAACAGAAAAAATAAAAGCTAAAAGGGAAAAATCATTCTTATCTATTTTTCAACATTACAATCAACATGTCCTCAAAGAAGTCCCCTGGCATTTTTGAACCAATTTTACATCTGTGTGCTTTAAGTGATTAACAATGATCCTGTTACAAACCAACAAAATACATGCATTCAGTCAACATCCTCAGCTCTTAAGGTAGGACTTAGCACTTCGTACATACCAAATAAATTATTATTAAACCAATGCAAGTATTACATGTCCATCACCTCTACTCCCACAGAAATTCTTAATAACAAATGACAAGGAAGATGAATTCATCAACATGGTATTCAAATTCTTAACTCATATTATTGTATCTCATTCAGCTCTACCATCTATCCAGTGCCATTTTCCACCTTACCTTAGATGTACTGTTTCATTCAACCCTAAATCTTTGTTCTGATATCTGCCACTCCTCTCTTTTTGTTCTATCAGTCTGTTAACTTTCAACAAGTTATACAACATAAATTGATGTTCAGCAATCAACGTAAAGTATTTCTTAAGTAAATTTAAAGAAAATCAGTACTTTAAAAAGTAGCTGAATTATAATTCACAAAGTAGCCACATTTGTAAGGATACTATATATATATAAATATATATATATATAAAATATATATATATATATATAAGTTCTATTTGAAATTCACGATGGGCTCAAAAGTTTGACACAAGTTTCCATAGGTAAGAAGAGAGAATATGGACACATTTTCACTGGAAAAATAGATAACCTTAAGTCTTGTGTGTAAACCAATTGCCCTTAGTGCAGAGTAATGTCTGTCAACAAAGAATCTTAGTTTCTACATTACAGAAGTCCCACTTGATAGGAACTTCCAAAACATTTGAAAATACATTTTTATAGAAAAATGAGGTGCAGTTTCACATCACTGTTTTATAGTGTCACATCTACAAAACTAAGGTGAAGCACCGACCAGGCTATATCCTTAGCCTTTGGGGACTTGTTTGGGATATGAATACATTGAACACTTTCTAGACTTTTAGTCTTTAGGTGTTCGAACAGCCAAACTGAAATGTAGCAATCAATGAAAAGAAGAAGAATGCATGATGTGGTCTTAGAAGCAATGATTCTCCATAAAGAGATAGGTCCTCGGTATCAGAAGCTGGGGTCAGAGTGAGGAAGACTCTTTCAAACCACTTATACCCCTCATCTCAACCTCAGTTCAGATTATCCACTGCACCGAGCTATTGTTACTTTTTGGAGTGGGTCATATCCCAGAAGGGGATTAGGGCAGGGGAAAAAAAAAAAAAAGCTGAAAAGCATAGCTACAAAAGGATAAGCCTTATAGCTTTCCTTTATAGCTCTTTTCACTCTGATGCTGAAAACCCAAACATATATAGAAAACCTCAACTCTAAGTACATTTACCATTTATGTTGGAAGATATAAAGAGCTATTTATGGCTATTCAGGGATCAAAGAGTTTAGAAGAGTTAGATTAAGGAAGTAGCTAACATTTGACTGAGTATAGCACTTATAAACTCTTGCAAACATAATTGGAAATTGAATATAAACCCAAAATCAGAAAAAAAAATATATAAACATGTCAATATTTTAAAAGGTAGAGACTAACTAAATGTCAAGAGTATGCTGGAGTTATTTAATAAAAGCTATTACTCCAGCTGGACTATTTTAGGAACAAAAGGTAAAAATAAAGGTAATTTTTATGTTGTGATTTAAACGAATAATTGCCTATTAAAAACAAGAATAAAAGGTACCTCTCCAGATGCTGTAGCTAATCTATTGGCAGGTGTTTGCATATCAAATTTACATGTAGCTTTTTTCCTTTTCTTTTCTTTTTTAAAGCAAGAATGGGTATTGCTAGTTACCACAGTGCAGTCTGAAGTCCCACCTTTTTAATTGTATGAGTCATAAAACATCTTTACTTAAGTTTTCCCATTTGTGATCGCTGCATGTCAAGTGGTCAGTCTGTCTTTGTAAGTCCTCAATGACATAGGAAATCCTGCCTGACTTAGGAAATGGTTTTACAAGAGCCTATTTTCAACCCTTTTTATATGGTGGCTCCAATTCAATTTAGTAAACAGAAGTTTGCCTGGTTCCTACTGGCATCTAATCTCAGTATAAACGGAATCCAGAAGAAAAAGTCAAACCCATTTTAATGCCTGAGGATCCCAAGGAATTCACACCAAACCTTCTTGCCACTTAACCTCAAAGACAGATTCTGAGTAATGTTACATGTAACTTCATCTAACACAATGTCTGCTTGACACTTCAGAGGCATTCAATAAACATCTGTATGCATTTGAATTCATACTGGCACTAAATAAGAAATCAGATATTTAACCCCTTAATAGGATCTACTAATTTAAAGCTGATTATAATAGGCAGATACTAGAAAAGGTTGTATGTGTTTAGTTTAGTCTAAAAACGAAGATAATATCACACTATGTGTTAACCCTTAAAACAGAGTGATACTTTCTTCATCCAGTTTTCTGGTGCTAACCTATATACCATTTAACATATACTAAAAAAAAAAAAAAAAAAGCAGATTTTTTCATATGGCATCACATTCTTTATCACAAATAGAGATCTTTGGCTGCACATGTGGTATAAAATCTTAGTCTATGAACGCCGTGCTTGGATTAAAGTCCAGGATGGTATACTAACTAGGCAAAGGGATTCCTATGAGTGACTCAGATCTGGAGCAAGTCACATACCCAGTCAACTTAAGATTTCATTTGCATCATTGGTGTCTTCCGTCTGCTTCAAACCTCTGCAGTCTTTTATAGATAAACAAATAATGGGTATGAATTTTTATCTTGCATGGACAACAAATCTAGGGTTACATATATATTCATCAGGTAAGGATCTCCTAAGATGAGACAGACAAAGTTGTAAACCCTAGCAAATTAAGAAATACCAGTGAGAAAGCAGATATGCCTACCTTTTCAGGCAGATGAAGAATGGTGTGTTCTCCTGCACTAAAGTTGGACAGGGATCTATACGCAGCATTTGCTACAATTGGGTCCTAGATAGGGTTAAAAAAAAAAAAAAAAAAAAAGCAAGTGAACAAAAAAGCACAACATACATTAAACATCAAATCTGGAGGGGGAAAGAAACCTTCCCCCACCAATCCCAAGATTCTACAGTCAGTGCTTTGAAAATGGTATTAACGCTTTGCCTACGCCAAAAGTGTATTTACTAGCAATTTCAGAAGAGAGAGCAAGAAATTTAATCCTCGTTTCAAAAGAAAATATTGCAAAAAAAAGTGAAAGGGTCTGCGAAGGGAAGTAAGAACAATTGGAAAAAATTATCAGCATCAAACATTTTTCTGGAGAATATGCCCAATTAAAAATGGGCAAGGAGATCAAAAATACTAAATTTTTATCCTAGTTTGAACATTAAATATAAAGTAACTCATAATTGCTCAAGTCTCCACGAAGTAGTATGATTTAGCAGAAGAGGAATAAGGAATTACTGTCTGATAGGCCTAGGTTTGGATTCGATTCTCTACCTATTAATAGGACAAGTTAGCCTTTTGGAATCTAAACTCATTCATCCATGAGTTAGGTATAACACCACCAGCAGTCTCCATATATAATCCTTGATTGGTAACAACACCTAAAAGATGGACTGGACTTTTTGTTTCTTTGATATGCTTGTTGGTGGGGACAGGGCAAAGCAGGAAAGGGGAAAGACCATATAAAAATATAAAATAATATCAACAGTTCCTCTTCCCATCTGTCAGATTCACCAAGTATTAAGTGCACTTTATGGTAAAAATGTATTAATGGGCATCAATTGAGAAAAATTTTAAAACCAAAACTTATGAATAATCATGTTTTTGAAAAATTGGGAACCCATTATTTCAAGACAGTTGTACCTTTTATCCTAAGAGTCTTATTTTACAAATTTCAAAATTATTTCCCTAGCTTTGTTCTGATTCACTGACAAGCCTTGTGATAATACCTTGTTTTGAGTATGAGTCCAGAGAAAGCTGAGGACTTGAACTTTAAAATTCTGAAAAGTTAACAAACAAAAGAATAAATTGTTAAGACCAAGCTAAAACTGAGAATAAACAATCCAAAGTAGCAAATAATGAAAATTAAGTCACTTTTAAAATAACATCACCAGAAATTCACTTGATGTGTATTCACCCATCATTCATAAAATGTAAATATTCAGAAACAAACTCATCTTCTAAGCACATGGATATTTTAAACACATTAAGATTTTGAGATTATGAAATTTAGAAACCTAACCATTTCTTACTCTTAGTCCCTTCAAGTACTAACAGAAATGTCACTCTTTCATGCCACTGTTCTAGCCTACCCAGAAGAGAGTTTTCCTTTCTCCAAGTGGCCATACGGCACATGGTACACCTCAGCATCTATCATGACTAACTCGCTATGAGGTTGTACAACACTTAAGGCAGTGACTGTGTGTTTTTAATTTCAAAGACCTAGACCACAGAGACCACACAGTTCCTCAAAGAAGACAAATGTGTATTAAATAATTGATTGAGCATAAAAGCCATTTACCTTCCAACAGTCGGTGGTCTTCATTGCCACCACATCTAACTTTTTGCCCTTCTAAATCATATTAGGTTCCTCTATACCTCCTTGCCTTTGCATATTCTAGTCCCCAAACTTCAATGGGAAGCAACAGTGTATTAATTCTTCCAGTTCCAAGTCCAATAGCACACATAAATAATTTCCTTGGATTCTTGATAAGAATGTTTGTCATTTTCTCCACCATACTCTCATTGCTCTTTAATTAACTGTGCTCATCAAATGTTATTATAATTATCATCACTCATATCTGTCTCCTTTAACTACCTTTGAGCTTCTAGAAGGCAGGGACTGATAACATGGTATAATGTGAAAACAAAAGATATGAAACTAGAAAGTCCCGAGTTCAGACATCAGCTTTCACTTAGCTTTTTAACTACAGTCTGAGTCAAGTTACTTGCCTAGAATATAGCAGATACTCAATAAATATTTGTCAAATAAATAGGTCTCTCAAAGCTTTAGTTTCTGTAACTACACAATAAAAAATGATACCTTCCTATCAGATATTAAAATTAATTGGTATAAACTGGTAAGAGTGCTGGGGATTGAATAGGTACTAAAAATAGGGTTGACTATACTTATTAGTATCTCTAAGACCTAGTGCAGTTTTAATAAATATATTCTGATTCAATGAATAAGTGAAGCAAGCACTGTGCAAAGCAATTCAGAAAATACACTATAATTAAATCATGGACTCTATTTTCAATAAGCTTATAGTTCAATGTGGAAAATAATACATGCATACCTATATCTGTAGTATAAATAGAATAAGTGTTCTTAGAACAGTATAAAGAACTTTGGGAACAAAAGACTCCAGCTTGCAGACAAACTCTCAAAAGATGGGATGAGGCAAAACAATCCTTTTCTTCCTAAAATATATTTTTAAATTAAAGATGAAAAGGAAAGTAATTTGAGATAGAGGGAATAATATGAACAAAGGAAAATAAATGGAAAAGTTTGGAGGAAGATAAGGACACTATAAGCGGTTTAATTTTTTTGGAGTGCAGGATACAGACCACTAATGAGGCCAGATTCCAGAATGCTTTATGGACTTGGTGTAAACAGGTTGGACTACATTTTAGGGAAACTTAAGGTAATGAAGTTACTAGGGATAGAAATGACTTAAGAAGTGCTTTGGGAAAAATTAAATTCAACTTTGGCTCACATCCAAACAAATTCTAAGTAGTTAAAAAACCAATTATCTAAACACACACAGATAAAAGGGGGAGGAGGAAGGAGGGTCTCTCCCTTCTACATTTCTTCACTTCTGCTTTTTTTTTTTTTTTTTTTCTTTTTTGAGACGGAGTCTCACTCTGTCGCCCGGGATGGAGTACAGTGGCCGGATCTCAGCTCACTGCAAGCTCCGCCTCCCGGGTTTACGTCATTCTCCTGCCTCAGCCTCCCGAGTAGCTGGGACTATAGGCGCCCGCCACCTCGCCCAGCTAGTTTTTTGTATTTTTTTAGTAGAGACGGGGTTTCACTGTGTTCGCCAGGATGGTCTCGATCTCCTGGCCTCGTGATCCGCCCGTCTCGGCCTCCCAAAGTGCTGGGATTACAGGCTTGAGCCACCGCGCCCGGCCTTCACTTCTGCTTTTAAGGGGACTATGTTCACTGAAGAGACCCCCCCCTCCAAATGGACTGGAAGAGATGGAGAGAATGACCCCAAAGCAGTCTGCCTGAACAACAGAGGAGCCCTAATATAAGCATGAAGACAACCAAAATAAGATACCAGAGGAAAAGAATGTAAAATCTGAAAGAAAAAAAAAATCTAGTCCAAAAGATAATTCACAACCATGGATAAGCCAACACAAAAAACCAACACACAAACCAATTCATAAATTAACCTGTAATAAAATCTGATTAACTCAAGGTACAAGCAACACAAAGGTATATGATTTTAGCCCCTGAAAAAAGAAAGTAAATACACCCAATATGGCCTTACATTGGCTTTTAGTCTTAGCTCATTATCAGTAGCCCTGTAGACTCTCTGACAATATAAGAGCATGTGCCTGTGAACTGCAGCCATAAGAAAGAATGTTGGTGAACTATATACTCAGAGTCACAAACTGATTCTTTTTTTAAGACCCTAAAAAAAAAGGCTACATGTAAGAATAAACTAAAATATCCTGTATTGATTCATTCATTCAACAACTACTTACTACATACAGATTATGCACCAGGTACTGTGATAGGTATTGTATAGCCAGTAAGGATAAATTTGATTTTATTCATTGTGCAGCATTTAGAATGAGCGGAAGTATCTTCTAAGCCTGTCTTAATCAGATGATCTAACATATATTAGGGACTATTATTGGAATCTGATAGCTGGAATGGCAGTTTATCAAAGTCTGTGAAAAACTAAATCAAACGAGAAGTTCAACAAGACTGCAAGTGAAAATCAACAGCTGCTCTTTGAGGGAAAAGGAAAAAGGCAAGCATGAAAAAAAACATGGCTTACAAACGTAGAGGCATAAATGTAATTCACTACCCTCTGATGCATTTCACTCAAAGAAGAGATAATGAAGAAAATATTAAGCACTAATATATGAATCTTATTACAAAGAATCTTCCACCAAGTATATCATCAACTCATTAGAATGACAAACACTGAGTAATTCACAAAGTTCGGAGAGTCTGTCCTGCCTTTATTAATGTCTTTGTGGCTTATTTTTTAGAATTTAAAACATTAAAAAAATGATTTTAAATTGTTGGCTTTATGAATTCTATTATTTTGGAAACACTAGTTTTAGGACAATGACTTTAAAATCTTGACAATACGCTCATAATTAAAAGGTGGTATCCTTTATGTAAATAAGTTTTAGACATAAGATTGATGAAGAGCTATCCTTCTACTCCCAAGAGTCCATAAACATATCAACATGGTCTCAGAACAACAACAAAAGATTAGGAATATTTATTCCAAAAGCTATTATAACACACATCTTTCCAATGAAGAAGCAGGCAATGTGTTGAGCTCCAAATGCATACCTCATATTCAGTTGTATTGACTGTTAAAGAAGGAACCAGAGAAAATAGTTCACTCAGTGTCTTCAGAATGAGAGGTCTTGTGTCACAACTTAGCTTTGGAGAGAGAGCATTCCAAGTAGAGCGAATGCAAACAACCTGTGAAGCAAATAAAAAAGGTCAACACCGAATAAGACCCCAACATATATAAAGCCATTAAGTAAGAGTACTATATTTTATTATAAGGAAACTTAGGAAAAAAATAAGACTATGCCTAGAAGATAGGATTTAATAAGGTACCACCCCTCAAATGAAATTACTTAAACCAATGTAAACTGTTGAAGTTGTGCCTGCCTCACACAATTGCTTTTTTACTACTTTGCTTTTAGTTAACCAAGTAAATAACTCTCTCCTAAGCACATAAGCTCTCACTCTCACCGACACACACAAAATTAACTCCAGATTATCTAGCTATATACATTGTTTAAGAACCAGTCCCTGAAACAAAGTGGGTAAGACAATGCTAGCACATTTCTTTCTAAAGCCAGGTTTCCACATTTTTTAGAGTTTTTCAGGCTGTTGAAACAATATCACCACTCAGAAAACTGGAGTGTTAACATATATAAATCAAACATTCTCAAATCACCTTACAAGCTTTTAAGAGGCAGGAGAATAACTGTAGTATTCAACATAATAATTTAAGACGTTTTAAAAGTCAATTCTGGTTTTTTAAGAGGTCATTAATGATAAAATAAATCTAAAGCCCAGCAAAAATGTTATATCATTTCTAATTTGACCCCATTTTCTTAAGCCAGGGGTTCTTCATTCATTTCAATATCTGGTTTTATGGATAGTCAAATGTGTTCTTAAGTTCAATTCCAGCTAACACTGATGATATTTTCACTGATAGACGTTTTATGAAAATTTTGAGACTCAGATAGGAAGAATGCAAACACAGATCAATTAGATAGGCTTTAACAAGAATTAATCTTTCTAAAATACTCCAATCTCTTCTTTTAAGCTGTAATTAACACATACAATTATTCTCTATCTACAAGTATAAATTATTTAGAAAAACTACATAAGGTAGTAAATTTAAAAATGTCAAAGATAAATTAGTAATATATACTTAAGGAGACAGATTAAGAAGAGGTTCAAAGAAAAGACAGTAGACAGAGTATTTCTGAGAAAACCTGGATTCAGTGCATTTGCTATTACTTTATACTTCCCGTGAAACAGTAGAATAATAAATACTCTTTGATTTGGGATCCCCTACATGATTTGGGTTCAACTAACCTTTCCTAAGGGCAGTACTGTAGACCAGGCATGACAGTAGGCACATGTACACAAAGAAGTAACTCTGATATTATAAATCATCAGCATTTGAAAAAAAACCCAAACCAATTCTCTAAAAGCTATCAATTCAGCACAGTTGCATACCCAGAGTGGTACACAGTACTCAGAGAAACAATAAAATATAAGGATGATCTAATCCTTCAAAAACTTGACACCTTACTGTAAAGGAAGAAAAAGACACATCATTCTAAATTATTGGAAACAAAAAGGTATATGATATGATTTTAAACTATTTCAACAGAAAATAGTTTCAAGAGGAATCTATAGAGGAAAGATAAGTCAGTGGGCGGGAGTCATCAGGGAGGGTATCAAGAGACGATAAGGCTTGGGAAGAGACTTGAAGAAAGAATGAACAGAAATCACACAGCCATGCCACAAGAAAATGGAAAGCACAAGTCAAACACAAAACATGTTGTAGGTACAAAAGCATGAGTATTGGTGGGGAAAGGCTGGTAGATCACGGAATACCTAGAATATCAAAGCAGTCAGAACCAAATCTAAAAGAAAAGGCAGGCTATAGGGATTTCAAGTTAAGAAATACAAAACAATTTAAAAGCTATTCTTAACAAATTCATTTGGGCCTGGCGTAGTGGCTCATGCCTGTAATCCCAGCACTTTGGGGGGCCAAGGTGGGTGGATCACTTGAGGTCAGGAATTCGAGACCAGCCTGGCCAACATGGTGAAACCCCCTCTCTACTAAAAATACAAAAATTAGCCAGGCGTGGAGGCATATGCCCCAGCTACTGGGGAGGCTGGGGCACAAAAATCGCTTGAACCCAGGAGGCGGAGGTGTCAGTGGGCCGAGATCATGCCACTGCACTTCAGCCTGGGCTACAGAGTGAGACTCTGTCTCAAAAACAACAACAAAAAAAAAGCAAAACAAAGAAAACAGTGCAGAACAGGGACAAAGGCCAAGAGACTGAGGAACTAATAAGAGAGCTTTGCACTATTCTCAAGCAATTAAAGTCTCCTAGGGCAGAAGAAAAGGCCATGATTGTGAGGCTTCCCCAGCCACGTGGAACTGTAAGTCCAATTAAACCTCTGTCTTTTGTAAATTGCCCAGTCTTGGGTATGTTTTTATCAGCAGTATGAAAACGGGCTAATAAAGAAATGTGACACCTAAATGCAACATGGGATCCTGGAACAGAAAAAGGACATCTTAAACACACATGTCCATAATTCAGTTAACAGCACTGCACCAATATTAATTTCTTAGTTTTAATAACTGTATTATAGTTACATAAGCAAGATGTTAATATTAGGGGAAGAAGGGTGAAAAAAACATGAAATAATTATCTATTTTCTCTTTTAACAACAGCTCTTTTGATATATAATTCAAATACCATACAATTCCTCATGTAAAGTGTACAATTCACTGGTTTTTGGTATACTTACAAAGCCACACAACCATCACATTCAAGTTTGAAACATTTTTATCACCTCCTCCCAAAAAAACCATAATCATTCATCATTCTTGATTGCCCCCTAAGCTCCTCAAATCTAGGCAACCACAAATCTACTTTCTCTATATATAAATGTGCCTATTCTGGGCATTTCCTATAAATAGAATAATATAATATGTGCTCTTCGGTGTCTGGCTTCTATCAGTTAGCATACCTTTTCCAAGGTTCATCCATGTTGTAGTATGTGTTAGTGCTCACTTCTTTTTATTGCCAAATAATACTCCATTCTATGTATATATCCTTTAAACTTTCCATAAGTTTAAAGTAATTTCAAAATAAATTTTTTTAAAGAATAGAAAAAAAACACTAGTCAAAAAAGTAATGGCTAAGAATTTCCAAAATTAATAAAATACATTAATTCTCTAACTTAACTTGTAATACAAATAAGCTTACATATTAATACATTATAATATGACCATTAAACACCAAAGACAAAACAACAATCCTCAAAGTTAAAGGGAAAAAACACAGACTACCTGAAAAGGAACAACTGAGAATAACATTTTCTTTCCTTCTTTTCTTTTTTTTTTTTTTGAGATGGAGATTCACCCTTGTTGCCCGGCTGGAGTGCAATGGTGCAATCTCGGCTCACTGTAACCTCTGCCTCCTGGGTTCAAGCAATTCTCCTGCCTCAGCCTCCCAAGTAGCTGGGATTACAGGCATGTGCCATCACGTCCAGCTAATTTTTTGGGGGGATTTAGTAGAGATGGGGTTTCACCATGTTAGTCAGACTGGTCTCGAACTCCTGATCTCAGGTGATGTACCGGTGTCGGCCTCCCAAAGTGCTGGGATTACAGGCATGAGCCACCGTGCCCGGCCAATATTTTCAAAATTAAGACAAAAAGACGATGCAGTAAGATCTTAAGAGTGCTGAGGAGCAAATGAAATACTCTCAAGGATAGACCATATGATAGACCACGAAACAAGTCTAAAAGAATTTATAAAAATAGTAATCATATCAAGTAGTTTTCCTGACCACAACGGAATAAAACTAGAAATCAGTAACAAGAATAATTTTGGGGTCTGGACTGGAACCTCTGGGCCCAATGCCATGGACAATATTACCAGGCAGAACCAATTCTACGATACCCAAGTCATCAAACAAGAAAAGGAGTCCGGCTACGAGAGGAGACCACTGGAAATGGAGCAGCAGCAGGTCTATCGCCCAGAAATGAAGACAGAGATGAAGCAAGGAGCACCCACCAGCTTCCTCCCGCCTGAAGCTTCTCAACTCAAGCCAGACAGGCAGCAATTCCAGAGTCGAAAGAGGCCTTATGAAGAAAACCGGGGACGGGGGTACTTTGAGCACCGAGAGGATAGGAGGGGCCGCTCTCCTCAGCCTCCTGCTGAAGAGGATGAAGATGACTTTGATGATACCCTTGTTGCTATTGACACCTATAACTGCGACCTCCACTTCAAAGTGGCCCGAGATCGGAGTAGTGGCTATCCGCTCACAATTGAGGGCTTTGCCTACCTGTGGTCAGGAGCCCGTGCCAGCTATGGGGTCAGAAGGGGCCGTGTGTGCTTCGAGATGAAGATCAATGAGGAAATCTCTGTGAAGCACCTTCCGTCTACAGAGCCTGACCCCCATGTGGTCCGTATCGGCTGGTCCCTGGACTCCTGCAGCACCCAGCTAGGCGAAGAGCCTTTCTCCTATGGCTATGGAGGCACTGGGAAGAAGTCCACCAATAGCCGGTTTGAAAACTACGGAGACAAGTTTGCAGAGAACGATGTGATTGGCTGCTTTGCGGACTTTGAATGTGGAAATGACGTGGAACTGTCCTTTACCAAGAATGGAAAGTGGATGGGCATTGCCTTCCGAATCCAGAAAGAAGCCTTGGGGGGTCAGGCCCTCTATCCTCATGTCCTGGTGAAGAATTGCGCAGTGGAGTTCAACTTTGGACAGAGGGCAGAGCCCTACTGTTCTGTCCTCCCGGGGTTTACCTTCATCCAGCATCTTCCCCTTAGTGAGCGGATCCGGGGCACCGTTGGACCAAAGAGCAAAGCAGAATGTGAGATTCTGATGATGGTGGGCCTGCCTGCTGCTGGCAAGACCACATGGGCCATCAAACACGCAGCCTCCAACCCTTCCAAGAGTACAACATCCTGGGTACCAATGCCATCATGGATAAGATGCGGGTGATGGGCCTACGCCGGCAGCGGAACTATGCTGGCCGCTGGGACGTCCTGATCCAGCAGGCCACCCAGTGCCTCAACCGCCTCATCCAGATTGCTGCCCGCAAGAAACGCAACTATATCCTAGATCAGACAAATGTTTATGGGTCAGCCCAGAGACGAAAAATGAGACCATTTGAAGGCTTCCAGCGCAAAGCCATTGTGATTTGTCCCACTGACGAGGACCTGAAAGACCGAACAATAAAGCGAACCGACGAGGAAGGGAAGGATGTCCCAGATCATGCGGTCTTAGAAATGAAAGCCAACTTCACATTGCCAGATGTTGGGGACTTCCTGGATGAGGTTCTATTCATTGAGCTGCAGCGGGAGGAAGCAGACAAGCTCGTGAGGCAGTACAACGAGGAAGGCCGCAAGGCTGGGCCACCCCCTGAAAAGCGCTTTGACAACCGAGGTGGTGGTGGCTTCCGGGGCCGCGGGGGTGGTGGTGGCTTCCAGCGCTATGACAACCGAGGACCCCCTGGAGGCAACCGTGGCGGCTTCCAGAACCGAGGGGGAGGCAGCGGTGGAGGAGGCAACTACCGAGGAGGCTTCAACCGCAGCGGAGGTGGTGGCTATAGCCAGAACCGCTGGGGTAACAACAACCGGGATAACAACAACTCCAACAACAGAGGCAGCTACAACCGGGCTCCCCAGCAACAACCGCCACCACAGCAGCCTCCGCCACCACAGCCGCCACCCCAGCAGCCACCACCACCACCCAGCTACAGCCCTGCTCGGAACCCCCCAGGGGCCAGCACCTACAACAAGAACAGCAACATCCCTGGCTCAAGCGCCAATACCAGCACCCCCACCGTCAGCAGCTACAGCCCTCCACAGAGCTTTGGCTTTTTTCCCTCCACTTTCCAGCCGAGTTACAGCCAGCCACCCTACAACCAGGGAGGTTACAGCCAGGGCTACACAGCCCCACCGCCTCCACCTCCACCACCACCTGCCTACAACTATGGGAGCTACGGCGGTTACAACCCAGCTCCCTATACCCCACCGCCACCCCCCACCGCACAGACCTACCCTCAGCCCAGCTATAACCAGTATCAGCAGTATGCCCAGCAGTGGAACCAGTACTATCAGAACCAGGGCCAGTGGCCGCCATACTACGGGAACTACGACTATGGGAGCTACTCCGGGAACACACAGGGTGGCACAAGCACACAGTAGCCAGTGTGACCCAGAGGCTCCCAGAGGCCCCTGCCGGCTTCCTCCACCAGCGCCTGCCTCTGCCCCTCCTCTGCCCCCGCCAGATCCCGTGGTGCTGGGGATGGGGTCATCCCAGGGCTGCCTCCCTCCAGCCCACTGCCTCTCCTCCGAGGGGCTTCCTTCGCCTCCATAGGGCCAGGCATTTTTCTCTGGATTCAAACAGGCAACAATGACCTTTTATTTTCTGTTTGTCCCCACCTCCCCAACCTTCCACTTCCTATTCTTCCTACCTTCTTCCTTTTTGACTAAATAATCCCCGCCTCCCTTGGTCATACAGTGAGGCTACAGTGACTGAGGGGAGAATCCCTTCCTGTTCACTCTCCCAACCCTGCTCCAACCCCTCAGCTTCCCAGACCCTCATGCAGTTGGTTGTAAATTCTCCCAGGAGCTGTTTTACTGTCTACTTTTCAGGATTAAAAAAAAAAAATCAAAACTTTAAAAAAAAAAAAGTTTAAAAAGCAAAATGGGGAGGGAGGAAGCAGTGACATATTTTTTTGGTAATTATGCACTTTTTTTTAAGTTTTAGAATTTGTCTGTTTTTACTGTGGGTCGGCTGTTGATATTTCATCAAGATAAGCATTTCTTTCCTGAGTTCAGGTGACTGAGGAAGAGCCACAAAACAAAACACAACAAAACCAAACCACAGAATCATCTTTAACCCGACTTTTTATACGATGCCCCAGTTCCCCATAACTTTGCACACAAGCTTCTGTGTTCAGTTGAATTGTAACTGCTTTTTGTATTTGGAGAGAGTGTGACTATTGAACTTGAAACCTTTTAAAAAAAAAAGAATAATTTTGGAAACTATACGAACATATGGAAATTCAACAACATGCTCCTGAAAGACCAATCAATGAAAAAATTAAAAAGGAAAGTGAAAAATTCCTTGAAATAAATGAAGAACACAAACATACCAAAACATATGGGATACACCAAAAGCAGTACTAAGAGGAAAGCTGATACCAATAAAGTGCTTACATCAATAAAGTAGAAAAACTTCAAACAAACCACCGAACAATACATCTTAAAGAACTAGAAAACAGTAAATCAAACCCAAAATTAGTAGAACAAAAGAAACAAAGATCAGAGCAGAAGTAAATGAAGACTGAAAGACAATAAAAAGATCAATGAAATGAAAAGTTGGTTTCTTGAAAAGATGAGTAAAATCAACAAACCTTTAGCCAGACTAATTAAGAAAAAAAGAGAGAACATTCAAATAAATAAAATCAGAGATGAAAAAGGGAACATTACAAAAAACATTCACAAAGTACAATACCACAAAAATTCAAACGATCATTAGAGAAGACTATGAGCAACTATAGACAATAAATTGGAAAACCCAGAAGAAACAGATAAATTTGTAGACACATATGGCCTACCAAGATTGAATCAAAAAGAAATCCAAAGCCTTAATCAGCCAATAAAAAGTAATGAGACTGCAGCCATAACAGTTTCTCATCAATAAAAGCCCATAATCTGATGGCTTCATTGCTGATTTCTACCAAATATTTAAAGAAGAACTAATATCAATCCTACTCAAATTATTCCAAAAAATAGAAGAGGAGGGAGTACTTCCAGACCCATTCTATGAAGCCGTTATTACCCTGATACCAAAAGCAGACAAAGACACACTACAAAAAGAAAACTACAGGCCAATATCTCTGACAAACACAGATGCAAAACCTCAACAAAATGCCACCACACCAAATTCAACAATACATTAAAAAGATCATTCCTCATGATCAAGTAGGATTCATCTCAGGGATGCAAGGATGGTTCAACATATGCAAATCAATCAACGCAATATGTTATATCAGAATGAAGGACAAAGACCATATGATCATTTCAACTGATGCTGAAAAAGAATTCAATAAAATTCAACATCCCTTCATGATTTAAAAAAAAAAAAAACCTCTCAAAAAAAAAAAAAAAACTGGGTATAGAAAGAACATACCTCAATACAATAAAAACCATATAAGACAGATCAACAGCTAGCAGCATACTGAATGAGGAAAACTGAAAGCTTTTCCATTAAGATATGGAACAAGACAAGAATACTCACATTCACCATTATTCAACATAGTACAGAAAATCCCAGCTAGAGCAATCAAGCAAAAGAAAGAAAGGGCATCCCAATTGGAAAAAAATAAGTAAAATTATTTTTGTTTCCAAATGATATGATCTCATATTTAGAAAAACCTAGAGACTCTACCAAAACAAAATTACGACCATTAAACTCAGGAAAGTTGCAGAATACAAAATTGACATTCAAAAATCAGTAGCATTTCTATATGCCAACAGTGAACAATCTGAAAAAGAAACCAAGAAAGGAATTCCATTTACAATATCTACACATAAAATAAAATACATAGGAATAAACTTAACCAAAGAAATGAGAGATCCCTACAATGAAAACTAAAAAACACTGATGAAGGAAAATGAAGAGGACACATAGAAAAAAACAAATGGAAAGATATTCCATGTTCATAAATTGGAAGAATCAATATTGTTAAAATGTCCACAATCTATAGATTCAATGCAATCCTTATCAAAATAACAATTACATTCTTCACAATAACAGAAAACATAATGTTAAAATTTATACAGAAGCATGAAGACCCAGTAAAAGCAAAACCATCCTGAGCAAAAACAACAAAACTGGAGGAATCACACTGCCTGACTTCAAGTTATACTACAGAGCTATAGTAACCAAAACAGCATGGCATTGGCGTAAAAACATACACATAGACAAATATAACAGAATAGAGAATGCAGAAATAAATGCACATACCTGCAGTGAACTCATTTTTGACAAAGGTGCCAAGAACATACATTGGGAAAGGACAATCTTCAATAAATGGGGCTGAGAAAACTGGGTGAATATATACAGAAGAATGAAACTTGACCACTATCTCTCACCATACATAAAAATCAAGTCAAAATGGATTAAGGACTTAAATCTAACACCTGAAAGGATAAAAGTACTATAAGAAAACATTGGGGAAACATTCTAGAACATAAGTTGGGACAAAGATTTCTTGAGTAATACCTCCAAAGTACAGACAATCAAAGCAAAAATGGACAAACAGGATCACACATCAAACTAAAAAGCTTCTACACAGCAAAGGAAACAATCAACAAAGCGAGGAGACAATCTACAGAATAAGAGAAAATATTTGCAAACTATAAATTTGACAAGGAATTAATAAACGGAATATATATGGAGCTCAAACAACTCAATAAGATGTAAGATTATTTCCACTCAAAAACTGGGCAAAAAATCTGAATAGACATTTCTCAATAGAAGACATATGAATGGTTAGCAGGTATATGAAAAATGCTCATTATCATCAGAGAAATGCAAATTAAAACTACAATGAGATATTATCTCACCACAGTTAAAATGGTTTTTATCCAAACGTTCAGCAATAATGAATGCTGGTGAGAATGTGGAGAAAGGGGAACCCTCGTACACTGTTCGTAGGAATATAAATTAGTACAGCCACTATGGAGAAGACTATGGAGTTTTCTCAGAAAAACTAAAAATAGAACTGCCATATGATCCAGCAGTCCCACTGCTGAATATATATCCAAAAGAAAGGAAATCAGTACATCAAAGAGATATCTGCATTCCCATGTTTACTGCAGCACTATTCACAATAGCCAAGATTTGGAAGCAACCTAAGTGTCCACCAACAGATGAATGAATAAATAAAATGTGGTATATACACACAATGGAATATTATTTAACCATAAAAAATAATGGAATCCTATCATTTGCAACAACATAGACGGAACTGGAGGACATTATGGTAAGTGAAACAAGCCAGGAAAAGAAAGACAAATGTTGCATGTTCTCATATGTGGGAAAAAAAAAAAGAATATAGGGGTAGAATGATGGTTACCAGAGGCTGCAAAGGGTGGCAAGGAGCTGGGGAATAAAGCGGAAATGATTAATGGGTACAAAAATACATTGAGAATAAGAGCTAGCATTTGATAGAACAATAGAGTGACAACAGTTAACAATAAGTTATTTTGTATTTTCAAAATAACTAAGAGAGTATAATTGAAATGTTCCAAACACAGAGAAATTATAATGCTTGAGGTGATGGATACCCCAGTTATCCTGATTTGATCATTACACAGTGTGACTATATCAAAACATCACATGCACACCATAAATAAATACAACCATTATGTACCTGAAACTAAATTTTTTAAATTTTAAATATTGAAAACAATAAAAATAAAAAACAACTTATTCAGAGACAAGGAAAAAACACTTAACATGGCTTTCAAGGTTTTTCATGATCTGCCTTCTAGCTATTCCTCCAGTCTCACCTCTTCTGCTAGTTCCTTGACATCATATTTGTTTAATAACTACTATTCACATTTAATATTAGAAAAATGAGGAAAAGGAATAGATACATTTTATTTACCCATATATCACCATTTTAAACCACTATTTCTTATATATGGGAAAGTTTTAATAAATAAATATAAAATTATAATGATGAAGTAACTTCCTGTGAGAATTTTTTCCATATAACTCAATTAAATTGGTTAGACTATAGTTTGTATGGTTTAATGCTTGCATTCTTCCAGGTATGACATTTTTTCCTTTAAAATTAAAAAAAAAGCTGTCTATTGCCATTCTTTGTAAAGCACATTCAAGTTTAACTTAAATATTAATTTAATTCCATGAAAATTAGTTGAATTATTAAAAATGCAAATCAATGGGTATGCAGTGATTTTTAGATTAGGAATTTTAAAAGTTCTAAGGAAACCGCCACCCCACAATGCTAAATCTACCATTGAAAAGTAGGGGCAAAACATGTAATCAATCAATCAATCATGCAGGATAATACCTAGAAATCATCCACATATAAAATATGAATATTGCCGGGCGTGGTGGCTCAAGCCTGTAATCCCAGCACTTTGGAAGGCCGAGACGGGTGGATCACGAGATCAGGAGATCGAGATCATCCTGGCTAAAATACAAAAAACTAGCCGGGCGAGGTGGTGGGCGCCTGTAGTCCCAGCTACTCGGGAGGCTGAGACAGGAGAATGGCGTAAGCCCGGGAGGCAGAGTTTGCAGTGAGCTGAGATCCAGCCACTGCACTCCAGCCTGGGCGACAGAGCAAGACTCCATCTCGAAAAAAAAAAAAAAAAAAAAAAATATATATATATATATATATATATATATATGAATATTTATGTACAAATGACTCAGAATGCTCTGAGTCTGTCTCAAAGATACTGAAGAAGTCATTTCATCCAAAGTGTTTATGTTATGCATACTTTGTTGCTGGGGAAGAATGATACTTTTCCCATGTCATTCTTCCACAAGTATCTTACCAATTTGCCATGTTATTCTTCCACAAGAATCTCACCAACACTAAACAGTACAGATTAAAGAAGACTTTATGCAGTGTGGTATGCTGGGAAGAGTACATTTTAAAGTCAGAAATCAAGGTCTCTGATTTGGTAGCTATGTGACTATGGTGAAGTAAATAATTTCCCTCAATCTGTTTCCCCAGCTGCAAAATGGAAATAATACTAGTAACACCTGCTCTATGTACAGCACAAGGTTACCAGTAAAGCCCATATAGAGACACTGTACATAAACCTACTTTATACACTGAAAAATATAGCTATTGTTGTTATAACCAATAGAAAAAAAATAGTGAACCCCAGAAGAATCAGAGCCTTTCCTTCTAATTCCTGTGCTGTAAAAATGACTTTGTTCTTATGCAGAGGAACAGAGAGCTATCTCCTAATTTTACTTTCAAAAGCTATTTCTAGAAATTCCTGAGAACAGCCTACTCCTTTTGTCCTGATTCTTTACTCCAACAGAGGGAAAGCTTTATAAAAAAAAAAAAAACCTTTAGGCTATGAAAACTGCCTTATCTGCCCTTTTCATAATGAAGGTAAAAGAAACTGCCTTCACAATTAAAGGACTCAAGTCATCATCACGCAGTGAAGCCCTCTTAAGCTAATGCAGCGCACACAATTCATAAAACAGGATGCTTCTGTTACCAAAACACAATAACGGGATAAGAGAGAGTTTGAAGAGACACAATCAATGGAGCAGAAACAATGAGAAAAATAACATTCTTTCTTATCCTAATAATATAGGGTTAGGGGTTGTTAAATATTTTTAAAAATGACTAGCACAGGTTTATTTAAGCAATTCCACAGCCTTTTAATGTCTGAGACTAGTTTATTATCAAGGCAGTGTTGTAGGGGGGAAAGAAAAAAAGAGAAATAGATATTGAAGTACCTTTTTAAAATTCACTTATAATCTAAATGACAGTAATTCTGATGATTTTCTAATATAGTTGGAACAACTTTTGTCCTGTTCATGGCAAAGAATGTAGATGAACATATCTAAATCCCAAACTATGCCTTAGAGAATCAAAAATATTTGGACTTGTTATAGTAAAGCTACTCTCATATTAACAACCCTTAACATCACCATGACATTTCCAAAAGAGGTGTAACAGAAACTTTTTAAATTATTCTGTATTTCTGAAAAACTATTTGGCAGTTTGTAGTACATACTTACAATTCTAATATCTGAATAGAAGAGGTTCAGAACTGTGTGACACAAGTAAAAACAGAGACATTTATTAAACCGATTGATCTAGACTATCAAGCCACCCAAGAGACTCACTACTCAACAGCCAGAGATGTTAGGTTTCTTTTTTATTTCCCCAAGTGAGAAGTTACAGGTCCCTACGATACTTTCACAAGAAACAGTATTTTCCAGTGCAAACTCCATTGATTTCTCTGCAGGAACAGAAAGAATGACACAAAGAACTCCCTATTGGGACATTCACTTTTCAGTTTTGCTAGATTCTGTCTGTATGAATTATCTATTTTTTGGTGGACATTCTTCCAAGATGAACTAGCAAATTCATAGGAAGAATATGTCAAAAAATCCCTTGAGAAGAAAATGATTAGGGCTTTATTCCCCCAAAATAAAGAGAGGAAATTTTTTTGTAAAGGCAAGCTCCTTCCTCTTTTCTAATAGAGGTTAGACTCCAAGATAATAAAGGAAAATAACAGAAATTCAATCAACATAGCTTAAGACTCAATAAATCAAACTACTGGGAAGTTGTTCGGCAGATACAAAATTAAAAGTAAAGCAGACTGTGTATTTACTAGCAACAAGAGTAAAATATCACTCATCTAAATGTTAAAAAGGGCTAAAGAGGCTATAGGTGAACTGTAGAAAGAGACTGAGAAATACCGTTTACTGTCATTTCATATTTAAAAATCAATATGCTGTGTATCAAAAACAATTGATGAATTAGGCAGTCACTTCAGAGACACTAAGAACAATTTAGAGAGACATTTTAAAATTCAAAGATAAAGTTTTTAGGAATACCTACTGAGTTTAGTCCACTTTACAAAGATAGAATTCCATGAATGCATTTCTAAGTAACCAATGTTGAGAGTTACTGAAACATAACCTGATTACATGTTCAATGAAAATGATTCTTCTATCCTCCCACCCCACCCTATGTATCCACAGATCTGGGGATAACAGAACTGATGAATTCTTCATGGATAAACAATAGGGAAGATCAGTCTTTTAAGCCTGAGTGGCTCACACAACTAATTACAACCCCCTAATAACAAGGAACAAACATTCCTGTGGTCCCTTTTCATAGAAACCAACAAGTTTCTTCTTAGGAAAATCAAGACTAAAGACAAAACCTATAATCTACAAGTTCAAGAGAGAAAAAGGAAACATTTTAGTAAAACTTCTTAGGAATTACTTTGTTCTTCAGTGCTAGAAAGCTAGTGAATCACAACAAAAATAGTTCCCCCAAAGCAAGGTTTAAACAAGGATAAACAAGATTTTTCCAGCCAAACAAACGCAGCATCTAGCATAGTGCTTGGCATAAAAAAGCACTCATCTCAAAGGTGGTAACTGACCTATCACCAGCTAGGACAGGGCAGAGCACATTTTCTGTCAAGGGCCAGAGAATTAACATTTTAAGTTTCAAGGGCGACATGGTCACTATTACAACTACTCAGTTCTATCACTGTAGCAAGAAAGCAGCCATGGACAATACATAAACAAATGAGCATGGTTGTGCTCCAATAAAACTTTACTTACAAAAAAAGGTAGTGGGCTGGATTGGAAGAGTCAGCCATGGTTTGCCAACTCCTGAACTAGACTATGTGATTATTAACTGGATACAGCTGAGCAATCAGATTAGACCAATGCTTCTTTAACTTTAATGTACACTTGAATCTCCTGTGGTGAAAGGATCTCATCACACTACAGATTCTAACTCAGTAGGCCTAGAGGAGAGTCTGAGATTCTCGTTTCAAGCCGCCAGGTGACACAGAAGCTGCTAGTTATAAAACTATACTTTCAGTTACCAGATATTAGACTTTATTAGTGAATTTACTTTAAAATTTCAAAACAGGTAGGAAATTAGAAATGTGACGGCAATAAGTCCTGGATTTTACTTGAATTGTTCCAATATCAGGAATTCTGATGTGTTGCCGCCATAAAGTCAAATTCACAATGAATTCCAAAGTTTAACCTTCCACACTGCTCTTCCACTTAAAGGAAGCATGAAGATAAAAGTCAGAACATTTATGCAGATTATCTGGTTTTAGAAACAGGGACATCATATTTTCTAATCCCTTTCTTTACAGATAAAGACACTAGGTGGAAAAAATTTTTTAATATACCAGTGGAACTAAATAATAACACCCCCAATCCCCAGTGGAAAAAAAAAAGAAAATCCTTTCATGGTTTTCAACTTTGTTTGAAAGTGGTAACTTCTGAAATTATTCCTACAAAATATGCAAAGGAATAAGTTTTCACTAGAGATAGACAAGAGAAACCCTGACACTTAAACCAACTTAAGGTTATCTAATATTTCCATAAGACTAATTATTTATCTTCTTTATTCTTCAGTTCAAGAGATGTGAACTGAGCAACTTCTATGTACCAGGTACTAAGCTGGGCACTTTGGGGGAGTAGGTTAGTTGCTAAAACATACTTTCTATCTTCAAGGAACTTAGCATCAGGTAGTAGAGACTGATACATGAATTACAAAACCTTCTGTTAAGCAAAACTGCAGAAGATTCATACTAGATATAGAGGGAGAGATTACCTGGTTAGGGAAGAGAGCAAAGATCAGAAAGGAGTTCCTGGAGGAAATAATATTAAAGAGCAATTATGTGCCAGACACTCTTGTGTCTTTTTAATTTCCAATTATACCAATTTAAATTAGGCCAATTAAATCACATATGATAAAAGAAAATCAAGTTTAAAGCATAACTGAGGTAGGAGTCTTTAAATGCTTTTTGCTCATGCAACTCCTAAAAAAGCTTTGAAAAATCATGTAAATTGGCATTTAAAAAGCATAAAGACTATAGAAGACTTGTTTTCTAACATATGGTAAATACTTCTTTTTTAAAATAAAATTGCTATAACATTCTATTAAGTTTATACAATTAGATAAAATGCCACAGCAATTTTATATCTACCATCATTCATTTCATAAAATCTATATAAAAAATGTCTCTAACACTCCAAAATTGTATATATTTTCTTCCTCGACAGTGTATTTTTGTCATGTGACAATCCTGCACTTGTACCTATAAGAAAATAAAAAATAATACAATGTTTTTGAAAAAGAAATTGTATTTCTATTACAGTTATGTTTCATAATTGTATTCTAATATATTTAATGGTTCAGAGTCTGCTATCGGTCACCTCTCATATGCCTCTATAACAAAAATAAATTTACAAATTAAAATTATTTTTATTTCTTATGACCATAAGACTAAGAGTTTTTTAAAATTTTGAGTTGCATCATTGTTATGATTATTGCTAATATACAATTAATCAAAACATAAATATTACAAATATTGGTAAGTAATCACCAAACATAAAAGGCTTAAAAAATCGGAAATGGTGTGGTCTCAGTAGAAGAGCAAGATGGTGCCTTGATAAAAAATGCTTCCCCAAAAATCAATATTTTGAATTGTCTCTTTGTTCAATGCCCTGAAATTTTTATACCAGAGAGCAATGAACTAAGAAAGATTTACAAGTAGAGATATGCCTTCTTTTTGTAGAGTAGAAAGGAGGCAATTATGAAAGGACAGTTGGGAAAGGAGAAACAGTTTAATCTAATGCAGATAAATATCAGGGAAGAGTACATAGTGAAGTTGAAGATCTGGAAATGTAGTTACTAAAGCTAACATGGCTGCCTATCCCTTAGAAAGTCTTCAAATACCCCATGTTCACGAGTTTGTAGACCACGGCTTTAATGATTTTTTTCACTGCAAATTAAAGATGCTAACTCTTTGGACCCAAATCTCTTGAGAGTACAGCAAAACCAAAGCTGTCCTAAGCAAATAATAAAGAGTTCAAAATTCTATATGTAAAAACTCCGCAAGTGTAAGTGAGCTATTAATGTTGGTTAAGTTATTCCCAGAAGTCTACATTAAGATTGACTGACTATATTAGAATACCGCAGAAAAACATCTATAGTATAACAATAGTTAAAAAAAAAAAAAAAAAGAAGAAGAAAACAGATATCGTTTCAAGAAAGCAGACAGCAACTGTTGGGGGAAAGGAAAGGATAGATGGTTGATTTCAAAAAGAGTCCACATGCTGTGGAAAATATATTTTAAAAGATGAGGAAACAAAGGGCATCAAGAAGAAATGTTAGCAAAGTAGGAGAACCAAGAAAGTAGAGGGTCCTAGAGTCCAGGAGAGGAAGGAGATGTCTATAAGGAAAGCTTTTCATGGCTCTTTTCACTCAAGAGAAGTGAAGGAGGTACTGGAAAAGTATATTGGCTTGGCCATTAATAAAATTCTTTTTTATATATTTTTGTCCAAATTAAAAATAAAACAAAGCACCTTCTGTCTAAACTGCTTGCCTATTATAAACTGAGAGTACAGAGAAATAATGCTTTTTTCTCAATTCTTTTCAAATCTAATTATCTATTTCACCAGAAATGCAAATCTACCCAATAATAAAGGCATTTGCAAACATAAAGATACAAAAACATTTATCACAGTGTGATTTATTAAAAATAATACTACTAATAATAATAATAACAGGAAACAACTTAAATATCCCACAACAGGAAATTCATAAACTATGGTACAGCCACTTGTTCATTCAATTAGATGTCAAAAGTGGATTATCAACACGACATGGTGCCCTTGGTAAACTGCTGGCTGATAAAACAAGTTGCAAAAGAATGTGTACAGCATGATTCCTTTCTCATTATATGTATATACACGGTGGTTAACTCTGTGGTTTATAGTGATTTTTAACCTTCTTTTCTTCCCCTTACAGGTCTCAGAGAATGGTACCCCAAAATGAAGGTCTTGGAAGCAGCTCTCTCTGACCTTCTCTTACCCTCTTGTCTCTGACCCCTCTGTCTTCCCAGAGGCTAGCCACAAAACCTAGAATCCCATGGAAACCAGAACTCTTTTCCCCAAAGCCAGCAATAAGATCTAAACATATTACTCTAACCCTCCCCACCACCTTTCTGTGTAAAAACCGGCCATAAAGAAACTACCTGACCTACATTGTTGACTGTAGGCCATGAGACCCCTATTCCAGAGAGGGTCCTGACCCAGACCCAGGAGGGAACGCAAGCTCAGAGAGACGAAGAAGAATTTAACTGGACAGTCCTTGCTGGGCTTCCCCACTCAGTCTATTAGCATCAAATCATGCCTGTTTTGTCCAGTCATATTTCTACATGGCCACCCATACTTTCTTGAAGCTAAGCATACAAATTAACTGTTTCTCCTGTATCTCTGGATCTTCATTCTGAAGGATTCCACACCATGTAAAACTATGATCAAATAAATTTGTATGTGCCTATTAATCTCCCTTTTTGTCAGTGATTTTCAGCAAATCTTTGGAGAGCAGAGAGAAAGTTTTCCCTTAGCCCCTACACCCCATAATTTCTGACTTTCCTGTCATACTCTTAGAATACTTGAGTCTTCCTTTAAAAGAAATATACTCATTTTATGAATTTGATCCTTAATCATTTTTCTATAATTAAAATTAATTTTATTTTGCTCTTCACTTCCCTATACCTTACATAAAAACTTTATTTTCACATGACCTCTAACATTATTGTCTTCTCTTTTAAAGATATTTGGCAAAGTGATCATTCTTTCATAAGAACTGACATTTATGTTTTTTCTATTCACTCACTTAAATTTTGTTTTACAGGGAAATTTGGAAGTTTACTACAGCTGTTCTTATTTTACAAAATAAAGCCAAACCTCTTCTACATGGAAAACTTAATATAATTCCAAGGATATCTTACATACTCTTATTGCCAAGCATGATTATCACCCCTCTTTCCCCAAAGCATAATCCAGGAATTAACCACTATTCTTGTCACACCCAACCAAATATATGGCTGGTGGTAACTACACAATCCATAAACACAGACCAGGAAATAATACTGCATGAAGCTAAAAAAATTTAAAAAAATTCTGAGCAGATGGACTAAAGAGCTTCCTGCAGGTTGTCAAAGAAAATAATAGCAGCATTATAAGAATTTAGACTTAACATACTACAACATGCAAGAACCTTGAAAACATTATGCTATGTGAAAGAAGCCAGTCACAAAATACCACATACTGCATGATTCCATTTACATAAAATGTCCCAAACAGTCCCTATAGAAACTAAAAGTAGATTATTGGTTGTGTAGGGCTGGGGTAGGGAGAGATGAAGGATTGGGAGGATAGTAGCTAAGGAATGCAGAGTTCCTTTGGAGGATGATGAAAATGTTCCAAACTTATTTGTGGTGATGACCGTACAAGTCTGTGGGAAAACAACTGAACTGCATGATTTAAATGGGTGAATTGCATTATACATAACTTTTATCTCAATAAAGCTATTTATCAAAAAAGCTTGGATTTAGCATGGTTCTACTTGACACCAGGGGAACAGATGTTTTGGAATCAGAGAAATCTAGGTCAAACTTTGCCCATGCCACTAAGTAGCTATGTGACCCTCAGTCTCCACATCTGTAACATGAAAGGTAATACTAATAACAACCTTACAAAGTTACTGTGAAGATGTTCATAAAAACACTTGGCACAGCACTTGGCAATGGGTAAGCACTAAAATGTCTTCTCTTGGCATCAGTATTAAGATTATATTCTGTTACATTAACTCTTTAACTTAGGGTAATTTTCCAACGATGAACTGGACATTGGACCACCACCTATTTTCAGCACTATGCTGGATATGTGTCATCAGAATTCAACTTACATGGCAATCTCTCTACTTTCTACATTAATCAACACCATTTCTAGAGTCTAACAAGCCTTGCTACATAGGGTGCTCATTTGGCATCTGATTCATCTAACACAGTCAAGTGTACTCATCATGAAACTCCCATAACATTGTTTGAAGAACGCTCTCAAGCCTAATACTAGAATTAAAGAGATTTTAAAAGCTCTCATTTCTCCTTCACTCTCTTTAATCCTCACTCTTATGTAGTGGGCTTTTGGCTGCTAAAACAGTTTGGGGCTGGAGCTGACAAAGTCCAGTTAAAGGGAAAGAGGGGCACCCAGATATTGGCTGTTTCCATCTAGGTTGGTTCTGGTTTTAAGCTTTAAGAAAGAGAATAAAGGACATTTGGAAGTTTCCTTTGATTCTCTGCAGCCTAATCTCCAGGAGGTGAAAAAGGCAAAACTGGGCAGAAACTTCACATAGAAATAAAGAGTATGCATTTCTCCACAGTGATTTCTTAGTTTCAACACTCAGAAACCTAAGTGTAGCCACAGATAAATAGGGCACATGTGGCTGAGGAAGTGCTCTCCAACATAATGACTGAAACAGACATATTCTAGCCTGGAAACCCTGAGAAATGTGCCTAAATGTCTAACTTGAGTCTAGAAGATGTGTGAGCACTCCTCCTTACAACTCTCCAAGTCCATACTACTAGAAAGTAAATGTAAATTTCTAGTGCAAAAACTCATAAGAAACATTTGAGATTTCCTTCTATTTTCACATTTATTTCAATACATCATATAGTTTATCCTCACATAGCTGTAATCAAATCATCAATAATGCTTATTATGTTAGCATTTGCACACAGTTCACATTTAGTACATAAATGAAAGAATCAGAAATTTAGTTACAATGGTCAATCATGTTTTCCAAAAAAACCATGAAGACACATATAAAAAAACATATCCTATGCAGAAGAGCTTATAGGGAAAGCAGCACTCTTGCATAATACAGGTAGGAGTCCATATGGGATAAATCTTTATAAATGGTAATTATGCATCATTGGACCAGCAGCCCCATTTCTAAAAATTTATTATAAAGAAATAATAAGAGATACATGCTATGGTTTAGCTCTAAAGCTGATCACTGCAGCACTGTAGATGACATTAAAAAATTGGAAACAATCTAATAAAATATCCATCAATAAAGGACCAGTAAATGGACAATACATGGCATGTACAATGATATACCACGTGCCATACATATATACATACACATACACACACACACACACACACATATATCCAGGAAAAAGTGCATAAAATATATCAAGAGGAGAAGAATCAGGTTATACTAAATATGTGCAGTACAATCTCATTTCTAAAAATACTCATAGACATACAGACATGTACAGAAAAAGGCATGAAATTATATATGGCAAATTATTATTAGAGTTATATCTGGATAGTGACATATGGGTAATTTTTTGCTTCTAATTCTGCTGATCCATATTTTCTGATTTTTGAGCATCAAATGTGTGTCATGTAATAAAAGTGCTTTAAAAACCAATATTCATATTCTAATAAGTAAAAATTGATTGAGACAATGAGGGAGGGACTGTGAAATTCGACATTTACTGGACAACTCAAAATGTCTCACAAACAACCAGACACTGAAGTCTCATAATAAACTCTTCCCCCTATTAAGGACTAGGACTAGAGATTATGAAAGAAATTAGAAAGAGATTATGCCTCCAAAGTAGCTCACAGAAATACAAACATGAAAATAAATATTTACAGTAAATCAAGATGTCAAATATAGAAGGAGGCATGGAATAAAAACAAAAGGACACAAACCTGAGGGGCAGGATAATGTCACGAAAGAGAAACAAAAATCACTCAATAAACCCACCACATTAACTTCATTATTAACAATTAGAAAATATCTCACTAATAATAAGAATTTTACTGACATTCTCAGATTAGTTTAAATCCTCTAAATTCCCAAAGTGACTTAGATCTCTGCTTTGTAGATTTCATCACAACTGAAAATAGGTAAGTGTACCATTAATGGTTAAATAAGGCTGGAAACAGTGGCTCACACCTGTAATGCCAGCACTTTGGGAGGCCAAGGCAGGCGGATCACCTGAGGTCAGGAGTTCAAGACCAGCCTGGCCAACATAGTGAAACCCTGTCTCCACTAAAACTACAAAGCCGTGTGTGGTGTCACATGCCTGTAGTCCCAGCTACTCGGGAGGCTGAGGCAGAGGTTGCAGTGAGCCGAGCTCACACCACTGCATTCCAGCCTGAGTGACAAAGTGAGACTCTGTCTCCAAAAAAAAAAAAAAAAGGCTAAAGCTAAATGACCATTTGGTCAGACAGCCAACTTAGAATGGAAATTTCCTGAGGGTAAGAACCATGTCTGCCCTTTATTTCATTATAGCTCTAACATCTAAAGGAGCCTTATGCATAATAGGGAACACAAATTTTAGTTGAAGAAATAAACATGAATGATTAAATAAAAATAAAAATGGTCAGTTGGCTAAATGGCCATCTGGGTGGTTTCTACTTTAGGGCAATTATGAATAATGCTATGAATATTCATATATTCATGTGTAGTTTATATAGTTACACTTTTCTTGGGTACATTCCTAGAAATGGGCTTTCTGGGTCATATAGTAACTCCATGCTTAACTTTTCAAGGAACTGGAGTTGGCTTAGAAAGCAGGTTCACTTGCCTGGCCCAAGGTTGTCTTTCATTTCTAACTCAGAATCATAACTTAGAATCAAACCTTCTTTTAATATTGCTCTGTAACTGCTGACTCTAAACCCTAACCAGTTCTAAGTGGTTCTTAAATTTTCCATGGCTAAATACTGTCTCTCCAACTCTAAGCCATTATTCTTCAATCCCTTATTTATTAAGTGGCAGCCACTACTAGTAGCACACTAGAATATATGTGTATTTCATTACATGCTGTATACATGAACTATAGAGAAGGAAAATCTAAGAGTTACTGGTTTAGAGGAGGTAGAAAGAAAGATCAAAATCAAAGATTTTTAAAGAGATAATGACAGAGAACTTTCCAAACCTAGAGAAAGACACCAATATTCAAGTACACATAGGTTATAGAACACCAAGCAGTTTTAATCAAAATAAGACTACCTCAGGACATTTAAGACTCAAACTCCTAAAGGTTAAGGATTTTAAAAGGATCCTAAAAGCAACAAGAGAAAAGAAACAAATAACATATAAAATCGTTCCAATAAGTCTAGCAGCAGACTCTCAGTGGAAACATTACAGGCTAGGAGAGAGTGGCATGACATATTTAAAGTGCTGAAGGAAAAAAATTTATATCCTAGAATAGTATATCCAGTAAAAATATCCTTCAAATATGAAAGAGAAAATAAGGACTTTCCCAGACAAACAAAATCAGAGGGATTTCATCAACATCAAACCTGCCCCCTAAGAAATGCTGAAGGAGTTATTCAATCTGAAAGAAAAGGATTTAGAAATCATCTTGAAAACACAAAATTCACTGGTAAATAGTAAGTACACAAACAAAGACAGAATATTATAACACTGTAATTATAGTATGTACACTATTCACATCTTGAACAGAAAAACTAAAAAATAAAGCTATCAAAAATAATGCTAACATATTTTTAACACATAGACAGTATATAAGATATACACAGAAACAACAAAAAGATAAAAAGCATAAAGGATGAAGTTAAAGTGTAGAGTTTTTATTAGATTTCTGCTTGTTTTTGCAGACTTAAGTTCTCATCAGTTTAAAATAATGGGTTGTAAGATGTTATTTGCAAGCTTCATGATAACCTCATATCAATAACCCACAGGAGATATATAAAAAATAAAAAGTAAAAAATTTAAAATATATTACCAGAGAAAATCACTTTTACAAAGAGGAAGACAGGAAGGAAGTATGGTAGAAAAGACCACAAAAAAACCAGAAAACAATGAACAAGATGGCAGTAATAAGTCCTTACTTATCAATAATCACATTGAATGTAAATGGCCTAAACTCTGCAATCAAAAGACAGTGGCTGAATAGACTGAAGAAACAACATTCAACTATCTGCTGTCTATAAGACACATACTTCACCTAGAGTCAGACATAGACTGAAATTAAGGGGATGGAAAAGATAGTACATGCCAACGGAAACCAAAAAAGAGCAGGAGCAGTGACAAAACATTTCAAGACAAAATCCATAAAAAGGATAAGGTCATGATATAATGATAAAGGGGTTAATGCAGCAAGAGGATAAAAAACTATACATATATATGTACCCAACACTGGCATACACAGATATAAAGGCAGATATTATTAAAGCTAAAGTGAGAAATAGACCCCAAGACAATAATAGCTGGAGACATCAGCAACCCACCTTCAGCATTAGACAGATTATCCAGACCGAAAATCAACAAAAATATGTAATGAGCAGTACAGAACAAATAGACCTAATAGATACTTACAGTGCATTTCATCCAACAGCTGCAGAAATACACATTATTCTCCTCAGCACAGAGATCATTTTCAAGGATAGACCAAAGATTAGGCCACAAATAGTATTGTGAAATTGAAAAACAAAATCATGTAAAGTATCTTTTCTGACCACAATGGAATAAAACTAGAAATCAATAACAAGAATAACTTTGGAAACTATACGAACACATAGAAATTAAACAATATGCTCCTAAATGACTACTGGGGTCAATAAAGAAACTAAGAAGGAAATTTTTAAACTTCTCGAAACAAATAAAAATGGAAACATGAGATATCAAAACTTATGGAATACAGCAAAAGCACTACTAAGATAGAATTCAACAGTAATAAGCACCTACATCAATAAAGTAGAAAAACATCAAATAAACAGCTTAACGATACATGTTAAAGAACAAAAAAGCAAGAGCAAATCAAACCCAAAGTTAGAAAAAGATAACAAAGATGAGAGGAGAAATAAAAAAAATTGAAGTCAAGAAAACAATACAAAGATGAATAAAATGAAAAGTTGTTTTATTGAGAAGATAAAAAAAAAAAACTGACAAATCTTTAGCCAGACTAACAAAAAAAAAAAAAAACAAGGCCCAAATAAGATCAGAGGTGTACAAGGAGACATTACAACTAATACTGCAGAAATTCAAAGGATCAGTAGAGGCTACCAATAAGCAACTATATGACAATAAATTGAAAAACTTAGATGAAACTAATAAATTATTAGACACATACCAACAAATTTGAACTAGGAAGAAATCCAAAACCTGAATGGACCCATAACAAGTAAGGAGATCAATACCAAAATAAGAAGTCTTCCATCAGAAAAAGCCCAGAACCTGATGGCTTCACTGATGAGTTGTATGAAACATTTATAGAAGAAGTAAAATCAATACTACTTAAACCATTACAAAAAATAGAGGACACAGAAGTACTTTCAAACTCATTCTACAAGGCCAGTATTACACTGATACCAAAACCAGAAAAACACAAATAAAAAAAATTTTAAAAAAAGAAAACTCTAGGTCAACGTCCCTGATGAACACTGATGCAAAAATCCTCCGTAAAATAATAGCAAACCAAATTCAACAACATATTAAAAAGATCACTCATCCTGACCAAGTGGTACTTATCCCAGGAATGCATGGATGGTTCAACATATGCAAATCAATGTGACATATCACATCAATAGAATAAAGCACCAAAATCATGATCATTTCGGTTGATGCTGGAAAAGCATTCAGTACAATTCAACATTAGCATCCCTTCACGATAAAAACCCTAAAAAAAACTGAGATAGAAGGAACATACTCAACATAATAAAAGCAATATAAGACAGACCCACAGCTAGTATCATACTGAATGGGGGAAAGCTGGAATCCTTCCCTCTACAATCTAGAACAAGACTAAGGATGCCCATTTTCACTACTGTTATTCAACACAGAACTGAAGTCCTAGCTAGAGCAATTAGACAACAGATAAAAAGGGCAACCAAATTGAAGAAGTCAAATTACCCTACTTTGCAGTTGAAAAAATCGTATATTGGAAAAAACCTACAGACTTCATAAAAAAAAATTAGGACAAATAAATTCAGGAAAGTTAAAGAATTAAAAAAAAACACACACATTGAAAAATCAGTGGCATTTCTACAGGCAAACAGTAAATAATCCGAAAAAAAAGAAATAAGAAAGTAATTCCACTTACAATACTTATAATAATTAAATAAAATACCTAAGTATAAACTTAACCAAAGAAGAGATCTACACATAAAATAAAATAAAATGAAATACCTCTACATAAAATAAAATACCTAAATATAAACTTAACCAAAGAAGTAAAAGAGTTCTACAATGAATGCTATAAAACACTGATGAGAGAAACTGAAGGGGACACACACAAAAAAATAAATGGAAAGATATTCCATGTTCATAAATTGGAAGAATCAATATTGTTAAAACATCCATATTATTTAAAGCAATCTATAGATTCACTGCAATCCCTATCAAAATAACAAAGACATTCTTCACATAAAGAGAAAATATAATCCTAAAATTTATATGGAATCACAAAAGACCCAGAATAGCCAAAACCATCCCAAGCAAAAACAACAAAACTGAAGGAATCACATTACCTGACTTCAAATATTACAAAGCTATAGTAACCAAAACAGCATGCTAATGGCATAAAAACAGACACATAGACCAATGGAATAGAATAGAGTAGCCAGAAATAAATCCATACACCTACAGTGAACTCATTTGTGACAAAGATGCCAAGAACATACACTGGGGAAAGGACAGTCACCTCAATAAATAGTGCTGGGAAAGCTGGATAATCATATGCAGAAAAATGAAACTTGACCCTTATCTCTCAGCATATAAAAAAATCAAATCAGGGCCAGACATGGTGGCCAACACCTGTAATCCCAGCACTTTGGGAAGCCAAAGTGGGTGGATCACCTGAGGTCAGGAGTTCAAGACCAGCATGGCTAACACGGTGAAACTCTGTCTCTACTAAAAAACAAAAAACAAAAATTAGCCAGGCATGGTGGCAGCCACCTGTCATCCCAGCTACTTGGGAGTCTGAGGCAGGAAAATCACTTGAACCTGGGAGGCAGAGGTGGCAGTGAGCCAAGACCACACCATTGCACTCCAGTCTGGGCAAGAGTGAAACTCCATTTCAAAAAAAAAAAAAAAAAATCAAATCAAAATGGATTGAAGACTTAAATTTTTAAAAATAATGGAGAAATACTCCAGGACATCGGTCTGGGCTTCTAGAAACAATCAACAAAGTGAAAATGACTCACAAAATGACAAAAAACATTTGCAAACTATCCATCTGACAAGAAATTAATAGTCAGAATATATAAGGGACTCAAAGAACTTAATTGGAAAAGAATATAATAATCTAATTAAGAAACGGGCAAAAGATCTGAACAGACCTTTCTGAAAAAAAAGACACACAAATGGCAAACAGGTAGATGAAAAGGTGCTCAACATCATTGATCATCAGAGAAATGCAAATCAAAAAGACAGGCAAGCAAAGCAAAAATGGACAAATGGGCTCACATCAAGCTAAAACACTTCTGTACAGGAAAATAATCAACAAAGTGAACAGACAACAAAGAATGGGAGAAAACACTTGAAAACTATCCACCTGACAAGGAATTAATAACCAGAATATAAAAGGAGCTCAAGCAATTATATAGGAAATAATCTAATACTTCACTTAAGAAATGAGCAAGAGATCTGAAGACATTTCTCAAAAGAAGACATACAAATGGCAAACGGGTATATGAAAATGTGCTCAATGTCACTGATCGGCAGACAAATACAAATCAAAACTAGAGTGAGATATAATCTCACCCTAAATGAGATAGGATGATATATCCAAAAGATAGTCGATAAAGAATGCTGGCAATAATGTGGAGAAAGGGGAACATTCATAAACTGTTGGTGGGAATGTAAATTAGTACAGCTGCTACGAAGAACAATATGGATGTTCCTAAACAAACTAAAAATAGAACTAACATATGATCCAGGAATCCTACTGCTGAGTGTATATCCAAAAGAAAGAAAATCAGTTACATGGAAGAGATATCTGCACTCCTATGTTTATTAGAGCACTATTTGCAATAGCCAAGATCTGGAAGCAACCTAAGTGTTCAAGGATAGACAAATGGATAAAGAAAATGTTGTACTTATACACAATGGAATACTATTCAGCCATAAAAAAAGAGTGAGAGTCTGTCATTCACAATAATATGGATGAAACTGGAGAATATTAAGTGAAATAAACCAGATATAGAAAGACTTCACATGTTCTCACTCAATTGCGGCAGCTAAAAATTAAAACAATCGAGAACTCATGGAGGTAGAAAGTAGAAGGATGTTTACAACAGGCTGGCTAGGATAGTTGGTGGACAGGAGCAGGGATGATTAATGAGTACAAAAATGTAGTTAGATATAATAAATAAGGTCTAGTATTTGATAGCACAAGACGGTGACTACAGTCAATAATTTATTGCACACTTTAAAGTAACTAAGAGTATAATTGGAATGTTCATAACACAAAGAAATGATAAATGCTTGAAGTGATGGATACCTCCATTAACCTTGATGTAATTATTAGACATTGAATGCCTGTGTCAAAATATCTCATATACCCCTTAAATATAGACACCTATGTACCCATAAACATTAAAAATTTTAAAAAAATTAAGTGATTGCAAGGTTCAAAAAAAAAGGGAAGTAATTTTTGTGTGGAGTCGTGCTTAAGCACAATCATAAAGGATAAAGAAATTCAGGCTGGCTGCAGTGGCTCACACCTGTAATCTCAGCACTTTGAGAGGCCTAAGTGGGCGGGACACTTGAGCTGAGGAGTTTGAGACCAGCCTGGGCAACATGGCAAACCCAGTCTCTACAAAAAATACAAGAAAATTACTCAGGCGTGGCTGTGCACACCTTTAGTCCCAGCTACTTGGAAGGCTGAAGCAGAAGGATTGCTTGAGCCCGGGAGGCAGAGGTTGCAGTGAGCCGAGATTGTGCCATGCACTCCAGCCTGGACAACAGCAGGAGACCTAGTCTCAATTTTAAAAAAAATGAAATGAAATGAAATTCCATAAAGCCAAGGTTAACAGTGCCTCACATAAACCTTGTAACAATCCACACCTGGAATAAGCATGGTTAACAAAATGATGGAAACACACACACACACTCTCACACACACACTCACACACACGCACACACACACCCCTATATAGATATACAATATAAATTCATATAACTGGTATGCATAAACTCCTAGGGAATGCCGTATTCTAACAGAGAGATGGTGTTACAACTAATCTTTATTGTGGAACTCTCCATTTTTCCTTCAGAATACCTGGCTACTGTACATAATACATGATCCTCTGATGTAAGTGCAAGTAAGGAAACCACCAATCCATATGTTACATATTAGTAAAGCTTAATTTATCTTTTAAAGATAAAAGATAAAAAAGAAATACTCCAATATTTTCTTTCCATACCCCATGGGCAGACTTATACATAAATCACTTTAGATACTGGTGTTCTTAATAATGTCACAAACTTCACTAAACATCAAAGTCATGGTGAACTAAAAAAATAAACAGTCTAAGCTTTATCTCCAAAGATTTGGATTCAGTAGCCTAAGCTATCTAAAAACTTTTGAAGATCCTGCTCTACATAGAAGTCACTGCCAATCACTTTTCTATGAAGTCCATAATGTGGATAGAGTACCTGAGCCAAACAAGTGGAATACAAGGAAATCCACTCTGACTGAGGTTACAAGTATACCATAAATGAAATAGGGTCAATGACATCACTTTGTTTGACCTGTTATTCTACCATTTCAGATCAAAGTCATATGACCTCCCAAATTGTTTAAGCAAGTAAATTGCTCAAATGACAAGTTATATAAGTAGAGGCAGTGTGCCATGGCTCTGAAGCAAAAAGAATGTTCTCCCCCAGAGAACATCTTACTCATTACTGCTGAATTTAGAACCTGAGGCATAATACATTCCACCAGGCTATTGTAAAAAGAAATAAGCCCAGCTTTTAATAAAGCTCAAAATTAAAAAAAAAAAAAAAGACCTATGTGGTATAATGTCATCTAAATCACAAAAGATACCTAATGTATATTCAAAACATGAAAAAGGCTTTAGAATGACCTCCAACTAATAGTACAGTCCACGAACTCTAAGAATCCTTTTCCTTCAAGTATAGTGTTTCTAAACTTAAAATAAACACCTTTAAAAGAAAAGGTATATATTGCATTGTTCAAATACAATTTCTGGGCTTACATGCATGCTAGTGAGGCTTTCTGATAAATTATATAACTATGAAAAGACTTACCAGTCTCACTGTCTTAATTTCAAATTTCCCTTAAGCAAGTTAACTTCTTTCACTAACAATTTCAGTATATGTGATTTTATTCATCTAATCAAGGTTAAGTCTAATTTGGTATCACTAGAGTTTTTAGAAATGAGTCTCTCAGTGATATTTTATCCTAGGCATGGCGAAGGTGGGATACTCCTGTTTTTATGGACATGTTTATGTAGCATAGAAACGAGTTTAAGCCCAACAAATAACACCATTGTTTATAAAAGTTTAATTCTAGATCATTTGAGACTACATGCTAAATAAAATACTTTTAAAAACAGACCTAATATTTCTTGTACAAACATAATGCTTCCAATCAGATTTCAAATTCCAAAACCTTTTCAAAACATTAATGTCATTTCATCTACTGCCCTCCTTCAGTGATTCCATCTCTATACTCCCTGTCCCCATTTACCCCCTGGCCAAAAAAACCCTACCCATTATATACGCTTAAACCAGTATATTTTATTCACTGGAATGGTAGAACAGCACACAATTACCATCATTTTAGTCATGTCATTATTTCCAGCTCAGTGGCATTTATTCAGATGAGCACAATTTGCAACCACTGAGCCCAGCTCCTCTGATGTTAACTGGCATCATTAAAACCCTCCCAGTGTCCAGCTCTTTTGATCTTTTAAAGAATGCCCTTGGTTTGTGACTGAGAGCCGGAAACTCACGGCTGGACACCCTGAACAGCCTTCAGGTTTGGTCACAGACTACTCATGTCAGTTAATAATCCTCAGAGATCATGATTTTGATTCAAGTGAGAGAACTTTTTATACAAAAAGCCTTGAGACACAAAATAAACCCCCAAACTGGATAAAAATAAAGTACGGGGGCAATGGAGATTCTAAATGTAGTAACTTCGAAAGTTGAAATTGTAAATTTTCAGAGTACAGTATCTTAAATGATCGTAACAAATCTGGGAATACTAAAGGGCAGACAGCAGAGAAAAGGGGACTGGAGGATAGAAGCAAAAATTGTAAGTAGTAAAATATTAAGACCTCCATTTAAAATTTTCCTATTATAAGTTTGGATATAGCATTCAACTTTCCATGATCTCCAAATGTTTTATTTTAAATAAAACAATGAATTAAAGAATAGCAGTCAACATAATTGTTTTCTTTTTAAGCAATAAACCTTTTATCTTTTATTTCCCTACCCATTTCATATATGACTTATGTGTACTGAATGGTATTCTATTAAACAAACATAATACAGTCAGTTAAAATTTCATTTTGATAATGAAAAACCATACTTAAAAATCTACTTGCAGGGTGCAAAGTGAATGTTAATAAAAGGTAAGTTCCTGCTGTCCTTTTAAAGTTAAAAATAAGGCCAAACTACAACTTTCGACTGCAAAGAGTCATTGTGTAGTATATAAAAAGCTCAGCATGGAAATAGATTCAACAAATGTACAGAAAGAGTTTTCATGCCCAGGAAGAACTGAAGGAATCAAAAAAACATGCCCCAACTACAAATAACATAGAGCGCTGTTCAAAAAGACCAACAAATTCATTCTCTAATGCATAGCAAGTTAAATTTAATAAACTCTTCTGCAAGGTTAGACAGGCAATCACCTTTAAAAGTCCCACAAACAAAACATAAGAACAACAAAAGAGGGTCCAGAGTGTAATAAATACTGAATCCACAGTAGGCGACAGAAGCCTTACTGTACACAGCTAAGAAAACCTGCCATCAGACAATGGATCACATTTCCATATTAAATTATATTTACCACGCTAAAAAATGCTTCAACAAAATGCAGGATTTCTATTGGCCATTTTTATACCACACTAACTCCCTAAAACCTTCCAAACCTGCTGAGTCCCATTGAAAATCATTCCCACCCCATGGTGCTCCAAAGGAGCCCCTAGACAAAGGGTTAGGATGATGAGAGAGGGCAGGGACAACTATCTTCCACCATGATTTCAGAAAGTAAATAAATAAAAGGGGATAGAATAGCCAAAACATAACCTTGGCACAGGGTATTTCCGGGGAAATCACTGCCGTGACAAATGGCCTGAAATGAACTCTTCTAGCGGTCAAGAAACCCCAGGAAAGGCCGCCCCCCCTTCTTATCTATTGCTCAATCATACAATGCTTGGCTTTGAAAATATAGCACCCTCTTGGAGCTGGGCAAGATGAAAGAGCTTTTCTTCATGATCCTGCAACGCCTATTAATTTTTGCTACAACAGACTCACAGCTGATTAGGAAAATACAGGAGTAAGCATTGCCTCACATCACCATCTCAGGACTTTAGGAGACAAAATGTTAAAAGTTAATCTCTCTTTTTCAGAACAATGTATTGATTTTAATTTTGGCACATTCTATGTTTCTTCTCCAACCCTGAACAATTTGTTTAGACTGAACATTCTTTTTCTCCTTCAAACATCAGTAGCAATGTTACTTGATGCCTATGCAGTTAGAGAATTATCTTTCAGAAATATTATGACTCATTCACCTCCACATGGAACACAGGTTGAGAAATCAGTCAACGGCTGACAGTAAAATTTAAATTGTTCCTAAATTACACTCACACTTTTATCACAATTAGTAAGGCAACATGATACAATTGTAAAACCACAAGAATTATAGTCAAACGAAAAGAATATCTCCAAATCTCCATGTTACCAAGTATTTCCAAGTTAATTTGGGTATGTTACTTAGACTTTCTAAACCCATTAGTAAATATCACTTATATTACAAGATTATTCTGATGTTTAATATAGGACATAATGCACACCAAATGCCAAACATTGTGCATGGCATGAAAAAAAAAAAGGTAGCTTTTATACTTTTGTTTTACTGAAGTAGAATAACATACTGTAAAAAGAACAGATCTTAATTGTATAGTTTGATATTGCAAATTCTGACAAGTACATAAATACAGACATAAAGGTATAATTGCAACCTCAATTAAAATAGAGACCAAGGAAATACAATGTGAGCCACATATATCCTTTTAAATGTTCTAGTAACCACAGCTGAAAAGTAAAAAAAGTAAAATTATTTTAAATATACTTTATTTGACACAATACATCCAAAAATTCTCATTTCAATATGCAATCAATTTTTAAAACATTATCAATAAGATATTTTACTTGTTCTCATACTAAGGGTATATATTTTATATGTACAGCACATCACAATTGGGATTAGCCTATTTCAAGTGATCACTAGTCATATGTGGCTAATAGCTATTATACTGGATGGTGCAAATATAAACCTAGTCCAGAAAATTTCCTCCTGTCCCTTCCTGGTCTATCTCCCTACTCCCACCCCAAGACAACCATTACTCTGATTTCTACCCACATAGATTAGTTCTGCCTATTCCTGAAGTTCATAAGGAAGGAATGGCATATGGACTCTTGTGTTTGGCTTCTTTCACTGAACATGTTTTCAAGATAAATCTGTGTTGTTGCAAGTAGCAGTGGTCCATTCCTTTTTACAGCTAGTAGTATTCTATTATACAAATACACAACGATTTGTTTACTCATTGACCAGATAATGGATACTCAAGTTGTTTTCTTTTTTCCTTTTTTTCAACTTTTAAGTTCCAAGGTACATGTATAGGGTGTACAGGTTTGTTACATAAGTAAACGTGTGTCATGCTTGCTCCACAGATCAACCCATCACCTAGTTATTAAGCCCAACACACATTAGCTATTCTTCTCAGATGCTCTCCCTCCCCCTCCCCCACAACAGGCCCCAGTGTGTGTTGTTCCCCTCTATGTGTCCATGTGTTCTCATCGTTCAGCTCCCACTTATAAGTGAGAACATGCAGTGTTTGGTTTTCTGTTCCTGTGTTAATTTACTGAGGATAACCGCTTCCACTCCCATCCATGTCCCAGCAACAGACATGATCTTGTTCTTTTATATGGCTGCACAGTATTCCTGAATAAAGAAAATCAAGTTGTTTTCAAATATGTTATCATTAACAAAGCTGAAATGAACATTCCGTACAAGTCTTTTACCTCAATATGTTTTCATTTACTTGGGTAAATATCTGGAAGTGGAATTGTTGGATCATCATTGGACATTTCCCAACAACCAGTGATGCTGACATTTTTCTATGTGTTTACTGTTCAATCATATAACATTTTTTTGAAGAGCAGTTTGTGAAGTCGAAGACAGAGGTATTACAAAGACAAATTGAGATCACATATGAAGTTATTTATAATACTAAAATGAAGGACACACTTCCAAGGACTACTTGGGTCAGGCAGATGATATAAATCTACACCTAGAGAAGTGCACCAAATTAGAAAACACACTCATCTAAAGGAAGCTTCTAACTGCTACTTAGCATCAAGTGGTCACTGCCATGTGAAAAAGCAAGCCAGGTACGTTACGTACCCAGTGCAAAGAAACTAAAAATCTTGAAAAAAGAGTGGAAGAATTGATAACTAGAATAATTAATGCAGAGAAGGCCATAAACGAACTGACAGAGATGAAAACCATGACACGAGAAATACGTGACAAATGCACAAGCTTCAGTAACCGACTAGAGCAACTGGAAGAAAAAGTATCAGCGATTGAGGATCAAATAAATGAAATGAAGCGAGAAGAGAAACCTAAAGAAAAAAGAAGAAAAAGAAATGAACAAAGCCTGCAAGAAGTATAGGATTATGTAAAAAGACCAAATCTACATCTGATTGGGGTGCCTGAAAGTGAGGGAGAAAATAGAACCAAGTTGGAAAAAACTCTTCAGAATATCATCCAGGAGAACTTCCCCAACCTAGTAGGGCAAGCCAATATTCAAATTCAGGAAATACAGAGAACGCCACAAAGATACTCCTCCAGAAGAGCAACTCCAAGACACATAATTGCCAGATTCATCAAAGTTGAAATGAAGGAAAAAATCTTAAGGGCAGCCAGAGAGAAAGGTCGGGTTACCCACAAACGGAAGCCCGTCAGACTAACAGCAGATCTCTCAGCAGAAACTCTACAAGTCAGAAGAGAGTGGGGGCCAATATTCAACATTCTTAAAGAAAAGAATTTTCAACCCAGAATTTCATATCCAGCCAAACTAAGTTTCATAAGTGAAGGAGAAATAAAATCCTTTACAGATAAGCAAATGCTTAGAAATTTTGTCACCACCAGGCCTGCCTTACAAGAGACCCTGAAGGAAGCACTAAACATGGAAAGGAACAACCAGTACCAGCCATTGCAAAAACATGCCAAAATGTAAAGACCATCAAGGCTAGGAAGAAACTGCATCAACTAATGAGCAAAACAACCAGTTAATATCATAATGGCAGGATCAAGTTCACATATAACAATCTTAACCTTAAATGTAAATGGACTAAATGCTCCAATTAAAAGACACAGATTGGCAAACTGGATAAAGAGTCAAGACCCATCACTTTGCTGTATTCAGAAGACCCATCTCACACACAGAGAAATACATTTGCTCAAAATAAAGGGATGGAGGAAGATCTACCAAGCAAATGGAGAACAAAAAAAAGCAGGGGTTGCAATACTAGTCTCTGATAAAACAGACTTTAAACCATCAAAGATCAAAAGAGACAAAGAAGGCCATTACATAATGGTAAAGGGATCAATTCTACAGGAAGAGATAACTATCCTAAATATATATGCACCCAATACAGGAGCACCCAGATTCATAAAGCAAGTCCTTAGAGACTTACAAAGAGACTTAGACTCCCATACAATAATAATGGGAGACTTCAACACCCCACTGTCAACATTAGACAGATCAACGAGACAGAAAGTTAACAAGGATATCCAGGAATTGAACTCATCTCTGCAGCAAGAAGACCTAATAGACATCTACAGAACTCTCCACCCCAAATCAACAGAATATACATTCTTCTCAGCACCACATCACACTTATTCCAAAATTGACCACATAGTTGGAAGTAAAGCACTCCTCAGCAAATCTAAAAGAACAGAAATTATAACAAACTGTCTATCAGACCACAATGCAATCAAACTAGAACTCAGGACTAAGAAACTCAATCAAAACCGCTCAACTACATGGAAACTGAATAACCTGCTCCTGAATGACTACTAGGTACATAACGAAACGAAGGCAGAAATAAAGATGTTCTTTGAAACCAATGAGAACAAAGATACAGCATATCAGAATCTCTGGGACACATTTAAAGCAGTGTGTAGAGGGAAATTTATAGCACTAAATGCACACAAGAGAAAGCTGGAAAGATCTAAAATTGACACTCTAACATCACAATTAAAAGAACTAGAGAAGCAAGAGCAAACACATTCAAAAGCTAGCAGAAGGCAAGAAATAACTAAGATCAGAGGAGAACTGAAGGAGATAGAGACACAAAAAACCCTCCAAAAAATCAATGAATCCAGGAGTTGGTTTTTTGAAAACATCAACAAAATTGATAGACCGCTAGCAAGACTAATAAAGAAGAAAAGAGAGAAGAATCAAATAGACGCAATAAAAAATGATAAAGGGGATATCACCCCCGGCCCCACAGAAATACAAACTACCATCAGAGAATACTATAAACACCTCTATGCAAATAAACTAGAAAACCTAGAAGAAATGGATAATTTCCTGGACACTTACACTCTCCCAAGACTAAACCAGGAAGAAGTTGAATCCCTGAACAGACCAATAGCAGGCTCTGAAATTGAGGCAATAATTAATAGCCTACCAACCAAAAAAAAGTCCAGGACCAGACGGATTCACAGCCGAATTCTACCAGAGGTACAAGGAGGAGCTGGTACCATTCCTTCTGAAACTATTCTAATCAATAGAAAAAGAGGGAATCCTCCCTAACTCATTTTATGAGGCCAACATCATCCTGATACCAAAGCATCAGAGACACAACAAAAAAAGAGAATTTTACACCAATATCCCTGATGAACATCTACGCAAAAATCCTCAATAAAACACTGGCAAACTGGATCCAGCGGCACATCAAAAAGCTTATCTACCATGATCAAGTGGGCTTCATCCCTGGGATGCAAGGCTGGTTCAACATTCGCAAATCAATAAACGTAATCCAGCATATAAACAGAACCAAAGACAAAAACCACATGATATCTCAATAGATGCAGAAAAGGCCTTTGACAAAATTCAACAGCCCTTCATGCTAAAAACGCTCAACAAATTCGGTACTGATGGAACGTATCTCAAAATAATAAGAGCTATTTATGACAAACCCACAGCCAATATCATACTGAATGGGCAAAAACTGGAAAAATTCCCTTTGAAAACTGGCACAAGACAGGGATGCCCTCTCTCACCACTCCTATGCAACATAGTGTTGGAAGTTCTGGCTAGGGCAATCAGGCAAGAGAAAGAAATAAAGGGTATTCAGTAAGGAAAAGAAGAAGTCAAATTGTCCCTCTTTGCAGATGACATGATTGTATATTTAGAAAACCCCATTGTCTCAGCCCAAAATCTCCTTAAGCTGATAAGCAACTTCAGCAAAGTCTCAGGATACAAAATTAATGTGCAAAAATCACAAGCATTCTTTATACACCAGTAACAGACAGATAGCCAAATCATGAATGAACTTCCATTCACAATTGCTTCAAAGAGAATAAAATACCTAGGAATCCAACTTACAAAGGATGTAAAGGACCTCTTCAAGGAGAACTACAAACCACTGCTCAGTGAAATAAAAGAGAACACAAACAAATGGAAGAACATACCATGCTTATAGATAGGAAGAATCAATATCATGAAAATGGCCATACTGACCAAGGTAATTTATAGATTCAGTGCCATTCCCATCAAGCTACGAATGACTTTCTTCACAGAATTGGAAAAAACTACTTTAAAGTTCATATGGAACCAAAAAAGAGCCCACATTGCCAAGACAATCTTAAGTCAAAAGAACACAGCTGGAGGCATCACGCTACCTGACTTCAAACTATACTACAAGGCTACAGTAACCAAAACAGCATGGTACTGGTACCAAAACAGAGATATAGACCAATGGAACAGAACAGAACCCTCAGAAATAATATCACACATCTACAGCCATCTGATCTTTGACAAACCTGAGAAAAACATGAAATGGGGAAAGGATTCCCTATTTAATAAATGGTGCTGGGAAAATTGGCTAGCCATAAGCAGAAAGCTGAAACTGGATCCTTTCCTTACTCCTTATACGAAAATTAATCCAAGATGGATTAGAGGCTTAAATGTTAGGCCTAATACCATAAAAACCCTAGAGGAAAACCTAGGTAATACCATTTCGGACATAGGCATGGACAAGGACTTCATGTCTAAAACACCAAAAGCAACGGCAACAAAAGCCAAAATTGACAAATGGGATCTAATTAAACTAAAGAGCTTCTGCACAGCAAAAGAAACTACCATCAGAGTGAACAGGAAACCTACAGAATGGGAGAACATTTTTGCAATCTACTCATCAGAAAAAGGGCTAATATCCAGAACCTACAAAGAACTCAAACAAATTTACAAGAAAAAAACAAACAACCCCATCAAAAAGTTGGCAAAGGATATGAATAGACAATTCTCAAAAGAAGACATTCATACAGCCAACAGACACGTGAAAAAATGCTCATCATCACTGGCCATCAGAGAAATGCAAATCAAAACCACAATGAGATACCATCTCACACCAGTTAGAATGGCGATCATTAAAAAGTCAGGAAACAGCAGGTGCTGGAGAGGATGTGGAACACTTTTACACTGTTGGTGGGACTGTAAACTAGTTCAACCATTATGGAAAACAGTATGGCGATCCCTCAAGGATCCAGAACTAGAAGTACCATATGACCCAGCCATCCCATTACTGGGTATATACCCAAAGGATTATAAATCATGCTGCTATAAAGACACATGCACACGTATGTTTATTGCGGCACTATTCACAATAGCAAAGATTTGGAATCAACCCAAATGTCCATCAGTGACAGACTGGATTAAGAAAATGTGGCACATATACACCATGGAATACCATGCAGCCATAAAAAAGGATGAGTTCATGTCCTTTGTAGGGACATGGATGCAGCTGGAAACCATCATTCTTAGCAAACTATCACAAGAACAGAAAACCAAACACTGCATGTTCTCACTCATAGGTGGGAACTGAACAATGAGATCACTTGGACTCGGAAAGGGGAATATCACACACTGGGGCCTATCATGGGGAGGGGGGAGAAGGGAGGGATTGTACTGGGAGTTATACCTGATGTAAATGACGAGTTGATGGGTGCTGACGAGTTGATGGGTGCAGCACACCAACATGGCACAAGTATACATACGTAACAAACCTGCACATTATGCACATGTACCCTAGAACTTAAAGTATAATAATAATAAAAATTAAAATTAAAAAAAAAGAATAAGCAAGCCAGGTACTGCGAGGTCTTCCTGTCTTATCAAGAGAAGGTAGATATTTGTATGTTTATCTTTAGTTAATATTAGAATTAATTTTAAAACTATTAATCCTACAGTAATCAAAGAAAATAAATCATAAGTTTTCAAACTTTTATTTATATAAATATTAGTGGCTTTTATACTAGGACAAACATCCTTATTATAATAAACATTAAACCATTCAGGACTGCTATTGTTTACTCTTGAAAGATGATACCTATTGCTCAACATCACTAATTATGAGGGAAATTTAAATTAAAACTACTATGAGATATAACCTCACACCCTTTAGGATGACTGTTATCAAAAACACAAGAGACACAGAACATTGATGGAAAAAAGGAACCCTATTACACTATTGGTCGGAATGCAGATTGATACAGCTATTATGGAAAACAGTATAGAGGTCCTTAAAGAAACTAAAAATAAAACTGCCATATGACCTAACAATCCCTCTTCTAGGTATATACATAAAGTAGCATACGCAACTTTGTAAAGACATTTGCATTCCCACGTTCATTAGTCACTACCTCATAAAGATATCACGACCTTACAAAGATATCTGCACTCTCATGTTTATTAAAGCATTATTCACAGCGGCCAAAATATGGAAACAACCTAAGTGTCTACTGACAAATGAATGGATAAAACGTAATACATATTAACAATGGAATATTATTAAGCCTTAAAAATGGAGGTCCTGTCATTTGCCACACCATGGATGAAACTAGACGGCATTATGCTAAGTGAAATAAGGCAGACACAGAAAGATGGGAAGGGTAGTGGAGGACTGGCGGGGAGGCAGGGATGGTTAGTGGGTACAAAGAAAAAAGAGAATGAATAAGATTAAGTATTTTATAGCACAATTCAGTGACTACAGTCAACAACTCAATTTTACATTTTAAAATAAAAAGTGTAATTAGATTGTTTGTAACTCAAAGGATAAATGTTCAAGGGGATGGATACCCCATCTCCATGATGTACTTATTTCATGTTGCATGCTTGTACCAAAGCACCTCATGTACCCTCATAAATATATATACCTACCATATACCCATAAAAATTAAAAATTAAAAAAAGAATGAAGGTAACAGCTAATAATGCTTCAGTTGTAACACCTACCCAGGAGGATCTGCCTTATTTGGGGAGAATAGAAGAAAAGTAGATGTTGGAGAGAATGTAAAACAGAACTGCCACTTTTGAAAACAGTATGGCATTCCTCAAAACAGTTAAACACAGAATTAGCATATGATCCAGCAATTCCACTCTTAGATATATACCAAAAAAAAGGATGAAACATACATCAACATGAAAGCTTGTACATGAAGACTCACAGCACCATTATTCATAATAGCCAAAAAAATGGAAACAAGCCAAATATTCATCAACTGATATGGACATACAACACAATACTACTCAATCCTAAAAAGACACTATAAAAAGTATTGATACATGTTGCCACAAGAATGAATCTTGAAAATATTATGCCAATTGAAAAGCCAAACACAAAAGGCAACATACTGTATGAATCCATATAAAGTGTCCAGAATAGGGATATCTATGCAGACAGAAAGTAGATTAATGGTTCCCTAAAGCAGGGAGGTATGGGAGGATTAGGGTTCAATGCTTAAGGGATGTGGCTTTCATTTTGAGGTAATGAAAATGTTCTAAAATTGATTTTAGTAAGCTTTTCAAAACTCTATTCAAAAAGTCACTAAATTATGCACTATATAGGTGAACTGTATATTTATGAATTACATCTCAATATCACAGAATATATAAAGAAAAAAGAAACATACAGGTGAGCTATTGAGCCTCTTTCCTCTAGTTCCTAATCTTTCTCTCTGCTACCTGAGAATGCTGCTTAAGGTTTGAAATATTCTGTTCATGTGTCTTCTATCTCTCCCCTGAACATTTCTAAATTTTAAATACATTTAGTGTACTTAACACCATGTTTCCCCTACCAGACTGTGAGCTCCTAGAAGGCCAAAAATGTCTCATAAATCTTTACATGCAAAAAGCCTTGCACAGCCTGGATCAAGTTTTCAATATTTTTATTTTAAAGTTAACACATTTTGTGTCCTACCTACAGAAATCTTTACCTCATGTTTGCTGTTGCAACAGACAGGGTTTGAAGGAGAAGCTGTGCCAACTTATTTTCCCTTGCTCTCCTCACCACCACTGCTTACCAGAGAATGAATAAATGACAATCGGCCAGAACACAGCTGAAAGGCTGCCAACCATTCTATTTGAACATCTTCGGGAACAGACAATAACCTTTATGAGATTATGATATCAAGAGGATCCCTTGTATACTTACAACCACAAACCCAAATACCTGTAGAACAACACTGTGACAACTTCATCTTCTTTTAAAAGAAAAAGTTGTCCAAAAAAAATAAAAGAAGAATTGCTTTAAAGCTATGGATTTAAATAAGATCCCTAATCAATAAAATGAATTTCAAAAACATCCTTTAAAGGTACTCATAGGCCAGGCATGAGATTATCATGTCTATAATCTCAGTACTTTGGGAGGCCAAGGTGAGAGGACTGCTTGAGCCAAGGAGTTCAAGACAAGCAGCCTGGTCAACATAGTGAGACCCTGTCTCTACAAAAAATTTAAGTTAGCCAGATATAGTGGCATGCACCTGTAGTCCCAACTACTCGGGAATCTAAGGTGGGAGGATCCCTTGCACCCAGAGATAGAGACTGCTGTGGACATGCACACTACCACACTCCAGCCTGGGTGTCAGAGCAAGACCCCATCTCAATAAATAAATAAGAGAGAAAAATGGGAAGCAGCTTAAACATTCAATCAAAAATGAATCATTTGATTACTAATAATATTTTCATTGAATGGAAAGTAAGCCATTAAATTATGTTGCTACATCAAAAATCTTTCTAGGAAAATGTAAAATAATTAGAGAACATAGAAACTCTGTGAAATAATGTGTAAAGAAAATACAATGAAAAGGGATATGAAAACAACTTTGTGAGAGAATAATGAATGATAACACCTTTTTTTTCATTACCCAAAGTAAATGTGATGCTTTAAAAACCTAACATCTTTGGAAATGGGATAAAAACACTTCAACACACCTTTAAAAATATAAAGTATAATATGCAATCAGTAAAACACTAAAAATTAATATACTTTAGCTCAAAACATCTTTTTCATTAAGGCCTTTAGGCAAAGTCTTAATAATGCAAAACCTTATACATTAACCAATCAAAAAGAAAATGGAGAAGGATAGGAAAAAAGTCCAAATACCACTCTCAAAAAAAGTTTTCTCCAATAACACAACATGACAAGGTAAAGTGAACACAAACACAACCACCAAAAGCACACAATGTCAGCAAGTGAATTTTATCTTAATAAAAACTGTATTGAGGCAGACTTGGGTTTGAGTCCTGACTACTACATTTTAGCTGTATGAATTTGGGCAATTATTCAACTTTTGTAAACCTCTCAGAAGAAAACGGTACCTGTCACGATTGGGGTTTTCTTCAATTGTAAGAACTAAATGAGATAATAAATAATAATGACTGTAGTATATGCTGTTAACTATACCGAAAGCACTCACTCAATAAATCAAGAGGTGCCTACTACTGCTGCTACAAATACTATTAAAACATCCCTAGCAGTTTTCCAGCTGAAAGCATTATGCTACTTTCATATAAAAACAAAGAAAATGTTACACATGAACAAAGTAGCAAAGAATAACATAATGTATGTTCATCTGATCTCTCCTATGGTTTAATAAGCTCTCTTTGTAGTGAAAGGCCCACAAACCAAGCTCATGCTTTCAAGTATCACTTACTTAGAGGCATCAGGACAGAATTCTTTTACTCATCATTCCTATAGAAATGAAATGTAACCTGGCTAATCAGGGAAGTCAAAAGCAATAAAGAAGGAAATATTCAAAGGACCTGAATAGACAGTTCTCCAAAAAGGTAACAGAAGTGGCCAAAAATAATAGGAAAAGATGTTCAATATTATTAGTCATCAGGGAAATGCAAATGAAAACTACATGGGATATCACTTCACACTCATTAGGATGGCTATAGTTAAAAAGGAAAACAGATAATAAAAATGTTAGTATTAACATCACTGATTATTAGAGAAATGCAAATCAAACCCACAAGGATATACTATCTCACACCAGTCAGAATGGCAATTATTAAAAGGTCAAGAAACAACAGATGCTGGTGAAGTTGTGGAGAAATAGGAACACTTTTACACTGTTGACGGAAATGTAAATTAGTACAACAATTGTGGAAGGTGCAGTTTTTCCTCAAAGATCTAGAACTAGAAATACCATCTGACCCAGCAATTTCATTACTGGGTGTATACCCAAAGTAATATAAATTATTCTATTACAAAGACATATGCACATGTATGTTCATGGCAGCACTACTCACAATAGCAAAGACATGGAATCACCCCCAAATGGCCATCAATGATAGACCAGTTAAAGAAAATGTGGTACACACACACCATCAAATACTATGCAGCCATAAAAAGGAATGAGAGCATGTTGTCCTTTGTAGGAACATGGATGGAGCTGCAGTCATTATTCTCAGCAAACTAATGCAGGAACAGAAAACTAAACACCACATGTTGTCAATTATAAGTGGGATTTGAACAATGAGAACACATGGACACAGGGAGGGGAAAAACATACACCAAGAACTGTCGGGGGAGGGGGTGGGGGGAGGGAGAGCATTAGAAAAAATAGCTAATGCAAGTTGGAATTATTACCTAGGTGATGGGTTGATAGGTGCAGCAAATCACCATGGCACACATTTACCTATGTAACACACCTGTACATCCTGCATATGTACCCCAAAACTTAAAACAAAAATCAAAATTTTTAAAAATAAAATCACTTTCTTGAAAAAAAAAAGTGTTGGTGAGGATATGGATAAATTAGAACCTTCTTACACTGCTGGTGCAGATGTAAAATTGCACAACCACTATGGAAAATAGTTTGGCAGTTCCTCAAATAGTTAAACACTGAGTTACCATATGACCCACCAATCCCACTCCTAGAGATCTATCTACCAAAATGAAAATATGTATCCACATAAAAACTTGTACACAAATGTTCATTGCAGCATTATTCAAAATAGCCAAAAATAGAAACAATCCCAAGGTCCGTCAATTTCTAAATACATATTCTATTGTTTATATTTGAGATTTTCAACACGATGTCATGGAATACAGAGAGTAAAATGGCTATGACAGTGGAGCAAACGAATATATCTATCATCTTACATAGTTACTTTTTTATGACGAGTAGCTAAAATCTACTTTTTTTTTTTTTTTTTTTTTGAGGCAGGGTCTTGCTCTATCATCCAGGCTGGAATGCAGTGGCTCAATCATGGCTCACTGCAGCCTCAATCTTCCTACCTCAGCCTCCCAAGTGCGGGGACAACAGGTGTGTGCCACTATGCCCAGCTAATTTTTCATATTTTTATAGAGACAAGGTTTGCCATGTTGCCCAGGCTGGCCTCAAACTCCTGGCTTCAAGCCATCTGCCCACCTTGACCTCTTAAAGTGCTGGGATCATAGGTATGAACAAACATGCCCAGCCAAAATCTACTTATTTAATAAAAATCTTTAACAAAATAAAATTTTATTAACTTTGGGCCTCACGTTTTACATTCACTATCTAAACCCGTTCATACATACCTTCTATTTTGTATCCTTTAACCTACATCTCCTATTTCCTCTTCCCTCTCACTGCTGTGGTAAACACTGTTTTATTCTATATACCTGTGTATCAGAGCTCTTTCTTTTTTTTCTGATTCCACATATAAGAGAGATCATGCAATATTTTTCTTTCCGTGTCTGTCTTATGTCACTTATCATAATGTCATCTAGGTTCATCTACATTGTCCCAAATGGCAGGATCTCCTTTTTTAAGGGTGAATAATATTCCATGGTGTATATACATACATGCATACACACACACACACACACACACACACACTCAATATTAACAATCACATACACACCACAATTTTCTTTATCCATTTGTCTGTCAGTGGCAAATTTCCATCAATTGATAAGTGGATAAACAAAATGTGGTAGAGCCAAACAGAATAATATTCAACAATAAAAAGAAAGAAAGTACTGACATGCTGTAACATGGATGAACCTTGAAAATATGTTAAGTGAAAGAAGCTAGTTACAAAAGACAACACATCATATGATTCTGTTTATAAGAAATGTCCAGAATAAGTAAATCCACAGAGACAAAAAGTAGATTCGTGGTTGCCTAGGGCCAGGAGAAATGTGGAATATGGAGATTAGGGGTGACAACTAAAGGGTATGGAGTTTTGTGAGGAGTTAAAAGTGTCCTAAAATTGATTGTGATGATGGCTGTGTAACGCTCTGAATATACTTAAACTCATTAAATTATACACATTAAATGAATGAATTGTATGCTTTGTGAATTATATCTCAATAAAATTGCTTTATAAAAAGATTATTGCTTATTGGAGCCATCATTCTGTATTCAGACAGAAAGAAGAAAATTAAGGGAAATGATGGTGGGTGGGGCAAAAAGAAATGAGAAAGCTCAGTGGAAAAGATATGAAAAACGGAATGCAGGAATATTAATTATTTTCCTTTGAAAATGACAAATTCATAGTGTAATGATAAATAAAATTACTACTTTCAATGCCCACATTTTTCAAAGGAAACAAGCCTGGGAGTAACAAAAGAGCATGAGACTTCGGAGTCTTGAGACTACTCTTGTGAGCCATGTGTTAAATTGCCAGAACCTCTGTTTCTTCACTATAAAATGAAGTCCTACAATCCCGATATCATAAAATGTTCAAATTCACAGTAGGTACCTGTATTAATTAGGGTTCTCTAGAGGAACAGAACTAATAGGATAGATGTATGTATGAAGGGAAGTTTATTAAGGAGTCTTGATATCACAAGGTGAAGTCCCACAATAGGCCATATGCAAACTAAGGAACAAGGAAGCCAGTCTGAGTCCCAAAACCTCAAAAGTAGGGAAGCCGACAGTGTAGCCTTCATCTGTGGCCAAAAGCCTGAGGGCCCCTGGAAAACCACTGGTGTCCAAGAGTCCAAAAGCTGAAACACTTGGAGTCTGATGTTCAAGGGTAGGAAGCATCCAGCATGGGAGAAAGATGAAGACTGGAAGACTCAGCAAGTCAAGTCCTTCCAACTTCTTCTGCCTGCTTTACTCTAGTCATGCTGGCAGCTGAATAAATGGTACACTCTCAGTTTGAGGGTAGGTTTGCCTCTCCCAGTCCACTGACGCAAATGTTACTCTCTTTTGACAAAATCCTCAGATGCACCCAGGAACAATACTTTGCATCCTTCAATCCAATCAAGTTGACACTCAATATTAACAATCACAGAACCCAAGAAACATTAGCTATAATTTTTTAAAAGCAATTCAGCCCTAAAAACAAACTTGTAAATTCCCAAATCAATACATCAATAGCATTAAGGAAGGGACAAATTTCTCTTTGCCAATTCCAGACAGCCAGACTAAATTTTTGCCTTTATGGTCAGCCAAGATTCCTACAACCTTCTCTCTCTGTTGTTTGTTTAGCAAAGTAGCACTAAAGAAACCCATACTGAAAACACAATCTTTACCTTGACAGAATTGGAAGGTAGATAGAATCCACCCTTTTAATCTTTCATTGATGTCTAGGATAAATAATTAAGCAGCAATAATTCTAAACTTAACCTGATGCAAGCAAAGACAAAAGAATTTCATGATTACAACTTTCAAGATGAAAGAGTTCACTTTCAAACCTAAGGGGGGAAAAAGCTACTTATTTTACAAAGGCAAAGTGGGGAAAGCCCTGCAAAATCCAATTTTGGGTACTTTTCCAACTAAGGTTATTTTCTTAAAGATAGAGTTATTCAATTTATTCTCTTATCTTTATTAATTTGTTTTATTTCACCAAATTAGGCTGTCTTTCCATATACCTAATTATATTCAATACTTAAGGATCTAAAGAGTAACAGATAGACAAATCATTACCAAATGCTACCGGGAAATGGATTTATAACTATGCCGAATGTTTTCCTTCTTGAAATCTTGGCTACATCACGCTTCACACATGATATCAATTAGAAAACAAAATAACTGGCTTCACAGAATACAAGCTGACCTCTGTGAATAGCACTCTGGACGCAAAACAAAACAAAAGATGAGCCACAAATTAGTAAATGCAGCATGGCAAGAGCCGGGAATACCAAGTATACTTTATGACTGTAACACACATCACAGGACATAACAGCAGCAGCTTCACAAGTAATGAACACACACACACACACACACAGAGCTTGGAAAGCCTTAAACAAAACATAAAGATATATTACTACCATCATCAAGCCTCAGAGGAAAATAGATTATATCTACTTATTTAGATAAACACAAAGCTATTCATTACCAAACATTAAAAAAATTATCGTCGAAAGTAACAGTAATACAGTCACTTTCAACAAATTCCACAATTCTGGACATTGATAATATCTATAAAAAAAACTGGCATATAACACTTAGTAAGCATCAATAAAATCGTTTGCTTTAGTAAGCATCAATAAAATTTACTTTCTAGACAAAAATGAACAGATGAAAAATAAGAGGTAGGAAAATAAGCATTCTTTAAAATAAAATGAACTTAACTGATTAGTGGTATTACTTTATTATTTATTAATACCTACGTGAGCAGATACTACACTACGTCTTTTTTGTGTATAATCTTATTTTATCCTCCTTTGAAGGAACGAAGTTTCAGAGAAGCTACCTAAACTAGTCAAAGGACACATAGAACAACTGATATATATTACGTACACTACTGCCTAAAAAGAAACATGCTTTATCTTCAGTACTAACCACAGTTAATGATGATGGCTTAGAGAAATGGAATGAGAAATGTCAGTGCCAAACTCAGGGTATTTCTTATGAATTAATAAGCATTGATAAACTATAGAGCCTTATAGTAACAGGAGGGGATAGGCAGAGAAAACAATGGAATCATAAAAGCTATAAGGGTAAATTACTATTTATTGTAAGAAAAAATGTTGATTTCAGAAATGAGTCGATGCCTGTTAGGAAAAAATAATGAAAAGGAAATACTGCAAAACAGTAAAAATGGTCACCTTTTGGAAGTGAAAGTTTAGAATTCTTTCTTCTCTCAAAGCTGGTTTAAACATAGAGTATAGAATTACTTATTATGAAAGTAATACAACTATTAGAGAGATATTTCCCAATCTCAGATAACTGATAGAAGCAGTAAAATCAAGTGTCCTTGGGTATGCGTGGTATTCTCCTGCTATAATGGCCCCTTGCCATTAAGTTCTAACAACTTTTCCAAATATTGGGCACATGATGTGAAAGCATTGTCCTTACTACACATCAGTTTTTAAACAGCAATGATTTTCACTGCCTGCTGAAATAAGTGTTCACCAAAAAGAATAGAAGTGTATTCTCAAACCAAGATCCTGAGTAAATATCTATCCTCTCTCTGGGGTCTATCTTCCTCATCTGTAAAATGGTGTTAATCCCTATACTGCAGAGTTGTTAAGAAAAATACATAAAAAGTGCTTAGCCCAAGGACATGAGCATAACACTCAATATGGCTGTCACTTATATTATCATATCATTATATTCATTACTATCATTGTCAACCATAACTAACCATAACCTTAAGGTGAGAGAATTCTACTTAGTCTCATTCACTAAAAAACTACAATTGGGTATGTATGCTCACTAAGTCAAAAAGTTTGGTTAGGTCAATGAATGATCTTTGGTGCAATTACCACATTTCTCTAAAACAGTAGATTCTCTCTGCTGTGTTACAATTCTAGGAACAGTCTGAAGTTCAGAAAATGATTTACAAGTTTAGTTCTAACATTTACCCACTCTATTCAATCTAATCACTAGGAATGAATGGTTCTTTCCCAATCGTTTAGCAAACAATAATTTTTGTTAGCTATAAAAGTGCCATTGGCCCACGACAATTTCTTCACCTCACCTGTTTCTAAAGCTTTCTCATCACAAAATTAAGAAGCAACTATATTCTAGAGTTCTCCTATAGGCACAACTTTCCCTTTTGTCTTAACAAAAATAAATAAGAACAAAGAAAAACCTGAAGTCTGGTTTTCTTTGATCTCTAGAGAATGCCTACATGACGGGATGTTTCAAGATTCCCTTCTAGAAAGAAATTGTAAAGTAGGTCTTGCTTCACTTTTCCAAGAAAAAAATCACTGAGAATGAACACTCAGACTTTCAGTTATTTGAATCTAATCTTACATTCTTGTACCCACTCTGCCTTATAAAAGATTTTCTTCAAAACTATCCAAAGCAATTTAAAAATGCCTACCTCAGCTTGACAGAGTGCATGAAGACCCTGTAATACCAAGGCTGCTGGAGTAGCTTGATCAGGCTTGGTGCATTCATTCAACACCTGAGAAATAGCTGCCAACATATCTGCACCATGTTGATATGGCCTACAAGAAATTAAAGTTTAAAAGCAAAATTAATGCTAAAGAGCAATTATCACTCCCAGATCTTTTGCCTAAATAAAAAGCATCCATCATTTTCTATACTCTTGTGCCACTAAATGGTGACCCTCAAATATTAACACCATGTTTTTTCTTCAAAAATGTGCATCATGATCATTTTCTGCTATAATTTTATGCTCATTTTTATACAGAAATAACCCAAAAAGACACTTAACAAATTTCATTCATCCTAAATCACAAATCCTCTTGTCTAAATTGAGAAAAACTCAAGGCTGTATTAATGGTAAAAAGAACTGAATTACCTAATTGAGATTATTGGTAAAGATAGAGCTATTCTTGCCTGATAGTATCAGATACTCATTACAAAAGCAGGAATTTGAGAACAGGAGATGATTTGTGCTAGTAGCAATACTAACTAGGGTGGCTGCACCTATCATAATAATGATGATAATGATAAAAATTATAAAAACTATAACCAACTGAGCTCCTATCTCACACCAGACACTGTGCTAAATTCATTCACTCATCCTCCTACCCCTCCTCTCCTTTCTAATCCACATATATTGTGCTATCGCCAGAATATCATTAATTTCACAGTTATGCAAGTCTATTCCCTGAATTCCTTGTTACCTTTCAATAATATCTTTTCTTTAATTAACAAAATGTAAATTGATGAAATTACCTGTCAGAATTCTATTGTTTCACTGTCCCACAAGTGGAAATAATTTTCCAAAATGAAAAAATTGTACAGATCTGGAGGTAGTAACTGAAATGAATACTGAATAAGTTATCAGTAGACTCTGATCTGGTTTGATATTCAGTCTATTCTGAGCCTCAACTTTAATTATATAAAATAAGAATGTCAGCCAATAACTTTCATCTCTGAATTTTTTTCCATGCCAATAGCTCAATAAAATTCAAACTCCCAGTCCTTGGGTTATACACATGTAATTCCCTTTTTTTTTTTTTTTTTTCTTTTACACTGAGGTCATTTTTGTGTTGCTAAAAGATGGAAGCTTAGAAAAGAGGCAAAATTGCTAGGGCTTAGTTTCTGTATATTCTGATCCAAATTTTACTTGAAACAGGAATCATCCATGTTATCAGCATCTTAGCCAATTCATTGCACAGCTTCAGAAAGTAGCATTCACACTGCTGTCATTAACAGAAGTGAGAATGATGTTACCAAGAATTCAATGCAGTGGCCTGATCAACAAATGAAACTGCAGGACTACAACTATTTCAAATGCATCAAGTCTATTTCCTCTGTAAACATTTTCATCTTAGCACATGCAAGAAAAAAAGTTTTGATATAGTAGAGCTCGACTTGTATTATTTCAGTCTTGTCACCTCCACCCTGTTTATTAATCCATAATCTAGAACAGCAGAGTCATCTTCCTAATTTCTTTATGTTTTCCTAAAAGCTTACAACATATATAAAAATTCGTCATCATTTTCTTCCTTGTTATAATTACAAATAATTCCACGCAGTAAGTCAAAAATAAGGGCTCCCCATTAAAACTACTTATCTCCCTACTTAAACCAAGGGAGAATATAAGAAAGAACAGTTTATGACAACAGTCTACTGTGTAGTTTTCAGGGATTCATATACGGAAAAATAGAAAACATAATATCACATGTTTTACTGCAATATTAAATTATTAATCAGAAAAGGATATAAATATCCTACAAACCTAGATACAAGACTAGACCTGAAAAGGAAAGACACACTTCTCAAAGCTATTGTTCAATATTATTAAATTTTATAATCAGAAAACTTAAGATAAAAAATTATTACTACTCATATATTCTCTGCCTATCTTTTCTTGCCTCTTGCTTGCAATAAAAAAATTAAATACAAAATAATATATCATGATATACATTCCTAAGAGTTAACAACATCATACCTCTGCTTACATATATCTCTGATTGATGCTGCTTTTGCAATCAGTTTCTCCCATTGGACTTCCTTGCCCACCGAAAGAGAAGGTACATCAGACATAGCCATGAAACGCTGCAGTTCAGGATAGACTCGGTCCTACAAAAGCAATTTTACAAAAAAGGTAGTTTCCCAACTTGAGTTGAATAATCATCACCTTCCTTTTATGCAGCATTTTCACCTCCAAATCCTCCATTTGCATTGCAAATTATAATGTAGTTCTTCTAATCAGCAGAGAAGATTGCTGTAGTGATTACTGGGGATTTTCTTATAGACCAATGTACTGTTGATTTCATAAAACAAGAAGAAAGTGGCTAAATCTCACCCTAATTACAAAGGCTCTAATCATTTATATTTCCATTATTTCTCAAGCAAATGGAAAGATACATTTCAGAAATAAAGAAATAAGATTTTATATTCTCAATTTCTCTGAAAGTCAATAGCAACTAACTGCATTACAAATGCATCACAATAAATCAAAACCTTTTCAATGCAATCATTGATGCCACTCATTAATACCACTAAACCAAAGCATTGCCATATATAACATAATTATTTTCCTTCAGTGAAAGGAATATATTTAATACTAATGCAAGTGTATATCTGAAATTACCTGCTTTTCCCACAATGATGTCAGCAAACGCAAAGTGACAGCTCTTAGTCGTGGGGTGGTTCCAAGTAGTTGTATTACTCGTAGAATTTGTCCTACACACACCTAGAAAATATTCAAGAAACTCTAGTTGTATAAACGTGAATGCAGACAACCTCGAGGTTACCAAAAGCATTTTTAAACCCCTTGTTATAAAATGAAGACTGAAAAGAAAGTTTGCTGCAATATTACCCACCTTCTTAAAGGATGAAAGATAGCGTTGGAGGGGCTAGATAGCAATCCCGGGGACATAAGGACCTAATCTCAGAAAATGGCCAAAGTGAAAACTTGGATACTAAGTAATTTAACAGAATTAATTATTAAATATTGTAATAAATACTTTTGTCTTCAGATATTACCTCCTAGCTCAACAAGAGAAGTAGTGATTATGGCAAAATTTAGGGCTCAAAATTTCATAATACTAAAAAGAATTCAATGTATTATTCATGACTCACTTTTCTCCCCAACTAAATTAATTAACATACTAACCTTGTGAACACCAAGCTTAGGTAAACTATACAATATATCATTATATAGTATAGGTTCCAGTGGTCTTCCCAATTTGAACATCAAAACTGGAATCAGATTTGGCACCTAAAATAAATTTTTAAAATATATTACATATGCCTTGTTACAAAAAAGTAATACATAATGGAATATTTATCTTTTTTTCCAGAGGAATAATATGAATATGAATGAATTGGAAGACTTAGAATATATCAGTTAGCTATTATTGGCTAATGATAATTTCATCACTAGTATTCTACCACTTTTATAATTAGCTGCCAAACACCAATCAAAAAGTGCTTTTCTTGAACAACTATAACATCACTTCTGAGAAATATGATAGCAGTTAAGATACGTCCTGCTTTGCCAAGCATGGTGGCCCACCCCTGTAATCCCAGCACTTTGAGAATCCAAGGCAGGAGGATTGCTTCAGTCCCGGAGTTGAAGGCCAGCCTGGGCAACACAGGAAGACCCTGTTGCTACAAAAAAAATTTTTAATTAACTGGTCATGGTAGTGCACACCTGTAGCCCCCGCTACTTCGGAGGGTAAGGTGGGAGGATCACTTAACACTGGGAGCTCAACATGGCAGTGAGCCATGATTGCACCACTGCACTCCAGCCTAGATGACAGAGCAAGACCCTGTCTCAAAAAAATGAAAAGATATATCCTGCCTCAAAGAAGTTTAAAGCGCTAATGAACAGCCAACACTTAAGATATGTAAACAATAAAATTTCACAAAATGAAACATTCAATTAGGTTACTCCAGTAAGAAGTAATTAAAGTCAGTGTACTACAAAGGAGCCAATGGACAAAAATTTCCCTCTAAGTCCTCATTTCAATCTCTATGCATAACACAATAAAATGTGAAAACAAATATATTCATGGATCAGAAGACATAGTATTGTTAAGACATAATTATTTCCCAAATTGATCTTGAAATTAAATGCAATCTTTATCAAAATTCCACCTGGCTTCTTTGCAAAAATTGAGAAGCTGATCATAAATGCATGTGTAAAAGCAAGGAACCCTTAATACCCAAAATAATCCTGAAAAAGAAAAACAAATTTGAGGACTCAAACTTCTCACTTCCAAATTTACCACACAGCTAAAGTAATCAAAACGGTATGGTACTGGCATAAGATTAGAAAGACAAATCAATGAAATAGAATTCAGAGTCCAGAAATGAAAACTTACATTTATAATCAATTGGTTTTTGACAAGGATCCCCAGAAAAAAACAATAAGGACAGAAGAGTCTCTTGGAGGAATAGTGCTGGAATTCAACAACTGGATACCCACACGCAAAAGAATCAAGTTGGACCCCTTTCTCACACAACATGTAAAAATTAACTCAAAATGGATTTTAGAACTAAATGTAAGAGCTAAAACTATAAAATTCTTAAAGAAAATATAGGATTAAGTCTTTTTGACATTGGGGTAGAGAAAGCTCTTAGACATGACACCAAAAGTACAAGCCACAAAAGGAAAAATGAATTTCATCAACGCAAAAATGCTTGTCCTTCAAAAGACATTATAAAGAAAGTGAAAGAACAATGCACAGAATGGGAAAGAGTATTTGCAAACCATATAGCTAATAAGAGATTTGTACCTAGAATATATAAAGAACTCTTAAAACCCAATAATTGTGAAACCCCGCCTCTACTGAAAAATACAAAAAATTTGCCAGGCATGGTGGCGGGTGCCTGTAGCGTGAGGCTGAGGCAGGAGAATGGCATGAACCCAGGAGGAGGAGCTTGCAGTGAGTTGAGATCGCGCCACTGCACTCCAGCCTGGGTGACAGAGCGAGACTCCATCAAAATAAAAATAAAATAATAATAATAATAATAAAACAATTTACCAAAAAAAAAGGTTTTAAAATAGGCAAAGAATCTGAATACACCTTTCTCCAAAGAAGATAAACAAATGGCCAACACAGGAAAATATGATCAATTTCATCAGACATGATAGAATGCAAATCAAAACCATGAGATACCACCTCACACATCATGCAAAAGCTATCATCAAAAGATAGACAATAACAAAAGTTGCCAAGTATGTGAAGAAATTGGAACCCTTTTACACTGCTGGTGGTAATGTAAAGTAGTTCAGGCCCTTTGGAAAACACTCTATCAGTTTCTTAAATGGTTAAACATAGAATTGCCATATGATCTAGCAATTCGATTCCTAGTTATCTACTTAAGAAAAAAGAACACATATGTCCACACAAACTTCTGTAAATGAATTTTCAGAACAGCATTATTTACAATGGCCAAAAAGTGGAAACAACCCAATGCCCATCAACTGATGAATAAACAAAATACAGTATAACCATACAACGGGATATTATTCAGCCATAAAAATAAATGAACTATTGTTACATACTACAACATGGATGAATCTTGGAAACATTATGCTAAGATTAAAAAAAAACAGCCACAAAAGCCTCGTGTTGTATAATTTCACTTATATGAGTAGAAGGCCCAGAATAGGCAAATCTGTAGAGATAGAAAGTAGATTAGTGGTTGTCTAGGATAGGGGAAGTAAGAAGCAGGGTGTGGTCAGGGAGGGTGAAAAAACAGGCAGTGATATCTTATGGGCATGGGGTTTCTTTTGGGGGTAATGAAATGTTCTCAAATTGGTTGTGGTAATGTTTACAAAACTCTGTAAATATAATAAAAGCCATTGAATTGTACACTCCAAATGGATGAATTATATGAGATGTAAATTATATTTTAATGGTTTTTTAAAATTCAATTCAAAATTATTTGCTAAATATCTACTATAATCAAAGCACTTACTTGATAGCACAAACTGTAATGTCAAAAATTTTTATTTGCCATATGCTACATTTCAAAAGTTTGTTGTCCAGCAGTCATTCCTCAGTATCTACAGGGATTGGTTCCAGCACGGTCAGACACACAGATACGCACACCCCATTCCATGGATAGCGAAATCCAGAGATGCTCAAGCATGTTATATAAAATGGCACAGTATTTGCATATAACCTATGCACATTCTTCCATATACTTTAAATCATTTCAATACTACTTATAATGCCTAAAACAACGTAAATGCTATGTAAATAGTTGTTGTACTATATTGTTTATTCATATTATCTTTATTGTTAAATTGTTATTTTTATTTTCTTCCCCAAATATGCTCTGTCTGCAGTTGGTGAATCCACAGAGGAAAAACCAGCTGATGTCAAGGGCCCACTGTATTTGTTAATTTTCTCTATCTGTTCTATTCTTAGAAAGCCTGTTCCTTCTAAACTTAGAAGACATCTATTTTAATTCAATTTCAAAAGTGAAAAAATATCCTCTTAACTTTACCACCAAGACATTGACAATTAAACATTAATTCATTAATGACCCTGACCACGATACACCACAGCAGCACGTGGAGCTGTGCATGTAATAGCTACGATCTCACAACAGACAGCCAAAATGCATGATGTTTTTAACAAGTGCAGAGACTTGATTGGAAGAGAAATTCTATCACTCTCACCTTGGGCAAATGAAAGGAGACAAATTTTTGAACTGACTTTTCAGTTCCTATTTTAATTAAAAGCAAACGGTTATCTTAAATTGGCTTACACTGATCTCAATGCATTATCCCCTTCTAGAGAGATTTCTACCAAGACACACTGACAGATTCTTAGTTTTCAGAAGGGCAATGAGTATATTTAGTGACATTTTATAAACCAGCGTATTTAGTTGTGTGACTTTCAAACAAATGTTGTAATTATAGTGTCAGGAGAGAAATAAAGTACTGTATTTATGTCTAAGAGTACACAGTTCCTTTATGAGACTTGGCCCTAAAAAAAGTATGTAAGGGTGTGTCTTTTCCTCTGGCCAGTTCAGAAATAAACAAAGTAGGAAATGTTTACAGTAAATAATCTTTGACTTAACACAGTTCTCAAGGCATAGTAGCCCAAATTAAGTCCCCAATTAAATGGAAAAAATAAAACAGAGACTGTTTCACTAGGGAAAAACAGATACAGATAGATGTCTGTGGAAAATACTTTTTGCATAAAGGATGGGCTAATTTTTTTATTATTATTAATTAAATAATTATTTCCTTATGAATATGTATTTACTTGAGATGCAATTACCAGCTCTTGATCCTCCTAATCTTGAATCTTATACCCTTCAGAGGCTGAAAATACAATGAATACTCGGATTTTACCTTTAATGTAAAAGAAGCTGGAAAGTGCCCTATAATTGACTGTCTCAAGATCTGGCTTCATATAACTCAATGTTTTCTCTTCCCTCCTCCAGAGTTCAAGTTCCTTGATAAACAAATTAATTAAGAATCACAGGACTGCTATGGGAGCCCCTATAAGACTATGACTAGATTTCTCAGCAGAAATCTTGCCAGCAAGAAGGGAGTGAAATGATATATTCAAAGTGCTGAAAGATGTGGGCAGGAGTTAGTGGGCAGGTACTGCCAACAAAGATACTGGATATTATATCTGGTAAAACTATCCTTCAAAAATGAAGGAGAGGCCAGGTTCAGTGACTCATGCCTGTAATCCCAGCACTTTGGGAGGCCAAGGCGGGAGGATCACCTGAGATCAGGAGTTCGAGCCCAGTTGGGCCAACATGGTGAAATTCCATCTATACTAAAGAAAAATACAAAAATTAGCTGGGTATGGTGGTGCACGTCTGTCATCTCAGCTACTTAGGAGGCTGAGACACGAGAATTGCTTGAACCAGGAGGCAGAGGGTGCAGCAAGCTGAGGCTGTGCCACTGCACTCCAGCCTGGGCGACAAAGCAAGACTCTGTCTCAGAAAAAAAAAAAAAAAAAAAAGAGAAATAATGATATTTCCAGATAAACAAAAGCTGAGAGAGTTCATCATCACTAAACATGCCTTACAAAAAATCTAAACGTAGTCCTGCAAGGTGAAACAGAAGGGCTCCTGACAGCAACACGAAAGCATATGGAAATATAAAGTTTCCTGGCAATATATAAACAAAGAATCCTATAATATTATAACAGTGGTGCGTGAATCACTTTTAATTCTGGTACAGGGTTTAGAAGGCAAAAGTATAAGTAACATAAAAAAAAACCATGTAAATGGATGAACTTTATTAAAAAGATGTAATTTGTGACATTGGTAACATAAAAAGGGAGGGAGAAGTAAAAGAGTAGTTTATGTATGTGACTGAAGTTTATGTAACTTGTTATCAGCTTAAAATATTGTTAGATATTGATGTAAGACCCATGGCAACCATAAAAAAAATACACGTAGAACATGCACAAAAGAAAATGAGTGGCTGGGTGAGGTAGCTCATGCGTGTAATCTCAGTACTTTGGGAAGCCAAGGTGGGTGGATTACTTGAGGTGAGGAGTTCAAGACCAGCCTGGCCAACATGGTGAAGTCTCGTCTCTACTAAAAACACAAAAATTAGCCAGGCATTGGTGGCACACACATGTAATCCCAGCTACTTGGGAGGCTGACGCAGGAGAATCACTTGAACCTGAGAGGCAGAGGTTCCAGTGAGCCAAGATCATGCCACTGTACTCCAGCCTGAGCGACAGAGCGAGACTTTGTCTCAAAAAAAAAAAAAAAGAAAGAAAGAAAAAGAAAAAAAGAAAAAAGAAAAGGAGTGAGGAATCAAAGTGTCACTACCAAATTAATGAAACGTAAAAGAAGACATCAAGAGAAGAAACAAGGAACAAAAAAAAATGCTATAAGACAGACAAAAAACAATTAACAAAATGGCAATAGTAAGTCCCTTCCTACCACTAAGTACTTTCAATGTAAATGGATTAAACTGCTCAATCAAAAGGCATACAGTGGCTAAATGGATTCTGAAAACCCAAACAAGATCCCATTATAATGACATCTACAAAAGAGTCACTTTAGATTTCAGGATACACTAGGCTGAAAGTGAAAGGATATTTAATACAAATGGTAACCAAAAGCCAGCAAGGTTGTCCATATCAAAAATCATCACAAGAGAGAAAGGAGGACACTATATAATGATAAACAGGATAATTCACCAGGACAATATGATAATTATATATACATATATATATATGCAACCAACATCATAGCACCCAGATATATAAAGCAAACATTGACAGAACCAAATGGGAAAATAGAAAGCAATACAGTAATAGTAGAAGATTTCAATATCCTATTTTAAATAACGGAAGGAACATCCAGACAGAAGATCAATAAGAAAACAGAGGACTTGAACAACACTATAGACCAAGTGGTCCTAACAAACTCACACAGAACATTCCACCCAACAGCAACAGCATGTTCTCCCTCAGGTCCGTACAGAACAGTCTCTAGGATGGATCACATGTGAGATCACAAAACAAGTCTTAACAAATTTAAGACTGAAATCACACTAAGTATCCTTTCTAACCATAAATTAGAACCATAATGAGATGTCACCTCATACCCGGTGGGATTAACATTATCAAAAAAAAATAAGAAGTGTTGACAAGGATGTGAAAAAATTAGAACATCTGTGCACTGTTGGTGGGAATGTAAAAAGATGTGGCCACTATGGGAAACGGCATGAAGTTTCCTCCAAAAAAAATTTTTTAATCTACTCTATGATTGATCTTGAAGTTGTTTATGCAAAAGAACTGAAATCAGGATTTTGAGGACATATTCACATTCCCACATTCATGTCCTATTATTCATAATAGTCAAGGGATGGAAACAACCTAAATGTCCATCGGTGGATGAATGGATAAACACAGTGTGGTATATGCATACAATGGAATATTATTCAGTCTTTAAAAAGAAAAATTCTATCACATACTACAACTTAGATGAAACTTGAGGACACAATGCTAAGTGAAATAAGCCACAGAAGGACAAATGCTGCATTATTCCACTTACATGAAGCATCTAAAGTGGTCAAACTCTTAGAACAGAAAGTAGAATGGTGGTTGCCAGACAGTCAGGGAGGGAGAAGTGGGGAGCTACTGTTCAATGAGTATAGAGTTTCAGTCATGCAAAATAAAAAAAAGTTCTAGAGATCTACTGTATAAAAATATTCATATACTTAACAATACTGTACAGTACACTTAGAATTTTTTAAGGTAGATTTCATGTTATGTGTTTACCATATTCAAAAAATCCTGGGATTGTTTTTTAAGAGTCAGAAGATATCTTATCAACTTCATTTAGTTTAACAACTTTATTTTACTGAAGATTAAACTGAGGCCCAAAGAGATCACAAAGTTAGATGATGGCAAAACGTGGATAGGAGTTCATGTCTCAGTTCACTCCTCCATTCTACCTTGGCAGACTAACAGCAAAGATAGATTCCAACCTATCTATAACAGAAACAAAGAGCCATCATGCAAGTCTTCACCCCATAAATTGGACAAAACATAAAGAAAAAAACAAGCAAGAGAGACACAAACCAGCATCTCACTGAAATCAAGCGTACAAAAAACAGAGTATAAAAATTCAACACTGGATTCAGAAAAAACATACATGTTGGCAACACTTCAAGAGGCTGCAAAAAAAGAGCATAATTTTTCAGACAGTTCTCTAATGAAAATCATAAGTAGTGTTATCTACTTATAAATTATGAGAAATAAAAAAGGGCTTTGTTACTATTCATCATGGTTAGAAGATGAGACAATATATAATGTTTATAACTATTCCTCTTTTTAAAAAATATGATAGCTCATACTTTATTACTATATGAGATACATAGTAATAAATCAGTATAAATAGAAAATAAAGTTATGAGTGGAACGAAATAATTCAAGATATGATCATCCAATGGAAGTGAGAGGTAAAACTCCAAAGCAGTATCTGCTTTTAACTTTTCAGAGTCATGTTTTATAAAACTAGACCTGAACTACAAAAGTGTATTCTTAGTTCACATTTTACCCATAGCCTTAGATTCAATAAATGCTGACTCACTCATCTTTGCATAAGCCCTTGTCCTGAGGAAAAATTGATCTAAATTCTATATATATAAGTGTGTTTGTCATTTTTAAAAGAATGGTAAGATAATAGTGTCTATTCAGTTAAATTGAAAAGATAAAACATAAAATATAAGAATAAATATGCTTGCATGATATATACAGAAACATAATTCCTTAATAATTTAATATTGGAAGAGACTTTTAAAACTTACTCATTCTACAAAAAATGACATAATAAATGATTAAGCTTTTGAACATTACTTAATTCTACCTTCCTCAATTACTTGACATTTTTACTTATGATGTTTGCTTATTATTTAAATAGTCCATTGGAAAGAAGTTTATTGACAGAAATGCTAAAAAGCTAATTATTTCCTCCACTTATAAGGAATCTGTAGGCACGTAAGCAACATCACAAAAAAAAAGGTAAATAGTATAATCTTACTCTTCTAATATTCAAATTGTATTTATATACTAGCATTATAATTAAAGAAGTATTCTAGAGTCTTGAAGTTCAACCTTTGAGAGTCAAAAAAAGTTCAAGGAAAGAAATGTACCTAGAATAGCAAAGGCCCCAACCAGGCAATCTTTCGATAGTGATATATCACTCTAGCCTTATTCCAATCCAGCTTGGGGATCTGATCTGTAGTGATTCCTTGAATAACAACAGCTAGCATTTATTGAAGACTAACTATAACATTCTCTTAAGCACTTTATAGAAAATCATGATTATCACCATGTTTCAAATGAAAAACTGAAGCTTGTACTGAAGTTAGGACTGTATCAAAGCAATCTAACACTAAAACCCATCCCATGTACTTGCCACTTAGCCATACCAAAGACAGGGATGACCTCTTATTCACCTTTGTGTCCCTAGTTCCCAGCACACTGTAAGTGCTTTTAGAGTATAAATTATGTCTAATTTATCTCTTCAAATTATATAAGCAAATGGATCTTATAATAATGTTGCAACTATTTGATTCTATGAACAAGTTCTGATCAAATTAACTTAGAATCAGAAAAATTTACCCATCCAATAAAGGTTACTAGGATGCCAAAAACATAAACATCATCAGAATCTGAGGTATAAATTTCCTAGTATGTAGAAAATAAGGCCAGCAATACGGGAGGTTCAAGTATGGAAAGACAAAGAAAATACTGCAGACTAGAATAAGATAAAGTAAATATCATATCACTTGAGAGGTTTGATACAGAAGAAAACCACAACCCTTCCCGGCCTAAACTTTATTCCCAGGTGAGTCTCATTAGCCATCTGAATATTATCTCTCAGAGTAAGAAAGTTTATTTATTTAGAAAACAGTATAAGAAAACTTAAATCATGATGTAATGGTTGGCTACATTACCAATACGTAACTACCAATAGGGAAAAAAGGAATATAATCAACAGTTACATCCATTGCTAACATTCTGAAACTTACATAAATGATAACTATAGCGACTGAATGTCTGTATCCATAGAATTTTCTTCTTGGACAAAAGTAGTTACACATTTCTGCCATGTGAGCTCTAAATCTTTGGCCGTCTGACTGGTCAAATAAAAGTTAAAAGCCAATGTCCTATAAGTAAAGTATAATGTATAATTAGGTGCAGACAATTTCTACTATTATGTCTCTCATTGGCAATGTGTTTTACATTTACACTGGATGGAGGAGTTTGAAATCCCTCCAACAATTAGATATTATTAAATATAGCTCATCTAGGTAAGCAATTATGTAACTAAACTAAATAGATTCAATGTTTGGGGGTTTAATAAAATAGCAGATTTATCAAAGAACCCATACATGTTGCTTGCCATAATTCAACGCTGAAGGAATTCAGTACACCCTGTGTGACTTCACTGGGAAAGGACTCTAGGAAGCTTCCACTTGGTGTCTTCTAGGCTTTGCCTCATGAACCTTTTCCTTTGTTAATTTTGCTTTATATCCTTTCACTGTAATAAATCTTAAGCATGGTTACAGCTCTATGCTGAGTCTTTTGAGTTCTTTCAGAGAATCACTAAACATGTTAGTCGTCTTGGGGACCCCCAAACTAGGATCATTCCACATTTTGCTTTAAAAGAAAGTGGTAATTAAGAAAACAATGGTTTCTAGGATTTCTAAAAAGAATAACTTCTAGAGTATTCCCATATCAATAATAAACAGAAAACTCTCCTATGAGTTACATATCCAGCCATCAAAAATATGTGAGGGCCAACTCTACACTGGGCTTGTGTTAGGCTTTGACGACACAACTGACAAAAGACGGTCCCCTGTCTCAAGTAGTTCACAGTCTAGTTAAGAAACTCACAACTATAATCTCAAGCACAAATAACTGAACAACTTGAACTCAACTTTACAGATTAAAAGTATAAAAAATAGTTTCTATAGACAAAAAACAAGTCAAAAGAACAAGGAAACATTTTAAGATAGTCTTTGATGTATACAAAATAAACAGTATGGCTAATGATTGATTTTTATTGTTCAGAGGAAGAGAGAGATTCTAGAGCTAGGATGCCCAATACAGTAGCCACTAGCCGCCACATGTGGCTATTTCAATTTGATTAATCAACTTGATTAATTTAAATTTGAATTTAAATTAACTAAAATTAAATACAATTAAAACTTCTGTTCCTCAGTCACACTAGCCAAATTTCGAGGACTTAATAGTTACATGTGGCTAGTGGTTACCATATAAAACCGCACAAACTATAGATCATTCACATGATAGCAGAAAATTCTTTTGGACAAAGCTGTTCTAAAAGGCTGAGATGACTGAGAAGGCCTCAGATGTATGTAACAACGACAAAACCTCAGACAACTTAAACGTCTATCAGTATGAAAATGGTTACTACATTAAATTGTTGATACGTTGTGAACACCAGCAGCCTCCAAAAACCATAAGTTAGATCTGCATAAATATGGTAAAACAGCCATAATGTCTTGATGAGTGAAAAAACTACAAAGAAACATGTGCAACATAATGCTTTTGTGTACACTTCTGTGTATACATTTTTTGGGGGAACATATGAATATTGTACACACTATTTCATTGATTGGATATTTTACATACTACTATTATATGTTACATATTTAAAGAAGTTACTTTAGTAAAATAAAATGTTATTTTACTAAAAATTACTTTCAGCAAAAATGGTATGACTAAAGCGGATGTTAAATGGCCAAAGGACATAGAACTACTAGGTAGCAAGGTAGGAAGTAGCTAAGCCGGCCACAGCACCCAGCAAAGGCTCAGTAGAAGAATGAGACAGAGGATAGATTTCCTGCCCAAAGATGACAGTCGATGCCAGGAGACAAAGTCTAATCATGCTTCTCCCCTGCCTCCCCGATCAGCTTATTTTTCAAGGCACATCTATTCCCTCCTCCTGCTCACTGAACCTTGTGTATGTTCCTCCTTTTTTCAACCTGATAGTTCAACTACTGACACACAGAAAATATTCACACCCATAAAATATAATGTTTAAGGATAATAAGGTAATTACCTGCCCCCTTTCTAGGCAAAGAATACTCAAAGTACTGTTTGCCACTCTAACTTTGTGCACACCTTTATTCCAGTATACTTAGGGTTATAGTTACTCATTCTCACACACACTAGCCTGTGAAAGCCTTACAGGTGGCAAACCTGCCTCTATTCTTCTTGTATTTACCCAGGACTATAAATGTAACAAGAAGTCAGTAAATATGAGCTGAACTGAACTTACCAATAACTGAAAAAGGAAGACAAGGTTAACAAAGTATAGGTATTGAGGCTGGCTACTTCTGCCACCAAAAACTACCTGCCAGACATTCCTTTACACTCTTAGTACCAACATGAAAACCCCATTTGAAAAACTCTTGTTCTTGACCATTTTAGGTTTCCGCTCCACTGCAGAATCTGTGAGGCTATTTCTAGCTAAGTAAACCAATAAGGAGTCTTCCTTTTTTTTTCAGACAGAGTCTCACTCTGTCGCCCTAGAGTGCAGTGGTGCCATCTCAGCTCACTGCAACCTCAGTCTCCCGGGTTCAAGGGATTCTCATGCCTCAGCCTCACAAGTAGCTGAAATTACAGGTGTGCACCTCCATGCCTAGCTCATTTTTTCTATTTTTATTAGAGACAGGGTTTCACTGTGTCGGCCAGGCTGGTGTCCAACTCCTGGCCTCAAGTGATCCGCCCACCTTCGCCTCCTAAAGTACTAGGATTACAGGTGTGAACCACCACACCCAGCCTAGGAGTACTTCTAGATACATATTTACATTTATATTGAAAAAGTGAGCACTGGGAATTTTTACTACCTTTACCGTTCAACACAGTAGCCACTAGCCTTATACAGCCACTGAGCATTTGAATTGTAGCTAGTCTGAATCAAGATGTGCAGTGGGTGCAAAATAATACCAGGTTTGGGAGGCTTAGCACAAATATATATATATAAAACATGCTTCAGTAATAATTTTTATGCTGATTACATAGTGAAATAATACTTCAAATATACTGGGTTAAACAAAACATGTTGAAATTAATTTCACCTATTTGTTTTCACTTTTTAATGTGGCTGCCAGAAAACTTAAACCTATGTATGTAGCATTTTACTTCTATTGAACAGCACTGTTCTCTATCCCCTTTTTGCATCTAAATGTTGTTTAAAACTGGCGCGCGCACACACACACAGATAATAATTAATGTCTCTTTTTTGATGTACTTGGGGAATAAAATATGATGATAGCCCCAGAGGGACAAGGAACATGTCATCTAGCTAAACAGTCTAGCACTGCTCCTGGAATATAAGGTAGCAGACAAATAATTGTGAAATGAATTTAAAAAGCTATAAAAATCAACTATAATTTTAATAATACATAGCTTTCATCAAACACTGACTATAAACCAGTACTATACTCTGGATTATCTCATTTAATCCACAGGATGAATTCAATGAGGTGGGTTCTTTTGTTATTTTCATTTTAAAGATAGGAAAACAGGTATTTGTAGAATTATAACAGAATCTCTAATATATTTTGAAATATTACAAGAAATAAACCAATTCAATTTAATCTACGCAGACTACACAACTTTCTTTAAACAATAAATCTTTCTTGAATGCCTCTTATCACACGATATTATACTGGGTGCTATGACACTAAGAGAAATCACAGGTTAGTGCAACCAAAATATTAACAGGTATAGGCTAAATCCTGCTACAAATAAATTCCACTATAATTATCCCACATATTGCCAAAATATTAATAAACCTAAATATTAATAAACCTAATAGCTAACAATCTAGTAACAGAAAATGCTTGCTGAATTTAGATGATCATTAATAGATGGAATTCAACGTAAAAAACTAGCATTTACATGGTACTTTACAATGTTTTTTCATGTACAGGATCTTTCAGTCCTCACAATGACCCTGAGGGAAAGGTATTATTAAAGGTTGGGTGGGATCTTACAAGTACTTAGATTCATTATTTGATGTATGAATGCTCCTTATCAAGTTTTAATTCGTATTCTGTAGCTTGTCTTATGGTTAATGCCTAGAATTTTTGAGGGAGAAAGGGGGAATTTTAGACAAACCGCCTACAAAATTAGTTCTGGGTTCCAGATTCCTAGCATCTTCAGAAATAACAACCTTGGGCTGAACAAAGCACGCAGGTATAATTTTAAAATGTCTAAGAGGCTGAAAGAGGCAGGCTCCAAAAACTTGACATTTGAGGAGGCAGGAAGCATTCAAATTTAAAATAATGCTTCATATAGAATAATTTAAACAGTACCCATCAGCGGTAAGTCATCGACATGGGCTTCTTTCTGAAAACATATTTACTAGGGCTCAAATCTTGGATTACCTTGAAAAATAAAGCAATATTTGGTACTCACTAAATGGTCAACTTAATTTTTAATGAGTAAATGACATGGCAAGAATGGTCCAGGTACTTGTAAATGCTAAATGTCTGGGTATGTCTTCATTGGCTTTTGAACAGTTTCAAAGAGCAGACATGAGGATTCATTAGCTCTTAGCACATATGAACCTGTTCCAAAGGCAGCCAAGAGAGTTGCCTAGCAACAGTGCATTTTGCATTTCTCATCATCCCCAAAGATGCTGCTGCAGCAGCAGCTAGGTCAAGCCTCTCATTAGCAACCTGACAAAGGGTTTCTATCTCCTATTTTACAAAATTATTTTTATTTCCAGGTGAAGCTCAAATATCTATGTATTATTCTTTCTGACAATGTATCCCCTTTCCCCTATTCCTTCATCTTCCCAACCCCCATTTCAACAGATATGTTTTAATGAACCCATCAAAATACCTGTAACAAAAGCAGACACTGAGAAATCTAACAGAATTTATATGCTTATGCACATCACTCTAACTGTTCCATATCTTTTGGGCAATAAAATAAGAAAGCTTTAGAAGAAACAGGGGGGAAAGATGCTGAAATCAAATAATGGAAGGAAGAGAAACTCAGGTATTTGACCTCAAAATTAACAAAAAAAAAAAATTATCCAAATCATTTGCAATATTATTGCTGAACACTTTGTTTCTTTCTTGTCCCCACAAAAACAAATCCCAACCATACAGCACAATAGCAAAAAGGCAGAAAATTCCAGAGTGGTAATAAATTGTAACAAATGGATTGACAGTTTATAACAAATATAATCCATTGGAAAGGAACTCTGGTTGCCACTTGAATAACTGTGTTATAAAGCTTCACCTCAGATCAATAGCTATTCATTAACTTCTGAAAATATTTCTTAAAATATTTACTGTTCAGTATGGTTGCCATGCAGAACTAAAAATATATATTCACATAATCCTCCTTATATACATTCAAAGGCCCTTAAAAGAAAATAAACAAAATAAGCAGATAGACTTTTCACTTCACGTATCTTAAAGTGCTTAATCTTGATTTTGACATAAACCACATCCACCCTCGTGTCTGGGCTTTCATGCTATCGTGAATTTCCCTATGGAAACTATTATAGAACGTGCATGTTACAAAAGACAAAGTGTGGTCCTAATAGACACAGATTAAGAAGGGTGTAATGGGAAACATTTAAAGGCAATTGTTATCAAACCAAGTCAAATTAGGTAAATTTTTTAAGTGATCTGAAAGGAATAATGTGATTTTACCCTGACACCCCCCCGCCACCCAATTTTTTTTTCCAATGTGCAAGCAGCAAAGAATGAATCTTCAGAAGGATTTCCCAGAAGGGTGTCATTTACCACTAAAATATTTCATTCCAGCAGTTGAAAGACCATAAAAGGGTGAATGTCCTCCAGAGTCTCTAATAACGGTAATAGATCTTATGTTACTATTCACCAGTGACCTCTCAGTCAGGCGATTTAATTTTTCCCCCTACAGCATGGTTGGTTTCACACACAGTGTAATAACAGTTTTTGCACAACAAGACAATTCATCCGATTAGAAGGACTGTATTAAGTCTTTCATGAACAGCATGTGTCACTATAGCTTCAGCCAGGGTTTGATTTAAGACAGCATAGTATATGCATGCATGATTCTTCATTTTTCTGCTGTTTTAAAAATGATCCCAGGACTTTCTTTAGCAATTTTGCAGACCATTGCCTGAACCCTCCCTGGCTTCAAAAAGTAACTAAGAACTCATCAAATGTTCACTGAGCACTTTAAAACAGGCACCAAAAATTCTCTATCAAGCTAGTGAAATTCCACTACTGTCTCAAAGGGGAAAAACATGAAAAAGAACAGAATGGGCATACTTGATTATTGCAAATACTTTTTTTTTTTTTTTGCTTCATGATATTTCATCAATTTATCATTAATTTTAAAGACATATGACATCACCAAGGAAAGCTTAAGCTAAAGTGAATTTTGAGACTTCTACTTGTAAACCTCAGGAACACACACACACACAAAAATTTAAAGTGAAACCAAAGGAAAAGATGTCAATCAAACCCACCTTCTGGCAATCTCTACTATAGTAAATGGTTTGGCATTATCAATCAGTGCCCACTGAAGCCTAAACTTGAGATTATCTCCACATTTCTTACTCCCACACTGATGAGATTAGGAAGGTTAAATCCAGAATCTCTGTGGCAAAGGGCCACAATAGTAACCAACAGCATTCTCAGGGGTCCCCTTAACCTTACAACCTTTAATTGATGCTGATAGGCTTGGCTTCCCCACACCACTTCCATCTCTGAATCTGCTCACCCTAGGGGGCAATGTCAGCACTCCTTCAACACTGAGTTAGGGTGTCTTCACATCGAACAGGTCCCAAGGGGATTAACCTACTGCTCCATAGCAAGGAGCCCAAGTTTGCAAGATTAAGTTCTCTTTAGACTCTTGATGTACGTGAGATGCTCTCCTCTGTTCCACAATCCTTAGGATCCTGCTTCTTTCAATAGAGTCCTGTACACTCCTCTAAGCAGCCCTATCATAAGAGATCTGAAACAATTCCCCTAGAATTCTCTTGCCCATGTTCCCTATGTTCTGTCAAAGGGAACACTAACACATCTTTTACTTCAACAAATTCTAGATCCTATACTGCAGTACTCTCTCCTTCACTTCCACTATCAAAACAACTAGGCAGACCATCACTCCCTTTTCAATTTTTCAGGGAGTCACCAATTCACTGTATCCATTTGTCCACCCCAACTACAAGGGATACACATCAAGCTGAACTGGAGAGAGAGAGGCACAGGGGGCAGGTAGAAGGTAGGCTGAAGTCCCAGTCACTAGGCTTGAGATAAGGGGCTACCACTTGTGGCACTCTTAACCCTCTAGCAACTTTGTCCAGCAATCCTCTCTCTTCTTTTCACCTGTCCTCTCATTTCCTAAAAACAAGGCATCTATAGTATTTCAAGCTGAAAGATAATTCCATAAGTCCACTTAAAGCAGATCAAGCTGCATCTCTACCATTAAAAACTGAATACAATTTGACACTAAATAAAGCAAAATGTCACCAGTATAATTATTATTAATAATAATTCACACTACTGGAAATAATGAAAGGAGGCAATATGGAATTAGAGAAAAATGTTAAAGAAATAAAATTCTATTACTTCCACATATATACTGTAACGAACTAATTAGCCAAGTGTTACCAAGTACCAGTCCCTGCTGATCTGTTAATGAATAGATAATTCGACCATTTTAAATCACCACATTCATTGTACCAAAGCAAGTGAGCAAATTCAAACTGCCTAAAAACAGTACATTCAACACCTGCTTCTGTTTTAACTCAGCCTGTATCAAATTACCCTGAGCTCTAAATTAATAGGATTTCATTCAATGAAATTTTACTGCAATCCAACCTAACCTAAACCCTGTCCCTGGACTCTACAGTGTTTCATCTATTAGTCTGAATAATATATGACAATATTGGAAAATAGTTTATTTGTTCTAGGACAGAAGGTAGACACGTCTAATATATTTTGTGTTAATTAAGTCAACAACACACATATCAAAGCCCAAGAACTGTCCAAGGTTACTAGGAGGTAAAAACAAGTAAGACATAGTTTCCCTTGAGAAATTCCTTTTATGAATTCTAAATCTAATTGTATCTACTAAAAATTCCCTTTGAAGATAGCTTACATTCAGGATAACTACAGGACACTTCAAAAGGAAGTGTAAAGACATTTTGTCCTTACTCATCTTATTCAGCTTTAGTGCTACTTGATTCTCTAATAAAAAAAAAAAAAATCAAGTTATATATATTTTTACATCCTTGTTTTCTTTAGAGACAAAAGGAAAAATACACAAATTGTTTTAAATGTAGAAGTAATCCATTCTCACAAAAAAATGGTAACAAGCAAGAATGACAGGACACAGATTCCAAAAGTCCAATCAACACAGCACAAGCCAGCCAGGTAGAAATCATCCCAAATCACTTCTTAACTACCTGCCTGGTTCCACTTAGGTTGTAACCATGTCTACCCACTTGAAATACATTTACATCCGAGTGCCCAACTTCATTATATTAACTGTCCTGAAAACTTGCCTAACAGTCTATTATAACATCTATCGTGAAAAGCTCAAAACCGTCATTGGTCAGGTAGAAGCACTGTGTGCTCAACAGACAAACGGACTGCACTCGAGACTTCTGGCAAAGGAGTTAACACAGCTGTCCAACTTCAGGCATTCTGGGGTTGACTTTTCCCACCAAATCCACCAAATCATAACCCATCATTTCAATCACAGCTATCACATATCAGCATAATTGTGACTGTGTGTGACTGCCTTTCTTTGACTCTCCAACAAGAAAATTAAATCTGAAATACAATAGAAAAGTACTGCTGATGAAACTATGGTTCACAAAGTAAAGAACTAACTAACACAGGACCTCCAGATATGTATTTTATTCCACTGTTTGCTCAAAAATGGTACTCAAGGAAGATCATGTAAACGTCATGCATAAAATAAAAAAATGGCCCCTATTACGACTTTTTACAGGGTATATCCTGTCTTCCCTATGCATTATGAGTGCCTCAATAACTGTATTTGCATCCTAAATTCCAATTAAAATGTATATTCCAGGGCAGGCGTGGTGGCTCACGCCTGCAATCCCAGCACTTTGGGAGGCCAAGGCAGGTGGATCACTTGAGATCAGGGTTTTGAGACCAGCCCTAATTACACACATAATTTTATTTCTTTTCTTGAATTGATAATGGCCAGAACCTTCAGATGAATAGTAAAACTGATGTCAGACAGAATTTTTTCATTACTAATTTCAATGGAATTGCTTGCAAATCTGACTTAATCATTATAAAATCTCCTCTTTGTCCCATGTAAGGCCTTTCACCTTGTATTCTATATTATCTATCTTGGATGAACATATTAAGAAATGCTGTGTCTGTTGTTTTTTGTTTGTTTGTTTGTTTTTGTTTTATTTATTTTTTTTTTTGAGATGGAGTCTCGCTCTGTCACCCAGGCTGGAGGGCAGTGGCACTATCTCGGCTCACTGCAAGCTCCACCTCCCAGGTTCACGTCATTCTCCTGCCTCAGCCTCCCAAGTAGCTGAGACTACAGGCACCTGCCACCACGCCCGGCTAATTTTTTGTATTTTTAGTAGAGATGGGGTTTCACTGTGTTAGCCAGGATGGTCTCGATCTCCTAACCTCATGATCCACCTGCCTCGGCCTCCCAAAGTGCTGGGATTACAGGCGTGAGTCACCGCGCCCGGCCCAAAACATGCTGTGTCTTCTTAATCATTTATCTAGCTTTTCATTTTCATCATTTAATTTTCAATTTCAGGTCTGTCTCTTGAAAACCGTACACAAGTGAATTTTTTAAACCCAATACGAGCCTTTCTTTGATAAGGGAATCTAATTCATTCATAGTAATTGTGGTAACAGGAATACTTGAACTAGCTCCTAAAATCTTATTTTATGCAATATTTGTCATTTTTAAACATTTATTTTCCTTTTGTTATATTATTCAGAAATTATAGAAGACCGATTGTTACTAATAAGGTAACATTTAAGCTTGTTTTCCTATCGACATCTATAACTACTCAGTTCCCAAAAAACATTCTAGTCTATCATGTTCTCACTCTTCACACTATCAATACCACTATTCACCCCCAGCCACTTCCCATATTTTAATTAGCTAGGATTTTAGGTCCAGGGAGTTATCCTGTTTTATGTTTTATATAAACAATTATTTAACATTACTAATAAAATTTTCTGGAAATTTTGATATCATTCAATATTTCTTCTCTGCTTGCTTAGATTCCTTTTCAATTTTGTATGAATATATTCTTGAGAGTAAGTAAAAAATATTATTGAAATATTGAAACATTATCAAATTCTTACAAATCTAAAAAGGGCTTTATTGCCATTACTCACAAAAGATAGAATAATGGGAAGAAATATGCCAGGTTCAAAATTAGATTTTTTCAAGAAACTGGAAGATAATCTTCCAATGTATTCCAATGCCCGGTGTGTTATTAATGAGAAATCTAAGGTCAATATAATTTTAAGTAAGTTTTTCTTCTCCTATTCTTCTTTGAAATCCCTTATGATTTTCTCTTTATCCTTGAGGTTCTGGAGACATATTTAGGTATTAATAAATCATTACTTGTGCTGCTTAGCTTTCAGAGGGTCCTAACAATCTGTAGCCTTCTGTCCTTTTTCAGCTCAGGGAAAGTTTTCCGGTGTGTTTTAAGTTTCCATCCTTCATTTTCTCTGTTTCTTTCACCCTGGAATTCCTATTAGAAAGTTGTTAGAACACCAAGTTGACTCTCATTGTCTTCACTTTTTCAATTTCATCTTTTTGCTCTATATTATGAAATATTTAGATGAATATTTTACAATCTCCATAATAATACAAATCTAATCTAATCTCCATAGACACACTATGGCAATCACATTTTTAATTTCTGAAATCTCTTGTTTTCAAATTTCTTCTTTCTCTTAGTAGCATTTTTATATACAATATAAAAACATATATACAGTATCTTTCCAACATCTCTTAGGACATAAATCGTTTTTATATTACCTCCTGCTCCCTAAGTTCTCTTACTTCTAGAGACAGAAGCTCTGGTTAGTCACGTTGTTAAATTTTCTCTTAAGTCTGGTGAGCCTTAACTATTCATTTATATTTATGAATCAAGGCCAAGTTGGTTGCAGGGAGCTGGCATGGTTTAATTCAAGAGATATAAATAAATGTTTCCTATAAATAAGATGGTCCTTTGATTTGAAGGGCTGACTGTGGAAGGGTTGAAGAATGATGAGGCATGTAAACTTGCTGCTCCACTTCAGGTTGTCTGGCCATGGTACAAGTATGTAGAGGACCAATCCCCACTTCACCCTTCCCTCTCCACTAAATAAATAAGCAAAATTTTGTTCTAGCAATGATGGACTTCAATGTATTTTCCCTTGAGCAAAATTCCTCCTACCTATTATGAAATTCAAAGCTACCACAAAGTCTGCTCTGATTCCCTTCTCACAGTCCTTCAACAACACCAGAAGCTCATCCCTTGGAGAGTTTCAACCAGAAACAAACCTACTAGTCCCTGATATCAGTTGGAAGCAGATAGACTCCACTGTTCTGAATGCAGTTTTGGACCCCTTCTCCTCAAACTCCACCCCATCCTTTCTGATGCTTGCGGTTCAGTGACACACCCAGACAAACGGATTTTGTTTCAGTACATCAGTAAGTATCACACTGGTAGGGGTTTAACTGAAAAGTTACAATTCCTTCAATGAGAACTGTCAGTCATTTCTAATCTGTAGACCAATCAGAAGTAACGGCCCAATATTAACACCCAGGAGTCCCAAGAAATTAACACAGAATTACTTCCCTGTGTATGAACTCGAGGCTTTTTGCACACAACCAGGAAAACACAAAAGGGATCAAATGCCAGTTGAAAGCTTTTTATCCTACAGATATATATGTAAGGTTTACAAAGAAGAAATAAACACATTGCCACAGGATGGGGTACATGCAACTTGACCTTGTATTTTGGTTGTGTTTCTCTTCACCTAATTGCTCCATGCTGGCACGCTCATCCCAATTTTTCTCCAGGCATAATCGATGCTATGGCTACCAGGGAACAGTAGTACACTACTTCTTATCTATCAAGCTATTTATTAAAAGTACTGTACATTCTGGTTTCTTTTTGCTGGTGTGAAGAACACAGGAAGCCGACTGACTTCAGGGGGTAGCAATTCATAGAATTCAGTAACAACAGAACAAAGTACAAAGTGTCCAAAGACTCTTTGTGCAAGTTCTTTTATAGAATATATTTTCTCTTTTTCTCACAGCAGTAACTTACAGATCATTAAATTTCACACATTTCCTATTCATTTTCCATGTTAAAATATGGCTTATGACCCTGAGTAGAACTATCACAGGATTCTGCCCTATAACTCAACTTTTACTATTTGATAATATATGACTTTTCAAAGACCAGCAAGTCATGGCCCATGAACCTAGTCACATAAGTGATTTCAAATGGATCAAATGTGTACACTTTTACACATGGAAAAAAACTGAAGCTCTGAAAATGTCACAAAGAATAAAATAATTGAAGATTGCAACTGTTCCCATTATGCAAGACCTTTAACTAGACTTAACAACCAAAATGTAAAAAGAAAATAAAATACCTCAGTGTTGTAAGATGCAAGTAAAAGCAAAGCAAAATAAATAAGCATGACTCTATTCCCACTTCCAAATAAGAGAAAAACAAGCAAGCAACAAGAATTTGAAAGAGGCACTGAGTTTTGCAAAACTCAATTTGTTAAGACCATCATTGGGGATAGATTTTAAGGAAGGAACCTATGGTTCTCTAAAATCAAATTTATGAGCTTTTGCTCTTTGGCATATTCTATTTTATAAATCAGTCAAAAAGAAATTGATACACCTTACACATAGTATTTAGAGTTATTCCACTGAAGGTGAGATACTAAACTATTTACACTTTTATTTTAGACCAACTCAACCTATTTAAAAATTACTCATCTTTGTGGTTGATGTTCAATTCAGATACCTAAGCATTTAATCTTATCAAAAACCCTTAAACCTCATGGATAGAAAAGTAGGAGGAAAACACATTTTCTCAGGTCTTAAAACCACAAACAAATAGCCTTGATTTCCAAAACAATATAATCTTTCATCAGGTATTCCCTCTACAAATATTTATCAGATACTATGAAGCATCCTATAAGGCTTCTACACACCAGGTGGCCAGAGGCTGCCAGAGACTTCAGGCAGCCTGAGCTAAGACAACTAACTGGCTGCCAGAATGCTGAGAGGGGATAATATCTCAGCACACCTACCACATATACCACATTTCAGTGTCCCCCAAAAGACAAACTGAGAAGTTCTGCTTTACATTTTTTGCCTATTCAGCACATTCAGCACATTCCCACTTCTATGACCAGTACACTATCTATTCTTCCTTTGGGGGACCATCTCACCCCATTCCACATGAACCTGATGGCAGAAACAATTTTAGGACCTGATACTTCACCTACTTCTATTCTACCCAGGATGGCCAAGTAAAGTGCCCCATTATCCCATCATGATGGTTGGTCCAATGTAAACACATGACCTAAGCAAGGCCAATCTGAGCATTCTTTACTTCTCTCTTCCTTTTGAATTTTGAATATAAGCTTATAAGGCTTTGGGCTTCCAGCAAATTCACAGAGGAAAGAAACCGTAGCTTGAAAATACTGTCCAGACCATGAATGTCCTAAACACTAGAGGTAACAAAAACTAGAAGAAAGGATTTTGAATGTTTCCAACATGTACACACAAAAATGATAAACATTTAAGGTGATGGATATACTATTATTAATTACCCTGATTTGATCACTGCAGATTTTATACATATATCAAAATATCACTCTGTATTCCATAAGTATGTACAATTGTTAATTGTGAACTAAAAATAAAGGGGAAAAAACGTTTTAGGGCAGTTTAAGATGGGTTTCTGTTACTTATAGAATTTGATCATGCTTGATCAAATTTCCTGTGTGTGTGTATAGATAGATGCAATATATGTTTTATATCAGTGGTATAGACAGAACAAGGTAACCCACTGTATAACTTCAAAGGAATCCTTCTTTAGATAATCTCCAGGCATTATCTGCATTAACTATTCTAGCAATTATCCTACCAAGTGTCAACACTGAAAGAAAACATTGGTTAGAATTAGGATCACTATAGAAAATATAAGGAGAGATAAAGCAGAAAGCAAGTTAAACTGATTCACACTATGCATACACCATAAAACAAAAGTATTTTGAGTACATTACAAATCCACTTGCAGAATCAGAACAGATGAGGTCAGAGTGAAAACTTTTTGTGAGATATCAGCAGTTGTTTACACAACAAAAAGGAATGAGTACAACAATTTGAGGATAAAAAGGAATTCCAAATACATTAACTTCATTATCTGTATTTTTTTGTTTTTTTTGTTTGTTTGTTTGTTTTTCCTTTGAGACAGAGTCCCAGGCTGAAGTGCACTGGCATGATCTCGGCTCACTGCAACCTCCACCTCCTGAGTTCAAGCAATTCACCTGCCTAAGCCTCCTGAGTAGCTGGGATTACAGGTACACTTCACTGCACCCGACTAACTTTTGTATTTTAGTAGAAACAAGGTTTTGCCATGTTGGCCAGGCTGGTCTCAAACTCTTGACCTCAAGTGATCCGCCCACCTCAGCCTTCCAAAGTGCTGGGCTTACAGGCATAAGCCACTGCACTCACTTAACTTCATATCTCAAATAAACACATTTACCCCTTTTCTACCATCAAAGTTTTTCCTCTAGGAACACATCACTTTTCCATTGGGAGACGGAAGGTTTCTTCATCATTCTTGAAAAGAAACCCAAGCACAGATACTAATAAACAGAGGATAACAAAAATGTCAAAACTACTTGGTTAGAAAACATTTCCTTTATAGGAAATGCATTCTAGAGATTCTATCAATTGGAGAAAAAGAAAGTCACAGGTTATTATGCTAAATATGTGGTTAGTGTAAAAGGCTGGGGAAAGAAGTCTTATTAACACCTGACTGCTTTCTCATTATATCCTAAGTTCTGTGCAGATAGGAAGAAAAATTGTTTACCCTCATATCCTAGCATGCAGATCTGTACCATATACATAGCAAAGAGTCCATATTTTTTAGCTTATTAAATGACTCAATAAAGATAGTATCAAACTGCAAGAAGTTAAAAAGATATTAATGTCTATTGTATAGGCTCCCTTATCCTGAATTGATTAATCTGTGTCCACTTTAAATGATCAACATTAGAACTAATGGATATGTATCTTGGAATAGGTTCCAAGAGTTGGCAAAAGCATTACAAAAGAGCAAATCCACCAAAAAATTGGAAGAACCAGAATAGCACCATGTGCAGATTTCCTTACAAAGTATGCTTTCATTTAAAACATGTTTGCATCATTAAGTATACATCAACTCAGAGTAAGGAAAAAGAAGAAAAAAATGGAAGGATAAAGATAGCAAAAAAAAAAAAAAAAAAAAAAAGAATCATCAACCCATAATTTAAAACTCTGCTGCAAATAATCCACAAAGCAGGAATCATCTACAATTCCAATGATTAAGCTTTCTTCTCATTATTGTTCCATCATTCTCTTGCTTTACCTGGGAGGAATCTGCTTGGGCTAATTCTGTAGTGACCTTCAGTATTTGGTGAAGATTCTGTCCTTTGTCTTCAACAAGGAGGTGAGCCAGCAGAAGAAAAGCAGGCACAGGGATCACAGTAGTAATAGGAAGCAATGACTCTACTGAAGCCAACCAGTCATTTGCAGCAGACGAGTCTCTCATTACTTCAAGAATCGTCCAGGCTGTAAATATTGAACCATACATACTGGTTACAGGGCACGCGAGCTTGTAGGAGAGCTGAAAAATAAAGACAAGAGAGGCATAAATAAGTGAGATAAATATATTTGTCAGAAATATATTTTTGGCATTCGTATATTTCATTGTAAGATATCACTCCTTCCAAAATATGAATACAAATTGAATTACTGCCAAAATCTTCTCTGCACATAATTGAGGTAATAGGATTACACAAAGAGAAAAGAGTTGTTAGATGGAACTCTAGAAGAGTTTTATCACAACTTTCCCTCATATTTACCATTCATTCCCCATTAAGGCAGAAAATACGAATCAATATACAAGATCCAGAGGCAACTGTGTTTGGAAAAAGCTATTATCACTAAAAAAGTATTCACCAATGAGAAGAAAGATTAAAAAAAAAAAAAAAATACTGTATTTGCCCAGCTCCAGGCCCTACGCAGAAGCAGTTTGGGGCAGATGGCAGACTTGGACTGAGGACAATTCATTTCTGTAACAGACAGTACGTTGATAGGAACAAAGTTGGTTCAGCTGGAGCCTGGGAATTCATTAATAATTGTAACTCGTGCAATAGGAAATGGCCTGACAGCTCTAAGCTGAAACAATACCCAGAGATGATATTATCCTAAATTAATCTGAGAAATGGCTCCTCGCAGAAATAAAGTAGTGCAGACAGGGCCAGAGGGTAGCCAAGGTGAGCTCTGTAAATAAACAACTCAGGAGAAGTCACAGACGTTAAAGAATCATTAGACACTGCTTGCTAATAAAGTAATTCAAATCATGTAGAGTGCTTTGTGACAGATTAGAAATCTCTAGATTATAACTGTCTGGTCAATAGAGGCTGACTTATATGAATCAGGATAACAATTGAAAGGATGGAAAGTAAAAGTTAAGCTTTATAAAATTTTTAAATAACAGCTTTATTGAGATATAATTTGCATACTATAAAAGGCACCCTTTAAAAGTTTATGACTTATTAGATTTTAGCAATTCATTTCTAGAACTGTGTAACCATCATCACTATCTAATTTTAGAACATTTTCATCAACCCACACAAAAATCCCATACCCATTGATAGTCACTCCTTATTCCCCCAACCCCACCTCCAGCCCTTGGCAACCACTACTCTACTCTGGTTCTATACTGGCCATTTCAAATAGGAAACACGTAATATGTGGCCCTTTGTGACCAGCTTCTTTCACTTAGCATGTTTTCAAGGTTCATCCATGTTGTTACTTGTATCAATAATTCATTTCTTTTTATTGCCAAATAATATTCCATTGTATGGATACACCATATTTTGTTTATCCATTATCAATTGATGGATATTTGGGTTGTTTCCACATTTTGGCTCTAACGAATAATGATGCTATGAACACTCCTGTAAAAGTTTTTGTGAGGTTATAAGTATTCAATTTTCTTGAGCATATATCTAAGAGTAGATATGAAATGCCTTTGACAATTAAATGTCACAGTAAAAACAAATGAGGAAGCTCTCACTGTATTGATATAAAAAGATTCCCCCAAGTGAAAATATAAGATACAGATACTACGACTGGAGTGCTATCGATTTTTTTTTCAAAGAGAGTGAGGAGAAAAAGAAAATATACTTGTAGTTGTTTGCATATGCAAAGAAAAGTATGTGGACAAATACAGAAGAAATTAGTAACCACTAAATCATCTTCTGTTTTGGAGAGTGAGAACTGGACAGCTGGAATCAAAGGCAAGAAGGCAGCATTCATTATATGCAATTTTCTACTGTCTGAACCATTTGAATATACTACTATTTCAAGAAAATTACAAATTTTAAAAATTAAATAATATCTAAATTTATATAGGTCCAGCTCTCTAAGAATATTTTTTTTTCCCAAGAAGAAGGAATTCATTAACAACCATGGCCAAGTTTTTTAGACTAATGACAAACACCATAAAATTTAAAGGGCCAGGACTTCAGCACAGCCATACCAGCTATCAGCCATGACGCAATTTTTCTAAGCCTTACTTTACTCATTTGTAAAATTTAAGAAACGACTACTTTCCTGCTTAGGTTGTAATATCTATAAAACACCTAGCACAGTGCCTGAAGTTGCAAAATAAAGGGAAATAGTATTGCTGTCATCTTCAGAAGAGAAAAATAAAACTCATGCAAATAAATATAATTTGGAAATTACCATGAACCACAAGTTGAGTAAAAGCAACAATATAACAGGGACATGTAAGAGGAAACAATGAAACAGAAAGCAATCCTAGGTTACTTGAACTGTTATGTCCAGGTTTAGGCTCTTAAGTTAGTTTGTTTGTTTGCCTAAGGTTAGAGCAGCAGGAGAAATTGTCCCATTGAGTGACAGCTGCCACTGGCACAGTCCCAGGGCAAGGATGCAATCAAGAGTTTTCTCTCAGCACCAGCTACCAAATCCTGGCCCCATAGCCTGAGGGAGGACCAGTGAAAGTGCTAGTAAGCTTTGCTTTTAGAGGAGAAAGTAGGTGTTTAAAAATAAAAGGTTTATGTTACATGAATTATATACCAATAAAAAATAAATCACAGAAAAATACATTTAAATAAATACTGGGTGGTTGTAAGACATCTTTTATAGGTATAAAATAACTGAGAACCTTTATTTTAAAAAACATTTAATAAAAATGTGCAGGTACATTAAGTAGTAACAATAAGACATCTGATAGTACTTCGTTGTCAAAATAGGTCTGAAAAAGAAATTGTGAACAATATTGATTTTCATTAACTGTAAAGAATGGCATTAATCTATAATAGTGACTAAAACAGGCTTAACAAAAGTAGAGAGTGGGTATAGGAACTCAAACTTATAGACCCTTAAAAGTAAGATAGATTTTTGCTAGAGGATATCACTCACTCACCAGTCAAGCACTATGAAGACTCTAGCACTATGAAGACCACGATGAAGACTCTAGACATGAGTTGAGAGATTTGGGAGTGGTTTATTATAACCAAGAGATAACACACCATCCTCAGTCCCGCGTCTTTCAGAAGATGATGATAGAAGCACATCTAAGACTAATTCCTAAGTTTCAACCAGAAGTCTAAAAAAAGTTTTTTTCAATATACTACTAATTCACAGTTTGTTTCCCTGTAAATCTGAAATACAACTGTTATTTACTCCCAAGTTCAGCACAAAGATGATAAAATATTGTGCCAAAAAAAAAAAAACAAAGAAAGAAAACAAAAGTGCTGGTAACAAGATATAGGCTCTAGAATCAAACAAAATCTGAACTCCAACTCTACCCTTCACTACCTGCGTAATCCAGACAAATTAACTTCTCTAATCTCAGTTTCCTAGCTTGTAAAATAAGTATTTTAAGAATACCATCAGTGAAATGCAAAACAAAACCACAATGAAATATCACTTTACACCTACTAGGATGGCTAAATCAAAACGATAGTAACAACAGTTGGCGAGGACGGGGAGAAATTGGAGCCCTCATACACTGCTGGTGGGAATGTAGAATAGTGCAGCCCCTTTGGAAAACAATCTGTCCATTCCCCCCAACAGTGAAACATAGAGTAATCACCTTATCTAGCAATTCTACTCCTCAGTATCTACTCGAGAGAAATGAAAACATTTGTCCACACAAAAACTGATACATGAATGGTTATAGCAGCACTAGAGCCAAAAAATGGAAAAGAGCCAAAAATTCATCAACAAAAGAACAGGAAAGTAAATATAAGGTATCCATACAATGGAACATTAGTCAGCTCTAAGAGAAAATGAGGCACTGCTACATGGCACATGCTACAACATGGACAAACCTTGAAGACATTATACTAAGTGAAAAAAGCCACTCACAAAGGACCACATATTGTATGATTATATTTGAAGGAAATGTCCAGAATAGGCAAATCCATACAGAGACAGTGAGCAGATTAGAGACTGCCTAGCCTGAAGGATGAGGAAAAAATGGGGGAATTAGGGAGTGATGACTACTAGTGCAGGGGTTTCTTAGGGTAATAAAAATAAAAATGTTCTAAAGTTGATTGTGGTAATGAATATATAATGCTGTGAATATACTAAAAGTCATTGAATTGTACACTTTAAATGAGTGAAGGGCATATGTGAATTACATTTCAATAAAGCTATTAAAAAAGAATTGGGTTCCCACTGCATGACAGTAAGTTATTTACCTTCTTTATGCCTCAGGTAACTCTTGGGTAGAATGAGATCAATAATTTTACCTACTTCAAAGAGTGTGAGACAAAATCAAATTGGTTAGTACAAGCCAAAGTGCTTAAAACGAAGCCTGCACATATGAAGTGCTCAATAAACAACCCCATGAAGGTGGCGTTTTGTTACCCACTTTACCAGGGCCCAGATACCACAGAGATTGTCACTAGTCCAAGGCCACACAGCTGGAAATAGATTTAAAAAAAAAGAAAAGATACTTATTTCATAGTTATTGTAAGAAATATGAGTTGGCCCACATAATAACTCCTAGCATACCGCACATGTTCAATAAATGTTAACTTTAGCTATAAGTAGGACAAGGACAATTCCTTGCAAATTTTATGATTTTTAAGAAACAAATATTCTGCTTCCTTTATACTACTTCAAAGCAATTTCAAATAAAATCTACTTGGCAAAGCTTTATTACCAAAGACCCAAAAGTACCATATTTAATTTTTAAAAACATACATAAGAATGAATAAACACATGGTAGACCCCAGCTCAGTCACGCTGCCTCTAAGTTGTTCTGCTGACTAAAACAGTTCCATAGAGATTAATTTTGCCTCCTGTACAACTACAAGAATTTAACTTTTAAGTCTTCTTTTCCACTTCATCTCACCCATCCACCCTTACTCCCCTCCAAAAAAAACTTTTCCAATTCTGTCTTACTTCCTGAGCCAGTTACTCAATGTGTTAACTCTCAGCTCCACACCCACCCTTCTTTGTCTATATGATCCTACAGTTGTGCCTTTTCAGCATTTCTCCTTTGCCCTCTGGTCTAATATTAGACCTTGTCAATAGAGAGCACAGGAGAGACAATGCAAGGAAAGGAAGAAGGGGCTTCTCTTCAGGTTCCTGTGTGCTTCTTTGATTTCTCCTACCACGGCTGCTAGGGACATGCAGGATATCCCAGAGGTGGCTTCCAGTGGACCAGCTCAGCCAATTCCAGCCTGCTCACACCACGACAAGTGGTTTCCTGTGGACCAGTTCTAGCCTATGGCACCCCAGCAGACTATATCACCCAGTAGGCCTTCTCCACATTCTCTCCTACCAGGTCTCTCAGTGTTGTCTGGGGAGACCTTTTTAGTTCCTTCCTTGGGAACTCTGCCTTGGTCTTAGCTTAGAGGTAGTAGCTGCTCCCTACATGTACTACTGTAATATTCCTTAGACGCTTTTTTTATAAGTTTTTATAACTAAACACCTCTTACTAATAATTATTTGCATTAAGTTTTCCTTGTTCAAATTGCCAGTGTGTTTTCTCTTTCCTGACTGGAATCTGACTCATACACTGATGCAGTCTCTCTTTTATTCCCCACGTTCTCTTGTGGGAGTGGAGGGGAACAAGGAGGAAGCAGAATGTTTCAAGCCCCTTAGAATTTACAATTAGTGTTCAAATTTTTTTTATTTTTTTTAATATTTATTTATTTATTTAATTTTGCCTGGGAAGAATGTAATAGGTAGTTTTAAATATCACATTTAATAGCCAAGATCACACCACTGCACTCCAGCCTAGGCAGCAGAGTGAGACTCCGTCTCAAAAAAAAAAAAAATCGAATAGTCAAATAATCTTGACTTGGGGAGGAGGCTGAGAATATTTGGCTGAGTCTTGAAGAATGAATAGTTCAGGCAGATGACATAAAACAGCATTCTGTACAAAAGCAAAGATTCAGGAAGAGACTTGAAGAGTTTGGGGCATGTTAAATTCATAAGTGTGATTGGAATGTAAAGTTCCAGATAGGAGCAGGAAAAAAAAGCCAACAGTAAAATATGGCTTAATTTTTTTAAAACAGTGATCATATATCTACTGAAAGCCTCCTTAAAGCAGCACAGTATCATAAGGGCTATAAGATATTTATAGCCCTAATAGTAATTCTGCCCCTCCCCTTTACCAGCTGCTAAAGAGAAAGTCCAGATATTAGTGTTGATGAATAAGATTCACACACATCTGAGCAAATAGTAAACGAAGTACTTATGTATTAGAGTTGGGGTGATCCTCAGTAAATAACACGTGTGATTTAAAGGAATAGAACTCTTGCCCTGCCCCCACTCCCATTCAAGATCCAATCATTGTTCTATATGGGCAAACCAAGAGGTAAAGTAAAAAAGCTACTAGAATTTTTTTTTGTCAGATTTTGTACTCCTATTAGGGCTGATGCAAGAACTTCTCTCTCTTAATTCAAATCAAATACCTGTTTCAAGTTTTAAAGTTTTAGCCAAACAATTAGGATTTAGGAAGCTGTAGTATACATTCAATTTGCCTATAATTATTAGTCAGTTTCTGCTACATGCTCAAACAAGAAATAATAATGACTGGATTTGTGCTGCTGGAGCATTTAACATAAGAGGTATCTCTGCTTTTGCAGATGAAGCCACAACCATCACTCTAGTTTGTATTTACATAGTGCGTCTCTTCATGGAGATTTAAGATGCTTTGCCAGCTTCATCTTATTCAATCCTCATTTCATCCCCATGAGAGGAGTTGGAAAATAATGCTTCATTTTGATAAAGGCAAAACTCAAATATCATAACAAAAAAAGTCTGGCAAATCTAGGCCTAGAACCCAACCAATATCCAAACCATGACAATACTTGTACATTACTGTAACAGGAAAAGTGAGACTGAAAAAGCAGAAGGAGGAAGGCAGGATTGGAAAAGGGATGTGGCAGGCCTGTTGTCTTCCAGTTGGAGGCAGCAGAATAGGGGCATACACTGGGGACATCGAGAGTCATTATGCCAGGGAATATGGCAAGAGGTACCATATTAAATAAGGAAGTTTTAGTTCTTACTGATATCAGAAGTTTCAGGCATTTGAGGACTATTTCCCACCTTGGATTATCCCAGATCTAGCAATATGCTATACTTAACTAACAGTATAATTTTAAAAAATGATTCCATGTTAAAATATATTAGAGAAGCATCAGGTTAAATAGAATTAGTTCCTTTTCTGAAGAACCCTTCAGGATCTTTAACTAGTATTGTGCACTGGATTTTCAAAGAAGAAAAGATACAGCATTTCCAAACTTATTTCACGACAGGACTACTATCCCTTCTTATAGTCCAGAAGAATATGTTAAGATCTCCAACAGCATTACCTGACTGAAGATAAAGTCTGATAACAAACAGATGCTTCATCAGGAGGCAAGATTATCTGTATACCTAAATTCCACATCGACACTTTATTTAAGAGAAACAAGGATAGATTCATTACCTTTTGGTGGTCATCTCTGTAACATTCCTGCTGTATCATTTCCAAAAGGTTTAGAGCCAACTGCTGCCTAGAGGGACCTTCTTCATCCATAGATATACAGTCTTCCAAGGCAGTAGAAGATAGTATCTGCAGAATTGGCATCACTAACAGCAGAGAGGACTTTGGGATTTTCTGATCCTCAGTGACAGAGAGGAGCTTCAAAGCTATTCATCAAAATAATAACGCACATTTTTAAAAATTAATACCACAGTCAAACAAAATGCAATTTTGCTTAAGAGTGATAAGCAAGAAAGTTTTCTTCCCTTTTACAACTGGGTCAGACACATAACTAGGATGATAAATTTTATCCTAAGATGAAATAAAAGGAGTATAAAGAAACAATTATATAGAATAAGCTGTTAATGTATGTAACTGAAAAATTGATGATACTCTTTTAGGTCAATATAAATTTTTTTAAAAACACAATTCAACATTTGTCCTTAATATCCTCTGAGACGCTAGTATTGCCCTCAGCAAACAGAGCTAAGAGACCAAGAATTCCTGGATCAGTGGATAACAAGCCCAACATACATGCTTCCTTTACAAATGCAGCTAAGAATCCTATTAGCAGATGCTTAAGTAAACAGCAAAGTGAAGCAGGACTGCCCTTCAGCTGTAATTGCTAAGAAGGAGATTGTGAAAGTCCCAAAGTCCAGAACCAAAATAACAACAACAAACAAACAAAAAAAATTAGTGAATGGTTCTTTAATATGGAAACAACTTACACATCAGATACATACAGTTATGCAATAACTGAGTTACATGTAGAGTCTCTATTAACTGAATGAGTTAAGGCATAAATATACTTTTTTCACAATATTTTTTCAAAGTGATGTAATTAACCCTGATTTACTAAAAGATGTTATTCATGGGCTTCAAAGTTACATTATCAAAATATTCTACTGATTTCCCCACTACAGCAAAAATAATTCTTTAAGCCTTGAATCATGTCAATGAGTTGTCAGCATTTTATTTTACATCATCTGGAGGTCAAACCTTAACATGATATTAAGTACAAACACCTGTTACTCTAACACTACTAATTTACTTTTCTTGCCTAAATATTGGTCTTAATCTATAATTGTTTCTGATATCGTCTCTACTAAAAATCCATTATCTTTAATATAACAGGAAATGAAAATAATACCAATATTTTAATAGCCTCTATTATAAATCTAAATATTCCAGGCATTTTTATAAATTGCTATTCGTAATCAAGGCTACAGTTAACAATTACAGTGTAATATTACATTAATGTAAAAATAAACATACACATAAATCTTTTAAATTTGGAATAATCAATATTCTCTTGGTGATCCTATTTCTTTGAATACTCTTTCCCCACAGCTCTTCCTTACTTTCCGACAAGACATATTGGCTTAGCAGTGCTCAGTACAGTTTATTCACTCTAAGGTAACTTTAAGTCAGAGATGTTGGTTTACGAGACAAAGAAAAAGTCTGCTAACCAGCAAATAATGAAAGTATTGAGTGTTTGATATTGTATTATCTTTCTCTTACACATGAACCACAATATAAGAACATAGCTTCAGAATTTGAAATGTAGTTTTCGGAGGCTTTAGAATTTTTTTGTCAAAAAACAAAATCCATTCATATGAAATGTCTAGAAAAGGCAAATCTATAGAGACAAAACGCAGATTAGTGTTTCTCTGGGGCTGAGGGTGAAAATGAGGATTAACTACAAATGGTCACAAGAAATTTTGGGCGGATGATGGAAATATTCTAAAACTAAATAGTGGTGCTGGTTGCACAAATCTATAAATTTACTAGAAAACACTTTATTCTGAATTTTATGGTACATAAATTACACCTCAATAAAGCTGTTTTAAAAAATAAAACTACAGCTGTCAGAAGTACCAGCACTGGTAAATTATACCTATGGGAAGATCCCACGTGCACTGCTATAAGAAAAAGGCAAAAACGGGATCAGACTGTGGAGGGAAGGCATAAGTAAACATAAAGCCAGTGGCCAAATGCAGGGTAGGAATCAAAGCCTAGGAGGCAAGGATCCCCTCCATGTGCTAAAGCCATTTCCAAGACACGCTGTAGGTGAAAGAGCAATTCACTCCCAAAATCATGAATTAAAATGCCCAGAAGAATGAGCTATACAATAAGTATTTATCTCACACACTTTTTCTTTTCTTTTCTTTTTTTTTTTTTTTTTTGAGACAGAGTTTCGCTCTTGTTGCCCAAGCTGGAGTGCAATGGCATGATCTTGGCACACTACAACCTTTGCCTCCCAGGTTCAGGTGATTCTCTTGCCTCAGCCTCCCAAATCACTGGGATTACAGGCATGCACCACCACGCCCAGCTAATTTTTTTTGTATTTTTAGTAGAAACAGGGTTTCACCATATCAGCCAGGCTTGGTCTCGAACTCCTGACCTCAGGTGATCCACCCACCTCAGCCTCCCAAAGTGCTGGGATTACAGGCATGAGCCACCACGCCTGGCCTCTCATGTACTTTTTAAAAATAAGAATGGCAATATATTAACATATACTGGCACTACACAGCATAATTTAGAGTTCTCATTGTTATGTGGATTATTTTGGATCAGACCAAGTAAAGTGAGGCAACACCAATGTAAAAGCCACATTTTAAAAGTATGACTTGTTTACCAATCTGCCAGATAGGGCAACTAGCTTCTTTACCACATTCTTCTTAACTAGAACATTTTTGCCTCTCTTGGCCCCCTCCTTCACTTTTCTTTAAATCAATACTGGACTGTCAAAAGAATATTATCTTTCATTTGTTCTAGCTAGATTAAAGCAATAACCATAAGTTAAATTCTGTTCAATGTAGCACATTTTGAATAGTAAAGGTATGGAGTGTTTTAAAATAACTACAACTACGAAACACTTTTCTTTCAAGGATGTTATACTAAAGCTTTCCATTTTGCTGTACAATGCTCAGTAAGGTGATATGCCATTCACTATATTCCTGAATGTTACTACTATATAAGGTTAGATTATAACCTTCTAACATGCAGCCGAGATACTTGGTAAATTATGTTATTTCAAAGCTTGCACAAGGTAACACCTAATTAGACAAGAAAAAAATTCTATTTTATAATTTTAAAAATTACAGATGGAAACTCAAAATACACAGGATAGCATGATACATAGTTCAAGTGAATCCTGTCAATACTCATGTTATATCTACATTTTACTCTAGTGACTGTATTTTTATTTACCTAGATTTAAGATTGGCTTCTGCTGACTTGCTGGAGTCTGTAGAAGTAGTAAAGCTATTCCAATTATGATCAGTTCAACAGGAAAATCCTAAAAGGATAGAGGGGGAAAAAGGAGTTGTTAAAGAAGTTCCCAGAACCATGGCTTTGTAACATGTATCCAGGAAGAATATATTTAATATGAAAGACTGCAAGCCTATTACACAAATTTATTTATACAGCAAGTGTGCTCTACTAAAGAAAGAATTGGTCGGCCAGGCATGGTGGTTCACGCCTGTAATCCCAACACTTTGGGAGGCTGAGGTGGGTGGATCATGAGGTCAGGAGTTTGAGACTAGCCAAGCCAACTTGGTGAAACTCCATCTCTACTGAAAAAATACAAAAAAATTAGCCAGGAGTGGTAGCAGGCACCTGTAATCCCAGCTACTCAGGAGGCAGAGGCAGAGAATTGCTTGACCCAGGAGGCAGAAGTTGCAGTCACTGCACTCCAGCCTGGGTGGCAAAGCGAGACTCCATCTCAAAAAAAAAAGAGAAAGAATTGGTCGATGCCACACACTTACACATAAATTCAAAATGTTGTATTATATGGCCAAAAAGCAAGAAGCTATAAACCAAATGATTCAGAGGGAAAACTCAACACAGCAGATCAGCAAGTCTTCTAAACAGTCAATCTTTGCAAACCATTGAAAGTTGTCTAAAATACTAAATTTAATAATATTTCATTTCTGTAAACTGGTTCAATATCCTACTTACCTAATACAGACATGATCCATCTACATAACTTGCATAAGGAATTACACTAAACAAATTTAGTAAATCATGTTATAATAAAAGAAATATTAGTGCCAGGGAGGTAGAGATTATTTTCAAATTACCGTAATTCATTAAGCATTAAATGTAGCAGAGCAATGACCATAGAAATAACCAAGTATATAAACAAAACAAAACAAAAAGACATGTATATTAGGCTTTAATAAACATTAATAAAACACAAATGACCTGTTATTTGAGGTTTCTAAATAAAGTAAATCTTAATGTATTATGGTACTAAAGAAGAAAGGTTCAGCTAAAATGACTATTCTGAAGTTTACAGAAGTGCTTGCAGAGCAGAAGTACCTATGAATAGTAAAGACAGGCAAAAAAAAAAAACCACACACACACACAAACAACAACAACAACAACAAAAACAACAGGAAAATAAGGAAATCTGTGAGTTAGAGCCACATGTTAAAGGACCACCTGCCTGAGTGAAAACAATACAGTCTGGCACACTCAGAAGTTATAATCTTGAAGATACTATCAATTAACAAATACCCTCTAAAATCTCAGTTTTATCATTCGAAGAGTGAAATTCACCTACAAAATCCTCTCATGTGCTTGTTTATGGACTTTTGAAAAACAAAACAGCAAAAGAAAAAAATTTGTGAATTTTTAAAAATGGGATATATTCCAATCTATGTATTTTGGGAATATATGTGTTCACTGCTTCGAAATAGAGTTGAGAACAATGAAGCACTCTTATCTATTTGAGGATAATACATGCATTTCAAAACCAACACACTTACAGTATATACTATCACACCATTCTTTGCTATATCTTCCCCAATTTCATTTCAATTTCTGCATGTCCATAAAAAACAAAAGGAAAACCAACAAGACCATTTAAACTTCAGATTCACTAGATTCCAAGAGAATCAACAACAAAGAAAAGCACTGCTATATAGTAACACTATTATTGGAAAGCCTTTTTCACACAAGCTATTACTGCAAGGGCCATAAAGTAGCTTTTTAGAGTTCTGAAATGGAATAGAAGTATTTTTATTAAGTGGATGGAACTTAAAAGTATGAAGGCAAAAATGAAAATGGCCTTCTCCAGGAAGGGTGAGACTGGCCTGTTCAGAATAGAGGGTGAAAGGAAAAGAGTGGAGATTCAAGATCAAAACTAAGGAAAAGTAATTGGTGGAGGATTAGATCACATAAATCTTAAACTACTTACAAGTTTAGTGGTTACAAGTTTTTTGACTGATTGATTTTTAATGGACACCAAAGGATGGTACCATTTAATAAGATCTTTTAATAAAACCCAGTGTTGGACATCCCATTTGCACACTTCAAATGCTACAGCTACTGCTGTGGTAACTGGTTCTGCACAGGTGCAACCTAATGGTTGTCCCCTAAGTCCCCACCATACACCTCTTGCTTCCTGCCCCAGAACAGCGCACTCTAGAAGTACAAGGAAGTTAAAGCCCCATAGGCCAAAGCTGACAAATCGGCAATAGTACCCAATAGATAAATGCTTTCCCATTAATTCCAGATCCTTCTTTCATAAGGCTTCTCAGAAGATTCTGTGGGATCAAGCAACTAGTTGCTCGTAGCAGTAGCCTACCTGATGATGCCTCTATTGCCTCTCCCACCTTCCATACTTCACTCCTCTTGTCCCTCTCTAGCTGCTTGCTGGGATCACATTGGCAGATTAATTCCAGTCATATAAGCCTTTGCTTTTGTGGGAACCCAGTCTCTACTTTTGCCTTTAGGGAAACTCAGGCCAACTCACAGCCTGAAAATAAAATAAATAAATAAAAATACAATAAAAGAAGGAAATAAAATACATAAAATAAAAGAAGAAATTTTAAAAAAATGAAATAAAATACAGAAAAAAAAAATGAGTAAATGCCTTTATACTCAGTCACAGATGTTGGAGGAGTCCCAGTAACAGAAAACAACCTGGAGTCCACATTTTTTGTCCTCAAGTCAAATGAAAATAGCACTAAACACCACCTATGTACCAGGCAGTAAGTACATAAGCTGGGTCTACAAATGCCACTGTGGACAAAATAGTCCCTTTTCTCAGGGATTTTACAGTAAAGTCATGGAAAAGTATTTTTAAAGAGAAAACAAGGCATGAGAAGGTAGCAGACAAAACAAAGATGGTGGCCCAACTCACACAATCCTCCAGTGCCATAACTTTGCTACGTACTCTGTTCCCCTGGCCAGAGCTTCATCAAGCTAAGATGGGCCAAACAGATCATTTTTCCTACAAAATCTGAAAACTTAGACACACAGCAAAGAAAGTTGGTTGGAACTGAGTCATCAGCTAGTAGTGTCTTAGAAACCGCAAGTTTCCGACCCTTCCCAATGCTGAAATGTTTCACTCATTCTTCACTTTGAGAGCTACTCAATCTCCTCCCAATGTGCATCATTTTTGCCTAATTTTGCTGGTCAGGGTGCATTTATTTTGCTTGAAATGTAAAGGACCTTAAATTATGATTATTCTAATCAGGCTAAAAATGGCTCAACTAAGACCAAATCCACAAAAACTAATGCAGCCTAAGAAATAAATCCATTTTCAATATACAATGATACAACTCTAATATAAGAGTAGAAAGAGAACAGAGTGGGGGAAAAGTTAATATAATATTTGAACAAAACATCCAGTTGATAAACCCAGTGATACGGAAATGTGGGTATGGTGTCAAAATACATAAGACTGCTTCATTCTACTTCATTTTATTTCAAATTATAGTACATATAGACCTATAGTATATGTTTGCAAATTAATTTTCCTAGGCTCACTTTTTTAACCTCAGGAACACTAAGATGGGGATGGGGGACAGAAAACTTCATAACACAAATATTTCAACAGTTCTACTAGTTGTTATTTCCTTCTAAAACTTAAAAATATTGGGCAAATGAGAGATATAAATAGGACTTTCCCTCATCAAAAATCTTTTCATTCTTCTAAATGACATTAGTATCCTGCGACTCTACATTATAACCAAAAACATTTTAAAAATTAGACTCAAGAGCCAACTTTATATTAATAGATTCCCAGTGGCCAAAATAAGACAATTTAAAATTCAATAAGGATAATATCTATGATAGACTGAAGTGCATCAAATATGTTTAAATTCATGAATTCATAATACTTTTTAAAGTTAGTAAAGAAAAACGCAAAAGAGTAAAGCATTTATCCTAACTTTCCTTTACTAGTGGATAACCAACTAGTAGGCTGTTGGGGGAGGAGGGTTCTTTTTATGGAAGTATTCCAGCTAATAAATGAAGAAGGAATGATAGGATTAGAACATTACCACTCTGCAACTCCTAATTAACAGAACTAGGCATTGAGTATCAATGACTACTAACATCATAAAAAGAAAAGCAACACACATTGTGCTTCTTGATGACAGAACACACCACCCCCTGTAGTCTTGGAAACCAAAAACAAAATATCCTGAATCCAAACAAGCCTTTAGAGCTAACTACCTTTGAACAGCGAAACACTTTAAAGCAGCGGTCCCTGGCTTTTTTGGCATCAGGGGCTGGCTTCATGGAAGACAATTTTTCCACACATCTGGGGCAGTGAATGGTTTCGGGATGAAACTGTCCCACTTCAGATCATCAGGCATTATTTAGATTCTTATAAGGAGCACACAACCTAGATCCCTCATATGCACAGTTCACAATAGGGTTCATGCTCCTGTGAGAATCTAATGCACCGGCTAATCTGATAGGAGATGGAGTTCAGGCAGTAATGCTGGCTCACTGGGCTGCTCACCTCCTGTGTGTGGCCCAGTTCCTAACAAGCAAGGAACCGATACCAGTCTGTGACCCAGGCATTGGGGACCACTGTATTAAAGTGCACCATATGGATGCAATCAGCAAAATCCAGAAGATAGGAAACTCTCCAGCTCACACAAGCCAGGTTATTCAGTACACAAACTGCAGGGAAGAAAAGTGGGGGAGGAAACGAAAGGGGATGAACTTTAATTGGAAAGAAACTTAAAAGATCTCACACACACACATAGCCCAAAACATATTATGATGATTAGAGATACACACTGAGATGATAAAAGTATAAAGAAATGTAAGGAAGTGGTTACTACAGAAGTCAGAATAGTCAGGGGAAACAAGAGGTTATGATTAGGACTGGGCTTGTGGAGAACTTCTGTGGTGGCTAGAAACTTCTATTTCTTGATCTGTGTGATGGTTTCAAAGTTCTATGTTTTGATCTATGTGCTATCTGTCTTATGTGCAAAATAAATGATAAAATCCCCTGTGGGTGCTACTTTAAAATAGAGATATTTGGGCTGCACTTAGACCCACTAATTCAATATCATTAGGGATAAGGCCCAGGCATGTGCATTTTTAACAGACTCTGCCTAGTGATTTTTATGCACACTAGTTTGAACCATTTGACTAAAACATGAGCTTCATGAACCTTGTCTGCTTTCAACTAATTGCCATAGCAAAGTGTTTGCCATAGGCATCTGCTTAACAAATATATGCTAAGGGTGGGGGGGAAATATACAAAAAAATGGTCAGAGAATTATACTAAAAAGGACTAAACTCTATGAAATTATAATTGCTACTCATATGAATCTACTAAAAGTACAGGAAAAAATACGGGGTTTACCCATGGATATTATGTTTACAGTTAACAGAACTGGCAATTTATCTACATAACGCTGATCTATAAAATATCTTTCTGTATAATATTTAATTATAAAACATCTATCTATATGTATTTATATACTATCTATATGACATATAACATAATTATATCTGTAAGATATAATTATACCTGATATATATTATATATATCTACTATACATAAGATACGTATATAAGTATACAGTAGAAAAATATGTTATTTAGAGTCCCAGTATATGTAAAATCATTCTAATCATAAGATTGGCAAATTGACAAATGACTTATAATACTTGAGTCTTCCTGGGTTCCCATCTTCCATCAAAATCTACATTTACTCTCTCAATTCCTCACCTGCCATTCACACTCCCTTAATTCCAATTTCCCCACCACCACCACCACCACCACCACTCTGCTGAAACTGCTCCCTCTAATGTTAAAAATAAGCTTTTATATGCTACATCCTGAGAATACTTTCCATCCCTTACTTTTACATCATTGCTCTATGACACATGACACTGTTGACCATTCCCCCTTATTGAGGTATTCCTTCCCTTGATTTTCTTGTCATCTGTCTCTGCTGGTTATATATGATCCTTCTAGACATATTTTCTCAGACTCCTCTTTATCAGTAAATTCCAAATAACGACCACCCCAGAGTTCCACCACAAGCCCTGTCATCCAATCCCATGTTTAAAATCCCCACCCCAAAGTTAATGTCTACAAATATACACCTTTAGCCTAGACTTCTAGCCTGAATTTTAAAACCATATATCCAACTATCTATGATCCATACGTACCTCAAGTCAAGTATATCTGAAATAAAATTAATCATCTTCCCTCCAACATCAGCTACCATTTCTCAAAGTAAATGGCATCATCCAGTAGCCCAAAATAGAAAGCTGAGATTCTATCAAGGACCCTTCTCCTTGACCATCTAATCAATCATAAAGCCCTACTGATTCTATCTTCTGTGTCTCCCTTTTCCCACTTCCATTTCCCTCATTAGGCCCTCACTATGGACTGAACTGTGTCCTCCCAAAATGTATTTGTTGAAGCCCTAACACTCATGTGACTGTATTTGGAGTGAGGAAGTAATTAAAGTTAAGTGAGGTCATCCGGGTGCCCTAATTCAATCTGGATAGTGTCCTCATAAGAAAAGACACCAGAGAGCTCATACTCTCCCTACCATGCGAGGAAAGCCAGCTGCAAGCCAGGAAGAGTCCTCATCAAGAACAGAATCAGCCAGCACCCCGTGCTTGGACTCTCCAGCCTTCAGAACTCTGAGAAATAATTTTATTCATTTATTTATGTATTTTGAGACAAAGTCCTGCTGTGTCACACAGGCTGGAGTGCAGTGGCGCAATCTCGGCTCAATGCAACCTCTGCCTCCGGGTTCAAGCAACTCTCCTGCCTCAGCATCACGAGTAGATTACAGACGTGTACCACCACACCCAGCTAATTTTTCGTATTTTTAGTAGAGGCGAAGTTTCACCATGTTGGTCAGGCTGCTCTCGAACTCCTGACCTCAAATAATCTGCCGCCTCGGCCTCCCAAAGTGCTGGGATTACAGGTATGAGCCACTGCACCCAACCAATAAATACATTTTTATTAGTTAAGCCACCCAGTCTGTGGCAGCCCTAACTGCCTAAGACTTCCTCCTCACTTCCTACCCTATTAGTGGTGTGTGGCCCCAAACTCTTCTCCACCCACCTACAAGGAAGATCTTCCACACATTAAAAAATGAGATCTGCTGAAAGATCTCAAACAGCATACAGGATAAAATGTAAACTCATTTGCATGGCATAGAAGACAGGCCCAGCCCTATTTGCCACATCTTAATCCTTCAGCAATATCAAACATCCTCTTGGTTTTTTTTGGTTTTTTTTTGTTTTTTAATAAGCCAAGCCTGACTACTCTTTCATGTTTCTTTATTTGGGCACATGCTGTTCAACAGCTGGAATACCCTTCCCAGGCCCTTGTACCAGGCACATTCCATTCAGTCTTCAAATCTCAACTCATGCCCTACCTCCTGAAACTTGTTCTCCCATTACACTTTAAATATACTCCCATAAAATCTTTTCTCTTATTGTACTATAATTTAGTTATTGCATCTCTGTAAGTCTCTTGAGGTCATAGAATTTACCTTTTCATCTATGTATTCTACAAAGCCTGGCATATAGTAAATGTTCAATACTTGTGTTCTGCATGAATAAATGAAAAAAAAAAAGTCACAGTGGTGATCTTTAAATGATGATCTGAAGAGTATTTTAATTATTTCCTTTTCTAACAAATGATATTAGTAGTAGTGCAATAGCAATATGCTCTAATGGTATTAGATCAAAATGCCTCTGATACGCAAACTAAATGAGCACATCCACCCAGTTATTGAAAGACTCACTTGAGTGATAACTGACACAATAAAATGTCTATCTGATATGGTTTGGATCTCTGGCCCTGCCCAAATCTCATGTTGAACTGTAATCCCCAATGTTGGAAGTGGGGTCTGGTGCAGGTGACTGGATCACAAAGGTGTTCCTCATTAATGGTTTAGCACAATCCTCCTGGTGCTGTTCTTGCGATAGTGATTGAGATCTGGTTGTTTAAAGGTGTGTAGCATCTCCCCACTCCTCTCTCTCACTCCTGCACCAGCCATGTGAAGTGCTGGCCCCTGCTTCACCTTCCGCCATGATTGTAAGTTTCCTGAGGCCTCCCCAGAAGCTAAGTAGATGCCAGCACCATGCATCCTGTACAGCCTGCCAAACTGTAAGCCAATTAAGCCTCTTTTCTTTATAAATTACCAAGTCTCAGGTTTTCTTTATAGCAATGCATGAACAGTATAATATACTACTATCCTTACCTCCTTCAGAAGTTCAACACAGTGCTCTAAAAGGTGAATTAAAGATGAACATTCGCCAGTTATCTTTAAGCTGACTTCACAGACACACAGCAGCTGAAGAGTCATCTGGGTAAGCTGAATTTTCCAGAAAACAGGATGACGCAAAAGGCTTAAATATACTTCCTCAATAAACATCATCGCTTCTGTTGTCTGTATCAAATCTTTTATCTGTTTAAAAAAGTCATTATATGATATTAAAAAATACACAAACCAAAGGATAATTTTAAGGTACACAAAAAGCTTTCAACAATATAATTTTTTCTCTAAACCTATAAAGACTTAAAGGAGATGAAAAAAAGTTACAGAACTCAATGAAGGATTAACTATACAACTGCACCTTATCCTTTGGTTATTAACCAAAATCCAATTTGCTACTGTTTTTGTTACTGCTGGCTGACACAAATTTCTCTTCCCTTATTTTTCTAGCTTCTCTGAGTGCAGATGTCTTAAAACAAGTTACATGACAATGCCAACATGTTGAGGGAAATTAAGTTCGGTTTTGAATTCTCCAAATGAACTCTCATTTCTACAATTCCAACATAGATAACCTGATAGTAAAGGGTCAGCATGTTATTCTAACACGGTACTAAGCCCTTTATCTGCAAGATATTTGCTCAGACAGCCTTAACTGAGAGTATCATTTCCACACTTGGCAGATACAGTAAAAGACCATATTCAAATGGTAGTCTTCTCAACAGGCTAATGTATTAGATAGGAAGGACTTGGGTGCTCTTGAAAATCCCAATGCAATTCAAACCCAGCTGTTCCAATCAAAATTCTGGAGTTGGTATTAAGGATATGGTCCTGCTCACAGACACACTGGCATTTCCCAGAGATTACAAACAATGGACCATCTGCTTCCATCAGGAGCCTGTGTCTGTTAAATTCATCAAGAAGAAAGCCTACGGTTGACCAGCTGTACCTTTTACCAGTGGTTATCACCATAATAACACAAATGACTATTAGTTATACACAGAGACAAAAATTAGTTGCTAGCAAACAAGAGAAAAAAGATATTAAAAGATCAAAGAGAAGAAATAGCAGAAAACATTGTTATAAAAAATAAACAGTCTGATATAAATTATTTTGCTCTCTTGCAAACATACAGTAGGAAAGTCAAAAGGCCACAGAATAAAGCCTAATGTTTATTTGACAATATATTTCCTTGAGTGCATTTATGTGCACATTTCTAATTTTCCATAAAAAAAAAGTTCAAAAGACAACCTCAGCAAGCTAGCATTAAAGGCTCTCTAATCTTTAACATTATCTAAGTTCTAAACAAGCATAATTTTGAAGTAACATTGTCTTTATGTAGAAATATATTATTTAATAATACAATAGGTAATATGTGAGGTGACAGGAATCACCATTAAAATGAAAAGGACAATTCTACATCTATAAAATGAAAGAGCAACGGGCATGAGAAGAAATAGAAAAAGGAGTTTCACTGACCATTCTTTCATCATTGGTCAACAAGGTTGCATGGTTATTTCTAAAACTTGTTTTTTAAAATTTAAATGTGATTCTATCCTAGTGCTCAGTATAAGTAAGACCACATCAACAGCATTGTAGTCAGCTCTAAGAAGATCATTTCATAGTAGCACATTTTGAGCACCAATAAACTAGAAAATTCCTGGCAAAACAAAACAGAGAAAAGTCGGGAAACCATTTGCAATGGAGAGATTAAGAAAGTGAAGAAAAAAATAAGGAGGGGAGGGAAGTGAGGAAGAAAGGAAGGAAGGAAAAATGGGAAGGAAAGAAGGGAGAAAAACAAGACAAGAGAAGATACAGATGGGGTTTTTTTAAAAGCTTATAAAAGCCTTTCTGAGAAGAATGAAAACGAATGAGTAATTAGAAAAATGAAGGTCAATAAGTACTTGCTAAAAAAAAAAAAAAAATGGTTGCCTTGCAAAATAGTATGCTTCCTCTATCAATATTCAATTAGCCATAAGATAGTCATGTTCCAGAGAGTATAAGAAACATCTGTATTGGGTGGGAAACGGACTATATTCTCTCTAAGACCACTTCCAACCCTCACATGCTTCATTCTAGTAACACTGATTTGTTAAACCGATTAAGTATGCTAATATCACTAGTTCTAGTACTTCCAAATGATGTATTCCCTTTTTTCTCACATAATTGTTAGGTAAAAAAGCCACAGATTCCCAGAAATATTCCAAAGAGCTCATTTCTAAAAGCATTTAAGCTTGTCAACACAAGTTCATAAGATGGAGACAAACCTTTGCCAAGGAGCACAGCACAGGGTAATGCAGCCATGATGTGAAAAATGTACCCTAGTTCAAGATGTTCTGCCTAAACATTGCTTTATTGTCCGCACAAAACAAAAGCTTTGGAAAAGCCACAGGAGAATTCATTTTAATTAAATTTTCTCTGCCTTGATTACAGGAAAGCCTATTTATGAGTCGCAAAGGAAAGATTTACTCTAGTCACTCCTTGCTAACACAAACTTAAAACAGGTCATGTGTGACCTCAAGTGATCACTTTGAAATATGTTCACAGATTCCCTCCATCAGCTAAGCAGCATGGTGCTCACATTCCAGGCAAATAGCAAACCTAGATGATGGGAAGAGACGGACTGATAAATGAATCACTACACTAAAATCCCAACACCTGGGCAACTGGATTTTTTTTTTTTCATTTGCAGTTATAGAGACAATGACTCAAATTTCTCTTTCCCCTGAACTGTGTCCGTGTTTTCTCCATACCTCCGTCAACCACTTTTCATCTTTCTACTTTGAATTATAAGAATGTATGTACAGTACTTGTCCTAACTCATTTACTACATGTGTGCTTCTCAAGAGCAGGATCCCTGAGAGCTGCTGCATATGTTGCAAGGGGACATGTGGAAGCTGGAATCTAGCTGGCACTCAGCTGGCCAGGCTTTGCATCCTCAGAGCTATTTATGCCCTGAGACACACCCTTTTTTTTTTTTTCCCAATGTGCACAGAGGTCTTTTTTTTCCTTCTTACTGTCCCAATGTCTACACAGAAGAAACTCAACTCAAAATCTTTTACCTGATAACTGTTTCTTAAACAAAGGAAAGTTTTCACGCCTGCTAATCCCAAAATGGACTATGTTGATTTATAATTTCTGTGAATTTAGTTAACATCAAACATAATACACTCATGTTAAATCTAGATTTTGTTTTTTTCATCTTCCCCAAAAGATTGTAAGCATTTCTAGAGCGAGGATCATGTCTGAGTTTGCCAAATCACTTATTTTCTAGAACTACTTTGTCTGTGACAATAACAACACTTACCGATGCCGATGCTGTATTTGTGGAGGACGAAGACCTTACCTGCAAACATGGAACCATGTCACAACACAGTTGAAGTATCTGCTGTTCCAGTATTGATGGTTGATCTTTGTCACAAAGAACCTGGGGTTGAAGTAAGACTTTCAGCAGGGCTAGTCGGAGTTTAGCATATTCTTGTAACTGAGATGGTTCACAATACAGATACCACAGAAATGGTGCCATTATTTGAATGCATGAAACTTCTGACCTATAAGACATGAAATATGTTAGCCAGTGAATGAGCTAAATACACTATCATGCAGGTAAAGTAGCAAATATCAACTTATAGTTCATGAAATAACATAAACTACCATATCATCAAGTGTAACTTCTTTTTATGATTCTTCTATTCCACTATGACCTGCCTACATCTATGCCAAACAGTTCTTTGTACACTGAGGAAAATTATTCAACACCTGGAGACTGTAAGCTAGATACTCAGGATGAAGAGAGTCTCTATTTGCACATTAGAACAGCAACCACATCTCCAAAATCAGTCTTTAGTGAACATAAGAATCATCTGGGTGGGGCGCGGTGGCTCATGCCTGTAAAAATCCCAGCACTTTGGGAGGCCGAGGCGGGCGAATCATGAGGTCAGGAGATAGAGACCATCCTGGCCAACATGGTGAAACTGAGATCACGCCACTGCACTCCAGCCTGCCAACAGAGCAAGACTCCATCTTAAAAACAAAACAAAACAAAAAAAGAATCACCTGACAACCTTTCTAGAATGACAGACGGCAGGATCACCTCTCCAGGAGTATGAAACAAACATGCATTTTTGGAAAAAACTCCATAGGTGAGGATCTATCTACATAAAACAAACCCAGACAAACATCCCAAGATGATTATGATGACAGTTAACATTTACTTGTTAACCCTTACAGTGTTCAAGTTACTGCATTTTACGTCTTTAAATCCATTTAATCCTCACAACCATATGAAATAAAAAATAATATTATCCTCATAACACAGATAAAGAAACTGAAGGAGAGAGAGGTGAAGTAATTTGTCAAGGTCTTCTTAAGCACTTCCCACTCTACAAATCTTTTGTACCTATTTAGATTTCATTATATCCTGAAAACTCCTAGTCCAAATTCACTAAAATACCAGAATGATCATCAAAAATAAAAATATGGTCACGTCATTAGCCTAAACAGTATCTAGCCCAATTCACACACACCGTCCATCATTTGGCCTCTGTTTATCTTTCCAGCTTCATTTCTTCCTCTTCATTCACCACTAAACCACACTAAACTCCCTTCAGGTCTTTATCAAGCCATCTGGGCTTTCTTCTCACTTGCTATTCCCTTTACCTGTAATATTCTCCCCTTCTACCCTTCCTATTCTTTCTCCTATCTAGTTTCTATCATCCTTCAGTTATCTGCTTTAAAATGACTTCCTCAGGTCCTTCCTTGACACTTCACCTTCATCAGATAACATCAGATGGGCTTTTAAGACACAATGCCTTTATTGTCATTACATTTTTTTTAAGAGACAGGGTCTTGCTACATTGCCTAGGCTAGAGTGCAATGGCTATTCACAGGCACAATAATAGTGCATTCCAGCCTTGAATTCCTGGGCTCAAGCAATCCTCCTGCCTCAGTCTCCCAAGTAGCTGAGACTACAGGCTGTTATCATTACATACTTAATATCTGTATCCCCTGCCAGACTATAAACCAAATGAGGCCACGGATTTCTGTTTACTGCTATTATCACCAATAACTGTATATACTAGGCCTTCAAAGAGACACTCATTTAATTAATTCAGTTACACTAAGTTACAAAGTAGTTTTATAATTAGCATGCAATTAAATGTCATGATTTTATTTTCTAATGTTTTTCACATTATATATAAGAAATGATTAGATAAGATACAAAGTTGAAATAAGAATTATCTATCCTCAAGAAGCATACGGTCTGACAGAGACACTCAGTTATAATCCTGAACTAGGTGACAGAAAGTGAAAACTGCCAAAAGAGTGGTATAAAGTGCAATTGCTTCATGAAAGAAATGGTATTTAAATTATGTTTGACTGTTCTCATTTAAGAGTGGGAGCTAAACCTTGGGTTCACACAGACATAAAGTTGGGAACAACAGACACTGGGGACTTCAAAAGGAGGGTGGGAAGGAGTGGGGACAAGGGCTGAAAATTTTCCTGTTAGGTACTTTGTTCACTACTGGGTGACAGGATCAATAAAAGGCCAAACCTCAGCACTACACAATATACCCTTCAAACAGATCTGCACATGTACCCCTGAATCTAAAATAAAAGGGAATTTTTTTTAATTATGATAAATTATGCTTGACAACATAATCTTATAATACCATACATTTCATAGCAATGTGATTTTAAAATGCCATTAACATTAATAAAAATGCCAAGCCAATTAAATTTTACTCATTAATGTATTCACTTGGTAAAATTTACTGACCACCTACAGTATACCTCACTCATCTATGTGATGGAAACAAAGCAAGAAATAAAAATAGATTAAGTTCCTGCTCTCATAGAGCTCACAGTCTGAAGAAATTTTTTTATCATAAGCTCAAATACTTATACAATCTATAAAAATCAAAAGGACTTTTGAGGTCATAATTATTACTGAAACATATATCTTTATCACACCTTCTACTTTAGGAAACTAAAAAAAGATAGATGAAGGAATCAGATAATGCATGTATAAAATACAAAGCGAAAGTTTCCAGAAAAGAGATTTAAGAAACTTCCTTCTCTATCTCTCTTTAATAATGTATTCCCCAAATAATAAATACTATCCAAGTGTCAACAGCATCCATGGATAGCTTATCCGTTTTCTTCTACTTTGAGATGCTGAAGGTGAAATGTAAGGTTCATATAAAGAAATACATTTCCAAGATGCCATTATGATTTGACATCGGGGCAAACGTTGAACTTCCTTAAGGACAATATACTATTTAAAAATCTCCTTGGCTTAATCTGTTCTGATTTTAGATTCTGCATTTCCCATGTGGTATCTGATGATTAATCATCACTTCAGTGGAGTAAGAAATTACCAGGGCTTAGGAAAAAAAGAATATTAAAAAAAACAGATAATCTGAAATCGCACAGTGATTTAAAATGTTTTAAAACGTAACCAATTATGTATGTACCTACACACAAGTCTTTTATATTTATGTTCACCACTAAGGGAGAAGTCGCAAAAAAAAAAAAAAAAAAAAAAACAGACCCGGAGAGAGAGTAAAAAACGGAGGCTTGGACCAGGCACGGTGGCTCACACCTGTAATCCCAGCACTTTGGGAGTCTGAGGCGGGCGGATCATGAGGTCAGGAGATCAAGACCATCCTGGCTAACACAGTGAAACCTCGTCTCTACTAAAAATACAAAAAAATTAGCCAGGCGTGGTGGCAGGCACCTGTAGTCCCAGCTACTTGGGAGGCTGAGGCAGGAGAATGGCGTGAGCCTGGGAGGAGGTTGCAGTGAGCCGAGATTGCGCTGGGCAACAGAGTGAGACTCTGTCTCAAAAAAAGAAGAAAAAGTGGAGGCTTTAGGCCCAACTCCACCACTAGTTAGCCAAGAAACCTTCTGTAAGTCATTTAAGGTCACTCTCCTCAGTTCTCTCATCTGAAAAATTATGTTAGACTAGACAATCTTAAAGTAACCCAGCCTAAAATCTATGATATTATCAATTTGTACCATTCTCAAATTCTCAGTTCCTGAAAGGTTAAAGTCATAGGCCTTCAATAAATAAAGGCAGAACTTAATTATAAAATATACCTAAATACTGTGTGCAGAGTTGCATGCCTATAGTCCCAGCTACTCAGAAGGCTGAGACAGGAGAATCACTTGAGCCCAGGAGTTCATGTCCAGCCTGGGCAACATAGCAGACTCCCATATCTTAAAAATAATAATTATAATGCCCCCCAAAAAAATCTAGCATGAACATATACTGTCATTTTAGGACATATATATAATATTAAAAATGAACATAAATAGCTAGCTACTGTTTTGCTTTCTTCCCGAAGTTGTGAATCATTACTCATATTCTTATTAAATTAACAACCTGTCACCCAGGCTGAAGTGCAATGGTACAATCTCCGCTCACTGCAACCTCCGCCTCCTGGGCTCAAGTGATTCTCAAGCCTCAGCACCCTGAGTAGCTCTATTACCTTCTAAACAACAACAGACTGAGTTAACTGGCCCTAAAATTATATCTCAGGAAACTAAGTCTGCAGCCAGAACTATCAATTTCATACTACAAGGAATAATTCTATAGTACAAACATAAAAATGAGGCTATTGAAATTATTCTTTGCAAATAAATACAAAATAATTTAGAATTTCAAATGGCTCTAGATAGCATACTCTAACACCTGAGAACTTATGTAAAAGAAATGAGTCAATAAAAGCTTAACAGTAAATAAACCAAAGTCAATTAACATTTTTTCCTTATGATATCTAGACAACTTAAATTAGAATAACTACTTCTAAGTCCCAATTATAATACACCCTTGAGATAAAAGTAACCAAATAGTACATTTATTATTTACTAAGTAAAGCATTGGAAAAGTTATGCATTCTTAAGAATTAACCTATAAATGAGCTCAATAACAAAAGCAGCGTGGCAGCAGCAGCAGGATCTTTTATAAAGCAATTCAATCTATTTAACAACAGAGAGAAATTTCATTAAACAAATGTGTTTATAAATTTCTTCAGATTTGTTGTTTGTTTCTGACAGAGTTGAACAAAGTCTTATTTAGTAAATATTAATGTCTTACCTTTGAAAATGCAGTCCTACATGAGGGAAGACAGGATGATAATGATGTTCGTTTTGAGCTATTCATTCAACTGTTAACATAAATTTTCCTCACTAGCAGCCAAGTACAAGGTGCTATGGACTGAATATTTGTGTCCCCCACAAATTCATATTCTGAAATCCCAACCCCCAAGATAGTAGGAAGTGAGACCTTTGGGAGATTATGCGATTATGAGAATGGAGCCCTCATGAATGAGATTAGTGACCCTACAGAAAAAGTGTCAGAGAAGTCTCTTGCCTCTTCCACCATATGAGGATAGAGACACAAAATGGCCCTCTGAGGACCAGAAAGTAGGTCCTCACCAGACTCCAAATTTGCCAATACCTTGATCTTGGACATCCCAGCCTCCAAAACTGTGAGAAATAAATTTCTGCTTTTTATAAGCCACCCAGTCTACGGTATTTTGTTATAGCAGCCCAAACTGACTAAAACACAAAGTCTCCTATATCTCTTTAAAACTTCCAGTGGCAGTATATCCTGCCTCGAAATTCTACGTAAAACTGAAGTTATGGACTTAGAAATGGTGTTCTAAGAAACTATATTTATAAGATACTATAAAACCTTCAAAAGCAAGAAAATATGAATGTATCTGGCATGGTGACTATAACTCAGGCATTACCCAGAATAATGGTATCTTTATCACAACCTTATGTGATGATATTAAGTATGTAGTGATACTATATATTTTAAGGCACTCTACAAACCACTACCTGAGCCCTTCTAATCCAGGGTCCTCATGAGCCCTTCTAATCCAAGGTCCTCATTTAAAGAAATTCAACATTTATAAAGCACCTAGAAATGTGCCAAGTATCATTAATACAAAGAATATGAAACACAGTCCCTGCCCTCAAGAAGGTTTCACAGTTTATAGAGGAGAGTAATTATGAAAATGTCACAACTGCAAGGTATTATGTAACCATGCAAGAGACATGCCTAATACAGCTTCTAGTAAGAAAAGAGCCTAGGGCAAAAAAAATGCCTAAACAGAGATTTTAAATAAAGAAATTTATCAGGAAGAGAGTGGGGTAAGTTTCAAGAGAGTACAGTAGGTACCAGTAAGTAAAAACATGGAGAGAAGGAAACAGCACTGCTTCCTGTGTGGAACACAAGGCAAGTCAGTGTACTGCTAAAGCATAAACTGAGATGAAGATAAGAAAAGATAAAGCTGGTGAGACAGATTGGAATTACATTATTTACTAAGCCTACTATGACATATTAGATTTTATCCTGTAGTCCAGGGAATTTCAAACTGTTTCAGAAACCAAACCTTTTTGTTTTCCCATAGAAAGCTTCCATAAGATATCAACAAGTAAGTGCTATGAAAACAGAGCTGAAGGGGTGGGAACATGCTCCATGCTTAGCCCATGCACTGCAACTGCAGTTTGAAAACCACGGCCACAGAGACTTAAGCACAGGAGTGATACTGTAAGATTCACTCTCTTGATATATCCTTCTGAGGAATGTTTAGAGAATGGATTTGAGCAGGACATGACTGGAGGCAGAGACACCAGTTAGGAACAGGTGGCAAGAGCCACAGCAAGAGACAATGAGGCCCTGAACCAGTGTCATGGTAGTAAGGATAGAAGAAAAGGGAGTAGCTTTGAGGACCATCAAGAGGCCTTGGTGAAAGTACACTAACTGCACATATGGTGGCTATTTGATCCCACTTGGCAGTAATACTTTATCCCAATTGGCAGTTTTCTAATGGAGAGACTAACTTATTAGCCAATTTCCAGGGGGAAGAACCTATCTTCTATATGTATAGTGTACATAGAAGATATGTAGCTTACTGAATTTTTCTAGCCAACTTCCCTAACCACTTACCAATGTTTAACTTCTTTAATAACAGCTTTTCTCATATTCAACATTTCAACAACCAATAAACCTGGTATTTTTTTTCTTTTACTCTTTAAAAGAAAATAGAAAACTACAACCTGCTCTAGGATGTTTCTTCAAGAGAAAACATTATAGATCAAAGCAGCTAAAAAGAAACGAAACAAAACAAAACAAAAAAAACTCTAGCTCTAAAATTGGCATATACCATTCTGTCTCCCTCACTTTATTTTACATTTTAATTTTATATTACCTTTCAGGGCACTGCTGGAAAAACGCTGTCAGCTGCTGCAAAAATACTGGCCAGCAATCAGGTCTGTGTTCAAGCACAGTGATCAAAGGATGAGGATGATTTCTGAAAAACACAAAAAGTCACATGGGAAGCTGTCGTTCAAGACTACACATTTTCAATATCCAAATATAGCAGCAAAGAAGCCAATATCATCTAGAGACTTTTTTCAGGATTCATAATTGTCACAAAATGATCACTTGCTCCATTTGTTGCAGAGTTGGTTCATCAGAACTGACTCTCCTCCCTGCCTTTACCTAACATTTTTGCAGAAAACAAAATGGACCCAGGAGCCTCAGAGATCCAGATTTGGGAATGGGCTCTTCCATTTAACAGCTCTGTAACTCTGGCCAAGCTCCTGAATCCAGGAGCTCTCTCATATCCATCCCCTTGATCCTTCATTCCTAGAGGTCACAGGCCACCTCCTCCTCCTGCTACTGCTGCTCTCTTTCCAAGCCTGGAAATTTCCATTTCCTCCAACCTTACCCCAACCCTGTCTCTCCCTCTCTGTTTCCACTTCATTATTCCCATTGTATAGTTCTGTGTTTCCCAGCATATTTAAGAATAGAAAAAAGGAAATATTCCTTCCATCTTAACAACAAACTAACCAAACTGAGGATGCATAAAATTTCTGTTGAATGCAGATGAATCCTTTTATTTGAGCTACTTCCATTAAGATACCTAAAGAGACTATATAAAACATAAAATCTGAAATTTGGATTCTCAAAGAATGGGGTTTAACTCAAAAAAAAAAAAAAAGCACAACCATGAGTTATTTTAAATAGTTCAAAAAGGCTACTCTACTAATAATTGCAAATTGGTCAGCTTTTTAAGCTATTAAGTACTATAAAATTTTTAGTTATTATTTATGTGGCTTTTTCCGCCAAGAAAATATTTAAATAAAATGTAAGGTGGGACGCAGTGGCTTACGCCTGTAACCCCAGCACTTTGGGAGGCCGAGACGGGTGGATCACCTGAGGTTGGGAGTTTGAAACCAGCCTGACCAACATGGAGAAACCCTGTCTCTACTAAAAACATAAAATGAGCCGGGCATCGTGGCGCATGCCTGTAATCCCAGCTACTCAGGAGGCTGAGGAAGGAGAATCACTTGAACCTCGGAGGCAGAGGCTGTGGTGAGCTGATATCACACCATTGCACTCCAGCCTGGGCAACAAAAGCGAAACTCCATCTCAAAAAAAAAAAAAAATTAAAATGCTCATTGTAAAAACATGCAAACAATACAAAAAGATCAATCTTTTTAGCATAAAAGGAACCACATACATAATGCTATTCTTTAATTTTAATTTTAACCCAACTACATATCTCCAGCAACGATTTTTCAAAAAACAGTGACTATCAGACCATCAGTTACACTCAAATGATTTTTTAAGACTGCCTTCATGATGATTCTCAAAATATGATGCCTTACTAGTAAGATCAACTGGGAACTTGTTAGAAAAGCAAATTCTCAAGCCCTAGCCCGGACCTAATAAATAGCCCTGCAGGAAATTCTGATGCACTGCTATAAAGCAGTGTTTCTTAATCTTGGTTGCAAGTTAGATTAGCTGTGGAAATCCTAATACTAATGCCCAGGTCTGTTATCTTAGACTTGCTAGGAATGAAGTTTGTCCCTTAGCAATTTTTTAAAACTCTACGGGTAATTTTAGTATGTTGCCAGGATTCAGAACTGCTACAAGTAAAAACTACTGCAGGGGTGTTGGGGGTGGCAAATGTACTATGTTTTTTTCTCTTTTAAAAACAGAAGAGTACAGTAGATCTATCACGTTGAAACACACATGAAACACCTTTCTGACACTACCACACAGTTTCTGGGTATAACACTATCTCTTTATTTCTTCTTAACCTCACCTAACCTATCATGTACTAACTAACTTCACATGCTGGCAGCCTCCTGTTTGCTAAAGCACAGGCTATTTCTGACTGATGGGAATGCTATCATTGCTAAGGGATCACTCCAAGCAACTTTTAATGCCAAAACTCAGAAATCATATCAAAATCATTCATGTTTCCCAATTCCAAACCCTTTGGCAGTTAAATCTACCTAGAATTTGCTTCCACTCTGGTTGCCACAAATACTAAGAAAAATATTACAAATCCTAAAAGCCTCTCAGGTATGTCACATCAGATGAAATTCTTAGATTGAAAGTTCAGCAGGTCATGTTCAATTAAAACCACAAAACAGGCAAGTAGCAGTGATTCACACCTGTAATCCCAGCACTTTGGGAGGCCAAGGCTGGAGAATTGCTGGAGGCCAGGGATTTGACATCAGCCTGAGCAACACAGCAGGACCCAGTCTCCACCAAAAACAAATGAACAAACAAACAAAAAAACACCACATAAAAAGGAAGAAATAGCAGAAACAGTACCTACAATTATTTCAGCAGCTTTGGGTTCTTCTGATAAGAACCATATTGCTATAAAGAGTATCAGATATAATCATCCATTAATCTTCCAGATAATGGTGGCAGTTACAAATATTTAAGAAGAAAACTCAACAAGTTACCACAAGGCACTGAAGTGCTTTTTAATATTCTTCCTTTATAAGTCATCTCCCTTCTATCCTTCACACCCCACCAAAAAAACTACTAAGGATCTATCTCCTTTTTAAAATACACAGTTTTGTCCAAATTGAATAAGGTCAACAGAAATAAAAAACAGTATAAAATGGGATTAAAAGTGATGTATACATGGCAAACATTTCTATTATAATTTACATTTATGCATACCGAGGGAGCCACCCCAGCTTTGTTGCATGATGCTGAAGGCCTGTTTTGCTAGCTATTGGATTCAGCAGATTTTATTTAGTATCTCAGACCTAAATTCAAAAAATGAGATTAAGTAAAATATAGTAGGATAGGGATCATAAAGATTAACTACTGATTTAGATATCTAGATAATTAAGTTTTTCAAAAAACTGATTATGTCAGATCTCAGTGGCAATATTGCAGGTAATGATACACAATATTGATTCCAAGAAGCTGAAAAGCTTGAGGGAAAAGGTAAGTATAAGAGGAGAACACTGAATCCTCCTGTTGATCAGCATTTGATTATTTGATTACTAACATACTATTTCAACTAAGTATACTAACCTATAATCAATTATAATTGCCACAATTTTAATACCTTAATCATAATGAAGCAAAGAGCTAAATTCTCCCTTGAGTCATCAAATTGGTATGTAATACATATATAAAATAATCCATAAAGCCTTAGGCTCATGTAATAGAACGGATGTATTTTTTAACTCAATAAACTTCATTGCACAACTGCCCATGCATGAGAGTTTCTCAGTCTTAACACTACTGACATTTTGGGCCACATAACTCTTTATTGTGTGGGTTGTCCTATGCACGATGGAACATTTGGCAGCATCCCTGACCTCCACCCACAAGATACAAGTGGGATTTCTCCTAGTTATAACAATCAAAATTGTCTCCAGACATTGCCAAATATCCCCTGGAGGACAAAATTGTTCCTGGTCAAGAATCACTGCATTGAGTAAATGACAAGTACTATGGAAGGCCCATCACTGAAGAAAGCATTGCACCAATCCCGAATTGTTTAAAAAAAAAAAAAAAAAAAAAGACTATGCTTCTACTTTTCTACTTTCACCTTTCCTTACACTGAACGAAAAGTAGTTAATCAATCATGATCAAAGTTGTGATTTTCTTAAGGAAATATAGTTATCAAACTGGATGCACAAGAGTAACAGAACACAGTAGAAACTAAAAGCCTTAAAATGGAAAACAAATGTAAAATCATTCCTTTACAAAACATAGAATAAAGGGCATTAAAGAATATTCATGCTAATTTGGATATGACAGAAAATGAAGTTATTTTCCTACTTAAAATATTATAATTAGAGCATTTAAAATTCAATAAAGCTAAGTATAGCTCAGTCTTGCTGTATTCAAGAGTTGATTATTACATTTATGGATTACTCAAGATTTTTCTTTACTTTCTTCCTCTCACCCACTGCTTGTTAGCCTTTCCATTTTTTCAGATATATCCAACTGAGAAAGGTCAAGGTAAATGAAAGGATCCACAGTTTAACTGAGTCAAGTTAACAACTTTAAATTGGAAGCATTACTGATCAAAAAAGGGGAGAATGTGGTATGAAAAATGCCAAAACACAACCTGAGTCATGCCTCAAATTTCTAATTATCCCCAAACCGGCTATTCAAGTTATGTTGCCTAACAACGCTTTATTCAAAAGGATAGATGGGCTGATGAATCAGCCCGATCACTTGTAAATAAAACTAACAGTAGCAGACAATAAGCTATACAAGTTTTGAAAAAATAAACACAAACATGACACATTATCATCATTATTATTATTTATATTAATATATGCAGTGACTACAGAACATTATTGGAATCACTTACTATTATGTAGCCATGTCCATATCTCAGAAAATAGAAGTGGAGAGGTGAGATAAAATTGTGAGGGAAAAGAACTGAATTAAAAGAATCAAAAGTTCCAAATTTACATCCTGGCTCTGCCACAAATCACGTGATCTCACGCAAGAGAATCAACCTCTCTTGGCCAAAGTTTCTTCACCAATAATAAAATAAGGCAATCAGACTAAATACCTTCCAGAGCGAATACTGTATAACCCAAGCCACCCATTAACACCCTAACCTTAGTACTGCTCAGGACTACAGATGCAAACAAACCCTGCAAAGGCAAAAAGTATTAAAGATGGCAGCTCTCAGCTACTAATAATTCTATCCCAAGCTTAAATGGCTCTAAGTCCAATGTCTAATAAAACCTAAGTCCTCAAAAAAAAGGACTTCTATTTTTAGCTCAGAGATAAATCACCCTATTTTTTTATTTCAGAAGGAAGTAAAGTGCTATGTCCGCAGAAATTTTTAAATCAGAATTTTCTAACTCCTGAGATAGCCAATAGATTCTGCTTTCTCCTTAAAAGAGAATGACATTATTTCTAAAGATCAAGATCAATACAAACCAGGCAACCAGGTCACCCTTCATTGGTCTCTAGTGCCTATAATGTCTCTCTTACTGTGTGCATTTTTTTTTGGGGGGGGTGGTTGTTGTTGTTGTTGTTGTTGTTGTTCTACAATAGATGATCCAATTTGTTGTACATTCTTTGGCACTTCCCCATTTCGTGATTTACAAGTATTTTAATTGCTATTTTAAGTAAAGCATTTAATACCTAGCAAATAGAAGAACTACAGAAGTGGGTACAATTATGATTATCATCAGGATAGGTTTGTCTCTTAAATTACAGCATAAGCAGTATGAAAGCTGGGTATGTGTCTTTTTCATCTTTTTGTTTCCCTTTCAGTGCCAAATGCCTATCTACAATAAATGTAATTATCACACACATACTTTCCCCAAATCACCTTCTTAAACTCTTAAACTGGTTGATTCATGTTGTTGCAAATGACAAAATAAACTGGATCACGGGAAGCCAATTTATCACAGTCCCTCTAGCACATTGTCCCAAAGTCAACGCTGTTCAGAGAAAAAAAGCACAGAGGACGCACACAGAGTTGGTACCTAATACTTCAATATTCCCACTCTTTATTAATATCATCAACAGCACAGAGCAGTACAGTACATGTATCCTAACAGAACGGAGTGAGGAAGGAATGAATGATAAATGCATAGTTCCCCCAGACTAGCAGAGGCAATGATAAAATATGTAACTGGATTCACCTTTCCAAGTATAAATACATCTATCCTAATAGAAATGAGGGGGTTAAAAAAAATACTCTGTGGTAGGCAAATCAAAAAGCAAAAGTTATTTGTAACCTTTAGGTCACCTCAACCTTCTTGTTACATCTCTGAATATAGGAAAGCTATGATTTGATTTACATCATAAATTCAGCGACAGACACAGATTGCCTTTTCTGTGTGAGGAAACAATGCCTGCAGTCACCATGCATTTTCATGTATGCAGCTGTGACCCTGGCGCTTTCAGAAGCATTGCATAGCACTTACTACATCAAATATGCATTTTAAAAGCATTTCTCTACCTGCTCTGAATTTTGATTTGAAACTGCTGGTTAGAAGCTAAAAAGAGATTTTTTTTAATCTGCAGATTTTAAGTTAAAAGATGCATGATATAAAATTATGAAGACTCCACCATGAATATTACTATAAAAAAGAAATAATAATTCAAAAGGAAAAACTAAACAATAATTGTGAATTTCTGTAGATCCTATAACACAATTTTAAGACAAATGCATCTTTATCCTTCCTACATAAGCTCCTAGAAAAAGACTTGGAGCAAAGCAATTGTAATTTTGTCATTTTTGAGTGACAACATCTTTTCTTTGAGTCTATAAGGCAGAGACAGTATAAGATTCCTTTCTTTGAAAATATACTTCCTATTACAATGATTCTCCCCCAACAATGAACCTTTCCCAGAATCCCTTTTAGAGGGCCAGGGTTTTAATGCAATGGTGCCTGACAACGTCAAAAGTCTGGAACTATTTTAAGTACAAGGTAATTGGTTAGGGGGAAACATAAATGTACTTAGGGATCCACAACCTTCCTTTCATTAAGTTGTGTGCTATGATCACTTGGTGGGGGGGACACTTAGAGACAAACAAATAGGCTAATAAGCAAAAATTACAACATTTTTGTGGCCTTAAAGACATTTATCAGCAAACTATAATACCAATCTTTCAATTAAACATCTACAATTAGAAGACATATAAAATGTTTTCTGGTGGCTACTGCTAACTGGAAGACTGTATGATGGGTGCAGCTGATTCTAAAAGTAAATCCTAGGTGTAAACCCCAGGTGATTCGACCCATAAATTGTGAACAAAGACTTTCCTGAATAGAAAAGAGGAAGGAAAAGAGGAAATGAAAACAGGAGCAAAACATGTAGCTAGAGAGAAAGAATGGAACTGCAAAGAGACAGATGGCCCTTGCAAAGTACTACTGGCTATGTTTTCTCAATTACTTTCCTATCTTCTTCTTTATCCTTAACTCTGCTGGGCTTTTTCAGGAGCGGATCTGACTACATCCTTTCCCATCTTCTTTCTCTGATTTTTCTATAATGATTCCTACAAGCCCACTGAAACCATATGTAAAATTTTTAGTATATATGCATGTGTACATTTTCTATAACAGGAGAAAGTCCGAAACTTTTATGTAATTCTTAAAGAAGGTCCTGACTACCCTCCCAAAAAAGGCTACATACCAGTAAATTAAACCTAAATATATCTAAGGTAGTTGCTACAATTCAGTCTCATTAGAACTTCTGCTTTCAAAAACACTACAAAGACCATTTCCAAAAAAAAAAAAAGTTATACGATATGTTCTGTCCAGAAATGGTGGCTCCCTGAGTGTAAGTTTTTGTAACTTCAGTAAAATAAAAATAAAATTAATTATTGCATTAATGTATTCCACTGGTTTCAATCCCTTATGGCAGCTTGATTGTAGAGGTGTCATACTTACATTATGCTAAGTAAAACAAACATTTATACCTCAGGAGATCCCTTCAGATAATATATTCAAGTATTGAAATAATCAACCCCCCAAAAGCAAAATGCTCACTTTGAAAACAAAGCCATATGATAATAGCTGACAGTTGATTTTTTTAAGAGTTAGAGGATGAGCAACATCATTGAGAAATAGTAAATATAATAATGAAATGTATCTAGATATGAAAAACAACTAAACTACTCTAAGGACTACAGTTCATTTTCAGTAACTTACAAAAAGTAGTTTACCTTTAAAATATATATAAAAGGCAAAAAAACACTAAAAATGCAAATGGGTAAATAAAATTTTATATCTATGGAATAGATTAAAAGGAATGAAGTATGGATGCATGCTACAACATGAAGGAAACCTTGAAAACATTATGCTAAGTGAAAGACGCCACACTGTATTGTTCCATTTATAAGGTAAATCCAAAGACACAAATAGTAGTGTTTTCCAGGGGCTGGGAATAGAGTATTGGGGAATGACTGATAATGGGTATGAGGTTTCTTTTTGGGGTGATGAAAATATTCTGGAATTAGACAGTGATGATGGTTACATCACTTTGTGATCATAATAAAATCTACTGATTTGTACACTTTAAGAGTGAATTTTATAGTATGTAAATTATATCTCAATAAAAAGGCATTTAAAATATATCAAACTTAACTCAGCCACATATTATTTTTAATTAACCTTTTTTCGATTTTAGAAAGCACATGTATCAGCAGCGTAAGTATACTGCTAATGTAAAAAAAAAAAATTAACTTGGATTTCCCTTAGAAAATAAGTCCGAATCAGAATCTGATTTATCTCCTTAATATCCTTGATTGATAGCTTAATAGTAATTTCCACCTCTAAACCATATAGCTAACTCTTTTGCCACTAATAAACATAAAGGGAGTGGTGCAGTTGGGAAAATCACCATTTTGTAGTCATCACAGTGAAAACTGGTTGGGAGTACTGAGCTTAATGAGGAGCAGAATATTTGCATGGTCTCAAAATGTATTCCCCACTGATTGCTTATTAGTTCAAAAAAATGATAACTGTTCAGTACAGAAACCACACAACACCTCGACTGGGTAACCAAAATTAAAATCCCCAATGAGAGGCAAGATGGACACCAGTACCTCCACATGTGATTATCCTCAGAAGGACACAGCATCATTTATATGGAATTCAAAAATGCCAACATCATGAAAAACAAAGAAGGATGAGAAACAGTTCCAGATGTTAAAAGGCTAAAAAGGTATGGCAACCAAAGGCAACATGTGATCCTAAACTAGATCTCATACATTAAAAAGTAAAAAGGCAAAAGGTAGAACATTATTGAGACAATGGACAAAACTGGAATATGGACTGTATGTTATAAAAAGTAATATCAATGTTCAATTTTATATTCTGGTTATATAAGAGAATATCGTTGTTCTTAGAAAACACATTCTTGAATGTATGCAATTTACTCTCAAATGTTTTTTATTAATTATACAGAGATAATGATAATGCAAATGTGGCAAAGAGCAAAATCACTAATAAATCTGGGTACATGGTACATGGGAGTCTTTGGTACTATTCTTGTAACTTTTCTGGAACTTTAAAATTATTTCAAGATAGTAAGCTAAAAAGAAACGTTTTTAATGACTTCCCACTGCTCTTTAAGTACAACCCACTCTTTGCTATGGCCTTGCATATTCTAGCCCATGCCTACCTCTCCTGAGCCAATGTCCCAGCCTCACACTCCCTAGAGCACTAAACTCCAGCCACTCTGCCTCCTGTTAGTTCCTCTCATGGGCCAAGCTTCTGGGCACTTGCTTTTCCTACGTCTGAAACACTCTTCCTGCACTCTTCATGCAGCTGGCTCCGTGTCTTCCTTCAAAACAGACAATAGGAGAAAATGCAAAAACAATGCTTAAAAAGCAAGTTATTGAAATTAAAAATGGAGCTACATTTTGATATCCACAACCGCAAACTGGTCTTTGTGCAGTTAAATCAGCATTTATCTTGGGCTTGCTCTTGCTTTTCTTTATTTGATGGCCTTAAGGGATGACTGCATTTGCCCTCAGTGATAAGGAAAAAAATCAATATGAATTACAAAATATCTCAGTCTTTAGGATATACATCTTTAAGTCCTCAAACTTAACTCTCCCTCCAAATAAACTACATACTACTACACAAAGAGATGAACAAATACAAACATAGGGCGCATAACTTTAATCTACTCAGGGTACAATCATCCATTACTGTTGGCCTAATTGCCCACTTCAGAGCACACCATCTGCCACAAACATTTAATATTCCCTTATTTCAGAAAGTACAGCTTGATGTTTACCAGACCAAACCCTCCCACAAATAAGATTCTTAACATTTGATATTTGTGCATGTCAGCCACTGTCTGGCACATCAAAAAAATACACGAATTCTGGAACAAGCAGTTACTGCTCATGAATTCACAGCTATTTCCTCACTTTAGCTGAGGGAAGAGAGATCTTTAAAAGATTGCCGTAATATGAATATGCAGAGAAAAAATTAAAAGCAAAAGCACATGATATAATTTCATGGGGAAAATGGCATCTTACAAAGCAAATAAGAAAATTAGCCTCTAATACTTTACAACCCATGAAAATTTAGTTATTCTTCCCTGCAACCAAAATACCAGCCAAATATTGATTCTCTGCCCCACTTCCTGCACAATCGATATTAGAAAATGTTTAGATAGGCCCAGCACCAAGGCTCACACCTGTAATCCCAGCACTTTGGGAGGCCAAGGCAGGTGGATCGCTTGAGCTCAAGAGTTCGAGACCAGCCTGGACAACATAGCAAAATCCTGTCTCTACAAAAAATTAGCAGGGCGTAGTGTAGCACCTGTAGTCCCAGCTACTGGGGAAGCTGAGGTGGGAGGATAGCTTGAGCCTGGGAGGCAGAGGTTGCAGTGAGCCAAGACTGCACCACTGCACTCCAGCCTGGGTGACAGAGTGAGACCCTGTCTCAAAAAAAAAAAAAAAAAAAAGTTTAAATAACTTAAATATAAGTGTGTTACAGAAAAGACGGGTTCTAGCTAAACAAAAGAAAATTCAGACCAAATAAAAAAGGGAGAAAAAAAGAAAGTGTGAACTAAACGATACCACATAGTGGTTTAAAAAATATATCAATTAGTATAACTAGAAAGGGGCTTCTGAAATTCTTGAAAATAGTACCTGCATCAGAGGTCACAAACTTGTTGCCCATGGATTGCATCTTGTAAGCAGATGTGTTTTGTCTACCTACCCTACATTTTAAAAAATTTGAATTGGTTATCAGCATTCAGTCAAAAGATTTCACATAAAAATTTTATTTATATTGAAAAATCTGAACATGTGACAACAATGAAGTCCCACTGTTTCATGGCAACAATTGGCCAGCAGTTCTCCACCCTTACCTGCACACTGGAAATCACATGGGAAGCTTTTAAAAAGATACCAACACCTCAGACCAACCCTTCAGTCATTCTGGGTAAAGGCCAATCATCTATATAATTCAAAGCTCCTAAGAGGGCTCTAATGTGCAGCCAGAGTTGAGACTCATGGGCCTAGAGTTTTATACTTGGCATATGCTCTTTAGCTATTCACAGTAGCCAAATGTACTGCACTATGCTTCCAGTTACAAAGGTAACTGAGAGTTGCAGCCCTATTTAAATATCTATGCCAAATCTTGTTTAAGCCACAAAGCTAAAGAAAAGACTGCTTAGAAAGGAGGGTCCAGTTAAGCAATATGAACTGTATTAACTACACATGATTTTAATCCAGCATTTCTCAAAGCCTGGTCAGTAAACCACCTCCATTCAAATCTCGTGTTAAAAATGCACAAGTCTGGGCCATGTTCCAGACATTAAAAACTCCAAAGACGAGCTCCTTATGCACAGTAAACAAGTGTCAGTTTCTAAGAGGATGTTCAAGATTCTCTTCCCCTCCTCCTCCCACAACCACCTACCCACCGTCTGACCATGAAGAACACTAACATGTGTTGGAGCCACAGAATTTTTTCATTGAACAAATCCATGATCTCTTACATTTTCTCTCTAGCATCCAAAGTTGGCTTGCTCTCTTTGGACTGCTTTTCCTTTACAGTCACTCTTTGCTTCTGCTCTTGGCCTCTCTATTGTCCATGATTGACACATGTAAGACAAATTTGGTGCCTTGGTACTTAGAAAGATATAGACTTCTTGCCACCCAAATAGAGAAAAGGAGGCATGGTTAAGCCACCCAAGATCCCGTCTAGTCTACCTCAAGGGAAACCTTGAAGCTCACATATGGTACCATCAAGCTCCCAGATACTGAAGCAATAGTTCTCATGTGTAATCCACAAATTACATATTTCCATATCATTGAGCAACTGGATAACATGCTGATTCCTGAGTCTCACACAAAACCTACTGAATGAGTAAGAATCTCTGGCAAGTAGGATTCAGAAGCTGTACTTTCAACACACTGCCCCAGTGGTTCTTATGCGAGACAAGTGTGAAAACCACTAAGCTCTAGGTACAATAAAAAGAACACCATGTCTAGAGCTCCGTCATAAAATTCAGAGGGGCTAAGGGAAGTCACTGCCTAATATTCTTGGTTCTCATATCTCTCCTTTTCTGTCCACTCCCATACTGGTACAACTTACTCGGTTCAGCACAGACCATGTAAGATGACCAAGTATTCTGTTGTACTGTAATTCAAATTAATCAGCTATTAGGAGAAAAAGAAGTAAGAAATACTTAAGCCCCAACTGAATACTGGCATAGCGCTTAATACCATAAAAACACAGATTAGCTGCATGCCCAGAAAGCTTACATTTATTTTTTTTTTTTTTTTTTTTTTTTTTTTTTTTTTTTTGAGACGGAGTCTCGCTCTGTCGCCAGGGCTGGAGCGCAGTGGCCGGATCTCAGCTCACTGCAAGCTCCGCCTCCCGGGTTCCCACCATTCTCCTGCCTCAGCCTCCTGTGTAGCTGGGACTACAGGCGCCCGCCACCTCGCCCGGCTAGTTTTTTGTATTTTTTTTAGTAGAGACGGGGTTTCACCGTGTTCGCCAGGATGGTCTCGATCCCCTGACCTCGTGATCCGCCCGTCTCGGCCTCCCAAAGTGCTGGGATTACAGGCTTGAGCCACCGCGCCCGGCCGAAAGCTTACATTTATTTGTCATACTCCTTCTATTTTAAATTAATCCTACAGAATAACCAGAAAATACCTCTCAGTGGAGTTCTAAGTTTCTCATATCCCTTTTATGCTTTCATACACAGCTCATCAGTTGCCTCTTTAAGGCTGGATGATATTGCTAACCAACATGTGGCAAAGAAGGCTCTAAAACAGCATGACAATTTTATGCTTGACTCAGGTAATCATAGCTCTCTTGAGGGGAATATGCTCTTCAGGCTCACCTCTCCTCTGTTTCTGCCATCCACAATCCCCCTTGGAGGAACTTAAGGCTCTTATACACTCGATTACACTCTACTGATTTATAGTGCCAAACGGTCATTCACATAAGGGCTCTCCATAAACATTACCGGATTATGCCAATTCAGGTGACTGATTATGGACCTCTTAAGGTGCCACGTTATCTAAAGACAACCCTATGTATCCAATTCTTTTCAGCTTCTCAAACTAGTCTTCCTGTCCACACCTTGCACCAATTGCCTTTTCAAACAAGACTGAAGTTAAAAGAACCAACTACAGGAAAAAATGAATTAACAGGTCAAACATTACAGATAATTAAAGGTCTAACAATTGCACATGGTGAAGACAATCAGAATTAAAATGAGTAACCCAAATTCTCTGCATCATAGAAAACTTCTTTTTACCATCATATAAACTGATGCTTCTTATACTTTAAGGTGCCTATAAATTACCTAGAAAATGTTTCTAAAATGCAGTTCTGACTCTGGCACTCTGAGATGGAGTCCAAGGTTCTGCATTCTTCACAGGTATGCTGATGCTGCGGTAGCTCTGCTACTCAATAGTGTGGTAGGGCAACAGCAGCATCACCTGGGAGCCTGTTAGACAAGAATCTTGAGCCCACACTAGACTAAGGAAAAAGATTCTGCACTTCATCAAGGTCCCCAAGTAATTAGGATGCACATTTTAGAGCAGCTGACACACCATTTTGTACTCACTGTGAATGACAATCACCTAGGACACTTTTAAAACCACTAGGCCTCATGACAGAGATTCTGATTCATTTTGTCTAGGGTATTTGATTGTTCCCGTGTTTGTCACTTTTTAAGCACACCCAGGTGGTTCTAATGAGCAGCCAGTGTTGGGAACCATTGAACTAAAAATACTTCCCTGAGCAGGGAGAAAATATGGAGTGACTGCTAATTGGTAAGGAATTTCTTTGGGGATGATGAAGATGTTCTAAAATTGCTTATGGTGATGGTGGCATAACGCTGTGAATAGAGTAAAAGTCACTGAATCATACATTTTAAATGGGTCAGTCATATGTGAATTATATCTCCATAAAACTGTTACATAAAAATTTCAATTAAAAACTTCAACAGCTTCCCTATTTAAAAATAAGCCCCTCTTAACAACAACTAAATTGAATTATTTTCTATCCTGAACTCTAGCCCAAGAGTTTGAATTTCTTTCTAAAAAGGAGGAAGTGCAGATGTTTATCCAGAAATATTAACATCTGCTCATTTACTCTGCAGGCTCAATTCTAGTCAAGGCAATGGATAAAGAATAAACCCTTACATCACAAAGGACACCACTACTTAAAAAAAGAAAAGCATGTTTACCAATTTGGAAAGCTTTACTCTGCACACCTCAAGTTTTCATAGTATTTTCCAAAAAAAAAAAATTTCCTTTTGCTTCCCTTAAAAATAAATCAGTTAATTCATTGTACCACATTCTTCCAACTTGTATGTTTGAAGATATTCACAAAATATGTTAAGAAAAAAATATAAAATGCAAATCTTGACCTTGCTTAAAAAATTGCCTTAAACAATAATATCCTTGTAAAAATAAGAGATCACAAGTATCACTAAAAATTATAGGAAAGATCATGGTATATGAGATATACCATGACACAGACCATCCCATATACAGTATATGAGATACTACTTACTTATTATCAAAAAGAAAGCACTATAAATACAGGTAAGTAATAGACACTCCTCTGTATTTTGGAGACAAACTCTCTCGCACTTCTGATACCTGTGGTGTCAAATACTGAAGACTAAAGGTGCTATAAGATCAATTCAGTGGTGGCTCACAACAAAAGCACCTCATTTCCTTTCCCTGTTTCATCACCGTAGCCCATGTAAGCCATCTTCCCCACATGAATCAACGCCCTTCTTTATGGTTCCATGCTGTCATTCTTTTGAAGCAAACACATTCTGAATGCCTCACTGAACAGAGTTCCTAGGGCAACATACACTCATTACATGCATCTTCTGAGTCCTCTGCTAACTCAGAGCCCCTCTCTTAAGAGATGGCTTCCTGGGTCCTTCAAGGCAATAGGTAAGGTCACCTTCACAAGGGAGTATGATTCTCTCCCTTGACCACAACCCCCCCGAGAAAATCCAGTGCATTGTAGTATTATTGCTGCTGCGTATATTTTATTTTTTTAAAACAATTCTACCTTATTACATTCTACAGATGACAAAGAAAAGACAAATCAACACTCCTAATTACTGACCTTGGCCTAAGTCACTCGGAAATAGCAGTCTCTTATTGCTTTTTATAGTAAGGCAGATTACCAACCTGCCTAACCTAAATCCCCTCTGCTTTAAGTATTTTTGTAAAAGGAAGTCTTCCATTTTCATAGTACTGTGAAGATGGTTACATACTCTAGAGCAAACAGAATAATCTAAGTTTTGGGTAAAAGATTTCAATTCCAAATTAGCAACCCTGAAACACACACTGGTGATACTCATCATGTTGTCAACTCTATCTCAATTCTCTGAGTCTTCGAAATGCTAACTTCCTGAGAGGTCAACACCCACAATCACTGTGTGCATATCCTGCTGAATTAAATAACTAATTCTTAATGGATTATCATGTCACAGTTAATAATTTCATTAAAAATTCACATTTGTTTAAGAAAAAAATGAAAAGAGAAAAGGCTTACCTAATGGTATATATATTCTGAATATTCCTTTCCCCACCTTGTCCTTCCTTAAGAGCTTGCATTTGTAGTAACTTCATAATGGCTTTTATCAAGCCATGTGTATTTCTGTAAAGAAATATAGCATGTTAAATGTTATAGATAAAAAGTGAATATTCTAATAAGGTGCTTAATCCTATCATTTTAAAATAATTTTAATACTTGCCACCCAGATTAAACAGTAGCCACCCACAGGCACTCAACTCATTCTACAGTACAGCCCAAACCCATCCAACACATTTAAAGGAGAAGAAATGGAGCCAAAGAATCAAACCACAAACTTATCAATCATCTGCCTACATACTCTTGGGGGAAAATCAATCAGGAAAAAACAAACATTAGCCCACATAATTTCAAGCAGTGACCACATTGGTTACCCGCACCAAATGACCAAATCTTTCATTTATAAATATTAGCAGACCATGAAAAATAACCAAATATATGAAATGGATCAGCCACTCTAAAAAGTGGGCCAGGGAACCAATCAGAGCAAATAACTCCCAATTAAAACAGAGCTAATAGAAAGGGAATAGCAATTTAAATTTTTTCCTTATTTTTGTAAGAGATAAGAGGATAAACATATCAAAAAGAAAAATAGGCTGCCTTTCTTAAAGAGCTCCCTGGAAAATAGAAAAAAAAATCTTAGAAACAAAAAACTCACTATTTGTTAAATTTAAAAAGTAATTTTTTTTTTTTTTTTTAGATGGAGTTTCATTTTTGTTGCCCAGCCTGGAATGCAACGGCATGATCTCAGCTCACTGCAACCTCCATCTCCTGGGTTCAAGTGATTCTCCTGCCTCAACCTCCCAAGTAGCTGGGATTACAGGCATGTGCCACCACACCTGGCTAATTTTGTATTTTTGGTAGACAGAGGTTTCACCATGGTGGTCAGGCTGGTCTCAAACTCCTGACCTCAGGTGACCCGCCTTCCTCAGCCTCTCAAAGTGCTGGGATTACAGGTGTGAGCCACTGTGCCCAGCCAAAAAGTAATTATTGTTTAATTATGCTTGTTAACATTTATTGAGCATTACCATAAGTTAAGCACTCTTCTAAGTTATTTTACTATGTCATTTACTATTCAGAACATAGCTGATTAGAAATCAATGTTAACTTTATTTTTGGGTTAGAACACTACTTGGACTTAATTAGGTATCATTTGTGGCATTTATGTGAGATGTTACTCAGTGTATTTTTTTATGGCATTTAAAGTTTTCCAACTGACAAAAGGTTTGACCACTTAGTAGACCTGCACAATCCAATACAGTAACAGCCACATGTGGCTACTGAGCACTAGTAATATGGTTAGTCCAAATTCAGATGTTCTATAAGTACAAAATACATGCTAGATTTAAAAGACTTTGGGACACAGAAAAAGAATATTAAATACCATGTATAATTTTTTGTATTGATTACATGTTAAAATAATATTTTTGATATATTGGGTTACATAAAATATATTATTAAAATTAATATCTTCTATTTCTGGTTTTTTAATGTGGCTACTGGAAAATTCTAAATTACATATGTAGCTTGCCTTTGTGGCTAAAGTTGTATTTCTATTTCACAGCATTGCTATAGACACTCAAATGGTTTAGTGCCTAAATGGATTCTCTGGGGAGTATTGAGATTTCTTTTGCAGCTGAAGCATTCACAATCTACAATGGTATGTTTTCTCTTCCATATGGATCCTCTTAGGACCATGCAGTATAACTCATGGATGAATCTCTCATGACATATGTCACATGTCTATGGTTTCTCTCCTGTGTGGATCCTCTGGTGAACACAGAGGTACCAACACTTCATGAAGCCTTCTCCATTAAGATTCTATCTCCTATGTGTGTTCTCCAATGGATGTCAAATCGAGATTTGGCTTGCTCCCATGCTATACATTGGTACTGTGTCAATTCTATAGTACTTTGGCCCACAAAATGGCCAGTGAATCCCACTGTAACTCAGTGAAAATTAAAATGGAAATTTTTTTGTAAGCTAGAATGAAGTGTATTGCCTTAAGAAGGTCTGACTGCATGGCATCTCCTTGAGGACCTCCTTGGTAACCAAGGTATGGCCTTGTCTTCTTCCTTTGGAACTGCTCACATTCTTCTGAGAAACTTCTCTATTGACACTGAATTTCTAGACTCCTCTTACTCCAGAGCTTAGGAAAAAGATACCTCGACATCCAGACTTTTAAAATAAATTCCTTCTTTGCAATTCTTCACAACATTTACTTTTTCAGAATCAGAACCTTTTTATAACTGAGAACTCTGGACTATAAGGACGAGTATCTCCCAGTATATCCTCCAGTTCTTCACAACCCTTCACTACACCTTCCTTTACAAAGACCTGGAGATCCCTCAACATAACTGCTCTATCACCAATTTATCAAGAACCTGTACCTAGTTACAAATGTCTGGACTCAGTCACAGGGCAGAGTTCATACAGCCTCCTCAGAAGTTCTATGGGATCTGACTCCTCCAAATATGTGATTTTTGTAAGCTAACTTACCAGGTCTCAGAGATGCAGTCCTGCAGCTATGACCCAGGCCTGTATCTAGATGTTATATGATGCCACGAAATATAAGATCTCATCATCACTAATTGGGTGAGCAATTCTGAGAATCCAGTATCTGACTAAAGCCTATCATAGGGAGTCTACTTTGGTCTGTCCTGGTGAAAGAGTCACTATATGTTTAGAAGTATTCTTGTCTTCTAGCCTTCGATGTCTATACAACTGAAAATCAGCTTTCAAGTCTGATTTAAGCTATTTATATGCTACTGAAGAAAGGCCAGGCTTCACCTAGTAATCTCGTAAGACCGCACTCTGAGCCTAATGATTAGTTGAAATGACCAGTGTTGATTGAATTTCTGACTGAATTTCTTCCAAAAAATGTGAATTAATTAAATAATCCTTTTTTGCATGTGAAACTATATTGGTTTTCCTTAATTATTTATTCATCATATGACCAGAGTTCTAGAGAAAACAGATAACAGATCTATGGTTTTTATGGTCTCCTACCTTTTTATGAAAGCAGTGGAATCCAAGAGAAAAGAATAGACATCACATTTACTTTTAATTCCAAGGGATTCACAAATCACCAATGCTGATAAATGAACTCCAATTTTTTAAACTTTAAGTTAGGTCTCACTTACTCTTATCTGTGGATCCAGATTTTATTATGTAGATAACTGAGTCTATGCTGTATTTTCAGCAAGAGTGTAGCATGAGTAGATTATAATTTTTGAAAGATGATGGCATCAATCAAATTACATATAGGGAGCCATTCAAATGGTTACACATTTGCCTTAAATTTAATTGAAACTATCCCTCTCAACCCACTTGAAATAGACATTATGTATATTAATAAGTATTATGTTTAATAAATATTATTTACATATTTCAATTGGATTGAGAGGGATACTTTCAGGTTAATATTTATTTAAAACCCTACTTCAATTCGAATTAACTAGGGAATCTTGGGCAAGTCACTTAATGCCTAGGGATCTCAACATCCTCGTCTTTATAATCAAAAATCATAATAAGCCCATCTCTTATGTTGTTTTAAAAAAACAAAGAATAGTATGTTAGTAAATTACATGCTTTTTCAAAAAGTTGGGATAATTCAAAACTTATACTATAACATAAAGATAATAATGTTCTTCCCTCTTTACAGATGAAGCTGTGTAAGCACAGGCATCAGAGTTAATGAATGCTGAAGCCTGGAATTTGCCTAAAGCTAACTACAAAGTCACCCTAACTCCTAAAAATCTCTAGTATTTTCCATCTCTTATTGCAAAATCTGCTTTTCTTGTTTTCAAGCCTTTGTTATTCTGGATCTGAGATCTACTCCTGCAAAATGAAAATTATTGTTGGATTCTGTATGATTTCATAAAGAGGTTATAGTAATCTGAATCACGCTAAAACTCAAAATAGTGAATTAAAAGAAAACATAACCACTGGAGAAGCAAAAGTCAAAGAAAATTTCACTGGACTTACGTCTTCAAATTGAAAAAGCTTCCAAGTACTAAGCAAGCTTTCTGAAATAATTGCTGACAATTCTCAAAGGATAAAAAAAAAATCCTATGACCTCTTAAATTTTATAAAACAAAAAAAATTATAAAATAAAAACAACTAGACTTGCATAATTTCTAATTTGGCATCAGCATTCTTATCTACAAACAACAAAACTGAGAGAAGCAATGCATGTGGATTTGTAAGAGAAAGGCTTATAAAACTCAGTAAGTCCAAAAATCTTCCCCCAAAAAAGTGAGTAACATACGAGAACAAAAGAAATATTTTCACACAAAAAACTCGGAAAACTTTTCTTAAAGAGGTTCTCCAGTTAAATTAGAATGCATGATTGCACAGCCTTGTAACTATACTGAAAACACCGAATTATATACTTTGAAAGTGATTTTATAATATTTCAATTATATCTCAATAAGCTGTTATTTTTTTAAAAGATAAAAAAAATTGAAGAGGCCAGGCACAGAGGTTCATGCCTGTAAACCCAGCTACTCTGGTGGCTGGAAGCCAGAGGATCACTTGAGGTCAGGAGTTTGAGACCAGCCTGAGCAACAGAGAGAGATCCTATTTCTTTAAAAAAAAAAAAAAAAAAAAAAAAAAAAAACCTTAAAAAATAAACCAAGCATGATGGTGCACACTTGTAGTCCCAGCTACTCAGGAGGCTGAGGCAGGAGGATCACTTGAGCCCAGGAGTTTGAGATTACAGTGAGCTATGATCTCACCACAGCACTCACACCTGGATGACAGAAAGACATGTCTCAGGGAAGGAAAAGAAAGGGGAGGAGAGGGGAGGGGAGGGAAGGGGAGGAGAGGGGAGGGGAGGGAAGGGGAGGAGAGGGGAGGGGAGGGAAGGGGAGGGGAGGGAAGGGGAGGGGAGGGAAGGGGAGGGAGGGAGGGAGGAAGGAAGGAAGGAAGGAAGGAAGGAAGGAAGGAAGGAAGGAAGGAAGGAAGGAAGGAAGGAAGGAAGGAAGGAATGATTGAAGAAATAAAAAGTATGTAAACTACAAGTAACTTTGATGCATGAATATCAGAACATACAATCATTTTTCAAATGTGACTATAAAGATTAAAGCAAATTGTTCTGAAAGAATTCATGGTGAAAAAATGTAAAAAATAAAAAGAAAAACCTGTAACTAAAATTCCAGATAGTTTCAGCAAAGTCGGTAGGGAAGGTTTTCAGGGCAGAGAGAAAACAAAGTTAAGAGACAGTCTAAGATAAAATGTTTACAGCATACATGCCCACAAAATAAGAAAAGCAACAAAATAAAGCAGATCATAAAATAGGAAAATGAGCAGAGAATAGAGAAACACAAACCACAGAAGAATAAGATTCATAATACTCAGTGTTAAAGAGTAGGCAGGGGAAATAAGCACTTTCATGTTGATATGTTGGTTCAGCCTTTGTGCAGAGCAAATTGACAGCATCTATGAAAATTTTAAATGAACATACCCCTTTTCCCATAAATTCTGCTTCTATGACCCCATCCTACAGATATACCCTTACCTATACTCAGAAGAAGATATTCTTATAATCCCAGCACTTGGGGAGGCCCAAGGTGGGCGGATCGCTTGAGCTCAGGAATTTGAGACCATCCTGGGCAATATGGCAAAACTCCATCTCTACAAAAAATACAAAAATTGGCCAAGTGAGGTGGCATGAGTCTGTAGTCCCAGTTACTTGGGGGACTGAGGTGAGAGGATCACTTGAGCCCAGGAGGTTGGGGCTGCAGTGAGCCGTGATCACGCCACTGCACTCCAGCCTGGGTGACAAAGTGAGATCATCTCAAAAAAAAAAAAAAAGAAGAAACTATACTGTATGTGTTATCTTTTAAAGAGGAAGAGAAAAAAATACATGTTTGTCATTAGGAAAATGACTAAAATGTGACTCCTCTTAAACAGAATACAGCTGTTAACAAGGTTGCAAACTGATTTATGCATGTGACATGGAAAAATCACCATCACATATTATGTGGAAAAATGAAAGTTTTAAAACAAAATACATGTGAATGGAATATTCAATTCTAAAACATCTGGCATATATACATATAATTTTTTTATAGGTCTAGGAATGGGATTCCAATGTCACTGGAGTTAGTTGGTTCCTAATTCCATGTCAAAAAAATTTGACTTCAGGTTACCCTGGCTTTCTCCATATCCTAGCAGAAACCAAGACCAAGATGTGAAGGAAACTTTAAGACTCCCTATTAGCCCTGAGTCTTTCCAGTCCTGCCATTTCCTACTTTTCATCAGGGCTCAATAACAAAAGTGATTTTTAAGAAAAGAAAAAGATGACAAAAAGTAGTTTCACCACTTACTTCCATTACCTACAATTTCCACTGTTTGCACAACTTTTATTTTGTATTAGTTAAAAAATATTTATAATCTCAAAGTGTGAAAAAGACTTCTTTTCTTTTTTTTTTTTTTTTTTTTTTTTGAGACAGGGTCTTGCTCTGTCACCCAGGCTGGAGCACAGTGGTGCAATCATAGCTCACTATAGTTCACCACAGCCTCGACCTCTCGGGCTCTAGTGATGCTCGAACCTAAGCCTCCCAAGTATCTGGAGCTATAGGTGTGCATCACCATGCCGGGCTAATTTTTTATTTTTTGTAAAGACAGAGTCTCACTATGTTGCCTAGGCTGGTCTCAAACTCCTGGGCTCAAGCAATCCTTCTGCCTTGGCCTCTCAAAATGCTAGGATTAGAGGCGAGAGCCACCGTGCCTGGCCCAGTGAGGAAGGACTTCCTGAACACAAATGAAAAATTAAACCTGATCTCCTAGAGAGACAGTATGAGGATAAATTGAAATAAACAATGAAACAACCATGGCGTCTTCTGCTCAGGACCTGTATTCAGTTACAATTTAGCACAGACACAAAAACATGTCATTTAATTTGAAAAAGCAGATTTCTGAGGAACACTTTCAGGGACTGGAATTAGACTTTAGACTAGTAGACTGTATGAGTTTGAGGTACACAGGTACCCAGAAGAGTTAATTAACAAATCAAGGTAAAGACTTTAATCAGGGCAAAAAAGAGCTGATTAGATATTATGCCTAACTTATTCATAGTATAATGCGTTCAGGGGATATCAACAAAAAAAGGCATATCCAGCTGCCTACTAGACATTTCCACTTCAGCATCTAAATTGTGCCTCATATTCAACACCTGGTCTTCTAATGTTCCCTATCTAAATGTAGAGAAAGCCAGAAATCAAGGAGTCACCTTTGACATATCCCTTTCAGTCATCTACATATTCAAAACACCACGAATGCTTCATCCCTTAAATATCACACAAATTCCTCTACTTCCCCCATCTCTAGTGCAAGCAACCATCACCTCTCACTCGACTACAGCAACAGCCACCTAATCTCTGTGTATCCCATCTAGGTGCCTACCCCAAACCCAATACTTTCAATTTTAACCTTCATACTGCACTCCAAATGGCCTTTTGTGGAATCACTAACACCCACTAGATAAAACACTTCAGTACATTCCTTCTCCACCCAGGATGAAGACCCAAATCATCGAGATTGTCAATTATGCCCTGCACTGTCTGACTCCCACCTACCTTCCCAGCTTCATTTCATACCACTCTCCCCTCACTCTTAGCATTCTTTCAGGTCATCTTAACAGCCATCCTCCTTCCCACAACAGGAACTTGGCACATGCTATCTCCTGTAACTGGAAAGTTCTACCCACTCCTGTTTGCCTAGACAACTTTCATTCACTCCTTAGTCTCATCTTAGGTGTCAATTCCTCAGGAAAGCCTTCTTTTACCACCATGACTAAGTCAAATTTCATATTAAAGGCATTCTCAACACAGTATCCTTAGAATGTAGTTTCTGTAACTAGGCAATTATGGCAATCTCTCCATCGAAACCAAAAGCATCATGAGTACAATAACTATAATAACTATGTCTGCATTCCTCACCATGGCACAACAGCACCTAGCACAGAAATACAAGAGATGATACATATACTTGGGAGAGTATTAGGGAAAAGATTTAATGCATGCTGGGCTTAATACCTAGGTGGTGGGTTGATAGGTGCAGCAAACCACCATGGCACATGTTTACCTATGTAACACATCTGCACATCTTGCACATGTACCCCAGAACTTTAAAAAAATTAAATAATAAATAAATATATTCAATAAATATGTTTAACTGGCCGGCACAGTGGCTCACACCTGTTATCCCAGCACTTTGGGAGGCTGAGGCAGGCAGATCACCTGAGGTTGGGAGTTCAAGACCAGCCTGACCACCATGGAGAAACCCTGCTTCTACTGAAAATACAAGATTAGCCGGGGTGGTGGCACATGCCTGTAGTCCCAGCAACTCAGGAGACTGAGGCAGGAGAATCACTTGAACCCGGGAGGCAGAGGTTACAGTGAGCCGAGATCACACCAATGCACTCCAGCCTGGGCAACAAGAGCAAAACTCTGTCTCAAAAAAATACATACATACATATATACATATATATATGTGTGTATATATATATGTTTAATTAATAGATGGATGGATGGATACAGCTCAGGTACTATCTTGCTTGGCTCCAAAGGTAACCTCTGAAGGTATTTCTAGTTCTATAATTACATGACTTTATATATGCACATTGAAATTCATGTATCTGATCTCTAATATCAAAATTCATTATTTAGTTTTTTACAAAATAATATGAATGCTATTACTGGTTGTGTTTCTAAAAGGCCTTTCATTTAAGGGATCAGACATTTAGCAAACAGGATAACTGTAAATACTGGGACGATGAAATTCATGTAATATCCTTATATTATCAAGGAATGAATTCTATTGGGAAATGAAGTACTTTTTTGGTGGTGTTGTTTTGGAGATGATGTCCTGCTGTGTCACCCAGGCTGGAGTACATGATCTCAGCTCACTGCAACCTCTACCTCCTGGGTTCAAGAGATTCTCCTGCCTCAGCCTCCCAAGTAGCTGGGATTACAGGCATGCACCACTACATCCAGCTAAATTTTTTTGTATTTTTAGTAGAGATGGGGTTTTGCCATGTTGGTCAAGCTGGTCTTGAACTCCTTACCTCAGATGATCTACCCGCCTCAGCCTCCCAAAGTGCTGGGATTACAGGCATGAGCCACTCAGCTCAGACAGAAATGAAAGTAGTTTTTTTGTTGTTATGGTTTTTTTTTTTTCATTTAACTTATCTTAATATACATTCCTACAACATTAAAACCAACTTAAGATTCCTGATGGAATAAGAAAAGTAAGAGAGAAATATTCAGATGTATGCAGAGATTTAACTACTATGAAGACTGCCCATGACATAACTAAATCTACCACCCTGCAAATTAATTCCTAAGAGATTCTTAGGAACATTAGATGGTTCCTACGACTTAATATAAGACGGAGACAAGAAGTTCTATTTGGAATATGCTGTTTCTTTCACTCCCCTCCATCTTAACTCACTTGTTGTATATGAAAATCACTGAATAGCAATAAGATTTGTGAAACTTTGTAAATTCCTCTCCCCTCTCTCAAGCTGCTTCTAAAGAGTGGATCCAAAAACAGCCTTAAAAATAGAGGAGAAGAGGACTGAAATACATCAAGTATGTTTAAATCCATAAGCTCATTATAATTATTTTATAAGAAAATGTAACTGGTCACCACTGAAAGGATGCTTTAAAAAATCATTATTTTGTCGGGAGGCTGAGGCAGGAGAATGGCGTAAACCCAGGAGGCGGAGCTTGCAGTGAGCTGAGATCCAGCCACTGCACTCCAGCCTGGGCGACAGAGCGAGACTCCATCTCAAAAAAAAAAAAAAAAAAATCATTATTTTGGAATTTAGTAAATGAAAGAATTACACATATATCCTGCCTTTCCTATATAAATTATACCTCTGGGTGACCAAACAGTAGATATGGGGAAGATTCTCTTTATAGAAGTATTTCAGGTAATAAGTGAAGAAAAAAAATGGAATTAGAATGTCACCATTTGAAATCCCTAATGAATTAATGGATCTAGTCATTGAGCATCAACAGCTGCTAACATCATCAAAAATCAGATACTATGTCCTCCTGAGAAAAGAACACAGTCCCACCTAAGAAAAAGTCTCCCCCAAACTCCCAGGGTTGTTTTGAGAATTAAGTGGGGAATTTTGGGTAAAGCTCTAAAGCATAAGGCAGGGCACACAGTTTATATTCAGGAAAGGCTAGCTTTATTCCTTAACCCTCTTCCCCTAGAAAACAAAGCAGTGGTTTTCTCTATTATTATTGCTGTTTAGAGAGATAATTTATAATTTAAAGAAAATACTCTGGAGATTGGGGGAAGTCAAGGCAGTATCCCATCATCACAATTAAACAATTATATTTGACACTGATTCTCTGTTCACTCAATCTCTCATCCTTCTATCTCTGTCCGAGAAACACAGATCTAATGTTAAGTCACTTGTATTTAAGCACAATTATGTTTCAAAGCTAGAGCTGAATAGCTGAGAAATACCTACTTGCATGTGGCTTTCCTCCAAATTCAGTCCCAGTGCAGAGGACTCATCAGGAATAGTATTCCAGTTTCCTGTCTGTTTTGGAAAATTACCACACCCTCTGCAATCATATGGTTACTGTATAAGTGATCCTAGCACACATATGCTCACACAATGAAGACACAGTGAGTAGAGAGTTAAATTGTGTCCGCCCAAAAGATACATCTAAATCCCAACCCCCAGTACCTATGAATGTGACTTTATATGGAAATAGGGTCTTTGTAGATAAATTATCTTGGGATATCATCCTAGGTGGGTCGTAAATCCAATAACTGGTATCCTTACAGAGAAAGTGAAGGGATACTGTATTGGAGACACAGAGATACACAGATAAGTCAGCCATAAGAATACAGAGGTGGAGACTGAAGTTACAAAGCCACACAACAAGGAATGTCAAAGATTTCCATCCCACCAGAAGTTAGTAGAGAGGCATAGAACAAATTCCCCCACAGAGCCTCCAGAATGAATCAGTCCTGCTGACGCCTTGGTTTTTGGCTGCAAGGCATCATGAAATCATGAAATAATAAATTTCTGTTGTCTTAAGCCATCAAGTTTATCATCATGTGTTACAGTAGCACTAGAAAACTAACACTTGGAAGAGCTGACTGATCCAGCTCCAGGTCCTACCATTGGAAATCTGTAATTGTGGCCAGGAAATTCCAATCTCAGTCTGGCTGCCTCATATATGAAATGTTAAGCCAGAAGCAGGTGGTGCCCCATGAACTAGGAGGCAGAGAAAGTCTGCAGGAAGAAAGAAGAATGAAACACACAGTTCATATCCCATTTGTTTCTGAGGCCTAGGTGCATATTTATTCTTGGGTCCTATGAGATAGATACTCCTTTATCAAAAAAATTAATCCATTTTTGCTCACACTAGTTCAAGTGGATTTCTGTAACTGGTAGCCCAAAGAGGCCTAATACACTTAGGAAACTGCTGCTGAAAGCCTACAATAAAGATCAGCTGGAATAAGTCCTTTCTTGGGCAGGTGCCAGGAAAAGATGAATTTACTCAAGAACCATTAAAGAGAGCAAAGGAAACTTCAAAACTAAGCCACAAGCACAGTAGCAAGAGACAATGCAAAAAGGTGCCACAGTTTTCACTAGGCATAAGAGCCAAGACCCACATCTCATACAGACTGAGCATCTCTAATCAAAAAATCCAAAATCCTAAATGCTCCAAAATCCTAAATTTTGTGAGCACTGATGTGACACCACAAGTTGAAAATTCCACACCTGAAGTCATGTGACAGGCTACAGCCAAAACACAGTTAAAACTTTGTTTCATGCACAAAGTTATTTAAAATGTTGTACAAAATTACCTTCAGACTATCTGTATAAGGTGTACATGAATTATAAATGAATTTTGTGTTTAGACTTGGGTCTATCCAAGATATCTCATTATATATATGCAAATATCCCAAAATTCAAAAAATATTAAATCTGAAACACTTCTAGTCCCAAGCATTTCAGATAGGGGATATTTAGCTTGTAATGAGAGTGAGTATGGGTCAATGACGACATTGAAGATTCAAAAAAAATTTTTTAATTTTTAGTCAAGTTCTACCAACTATACTAACAAGAAAACACTCAGGCAAATTGCTTTTTGCTAGGTTAATATGGCACGATTACTACTGTGCATATGAATAACATGTATCAGATTCCTTTTGTTTGAGAATTATTTCATTACAACATTAAACACTGCTCATGTATGCTGGGTCTCTTTTTGAAAGACTACATATAATGCTTGGTTCTTTGCTTTCAAAATATACCAAACATGAGGTACAAGAATGTACCCATATTTCAGATATTTAGGGGTAGAATTAAAAGGGTTTGGGTTGAAGAGAATGACATAACATCCCAAGAGGGATGCATCCCTAGGTGTCATGGGAACAAATGTGGCTAAGTCCCTTTTTAACTGGAAAGGATTTCAGATCCCTGAACAAGATAATTCATCAGTCTTAAGCATAGTAAGTCATTAGCAAATAAGAGAATGATAAACACTAGAAAAACAATCATTGTCTAAATTCATTATAAAACTATATGAGAAAACCATAAAACTGTATGAGAAAGATAACCAGAGACAAGACGACAAGGACAAAATAAACAGTTCTGAGAAATCCATGCTTAAATGAATGACCAAAAAAAAAAAAATGCTTCTTTAAAATAAAATCTAAGAGATGTAATGTTACTGAGCTTTTGCGTAACAAAGTCCTTTGCACTCATTTGTCTTCTATGTAGCAAAAACGGCCTGATTTCTTCTGAAGCATTTTTCCATTATAAAAGTAACATGTGTTCAGCAGCCACTGTTCTTAAATCACCTAGAAACATCTTAGCATAAATACATGACTCTACAATGGAAGATTTTGTGACAAAGCCTTCAACCAGATAAACTAACTTAATAAAAAATAAGTTATTAGATCAGAAAAGTGGCTGGAACCACTTTTGTGATTAGGAACGGAAAGTTGAGAGAAATTCTGGGATTTTCAAGGGGAAAAAAAACAGAATTGGGGAAGAAAAGGAAGAAGAACATCTAGAAATAAGCTAATAAGCTTAAAAGGAATATTTAGAAGACAAGATGGGGAAACAGACATGGACTAGCAATTCTGTCACTCTCTAATAAGAGTTAAATAAGCCATAATATCAATATAAATATAAACCTTGAAACCATGTCAAATTCAGGTAGTAATACTCTGACACCCCAGCTGCAGATTAAAATGTGCTGCCTTCCCTAAACCTTGGAGGAAACCTCATAAAGGCATCCTTCCTTGGTTCTTCCTCTCCTGCCAAATAAAATAAAGAGAAAGAAGCTAAATAATACAGAAAAGCTTCAATAATATAACAAGATATGAATACAGTTGCTGGCTATTTCCTACATAAGAAAGCAATTAAGTTTCCCAAGGAACAGGGTCATCAATAAAAGACTCTGAGAGACAAGAATTTTCTCCATAAATCATCCTAAATCTTAACTCCAAATGATTCTCAGAATCATTTTTAACCACTGAACCTTCATCAACCCATGATCAAAGACTCACTGGATCCAACAGAGTTCCTCAGGACCCACTACAAGAATTTTTAATATCCTATGCTAAATTTCATTAAAAGGCAGACTTAGAAGTCTCAGAAAATACACTTTAATTTCCCACACTTTAACACACTTTATATTCCCAAATACCTTGAATGCAGGTCCCTTCCATGTTTAAAAGCACATAAGGCATACAAATGAAGTGCTAGCCTAGTTTATCCAGAGTATAACCTTCCTACCAAGCACATTAAGACAAGAAATGGGGGAAGCAGTTGAGGTGAAATTACAGGCTGTCATGACACCTCAATATCAAAACTGAATACCTGGTTCTGCAGGAGAGCAAGATTTTTTATTCACAATCCTGTTACTAAGCAACTGTAACAATGGTTGTAACAATAAGCCTTCTAGAAGCCAGCACAGTTCAGGGGAAAAAAATTCTAAGGAAAGAAAAATGGAAAATTCCTTGCTTTGGGACTCTTTATTTCAGGATACAGTCAATGTAAAAACAAAAACAAACAAAACCAAAACCAACCTAAACTCAAAACAATTCCTGAAAAGTCTACAAAACTATATGCTACTATATATCTTGCACTTTATTTTCAGTTTCACTTCATTTCAAAATTCACATTCGACTGGTGATAATGATTTCCTTACTGTGTTTCTTTTGTGGTCCCCTTCTTTCCTTCACCCTCCCTAGGGAATAATTTTTTTTTCAAATTTCCTTACTGATGAAAAGAACATTTTAAGGCTCTTAAATCCATTTCTTTGTTTACAGAAGCTATAAAAACTAGTTTACAATTGTTTCATGTTGCCTCAGCTTTGAACAGAGAACACTCTAGGACATGAAACTACTCCTTTGAAGAGAACAGTCTCTCAAGCACAGCCAGACCCCTTCCCAGACACTCCCTGAAGTTTAGACAACCAGAGCATTGCAAATGTCAAGTCTTTTTCAAAGTTAGACTATACAATGTAACCCGCTCTAAGCCACTGTTTCTCAAACTGTGGGCTTGGATTCAGGTGGGAGGGGGGCTTCCAGACATGTTCCAAGGGAATTTTATCGACTAGACTTTCACAGGACGAAGGAGCCAGTTATAAGGCTGGAAGAGATGGGCACACCTACTTTTCCTTCCATCTTTCTTTCATGCTTTCAAAATCTGCTCTAAATGCCAAGAAAACTCAATAACCTACATTCTCTAAACATCTATTCTATAGAAGGCTGTTTCTCACTATTGGCTTTTTCTATCCACCCCCCTCTTGCTTTCTCAGTTCCTGAAGGATAGTAGGCTAGAAGATAAATAGGCAAGATGGAAAGATAAAGTTTTAGAATTATTTTTCTAAAGCAAAGATAAGCAATCATGGTGTGTCTCAGTTCCCAAAGTACCTTTAGATTCCAATAAGCCTCTAATTAAAGAGAAGTCAGACACAAGCAGAAATTTAAATAATGGAAACTGAAGACCCAAAGTGTCTCACCCAAAGTCATTCCCTGCATTGATTGATTGATTGATTGATTGATTGATTGAGACAGAGTCTCACTCTGTTGTCCAGGCTGCAGCGCAGTAGTGCGATCTTGGCTCACTGCAACCTCTGCCTCCGGGTTCAAGCAATTCTCCTGCCTCAGCCTCCTGAGTAGCTGGGACTATAGGCAGGTGTCACCAAGCCCAGCTAATTTTTTTGTATTTTTAGTAGAGACGGGGTTACACTTTGTTGGCCAGGCTGGTCTCCAACTCCTGACCTCAAGCGATGAGCCTGCCTCAGTCTCCCAAAGTGCTGGGATTATGGGCATGAGCCACCACGCCTGGCCCATTCTTGCCTTTAGGTCCCAAAGACACAGATGGTTTTCTGTCTCAGAAGATTCCCTGAGGTTCATTTTGGAGGAGGAGGAGGCTATTTGAGTCTCCTGTTCTTAATTAGCTTATTTCTTAAAATGGATTCTCATTTTGTTGGGTTGTTTTTTTTTTTAAACATAAATGGTACAAAGTATAGTCTTTGTAATCACTACATACCACAAAGTTCTGCTACTTGAAAATAAAGCAAATGAAGAAAATTATGTTTTCTGTCATATAAGAAATTATCATATCCACTGGCAACAATAAGGAAAACATAGCACTTATATATTTTATGATCGAATTGATTCAAAAATTAAACTGGTTAGCTTCAGCATCTACTCTCTACATCTCCCTGTGGATGACAATTTAGACAATATGAACATTCTCAGATAAGAAATTTTGTTTAAAATGTCCAGCATCCTTCCACTGTTAAAATTCCTATATTTGCTTACTATAAAATTCAAGGCTTTCTTCCATATGTTGGCCAAATAGCCAAAGAACCTTAAAAATGTATGGTCACCTATATGTGTAAGATTAATAACTGAAGCACTGTCTATTGTAAAGGAATAGAAATAATAGGAAATTGCTAATTATGGCTCATCCACACAATGGAATATTACGCAGCTAGAAAAAAATAGAAAGCTGTTTATATATTTTATAGAATGAGCTCTGAAACGGTTGGGATGTTTGTCCCCTCCAAATCTTAGAACGACATATGATTCTAAATGTTGGAGATAAGGCCTGGTAGGAGGTGACTGAATCACGGGGGCAGATCCCTTATGAATGATTTAGTACCATCCCCCTGGTGATAAGTGAGTTCGTGCTCAGTGAGTTCACGTGAGACCTGGTTGTTTAAAAGAATCGTGGACCTCCCCCTCTCTCTCTTGCTCTTGGCTCTTGCCATGTGACATTCCTGTTCCCACTTTGCTTCCACTATGACTATAAGCTTCCTGAAGCCCTTGCCAGAAGCAGATACCAGCACCATGCTTCCTGTCAGCCTGTAGAACCGTAAGCCAAAATAAACCACTTTTCTTTATAAATTACCCAACCTTAGGTATTTCTTTATAGCAATGCAAGAACAGCCTAATACAAGCTCCAAGATACATTTTTTCACTGAAAATGCAAAATAAAGATTACTATATAATAGGCTACTATTTCTGTTTGTTAAGGAAAATATACATGTAAATATACACACACGCATTTTTTCTATTATATGCTGCATATAATATAATAAGACCTACTAACACTTTGTCTTCCACAGTGGAAAAAACAAAAAAACACAGATACTGGGATAAGACAAACGCTTTGCCTAAAATGTCCAATGTGAATTATTATTATCTATTCAAAAAAACACATTTTTTTTTTCTTTTTTGAGACGGAGTCTTGCTCTGTCACCCAGGCTGGAGTGCAGTGAAGCGATTTCAGCTTAGGCTCAAGCAACCTCCACCTCCTGGGTTCGAGCAATTCTCCTGCCTCAGCCTCCCGATAGCTGGGACTACGGGCATGTGTCACCACGCCCGGCTAATTTTCATATTTTTATGAAAAAAGTAGAGATAGGGTTTCACCATGTTGGCCAGGCTGGTCTCAAACTCCTGACCTCAAGAGATCCGCCTGCCTTGGCCTCCCAAAGTGTTGGGATTACAGGCATGAGTCACCGCACCCCGCCCAAAAAACACATTTTTAAATTTAAAAATAACTAAGGTTACCCACAAATTACAATATGCAGAAATGACAGGATAATTCACTATCCACAAAGTTTATACTTTGCAATTTACAATAGGGATGAAGAATTAATACTGATGCGTGAATGATATCTCACAGCAGAATAATTTTCTAAGATTATCTTCTAGAATAAAAGGTATAATCTAACCTGCTCTAATTATACCTTAAATACAGAGAAGATACTACATTGGCCCCATGAGCTGCTGATACTTTAACTTATGAATATAAATAGTACAACTACACAATGCAATTAGATTTTACATTTGCAGATTTTTAAGGCATTTGAAAACATTTGGGGAGGGGGGCAACAAATACCATACCTGTATTTCACAAATAAAAAAGGTAAGGTAACATCTAGGTGGCTTGCTTAAGATCAACCAGTACATAAGAAAAAGACAGACACATAAAAAGCTTAACTTTTCAAAATTCTCCTCAAAACTACTTTTTTAATTGGTATACAACAGAATCCTTCTAAAATTTTTGTGAATGTGTGTAGAAACAGAAAGACAGAGAGAAAGTAGTAAGTTTTCAGCCATGATCAAACCTTCACTTATTCAGAAATATCTGGGCAACTACTAAGTGTCAAAGAGTGTGCCAGATACCAAAATACAGGTTTAAAAATAATACACACAGGCACATATTGTGAAACAACAAGTAGTGCAGCAGAGAAGTGGGAAGTGTCTGGACAGGAAAGAGGACATCGGAGCACAGCCTGAAAGGATAATAAAGATGATGTCAGACAGAGGTCTTGAACTCCTGACCTCAGATGATCCACCTGCATCAGCCTCCCAAAGTGCTAGGATTACAGGACTTACACCGCATCCGGCATCTTTCCACAAATTGATCATTACAGCTATACTCCATCTCCACTGAAGGCAGGGAAAAAACTTAAGTACTCAGCCCGATGATACTGTAATAAAGGTGAGTGAAAAACACTAGAAAAACAAGCAGCTCCACAGAGGAGAAGGGAGGCTTGGTGAGAGGTGAGTAAAGGGGGCAAAAGCCCAAATGATTCGAAGCAGTCAAAAATTAGGACATACAGATCAAGACAATTTCTTGAAGCAAAGAGTAACAACTCTTTTTCAGGGAGTATTTTATAACAGAGGCTCACTGGTTCAAACATGGTCCTGTTTGACCATCTCTGAATGGATCCCTCTTATTCCTTATTATCCCATTACCTCAGCCTGTAAATGGACTAAATACAGTCATACCAAACAAATTCAAAGAACAAAATATTATTAACTTGGAATAATCAAGGGGAAGACATCCCTAAATCACAAAATATTTGAGAAATAAGTGCCATTATTTTCTAATGCACTAATGCCAAGGGCTGGCCAAGTAATGTCACTACAATGTATAAACTATACCACTGTGGAAGAATCATTGCTTATGGACAATCTTCTTTCTTAAAATGTCAGGAATCGGGGGGGTGCCCAAGATGGCCAAATAGGAACAGGTCCAGCCTCCAGCTCCCACCGTGAATGACACAGAAGACGGGTGATTTCTGCATTTTCAACTGAGGAACCAGGTTCATCTCACTGGGGCGTGTTGGACAGTCAGTGCTGGTCAGCGGGTGCAGCTGAACCAGGGGGTGCAGCCCGACCAGCGAGAGCTGAAGCAGGGCGAGGCATTGCCTCACATGGGAAGCGCAAGGGGGAAGGGAATTCCTTTTCCTAGCCAAGGGAAACTGAGACACACAACACCTGGAAAATCAGGTAACTCCCACCCTAATACTGCGCCTTACCAAGGGTCTTAGAAAACGGCACACTAGGAGATTATAAACCACACCTGACCCAGAGGGTCCCACACCCACAGAGCCTCCCTCATTGCTAGCACAGCAGTCTGAGATCTAATTGTAAGGTGGCAGCGAGGCTGCGGGAAGGGCTCCCGCCATTGCTGAGGCTTAAATAGGTAAACAAAGCACCCAGGAAGCTCGAATTGGGTGGAGCCCACTGCAGCTCAAGGAGGCCTGCCTGCCTCTATAGACTCCACCTCTGGGGACAGGGCATAGCTAAACAAAAAGCAGCAGAAACCTCGGCAGATGTAAATGTCCCTGTCTGACAGCTTTGAAGAGAGCATGGTTCTCCCAGCATGGAGGTTGAGATCTGAGAACGGACAGACTGCCTGCTCAAGTTGGTCGTACCCTGAGTAGCCTAACTGGGAGACATCCCCCACTAGGTGCAGACCAACACCTCACACCTCACACTGCTGGGTACACCTCTGAGACGAAGCTTCCAGAGTAAGAATCAGACACCAACACTCGCTTTTTAGCAATATTCTATCTTCTGCAGCCTCTGCTGCTGATACCCAGGCTAACAGGGTCTGAAGTGGACCTCAAGCAAACTCCAACAGACCTACAGCTGAGGGTGCTGACTGTTAGAAGGAAAACTAACAAACAGAAAGGACACCCACACAAAAACGCCATCAGTACGTCACCATCATCAAAGAACAAAGGCAGATAAAACCACAAGGATGGGGAAAAAGCAGTGAAGAAAAGCTAGAAATTCAAAAAATCAGCACGCATCTCTCCCTCCAAAGGAACACAGCTCATCGCCAGCAAGGGAACAAAGCTGGACGGAGAATGACTTTGATGAGTTGAGAGAAGAAGGCTTCAGTCAATCAAACTTCTCAGAGCTAAAGGAGGAACTACGTAACCAGTGCAAATAAACTAAAAACCTTCAAAAAAGAATGGATGAATGGATAACTAGAATAATCAATGCAGACAAGACCTTAAAAGAACTGATAGAGATGAAAACCATGACACGAGAACTATGTGACAAATGCACAAGCTTCAGTAACTGACTCGATCAACTGGAAGAAAGAGTATCAGTGATTGAAGATAAAATGAATGAAATGAAGCGAGAAGTGTAGAGAAAAAAGAGTAAAAACAAATGAACAAAGCCTCCAAGAAATATGGGATTACATGAAAAGACCAAATCTATGTCTGATTGGTGTGCCTGAAAGTGAGGGGGAAAATAGAACCAAGTTGGAAAACACTCTGCAGGATATCATCCAGGAGAACTTCCCCAACCTAGTAAGGCAGGCCAACATTCAAATTCAGGAAATACAGAAAACGCCACAAAGACACTCCTAGAGAAGAGCAACTCCAAGACACAAAATTGTCAGATTCACCAAAGTTGAAATGAAGGAAAAAATGTTAAGGGCAGCCAGAGAGAAAGGACGGGTTACACACAAAGGGAAGCCCATCAGAATAACAGCAGATCTCTCGGCAGAAACTCTACAAGCCAGAAGAGAGTGGGGGCCAATAGACAACATTCTTAAAGAAAAGAATTTTCAACCCAGAATTTCATATCCAGCCAAGAAGAAATAAAATCCTTTACAGATAAGCAAATGCTTAGAGATTGTCACCACCAGGCCTGCCCTACAAGAGATCCTGAAGGAAGCACTAAACATGGAAAGGAAAAACTGGTACCAGCCATTGCAAAAATATGCCAAAATGTAAAGACCATAGATGTTAGGAAGCAACTGCATCAACTAACGAGCAAAATAACCATAAAATATCATAATGACAGGATCAAGTTCACATATAACAATATTAACCTTAAATGTAAATGGATTAAATGGTCCAATTAAAAGACATAGACTGGAAAATTGGATAAAGAGTCAAGATCCATAACTTTGCTGTATTCAGGAGACCCATCTCACATGCAGAGACACATATAGGCTCAAAATACAGCGATGGAGGAAGATCTACCAAGCAAATGGAAAACCAAAAAAGCAGGGGTTGCAATCCTAGTCTCTGATAAAACAGACTTTAAACCATCAAAGATCAAAAGAGACAAAGAAGGCCATTACATAATGGTAAAGGGATCAATTCAACAGGAAGAGCTAACTATCATAAATATATATGCACCCAATATAGGAGCACCCAGATTCATAAAGCAAGTCCTTAGAGACTTACAAAGAGACTTAGACTCCCATACAATAATAATGGGAGACTTCAACACCCCACTATCAACATTAGACAGATCAACGAGACAGAAAGTTAACAAGGATATCCAGGAATTGAACTCATCTCTGCACCAAGCGGACCTAATAGACATCTACAAAACTCTCCACCCAAATCAACAGAATATACATTCTTCTCAGCACCACATCGCACTTATTCCAAAATTGACCACACAGTTGGAAGTAAAGCACTCCTCAGCAAATGTACAAGAACAGATATTATAACAAACTGTCTCTCAGACCACACTGCAATCAAACTAGAATTCAGGACTAAGAAACTCAATCAAAACCACTCAACTACATGGAAACTGAACAACCTGCTCCTGAATGACTACCGGGTACATAACAAAATGAAGGCAGAAATAAAGATGTTCTTTGAAACCAATGAGAACAAAGATACAACATACCAGCATCTCTGGGACACATTTAAAGCAGTGTGGAGAGGGAAATTTATAGCACTAAATGCCCACAAGAGAAAGCTGGAAAGATCAAAAATTGACACACTAACATCACAATTAAAAGAACTAGAGAAGCAAGAGCAAACACATTCAAAAGCTAGCAGAAGGCAGGAAATAACTAAGATCAGAGCAGAACTGAAGGAGACAGAGACACAAAAAACCCTCCAAAAAAATAAATGAATCCAGGAGCTGGTTTTTTGAAAAGATAAACAAAATTAATAGACCGCTAGCAAGACTAATAAAGAAGAAAAGAGAGAAGAATCAAATAGACGCAATAAAAAAATGATAAAGGGGATATCACCCCCGACCCCATAGAAATAAAAACTACCATCAGAGAATACTATAAACACTTCTACGCAAATAAACTAGAAAACCTAGAAGAAATGGATAATTTCCTGGACACTTACACTCTCCCAAGACTAAACCAGGAAGAAGTTGAATCCCTGAACAGACCAATAGCAGGCTCTGAAATTGAGGCAATAATTAATAGCCTACCAACGAAAAAAAGTTCAGGACCAGACGGATTCACAGCCAAATTCTACCAGAGGTACAAGGAGGAGGTGGTACCATTCCTTCTGAAACTATTCCAATCAATAGAAAAAGAAGGAATCCTCCCTAACTCATTTTATGAGGCCAACATCATCCTGATACCAAAGCCTGGCAGAGATACAACCAAAAAAAAGAGAATTTTAGACCAATATCCCTGATGAACATCTACGCAAAAATCCTCAAAAAATACAGGCAAACCGAATCCAGCAGCACATCAAAAAGCTTATCCACCATGATCAAGTGGGCTTCATCCCTGGGATGCAAGGCTGGTTCAACATATGCAAATCAATAAACATAATCCAGCATATAAACAGAACCAAAGACAAAAACCACATGATTATTCCAATAGATGTTTCCAGAAAAGGCCTTTTACAAAATTCAACAGCCCTTCATGCTAAAAACTCTCAATAAATTCAGTATTGATGGAACGTATCTCAAAATAATAAGAGCTATTTATGACAAACCCACAGCCAATATCATACTGAATGAGCAAAAACTGGAAAAATTCCCTTTGAAAACTGGCACAAGACAGGGATGCCCTCTCCCACCACTCCAATTCAACATAGTGTTGGAAGTTCTGGCCAGGGCAATCAGGCAAGAGAAAGAAATCAAGAATATTCAGTTAGGAAAAGAAGAAGTCAAATTGTCCCTGTTTGCAGATGACATGATTATATATTTAGAAAACCCCATTGTCTCAGCCCAAAATCTCCTTAAGCTGATAAGCAACTTCAGCAAAGTCTCAGGATACAAAATCAATGTGCAAAAATCACAAGCATTCTTATACACCAGTAACAGACAAACAGAGAGCCAAATCATGAATGAACTCCCATTCACAATTGCTTCAAAGAGAATAAAATACCTAGGAATCCAACTAACAAAGGATGTAAAGGACCTCTTCAAGAAGAACTACAAACCACTGCTCAGTGAAACAAAAGAGGACACAAACAAATGGAAGAACATACCACGCTCATGGATAGGAAGAATCAATATTGTGAAAATGGCCATACAGCCCAAGGTAATTTATAGATTCAATGCCATCCCCATTAAACTGCCAATGACTTTCTTTACAGAATTGGAAAAAACTACTTTAAAGTTCATATGGAACCAAAAAAGAGCCCACATTGCCAAGACAATCATAAGTCCAAAGAACAAAGCTGGAGGCATTACGCTACCTGACTTCAAACTATCCTACAAGGCTACAGTAACCAAAACAGCATGGTACTGGTACCAAAACAGAGATATAGACCAATGGAACAGAACAGAGTCCTCAGAAATAATACCACACATCTACAGCCATCTGATCTTTGACAAACCTGAGAGAAACAAGAAATGGGGAAAGGATTCCCTATTTAATAAATGGTGCTGGGAAAATTGGCTAGCCATAAGCAGAAAGCTGAAACTGGTTCCTTTCCTTACTCCTTATATGAAAATTAATTCAAGATGGATTAGAGACTTAAATGTTAGACCTAAAACCATAAAAACCCTAGAAGAAAGCCTAGGTAATACCATTCAGGACATAGGCATGGGCAAGGACTTCATGTCCAAAACACCAAAAGCAACGGCAACAAAGCCAAAATTGACAAATGGGATCTAATTAAACTAAAGAGCTTCTGCACAGCAAAAGAAACTACCATCAGAGTGAACAGGCAACCTACAGAATGGGAGAAAATTTTTGCAATCTACTCATCGGACAAAGGGCTAATATCCAGAACCTACAAAGAACTCAAACAAATTTACAAGAAAAAAACAAACAACCCCATCAAAAAGTAGGCAAAGGATATGAACAGACACTTCTCAAAAGAAGACATTCATACAGCCAACAGACACAAGAAAAAATGCTCATCATCAGTAGCCATCAGAGAAATGCCAATCAAAACCACAATGAGATACCATCTCACACCAGTTACAATGGCAATCATTAAAAAGTCAGGAAACAACAGGTGCTTGAGAGGATGTGGAGAAATAGGAACACTTTTACACTGTTGGTAGAACTGTAAACTAGTTCAACCATTGTGAAAAACAGTATGGCGATTCCTCAAGGATCTAGAACTAGAAATACCATTTGACCCAGCCATCCCATTACTGGGGATATATCCAAAGGATATAAATCATGCTGCTATAAAGACACATGCACACGTATGTTTATTGCAGCACTATTCACAACAGCAAAGACTTGGAATCTACCCAAATGTCCATCAGTGACAGACTGGATTAAGAAAATGTGGCACATATACACCATGGAATACTACGCAGTCATAAAAAAGGATGAGTTTGTGTCCTTTGTAGGGACATGGATGCAGCTGGAAACCATCATTCTTAGCAAACTATCACAATAACAGAAAACCAAACACCGCATGTTCTCACTCATAGGTGGGAATTGAACAACGAGATCACTTGGACACAGGAAGGGAAACATCACACACCGGGGCCTATTGTGGGGAGCGGGGAGGTGGGAGGGATAGCATTAGGAGATATACCTAATGTAAATGATGAGTTAATGGGTGCAGCACACCAACATGGCACATGTATACATATGTAACAAACCTGCACATTGTGCACATGTACCCTAGGACTTAAAGTATAATAATAATAATTTTAAAAAAAAGGTTGCACGGAAAATGTTTGTTGAATGATTACCAATAACGAAGTTTTGTTATCATTTTTATCCAAGGGCACTGTATTTCATTACGTCTATACCCACTCCTGTGTTTATTTTGGGGGTTTGTGTGACAGTATTATGTTCTTTGAAAACTAAATAAGAAAAAATTTGAAAAAATAAATATTTTCAGTGGGCTAAAAAAAAAAAAAAAAGTCAGGAATCTGCATTGCATTTTTGAATTATAAACTATTTAGCTATGTTCATCTTAAAAAGAGCAACAACAAATTTAAGTAGAGCCCCAAAACTTAAGTACTACAAATGACCACAAATTCCAAAACTGTAGGATTTAAATTAACATGATCTTTTCATATCTGAAACAGCAACTGCATGACATTTTAAGAGCAAGAAAAACAACTGGCAAGTAGGATGAATGCTGACTCTTAATAGGGATTTAGTGAATTTTTTGTCCTAAAAACTTAAATCATTAACTGATTTAAATCATAAATGTCAGTTAATGATTAAAACTTAAATCATAACTGACCAAACACTGAGGAAAATGTACCTGGTTGATGGAATCAGATTGAGTATCCCATTGAGAACATAGCTGAACTCTGCATGATCCTGAGCAACGAGTGCCACCAGACCTTCACAGCAGGCTGTTCGAACCACTACATTGTCACTGCAACACTTCTCCCACAGCAAGTTCAAAGCAGGAGTCTGAAACCAAACCAGTGATTAGAAGACAATTCTGATGAACAGCAAACACACACACACCTTCGGTCATTCATCAATGAGTAATTTGTTCACAGTAGGCTAGCTTTCCTTTATAAAGATGATGCTGTTGTCACTCTGTTCCTAGAATAAAATGAAGTCAATTTTCCAAGAGAGGTAATGGAGGTAACAGCAACTCTCTCTCACCTGGCATCATCGCTGTAAAACAAGACTGGCTGCAGGCAGAGGTATGACCCGAGTTCAAGCGACACAACAAAGCTGAGACTTGGCTCTAGCACGCTGCTCTAACCAAACAATTTAACCAGACACTAATAGTATCAGTATATCAGTTAGTCTAAGTTGAACTCCAAATAATATTTATGCCATAAGCCTTCAATTACAATAACAGTTATTTTCAGAAAATGTTCCTGCTCTCCTACCACCAACCTCTATCACCTACATATACCTCACCACCACCCACAATGCCCCTGCCACAATTTCTTGAATTCTAATATGGGCCCAGATATAAAAGACAGAAGTAAGACAGGCAACCAGCAAGCTGCTCATTCCATGGCTAACAAAAAAAAAAAAAAAAAAAGCCTAGGAAAACTGCTTGCCCAAGAAGGAAACTGACTTTTCCCCCCTCACACTGTGACTCTGTCTTCATTGATAGAAAAGCATGAGAAGGACATATAAGTAAATATAAGTTTTCATTTTAGAATGTGTTGCGGGAAGTCAGGGGCCCCGAACAGAGACATTGAGACATGAGAATTGCTTGAATCCAGGAGGCAGAAGTTACAGTGAGCTGAGATCGCGCCACTGCACTCCAGGCTGGACAACAGAGCCAGACTCTGTCTCCAAAAAAAAAAAAGAAAAGAAAATCAACATCATTTGTACCCATTTTCCCTCTGTAGCTGGCTGAGAATCTATTCTATCTTAGCATCCCACTATTAAAATAACAATACAGTTAACAATCACTACAGGAAGGAAATATTTATATTCTACTTCTCCTTTTATTCAGAAAGACATTGTGTTCAACTGTACTGACAATATCAAAGGGTTCTAAATACCATCACTCTATTATTACACCAGAAAAACAAAACAAACAAATAAATAAACTGCTGCCTCAGGTAAGACTGTGTAAGCATTCATTTTTAGTAGAAGAGGAAACAGTTACAGGTATTTGACATTCAATAAATCCTGGCAGTTTAAGTAAAACCACTAGATCTTCTCAAAGTACACAATGTGATTATAGGCAGGATTAAGATCAGAGTTCTCAGAAAACCTAATTTATATGACTACATACAAACACCAGACAAATGCCAATTAGTGAAGTGTGTCCTACACTTACTTCAACATGTCTGCAGAAGCAATAAAGAAATGTAACTTGGAGCAGCTAATCAAAAAGAATGTGAGAAAAAGGAAATCAATTTATTTCTGCTGTGAAAAAAAAGAATCTTATTTCCATCACTTATGTTCCCTATAGAGGACACCTGAGAACACCTCTCTTAAGAAGAGTTTCCCAACTAGCAGGTCAAAATACACAATGTTGATCAAACAAACCCCAAGTGGTATATCTCAGTAAGCTGGCATTGCTTCAACTCTGAGCATTTACCTGCTGTTTGTGTAAGATGGAATTTTTCAGCTTTGACTGTCAATGTATGACCTTTCCAACCAAGAACTCACAGCTGGGGCTGAGCTGAAGCATGAGAAATCTACATCCAAACAGAGCCACTCTGTTCATTCTCTTCATTACCCAAATGATTTCCTCAGAGATAACTCTATCAATCTTCTCTAAAGCATGCCTTCTCTCATTCCATCCATATTGTTTTTCATCAATAGTCGTAAGAATACTCCTCTCCAGCCCCTCCCTCCATTTCTCATTCCTAGAGTGTGTTTTAATAAATTTAAAACTTTTTTATTGCTATACACTAAAAAGACAAACAAATTATCAAAAAAGCCAATGAAGTTCTCACAGTTCAAAAACATTTCTGCTGTAATCTGAACTATCAGGGAAACAAGACAGGTGCATATGTGATCCAGCTAGTAGCAATCTTATCTGAAGAAAATTGAAGCATAAAGTTAAACACAGACCTGATTTGTAGATTGGTGAATCTTTTCTGAAAAACCATTTTCCTTTAGGACGGCAGCAATAAGATGACCCACAGCCTACGAAACAAATAAAATTAATGAACACAGTCCCTTAGAAGTTATTTCCAAATATCAATACTAGTTAATATGAGTGTATCAGGTAGTCAATTGGGAATAAATAAAATTCCCATTTACTAAGTGTGTGCTATGTAGAAGGCATTGAATTAGGCACTCCACATGCATAATTTCTAATCTTCAGAATAGTTCTCAAAGTAGGCATATCTATCCCAGGTTACCAATAAGCAACTATAGTGCATAGAGGTTAAGAAAACTGCCAGATTTTTGGTTCAAATTGCTGTCAGTCTCAGAAGATAACTTGAGATTGCTTACTCCATTAAAACATGAGTGAGAAACCCCATAGTTTTTAAAATCATCTTTGCACTGAAATGAAATCCATCATGCTTCATCACACCGTTAAAGAATATGAAGAAAACTCGTCTTTATGACTATAGCACAAACAGACGTGAATCAATAGGGCTTCCCTCCACCACCACCCTTCTCCCTCCTGTAGGCCATATAATTTTGATTCCTTTATCATTTTTATAGGTTTCAGCCCTTAAATTCAATTTAAACATAAGCTTTCAGTCTCATAAATCTCTAAAGTTTTCCCATATCCTGCTTTAGTCAAAAAACCCAAAATTAAATTCAAGTCTCTTAAAGGAGTGCTGGTTATATAAAGACATAAATATCATTACCTCCTACTACCTCAACTTTATTCCCCTAGTTCTTCAGCACTACCCGGCACTACAGTCTTAGAGCCAATAGGCTAGTAACAATCATTGCCATTCTGTGTACGGGTTGGAAAAAACTTCACTATTCCAACAACTGTCCAGCCTGCACTTGGGACCAAATTACAGTATAGCTGTGAATAGCTGCCAGTTCTGCAAAGTCTCCAGAATAGCTCAAATAAAAACACAGCACCCACTCCTTCCTCATTTTTCTCTTTGTATTTCACACATTGGAAATGATTTAAGACCACGGTGCTTGTGGTCTAGTTTTGCAATATAAGTCACTCATGTACATGAATATTAAGTTTAGTCCAACTTACTGTCTCTTATCTCCTAGTAAAAGGAATAGTAACAAGAACTGAGCGCCCATGGATAGGCTGAGCTCCTGTTTTACAAAATATACCATATTTCACTGAATGTAACTGACCAGGAATTGCAAGTTGCACCATTATACTGTGTACCACTAAGAAAGAAAAAAGGCTGCCAATTAGTCTATGATATACAATGCTTCTTATAAGTTAGAATTTTGGTTTTATAGTCACACAAGAGTTCTTTTAGACTCATGTAGAAAATCATGCCCAAGTTCACAAATGTGCAGGCAATACCAACTGTATCTCAACTGCTGCCATCAATTACTAGAGGCAATTCAATTTCAAAGATGTTAAAATCTGAAAAAAAAGTGTGTGAATCAATGAAATATGGTGCTAATATTGAGCAGTAGTTACAGAAGAACAATAAGAAATATTTGCAAAGGACAGGACACAATCACAAGAACCTAACAAAACCAATATGAAACACAATAGCAACAAAGAAAAAACTATAGTTCATATTTAGAAAAATAACTAAAAGAAAAGAAGCTTAATTCCCCATTCCCCACCAGATTCAATTTCTCTAACATACTCTAACAAATCAGAGATATTAGCCTAAACTGATTTTTTAAAATACAAAACCCAAGGATAAATCAGCCTACATTGCTACTTAAGTGTTCCATAACAGCATTCAAATAGACATCCTATGCTAAATTATATATATAAATATATATATATACTTTTCACCTAATTTAACAGTAACATATATGGGCATTTATTTCTTGTTTGTCTATGCTAACAAAGAGACTCCAGGCACAGAAAAATAAAACTGCGAACAGTATCCTCCAAGCCTTCATCTTCTTCTTCATGGTAAGGACCTGTAGGATATGACTCCAACCCAGCCAGGTAGAAGGGAATCTTGCATAAGGAGTGTTCTACTCCTCATGGAAGGGTTCCCCACTACCCAGCTAAGTCAATTCCCACAGCAGACATCTCCGAAGTTAACTGTTGAAAGTATCCAAGGCGCTGTACGTTGTTAAGTCTTCAAGATGGCTTCTGCTGATCTGTTAGCTTTACTCTCACAAGAAAAGACAATAAGCTATTATGATACCTTGATTAACCAGAATGTTTCTAGTTACCTAAAGGCTAACCAGAAAGCCATCTTTGTTTTAACCATTTAACTATTGAAAAGCTCTTTAAAGTTATCACAATCTCCTATCTTAGTAGATACATCAAATTTTTTAACCCAGGATATTTTACTTATTAAATGTCATTATTATAAAACTCTATATAAGGGGTAGGATATGTCTTCTTAAATATTAATCCCTCATGCTCTGTGGAAATATAACTATTTACCTCTGTTCCCAATAATTATAGGCCAAAAAAAAAAAAAAAACAAACAAACAAGCATATTCAGGGGCCTACTAGTTAATCAAGGTTTTATTATCGCTAGGAAGAAAAGTATGATATATAAACAGAAGCTGAGATTGATCAGTTTCAAATATTTGCTTTCCTATCTCAAATATATATTTTCAAATTAACTCATAAAAGCTGCTTCATAAAATAATATAAATCTCTACATGTAGAATAAAATATTTAATGTTAAATATATAAAGTTCAGTTAACAATCCACAGAACAGGTTTATTTGTTACCATGAGCAAAAATAAACAAACAAAATTACCTGTGATTGGATAAGAGAATTTGGAAATTCAAACCTTTTCCTGATATCATCTGACATTTTTGCTTCTCTTACATGTATGTATGCAGCTTCTGTAACCAAAACAAAAGAATATTTGTTAGTCTTCCAACTGGTCTGAATTGGAGCTCCAATTAATTATTCCTCAAATAATGTGAACGTAATCCATTCCAAAGACAACAATGGAAATAAAGCACAGGGCTCTGCAGAGTAATCCTTGGAATAACTTCATTGTCATTCAGCACTCAAATGTCATGATTGATAAATAAACTAAAAATGCCCAACAGCTTTTGGTTTTTCCCATGAGAGCTAACCCTGAAAAAGATGAATTTGCACTACGGAAATGAAAAAACTATCCAAAAGTTCAACCACACATTTGAAACAGAAATTAATTCTTCTGTGGATCAAAACTTATAAGAGAGAAAGAGTCAAACTGTCATAAAATTACTTCATCTATGCCTCACTTGGGCACAAGCTTTCATCTAAGCACTAATCCAACTGCTAGTGACAAGTGTGAAGCCTAGGTGAACTTTTTTTCAAGTTCACGTTAAAAAAGACTGCTTGTTTCCTACAGGAGGAACAAGTGAACAATTAGCATCAACTTTCAATATTTATATCTCACTTATTCCTACTAGGCTCATAAGAAAAGTAAAGAAAAGAGAAAAAGAGAGAGAGAGAGAGAAAGAAAGAAAGAAAGATAAAAAGAAACAAAGAAACAGAAAAAGAAAGAAAGAAGAAAGAAAAAGAGAGGGAGGGAGGGAGGGAAAGAAAAGCATGCAAAAGGATGGGGAAGGCAGGTGGTAAAGCAGGAGTATGGAACTAAAAAGAGGATTTCCTAAGGATCCCAATTTATCCCATTTTCATGAAGCACTGAACCTACCAAATTACACTACTTTGAAAAACAGGGTATTCTAGGTCACCTATTTACTACAATATAATTAAAATTAAAATTTATCTCAATAAACAACCCTAGATTAACTTATAACAAGCAGAAAAACCAAGTTCCCTTGATCTCAAAATTGGACTATTTTGGATTTTCAGATTGGATTTTCAACCAGTTTAAAGTATATGCAAATATTCCAAATTTTTTTGGAAAAAATCCAAATCCAAAACACTTCTGGTCCGAGAATTTCAGATACGGAGTACTCAATCTGTACTTTCCACCCTTTAATCCAAAGCTAAACTCCCTGAACGGGTAATTTATCCTGGTATTTTTCTTCAACATCTATGTCCAACTTTCCTCCCCGAATTTGACATTCCACAACACTGAAACAACTTGTTATAAGATTGTAAACTATTTTTCCTCCCTAAATCTACTTATTAGCTTAAGCAGGTCAAAATTTTTTAACTTCCCAATTGTGTCAATCACAACTTTCTTGTAATTTTCTCCTCCTTTGAATTCCATAATACTTACAACAGAATCTCCTAAAGTGTGTCCCTAGGAAACACAGGAAAAAAATATCTCCATGGGTGAAAGAAAGATGCTATGGGGACATATATTCCCATCTTGAAATTCATTCTCTCATTTAACAAATACTTATTAGTTGCCTATTGTGTGTCCAGCACAGTTCTAGGTGCTTGAGTTATATCAGTGAACAAAATAGGCAAAAATCTCTGCATTCATGGAGCTTACAGTCTAGCAGAAAGTAGCAGATAATTTTTTAAACAAATAATACATAAAATATGTTAGAAGATGGTAAATGCTAATAAAAAAAAGAAAGAAAGTGAAGCAGAATAAAGGGGATGAGAAATGGGAGAAGTGCACTCTTTCTATTTTAAATATGGTAGTCCAGGTCAGTCTCTTCTAGAGAGGGTGGCATGTGAACAGATTTAGAGGAGGAAAGGAAGGAAGTTAGATAAGCCAAACAGATATCTAGGGGGAAGAGTGTCACAGACACAGGAAAAGGTCCTAAGCTAATAAACTGCTTAAGCCCTGTCTTAGGAAGAACAAAGAGATGTGCATGCAGCAGAGCAAAGGAGGAAAAGAATGGCAAATCAGGTCAGAGGATTCATGAGAAGCTAGGCCATAAAAGGCCTTGTATGCCACTACAGAGACTGACATATTTATCCTGAGTGAAATGGAAAGCTACTGCACAAAGAGGTGGTAGGGTTTCAATAGAATCACTTGAGGTACCATGTGGTCAGATTCTGGACGTATTTGAAGGGAAAGCCAATGCGGCTGCTAATGGATTGGGTAAGAGTATAGAAAGGGCCGGGCACAGTGGCTCACACCTGTATCCTAGCACTTTGGGAGGCTGAGGCAGGCAGATCACCTGAGACCAGCCTGGCCAACATGGCGAAACCGTGTCTCTACTAAAAATGCAAACATTACCCAGGCATGGTGGTATGCATCTGTAATCCCTGCTACTCAGGAGGCTGAGACAGGAGAATCACTTGAACTCAGGAGGTGGAGGTTGCAATAAGCTGAGGTTGTGCCACTGCACTCCAGCCTGGGTCACTGAGTGAGACTCTGTCAAAAAAAAAAAAAAAAAAACATAGGAGAAAGGAGTCAAGGATGACTCCAAGGTTTTTAATCTGAGCAACTTTTTTTTTTCCTTTTCTTTTTTTTTTTTTTTTGGTGAGACAGAGTTTCACTCTGTCACCCAGGTTGGAATGCAGTGGTGCGATCTTAGCTCACTGTAAACTCCACCTCCCAGGTTCAAGCGATTCTCCTGCCTCAGCCTCCCAAGTAGCTGGGATTACAGGCACCCACCACCACGCTCAGCTAATTTTTGTATTTTTAGTAGAGACAGGTTTCACCATGTTGGCCAGGCTAGTCTCGAACTCCTGACCTCAAGTGATGCACCTGCCTCGGTCTCCCCAAAGTGCTGGGATTACAGGCGTGAGCCACCATGCCCAGTCTGAGCAACCTTATTTTTAATCTCAATTCCTTTGGCCAGTTTACACATGGAACAAAACAATTTCAGTGTTACTTCTTACCACGGCATTTTTTACTAAAAAGAAAAGATAGAGCTGCCATCACCTGAGATGGGGAATCAAGTTTTGTGAGGAAGACAAGGAATTCCAATTTGGACAGTTAAGTTTTAGATGCCTCACAGATATCGCAAGGGGAAATGTCTCATAGAAAGTCGAATACAGGAATCTAAACTTGGAGGTAGAGATCATATTGGAGATATAAATAATGGTGCATATTATTAAAGCACATGAGAGGGTCTAATACAAGAAGTCTATTTAACTTTGCTTAACCCAGAATTTATCAAATCTATCTGGCGATGCAAAAATGGAAATACCTGCTAACCATCTATACTATCAGTCTGTCCTGGGATACACATTGGGAAACACTGTTTTACTGACTCCTCCTGTTCTTCCATGCACTCTGCTCCTCGAGTGCTATCTTCCTTCCTGGAGGCACTCCCCAGCCACTCTGCCTCGTGCTGTTCTTCCTCCATACAAACTCTCCCACAGCTCAGTCATCATCTCACACAGATCTCCAAATGCTTCCATACTTTCTCTTAGGAGGCTCTAAAACACCAGAAACCAGGGACATCAAAAACAAAACACATATTTCCTCTCAAAAAACGGTCACTCCAGTTCATTTTTCCCCAGTTCTCCTCTCACAATTTCCTTCACCACCATTCTCTAAATCCAGTCAGCCACAAAATCGGCTTCCTTCTTGCCAGCATCTCAGAGGTTACTCTTCCTCTTCATTCTAGATTCATTATCTTAGTTCCTCATGGCAGGCTTACTCCAGTAACTGCTTAGTCTTGGGGCTCTCCATGCTGAGTTCGTACACTGCTGTCAGACTAGCTGTACTGAAATGCTGTTCCCATCACATCACTTCCCTGTGAAATTTTCATACTGGGTTTTCAGTTGTTTGTTGGATTAAATGCAAATTCTGGTGCCTAGCTTTTATGCCTTCCTATCAATAGTCTTGCCCATTCAACTTCATTTCCACTGCTGTAATTCTAATCTAGCTAAAACAGTTTCCAAAATGGTCCCAAATGTTCAAAATCTGCTCAATTCTACAGGATTTTATTTCTTCTCTCCCAGATAAAATGTCTTCTATATGCTTCCACTGCTTAAATATTAAACTCCTTTCTTAGCACACTCTGTTAAGCCTCTTCCAACTAGCTACATCTAACAGTAATCATACTGCTTTATATTCAGTGTTATTGCATTTGGTCTGACCCACATGTAACTATTTATATCAGGACTAGAAATCTGTTTTCTGTAAAGGGCCAGAGCAACTATTCAAGTCTGCCACTGTAGCACAAAAGCAATAGGCAATACATAAATAAATGACTATGGCTGTGTTCTGATAAAACCTGATTTACAAAAAGAAGTGGGTGGGCCATAGTTTGCTAACTCCCAGTATATATAACTATTTTTAAATTAATTTACAAAATTTCTTGACATAATTCCTACAATTAACATTCAAATTTGGCCCTGTGCTCCCAGGAAGCTAGGGTAAATAAACAAAATAAATGATACCTCTTTTATGATCTAAAAGATAAGCAAATATCCTTTATCAAAGAAAACAAACATTTTTGAGACCTGAAACTCTGAAGGAAATTTCTCACATTGGGCTTTATAAATGGAATACAGAGTAATATAATAGGCAATATTCTCAATAACAATAGCAAAAGGAAATGTTATATTACTTTTTTCTTTTTTTTTGCCCAGGCTGGAGTGAAATGGCATGATATCGGCTCACTGCAGCCTCCGCCTCCAGGTTCAAGCGATTCTCCTGTCTCAGCCTCCAGAGTAGCTGGGATTACAGGTGTGTGTCACCATGCCTTTCTAATTTTTTGTATTTTTAGTAGAGGTGGGGTTTCACCATGTTGAACAGGCTGGTCTCAAACTCCTGACCTCAGGTGATCTGCCCGTCTCGGCCTCCCAAAGTGCTGGGATTACAGGTGTGAGCCACTGTGCCCAGTCATATTACTTCTCTTTCAAGCAAACCCTCGATAAAGCCACAGGCATAATGTAACATGTTATTCAGCCAAAAAAGAAAAAGAAAAAGAAAAATCCCAGCTACTGGGGTCCAAGTACAGAGTTTTCTGATGATCTAATCTAACTCAAAAGAAGGCTGACTTTACAGTATCCAGAGAAGCAGGTAAGATTATTGATATGTCACAGAATATATTTACTCAAATATCAATGGTGATAGAACTATACAGAAGATGTGGGGCTATGTACTCTGATCCAGGCCCAGAATGCTGGAATTCTAATATGGCTTTGGGGACCAGGTGAGCAGCTGCGTAGGCTAATAGCTTATTATAGAAGCGAAGAAGCTGAGCCATCCAAAAAGATGACTTTGTTTTCAGGAGGTGTACCACTGTGGTAAAAGAGTATTGTTTTTATCCAAATTACCTAAGTATAGATGACAAATACCAAAGATTACAAAAGACAGCCCTAATTTCAGTGAGACACCTCAGAGAATGAGTATGTTTTTTAAATCCATAGTAACTTTACCTTTCCTAACAAGTGGCCATTAAGCATTCTCAAAACCACTACCCAAGCTGCAATATGATTTTATATCATTCCTGATTTGCTATCACTGGGCTACAAATTGCAAGTGTCTTTCATTTGCTGAAGACTTATATTTCAAGGTTAGTCACAACCATTGGCCTTTCTAGGTATAAAAACATCATATCCTCTTATGGAATTTCAAAAAAGAGTAAACATGGTCACTTTAGCATTGGCAAGTATAGCACATGTCCTGCTTTTTTTTTTTTTTTTTTTTTAAGAGACAGAGACAGGGTTTCACTTTGTCATCCAGTCTGGACAGCAGTCTACTTTATTTTTAAACTCAATTTCCTTTAGGTATTTTATACATTAAGAAAAAACAATTTATATATTACTTCTTGTCATGCCATTTTACTAAAAGGAAACCAGTAACAATATAATCCATAAACCACATGCTACAGAAATGTATGTTTGATTTTAAAAGATTTATCTCCAACCTGTCAGTATGCCTTTTTTGTCTGTCTAAATTTAAATCAGAAAGGTAATTTTTAACAAGGTCTTTAAGTTCCCAGTGAATCAAAGCAGTTGTTTAAAGTAAGCAATTATCACATTATCTGCCAAGGTACTTCAGCCCCATAAGAATACTTCCAATAAATTAATCTATCAATTGCACTAATAAAAGAGCAGCAGAAAAAACACTTTGGGTTTTCAACTTTCTTTCTCAATAGTTTCTCTAGGACACTGTACAACTACATATCACACAAAAGTACTTAATGTCAAACCTCAAATAAAGGACACACTCTGAAAAAAACAAGAGGAAATCTAACAATTATGAAAACATAGCAGAGAGAGTAACTGATTATACAAGGTAGTCAGAGGAGGAGGATCCAATGGTCACGAAGACAGACATTTGACTCTGAGCGCTCTTGACTACCAGATTTCTATATAGGAAGGGCTCAAAGGCAGTCATCCGGCTGAAACTCAGGGCTAACAGAATATATATATATATATATATATTTTTTTTTTTTTTTTTTTTTTTTTTTTCTTAAGAGACAGCGTCTCACTCGGTCACTCAAGCTGAAGTATAGTGACACAATCATAGATCACTGCAGCCTCAAACTCCCGGGCTTAGGTGATCCTCCCATCCTCAGCCTTCCAAGTAGCTGGGACTGCAGGCATGCACCACTATGCCTGGCTAAAGCTTTTTTTTTTTTTTTTTTTTTTTTTTTTTTTTTTAATTTTGTAGCGACGGGGACTCCCTCTGTTCCTCAGGCTGGTCTCAAACTCCTGGGCTCAAGTGATCCTCCCACCCTCAGCCTCCCAAAGCACTAGGATTACTACAGGTGTGAGCCACCACATCCAGCCCAGAGTACATTCTTAAAGCTAGTTTACATGAGCAGTATCATCAGCAAACTGAGAAAATGGCTGACAAAAAATGAATACTTCATTCACATTAATGGGCTCTATGTTTCAGAGACACAAAATCCAGGACTTTTCTTTTTCTAACATTTTATCAACTATTCCAATTATCAGTTATGGAATTTACTTAGTTTCTTCCTCCCACAAATTAAGTTATGAAACCATCAGCCTAAAACCATACTTTTAAACACATATTTTGACAATTTTTATCTTTTTTATTACTTTTTGTGGATGGCTTATAGAAAACCTGATGGGCACTATCAATAAATTTTGAGGTGATTTTATAAATTTATCAAGACTGTGGCTCAAGCGTGGATTCTAGAGTCCTCCGGCTGATTGACCCTGTCCCTCAAAAAAGAGGGGAAAAATTCTGCCTATACTTTTCAAATGCCCACCTTGTTCTACTGTCTAATATGGATCTCTTTCTCATTCTTCTGCTGCTTAGCTTCCCAGTCCCTAAGTATTTCTATATATCCTCTCCAAGATCAGGCAGCTTGATTCTGTTTCATCACCTTGTATTAAATCCTGACTCCTGCTCACACTTAGCCTCAGCTCTTGCTTCAAAAGCTTTAAAAAATCCGACTGCCACCTAACTCCCAAATTAACAGGACAAGATAATTGGAACCCTTTTAATCACAGTTGATCCTTGAGAAAAGGTCCATTTATAGGTGGCTTTTCTTCCACCTCTGGCACCCCTGAGACAGCAAGACCAACCTCCCCTCTTCTTCCTCCTCCTCACCCTACTCAGCGTGAAGGTGAAGATGAAGACCTTTATGACGATCCACTTCCACTTAATGAATAGTTCTCTCCTTTATGATTTTCTTAATAATATTTTCTTTTCTCTAGCTTCGTTATAAGAATACAGTATATAATATACAAAATATGTAAGAATCAACTGTTTATAATATCCATAAGACTACTGGTAGTTAAATTCTTGGAGAGTAAAAAGTTACATACAGGTTTCCGATCTCATGAGGGATTGGCACCCCAAAACCCCAAATTTTTCAAGGGTCAACTGTATATGATTCATGAAAATTCATAAAAATTGAAAGTTTTCAACATTAAAGAGCAAGTGCAAGAAAACAGTAATTTTTAGTCATTATATTCTCAGAGAGACCACTAAGACACATTAAAATTAAACCCAGAATAGAAAACACTTTTATCTTAGCCAGTAATTTCAAAATCAAGCTGAAGTAGATAGCAACTCAGTGGTGTGACAAAGCCACTTGGTCAATATTATAATCAGAGAAAGCAGCAACCATATGATGTGGAAGAGACTGCTATTTATCCACCAATATCTGTTCTCTTCTTTTGTATTAACAAAACTGTAACCTGAACAGCTTCATTACATTTCCCAGGCTCAAATATGGTACAGTATGAACATGTGATCAAGTTCTCTCCAGTGGTGTTTGAGCAGAAGTGACGTGCCATTTCCCGGCTGGAGTCTGCTTCCTCCAGTCTCTCTTCCGAACCACAATGAATTCTGGGCAACAACCTAGATGCAACCATGCACATGAAGACAATGGCCCTGGGACTCTGTTGAAGAAACAAAATGGAAAGAACCTGGATCCCTAAATGATAGCTTGCTGCACAGCTGCATACTTGGAACTCCAACTATTACAGGAAAAACTTCTACACTGTTTGAACCATTGCATTTTGGGGTCTCCTTGTTGCAATATCTAGCACTTCCTTAACTAATATAATGGACCTAACATCATCTCCCTCCCTACATTTGTTCACTAGAGAAATGAAGAAACAATGTCAGAGAGGTTAAAGCAACTTGCCAAAAAGGGAAGTCATCACGACCGAGTTCAAGTGAGAACAGAGGTTTCTTGACTTCCAATCAAGTGTTCTTTCCACTGGACCATCGGTAACATGAGGCATGGCCTGCACATTCCACATCACTTACCATATCCCAGGAATTTTAAGATCAATAATTCAAATACTGAGAAAATTTACATGACGATGAGTTCAGATGATCTCACTCATTGCCATTTACTAAAAGTACAATGAATTCTATCAAATTCCTGCCTTTACAATTTAGTTCCTTCTCAATATCACATGCTACTTACAGATTTTGAAATGGGAGTCTAAAATAAGATCAAAGGCAGGAAATTCCAAGTCAGAACTGATTGCTGTCCAGGAAAACAAGACATTAAAATAAAAAATAAAACCACAAACTTGGCCAGGCACGGTGGCTAATACCTGTAATCCCTAGACTTTGGGAGGTCAAGGCAAGAGGATCACTTGAGCCCAAGAGTTTGAGACCAGCCTGGGCAACATAAGGAGACTCCATCTCTACAAAAACTTTAAAAATTAGCTGGGTATGGTAGCTCAAGCCCACAGAAACAGCTACTTGGGAGGCTGAGGTGGGAGGATCACTTGAGTAGATTAAGGTTGCAGAGAGCCAAGATTATGCCACTGTATTCCAGCCTGGGTGACGGAACCAGCCCCTGTTTTTAACAACAACAACAAAAAAAACCCACAAAACTGAATAATGCCTAACTAGTTACAAATTTTATCTAATTATTCTTGAATACTGTGTTTTAAAGTGTGGTATATGGATGTGTATTTATATGCTAAATATATGAGTATATCAATGAAAAACAGTTATTTTTTAAAATCTAAGGGCGTATGAATGTCTAGAATTTTTGTAGCATCCAATCTAAATCTTCAAAGTTAGCTTTTTTATTTTTTCCAATATCATAAATTTTAAGTATTTTTCCTTCACCAAAACAGTTACATATATTGCTCAGTACAAAACATTTTCTAAATAAAAACTTTGTGTTCATACAAAATATCTACAGTATATTTACAATAAAACTGATACCCAATTATTTTAAAGGTGTTACTGGCCAATAAATGTCTAATCTGAATAGCAAAATCTCCATATTCACAATCTTACTTCAAATACCATTCAGTCAGCTAAAATTATTAAAACATCACAGAATGGATGTTTTAGATATTTTGCTTGTATTTTCTCCCTTCAAAAATGACTTAAATTTTGTATACTCACTCTCTAAAATAACTTACCTAATTCTTAGCAAATATTAATATGGTACAAAGTATACATAGAGTAAGGATGTAATATTTGGGATTTTCTATAAAATACCCAAGTATAGAAAGAAAAATAAAAGAAGATTGATAGATGAAACAGGAATGTCTAAATGTTGACAATAGGTACACTGGAACTCATAATACTAGTCTCTATTTCTGTGTTTGAAATTCTCCATAATAAAAGGTCTTTTAAAACCCATGTATGTGTCTCTTACTAGGGGAAAGGCAATATTCTAAGCATTTTACATGTATTAACTCATTTAACCCCCATAATAACCCTGAGATAGGTACTCATTTTACAGATTAAGAAACTGAGGCACAGAAAATTTAGACAACTTTCCCAAGGTCACAAAGTGACAGAGCTGGAATTCCAACCTAAGTAGTCTCGCTCCAGAGTATATATGCACAAAGAAAAGCCCAGAATGTACAAATTGTGGATAATTTTTATTTTTGCTCAATCCTAGTTTCTAATTTTTCTATGAGAATATGTGTTTTGTAATTTTAATAAAGTTACCAAAATAGGAAAATCTTGATTCACATTCTAATACATTTTGTAGAAATAGAGGATACAACTTTCTGACACCCAAATCACTGAAAGCGTAGAAATCCATCATTAAAGGGTGTCATAAAGTGAGCAGCAATTTAATAGAAAAATTGTTGATAAAATGATGAAAGATTACTTTGTTACTTATGTTTACCAATGCTTTATGAAACGAGTAATATTGAAAAGGGGCCAATGTAATTTAGCCAGACAAAGCACTTAAAAGTTTTCTTCCTTCATTTTCAAGGAGAAACATAACCATTATAATTTCCCCAAGTAGATTCCTAGGAAATCTTCCTCCAAAATAAAAAGTCTTACTCTGGAAAAGAATTTTATAGACTGATTACAAGTTTATTGGCAAGATTTTTTATTGTTGCAGAGTGACCAATCAACCTCATTTGGTATTTTTCCTAAAAACTAAATTACTAAATTCATGTAGAATGAAATAGATATGGTTTAGTTATTTTAATTTGCATTACTTAGTGTTAATGAAAGCTGAAGACCAAATGAACAAAAAAATTTTACAGGAAAATAGTAAATTTCTCTATTTTCAACAAAGTCAATGTACATACAACAAATGGACATGGAGAATATCTCTATATTTGAGTACTTAACGGTTACAAGGACAAAAACAAAGTTATCGCAGTACTGTTAGAAGAACTACAGTGAAAATGGTCGAATGAATAAGATCAATAGTGCACTGTGAAGCAATGACATATGTTCTTTTGCAAACTCTAAGACTGTCCACAGAGAAGATAACACCTTAATCTGATTAAGCTCACAGTCTTACATACCTCTATCATGCTAACAGAGCAATCTGACACAGAGAGCAAAGCTCTGAGGGGTTTTGGAGAGCCCCCTTTGGGGGCTAAAGGGAGCAGGGAACCATAGACCTGGATGCAAATCCTGGTTCCAGCACTAGGCAATCACTTACCATCTTGGAACCTGTTTCCTCATTGGTTAAACAAGGTCTTAGGAATGACAATATAAAGTATGCCTTAAAGCCAAGAGAGTCTTGCACATAGCAGGTACTGTAGAAATGTGTGCTTCCTCCCTCCCTCAGTACCATGTGGGACAGTCAAGGAAGGTGAATGATGGAAAAGAATTTGAATTTAAGTGGTAAGTAGGGAGTCTCTCATCAAGTGAGCAGTAATGAAGTAGAAAAATTGTTTTAATGATAAAAGATTAATTACTTATATACAAAGATGGGATCTTACATGCAAGCCATTAGAAAGAAATAAGACACCAGCCCCAAGGTTAGAATATACATAAGGTTCCCATTTAAAATACAGTTTATGCAGCACTATTCACAATAGCAAAGACAGAGAATAAAATACAGTTGACTTTTAACTCATATGCTGAAAACTTTTCAATAGCTCCCCATTGCAACTCCACAGGAAGGCCGAAAGGTCCTAGTCTCGCAACACTCCTTCAGTTAGGGCGCTTTAGCCACATGGGCCTTCAGTTTCCTCCTTGATCCACCCCAACGCCCACACCCTCAGCTCCTTCCACATCTGGGTCTAGAACTCTCAGGCCCCTCCGCCTCAAGTGCTCTTGACTTGTTGTTCAATTGTTCAAATAAGCTGTTTCTTCTCTCCCTTCACATGTTCCCTCGAATATTCCCTATCTCCCCACCACCCCCATAGCCTCATATAGTTCCCTACCTGCCACCACAGTGACCCACTACTGTACCATTCATAGTTTTTATCACAGTCTCAAATGATTGGTCATTTACTTATTTCTGCTTCCCTACTCTAGCCCCACCTCCCCAAATGCAAACTCTTTAAGGCAGGGACTTTTTTCACCACTATCTCCCCAGCATATAACAAATACCTATTCAATAAAGATTCACCGAAAAAGTGCAAAGCATGACATAGAATTTGGAATGCCATGTTGGATTAAACAGCTCCTATGTGCTAAGCACTCCACAAGATACTTTAATTCCACTAGATCCTCACAATAACTTTGGGGTAAATATTAACTCCATTTCCCACATGAGGAAATAGGAGCTCAGAGAAGTAGTCACTTGCCTGAGGTTATACAGTAGTATTAACAGTCAGGATTTATTGAGAATTTTACCATGTGCTAGGCAGGTACTGTCTCACTGGTATTGTATTCTCTCACTCGATATTCAAAACAACCCCATTACATAAGTACTACTATTAACTTTACCTTCATATGAAAAACCAAGCGAGGAAAGCAGAGGTCAAAATTAATCACCTAATTACGTAAGAAGCAAAAGCATGAATATAAACAGTCTGCCTCCAAATCTCACGTGCTTAACCACTCTTTAAGAAAGTTTAGATATAGTTGACTTAAAGTCTTTGTAAAATTAAGATCACCAAGCAGCCAGTGGCTCATGCCTGTAATCCCAGCACTTTGGGAGGCTGAGGCGGGAGGATCACTAGAGGCCAGGGGTTCGAGATCAACCTAGGCAACAGAGTGATCAATACCCCATCTCTACAAAAAATTTTAAAAATTAGCTGGGCACGGTGGTATATGCCTGTAGTCCTAGCTACGCAGGAGGCTGCAGTGGGAGGATCATTTGAGCACTGGAGATAGAGGCTACAGTGAGCTATTATCATGCCACTGCACTCCAGCCTGGGCAATAGAACAATGCCCTATAGCTAATAATAATAATAATAATAATAATAATAAAGTTAAACAACTAAAGCTAAATTAAGATAATCCATTAAAGCATTTCGCTCAGAGCCAGGAATATAGCAAACAGTTTTTAAATGTTAGTTATTATTCTTAGTCTGAATCTAATACCTTGTTTTTTCCATTGTATTTTGCTGCATCTCAGGAAATCAAATAAATCCTTAAATGAATTACCTGGGTTTGCATATACAGTGTTAAATCAACTTCCCAAAGCAGCTTATCAGCATATGCAAACAGCTTTGTATCTTTGTATATACTGCAATCCTAAAAAGGTAATCAAGTATAATGTGCACACATTACATATTAAAGGGTTACTCTTTGCTCAGAGCACAAAACATAAAAATTGTTTATCTAAACTTAACCTTCATCTGGCACCATCACCAGCAATACATCTCCCACATCTGTATATATTCTTTGGTTGTATGCCTTTATTTCATCATTGACTGTTCAGTTTTTAAGTTCAATGAGTATCTAACAGAGGATAACAATTGGCCACTTCCATCATGACAATTATCAATCTGTAGTAAATCTATGCTTCTCGTCACTGATATCAACACTTTCACATTTATATTTTCTGTTTTTTTAAATAAGCAAATAATCACTAAAATTAATTAAAGCAATTATATACCCAAATGATTGCTCAAACACTACACACATACAGATGGCAATGCCACTGTAAATGAATACTTAGCTGGCAGGAAACCCCACCATGTGACAGGTGAAAACACAGCTCAATGAGACAGGGAAATTTGTGTGTACACGAGTTTACTTGTAAAAACAGGGTTTGAAATAATACTGGAATGCTCAGGAAGAAATGTCCAGAAGCAGGAAGATCAAGAGGAAGCCACTGCATGTTCTTTCTCAGTTCCTGCAGCTGCCTCAGAAAACAGGGCTTGAACTAAGACTTGGCATCACATTCCAGGCAGAGGGAATATGAGGATATGGTTTGAGAGGACAAAGTGGAGAGCTAAGATCAGTCTCTAATGTCCCTTCCAGCTCTGAGAGGGTTATAATCACTGCTCAAGACATTCTTGTCTCATCCTGAAGGGCCTAGTTTCCATCTATGTAGCAGTTGTACCTGCTCAGATGCCAGTAAAGAAGAATCAGACCGGTGGCGCCAAGATGGCTGAATAGGAACAGCTCCAGCCTCCAGCTCCCAGCATGAAAAAATGCTCATCATCACTATCCATCAGAGAAATGCCAATCAAAACCACAATGAGATACCATCTCACACCAGTTACAATGGCAATCATTAAAAAGTCAGGAAACAACAGGTGCTGGAGAGGATGTGGAGAAATAGGAACACTTTTACACTGTTGGTGAGACTGTAAACTAGTTCAACCATTGTGGAAAGCAGTGTGGCAATTCCTCAAGGATCTAGAACTAGTAATACCATTTGATCCAGCCATCCCATTACTGGGGATATACCCAAAGGATTATAAATTATGCTGCTATCAAGACACATGCACACGTATGTTTATTGCAGCACTATTCACAACAGCAAAGACTTGGAATCTACCCAAATGTCCATCAGTGACAGACTGGATTAAGAAAATGTGGCACATATATATATATACATATATATACACCATGGAATACTATGCAGCCACAAAAAAGGATGAGTTCGTGTCCTTTGTAGGGACATGGATGCAGCTGGAAACCATCATTCTCAGCAAACTATAGCAAGAATGGAAAACCAAATACTGCATGTTCTCACTCATAGGTGAGAACTGAAAAATGAGATCACGTGGACACAGGAAGGGGATCATCACACACTGGGTCCTATTGTGGGGGAGGGGAGGGATAGCATTAGGAGATATACCTAATGTAAATGACGAGTTAATGGGCGCAGCACACCAATATGGCACATGTATACATATGTAACAAAGCTGCACGTTGTGCACATGTACCCTAGAACTTAAAGTATAATAAAATAAATAAATAAAATAAAATATACATGTCTGAGCAAATTCCAGTATCATGCTCAATAGTGATCTACTTGAAGAGCTTCCATCAATGTGACTTTTATCTTTAATTTTATGTAATATTGTGGACATACCAGTATATGATATTCAAAAAATTTTACAATGAATTTTCACTATTGGAAAGTTGAAGCCAAAATTGTTATTTTTTATTTTTAAAAATGCCATTTCATTCCTAGAAAACCCCAAATAGTCCAGTGGAGAAAAATTAGAAACAAAAAAAAAAATTGAGAGTCATTTGCCTGATTACAAAATTAACAGCTTCCTTATGTATTATAACTGGTGAAGTAATGTGATAAATAAAATCTCCTTTTCACAAAAGCAATAAAATAGTAAAATATTGAGGTATAAATTTAATAATATAATTTATACAACTTGTGCAATAAACGATTTCAACCATAGAATGAGTTTTGTAAATAGAATGAGTTCATTGTTTTTAGGCAACAAATTGGTGTTCTAGAGATTGCACCTCTCTAAATTATGTAAATTCAATATTGTGACAAAAACAGGAACGTAATTTTGCAGCAAACGAATTAGAAGATTTATTGGAGAAATAAGCACTGAAGTATAATGTAGAAAACCTAAAAAGGGGTATTGAAAGTTCATCAGGCTTGAAAAATTTTTTAATGTTTCAAAATATTTCACCAAGACAATTCTGTTGCACTTCATAAAAATATATATCAGTGTATAAAAAGATGCATTATAAAATAAACTCACACATATGTAGAAATTTAGTATATAACTATGGTATTTAACTGGGTGGTTATTTAGAAAAATTCTGAAACTCTATCTCAGATGTTCTATTGAACACACAACATACACACAGACCCTATCTCCTATTAGATCACAAATTTAAAAGTTAAAAAACAAAACTCTTGGTTAAAAACCATGGCATTCTTTCCATAATATGGAGTGAGGAAACTCCAGACAGGAAATGTCTATCTTATAAATTTTAAAAAATAAAAGATCCATTTAACTAAGTGAAAATTTAAATGTTCTCCATGATACAAATAAAGCCAAGATAAAAAATGCCACACTGGGAAAAATATTAAATACGATAACAACAACAACAACAAAACCCCCACAGTATCACTTGTGCATATTTCCCATTGGGGTAAAAGGAATTTTATATAATTTCTTTTAAAAAAAAGTAACATTTACTAATCTTCTATTATACAGTGAGCGTTACTCGTGGCTGTTTTTATTTATAGGGTGCTTAATAATCAGATATTAGTTAACCTTTGCAATCAGCCTGGGCAGGAGTTGATTAGTCAATCATTTCATATTAGCATGGAAATATCAAGCAGCATATTCAAGAATCAGAAGAGGATCTTGAAGTGAAACGCTGACATCCAATTGACAGAGTACAGTATGTAGGACGTCTTTCAGATAAAGTTAGTTTAAGAATTTTATTTAAACAAATATGGAGGAGGAGGAGAAAGGAAAAAGGGTTAAGATATAATATGTAGTGCTTCATAATTTTTTTTTAATATTATTATTTTGAGACTGAGTCTTGCTCTGTCGCCCAGGCTGGAGTGCAGTGGCGCCATCTCGGCTCACTGCAAGCTCTGCCTCCTGGGTTCACACCATTCTCCTGCCTCAGCCTCCTGAGTAGCTGGGACTACAGGTGCCCGCCACCATGCCTGGCAAATTTTTTGTATTTTTAATAGAGACGGGGTTTTACTGTGTTAGCCAGGATGGTCTTGATCTCTTAACCTCGTGATCCACCCGCCTCAGCCTCCCAAAGTCCTGGAATTACAGGCGTGAGCCACCACACCTGGCTGCTCTTCATAATTTATTTAATTAAACAAATGTTAAAACTAGTACATATTATTTTCACACATACAGGCCTAATGGAACTTTTCAACACTCTGTTTTAAGTAAATGACTGACTAGATGAACAGCAATAGCCACTCCATAGACCAGCAACTTAACAATAAAGTCAGTGTTCAAAAGAGTTTCATTTCACCCTCAAAGACTACTACTGCCTTTCAGCCCAAATTGAAACACTATCTAAGAAATTGCTCCCAAACTGGCTTACTGCCAAATTGATAGAAGGGTTATCAAAGATCAGATCAGCTCAGGAACAAGCCACACAAATAAGGCAGAACCAGCATGATTCCCAGAACCACAAAAGTGTCCCCAAGTCCCACCTACCATACCTAATTTCATAGGGAACTTTAGCGCCATGAAGCTGAAAGTCTGAGGTAGGCCAAAAACTAAACCACTCTGTGGAACTGGGCAGCCTGGGTACCACTTCCTGAGCATTTGATCTTACTATCTGACACTTCTTGGCTATATCCCAAAGTGTGCCATACATCCTTCAAGTTCTATTCAGCTCCCGTTTTAAAAGTGAGGTAAGAATCGAAAAGGCTTAAAACCAAACACACTTTGTGCAAAAGTATTCATGGATAAATCTAAAAGATAAACTAAGGACTATGCAGATAAAATATTGATCAGTAATTGAAAATAACATTTGTAAAGAGTTTTACTAATGTAAAGAAAAGCTTACAATAAAAAACACTTGAGAAATTTTTGCATACAACCATGAACGCAACAAAGTTTAAAACATAAGCCAGGCGCAGTGGCCCATACCTATAATCCCAACACTTTGGGAGGCTGATTTCAAGACCAGCCTGGGCAACATACAAAAAATCTCGACAAAAAATAAAAAATTAGCCAGGCACTGTGGCATGTCCCTGTGGTCTCAACTACTCAGCAGGCTGAGGTGGGAGGATTGTTTGAGCCCAGGAGGTCGAGACTGCAGTGAGCCAAAGATTGCAGCACTACACTCCAGCCTGGGTCACAGAGCAAGACTCTATCTCAAAAATAAAAATAATTATACATATATGTGTGTGTACACACACGCACATATACACACACATATAGTATATATAATGTGTGTGTATATATGTGTGCATGTGTGTAACATAGAGAGAAATACTGAATTAAAAAAACAAATAGGCAAAAATGTTGATAGGGTTATTTCTGAAAAGGATGATGGATGATTATGTAACCTACTGTATTCCCCTTTGCTACTTTTATTTTTGTTCTTACAATGGGGCATACATTATTATTTTAAAGTACAAAGCAATTAATTCTCTTAAATAAAAAGATACAATTTTTAATTGCAATTTTTAAAAAAGTGATATTATTTACTCACTTGAAACCACGGTCTTTTATCATTCTCTAAAGAGGTGGTTTCACCGCAGCACACACCAAGACAAAAAAGTCTCACTTGATTCAATTATACCACTTATTAAGAACTATTTAATGAGAAAGTCACACACCTTTGAGTTATTAGAAGCTATAATGGTCCTGCAGAGTTCCAAACAAGTAAGCTAACAGAATTACCTTTGATTCTAAATTGTTTGCCAGGAGATTTATCCATCTGTGCCTGAAAAAAAATCAAGTGTTCCTCCAGTATGTTCAACATCCTCCAGTCTCATTTTAATCAAGTATGTTAGCCTCAGTCTAGAGAGTATTTTTAATTGCTTGAACTACAGTATAAGTAGTTTCTTATTTTAATTTTCCAAATTCATACACAACATAATACCAAGAAAATCAAAATTTTAGTCATCAATAGGTAAATTTTAGAGAGGTCTTTAAACGTTTTGGCATCTGTCAAAGAATAAAAAAAGCTTTGATAGTGACATTTGAACAGACACCTGAAGGAAGTAATGCACAGTCCAAACAGGAGGAATGACCTTGAGACGGAAGCATGTTTGGCAAGTTTAGGAAAGACCAAGGACACCAATGTTGGCTGGTGCAAGTTAGCAAGTTGGGCAGTGAGAGATTACAGAATGAAGCAGAAACCCAGGTCATGTAAGCCTCTACAGGGTGCTGGGAGCCTTTGGATGTTTCTCAGTGAGATGGGAAGTCCTACAGGGTTTCGGAAAGAGGAATGGCATATTTGACTGACATTTTTAAAAGATCATTGTGGCTTCTAGGGAGAACAGACAGACCAAAAAAGGACAAGGATAGAAAAAAAGAAAAAGAGAGGGACCAGTTAGGTTACATCAATAATCCAGGAGATAAATCATATTGCCATAGACAAGGATGACAGCAGTAGAGATGGTGGGAAGAGGTCAGACTTAGGACATGTTTATTTTTTTCCAGATTTATTGAGGTATAATTGATGTCTTAGTCTGTTTTCTGCTGCTAAACAGAATAGCTGAGATTGGGAATATTTTATAAAGAACAGAAACTCACTGGCTCACAGTTCTGGAAGCCGGAAAGTCTAATATCAAGGTGTCAACATCTGTGGAGGGCCTTTGTGCCACATCATCACATGGTGGAAGTGCAAAGAGACAGAGGGCAGGGAAGGACTGACTTTTATATCGGCACCAATCTCACCCTTGAGGGTAGCGCCCTCATGGCAATCACCTCTTGACAGTCCCACCTCTTAATACTGTTAGAATGGCAATTAATTATTATTATTATTTTTTGAGATAGAGTCTTACTGCTGCCCAGGCTGGAGCATGGTGGCATGATCTCAATTCACTACAACCTACATCTCATGGGCACAAGCGATCTTCTCACCTCAGCCTCCCAAGTAGCTGGAAGTACAGGCTTGTGCCACCGCATTCAGTTAATTTTTGTATTTTCTTAGTAGAGATGGAGTTTTGCCATGTTGCCTAGGCTGGTCTCGAATCCTGCGCTCAAGCCATCCACCTGCCTCGGCCTCCCAAAGTGCTGGGATTACAGGTGTGAGCCACAGCACCTGTTTAAACATGAGTTTTAAAAGGGACAGGCATTCAAACCATAGCAACTGACAAATAAAAACTGTATATATTTAGAGTGCGAAACCAGATGTTTTGATATATATACACAGTATGAAATGATTTCCACAAACATATCTATCACCTCATCTAGTTACCATTTTGTGTGTGTGTGTGTGTGTGTGTGTGTGTGTGTGTATGGTGAGAACACTTGAAATCTACTTTTAGTAAATTTCAACTATACAACACATTAACATTAACTATAGTCACCATGTTATATATACATTAAGTCTCCATTTGGTCAAAGGGTACATGCCTGCAGTTGTAAGTATTTCAGATATATTTGGTAAGATTTGCTAATGGACTAGACGTGGAATGTGAGAAGAGTGAAGGATGACTCCAAAGTTTAGGGTTCAGATAACTGGAAGAACAAAGCAGTCATACACTAAGATGCAGAAGTCAAAATCATTTATCCGTTTCTAAAATAATGCAGCAATGCATGAGTTGCCTAAATTCTTGGAAGTTCAATTTACTTTTGTCCATATCAGCTAAGAAAAGCTACATGATAAAAGGATGCAACACGCAGACTGTATAAGCTTCATCTGCTTCTCAATTTTATTTGGGGCTAATCTTGACTCTACACAACAAACGTTAAAATGTGTAAGCTGAGCTGCAGCCTGGATTTACATTCAATTCATACCTAACACCAATGCTGCAGTCAATACCTGCCCCGGTCCTATCCACTTTCCAATCCCTGTAAGGCCTCAGTGGCCCTCTAATCCATACCTATCCCACATAGCTTTTAAAATATTATAAATTGAAACCAGTAAGATAGAGAGAAGGAGAGGAGACAGGCAAGTCAGTAGGTAGAGGGGTAGATAATCCTTACTTCACTATATCACCTTCCTTTATTGTCCATTCCATTTCATATCTCCTTACAGGCTTTATGTCAAATGTTCAAAACGTACTGAAGGCATTGTGTACGTGTCTAAATGTGGGATGAGGGGGCAGGGAAAAATTGATTGTATTGTAAAAAGAAACATGAAGAAAGAAAAAGTGAAAGCATAATTACATGCTTAAGAAAAATCTCTACCAATATGAAGTTACTTTGTTAATATATAATTTGATTTGTGAATGAATCATCAACTGTTGCTAAAACTATTAAGTTAAAGGAAGATAGGGAACTTTATATTAGAGGGATCAGGATGATCCCACTTGAATTGATTGATTCATCTTAGCATCACTAAAAGTAAGAATACCACACACATTGTATCCTCACGAGGTGATGGAATAGGACATACACAGGCTTCTGTAAGAATACTGTTACCTAAAAACATTTGCCACTAATATACACAGCTCTCTACATTTAATTTCCAATTTACAAGAAATATATGAGATACAAGAACAAGGTACCTCTTCTAGGACAATACCACTTGCAGAGCAATAGGTCAAGTCTAGAATTTGGGACACTTTACAGGACAAAGGACTCGGTTTCTCCAACAAATCAATGACAAGGGAGAAAAGGAGTGGAGGTTTTGTACAGAATAAGTGACTAAACACACATAATAACCAAATTATGTTATATTTGGGAAACTTACATGATTCTGATTTCAAAAAACCAATTCTACTAAGACAACCTTGGCACAACTGAGAAATTCTGAAATACGGACTGTATTAGATAATATTTAGGAATTGGTATTAATTTTTTTAGGGTTGATAATGAATGGCCTAGTAATTGCACTTTAAGAAGTCCTGATTAATTAAAGACAATTACTTTTAAAAAAAAAAGCTAGGGAGGAAAAAATGTTAGAAAAACAAGACTGACAAAATGTTGATGCTGTTGAAATTAAGTTCATTCACTATATTCCCTATTAATGTGTGTATGTTTTAAATTGTCCACAGTAACACATTTTTAAAAATAAAAGAAAATAGAAAAAAAAGTAACTAGAGATTGTAAGATTGCAATGTGAACTGTTAAAAAAACTTATTACCATTTTCAACCGTTAATCTGTGTGGATGAAAATTTCCTTGATGATCTGCAACAAAACCAAAATACAAAATCACAATACAAAAATAAACTGGAGGCTGAGGCATATAGAGATTATCATTTTTATTCATAATCATTCATTTCAATGTTATGCTCCTTATAATAGCTTCATGGTTCAGACTGACTTTATAATAAGAGTATGCTATAAATTCAAATGTAAAATAGCTTTATTTTGAATAATAAAACATTTATTTTGAATAACAAAACATTTATCTGAAGTTCTCAGTAAGATATGTGGAGGTGGAGAGACAGTCTAAGACCTTAAAAAAGGTTTGAAAATGTTCTGCCCTAGACTATTACTTTCACCTGTTTCAGTTTTGCTTTGAACAAAAAATGTTACAATTTACAACTCAAAGTGAAGAGGTTGCTATTAAGTATCAAGAAAGATGTTACATATAGTTAAGAGAATATGATAATCTTGCAAAGAATAAATTAGAGTCTGGATGTGGAAGAATACTTGGTCTAGAAGACCTCTTTTAAAAAATGGATTGCAGTTGGGCGCAGTGGCTCACACCTGTAATCCCAGCACTTTGGGAGGCCAAGGCGGGAAGATCACTTGAAGTCAGGAGTTTGAGACTGGCCTGGCCAACATGGTGAAGTGCCATCTCTACTAAAAATACAAAAATTAACCAGGTGTGGTAGCACACACCTGTAATCCCATCTACTTGGGAGGCTGAGGCACAAGAATCGCTTGAACCCAGGAGGCAGAGGTTGCAGTGAGCCAAAATCGCACCACTGCACTTCAGCCTGGGCAACAAAGCAAGACTCCATGTACATAGATAGATAGATAGATAGATAGATAGATAGATAGATAGATAGACAGACAGATAGATAGACAGACAGACAGACAGACAGACAGACAGTGATTGCAAAAGTACTTGCAAAGGAGACCAGGAATTTCCTCAGATAATGGCCCAGAGCTTTTCCATAAAGCATGGAAGAGATACCTAAGCATGCCCGAAAAAGGTTGCAATACCTGTCATTCCTTCATTCAAGAAATATTTATGAGATGCCTACCTTGTGTCAGACACTATACTAAGCACTGGGAATACAGAGAAAAATCCCTGCCCTTATAGATTACATTTCTAGTAGAGGGAAGATAAGAATAAGCAAAATAGTAAATTATATAGCATTTCTGAAGATAAGTGTTATGGATAAAAGTAAACCAGGGCAGAGGATAGACAGTATTAGAGAGAGGTTTCCATTTTTAAAAGGATGGTCAGGGAAAGCCTGAGGAAGCACTCAAGTAGACTGAAAGGGGCTAAAAGAGCAGTTTCATCATCTCAGAAAAGAAGATTCTAAGCGGAAAGAGTAGCAGTGCCAATGCCATGGTGAAAGCAGGCCTCCGATGTCTGAAGAACAGCAAAGAGGCTAATTTGAGCAGATTAAGCGAGAGACGGAGAGAGTGGCTGTAAATGGAGTTGGAGAGGCAACAAATGGGTCAGATCATGGCAAGCCTCACAGGACAATCCCAAGACTGCCTTTTACTTTGGGTGGTAACAGGAAGCCACGGGAGAGTTTGGGGCAGAGAAGAGATCTAACTCATGTTTTTATAAAATCACTCTGGCTGCTGTTCTGACAATACTGCAAGGGGAAAGAAAGAAGCAATCCGTTAGAAGGCCAGGACAGATTGCAAAAAATGGCCTTCGGTTGCTCCCAGTCTCTGTATACAAAGCGCTTTACAAAGTGACTTTGCTGCTCCCCTCGGAAAAAAAGTAGACTAATTTTCTATCCCCTTCATCTGGCTTGACCTGGTGACCTGCTCACACCAACAGCAGGGAAAGTGAAGCTGTAGAAGTTCTAAGTCCAAGCCTCAAAAGGCCACATAGTTTCCTCTTGTTATCTTGCTTCCACTAGACCACCATGTAAAGAAACATAAACATGAGATAGTTTACTGAACCATGTAGAGCAGAGACAAGCCATCTCAGGTGAGGCCTCCAAACCTACCAGTCCCCATCACTACATGAGTGAGCATGGGCAAGACCAGCAAAAGAGCTGCCCCCCATCTACTCCAAGCCCAACCTAAGCTGCCAACCACAGAATCACAAACTAATAAATAACTGTTGGTTTAAGCCACAAAATTTTGGGGGTTGGTAACAATAGATAACTAATACAGAGGCTACTGCAAGATCCGGGACATAAACAATGGGGGCTTAGACTAGGGTGACAGCAGTGGGTAGTGACAAGTACATAGATTCTAAATACATCGTGAAGGCATAGCCAACACGCTTTCCAAAGTAACAGTATATATATAGATTATGAGAGAAAGAAGAGCCAAGGATGATACTCAGGTTTTTAGCCTATGTCATGAAAAGGATGGAGTTTATTAACTAAAAGAGGGAAGATTATAGGTAAAAAAGGAAATACAGTTTAGTTTGAAATATATATTAGTCATCCAAACAGAAAATGCTGAGTAGGCACTGGATATACAGAGTCAGGAGTTCAAGGGAAGACCAGACTGAAAATATAAATTTGAAAGCTAGTAGGGTATTACTAGTATTTAAAGCTAATATTTAGGCCAGGCGCCGTGGCTCACACCTATAATCCCAGTATTTTGGGAGGCCAAGGCAGGTGGATCATTTTTCAAGACCAGCCTGGCCAACCTCTCTACTAAAAATACAAAAATTAGCCTGGTGTGGTGGGGTGCACCTGTGGTCCCAGCTACTCAAGAGGCTGAAGCAGAAGAATCGCTTGAACCCGGGAGGCGAAGGTTGCAGTGAGCCGAGATCGTGCTACTGCACTCCAGTCTGGCTGACAGAGGGAGACTCCATCTCAAAAAATAAATTGGCCAGGCGCAGTGGCTCACGCCCATAACCCCAGCACTTTGGGAGGCCGAGGCGGGTGGATCACGAGGTCAGGAGATCGAGACCATCCTGGCTTAACACAGTGAAACCCCATCTCTACTAAAAATACAAAAAATTAGCCAGGCATGGTGGCGGGCGCCTGTAGTCCCAGCTACTCAGGAGGCTGAGGCAGGAGAATGGTGTGAACCCGGGAGGCGGAGCTTGCAGTGAGCTGAGATCCGGCCACTGCACTCCAGCCTGGGTGACAGAGCCAGACTCAGTCTCAAAAAAAAAAAAAAAAAAAAAAAAAAAATTAAATAAATAAATAAATAAATAAATAAATAATAAAGCTAATATTTAAAGGCTGAATGATATGATCCAGAAGTATAAGGTCTAATGACTGAGCCCTGAAGCACTTCAGTGTTAACAGCACTCTTATCAGGGAGATAAGGAAAAACCAGTAAAGGAGTCTAAAAAGGGACAATAGGTAGCAGGAAAACCAGGAATTGTGGCATTTTTGCTAATAAAGGAAAAAAGTGTTTTAAGAAGCAGAGAGTGGGCTGGCACAGTGGCTCACTCCTGTAATCCCAGCACTTTGGGAGGCCGAGGCAGGTGGATCACTTGAGGTCAGGAGTCCGAGACCAGTCTGGCCAACAAGGTGAAACTCCATCTCTACTAAAAATACAAAAATTAGCCGGGTGTGGTGGCACATGCCTGTAATCCCAGCTACTCAGGAGGCTAAGGCAGGTGAATCACCTGAACCCAGGAGATGAAGGTTGCAGTGAGCCAAGGTCAGTGCACTCTAGCCACTGCTACTGCACTCCAGCCTGGGCAACAGAGTGAGACTCTGTCTCAAAAATAAAAATAAAGAAGCAGAGAGTGACTAGCTGTCTCAAAACAAACAAACAAACAAACAAAAAAACGCTGACAGATCAACTGAGAGGTAGAAACTTGGAAGAGACCTTTAGATTTGGGAAAAAGAAAGGGCGAGGCATAGTGCCTCCACCTGTAATCCCAGCACTCTGGGCTGAGGCTGGAGGACTGCTTGAGGCCAGAAGTTCAAAACCAGCCTGAGCAACATGGTAAGACCCCACCTCTACAAAAAGTAGAAAAATTAGCCAGGTATGGTGGCGCACATCCGCAGTTCTAGCTACTCAGGAGGCAAGGCAGAAGTACCACTTGAGCCCAGGAGTTGAAGGATGTGGTTAGCTATGATCACACCACTGCACTTCAGCATGGGCAACAAAGCAAGATTCTGTCTCTAGAGGAAAAATAAAGTCACTTTTAGAAAAGTGACTTCTCAGAAAAGTTACTTTTAGAAGAGTAATTTTTTGATAGAGGTGAGGGAGAAAACTGGATTAAAGTGAGTTTAAGAAAGAATAGAAGGAAAGTAACTGGACATGAGTATAGTTATACCATAAGGGGTAACAAATAAATTGTGCAGTGGCTTAAGCAGGAATGGGGTCAAAAGCTATTATTTTAACATGGAAAAATACCAGCATACTTGCATTACTGAAGGGAACAATCCAGTAATGAGGGAAAATGCTATGTTCAGAGGCAGAGATGCTGGAACCAAATCCTTGGAAAGGTAAAAGGAATGAGACCTAGTGCATGAGTGAGGAGCTGTCCTTAGAAACATACTGTAGATGAGAAAATAACAGATGGCAATCTTAGGTAAATGCAGGTATGCCCACCTCCCACATTCATGGTAATTTTAATTCACATTAAGGCGTTTTCTACACCTCTGGGCCCAGAATTGACCTAAAAATACTCAACATAACCTTCTAATCCTACCAATAGATAAGAATTGGCACACATGATGAAATGTATTTACAAAAGTATTTTGGGAGTTCAGAGGTCAGGAAAAGGTACATAAAAGCAAATAGGCCACACTGTCCATCCTTTCTCCAACAGATAACACAAATATTCACTGGAGACATATATGTTATTTTTAAATTTAGAAACAGTACTATGCCAACTGTCCTACTCTAACAGAAACTATAATGACTTGATGGATAAATGTTAACAACAGAAAGCTTCATCAAAATTTAAATTCTGGGAAACTGCCCCTTCTCGGGGTCATGATGGGCAGCAAGATGGCGTCTGCCAGTAGGGTTGTTCAGGTAGTGAAACCACACACTCCATTAATAAGGTTTCCTGACAGAAGAGACAATCGTAAACCCAATGTATCAGAAGCTTTGAGATCAGCAGGGCTACCATCTCACTCTTCTGTAATTTCACAACATTCTAAGGGAAGTAAATCACCAGATTTGCTGATGTATCAGGATCCACCAGATACTGCAGAAATAATAAAAACATTACCTCAGAAATACAGAAGGAAACTTGTGTCTCAAGAAGAAATTGAATTTATCCAACGTGGAGGTCCTGAATAACCATGGTGGCTGCTGTTTGTCATCAGACAATAGAATTATCTTTACAATAAAGGACTTCCAAAATGACATATGAGAAACTGTATATTAAACACCTTTAATAAATACTATGAAAAAATGAAATATAGAAAATTTAGATGGACACTTGTATTCCCTAATTTATGTATCTTGGTCAGCTTCTCCACAAGCTTACCTAATTATTTATACACTTTATACTTATTAAAGTATACATTTTTAAATAGCCTATTAATTTAATCTTGATTATCAAACATTACCAGTGTTGAACTATTAAAAGCACATAATGTATAGTAAACTATCATAGGATTCTTATAATTTCACTTTTCTTTCTGTTTAGACATGGAAAAATTTATCAGTCAGAATTGCTGTTTTAGGTATATGATTTTCCTGAAATTGGGTGAGGATCAGTGAAATAATGACTCTATTACTTGTTCTTAATTCTCTGTTCTCTAATGTTTTTTCATTCACAAGTTTACTGGAGTATAACTGGCTTAATAAGTATATCCTACTTTGAATGATAAAAATATAGTCAAGCTAAAATAGGTGACTATACTATTAAGATGGAGGCGATCATACAAAAGGTTCCAAAGAAAGTCAAAGAGCATAAAACGGGAAATAATTAAGAGACCAAAATGAATATAGCATAGGAATAAAGATTTCACTAGAAATTGCAATTTATTATGTTTCAGAGATTGTAAGGAAGTCTTGTTCTTTGGTTTATTTTACTGTTTTATGATCTTGTATGCAAATCCTGATAACCATTAACTTTCTCAAACTTAATGTCTCAAAGCCTCATAAAATCAACATAAATATGTACTTACTAAGCAGTTTATGAAACTTTCATAGGGCCCCTCCTGTGCCAAGGGTATGTATATTATGAAGCAAAGCCTCACAAAGCTAAATAAATTCTCTTCCATACCTTTAAAAAAAAAAAAGTTAAAGTCCAAACTACTAAAAGCTATCCATATGCTTCAGAAAAGTGCTGTCACCCTTACACCCAAATCTAAGCTCTTTCTAACCTGTCTTCTCCTCTAAATAATCTTTCTTCGCTCTCTCACTCCTTCCCAAGCTTTTATACTGACACCATAGTCAATAAGCTTTCTTATATCCTCAGCCTCTTCATTAGATGCTCCCTGTACCTCCTAGGCCTAATATAAACTAAACTCCCCTTCTTTGGTGGCCCCCTTCAGTAAAGGTTAATCATCCCTCCAAGCCCAAGGCCCAGAAGAATGTTTCCAGACCACTCGCCCCATCCCACCCCCACCCTCTGTGCCTTTGAGGGTGTAATATCTAAGTATCTTCATCTCTCACATATACTGATCCATATGCAATCTAAACCTCAGAAATTAGGATCACATTCTACCCTTTCTCCCTGGGTACCACAGTCATCTATAGTCATCTGGGTGAGCAATTCATCCAACGCACCACCAGTCTCATTGTTCCTGAACACCTCCATTTCTACCATCTATATCCATAGCCAAACCCTACATGCTATCTATACCCTAAAAATCTTAAATTCCAATATTCTACTCTGACCAGAATATTTCCATCATTTTCATTATCTCCCTTTTAGCTACAAACACTTGTATATTTACTTCATCCAGACTTTTAATCATTTTAATCAATTATGTTATCTCAATCTTTCAGCTCCTCCTGGCTCTATCATCATCCCTATCCAGTCTAAACTTCACATTCCATCACATCCATCACTCTGACCATTCTTTCAACAATATTTTCAACTCATTTGCATTCTCACCATATGCACATAACAAAATCCAAATACTGTATCAATCCAACTACTTATCATCTCTGGTTCTAGTGAATTTTGCTGCCAAAAGTCACAGAATCATATGAACTAGATTATTACAAATTAATGATCCTGGCCTATCTGGGAAACCTTCCAAAAACTGTAGTTGGCTCTTTCTCCTATTCCCAATGGCATCTGACCAGTCTCTTCTTGTTGAATTCTCTCCCTCCTTATCTTCTAGACGTCCAGTGTCATTAGGCTGTTCCTTCTGTCTTTTTCACTGAGTCATCTTACAGAGCAGTGTTTCCCAGGGTTTCCCTTCTGTTTTATTCTTTCTTATTCTATAAACTCTCTCTTAAGCATCATCCATTCTCACACTGTTTTAACCACCTATAAGTTGATAGCATCCTAATCTCTATCTCCAGCCTAAAATCCTCTCTTTATCTCCAGACCAAAGCTGCCAAATGCCCACTGAACAGCACCAATTGTGTGACCCAAACCCATGTCCAAGGCTACTGATCTTATTCTCCCCATATATCTGATATTCCTAATGTGATTCCTATCTTGGGAAGTCATAAACCTAGGAGGTATCCTTGACTCCATCACTTCTTCATCCCCTACATCCATCTGGCCACTAACTCAATCACCTTAATATAGCTGGAATTCATCCTGTTCTCTCAAGCACCACTGCATTTTCGGAGTTCTGTCATATGTAATAGAAATGTTTGCCTTACTCCACTACAATTCATTCCTCACATTGCCTCACGAAACTGATCTTAACTTTCTTCCACTTAAAATCTATTACTCATGGATCACCACAGCCTCCAGAATAAAGCTAAAAATGGCTAACATGGTGTGGAAGAGAGCTTTCATTACTTACTCCTTGTTTACTTTTTAAAGTTCATCTCTCTATTCTCTCTCTTAACACATTAGGGGTCTATGTTCTGTCTCTAACCTATCTGTTTGTCCTCACTGCTTTCTTGTGCCTGGAATGTCTTATTCTCTAATATCACCAACTAATTCCTACTCACTTTCAAACTTTAACTGAGATGAAAATTCCTCCATAAAGCCTTCTCTGAATCTCCTCAACCCTCACACACAGTTTTCTTCTATCCCCCACTATACTATGTAAACAACTAATCATAATGTTTATCCCATTGTATTTTGGCATTATTTATGGAGTCCATGCAACACTGTAAGTTCCTTAAAGAAAATTTAAGGACCTAGTATCAAAGTAGTTGCTGTCTTTACTGAACAAAGGAATAAATAAAAAATAGAGAATACAATACCTTTAATAACTAAGAATCTTTAAAAAATCAATTTACTTAAATGTTTCAACAATTAAAAACATTTAATAAAAAGTATCCTCCATTCCTCTCCATGTGTATGTCCTAATAGCATATACTAAAATCAGGTTTGGTTACATAACCCAACATGCGCAATGATTGGAAAGCAAAGTAGAACTTAAGTCTACATTATGAAAGCAGGTAGGCCAAATAGAAAGGCTTGTCAAGAGAGAAGGAAAGATAAACCCTGGCAACCAAAAAAACTTCATAATAAAACTACAGTTACAACACTCATAATTACTGTATGACATTTGTTCAACATACTTATCAACCAAATTAGCAAGAACTCATCTGACCAAAAGGAGAATAGAAGATACCTTCGAAGGCATAAATCTCCAGTTTAGGAGCTTCAGTGGAAAGCTTCATTGGTCCCCAGGCAAGTGAAAAGATAAGTCTTTAAATAAATAATGGTAATAAACTGACCATCTATGCAAGTTGAATTCTCAACTTCCTTTGGCCTAAAGAAATGTTTTCCCATCATGAACAGTGGAAAGCTATACAGTATTTAAAGTCAAGGGTTTTGAAACATCTTCAAAATATATAAAACTAAAGTAACTCAGACTAATTAAATGAAAACCAATATAAACTTTTAAAATCATAAATGCAATTTTATTACTTCCAATATGACCTGAGTAGGGAAAAAAAAAAACAACAATGAGGCCAGAAGTACTTAGAGGGTTATAAAAACTATATGTCAATCCATTGTTTGAAAACAGATGGGCTCTTCCACATCACTTAAAATTTTGTTGTTTCAAATCATTTACATGGAGGAAATTCACAAATATCCCTTGTCCCTTGTCCGATTAGCTTAGCAAATCTTGTTTTATCATGTGGAAATAGTAACAAAACCTCCATCAATCTATTACTAATTGTGAATCACAGACTTATACTCATGTAAGTATAGCATACTTTATTATACATCTCTAGATCTATAGATTTCTCATCTCCTAAAGAAATACATACTACCCACTTGATCAAAATTTAAATTATCACCCTAATTTTCCTTTTGTATTTAAACCAAGTTCATTGTTATACATCAAGAAAAACTGATTAAGATCAAGTTTTGCTATAGACTAATAATCCCGACACTATTATTTCCTTAGACTTCCTCCAAATATAGTTATTATTTCTCATGGTGTTTTGTTTTGTTTTTTTTCCGCTAGAATGTTAATGTCCTCAGCTCTTGAATTTTCCCCCTTAACTTTCTAATCTTGATCAGGTCCATTTCTAGAACTGAAAGATGTAGCACTGACATGAAGGGATCGCTTGAGGTCAGGATTTTGAGACCAGCCTGACCAACATGATGAAACCCCGTCTCTAATAAAAATACAAAAATTAGCTGGGCGTGGTGGCATTCGCCTGTAATCCCAGCTACTTAGGAGGCTGAGGCAGGAGAATGACTTGAACCCGGGAGGCGGAGGTTGCAGTGAGCCGAGATCGCAGCATTGCACTCCAGCCTGGGTGACAGAGTGAGACCCTGTCTCCAAACAAAAACAAACAAACAAAAAATGTAGCAAACGCAAATATTTTAAAAGTTATATTTTCTTAAATTTTCCAAACTCTTGATACTGATATACACAATTTAATTCAACTAGTCATTTGTGGACAATATCCCAAAAGTATCATGAACCTAAGAATATTATGCCTCAGACTGTTTCATAAATCATTTTAGACAGGGGTGGGGGGTGGGGGGGAAGGCCAAACGATTTACTGGTAAGCACCATCAATCAGTCAACATATGAAAAACTCTGGTTACACCTCCACGAAAATTTTGATTTCAAACTATTTATTGACCTGGTTATCAGGCGTTAACTGGAGGCAACAATCAATTAAAATCCAGTAAATTTGGGGTTAATGAAACAAATGTTAAAATAGATACAATATTGATAAATATTAGCCACGCAATGGTAACTTCCTAACATTGATTAAGTAAGCATTAATCAAGGCAGAGGTTTTAGCTTCCACTAATCTATAAAAGCAAGGCAAAATGCTTTGAAAATTGCATTTTTATGCAATTGCTTCAATATCATACCTTTGTATGTAACATTAAAAAGCTCATGATTACTACATTTCAAAATTTAGATGAGTCACAGTGCTTTCTACGCAGGAATTGGATGTGAATCAAAATTGTAAACATGCACTTGCTTGGTAGTCAAAAAGTGAATGTGGACAGATACAATGTTCGTTGACACAGTAAAACATAATCATAAAATACATCCTGTGTTTTTAAAATAGTTACTTCCTAACTGCTAACACATTTCAGGAAACATACCATCTACCCCTCCTCTCTTTGAAAATCTCAAAATTATACTAATCCCATTCCCCTTCTTACAGATAGGCCACTGAAACCTAGAGCCATTACTTATACAGTTATCAGGATTACACCCTCAGAGCCACCATAGTTTAAGGGATACTAGAACTTGAAAAAAAAAAAAAAAAATTGCAACTCAAATCTAGACAATAAAACTAGCATATAAACTGTAAGAAAACGCAGGAAATGCCGATTTTAGTATCTGGTATGAGGCTGACCATCAAGGAATCCATCAAAAAAGTTTGGAAAGTATGAATGAATGACTGCATGAAATTGGCAGGATTTCATTGATTTCAAAAGCTCCAAATTCAGGAACCACACTGAGAGATCAGGACGCCACAGCTGAAACTAAAACTCATGAAGGGTAAGTGCAACACAACTGCACGTCTCCACACGTTAGCAGCTGCGAAAATTTCAAAACATATATCTAATACACGCTTTCTTCAGGTAATTGCCACAAGTGCGGACGGAGCCAGAGAACTAGGAGGCTGAAAACAGGCCCTGCTCACCCATAAGCCTTTGCATTATAAGTGGACATGATCTGAGTGAGTCACCGGGAATGAGAAGGAGAGTCACCCAGGCCAGGCAGGACGCGGCCAGAACCTCCTGCTCTGTCCCCAACTAGGGAACCGGTCGAAGGAGAGTGGGACGACTGCAACCTGCTGCAGCAGGTATGCAAGAAGCGCGCCGACCGGCTTCCGAGTCGGGATCCCACTGAGTCCCACCGCAGCCACCACAGCCAGCCCTGCCCAGGTATCTCGTAGCTCCGTAACCTCATAAGGCCTAGTCCTCCAGAAGCTGAGAGCCCCGTCAGGACCGGACGAGGGCAAAAAGCAGGTCCTGCCCCGCTCCCGGCTGCCCCTCGCCGCGACGCGGCCTTGCCGCCACATGCTCCACTGCCCGGTCTCCCAGCTCAGCCCCAGCCCCGCAGGGCCTCAGCCGCCCTCCATGCAAGCCGATCGGGCCGCAGGCGGCGCGACCCAGCGGTTCCCGAGCAGGGGGCAGCGGTGGCAGCCCGCCGCCCCGCACGGCTTACCTCCCTTCTGCCACAAGCTCAGCCCAGCGCCGGCTGCCTGACGTGGCCCGCCCCGCCGCCTCGAACACCCGGGGGCGGGGACTGCAGAAGAGAGCCAATGGGCTGCACATCGCGAGGCCCTGTTCCGCCTCCTCCTCCTGTGGCCCGCCCTCCCCGACTCGCGCGCACGCGCGTCTGAGGCCCGGGCCGCGCACTGCGGTTGGAAGGCGGCGTGGGCGGCGGACCCGAGCTCCGCAGCTGAGCTGGTGCGGGGAGGGCTGCGCGCGGGGGCTGGCTGAGGAGCAGCACTGCAGTGAGGAGTTAGCCCAAGGAAAAGCATATTAAAGGAAACTGCCTAGAGATGCCACTGCAGCGTGCCCGGGTAGTCCTGTTGGCAGCCTGCCCCTATGCAGCTTTTGGCGATGCAAAACGGCTTCTTGGTATTTGGAGATTTTGTTTCCCGGGGGAAATAAATAATACTGATAACATTAAGGATTCAGAAAATTTAAAGCAGACAGCCGACTTGCCGCGAAGACACTTCGTTCTTCGCCTAGTACCTACGGCTTGGTGTCTTTACTTCACTTGGCCAACACAGAACACTGCAGCTCTCCACGCCACTGTGGTATATCCACTTGTTAGATAGTCCTGAGGGCGTTCTAGCCCAAGTGTTTCTGTTGATGTATTCTAGGGGGAAGTGGCGCGAGTAATTATTGCTTGTTATTGCTGTTACGATTTTGCCCAATATTTACTGAATGATAAACATGTATTTTCTCCTGGGGCGGGGTGGGAGCTCCCACGTGGGAAGGCTGTGACAGACAGACAGCAGCCACGATGAAACACGCTGAAAAGAGCCAGCAGAAAAAAATGAGGAGAGACTGGTATAACGGAGTGGAATTCCGGTTGCGGATGACAGAATGGAAATTATACGCAAGATGAAAGAGTTAAGGCAAATTACTCTAAAAATATCTGACTTAGTTGTTTCTAAACCCTGGGGCACCCTTAGGGGGAAAAAAAAGTGCCTGGGTCTCCTCACTTGGTTGAAAAAGCTCTGCTGCGGGACCTTGACATTGATATTTTTCTAAGTTTCCAAAGTTATTTTAATGTGTAGACAAGAAGTTCTGTCTCTCATTTGTAGGAAGTGTTTGGTTCCCCATCACCTCAGATAAGTAATTGTGTATCACAGACCGTTATCAATGTTCCCAATAACAGACTATGCATTCACTCTCTAAGAATTTATCTAAATTAATTTTGGGGCCAGGTGGGCTGGCTCACGCCTGTAATCCCAGCACTTTGGGAGGCCAAGGCGGGCTGAGTTCGAGACCAGCCTGAGCCACATGGTGAAACCCCATCTCTACTAAAAAAAAAAAAACATACAAAAATTAGCCCGGCGTGGGGTTGCGCGCCAGCAGTCACAGCTGCTCTACGCAGGAGGCTGAGGCAGGAGAATCGCTTGAACCCGGGAGGCGGAGGTTGCAGTGAGCCGAGGTGGCGCCACTGCACTCCAGCCTCTGATGGAGTGAGACTCCGTCTCAATCAATCATTCAATCACTCAATCAATATTGAACCTACTTCAAGGTATTCAACCTCTGTTTTCCTTTGCGTGAAAGGAATTTTATAAGGCTTATAATTCCCTTTTTATGAACATTGATGATATTCTCTTTCAGTCTTCCAAATGCACCAGTATTTCTTTTAGGACTATTTTAATATTTTTTCTTCTATTCCTATATTTCTTGAGGCTCATTAGTCAAAATGATAATTAAACACATAACTATGTAAACAGCGCTGTTCTAAGTATATAAATTTATTTAATCCACAGAACAACTTTATGAGGCAGTTACAGTTATTACCCACATTTTATAAATAAGGAACTTGAGGTACAGCAGGTGAAGCACCTTGACCAAGGTCATGCACCTAGCTAATGGCCAGGCCAAAACTTGAATCCAAGCACCCTGGTTCTCAATGAATAAACGTACTGCCTCTGTTGTAGAAAGCCTGGTTTTAGGAACACACAGGGAAATGCCCATTTAAAGAATGATGTTGAGTCTACTTTTGACACTGACTTAGCATGTTCAAGCTGCTATAACAAAATATCTTAGACTGGGTAATTTATAAACAATAAAAATTTATTGTTCACAGTTCTGCAAGCCGGGAAGTCCAAGCAAGGTGCCAGCAGATTTGGTGTCTGGTGAGGTTCCATTCCTCATGGATGGTGCCTTCTGTGTATCATCACAGGGTGGAAGAGGCAAATAGATTACCTGAAGCCTCTTTTATAAGGGCACTACATGAGTCGTCATAACCTAATCACCTCCCAAAGGCCCCACCTCTTAATCCTGTAGCATTGGAGATTAGGCTTCAACATATTAGTTTTGGGGGACACAAACATTTAGACCATAGCAGACATCTATCCTAGATTCAGATTTTGGGCAGGATTGAGGGACTTGACTCTTAAACTTGGAGCCTAGAACCGACTTGACGGCTTTTACTGCAAATCTAGGGTTAAGCTGGAAGTCCATGGGCTCACCCCCTCCTCCTGGGGTATACTCCTTCCATACAGGAACTGCAATTCAGCAGGAATCATTTCACCTTTTATTTAATCTAACGCTATACCAGGCCCTGTGGTAGGCACAGGAGATACCAAGTTGAAAGACATATTCTAGAGCTTTATGGAGCCAGCTCATTCTGGAGACCAAGTCAGATTGATTCTGACAAGACTACAGAGATAGACTTTTAGAACGAGAAAGGATCTCAGAAGTTACCAGTCCATGACAAAGTTTTCTCTGACAAATTCTGAAATTAAAAAATATGGACAATGTATTAAGTTTTCACAGAAATAAGAACCCTGGTTCCCTGACTCCTACTCCTATCCTCTTTCTACTGCATACCTACTGAATAGCCTGCTTTACGCACTGGGATATAAATTTTTAAAAATTTAAATTTTTTTTGAGACAGGGTCTTGCTCTGTTGCCAGGCTGGAGTGCAATGATGCAATCTCGGCTCGCAACCTCTGCGTCTCGGGTTCAAGCAATTCTCCTGCCTCAGCCTCCCAAGGAGCTGGGACTACAGGCTTGCACCACCATGCCCCGCTAATTGTTGTATTTTTAGTAGAGACGGGGTTACACCATGTGGGCCAGGATGGTCTTTATCTCTTGACCTCATGATCAGCTCACCTCAGCCTCCCAAAGTGCTGAGATTACAGGAGTGAACCACTGCACTCAGCCAATAATAACAAATTTTAAAAGAAATTAAAGTGAAGGCTGGACAAAAACATTAGAACGGGTTCTAATAGTCCATCTCTGTTGTTAGCCAGGAGGAAAAGGATTCTGCCTGCCTAATTAATCATATAACTAAATAGCGTACTTTCCTTCTGAGCTGAAAGCAAAGAATGGAGCCTGAAGGAATGTAGCTACAATTTATAGTTAAATTTTGATTGAGGTATAACCTAGGAAAGATCAGTTTAACTTAGTTGGGCAAACCTACATTTGATGCAGATGTTTGTAGCTCTACACAGCTGGTTCACTGACTTTCAGCCTAAGGAATATTTCTGAGAAACAGCAGAGAGAGGGTGGTCCTTCAGAGGGATTATAAGAGAATCACCTTCATTCATGTAACCCGTGGAGGGTGCGCTAGACTTAATTCCAGAAGGCCCAGCTCTGATGCAAATTTCAATTGAAGGATTAAAACACCTTTCAAATCTATATATTCTGGAATTGTACATGCAAAACTCTGCCTTTTAAATATTTAAGACAAACTACCGTCTTTAAGAGGTAGGCAGGCAGATAGTATTTCTCTTCAACTCCTTGTATTATTTCCACTGAAGTAGTTAAGCAGTTCTCTATTGTATAAGACCCTTTAGATAAGTACACGTTTTGAAGTCAGTGTAGAAGGGCCTATTGACTTTAACAACAACAAAAAAAGAGAGTAAGAAAAATGTGCCCACTCCCAAGTCATTAACACAGCTGAAAAGAATATGCTAACAAAAAAAAGACACTGTAGTCTGAATCCTATACTGTAAGGAAGGTCATGTCACCCACAGCATCAGGAGAGAGACACAAAGCCTTGAACTCAGGCCCAAGCATGCTGGGCTGGCTCAACACGCCCACGCATTCATCATCAGGCACGAAGACTGGGAGGAGAAATTCAGTACTAAATCACAGAGCTCTAGTGTCAGCACATCACAGAAAGCAATCTTATTAGATTTAATTAGATGTATGTGGCTCCAATGGCTCCCCATTTCTTTCTAAGTAAAAGCCAAAGTCCTTACAAAAGCCAGCAAGGCCATACGTGATCTCCTTCCCCTGCACCACACACCTCCATCCCCAACACACACACACACACACACACACACACACACACACAGGCAGAGTGTCTGTTGCCCCTTTGACCTTGTCTTCTACACACCTCCCCAACTTACTCAACCTGCCTCCTGGCTGCTGCAAGATCTTGGCATTTCTCCCCAGATATCTTTGTGACTCATTCCATCAGATCATTCAAGTCTTTGCTGAGATGTTACCTTCTGGATAAGGCCTTCTCTATCAGTCAGGATCCCAGCAAGAAACAGATGGTACAATCAAATAAGGAAAATTTGAAGAGTTTAATAAAAGCCTATAAACAGAGGTATGAGCAGGGATTAAAAAGATCACAAGGGAGACTCAGTAACATTGGGTGCCCCAAATCACCCCTGAGCTGAAAGCAGAAAGGAGAGAGAGTAGTTACAAAACACAAAGAAGCTATGTTTGGGGCATTTGGTCAAGTAACACAGCCAGTCCACAGTGACACTACAGGGAGGGGGTTCAGGGAATTAATATCGTCATTTCCCTCATTCTCCTCTCTCTTGATCTCCTGAAGCAAGGGGAGCCTGTGCTGCAGTTCATATAATTCAGCCTCCTGCAGCACTGTGAAGGGGCAAAAAGTGAATATCTGACACACTTACCTTGGTCACCTATAACAATTAGAGATTGCTGTGTAACAAACCACCCCAGAACTTAGTGGCTTACAATCACAAACATTTATTCATTCTCAGGATCCTGTGGTTTCCTAGGAAATTCATATTTAGGCTGCTTTTGCTGGTCCCTCCTGGATCTCTTTACATATCTGCAGTCAGCTTAAAGCTTGGCTGGTCTAGGATGACCTCATTCACATGCTTTGTAGTTTGCTCAAGGTCAGCTCAGACAATAAGAATGATGTAGCCATGTATCCCTACTAACTACAACCAATCACTTTTCTTAATAACAAGACAATATCAGATCCTTACTAATATTGACATACTATGTAATCCCCATTCTAAAAGTAATCCAAATTTTTATTTGACTCAGCAATGTTCCCCGCCCCAAGGGATAAAATATGATTGATCTAAGCTAGCAATTTCTTTCTGAAATGGACCAGACAGTAAATTTGCCTCAAGTCTCTTTTTGTTCTTCCTGATATAATGTTTTTAATTCTTGGAGGTGCTGAGAGGATTTGATAAAGCAAAGGATATATAAAAACTTCAGTATATCTACATATACACACACACATACATACATTTTTTTTATCCATTCATCTTTTGACAAACACAGGTTGTTTCCGTATTTTGACTACTATGAATAATACTGCAGTGAACAAGAGTGCAGATATCTCTTTGAGTTGCCAGGTTCATTTCCTTTGGATCTATACTCAAAAATGGGATTGCAGTATCAGACATAGTTCTATTTTTAGTACTTTGAGAAACCTCCACACTGTTCTCCATCAGGGCTCTGCCAATTTACATTTCCACCAACAGTATGTAAGCATTCCCTTTTCTCAACATCCTTAACACTTGTTACCTTTTCTAACAGATTTGAGGTTATATCTTATTGTAGTTTTAAATTTCTCTGATGATTAGTGATGTTGAGCATTTTTTTTTTCCTATACCTGTTGGCCATTTGTGTGTCTTCTTTGGAGAAATGTCTATCAGATCCTTAGTCCATTTTTTAATAAGGTTATTTGTTTTTTGTTTTTTGTTTTTTTTTGCTATTAAACTGGGTTCCTTGTATTTTTTATATTAACCTTTTATCAGATAAATAGTTGGCAAATATTTCCCTCATTCTGTAAGTTGTCTCTTAACTGTGTTGTTTCCTTTGCTGTGCAAAAGCTTTTTGGTTTGATGCAATCCCACCTATTTTTGCTTTCATTGCCTGTGCTTTTGGGGTCATATTCAAAAAAAAAATCATTGCTCAGAACAAGGTCAAGAAGCTTTCTTCCTCTTCTAGTAATTTTACAGCTTTAGATCTTATGTTCGAATAAGATATTATGGAATATTTAATCCATTTTAGTTGACTTTAGCACATGGGGTGAGATAAGGGTCCAATTTCATTCTTCTACATGTGAATATCCAGTTTTCCTTGTGTGTTATTGTTTAAGATCAGTTGACCATAGATATGTAGATTTATTTGTGGGCTCTTTGCTCTGTTCCATTGGCCTATCTGTATATTTTTATGCCAGTACCATACTGTTTTCGTTACTGTAGCATTGTAATGTACTTTGAAATCAAGAAGTATGATACCTCTAGTTTTGTTCTTCTTCTTCAAGATTGCTTTGGCTATTCAGGGCATTTTGTGGTTTGATATAAATTCTAGGTTGCTTTTTCTATTTCTTAAATAATATTATTGAAATTTTATAGGGATTGTATTGAATCTGTAGATCATTTTGGGTAGTAGAAACATTGTAATGGTATTCTTCCAGTCCATGAACAGAGGATGTCTTTCCATTTATTTGTATCTTCTTTAATAAATGGATTTTGATATTTGAAAATTTCCTTTCCACTTGCATCGAAATCCAAAAATGCTATTGGAACTGTAGTTTGATCTTGGAAAATATATCTCCTGCAAATGTTTGTGGGAATGGAGCTCTTGCTTCTTTTTAAAACTTTGACAGCACAGGAACTATATTAAGCAGGTTGACATTACTTGTGATTGAAACAGCATTAGCTTTTGTTAAAATGACTTTACCGTAATGTGAGTTTTGCACGTAAGCACTGTTTGCCTTGTAATTTTATATTGAGAAACATGATGAAGTCTGCAGCAAAAGCTAATTTTCGAAGCCACTCATGTTCAATAACAGTAATTGAGGGAGGTATTTCTCATTCCAGAAGTCTCAGGCCTGAGTTTTAAAAATTGCAACAAAACTTTACCACTGCTAAGCCATCAAACTGCTGTGTGATAGGGCAAATCAGGATATTCAGTTTCTATTTTTCACAAAAGTTTACAGAATTGATCATTAAGTCCACCCGAGTAAATGAAGTTCACCATTGGAGCTGCTGGGTCGGAAACACACAATAGATTCAAACACTTTCTGCAAATTACCTGCTGATGAACAGCGTAATAAGTAACAACGGACTTTAAGCATCTCACATTTTCAAAAGTTTTATTAATTTGTCCAACTAAGCCTTTTCTGCTCCATACATATTTTTATCACCATCAGTTATAAGGAATCTTAGCAGATTCTACTTCAGGTTTTATTAATGTTTTCCCAACTTCTTTGAAAATATACTTACCCATAGTTGTTCTACGCAGACAATTCATAGAGGCTAATTCTTCAGTCACTTTAAACTCAGCATTGACTCCTTGAATAAACAGCTGAGCACTATTGGTAATACCTGTCAACTCATCAAGAGCCAAGGAAAACCACTCAAAATCATCTACCTTGTTTTGTAATGGACTATTGATGTTGCTCCCAGTGTCTTCAACTCTTCAAACAACGGATCTCACTGAAAGGTTAAAATAGTCTGAAACAAGTTTATTTTCTTGGGAAACAGTTTTTTCAGCTGCTGTGATCAAAAGTGATTTAATTAACTCATCATCAGTAAACAGCTTTCTTTGCTTGGCCAACAAAGAAGCCACTCAGAAAATTACTTTGGTTTCAACTCTTTTATTTGTTATTTTTGTGAAGAAATTCTGCTGTGATGACATATTCCATTGTAAATTTTCACATGTTCTCACCATTGTCGTCCTGTGAGTTGAGAATATTGTGATGAATCTGGCAATGTTGATATATATTATCTTTTAGCACAGGTATAGTATCACTGCACAATAGACACATATTTTGTCATCTAATTTGATAACAAAATAATCCACACTCCACTGTGCCTTAAAAGCATGACATAAAAAGTTCACTTTTATCTTCTTTTCTTGTTTTGACATGATGGTATATATATTTATGTAAAAACTATTCTTAGCTTGAAAGTGTTATAAAATTAGGTGAAGAAATTCTGCTGTGATGACATATTCCATTGTAAATTTTCACATGTTCTCACCATTGTCGTCCTGTGAGTTGAGAATATTGTGATGAATCTGGCAATGTTGATATATATTATCTTTTAGCACAGGTATAGTATCACTGCACAATAGACACATTTTGTCATCTAATTTGATAACAAAATAATCCACACTCCACTGTGCCTTAAAAGCATGACATAAAAAGTTCACTTTTATCTTCTTTTCTTGTTTTGACATGATGGTATATATTTTTATGTAAAAACTATTCTTAGCTTGAAAGTGTTATAAAATTAGGTGATCGTCCAGATTTGGCCCACAGACTATAGTTTGCCTGCCCCTAACCTAAGCCAACCATGGCTCTCTTCTTCCCCTTTGCCAGACAATTTCCCCGACTTCCTTACAGCAAGTCATGGCCATGTGATTCGGGGCTGGCCTATGAGACTTAGAGAACTAAATTTATAGAAGAAAAACTTTTTTAACCAGAAGAAGAGGGTCTTACAAGGAAGAAGTCAATTGCCCTTGATTGTGGCTCTTGCATTTTTGGAGAATGTGCACCAGAAAAGTAATTGGTTGTCTTGCTGCTTCCATACGTATGGTTCTGCCCCAACACTACCCCATCTCACCCTGGATTCTGACATAACCTCTTACCCCAGGAACTTATTAAGTAGGTATTGGGGGGAAATTTTGAAGGAATCTATTCAATCAGGCTTCTTAAATTTCAGTCTTTATAACCATGGGGCAGATGAAAAGCACAGTTATCATTTATTCAACAAATATTACTAAGTAAATAGTATCAGCCCAATGTCATGCTAAACACTGATTATACAGAGCAAAGTCAAATAAAATCATCATCGTCCCCCAGACTTTCAAAGAACACATGGCCCACTTTCTCCAACTTAATAGGCAAAGCTGACCAGTATCTTTTGATGGAACTTCATGAGAGTTGTTCAAAGTGGCACCATAGTCTGGACTTCAAAGATGTGCTCTTAGCAGGGGTTGTTAGGGGTCTTGAAAAATTTCCTTCCCCTAACATTCTCTGTCAAGAATTAGGCCTTTGGAACATTTTCATAATACCCAGGTCTAATTGTCCAGCGGTGTGCCGACAAATGTTTAATTACCAGCTCTAGTGGAAAGAGATAGGGGTGAGGCTGATGTGTAGTGTTTGCCAACTTCCATAGTATAAATACAGTATTCCCACATGGTCAATTTCCACATGGAGTTGGGAAGAGGTGTACACTTATACATAATTGTATAATATTTCCACCATAGAGACAATAGCATAAATAACCTCAATAGCATAAATAATAATCAAATGTAGAAAAATAATTCAGATGTAATAAACTTAGAACACCTAATATATTTATTTCTAATATAAGATATTTAATTGTAAGTTGATATAATTTGCTTTTTAATAAGGGCTGTGTTTAACAAGTAGTTTGCAAAGTTCCTGAAATTTAACAATTGGCTCTTGTGACAAACTGACTCCAACATACCACTACAGATAGACCCAGTACCTCTCTTCTTATCCAAACTGGTAGCATAAGGTCTTGATTTAGCCTTTTTACCTTAAAGAACAATTGACAAATTTTCAGCTAATTAAGAGTAAAGAGGAATACAGAAAAACTTTCACAACTTGACAATTAAAAAAACAATCTAATTAAAGAACTTTTATTAATTAGGAGTCAGGCGCAGTGGCTCACGCCTATAATCCCAGCATTTTGAGAGGCCAAGGTGGGCATATTGCTTGAGCTCAGGAGTTCAAGACCAGCCTGGGCAACATGGCGAGACCCCATGTGTGGCACGCACCTGTAGTCCCAGCTACTTGGGAGGCTGAGGTGGGAGGACTGCTTGAGCCTGGGAGGCAGAGGTTGCAATGAGCTGAGATCACGCCACTGCACTCCAGTCTGGGTGACAGAGTTAGACCCTGTCTCAAAAAAAAAAAATTATTAATTAAATAAGTATAATTAAATAAAAATGTATAGATATTTCTTCAAAGTAGATATACAAATAGGTAGTAAATAAATGAAAAGATGCTCAACATCATAACTCCTAGGAGAATGCAAATCAAAGCCACAATTAGATACCACTTCACACCTACCAGGATAGTTACAATAAAAAAGACAATAAATGATGAGGATGCAGAGAAATTAGAACTATTATACATTGTTGATGTGGTTTATACATTTATATATACCCTGTATATATAAATATATGTATATATATGTATAAGGGTATATATGTATATATGACTATAAACATATATGTTATTTTTATATATAAAGGTATATATGTATATATATGAATAAGCGTATACAACGTATATACACACATATACATAAGGGTATATATATGTATATGCCCTTATGTATATGTGTGTATATATACACATATATGTATATTAGTATATATACACATACGTATATATACACGTATATACATATATGTATACCCTTATATATATGTATACCCTTATACATTGTTGAATGTAAAATGGTGCACTGTTATGGAAAAATAGTTTGACAGTTCCTCAAAATGTTAAGCATAGAGTTATGTATGACCTAGCAATTCCAATCCTACATATATGCCCTAGAGAAACTAAAACATAAATCCACATAAAAGCTTGTATTAAAATGTTCATAGCAACATTATTTGTGATTGTCAAAAAATAGAAACAACCAAGGGTAAAAACAAATAAGAGTAACTAGGCCTCCTCTTCCATTTCTCTCTATACTGGCAAAATCTTCCCCAAAATACAAGATATCCTGCTACCATTCTGGAGTGGTTTTCAGAGGGTCATTGCCACTGCATACTCCAAGCAATGGGAATAAAATCTGAGTATCTTTACTGCTGATACTGCTAGAAATGGCCATTGGCTTCCAAAATGAATACAAATTGATGCCTAATTATCAGTTTACTTCAATAAGTTATGTATTAGAAACTATTAGTTTATTTAAATAAAAGCAATTTGTAAATAGATTTAAATCCATGGAAGTGAAGTTTGGTGAGTCCTTTTGGTGACCTAAATTGTTTAACCAGCTAAACAATAATATTTTAAGTAACATAGGTTTTTCCTGTAGTTCTTTGGTTATTTTTTTAAATAATTTATTTTCGACATGGCGCAGTGGCTCATGCTTGTAATCCCAGCACTTTGGGAGGTCAAGGCGGGTGGATCACCCAAGGTCAGGGGTTCAAGACCAGCCTGGCCAACATGGTGAGACCCTGTCTCTACTAAAAATGCAAAAATTAGCTGGGCATGGTGGTGGGCACCTGTTATGCCAGTTACTCAGGAGGCTGAGGCAGGAGAATGGTGTGAACCCGGGAGACGGAGCTTGCAGTGAGCTGGGATTGTGCAACTGCACTCCAGCCTGGGTGACAGAGTGAGACTCCATCTCAAAAATAAATAAATAATAATAATAATAATTTATTTTTAAGTTATAATTTATTGATTTCACTTGTTTAACTTAAATATGTGTTGCACAAAGGCCATAGGGCTTGATATTTATCAATAAAGATGCTCAATAGTCAAACCAGCTCCCATAGCCTTGAAAAATTATTTTTCAATGGAAAACTTTATAAAAATTATATTATACTTCTCACTTCTTCTACAGAGTGTGCCAATTATGATTCAACCTTTTGAATGACATTGCAATGCACTTGTAGTTGAATTTTAAAAACTGCAATATGCCAGCAGGACCTTTGGAACAATCTTCTATAAAGTTTACAGGAGTTTTCCTTTTTCATTTTTCCTTATTTGTTACCTTCACATAAAAGTAGAGTATGGTTCCCTATCCCATGTACACACTATGGAGTTATGTTGTCTTCATAAGCTACAGTCAGTGGTATGCGGATAAACAGGCTCTCCAGGGAGAAAAAAAAAAAAAAAGTACAACAGTTGCTGATTTCTGTGGTGTAAATATTCCTATTATGGCCAATTTCAAACTATGAACCTGATGTCACTGAATATGGAATTCGAAAGAGATGTACACAATTAGCTCTCAGGAGCCTGTACAAGCCAGTTGCAGCACTCCAGAGTGACAGCTATGATTTAGATGTCTGTGTATGTCAGATTACTTTTGAGAGTTGGCACATCGCATTTTCAAAGGTGACTGTATTAGGGAGCAATACAGGAAACTTTTTGCCCTTTTTTGCCTGTCAGGAGCATAATTATTTGCCCCAGCTTCTGTTTAACAGTAACCCATTTTCTCTCTTCTCTCTGCATTCTTTCTTCTTTTTAATCTCTCCTATCTTTTATTACATGTTACCATACTAATCTATCTTTGTGAGAGAATGATGCCTCCCTGGCAAGGATGGCTAATAGATGGAAAACTGAACAGTCACCATATACACACATTCTGCTCTCCTGTTGTGCACATTTGAGTCTGGCTGCTCAGATCCTCCTGCACTCCACTTAGAGAAAGCTTGTTCTGGGCTGAAACCATTCTTCAAGCTTAAGGATTTTAGAAGACTGGTATGAGATAGCAGGATTGTCCACACAATAATTGGAGAAGTGAAATTTGGTTTCAAGGCATATTCCATTCTTAAGAGCTTTTTCTTCTCCATTTTAAGGCTTCTACTTCTTGAAATTTGTCACTGAGAGTTCAATGTATAGATGTTTATATCTATGTAATTTTATCCACGGTGCATATTTCAATATAAGACTAAGAGTTCTAATTGGCCTGACATATTTATAAGGTTGTAGGCATCCATGACACAATCTGTCATTTATATTATATTATATCCATGATATAATAATTTCATTGCCCTATTTACAGAAGATCAGAAATGTAATAAAATACAAGACTGAAAATACATCTTTCTAAGGAGAGAATGTTCTGTAGACAATCAGAGTCTCTTATACAGTTAGTATTTACTAGCTGGGATTAAAAATTTTTTAAATGATAATAATTGCTCATTTTTAATATCAAGTTAATAGAGTTGTTAGAGGTAAACTCAGTTAATGCCCAAAGATAATCCAAAAATCATTCAGTTCTTCCAGAGTGTGGAAGAGTGCTTGTGGGCAGAGTGGTTAAGATCTTAGACTTTGGAATCATAGAAATGGGGATACAAATTGCAGAGGTTAACCAACTGTGTGACCTTGGGCAAACTAACTCTCTAAGCTTCAGGTTCTTTATTGTAAAATAGAGATGATATGGTTTGGCTGTGTCCCCCACCCACCCCACCCCAAAGCTCATCTCAAATAGTCGTCCTCACGTGTCTGTCAAGGGAGGGACTTGGTGGGAAGTGATTGGATTATGAGGGTGGTGGTTTCCCCCATGCTATTCTCATGATAATGAATGAATTCTCACAAGATCTGATGATTTAAAAGTGTGACACTCCCTCCCTTTCTCTATTCCTCTCCTGCTGCCATGTAAAATGTGCCTTGCTTCCCCTTTGCCTTCTACTATGATTGTAAATTTCCCGAGGCCTCCCCAGCCATGCAGAACTGTGTCAAACTTCTTTTGTTTATAAATTGCCCAGTTTCAGGTAGTATCTTTTTAACAGTGTGAGAACAGACTAATTCAAGAGATAATGATATTTACCTCACTAGGTTGATTAAGGATTAGATGAGATTATTCATATAAAGCCCTTAACCAGCTTCTAAATTTAATCTACCCATTCATTACTTCAACAAATAAATACTGTGCATCAGGCCTTGGGCACATAATAAGAGCTCAATAAATACAGATATTATTGTTGTTAAGGCTAAGTTCTTACTATGTATAAGGTGCTCTAATAAACACCATGGGTTAAAAAGATGCATAATAAACCCATGCTGCCATCATAGGGCTTGCAAAATTTTAAATGACTTTTAATTTTATTTTCTAATACTTTTTCAGTTCTCACAATTCCTCAATGATTAATCATTTCATTTGCAAATATGTCAGAATCTGGACGTCATGGGTACATGACCTATGTAGTCATATAGGAACCCACACTAAGAAAGTTCCTGTGCTTGCTTTAATGCTCTGCTGTTGGCTTCCTTGACATTTTCAATAATGTTTCCATGGGCACCCTGCATTATCTTTATTTATTTATTTATATATTTTGAGATGAAATCTTGCTCTGTCACCCAGGCTGGAGTGCAGTGCCATGAACTTGGATCACTGCAACCTCCGTCTCCTGGGTTTTCAAGCAATTTTCTGAGTAGTTGGGATTACAGGGTGCTTACCACCATGCCCAGCTAGCCTTTGGATTTTCAATAGAGACGGGGTTTCACCGTGTTGGCCAGACTGGTCTTAAACTCCCGACCACAAGTGATCTGCCTCCCTCGGGCTCCCAAACTGCTGGGATTACAAGCATAAGCCACAGCACCAGGCCACGTTTTCTTTTTTCACTGGCCTTACAATTTACGAAGCAACACAAATCCAGTCTTGACCAGGATATGTTTCTGGGCCCAAGAATCCTGAATTCTTTTAGAATAACCAAGTTTTCACCAAGTGCTTCTCAGGCTTCTGGTTTTTTTGTTATTTTGGTCTGTGCTGTTTTGAAAATAAGAAAATAATCCCCTCAAACCAGCTCAATTAAAGGAAGGGCTAATGTAAGGAACTGGTGACAAAATAAATCTAAGGAGGGCCCCTCTCCGGTTTTGACCCTCCCCTCGCACAACCCTGAGAATGAGGACCTCCTTAAATTTTTTTCTTCCTAGGACCTCACTTGCCTCACTCTAATCAAGACCAGCTGTGGTCCTTGGTGAAGTACAAGGCCCCCAGGAAGAAAGAAACCAGGGAATTAAATATCCAAGAGCAGGGAAATAAATATTCTCTCTCTTCCATCCTCCGGTCTCCAAATAGGACTTCCTATGGAAGTCACAGGGCAAGGAATCCCCTTTGATGCAGTCCTTTGAAAAAGTCATCCCGGAGCTGGGTTGGGAGGCTAAGAGTGAACCTAGAGGAGAAAACGGGGAGCGTGCCACACAGACTGGGAACAGGATGGACAATAAAGTTTGTCTGGTGAGATCACCACTCCTTATGCTATGCATTTTTTTCCCGTCCAGAATGTTGCTACTTTTGAGCTTTGCTACTTCATTCCTATTATTTGTTTTAAAGGTTTCTCCGGATAAGTCAGGATTCAATCTCCTGACAAGGCTAATACAAGGCGTAGACCAGCTCATATGTGGAAGGTGACCTCCTCAGAGACAGCCATTTAACTGGCTCCTGACAGATTCAATTACGACTAATGGATCTATTCAGTGGCCATCATGCCCTGTAATCACACCATTTAGGATTTGTCCAATCTTTATAGCCTATCCTAATTTCTCTCCTTTTCCTCCCCCTGTAATTTTTTTATGTAGATGTTGCCTTATATCGGAACATAAAAAATAGAAATATGAAAACAATAGTTAGCTGTTCGTAACTGCTTCTAACCACCAGGAGTATTTTATTGCACAGTATAATAATGCTAGCAAATAAAGCAACTTGCTTATATTAATAAACATTTATAAAATGTTTCCACTTGATTCACATTTCTATCTGAATGGGTTAAGAGGATGTCCTTCATCTTGCTTCTCTTTTTGTATCTAGTTGTCAAAATGGAGTCATTAAAGATCATATAATTCTGGGGTCATTTTCTCCCTTATGATTAAATGTTAAAAGTATTCAGCAATGAACTCTCAAATAGAGGAAAACAAAGGGAAATTTGTCATTATAATTTCACTCTTCACTCTTTAAAATACAAAAATGAGATGCAAACAAAACCAAATTTCTTCTCTACCATATGAAACATGGAAATGTATTTATTTACAGGAAACTGTACAATTAAATTGTATTTCACTCAGAAATTATTAGAGATAATAGATCTTCTTTCAGCAAATGTAAAAGAAGAAAAATGTATACTTCCATTTCCCTGTCTAAACATGCTTAAACCTTTTCTAGTGGCATCTATAATCAACTAAAAAAAATTATGATTCAACTCAACTTCTGTTATCTACATCAGAATGATCTTTTTGGTGTATGCAGAGAAGAAAGAATCCGGTCTTTATTAGGGAGGTTTTTTTCATATATGGTTTTTATTTTTGTTTTTTGTTGATGTTGCTGTTGTTTTTAATTTCTTAATTCTTTGGAAGTCCAAGATTTTTCACACATAATCTCACCACAGACTGACCATGAAGCAGTATTATTCCTGTCACAATCGTGACCATGTCAAAAAGGACTTCAGCTGTCAACTGTAAAGCACCTAAAAGATACTTGGAATTTCTGCAGTGGTTTCCTGGGTAATTCCTTTCTGACCTCTCGGGGATGTTCCTGAACCCCAGGCTAATATTGTAGCATTAGAGAGAAAGATTCCTTTGTCAGGGATGTGACCAAAAAGTGGGATTAATTTTGGATGGGGTTAAAACAAAGGAGATGCACTATTTATTGTGTACTTTTTATTTTGTAATTTAAATTCCCAATTATAAAATTATTTGGCACAAACTTGTCCTCTTCTTTCTGGGTTAATGCATTTGTAGACTTTGTTTTAGCTTTAAGACTGCCAACAAGACTTATAAGGCCATTTCAATCTCAAATAAACGTGTGGATTATTTTTAGTTTTTTCCTGAAGTATATAGCCTTTGATTACTTATCAGAATATTTTGAGTAGTGAAAATTTTAATTTTTAATTGATCAAGATGATAGTATGAGACATGGTACAACATGTGCATTTCACATGAGGATGATTTTAGTGACTTTATAAGATAGACAAAGAAAGAGAAACTAATTAGTGGTAGATTCGAAATTCGATTTAAATGTAATTATTAGTAGATTTAGAGAACAATGGCTATGAAATTTGCCAAAATATAAAGTGACTTCAAATTTAAATCAATTTCTTTTTTCCTAATGAGTAGATGCAAAAGTAGTTTTTGTGGGGTTTTTTGTTTGTTTTTGCCAACAAGAATATTTCATATTTCAGGAATATTGAAGATATAGTCAAAAAATAATTTATGGATTTATTTACACATACATGTTTACAATTTCAAGTTATCTAGTATTGTAGAATGTTCCCCAATTGATGTGCTTTTCCCACTTGTATACGTTGAACAATTTAATCAAACTCTTCACCGGCACCTGCCGTATCAGTATTGTTGTTGCCACTGGAACCACATTTTAAATCATCACCATAATTTTGTAGAAAATACCCTCTTCTCTTCCATCTAAATTGTCTGAGGTTAAGTATTTACTAAATCTATATAGAAACTCTAATTGGAAACTTCATTCCAAATCGTTAAGTACCTATTTGAGTAAGAGTAAGACAGGTTTTGTTTGTTTGTTTGTTTATTTTAAGATAGGGTCTCACTGTCACCCAGGCTGGAGTACAGTGGGGTGATTTCAACTCACTGAAACCTCCGCCTCCTGGGCTCAATTGATCCTCCTGCCTCAGCCTCCCACATAGGTGGGACTACAAGCATGTACCACCACTTCCAGCTGTTTTTGAATTTTTTTAGTAGAGACGGGATTTCACCATGTTGCCCAGGCTAGTCTCGAACTTCTGAGCTCAAGCAATCTCCCACCTCAGCCTCCCAAAGTGCTGGGATTACAGGGGCGAGACAGTGCACCCAGCCAGTTATTTTTATTCATATTATACGTAATATTTATGGTCTTCACCAAATAACCACCTAATAGAATGCATAATAATATGGGTAAATAATTTAAACAATGAGATACTACTACAGAATTTTTAACAACAAATGAACAAACAAACAAACAAAAGCCAGCAGTCTTCTGACCCATCCTTTCCCACACTTGATTCCAGATCTCTAGTGACAACCACTTTCAAGTCCATTCCTTTTCCTCTCCCTCTTTGTATTTGCCTCCCTAATTCTTAATAGATTATAGCAATATTTCTTGATTTTTAAAAAATGTTTTAGATGGTATCTATTGACTTGCTAGAAAGACAAGGATTTAATCTTTCTTATACATGTCTGTCTCTGCAAAACGCACACATACATATACACATTCTCATCATCTTTTCAATGCAGTTATATCACTGTTTGGGGTTAAATCAATATTCAATATTTATCTTATTAAGATTATGGTAATATTATTCACAAATTAGCCACCTTGTGTACTACGGTAACATTTTCATTCATGTGCAATTTTTTTTCTTTTTTTCTTTTTTTTTTTTTTCTTTTTCTGAGATGGACTCTCACTCTGTCACCCAGGATAGAGTGCATTGGCATGATCTCGGCTCACTGCAACCTCCGCCTCCTAGGTTCAAGTGATTCTCCTGCCTCAGCCTCCTGAGTAGCTGAGATTACAGGCATGCACCACGAATTCCTGCTTTATTATTATTATTTTTTTTTATTTTTTATTTTTAGTAAAAACAGGATTTTGCCATGTTGGCCAGGCTGGTCTCCAACTCCTGATCTCAGGTGATTCACCTGCCTTGGCCTCCCAAAGTGCTGGGATTACAGGTGTGAGCCACTGTGTCTGGCCTCGTGTGCAATTTTTTGGTTTGTTTTTCCTGGTATTAATGATCACCTTATTTGTTCAGTCTTCTATGTATCTATTACTAATTAATTCTCAAACACTCAAAGAAAACTGTAAACCTTTGTTTAACATGTCTAAACACAGGTAATCTATGAGTTATGTGTGTGTGTGTGTGTGTGTGTGTGTGTGTATACACTCTTCTTTTTGAGATAGGGTCTCACTCTCATCCAGGCTGGAGTGCAGGGGAGTGGTTTCAACTCACTGCAACCTCCGCTTCCTGGGCTCAATTGATCCTCCTGTCTCAGCCTCCCAAGTAGGTGGGACTACAAGCATGCACCACCACTTTCAGCTGTTTTCGTATTTTTTTGTTTTGTATTTTTTTTGTGTGTGTGTATATATATCCATATATATATATATATATATTTTAGATGGAGTCTCGCTCTGTCACCCAGGTTGGCGTACAATGGCATAGTCTCAGCTCACTGCAACCTCCACTTCCCAAGTTCAAGTGATTCTCCTGCCTCAGCCTCCTGAGTAGCTGGGATAACAGGCACCCGCCACCACGCCCAGCTAACTTCTGCATTTTTAGGAGAGATAGGGTTTCACCATGTTGGCCAGGCTGGTCTCGAACTCCTGACCTCAGGCAATCCACCTTTCTTGGCCTCCCAAAGTGCTGGAATCACAGACGTGAGCCACCGTGCCCAGCCATTAAAATCATATATTTCAATTATATTCTGGGTAATAAGAGATTAAAACCTGGGAAATGCAAACATTTAAAGGACTTTTATTCCCTTTAAGAACTACTTTTCATTTTGTTCATCTGCTTAGGCTTGCGCTGTCACACTTTTCACAAACATATTTACTCATTTTCTTTCACTCTTATATTTCTAGAATCAAATAATTGTATAGACAGATAAAAGGTGGATACGCACTTATTCGATCTTGTCCTGACAATACAGACCACAGTCCTGAGGAAGTGACTGAACTGAAATCACTAACCTTTTTATTATAGAATGAGATAGAGAGATGAATTAGCTGATTCATCATTCATTAGTTACAAAAGATAAAGAGTTGGGCTTTATTGTCCTAAGTAGTGTAAACGTAATATTTACATTTTCTGGGAGTCACTGCCTCCCAGAAAAGGCTTTGCAAATTAGAAGATATTTGTGTTTTTCACTATCATCACTATCATACTCTTCTATAAGACTTGGAAACCTATACAGTTATTCTAGGTCTTTAGACTTCTTGGGACTCATTCTTACTCTTAATGAAACTTCAAGCAAGGTTTTTCTTTTTCTTTAGCAGTCTCTAAGCCGGTAACTCTAGCTCTATTAAGCCATTAACAATCAAAATGCCTACTTAATCTAGCAGAATACCCCCATACTGGGGCACTCTACCATGGCTTATCATTTTCCTTTCTTAACTAAGTCAACTAACATTGCCACCAACTTATTCTTCATAGGGCAGAATACCAGTTTTGTTATTTCTCTGCTTTAAAAAAGTGCAATGTTTTCCACTATGTATAACATTTCAAAATACCAAAAACTAGTATTTTGAAAAATAGTTTTATTGAGGTAAATATGACATACATTAAACTTTATGTATTTAAAGTATACAATTTAATAAGCTTTGACATATTTATAAACTCTTGAAACCATCACCATTATTAAGATATCACCCTGGGCCGGGCACAATGGCTCACGCTTGTAATCCCAGCACATTGGGATGCTAAGTCAGGAGGATTGCTTAAGGCCAGGAGTTTGAAACCAGCCTGGTCAGTAAAGCAAGACCCCATCTCCATGGGAAAAAAAAAAAAAAAAAAAAAGGAAAGAGAAGAAAAGATATCACTCTGATATTTGAAGCTCTCCACTACAAGGTTTCTTCTTTATGGGATTTGTCTCTCCCTTCCTGCTTATTTGCCTTATTCCTCTTGAATACATTATAAACTTATAAACCCTTCAGAAAGACTGACAAAGCCCTACTTGTTTTTGGAGCCCCCTAAAAATGCTTAGCAAATAATATGCACTGAGAAATGAATATCTGTTTCTAATTGAGGTCTCATTTTTTGAACCATTAAATAGAATCAGTATTAATTAAACTATTACTTTTTACCTCTTTTAATAAAGTAGGTATTTCCATGGTCATATTAGATGTCAGATCACTTAGTCAATATGGCAGATCACTTAGTCAACGTCGTCTCACAAATAGATATAAATGTAATACTATAAACTATTTTTTATTTATATATGGGTCTAGAAATACAGAACTTTTTAAAAGGAAAAAGTATGTTATTTAAATATGAAACTTTTAAAATTACATTTTCTGCAGAATCTTGAGGAGAAAACAGGGTTAATACCTTCATTCCATTAATAATTAATGAAAACAACAATTCAGATAGTTTCACTTCACTGTTGGAAAAGTGCTTTGAAATTTATTGTCTCAGTGGATCTCATTAAGACAAAATAACAACACAAAATATGTAACTAGGAAAACAAATTTAAAAGACATCATCCACTAGTGATTTACTTCATGACATTAATAAATAATAGAAATAAACATAATCCCTACATGTTTATTTTTTCAAGTATGAAGATTGGGAGAAAATATCATACAAAGTATATTTTGTAAAGATACTGGAGATGGTTTTTTACAGAAAATGTGTTTTAGAGAAATGGAAAATTCAGAAGTCTGAAAAGGAAAGTCTTTCAAAAAATACTGTGATATCTGAAGTAGCCTTAGGTTTGAGGTTACATATTGTTTTCCTCACACCAGAATTTTAAAAGCATTCTGGTATGATTATTCAAGTGCCAACTATATTGAGTTCTTTGAAAACAGGGCCTGTGTCTTAGAACTGTTTTTGATGCATAGCATTTAATAAAATGTCTATTAAGTGATTAAGGATAGAAGATAGATTGGAAGATTGCAAACGTAGTCGTCAACTCTGTGTGTGTGTGTGTGTGTGTGTGTGTGTGTGTGTGTTCATGCACACATGCTTACATGTAGTAGGTAATATGGACCGCTGGTAGAAATATTTCATTAAGAAAAAGAGTGCCTCTTAATTAATTATATTATTTATTGTTTGCTTGTTTGTTTTTTGAGACAGGGTCTTTCTCTGTCACTCAGGCTGGAGTGCAGTGCATGATCATAGCTCACTGTAACCTCAAACGCCTGAGCTCAGAACTACAGACGTGTGCCATCATGCCTGACTAATTTTTTATTTTTATTTTTTTGTAGAGACAGAGTCTCATTATGTTGCCCAGGCTGGTCTCAAACTCCTAGCCTTAAGTGATCCTCCCGCCTCAGCCTCTCAAAGAGCTGGGATTACAGACATGAAGCTATCACACCTAGCCTAATTTAATTTGCAAACATAGTGACTGTTCCTTGATATTGTCAGAAGTAAAAAACCTTTTGTTACATAGTTTGTTTACTGAGAATAAGATACATTGTAAGTGTTACTATTAGAATTGTAACTTTGAAAGGTTATATTGAAATACATTAGACTCAAGAAAACTGGATACAAATAATTTTCTATTATGTTATTTGAATTATTCCTTTAAGTGTAAATGTCTTGATTTTTCTATTAAGTATACTATGCATTGAAAACTAAATCTTTAGAATGTTATCAAATATATGTTCCTGACTCTTCCAAAAGCAGGCTCTGAGCCAAAGTTCAGGTTGCAAGATGTTCATAAGGGATAAATATCTGACTGGGTGCAGTGGCTCATGCCTGCAATCCTAGCACTTTGGGAGGCCAAGGCAGGATGATCACTTGAGCCCAAGTGTTCAAGACTAGTCTAGGCAATATAATGAGACCCCATCTCTAAAAAAAAAAAAAAAAAATTAGGCCGGGCGCGGTGGCTCAAGCCTGTAATCCCAGCACTTTGGGAGGCCGAGATGGGTGGATCACGAGGTCAGGAGATCGAGACCATCCTGGCTAACGGTGAAACCCCGTCTCTACTAAAAAATACAAAAAACTAGCCGGGCGTGGTGGCGGGCGCCTGTAGTCCCAGCTACTCGGGAGGCTGAGGCAGGAGAATGGCCTAAACCCGGGAGGTGGAGCTTGCAGTGAGCTGAGATCCGGCCATTGCACTCCAGCCTGGGCGACAGAGCGAGACTCCGTCTCAAAAAAAAAAAAAAAATTAAAAATAGAAACAAAAAGGTATAAATATCTGTCAAACGTGTTGGGGAGTGGGGAGAGGAAGCAGAATTGAGCAGGAAAAAAGTTGAAACCAGATGCAGGCTGGGCAAAGTCCCCAGTAACCTTGGCTGGGAGCTTAGCAGGCTAAAATTGCCCTTCAGAGTTGACCCAGACTAAAACGTCCCAGTCTTTATTCCCTCGCTTCTCTCAGTCACTAAATGTAAGCTGTCTTGGGAATGGCATAACTTTGGCTAAGATGGCTCTTTACCCCTGAGGCTGACCCTAAAGGAGCTGACAGCTGGAGGCTCTTGTGTAGACTACCTTCTCCACAGCTGGGCAGTAATTCATTCCTTGTAATGAGATCTAGACTGTGCATCTTCATGGCTATTACAATGTAGCTTGTAATTATATATATATATACACACACACACACATATATACATATATACACACACATATATGCACACATACATGTATATTTCCACTTAATGTTTAGCAACACAGCCACATGTGTAAAAAATAAGAACAATATAAAAAGTTTACAGTGGCATCATGTCCCATCCACTACTTGTAGATGTTTTCAGCAGTTCTTTATGCAACTAAGGCAAATATCATATGCATTCATAATTCCCCATTTTTATAGACAAACAGTGAACACTCTACCACTGTTTTGTACCTTGCCTTTTTTTCACTTAATAATATATCTTGGTTATCTTTCCATGTCAATATATAAAGAATTTCCTCATTTCTTTTATAGCAGCATTTTTGATGGCCATTTTGGAGGTTTCCAAGCTTTTACTAACAACAGTGCTGCTTTTGCCCACATCATTTTGCACCTGCCTAAGTATATCCGTAGGGTAAAGTGACAGAAGTAGAATTTCTGGGTCTAAGTGTAAATGCCTTTGTAATCTAGTAAGTATTACTGAATTAACATCCATAGGGCTTGCAGCAATATGTACTCAATGTATCCTATGTTTAGTAATATGAAAATTAGACACAATGGCTGATTTTCTAAATATTAACCACTTTCTCCCAGTGTGACAAAATGTAAAACTGTAGGAAGAGAGAGAGTGAGAAAAAGCAGGACATTGAGAATACCTCAGTTTAAGAGTTCCCTCTTAGATTTTAATTTCCTGCCCAGTCTGTGCTCCTTGGCCCATCAAGTGGACAACTGCCTCCCAACCATTTAAATTCCCTCATTTTTAACACCTCTCTTTCCCCACTCCTCACAACCAGCTCGGGTTTTTCTATCACAACCTGCTGCAAAACCCAGTCTTGAGACAATCTTATAATGCATGTTGTCTATTCTTCCTCCTACAGAACTCAGCACATTGGAGACTATCATACATCTTTAAGTGTTGCTGACACTACAATTTTAATGTTTCTCCTGTCTATTGAGCCCTTCATGCTATTTCTCAATCCTTTTACTGATCTTTGCTTGTCTCCCAATCCATTTTCCTCTACCACATTTTTCAGATAACTTTGCCTCCGTACTTCTCAGAGAAGACCAAGAACATCAGAGTGAATGCCATCATTTTCAGTTGCCATTGCCAAACATCTCCACAGCCTCCTTAGCTCTCTAGCTGTGCTCTTAATTCTACTTCACTACTTTCTCTAAAACATCCCTTCTCAACTTTTCCCTCTCTGTCTTAAACCTCCCCTCTTCTGCTGACTCTTTTCCATAGTCTATGAACATGTTCAACCACCCCATTTTATTCACAGTGTTGTCACGGAGTGTCCCTATAATTCTTGCCCAAATTGCTCGCTCTCTCTCTCTCTCCCTCTCTCTTGCACTCTCTGTCTCTCATATCCTTCTCAGCCATAATTCTTCTTTTATTTCTACATCCTCTTTTTCTAACTTCTCAAATCACTGTAATCTGACTTCTGATTCGTCTCCCTCAAACCCAAATAAAATGATCCTTGCTGGGGCTACCAGCTTTCTCCTACTTTTCACATTAAGTGAACACTTTTCTGAGTCTGTTACTTGGTATCTCTGTGGCATTGACACTGTTGGCCACTTCTCATCTTGGTCTTCCTTCTACCATTCCAACCAAACTCTTGCTGTCTCTTCGGATCTTCTTTTTCTGCTAATCTCTACATATTGGTATTGAAATGTCCCAGATTTTATACTTACCTCTTTTCTTCTCACCCTATAGAGATCTCCTCTCCAAGGGATCTGAATATTTTTCCATAATTTTAACTACCAACTACATGAAGAGGCAAATCACCTTGTCAAGATACATGCTGTAAAACCAGACTGTATGGGCTATAAGCCTGGCTCTACCACTTCCTGGCTGAGAGTAACTTTGGGTATTGTTTCTCTGCCTCAGTTTCCTCATCTTTAAAATGGGAATAACAACAGTTTCTACACCATAGGTCATTGTAAGGATATGTGATATCCAAAGGGTTCAGAACATTGCTTGGCACCTGATAAGCCCTGGGTTAAGTGTTAACCATAATTACTATTATTGCTGTTATTATTGCTGATGACTCACAGGTTATTGTCTGTAGCCCTTCTTATCTCCTCATCTCCACATCTGGATATTTAGCTACCACTGAACCTGTCCACAAGGATGTCCCACAGGTACTCCAATAAAACATCTCAAAAGCCAAACTCATTATCTTGAAAACGAAACTAAATTTTCTTCCTACATTTCTTACTTCAGGCCTTGATGGCATATTATTCACCCAGCCACTTGAGCAAGAAACCTGGAAAATGTTGCCAACTTATCCACTCTCTCTCCATTAGTTTCTACCTCTGAACTATCTCTCAAATCTCACTGCACCATTCCTATGGTCACTGCCTTATTCAAGTCCTTACCATCTCTTGCCTAGACTGATGCAATATCCTAACTGATCTGCCTACCTGCATCTCACTGCTTTCCAATGCTTTCACATTGCCATCAAAATGACTGCTTCCCTGCATAAAATCTTTCAATGACTATTACTACATTAGTTTGCTATGGCTGCCATAACAAAATATCACAGATTGGGTGACTTAGACAACAGAAATTTACTTTCTTCCAGCTCTGGATGCAGGGAAATCCAACATCAAAGTGTTAGTAGGCCTGGTTTCTCCTGAGGCCTTGCTCCTTGGCATGCAGATGATCACTTTCTCACCGTATCCTCACATGGTCTTTCCTCTATGTGCATACACCCGGGGTGTCTCTTCGGCCAAATTTCCTCTTCTTATATCTTAATCCCCTCTTTTACTTTCTTTGTTTCTTTGTTTGTTTGATTCTTTCTTGCTTGCTTTCTTGTTTTCTTTTTTTTCTTTTTCTTTTCAAGATAGAGTCACTCTGTCACTCAGGCTGGAGTGCAGTGGCGCCATCTTGACTCACTGCAACCTCCTCCTCCCATGTTCAGGCAATTCTCATGCCTCAGCCTCTCGATTAGCTGGAACTACAGGCACACACCACCTTGCCAGGCTAATTTTCTTTTTAACTTTTTTTGTGTGTTGGTGGGGAGAGGAGCAGAGTCTCACTCTGTCGCCTAGGCCAGAGTGCAGTGGTGCCATCTCGGCTCACTGAAACCTCCGCCCCCCAGTTTCAAGTGATTCTCCTGCCTCAGCCTGCCAAGTAGCTGGGACTACAGGTGCACACCACCACACCCAGCTAATTTTTTGAATTTTTAGTAGAGATGGGGTTTTGCCATGTTGGCTAGACTGGTCTCGAACTCCTGAGCTCAGGCAATCGCCCACCTCAGCCTCCCAAAGTGCTAGTCTTGAGCCACCACACCCTGTCACTTAATCACCTCTTTAAAGGCCCTATTTCCAAATACAGTCACATTCTGAGGTAGTAGGGGTTGGACCTGCCACATAGGAATTTGGGGAGAAACAGTTCAACCCATAAGAATCACCTACCAATTAAGAATGGAGTTAGTCGTTATAACCTGCAAACCTACTCATAATACGACCCCTTCCAACTCTCCAACTTCATGTCTTCTATTTCCCTCTGTTATTTCAATATCCAAGGGCACCAAATTCTGTATAGTTCTTTAAATATCCAGTCTGTTTGGTGCTTTTGAGCCACACACTCCTTTTGACAAGAATGCCCACCCTGCCCTCTCGTCACTGGTAAACTGCTATTCATCCTTCGAATCTTACTCTGAGACTTTTCTGAAATTCCATTCCCATGGATCAGCAACTGTTATTTATTATGCTGTTTTGATAATTTCATTGTATTTCCTAGTACCCTAGTTCCTAAAGACAGAACTAGGAGCATATCTTTTTTCCTCTGAATGAGTGAGCCTGTATAAAAAAGGAACAGAATCATAAAATATAAGCTTTTTTCCTGGACCTAGTGAGAGAATGAGAGACACTTACCAGAGGGAAATAAAGGACTGCTCCAGGCAAGATGAACATGAAGAAGTGAGTGAGCCTTGTCCCATTAGACTTGCTTCTTGGCAGAAACTGAGTCTTGTCTTGTCCATTCAAGAGAGGAACAAATCCTCTGCAAGAATGTCAGAGCAGCCACACAACAGGGACAGGTGTCTGTCCTGTTGCCTCAGTCCTGCATAGTTTATGCAGCCAAATGAGAAGGCAAGTTTGCATCAAGAGAAATCAGGCATTCAGGAACTGGGCTATCCAGGCATGAGAAACTCATCTATACTTTCAAACTTTATGGCTTAAAGCCAATCACACCTTTTTTCAACGTAGCACTTGCAGGTAAATCAAACCATTACATTTCAATCACATTGAATCATCTAACTTTATATTTAAGACATACTACTTCCCTCCCACTCCCTTCTTCAGACTGTCTTGCTCTATCAGCCAGACTGGAGTGCCATGGTGCGATCTCAGCTCACTAAGCCTATCTTGGCTCAAGTGATTCTCCTGCCTCAGCCTCCCCAGTAACTGAGACTGCAGGCATACATCACCACACCTCCTAATTTTTGTATTTTTTGTAGAGACGAGGTCTCCCTGTATTTCCCAGGCTGGTTTTGAACTCCTGGGCCCAAGTGATCCACCTGCCTCAGTTTCCAAATGTGCTGAGATTACAGGCATGAGTCACTGTGCCCAGCCAAGACCTACTCTTTTAACTCATTTAGGGGACGGGGTGGTGCCCCCAAAAAAAGAGCCTTGCTAGAAAATACATCGGTTTTGTGTAGACCTAAGCCCAAAAAGGAACCTCTAAGATCCCTGAAAAGGGATCTTTACCAATATCCTTAGTAATCAGAAACCCACAAGTTAGGCAAAATTTTACCCTAGACTGAAAAGAAGGTGTCCAATTTAATAAAGAGACACTGACCTTCAAGGTCTTTTTTTCTTGTAAATATAGCTGTATTTCTTTGCCTTGTGATTACGAGTAGATTAAGTCATGACTTTCAAAACACTAATTTTGTCACCACTATGAGTTGTTCTTGTGCTGCTGTTATAATGCTCTATAATTCTCTGGCATAGGATAGGTCATTTTTTTTGTTTGTTTTTTTTCAAAATCAGATCAAATCAGGGATGATCACAGTCATCTTTCTGAGGCACCTCCCCTCCTAGTCTCTGAGACTAAGGTCATGAAAGGTGACTTGTTGCATCTGAGTGATGTTGTTGCAAGTCCTGGTCCCTCACCTTCAGAAAAGGCAGCCAAGTGTTGCATGCCCCAGGGGTATGCCACGGGCTGCAGAGCCAGCCAAGGAAACCTTCATGGAGGGGCCCAAGGGAATGCCATGAGTGTCCTGCTTCTTGTATTCACATAGGTACCCCATGTCCTGCTGCAGGACGGGGTCTCCATTTGTGATATTCATAAAACCCTCAGAGACCTGACAACTAGTCTGTATCTCAGTTTCCAAGAAGACCAATTCTGGGGTTAAGTCCCACTCTCTTTTTCCTAGAGGCACAAAATCCATAGAACTGAAGAAGAGGAAAAAAATTAAGTTTTCTTTCTTTTGTTGATGAGATTGGATGAGGAAAAAGAGACATGAAGTATACCTCTACTGAACTTTCTAAAGTTGAGTTCACAGTTGGGTTATTGACAGGAGTTTAAAAAAACTTTTTTTTTTTTTGTAAAAGAAAACACATTCCATTCTCCCCATACTCCCACAAAACCTTTGTAACCTTCCTCTGACCATCATTACACCCTCTATACCTGAAGAGGTTCCTTGCTCATTACTATTTATTATTTGTTTTTGTTGTTGTTGAGACAGAGTCTTGCTCTGTTGCCCAGGATGGAGTGCAGTGGTGTGATCTTGGTTCATGCAACCTCTGCTTCCCAGGTTCAAGCAATTCTCCTGCCTCAGCCTCCTGAGTAACTGGCACTACAGGGATGCGTCACCATGCTCAACTAATTTTAGTATTAGTAGAGATGGGGTTTCGCCATGTTGGCCAGGCCTCAAGTGATCCACCTGCCTCAGCCTCCAAATGTGCTGGGATTACAGGTGTGAGCCGCTGCACCCAGCCTCTTTTTATTTGTGTACCTTTCACATAGCCCTTTTATTTTATGTATCTACAAAAACTGGAACTCCCTAATAACAAATCTGATCTGTTTTGTGCACCACTGCAGCCCCAATGCCTAGCATGTTATTTAGTAATAGCCCATACTCTTAATAAATTTTCATGGAAATGAATTAAGTATTGATATCAAATCAGCTCAGGTATCTAGTCAAATGATAAAGGAAGAAGGAAAGCAAGTATCGGTATACCTTACTTCACTGTGCTTCTTGGATATTGCTTTTCTTTTTTTCTTTTTGAGATGGAGTCTCACTCTTTTGCCAGGCTGGAGTGCAGTGGTATGATCTCGGCTCACTGCAACCTCTGACTCCCGGGTTCAAGTGATTCTCCTGCCTCAGTCTCCCAATAGCTGGGACTACAGGAGTGCGCCACCACGCCCAGCTAATTTTTATATTTTTTGTAGAGACAGGGTTTCACCATGTTGGCCAGGATGGTCTTGATCTCTTGACCTTGTGATCCCCCCTGCCTCGGCCTCCCAAAGTGCTGGGATTACAGGCATGAGCCACTGCTCCCAGCTGGATATTGCATTTTTCACACCTTGAAGGTTTGTGGTAACCCTGTGTCGAATAAGTATATTGGCAACATTTTTTCCAGAGGTATGTGTTCACTTCATGTCTCTGTGTCACGTTTTGTTAATTCTCAATGTTTTAAATAATTTCGTTTTATTTGTATCTCTTATGGCTATCTGTGATCAGTGATCTTTGATGTTACTCTTGCAATTTTGTTGGCGCACCATAAACCACACCCATAGAAGACTTGAATTTAATTGATAAATGTGTGTGTCCTGATTGTTCCACACTTTCACAGATCAGACATTCCCCCATTTCTCTCCCTTTGCTTGGACCTCCTTATTCCCTGAGAAATAACAATATTGAAATTAGACCAATAACCCTATGACCTCTAAACGTTCAAGTGAAAAGAAGAGTCACACATCACTCATTTGCAATCAAAAGCTAAAAATGATTAAGCATCACAAAAGCCAAGGTAGGCTGAAAGCTAGGCCTCTTGCATCAGTTAGCCAAATTGTGAATGCAAAGGAAAAGTTCTTGAGGAAAATTAAAAAGAGCTACTCCAGTGAACACATGAATGCTAAGAAAGCAAAACAGCCTCATTCCTGATATGGAGAAAGTTTTGGTGGTCAGGATATAAAATCAAACCAGACACAGCATTCTCTAAAGCCAAACCTCATCCAGAGCAAGGCCCTAACTCTCTTCAGTTCTATGAAGGCTAAGACGCATGAGGAAGGTGCAGAAGAAAATTTAGAAGCTAGCAGATTGGTTCATGAAGTTTAAAGAAGGAAGTCATCTTCAAAACATAAAAGTGCAAAGTGAAGCTGCAAGTGCTGATGTAGAAGTTGCAGCAAATTATCCAGATCTAGCTAAGATCACTGATGAAGGAGGAACACTAAACAACACATTTTCAGTGTAGATGAAACACCTTTCCATTGAAAGAATATGCCATCTAGAAATTTTATAGCTAAAGAGAAGTCAGTGCCTTGCTTCAAAGCTTCAAAGAACAGGTTGACCCTCTTGTTAGGGGCTGATGGCTTTCATTTGAAACCAATGCATACTTACTATTCTGAAAATTTTAGGGTCCTTAAAAATTATGCTGGCCGGGCGCGGTGGCTCACGCCTGTAATCCCAGCACTTTGGGAGGCCGAGGCGGGCGGATCACAAGGTCAGGAGATCGAGACCACGGTGAAACCCCGTCTCTACTAAAAATACAAAAAATTAGCCGGGCGCGGTGGCGGGCGCCTGTAGTCCCAGCTACTCAGGAGGCTGAGGCAGGAGAATGGCGTAAACCCAGGAGGCGGAGCTTGCAGTGAGCCGAGATCGCGCCACTGCACTCCAGCCTGGGCGACAGAGCGAGACAAAAAAAAAAAAAAAAAAAAAAAAAAATTATGCTAACTCCATTCTGCCAGTGTTTTATAAGTTAAATAACAAGCCTGAATGACAGCACTTCTGTTTATAGCATGATTTACTGAATATTTTAAGCCCCCTGTAAAGACTTGCTGCTCAGGAAAAAAAAAAAAAAAAAAAAGATTCCTTTCATCCTTACTGACAATGCACCTCGTTACACAAGAGCTGTGATGGAGATGTACAAAGAGATGAATGTTATTATTATGCCTGCTAACACATCTGTTCCGCAGCCCATGGATCAAGAAGTAATTTCAATTTTCAACTCTTTTATTATTAATATTATCGTTATTGTAAAGCTATAGCTGCCATAGATAGTAATTTGTCTGGTGAATCTGGGCAAAGTAAGTTGAAAACTTTCCGGAAGGGATTAACCATTATAGATGCCATTAAGAACACTTGTGACTCATGGGAAGAGGTCAAGATATCAACATAAACAATTTAGAAAAAGTTGATTCCAACCTTCATGGATGACTTTGAGGGGTTCAAGAATTCAGTAGAGGAAGTCACTGCAGATGTGGCAGAAATAGCAAGATAACTATAATTAGAAGCGGAGCCTAGGGTTGGGTGGCTCGCGCCTATAATCCCAGCACTTTGGGAGGCCAAGGTGAGCGGATCACAAGGTCAGGAGATTGAGACCATCCTGGCTAACACAGTGAAACTCTGTCTCTACTAAAATTACAAAAAATTAGCCGGGCGTGATGGCACACGCCTGTAGTCCCAGCTACTCAGGAGGCTGAGGCAGGAGAATCGCTTGAACCCGGGAGGTGGAGGTTATAGTGAGCTGAGATTGTGCCACTGCACTCCAGCCTGGGCAACAGAGTGAGACTCTGTCTCAAAAAAAAAAAAAAAAAAAAAAAAAAGGTGGAGCCTAAAGATGTGACTGAACTGCTGTAATCTCATGATATAACTGGAACAGATGAGGAGTTGCGGAGTTGCTTTTTGTGGATGAGCAAAGAAAGCAGGATTTGAGAGGACTGACCCCAATTTCTAAAGAAGTTCTGCTGTGGGTAAAATGCTATCAAACAGCATCACATGCTACAGAGAAATGTTTTGCGAAAGAAAGAGTTAATTGATGCAGCAAACTTCATTGTGTCTTGTTTTCAGATATTTCTGCAGCCACCCCAACCTTCAGCAACCACCACCCAGATCAGTTGGCAGCCATCAACATTGAGGCAAGACCCTCCTCCAGCAAAAAGATTACAACTCAGTGAAAACTCAGATGATTTTTAGCATTTTTATTGGTAACATATTAATAAATACTGTTTTATTGATAGCAATAGTTTTTTAAATTAAGGTATGTACTTTTTTTTAGACATAATACTGTTACAAACTCAATAGACTCCAGTGTAATGTAAATATAACTTTTACATGCACTGGGAAAAAAAATTCATGTGACTTGCTTTATTGTGATATTTATTGCAGTGATCTGGAACTGAACCTGTAATATGTTTAAGGTATACTTCTAATCAGCCAAAATGATAAATCATCAGATTGAAAAAAATTCCAGAGTGAATATATTGAAAGGTAATAATGAATGAGAAGTAATACTGTACCTTAGTAATCTTAACTCTCTTCTCTGTATACTTTTGTTTCTCAGCTAACGGTTCTATGTAACTAGGGCACTGCAAAGTTAAAGGATTTTCTGAACACCAGAATTTTACTACTAATAGAGCCATTCTAGAATCTGGCCCTATCCATATTTTAGCCTATGGGCACGTGATTTATCCATCTCTCTGTAATAATTTATCAATGCTATTGCTAATAAATAGAATAATAAAGGTTCTTGAAAGAACATAAGAAATATATAGTTCTTCTTTCACCCCACCAATAGAAATAATAACTCTGAATATAAAATGGTGAGAGGTGGCCATGTGCAATGGCTCATGCCTGTAATCCCAAAACTTTGGAAAGTCAAGGTGGGAGGATAGCTTGAAGCTGGCATTACAAGATCAGCCTGGGCAACATAGTGAGATCCTCACATCTACAAAAAATTTTTAAAAATAAAAATTATCTGGGTATAGTCCTATCTATTCCAGGGTGAGGTGGGAGGATCACTTGAGCTCAGGAGTTCAAGTTTGCAGTGAGCTGGGATCATGCTACTGCACTCCAGCTTGGGAAACAGAGCAAGATCCTATCTTAAAAAAAAAAAAAAAAATGGAGAGAGGTATGTCAAACGGATCATAACCAATATATATGAAATGGTGGTGAACAGAGCCTAGATATATCTTTTATGTATTCTTGGATCCCAGAACTGAGAACAGATGCAACATATTAAGTCAATGAATTGCCAGCTATACCATCAGCCATGTACATGCAAGATTTGACTAATCCTGGTCATCTTTTCAGGGAAGTACAGAACTGTGGTGTAACCATGTCTTCCCCTTTTTATCTCTTCAATGGAGGAGAGGTGGGATAGATGTCTCAGGCCAGATGTTGCTGGAACAAGAAGACAAGTGTCAGAGGGAGAGGGAGGCAGAGCTGAGACCAAGCATGTCAGAGGGGTAGCCTGCTTTCCTGCCATTTGAAAACTCATTTCCTAAATAACAGTTACACTGTGCAATGTAATAATATTTTGTCACTAAAAAGACAAGGCAGCTCTACACTTACCAGTATGGAACAGGCTCCAAGTCATATTAAGCTTGAGAGGGGTAAAGGGTGGGAAACAAAATGTAGAACAGTGTATATAATATGCTATCATTTGTGTATATAATTAAATATATATTTATGTATGTATATGCTTACATACACCTGGAACATGTTTGGAAGAATATTGAAAATTTGAGAGCTGGGTATGGTGGCTCATGCCTGTAGTCCCAGTTACTCAGGAAGCTGAGGTAGGAGGATTGTTTAAGCCCAGGAGTTCGAGACCACCCTGGACAACATAGTGAAAGAAACCCCATCTCTATCACAAATAAAATAAAATAAAATAAAACTTGCAAACCTTGGGGGAGACAAACAAAGCAGGGCTTCCATGTAAGGCCACACATGATGGAAATACAACCTTCCAGAGGCATCAATTACATAGGCTCTTGCTACTCAAAGGTGTGGTTCCCAGACCAGCAGCATCAGCATTACCTGGGAGTTCATTAGAAATTCAGAATCTCAGCTTCTACCCCAGACTTACTGAATCATAATCTACCTTTAAAGAGGACTCTCAATTAGTTTTTAATTGCATCAAATTTTGAGAAATACTGTTATAAATGCAAAGGGTATCGAGCCTTCTAGATTGCATAACCTTCATAACCAAGAGTAAAGGGAAGACTTGTGAGTAAAGGATGGAAAGAAGTCTCTTCACCATAGAGGCTTTTTTTTGTTGTTTATTTTTTTGAGATGGAGTCTCGCTCTGTTGCCCAGGCTGGAGTACAGTGGCACAATCCAGGCTGGCTGCAAACTCCTTCTCCCTGGTCGAAGTGATTCTCTTGCCTCAGCCTCCCAAGTAGGTGGGATTACAGGCATGTGCCACCACACCCGGCTAATTTATAGAGCCTGTTTGCATTTGGTACATGTTGAGTCATGTGGTACTGAAATAATTCTAAATATTGAAAGTTAAACTAAAGCAAACAGGACTTTACAGACTAAAGGGGATGACTTTAATAATTGAGAGTAGGCCAGGCACTGTGGCTCACACCTGTAATCCCAACATTTTGGGTGGCCTAGACGGGAGGATAGTTTGAGGCCAGGAGTTCAAGACCAGCCTGGGCAACATGGCAAAACTCCATCTCTACAAAAAATACAAAAATCAGCTGGGTGTGGTGGCACGTGCCTATACTCTCAGCTACTCAGGGTTGGGGTGGGGAGCTGGGGGATGGTCAACGGGGGCTGAGGCAGGAGGATCACTTGACCCCGGGAGATTGAGGCTGCAGTGAGCTGCAGTTATGCCACTGAACTCCAACCTGGTGACAGAGTGAGAGCTTGTCCCCAAAAAATAAATAAATAAATAATTGAGAGTAACTGATCGTTATGGAATAAGATATTGATGAGGAAAGCCAGTCAATGACAAAGAGCATTTCAACTGAGCACAGTGGTGGTAGTTTTTGGAAGCCATAGAACTGTTTCATGCTTATATCTCAAAGAGATATTGGTTACATTGGGACATTAGTTTTAACAACTTTTGCAGATAACTAAGTTAGGTATTGGAACATCCACGTAATGTGTTTGGGTTCCCAAATGGGAGACTAATGCCTTAAGTGTGACTTCTGTTCTACCTCCCAGTCGCCCCACTTTCTGCCCTCTAGGACTTGTGTACTGTACTGCCATTTATGAGGCAGCACCAAGCTCATATTTTGCTTCAGATAGCATCATTATTTAGGTTGCAGTCTCAGAGTTATCATTTCAATAATAAGCAAATACTGCTGTATAAATGAGAAAAGGGGGTAATGTTTTAAAATTTAATTATATTTACACCCTAGAATTATATACATTTACATGGAACACAAAGTATAAAAAGGTACAAGGTGAAAAAGCTCTTCTTTATGGCTATAATCCAGTTATACTGTTTCCTTTTCTAGAGGCACCTACTATGAGTTTTCGTGTATCTTTCTGAAGATAATTTATACATAAAACACAATTTACATTATTTTACATCCTGTTTTTAAACAAAAGATAGTATACTATACATATCATACCTTGTTTTTCTGAATAACATTAGATCATGGAGATCATCCTGTATCACATAAAGATGATCCCCATAGCTACTGTATCCCTAGGGATACATTATTATGTATATCCTCTACTGGTGAAATCTTTTGGTATTATAAACAATGCTGTAATGAGTAATCTATTTCATACATGAGTGAATAAATCTGGGATAAATTCCCAGGAGGAAACCTGTTGAGTTACATTGTTAATTCTGTGAGATAATGGCAAATTGCCAACTTACACTCAACTAGCAATGTATGAGAACACACTGTCTAATCAAACCTTTAGATCTTTGCTAATACAATAACTTTAAAATGATATTCCAGTCATTGGAATTTGGATTTCTGTTTTTGTGAATAAGACCAAACATCTTTTCATATGTTTAAAGGTCATTTGTATTTTCTTTTATATAATCAGTTTTCTTTCCCTTTCTTTCCTTCTCTTTCTTCTTTCTTTTCTTTTTTCTTTGACAGAGTTTCACTCTTGTTGTCCAGGCAATGGCACAATCTTGGCTCACTGCAACCTCTGCCTCCAGGTTCAAGCGATTATCCTGCCTCAGCCTCCTGAGTAGCTGGGATAACAGGAGCCTGCCCCCACATTCGGCTAATTTTTTGTATCTTTAGTAGAGACAGGGTTTCACCCTGTTGGCCAGGCTGGTCTAGAACTCCTAATGTCAGGTGATCCACCCACCTCGGCCTCCCAAATTGCTGAGATTACAGGCATGAACCACCATGCCCAGCCTGGTCATTTTCTTACTGATTTTCCAATGCTCTCTCTGTATTAGAAAGAGTAGCACCTGCCTGTGTTATAACTAGCAAATATTTTTCCAAGTTCGTCATTTGTCTTTTGAATTTTTGTTTATCTTGCAGAACTTTATTTTTATTTTTTATGCAATCAGATTTTTAAATCATTTCTTTTATGGCTTCTGAATGTTATGACATATCTAGAAATAGCTTTCCCATCCCCAAATTTTTTTAAAAGGAAATCTTCAGAGCTTTCTTCTAGCTCTCTTACGTTTTCATTTATTTACATGTAAATATTTGAACCAACTTGAATTTGTTTTGAGGTAAGTTAGGAGATACAGATCCAAATTTATTTTTCTTATATTTTCTAGATGTCTATTGGTAGTCCTAATAGTATTTTTTATATAAATCATTTTTTCCCACTGATTCAAACGGCTGATTTTATAATTTACTAAATTCTATTTCTGAATGTTCTCATTTATTCCATTGATTCCTTTTAAAATATAAAAAGGCTAGTTTACCTTCACACTGTAGGCTTTTCCTACATTTTCCTAGATACTATTGCTTGTTATTATTATTATTATTATTATTATTGTTTTTTTGAGACGGAGTCTCGCTCTGTCGCCCAGGCTGGAGTGCAGTGGCCGGATCTCAGCTCACTGCAAGCTCCGCCTCCCGGGTTTACGCCATTCTCCTGCCTCAGCCTCCCCAGTAGCTGGGACTACAGGCGCCCGCCACCTCGCCCGGCTAGTTTTTTTGTATTTTTTAGTAGAGACGGGGTTTCACCGTCAGGATGGTCTCGATCTCCTGACCTCGTGATCCGCCCGTCTCAGCCTCCCAAAGTGCTGGGATTACAGGCGTGAGCCACTGCGCCGGGCCGCTTGTTATTTTTAAATATAAGCTTTAGAATTTGATTGGCTAAAATAAAATCATCTTGTCTTTTTATTGGATCAATCCGTGTGTGATAATAAGTCTTCCTGTTCAAGAATATGCTATGTCTTTCCATTTGTTCAAAGTTCTTTTGAAACTTCAGTTGCAGTTTAATGATTTTTTTTCTTTCAAATAGATTTTCTACATTTTCATTGGTTTTGTAAATGGAATCTTTTTGTCCATTATATCTTCTAAACTAACTAGTTAGTATATGTAAATGAATTGACTATTCATTTCCGTATGCTAATTTTATACTTAGGCAACTTACTGAATTCTCTTATCATCTGTAGTAATTTTTCAGTTATCTCAAGTTTTTCGGAAATGCAACAATAATATTTACAAATAATTATAATTTTACCCTCTTCCTTTCCACTTTTTATACTTCTCATTTCTGTCTCCTTTCTTGTGATGGCTACTATCTCCAAAATAGTGTCAAACAGAGGTGACAGATATTTTCACCTAGCTCCTGATTTTAATGGTACTTCTCCACATGTTTCCCATGATGCTGGCTTTGGGGTTGAAATACATGTATTTTATATACTATGACTATTCGCTGTGTATCAAATTAAGATTTAAATGACTAATGAAATCACGAGGGATCTCTTAGAGAGAGATGGTACCTTGTTTGGTCCAATTTGGTAATATATGGCTGTTAATGACTTATCAAATGTTTTTTACTTGTATCAGTTATCTCACTGGATCGCCACCATAAACCTGAGTTAGATACTCATTCCAGCATTTTTTTCAATTATCATGCCGTGTTCTGGCTTCTACCAGATAATTAGAAATGACCTACGAATAATGAGAAAATTGTTCTTCCTTCGAAAGCACAACAAAGTGGTCAAGAATAGCAGAGATTTAAAATAAACTATTTTATAGGACACGGTTTCTAGAGTATTAACAATATGTTCAGTGTCTCCTGCAGCCAAGAGATAGTTTAACCCTCCATTTTTCCTTATAGTTAAATCAGAGAGTTCCTTATTACTAGAGGCTAAGCCTAAACACGCAAAGTGAGAGCTGGCCTAGAAGAACAGATTTGAGAATCATCCATGGGCAGGTTATAATTGAAGCCGTAGGATTAGATGAGATAATCCACAATAATGTACTCTAGAAGGAGAAGATAAATAAATCAAAGATGAAAGCCTGGATAAAACCAGTAAGAAGGGTGAGTAAAAGAAAAAAGGTCTAAACAAGGGAATAAAAGTGAACGGCAAGAGTTAAAGAGAGGAAAAAACACAAGAAAATTCATTACTGAAACAAAGGGAGAAGGAAATTTCAAGAAGTTGTCAACAGCATCAAAGGCTTCAGAGACTAAAATAATTCCAAGAGTTGAAAAGTATTCGTTGTAATTAGCAACAAGGTGATCACAGGCAAATTTGACAATAACAATGTCAGTGGATGCAGTGGCTATTGTCTGCCCAGAATGCCTTGCTCTTCTTCATCTGGCAAGAAATCCTGCTTCTCTGTCCACAGGAGTAGGCACATGATTCAGCTTGTGCCAATCATAGCATCACATCTTCCTGGCTATAGAGATAGGCAGCATTCAATTGTAGGCATATAGCCAGGCACAGTGGCTCATGTCTGTAATCCCAGCCTTTAAGAGGCTGAAGCGGATGGATCACCTGAAGTCAAGAGTTCGAGATCAGCCTGACCAACATGGTAAAACCCCTTCTCTACTAAAAATACAAAAAAATTAGCTGGGTGTGATGGCATGCACCTGTGGTCCCAGCTACTTGGGAGGCCGAGGCAGGAGAATCACTTGAACTTGGGAAGTGGAGGTTGCAGTGAGCCGAGATCATACCACTGCACTCCAGCCTGGGCAATAGAGTAAGACTCTGTCTCATTAATAATAATAATAAAATAATAATGATAACAATAATAATAATAGGTGTATGACCCAAGCTAGACCAATCTGAACATTTGCATGGAATTTTTCTGTCTGGAACTAATGAGAAAAATATTTTTTTCCTTCTGAATGATGGAAATATCAGAATGAAGTAAACATACAGAGATATGTAGAGATGAAACGAGCAATGGAGAGAGAGAGCACGCATGTGCGCTCCTGTGAAAGAGAAATATCTGCCCCACATTTTTTTGAATCTTAATTCTCTTCACTTAATTCTATGAGCTTCCTTAATGTCCTTCAAATAATTTCCACTACTTCCTCCTGCTTTTTTTTTTAGTAACAAAAGAATTAAGATTAATAGGTAGAAGTCAGATTGTAATTGGCTTAGAAATGAATGATATAAATACTTCAGAATAACCATAACAAGAAATGGACAGGAACGATATAAATAAAACTACAAAATTTTACTGAAGATCATAAAAGAAGACTTGAATAAATGGGAAGTCCTCACACGTTCCCAGGTAGCAATGACTATTATAAATATGTCAGTTCTTCTCAAATTAATTTATAGGTTTAATGCAACTCCACTCAAAATCCAAATAGGATACCTTTTGGAGCTTGAAACGGTGATTCTAGAGTTGATTAGCTTAAAGAAAATAGAAAAGAATGAGGAAATTTTAAAAAAAGAAAGAAAATTGATGAGGGAAAGAGTGAATAGTTATTAAGTATCTTCCCCAGCTCAAAGGATTCAATAGGATTGGCTCTGTAGCTCTCTTTCCTTGTCAAAGAGATCCTTGCCTCTGGGCACATGGTCCATGGATATTCTCCCTTTTTCTTATAGTAAGTTAAATAAATTTTTGTTACTTGTAACCAAAAGAGTCCTAATTCAAGAACTTGCCCCATCAGATATTAAAACAGTACATAAAACACAGTACTACTGGTATAAATGTTTATGAGCATATCTTTGGGACAAAATAAATAGCCATAAATAGATACTATCTCTTACTTATAAAACCGATATAAATAATAAAGTTGACATCACATAGAAATGTGTAAAGGAAAAAATCATTCAATAGGTTGGTTAACTGAAAACTTAAGTTAAATTGTCAACTTGCAACATATACTAAAATAAATTCCAGATATTAATGTGAAAAGTGTTCACTGTAAAACAAACCAATGACTATTAAAACATGTGTCTGAAACGTAGTAAATCTTTGCCAAAGTGCTGGTTAAAAAACTAGGAGATTATTTAGGGAACTATTTACTTGTTCTTGAACTGAAGGAAGAATTGTCTAAATATAAAATCAATGGGCTAAATCACAAAGGAATCAACATCAAATATTTGACTACATGAAAAATTCAAGTCTATACAACAGAAGCCATCAAAATGTGAAAGGTAAATTATAAAGTAGAAAAATATTCCAATATATCTGACAAAAAGCATGTAGTAGTTTAAATCAATAATGAAAACACTGAAACTTCAATGGAAAAAAGTACAACAATGTGCAGACAAATCTCAGAAGCAAAAATATAAATGACCAATAAATATGTGAAACAATTCACTTTTACTGCTATAAGATAATACAAAAAGGTTACAATTTCAATGATGTATCATTGTATTCTACTAGAAAAGTTACTAAAATTTACAAAATTTAAGGCTAGTGAGGTTGTTTCAAAAATAAGATCGTACACTCCTATTAAGAGTCTAAACCGGCATGTAATTTTTAGAAAGCAATTTGGCAACATATCAAGAACTTTGTAAAAGATTTGTATTCTTTGACCCAGATTCCCATTCTAGAACGTTTAAAAGCACAAAATGTATCCCCTGTTCTCAGAAGTGTAAATATGCATGAAGCATAAAGTTGACAGCCAGAGGGAAAGAAGGCAGTAGGAAGAGAGAGGTGGCATTAAGATTCTGGTTGTAGTCATTGAAGTCCCTAAAACGGCCCTGGTTCTTCATAATCTGTGAGCTATCTCAGAACCTTTCCAGTAAATCCTCCCCCACGATCCCTTAGTCTCTGTCCCCTGCACGAAAAGATAATTGACTAACATAATGACCCTGGCCTGAAATATGTATTCCTTCCTTTTGCTAGATTAACCTACTGTATAGTTTTGGGTAAAAGGTGCTGATTGCTTTGATTCACTGCAGTTGGTTCTAGTCCAAGCTTAATTAGTTTGGAATTAAACTGGATCCAATACTGGCAGCTTTTATAGTGTCTATTTAAATACAATATTAGAGTAATATTGTATTAAATACAATATTACAAATTCTTCTTGAATGAGAGGTGTTGGTGAGATTTTTAGCAAGACAAAGTACTAGCTGTATTAGTCAGGGTTCTCTAAAGGGACAGAACTACTAGGATATATGTATATATGAAGGGGAGTTTATTAGGAGAATTGACTCACATGATCACAAGGTGAAGTCCCACAATAGGCCATCTGCAAGCTGAGGAGCAAGGAAGCCAGTGCGAGTCCCCAAACCTCAAAAGTAGGGAAGCTGACAGTGCAGCCTTCAGTCTGTGACTGAAGGCCTGAGAGCCCCTGGCAAAGTGTAAAGTCCAAGAGTCCAAAAGTTGAAGAACTTGGAGTCTGATGTTCAATGACAGGAAGCATCCAGCATGGAAGAAAGATGAAGGCTGGAAGATTCAGCAAGTCTGCTGTTTCCAACTTCTTCTTGGCTGCTGATTAGATGGTGCCCGACCAGCTTGAGGGTGGGTCTGCCTCTCCCAGTCCACTGACTCAAATGTTAATCTCCTTTGGCAACACCCTCACAGACACACCCAGATCAATACTTCGCATCCTTCAATCCAATCAAGTTGACACTCAATATTATCCTTCACACCAACCAAAGTAGATCAGAAACAAAAATTAGAAGAAATTTACTGGACTTAGTCCTAATTAGTGAGATAGAGCTGCTTCGTGTGGTGCTGTGGTTAGGTAATTAGGTAATAATGATTAAAACACAATAAAATTCAACATCCTGAGGTGATGCCTTATGAATCCGTTCCTCGTTGAAAAGCCTTTAACACAGTGGACTACTTTTTTCTTGTCTTTTCCCTAGCCTTCACAATTCCACACTCTCCTGGAACTTCTCATTAGTCACATTCTCTCCTGGTTTTAATAATAGTTGGATTAGCTTAGACAAAGGCTAGACTGAGGCAGCAAGAGACAAAAAATACTTAAACAAGATAAAGAGTTATTTCTCATGTAATATTTTGTGTATATTGTCCAGGAATAATATGGTGGCCCAATAGGTTAGAGAACCCCAGGTCCTTTTGATGTATGACAGCCACTGGGTATGACCCTCATCCATGTGGTCAAAATGACCTCACTGTCATATTTGCATTCAACCCCATGGAAAGCATGGACATGCTTCTTTCCTATAAAAGGCATAATTGAGAAAGTGCAAACATCATTTCTAATAAATCCCACAAATCAGAACCTAATCACATGGCCACAATTAGCTGCACAGAGGCTGGGAAATGTCATCTATATTTGGGGAATCGCGGGCTCAGCTAAAGTTCTATTTTATAGAAAAACAGCACTTTCTAATACTGAGGTTTACTAAATATGTCTCACTAGTTCAGATTTCTCTCCTGATGTTCACACTTATTTATTCAACTGTTTACTGAGCATTTATTTATTCAACAAATATTTAACTGAGCTCCTGTGTTACCAGCCACACTAAAAAAGACGCTTTTTCTATTTAGATGTTATTCAGAACTCTAACATGTCCAAAGCTGACCATTCCATATTCCCTAAACTTTCCTCCTTCCTATCTAGGTCATTTGCACCATCATTCGACCAGTTGCCCAACTCAGAAGTGAAGGTGTCTCATACTTATATTCTCACCTGTCTCATCCAAACAGTCACCAGGCCTAATCAAATCTACCACCTAAATAGATCTTCATTCTAGTCACTTTTCTCCACATACCTCCTTTTAACTGTCATCTAGGGTTCAGTCCTCTCTCTTTTTGAAATTGAAGTATAACATATGTACAGGAAAGTATGTGAAGTGCACTAATATAAATGTAAAGTTAATGGATTTTATATATGTACATATGTGCACACCCATTTAACCACCATCCAGATCAAGATACTTCTCAAGATTCTCTGTGTTCTTTTTCAATCAAGCACTATTTCTCCTGTTTAGATAGTTGTTGAAGCCTTTTCAATGGTTGCTTCTCATACAATAAACTCACTGACCATCTTTCAGTTTCTTTATCTCTGTTTCTGACTGCCTGCTTGTCTGTCCATCTCTCTCTCTCTCTCTCTCTCTCCCCCCCCCTCTCTGTCTCATGTGTGTGTGTGTGTGTGTGTGTGTGTGTGTGTGGGTGTGTATTTCCCTTGCCCCTGGGGCTTCATTTTACTCCTGTTCTCTCTCTTCCTTTTTGGCTGAAAAATCCTTCTGTAACCCAGATCTCAGCTGAGATATCACCTTTATCAAGAAACCCTGTCAGTTGCTGGTATGGGGATTTGCCTAAATAATCTTGTTATGGTTAGCTTAGCTTAGGAAAAGGAGAAAAAAAAAACCGTGTTGAATATGTTTTGATGTAGAATATAGAATATATTTGTTTTGGGTAAATGAATTGGAGATAATATTCTACTCGTCAGTGGGGCCTGGTCACCAAAATATTTTCATTCCTAGTATTAGTTTAAACATTGCTGCTGTAAGTTAGCTATCACAGCAAATCAATAATATTTAAGTCATAGCTCCTTTCAGTGGATCTCACTAGTAAGTAAGCCATTGAAGCCATTGAAAAGCATGACCATGTTTATTTTTAGTGAACTAAAGTTTTATAATTTACATCTAGTAAAGTATACATAACTTAGTGTATAGTTTGATGAGTTTTGATGACTGTATATCTCTGGGTAACCAATATCCCAATTGGTTTCCAAAGCAGAACTTTTCCAGCACCCCAAATAGTTCCTTTGTGCCTTTTTGGTCAATTCCTCTAAAAGGCAGTTACTGTTCTAATTTCTACCACAATTCATTGGTTTTGCATGTGTTGGAAAGCCATACAAGTAGAATCAGACAGTATATATATATACATATACTCATATATTTTGCTTCTTTTGCTCAACATAACGTTTTTCAGATTCTTTATGTTGTTGCATATATGAATAGTTCATTCTTATTTTATTACTGAACAGTATTCCAACATAGTATATATAGCACAATTTATCCATTTTACCAATTCTCGTATTGGTGAACTTATGGACTATTCCCTATTTTGGCCTATAACAAATAAATCTACTATGAACATTCTTACATAAATCTTGTGAGGATATGTCTTCATATTTCATAAACACCTAGAAGCTGAATAGCAGATGGATCACAGAATAGGTATATTTTTATCTTTATTAGAAACTGTTAAACAGTTTATCCAAGATTGGTATTATTTTATACTCCAACTAGAAATGTATGCAAATTCTACTTGTTCCACATTCACATGAAAATCTAGTGTTGTCAATTTTTTTAATGTTTGTCCTTTCAGAAGTGTGAAATGATTTCTCATTGCAGTTTTCACTTGCATTTCCCTAATGACTAAAAATATTGAGCACCTTTTCTACATTTCTGTCCTGGAATCTTTAAAGTGTGGGTTTTGTTCTCATTCTTACAAAATGGCTGCTGGAGCTCTAGCTGTCACTGCATCGTAGGCAGAAGGAGGAACAAAGGGTCCAGATCTTACAGTCATGTATCTGCTGGGTCTTTCTCAGAAGCCTCACCCATGGGCTTCTCTTTCTATCTCATTGGTCAAAATTATGTCACATGCCTAACCAATCTTCCAGGAAGGCTGGGAAATGCAGTTTTTTAAGTGGATCTTCCAGGTATCTATTACTGTGAAACAAACCAACTCAAAACTTAATGGCTTAGAATGAAAGTGTGTTTTTCTCACAAATAGGCCATTTGGGCAAAGCTCAGCAGAGACAGCTTGTCTCTGCTTCACTTGGCATCAGCCTAGAGGCAATTGTTGCTGGCTGCTGGCCAAGAAGACTCACACAGTTGGAACTGTGGTTAGAACACCTACACACGAGCTTTTCATGTGGGTTCTTGGACTCCCACACCACGATAGCTGAGTCCCAAGGGTGAGGGTCCCAAGAGAGACCCAGGTAGAAACCATATTGCCTTTTATGACCTGGAAGTCACACATTATCACTTGTGCTATATTCTATTCATGGTGGAAAATACAAAGGTCTGCCTGATTAAAGGGGAAGAGAAGTAGATTTTACAACTTGATCTGGGGGTGGCAAGGTATGGAAGAGCAAGTGGCCCAAAATATTGCTGTGGGCTGGCACAGTGGCTCACGCCTATAATCCCAGCACTTTGGGAGGCCGAGGCAGGTGGATCATTTGAGGTCAGGAATTTGAGACCAGCTTGGCCAACATGGTGAAACCCCATCTCTACTAAAAAATACAAAAATTAGCCAGGTGTACTGGCACACGCCTGTAATCCCAACTACTTCAGGAGGCTGAGGCGGGAGAATAGCTTGAACCTGGGAAGCAGAGGTTGCAGTGAGCTGAGATCGTGCTACTGCACCCCAGCCTGAGCGACAAGACTGAGACCCCATCTCAAAAACAAAAAACCAAAAACAAAGTATGACTGTGGCCATTTTGGGGAAATACAACCTTCTACAATTGGGCACGTTGCTTACCCCTAACTAAGGTGGGATTCTCTTCACAGGGAAGATGTGGCGAATAAATGTTGGGTAGGCAAGCTGAGTTTCTGTCATGTTCTTTACACATATAACATTATAATTGTTTGCTTTCGACTAGACTGTAAACTCCATAAGGGCAGCAGCCAGATTTGTCTATCTTTGTTAATTATTGGTGCCTTAGGGCCTAAGGAAAAAAAAATAGGCATTCAAGAAATATTTCTCAATGAACAGGTATTAAACTAAACAAAACCATATCTAGAATATCAGTTTTAGAAAATAAACTGTGATGTAACATTAGGAAAGAATGTAAAAATTGGAATTTTAAGTCAATAACCTCCCAGCCTGGAGCTGGGACCTGTTGCTCACACCTGTAATCCCAGCACTTTGGGAGGCTGAGACAGGTAGATCGTTTGAGCTCAGGAGTTTGGGACCAGCCTGGGCAACATGGCAAAACCCTGTCTTTACAAAAAATACAAAAATTCATCAGGTGTGGTGGTGCATGCCTGTGGTCCCATCTACTCAGGAAGCTGAGGTGGGAGGATCACTTGAGCCCAGGAAGTTGAGGCTTCAGTGAGCCATGATTATGCTACTATACTTCAGCCTGGGTGACATAGTGAGACCCTATCACTAAATCACTAAATAAATACTTGTCAGGCTGGGCAACATAGTAAGACCCTATCTCTACAAAAATCTTTTTTAAAAATTAGCTGAGTGTGGTGGCATGCCCCTGTAGTGGCAGCTATTTGGGAGGCTGAGGTGAGAGGATCACTTGAGCCCAGGAGTTCAAGGCTACAGTGAGCCATGATCACACCACTGCATTCCAGTCTGGGGGATAGAGTGAGATTGTCTCTAAAAAACAGTCAGTAACCTACAAAAAGCCTAATAAATACATAAGCTAAGGATTAAAACAAATCTCATTCGACTTTTTAAAATAAAAAACAAAATAAAGTACTATTCAGTGAGGCAATCAGAGACCAAAAGTCAGTCCCTATGATTTTTCTATACATTACTTTGTATCGGTTTAGAATATCCAACCCTTGACCATTATTTGCTATTGTTGGAGACAGTTTGGAAAATGCATGCTCCCTGATCCTTACTGGATCAGTATTAAGGTAAACAATTTGTTCATTCTGTGAGCTATCGCTTCTTCATCCTTAGGTACATTGTTAGCTTACATAGTTTAAAATCTTTATTTTCTCTTTTTAATTTTTTTTCGTTTTAGAGACAAGGTCTCATTCAGTCACCGAGGCTGGAGTGCAGTGGCACTATCATAACCCACTGTAACCTCAAACTCCTGGACTCCTCCCACTTCAGCCTCCACTTCCCACAAGCAATCCTCCCACTTCGGCCTCCCGAGTAGCTGGGACTACAGGTGCACACCACCATGCCCAGCTAATTAAAAAAAAAAATTCCTTGTAGAGACGGGGTTTCTGTGTTTCCCAGGGTGGTCTCTAATTTCTGGCCTCAAGCAATCTTTCCACCTCGGCCTCCCAAACTGCTGAGATTATAGACGTGAGCCACTGCACCCAGCCTTAACATTTTTTGACTTATGTTGTTTCATATATTTAAATATTTTTATCGTTTTCATTGGTTTCACATTCCCTTTCAAAGAGTTCTTCAATGTTTTGTTTTTCTTTCTCTGGTCCATTTAATAACTCGTTTGCCATTAACCATGGCTTTGCATGGCACATTCCTGAGGACTGTGACAAATATTATCATACTGTGATCTGATTATATCATACCTCTGCTCAAATTTTTTCAATGGTTTCTTGTCAGGCAAAGAAAACTCTTAAGGTTTTAAGCATGAACAGAAGACTCTTTCTGAGGAGACTCCTCATCTCCCAACACTTTCCTTCGGTCAGACCTTAGAACAATTATAGCTACTGAGCTTGCCATACCTTCTCTTTTCTCAGTACCCCTCCACGCCCACCCTTCCTAGCGTCTTTCCAGGCTGAGGGAACAATATCTGTTAAGTGTTTGCTCCCAGTTTCAACTTCCCTCTCCTCATCCTTGTGACAAACTCTTACCTTCCAGTATCATCTCAAGTGTTAATGCCTCAGTGATTCTTTCTCTAAGCTCCCATCTCAGATTGGGTGCATTTTCCTTGTCTTGTATTTGCATACGCAAATCTCAATTAGACTTCTTCTTTTTTTTTTTTTTTCTACTTTCTCACAGCAAATAGTTCTACACAAAATCTAGGTGGAAGGAACCAAGCACAATCATTTATTTAAATAACATTTATTGTTTCTTCCTCTCTCTATGTCTTTTTATAGAAGGGAGATATGAATTGGGGGGTGAGGCATCCTACTCTGTTGTTGGCTCTTTTTGTACCTAGTATTGGCCAAAGAAGGAGAAGACAGGTGGAGAGTAGTGATGCTCCTCCTGGAATGCCAAGGTGGAAGGAAAAGTGAGTGATTTGAGAGGTGATTGCATAAGCTTAGACTCAAAGGCCCTGCTGATATATTTCCTATCTTTTACTTGCACCCTTCACCAGGTGAAGGAGGTTTTAGGGCATTTTTTCGCATCTGCCCATGGGAAAACCCAGCCATTTTCTCTGTCCTCTGGGCTCTCTGCCTTGAAGAGGCTTCTTACTTAGTGTGGCGTTGTCACAACAAGGCTGTAACTGTGATTGAAGGAAAAAGGTCAAAAGACGCAGACAGCGGAAAGTTTATTTAATAGCCATGAATATATAAATGTACAGAAACAGTCAGGCAAAGCAGAAAACAACATAAAGTACTCCCAGTTGGATTTACGGACTTTTCAAGTTCCCCACTGGGTCCCACTTAGGAAGAGTGAAACATCTTCTATGCCATTTTATCAGAGAATTTCCAATCCCCCTGCTCCTCCCTCTGCCTTTCTGAAGATTCTGCAATTGCCTTGCAGCTCTCCAGCTGCAAGCAATTGATGCAAATCAACCCTAGTAAATTCCAGAGTGTTTATTGGGAGACTAGGTGAGTTGAAGGTGAATTTCTACTTGTAGCATCTATAAGTAGAGCATCTTGTAGCAGGCCCAGATTTCAGGGTTGCTTTTGTTTGGCCCATTTCTACACATGGTGTTTCTATATTTATTAGAGTTATCCCTGCATTGTTATAAAAGATAAAACATGTTAATAGCCTGGAATATGGAATTAGATTGCCGGGGTTTGAATTTTAGGATGACCAACCATTCTGGTTGTGCTGGGACTGAGGAGTTCTACAAGGATGCAGGACTTGTCAGCACTAAAACGAGGACAGTGGTCACCCCAGAACTTTGCTACTTACTAGCTCAGATCTAAATGGAGGTAAAAGTATTCCAACACTATGGAGGTGTTGTTGGAGTAAGAGTAAATATTTGTAAAGTGCTTACAACAGTGTCTGACATATATAAGTGTGTGTTAAATCAAAAACTTATGGAAGATATGACTTTTTTCTGGGCATAATCGCAGTGTCCAAGCAATGTTTTTAATTTTTGCCATTATCTTAGGGGTTTACAAAAATGAATTCTTATTTATCCACACATTTATATGTACACATATGCAAATACTGTTTGGGTTTTTACCATCTAATTTTCACATAAAACAATACATACTCAAAATAACTTCGCCATAGTAATGTTGAACTACAAAATAGCATGAGTAAAAAGTGATGTGGATAGTAAAGAAGGATGTCCAATTGTGAACAAGTTCCTCCAAACTCCTGCCCCTCTTTCCTTTCTGCTCTTACTCTACCTTGATCAAAACCCTGTTAAACAATTACTGTATTGTATTGGAATTATATGTCTGTTGCCACCAGATAGGGTGTGCAAAAGGAGAGCCTGTGTTGCAGCTGACAGTATGGAGGGAAAAGAGAGCTTGGGCCAGTGGCTATTCATTACTGGAACCTTTCACCAGAAATGAGAGACTCAGTGAGTGTCTGACCCTCACCTATCAGATTAGCCATCCCTCCTCCAAAGCAGGGGTATGGGCAGTCCTAGAGAAGGCAAGAAGTATTTAGGCCATGTTCTATGGAAATGAGAAACAGGTTTGGATCACAGATTTATCCCCCAACCTATACAACCTTTTGACTAAAAGCTTCCTACTTTAAAATATTTGTTAATAGTTTGAAGCTTTTTTTTTTTTTTTTAAAGTTTTTGAATCCCTTGTGGCTCAAATCCAGAGCAGTTCTCTTGACAAGAAATGAACATCATGTGAACATAAATATTTTTAAATATCAAGACCTTTAGATTTTTCTTGAACCTCATGGAAAGGACTCACAGACCCCCAATACTTCTTAAAAATCCTCCCTTCTTTTCCCATTGGCTACTCTATTCAGCTAGGCAGAATGATCTGTGATAGCCCACTTCCATTTTCCCCACCCCAAACCTCTTTCACCCTTAAGCCTAGAAGTCTTTGGGACCTTGTTTCTATTCTTTTTCCTACACCTCTGAGTTCTTTATTGTGTAAGAAATAATAATTGACTTAATTTCTTTGCTAAATTGTTGCCTTCTAACATTCTTAAATTCTAAATCTGTGATGTCCTTCCAACACATCAGCACCATCTTAGCTATTGAGTCCTTGAAAGGTGGCGAATCCTATTGGAGACATACTGTGGCAACCTAAAATCAGTGAGAGACCAACTCTCCAAAGAGTTCATTCAGGAGTAGCAAGGGATTGCAATGAGGGATATGTGTGCTATGAAAATCATAGGTGCATCCAAGAGAATTGAGGCAAAGGGGAAGCTTTTAAAGGCAAAATAAATGTCCATATAAGTCATTTTGAAACAAAGGCCATTGATTACAGGGTCTCATTGCTGGAGTTGTTAGCTTATTGGTGGAAATAGCCACTGTTAGGCAAGTGTCCCTGTGCAATCAGGTTACTGCAGTTTTGAGTAGTTCCCATCATAGGCATACATGTGTGAGGACCTGACCTTCACAGCATTCTGGCTCCATTGTGTTAGGGTTTTATATTAGTGACTCCATTTTGGTACTGATAACTTTCACAACTGCAAGTGTATACACACTGAATTTCAAAGGCAGAATGAAAAGGAATGTAAAAGATAGCAATAATAATTTTTAAATTAATTTCATAGTGAAATGATATTTTGGTTATATTGGGTTAAACAAAATACATTGTTAAAACTAATTTTATCATGTTGCTTTTTAAAAATATGGCTACTAGAACATCTAAAATTATATATGTGCCTCACATTACATTTCCATTCAACAATACTGGTCTAGATTGGGTCAGCAAACTTCTCCCATAAAGGCCAGATAGTGACAAAGATGTTTTGCTTGGCCAAACTTTAGTCAGGCTGCCGAACCTTCTCCTAGACCCGTCTGTGCACTTCCTAACTAAACTCAGTTTTAGGAAGAACCCCCTGCCCTTGGAAGCTGACCATCTTCAATATCTGATCAGGCTCCTCATCCTCCACCATCCTCCAGGTGATGTCTGGTCACCCTGGCCTGCCTTCAGCAAAAATCCTGTTAGGTCAGTTTAGCCAGACTCACTTTTATCCCTGATGTTTCCTCTTAGTAATTTCCATCCACTGAACCACACCCTGCTCCTTGACTATGAATTTCCACTTGCCCAGGTATTTGGAGTTGAACCCAATTTCCCCTTCACTGCCAGACCTTGTTGTAGTGGTCCCTATACCTGTCTTAATGGTGCTGAGTAAAGTCTTCCTTATTGTGCTTTAATAAGTGTCATTGAATATTTTTTTTTCTTTAACAAGGATAAGCATTTTAGGCTTTGTGGGCCATGTGGTCTCTGTTGCAACCACTCTATTCTATCATTGTAGCACAAAAGCAGCCATAGATATACAAAAACTAATGACTTTTGTTACGTTTCAATAAAGCTTTATTTATAGACACTGAAATATGAATTTGAAAATAGTTTTCATTTGTCATGAAATATCCTTTTAAAAGTTGTATTTAACTATTTAAAGATGTAAAAGTTTTTCTTAAACAGACTTAGAGTCTGATTTGACTTCCTGGCCACAGTTTGCCCACCATACATTACCCACATCCATTCTGGATCAACAACAGGACCCTAAGGATGAGATTATCTTCACTACCACAGAAAGGGCCTCAAGAGCTGGGCTGCTTGAGTAAATGAGGAAATAGGGGAAATCAGAACTGTGGACAACTAGAGGAGGAGTACCTAGTCTAAGGGGGGGTAGCCTGAACTCCGCTTCAGCTGAATCTTCTGGATGGGTGAGCCCTGGGTGGCCAGATTTCTGATTTACTTTGTCCCCAGGAGAAGCAGGGATTTCAATTTTCTATGTAAAATTTTCCAAACTTGACATATTGTCTACCATCTTAAAGAAATAAATAGGCCAAAAATTTTGTTCGGGTCAAACAAAAATAGGATATAGGTTCAATTCAGTTCTCCAGCCACCACCTCATATCCTCTGGCTTAGCCATGGAATTTTATTCCTGAACACATTTCTTTCAAACCTTGCAGATAAAGGTGACTGGTGTTTTACATTTTTATGTATCTTGCCAGAATAATTTTAAATAATTTCAGTGTGACATAATTTTGCAATTACTACTTCATGTTCTCAAGGATGATTTTGTTTCATGTAGAGATTTTTTTTTTTTGAGACGGAGTCTCGCTGTGTCACCCAGGCTGGAGTGCAGTGGCGCGGTCTCAGCTCACTGCAAGCTCCGCCTCCCGGGTTCACGCCATTCTCCTGCCTCAGCCTCCAGAGTAGCTGGGACTACAGGGGCCAGCCACCACGCCCGGCTAATTTTTTGTATTTTTAGTAGGGACGGGGTTTCACCTTGTTAGCCAGGATGGTCTCGACCTCCTGACCTCGTGATCCTCCCGCCTCCGCCTCCCAAAGTGCTGGGATTACAGGCGTGAGCCACCGTGCCCGGCCGAGATTTTTTTACTTAGTAAACAATCATAGTCTATAACTAATTCTCTCCCTCCCCCTTCTTGTATATTTCCTCCATTTATTATGGTTTTATTCTTTGCAAACACATTCTTTTCTGAAAACGGCTTTTAAGTGACTAGTAGATATGAACTGTCATTACTCAAAAAGGCCAGGCTTTTAGTTTTATTATCTGAGGGAGAATGAGTACTTAGAAAACGACATGTGTTCACTGAAAGAAAAAGCAAACAAACATGAAAACTGATTTGGGGGTTCTAAAAATATTGTTGTTTTTACGTTTGACTTAACAGTTACTTTGGGGTCATCTTTATTTTTAAGTTAAATACATTTTCTACTATTGGCTTAATGAAAAATTATTTTGAAATTTTTTTTTTATATTTCTACAATAGAGTAAGATGGCTCAAAATGGTTATTTTGGGCAAGTCTGCTATCCCTGAACTCTGCCAGTTGGAGACAACCTCTCCTGTCAAAGAACTTCCTTTTTGAGACATGTGCTTGGCTCAGAATTACTTCTGCTCCCCAGTTTTGCCAAGTGGGCTTGCTTATACCCGAGAGTTCAATCATTTTATCTTTGACATTAAGGAGAAGTTTAGCCAATTTATATTTAGGTCAATATTTTTAAAGGAAAAAAAAGCTAAGATTGATTTAATGCCATTTTGTAGCATTTTTCATTTATCTGCATATGAATTCAATGAACTCTTGTCTCCAAACATGTAAAATTAAATCATAAAGCCTCAGCAATTACCTTCAGATCTAATGTTTCAGAATTTCTACCCATGTAACACAAAGCAGCTTTTCAAAACAACCAATATGATAAAATACTGGAGTGGAGGGGAAAAGAATGAAGCTAAAGACTCCTGCTATAGTAAAACCAGAATCAGGAGTGTTCTGATTTATCCCAACTGGAAAAATGAGGATTGGTGTACCTCAACCTTGACAAAATTCATTAGTAATGACAGAATCCTGTGTAATGACAAATGCCCTTGCTTCTCCATTTCTAAATTGTTATTGATTTCAAACTATGCCTTATTATTTTATTCATATTGTTTCTTGTTATTTAATGAGTAGACTTATGCTAGGAAACAGATCATCTTGAAAAACTCAAAAACTAAATACCTGCAAGTTTTTCAACATTGTCTTTTAACAGATTTTCTTATTTCTCTAAATACTTTGAAGTCTTTCTTACCTGTGCCTTTTTACTTCTTACTTTTTATTTTTGTAGAGATGGAGTCTTACCATGTTGCCCAGGCTGGCCTTGAACTCCTGGGTTCAAGGGATCCTCCTGCCTCAGTCTCCTGAGTAGCTGGAACTCTTGGAACTATAGGCATGAGCCACTGTGCCCAGGTTTTTCTTATGTTTATCTCTTTCCTTTAGCCAATATGGCTCCATCCAAATTAACTTTCTGCTGAATTCTATTTCAAGTTGCAGAATTTAATTTTTTGTGCTTTATACATAATAGTTATACAATAATATTTGTGAAATAAATCTATAATGTTAGGGAAACTAGCTATTCTTTTCTGTTTTGTATTTGTTGAATATGTTATATCAATAGAATCAATAAACAATTTCATCCACTAATATGGTTATTGCCGTTTTAAGTAGAATAATTACAACTTCTTCCCATTCTCTCCAAAATAAAATAAAAATCAAAGCCTTGAGTGTCTCGCCAAAAATTTGTACCAAGTTGTTGAGTCAAGGAAGACAAAATGACTTGGAATATTTTGCATTATGACCGAGAAACCGTGTTTACATCTTTTTCCTGCCATGTGCATATGATCACTGCCTTACGGTTCAACTTTAGTTTTGGCTTGAAGTCAGACCATTGCGTTAGCTCTCTAATCAAAATGTCTGGGATACAGCGAGACCAGTACATAGTTTTAAATATAGGGTTGTATAAGAGAATTAAAGGCCTTGATTGAAGGAAAGGTTAGGAGGTCTGACATCTCTAAAAGACACTTCTGGTGCCTTTTCTTTACAGAGTACCACAACTTGGGTAAGAACCACAGCATAACAACTAATGAATTGAGAAACTACATGGACTGTTACATACAATTACAGCTTCCACATTGGGATTGCTGAATAAAAATCAAAACCAGTCTCTGAATGCTTTGCCTTTAGAGTAAAAAGAATTTTTCCAGAACACTGTCATCATATTTATAATTCCCATAAATTTTGCTTTATGGTCTAGTTTGGAAGTTTTTATCTTAAAGTGGTTTGGATTTATTTTGTTTATTTGTTCTTTATTTGGGACCTGATTTTTTAAATTCACATTTTCACTCAATGACCTTCTCTACCCCTCACAGATATTTTAAGGAGTGAGTGGCGCCTTTGAGCATTCTCTCTCAAGTTTGCAAAGGAAACATAGAGCTCTCTACCCTGTTATTTAGTCTACTCTTTCCACATTCCTCTCTGGTACCTGGTTGGCAAAAAAATCTCCATAAAGATCCTGGGTATGAAATGACAGCTCAAAGAGCAATCTGTTAATCTGCTATTTGTTCAAAACTGCTGGCCAATCTTTAGACATTGCATTGGCTGTACTTGATCAAGAAAAGGTCCTATTCTCGATTTTGAGAAGTACTAACCTGACAGGTGTCAGAGGTAGGTGACCTTTAAAGAAAATATTAACTGAGAACAAAAGCATTAGATGGTTCCTAAATGAGCCAAGGCTACTCATCCAGCTGCCCTTGAGCAATAAAAAAGGAAAGTCAGTGCATTATACAACGGGTCAGTGATAAAAGCCATGAAAAAAATAATCTTTCTAAGTTAGACAATGCTGATATTGGCAGTCCTTGAATGCTATTAAAACACACACACTTCTTTTTGAGAAATGCTTAATGGGGCACAATTAAGCGGTCTGTAGAATTGAATGACCTTTAAATTGCTGTAATCTCATGAGGAAAACCTTTCATACACAGCATCTACTTTTGAAAGAACATTCCATGAAAATATTGTCACTAATTCAGCAGGGCATGCCAAACCTATGTCTAGTTTCTTGCTCCCTTTGGAGTCCTTCATTCCCAGGGAAAAGCTGAGATCACCAAATATGCTGACCTCAAACATGCCACTCAACTAAAAGCCGTCACATTATTATCATTCAAAAAAACCTTGGTGATAGGCAGAAAGGAGAAAACATAAAATAGGTAAAGCTTTAAACTGACAAGAAAGAAAAGAAAGGAAGAAAAAAGAAAAAAACTATAACCTCTTTTACATAAAAATAAAATCAGTTAGATTGTAATATTTTCTCTTCTCATTTGTCCCACTTTTGTCCTTATTAAGTGTATTTTTTAAGAAAAAATCATCAAATAACAGATATAGAACTGTGACTTCCTAAATTGGTTCTGAATCTTAGGAGTCAATTTTTCCCCTGCAACTTATATTTTGAATAAAAGAGACTAGGCATGATGGCTCATGCCTGTACTCCCAGCGCTTTGGGAGGCTGAGATAGGAGGATTGCTTGAGGCCAGGAGTTCGGGATTAGCCCTGGCAATATAACAAGACCTCCTCTCTACAAAAAAATTAAAAAAAAATTAATAAAGCAGGGCATGGTGTCTGGTGCCTGTAATCCCAGCGACTCTGGAGGCTGAGGTGGTAGGTGGATCACATAAGTCCGGGAGGTGGAGGGCTGCAGTGAGCTATGAATGTGCCACTGTACTCCAGCTGGGGAATAGAGCAAAATTCTATCTTTTTTTTTTTTTAAAAAGGCAGTACAACGATCATTTCAATTCATTTGCTTTACCTCTCCTTAATCTGTATCTTTATTGTTTTGACTCACCTACTTGAGTGTAAGTTGTAGACATGACACGACCCTAAATACTTCGACATGTATTTTCCAAAAACTAGGAGAGTCGCCTATCTAATCACAATACTATTAGCACAATAAATTTAACTTTGATAATATCTTCTAATACACAGTATAGATTCAGATTTCTCAAATTGTTCCAAGAATATCCTTTAGGCTATTTTGTGTTTATATATATATGTTTTTGGATCCAGAATCCCAGTAAGTATTAAACATTGTATTTAGTTGTCATGTTTTAGTCAACTTTCATCTGGACCTATCCTCATCTTTTGGGTTTTATTTTTTTGGCCCTTATGATACTGATATTTGAAGAGTTCAGGTCAGTTATCTTGTAAAATGTTCTACATAATCTGGATTTGTCTGATTACTTCCTCTTGATTAGATTCATGTTAAACATTTTTGGCAAGAAAAATACCTAGGGGGTGATGCTGTATGCTTTTTATTGCATCACATCAAGAGGCACATGATGTCAGCTCTTTCCACTGGAAATGATAGTAAGTTTAATGACTTGGTTAATTGGTGTCCATGAGATTTTTCCACTGTAAAGGTCTCTTTCTCCCTTTGAAATTAATATGTAATCTGTGATACTGCAGCACTAAATTAATATTGATATATACAATTAATATGTAATCTGTAACACCAGACTTTGTGAATAATGTATTCCCCAAAATTTTTCACTTAATACTTTCAGCATATACTGATGAGCCTTGACTAAATCTATTACTGTTATGGAGTCTGCAAAATTATGACTTTTCTAATCCTACTGTTCCTTTTATGTATATTAGCTAGCATTTTTCCATAAGGAGAAGTTTTGTTTTCAACCTTCTTGTTAGTTTTTTAAAGTACCATTATGGAATCATAGATTCTTTCTGAAGTTCAAATTGTCCCAAATTTGACCAGTTGGATCCCTTAAAAGTAAAATTTTAATTTGGAAGTGCTCTCAATACTTATTTTAATCTTAGTAAATAATTTCAGCGTTTTTTTTTTTTTTAAAGTAGAGGTTACTACAATGTCATTGCAAAATATTTTTTTTTTCTTAAATAAGGATACAAGTGAATAACCAGGGCTTATTGTTATGTACTTAATAACATCTTTCATTTGTTGTGGCAACCTGTCAACTTTAATTCAATAATTATGAAATGCCTTGAAATAAATGAGAGTTAGAGGCATCCTAAACTTACCCTGATTTGAAAGGACCAAGAAAAGTAGCTGACCTTCAATAGAAAGTCAATAAAAGTTAACTGAACACATTAAACTAATCATCAAACTAAAATGCTAAAGTCATGAAACATAAGAAAAAAGATTGAAATAAGAGATGTTAAGGGTTTGATTGTACAGAAATAAAGTAATTTAGCTATTCAAAAGTTATTTTTATCTCCTTGTTACTATATGAAATTTCTCCTAAACTGTTATCAATATAGTACAGAAGACAGTTCTTCACTAACTTTCCCTTATTTGGTTTCATAGGGCATATGTAATAGACCTATAATTAGGAATAGCCTTTAAGAGTTCTTTCGATTTAGCAAATTGTAAATGAACACTCCTTCTTTCCAATCGATTGGTATTGCTTCCTAGATCAAGAGATTTTTGCCAAAGCACCCTATATCTGGGATGAAAAATTGCTTAATAAAATTTAGAAAGTTTTTCTTAATAAAATTTAGAAAGAGCTCCAAAACAGAAAGGATGAAATAATATATAAACTTTTCTGTGAGAAAAACTATGAATGGAAAGTAACAAGTAGATGCAGTGATACACATTTTGTATAGTTTAAAAAAAACCTGCCTAAAACATAAATTTACGTTTAACTCCCCTCCCCGCACACACACACATAAATTGCATCATTGTGGGTTATCTACAAAGTAGGTAATACACTCATGGATTATTCAAGGCTGACTGTAAATAGCTTAACCCAACCAGGATACTTGATCCTACCAGAAGGTAGTAAATCACTGGCTTCTTAGAGGCTTAGTATTATTTTCAAGCCACTGTCACACCATTTAGTAAATGGAAAGGAGTCTTTTTTTTTTTTTTTTTTTTTTTTTTTTTTGAGATAGAGTCTCACTCTGTCACCAAGCTGGAGTGCAGTGGTGCAATCTCAGCTCACTGCAATTTCTGCCTCCCTGGTTCAAGTGATTCTCCTGCCTCAGCCTCCTGAGTAACTAGGACTACAGGCATATGCCACCACATCCAGCTAATTTTTGTATTTTTAGTAGAGACAAGGTTTCACCATGTTGGCCAGGATGGTCTCAATCTCTTGACCTCATGATCTGCCCGTCTTGGCCTCCCAAAGTGCTGGGATTACAGGCGTGAGCCACTGTGCCAGGCCAGGAGTCACTTCTTTTTCCTAAGCTTTTGGCAGTTTTTGTTGAAATTTGAGCTGTCCAAATTAGTTCATAGGCCTGATATGTTATTTTTCCATTTTTACCATATAAGACAAAATATATTTTATTATTTTAAGATAAAGTGATTATTTTAAGCCCTGATTCATTATATGTGAGTGGTAGAGGTGAACTCATATATAGAAACAAACAGAATTTCCATTAAAAATAAAAGAGATCAAATCATTACATAAAGAAAGAAGGAACGTTGCATGGTAGCATTTGAAGAGATGCCAGAGATACATAAAGATATCGTCATTTGGTCTACTTTTTTAGATATTGTTTTACAGCAAACATTTTCAACTTAATATGTATTTTACCTATAACTATTCCACTAAGCCTCCTGTATATATTAGGGCAACACATTCAATCACATTGTATCAGCTGTCCCCCAATACTTATTTTGCTTCATATTGCTGGTTTTACATGACATCCTTGATTAATTTTCAGACCTTGAGGTGCTATTTATTAAATTAGGGATACAGCCCACTAAATTAATAAATTATTACTGTGGAGGCAGTCTTGTCTTCTGCATGTATAAGTGCATTGCTTAAATTACTCTCAGGAAATAATTTACACATGAAGAGGCTCTGGTGGTTAAAAAAGCTCTGTGTATTTCTTATCTCTGGAAATAGTCCTGGACTAGGTGCTCAAATGGCTATCAAAGCAATTTTTTTTTTCAAAGTAGTAATGATTCTTACCATTCTAGTGTTCCAACACACTATCCTAGAATCATGAATTAAATATAATGTTATACACGTAACAGTTTGAACCAAAAATTTCCATAAGAAATGGGGAGGCGATTTCAACTGAGAATTGCTCATGATCTTGAAAAGACAGCTTTCTTTCATTGTGGGGGTTTTTTTTTTTCTCCCTAAAAGAGCTGTAAAAAAGTGAACATACTAAATACTTCAGATCAAGAAAAAGGAAATTAGGAATTGGTTGCCGTTGCAAGAAAGATATCTGCCCTTCCCCACCTTTTAGATATTAAAAGGTGGAATTAAGGACAATAAAATGACTCCTGGCTTCTAATCTCATTCCACTGTTTTTCCTGTCCCTGGGCTGTTCATGTCAGGTTTCTATGTTCCTCGCTTATATATGACACACATATTATCCCAAATTTAGGTGTTATGAAATTTAAAAAATAAAAACAAATGTTTTTGGTGAAACTTCTCCCCTGGTTTACAAACTCTGATATCAGGAACCCTCTCATTCTTACAGTCTTAGGGCCTAACTCTCTGCCTGAGACATGGAATGATTTGGGTGAATAAATACAGAAAAAGGTGCACCATTATGGAGGAAGAATCCTTAATTATTTTGAGTCTGATTTTTGCAAAATGTCCGTGTAGTGTCTGGCACATTTTCTAGTTTTTTCCCCATGCTTCTTCTTCCTCTTTTCTTCCCAAATCTATACAGCAATGATGGGAAATAAATGGTAAATATTTATTGATTTGAATGTGTGCATCAATAATCTATCACAACAAATAGATAAGTTTATTTTAGGATGCTCCTTAACACTCTAATTACACTTTCAAGGCCCTCTCTTTGTTCTGCCAGAAACATGGAAACTGGCTTTAGCTTCCAGACTAAACAAAACAATTGCAAATAAAAAGGCTGGAGCCAAAATGATGGTGGTAGGGCAATGATGATGGTAGTGGTGGTAGTGATCTGTCACAGACACTGTTCTCTTTTATTCTTCATCACGATTTTTATTTGATATGTTAATTACTTTTCTGATCTTCAAACTAACCCCATGGTGCTTCATACTGTGCTATATACTATGGTATGAATTTTGGTAAGATAATTATTCTTTGGATAAGTAGATGATTTTATCCCTCATCACTTCCATTTTAGTTATTATATTACTATTTCTGTATTTAGCACTGAAGTTTGCCTTAAAATTTATTTACAATACATTTTCTGTAATTACATTGTCAAGTACACAAAAGGTTATTTTCCACATTTTTACCTCACGTAAAAGTGTGAAGATCTCCAGATAATGCTGCACAGGAAATTAATCTATTTTAATTGTTTTTAATGGCAAGCGTATTAAAATAGGTTGTAATTAATAAATTGAAAGACTTGCATAAATTCCTTTGTCCAAAGTTGAATGGAGAATTCAGGCTTGTGTTTTCTTTTCTTTCTTTTCTCTTCCTAACTGGTCTTTTTGTTGTAAAAGGGTCACGTAAGGACGTCCGTGGAAGAGCTCCGTGCGCCATCTACTGACGGAATCTAAATGTCCAGTATTTGTAGATTGAGAATAACTGTACATTGGGTTGTTAGCACATTCTCTGAGAAAGGAGGGGTACTGGGAAAATACCCTTTCAGACTCTATGGCTTATTAGTGATTGCTGGAATAAATCTGAATTCAGCAAACACATAGTTCAAAAAAGAGACCTCTATCTGTTGTGCAAGTACAAGTTTTGGAGACAATCCCAAGAGATTCCGGTGGCTGGCGTCGGAAGAAGTTAAACCCTGAAATCAACTCAAACGGAGAATGGGATTGTTGTTTCTTGCCTGTGTCCTGAGCTACACTCGCTGTTAATTTTTACTTCCTAATAAGAAATGGCTTTACTAATGGCACATCCAGAAAACCTTTAGTTTCCAATATTATTATTACAAGGGATTGCTCTCCAATTTGATTATTTTATCAAAAGTTTAACAATGCACAGCAAATAGGTCTCCCCTTCACGTAGATACTACCCACACAGCTTGTCTCTGTGAATATAAATTTAGTCCTTGTACACACATACAGACACAGCGACACATATACCTACAGATGATATGCATTTAGGTATATGTGTGTTAGTTGATAAATCTAAGCCCTTGGATTTAGATTAAAATGTTTCTCCCTTCAGTCGTTTGCTCCATTCTATGCTAAATCCTGTAGAAGGCTGGGAAGAACTGGGGACCTCAACCCAAAGAAGTTTCTTGATTATAGTTGACGGGCAGCAGAATATCAGTTTTAGGGAATCAAAAGTTGAGTTGGAAGGTTGCTGGTTTGGAAACTAAGGTTGGTTCCAAGTGGTCCGACCTGATTCCCAGGATCTTTTTGAGAGCTGCTGGGAGAACTGAAAATTAACAGCGAGGACCCAGGACGCCCTAGGTAACCTCCTCCCCGCTATTCTGCTCTTCTCAATTCAAGGGCCGAGACAACTTGCCCTTGTGGAAGAGGGAAGAAAAGGGAAAAGAGGAAAGCAAGAAAGTTGAGTCAGAAAGAGGAAGAGGGACAAAGAGGAAAGGCAAGGAGAAGAGAAGGAAAAATCAAGGTTCAGCAAGAAGTTGGAAGGCGAGGGAAAAAGGGGAGTAAAGAGACGGCAAAAGAGGTCTAAGGTCTAAGAAGATGCAAGGATCTTTGTTTAACGAACCAAAGTCACACCCATCTTTCACTTTCAAATCAAACGTCTAGATCTTATCCGTTTCCTTTTTAAAGGTTGTCTGCGTTTCTAAAGGAAGCCAGTAGTTGATACTCCTCGCCGCGCCCCACGCGTGGCCGCGCTGTTCTGTCTCCGGCCACTGAGACCAAATACAACGCGAGTGAGAACATTTGCAGAGGCGCGACTCTGGGAACACTCCTGCGACTGGTTGTCACCGGGGAGTCTAACCGGATTAATACCCAGAGATGGATTACGCTGGCTGTCACCAATACGCCTAAAGATTATAATCCAATTTACGCACATTACAGTCAGTATTAACTTTATCTGTTATTTTAAGACTCCCAGTTGCCCCGCGCGTCCTCAGAGGAAAATCCTCCACGTTCTGATGCAACTCAGCAGGCTGTCAGGAGGGGAAGCCTCCCGAAGAAAACAACTCCAAGCCTGGTCCCCGAGGGTCTGTACCTGGCACCCCCAGGTGTCTTGCCTTCACCTGGGCACCGCTTTATGAAGCTTCCCAGCCGGGGATTACCAACGAGGAAGGCGTTCCCTTGCAAGGAAATAGCATCCTTGTTTCTCCCTTGTTCATTTCATTTTCAAATTTTCAGTGGCGGTGGCAGGAGGGCGGGGAGTGAGGGTGGTGGGCGGGTGCCTGTGAGTGGATGGGGCAGGGGGCCAGGGGATCGTTGCGGGTTAGAACAGCCTCAGTGATTGCTATTTTCATGCTCGTTTTTTGCAGGATAGCATTTCTCTCTCTCTCTTTAAATAAGTTTGTTTGGGTGTGAGTTCTTGTCTTTTCAGCACAAAACCATAGAAATACGTGGTGGAAAGTAAAAGAAAGCCCACTCCCTCCTCCCCGTGCGTGCTAGCTAAGGACTTGATTTAACACCCCTTCTCCGGCTGCTGGGGGCTCTAAGCAGTGGCTACATTCCAGCAGTTTTAATCCGTTTTTTATTGTAGGGCGAGCAGAGTTTACACAGGGGCTGGGATGGCTCCCCAGCTGGCCGCTCTCCCTAGTCCCGCGCCCCCTCCCTGCCACCCCCGCAGCAGGAACCTGTTACTTTAAGCAAGGCTTTCCAGTGTGGCGCTGCGGGCCGCCGGGGTTTCGGAAGGTGGCAGGTGATTGGCTCTTTCGAGCTCCCCCTGGCTCGCTCGCTCGGCCTCCCCGCGCGCTCCGCCCCGCCCGCAAGCCCTCCCTCCGCCCCGCGAGGCTCGGAGCCCGGGTGTCAGGCGCCACGGCGCATGCTCCGGAATCATCTTCTTTACCCTGGAGCTGCTGCTGCTGCTGCTGCTGCTTTTGCTTTTGGGGCTGAGTTTAATAAGCGAGCGAGCGAGCGAGCGAGCAAGCGAGCGCGGGGGGAAAAAGGCAGAGAATGTCCGCCATCTACCCTCCGCTCCTGGGCGCGCTCTCATTCATAGCAGCCTCTTCATGAATTACAGCTGAGGGGGGGCGGAGGAGGGGGGGTACCACACAACACCCCAGCAAACCTCCGGGCCCCCAGGCATGGCTAGCTCGGTAAGTACGCGCAAAAATAATAATAAAAGACCTCCCCCACTTTCCTTCCTCGCCCTGCGCCGCCGCAGCCCAGACAGCGCCAGCGCTCCGCGGTTCCAATTAGAGAAAGGTTGGTACGGCTTGCAGGGAGCTGCCGCCTCTCCCTCAGCCTCCGCTCCCCTCCTCCCCCACCCCCCCGGCGCGCGCGCACACACAGACACACACACACTCACACACGCTCACACTCGCCCCTCCACCCCCCGCGCCTCCCTCCCTCCTCGCCTCTTTGCAATCACAAGAAGCGCACTCACACACTCCCTCTCGCTCACACGCGCGCACTCACACACACACTCACGGTGGAAGGAGGCGAATAATAACTCAGCCATATTTCAGTCGCCGCTGCCGGGAGCTGCGGGCACAGTCCGGGGACGCGGCGAGCAGCCTCGGCGGCCGCACCTCCGCAAAGCGCCGCGGCCGCTACGATGGTGCGTTCTCCGCGGCGCGCGTGTGTCAGCCGGAGTGTGCGGGGCTGACAGCGGCGGGGCCGCACGCAACTTTGCCCCAGCGCCGGGGGGTGCTGAGCGCGAGCCGAGGCTCGGCGGCTGTCCGCCCGCCGCCCTGCCTTTCTGAATTTCATTTTTGAGGGGGAGGTGGGAGATACTTTGGAGCCACTTTGGCTCTTGAAAGTGTGTTGCGGGGTCTCGGTTCGACTGGCCTCGCCGATCGCCTGGGGCTTTTAGTTGGGGGGTGCGGGGTGCTTTAAGTTATGGATGCCTCGGTGTGTTTTCCTGCGGGCGTGTGTGTGTGTGTGTGTTTCAATGTGTGTATGACGATGTCTCATTTTTGTTGTGCACGAACCCCGTGGCAAGAGCACGGGAGTTTGTGCCCATCAGCAGAGGCTGCCTGTAGTTTCCATTCCGCCTGGCACAGCGCTCCACACGCACGCACACACACACGTACACAAAGACTTCCTCGGCGTGTGCCTGTCGCCGCGGTACTTTCGGGGAGGGGGCTCGCCAGGAACCCTTCGGTCCCTCTGGGTCCCAGCCACCTACCCTTCCACGCCGGAAAACCGCCCCGGCATTGCCTTCTGATTTGTTTCCGATGCATTTGTTATCGTGCTTGTCGTGGCTGAGTGTGTTCTCCCTCTTTCCCTGACCCTTTTCCCGACTGGGGATAACATTCCGTTACAATCCTGTCCGATGTGGATGCGGGGCCCGGGGCGCCTGGGGCCGAGTCGGGCCGGCCGGGCGGGTATATTTGGGGGTGTGGGATGTGCGCGCCCACGCGCGTGAAACGTGGATGCAGAGGGCACCGCCGTTTCCTTTTATGTGCGTTTCAAGAAGGAGGAAAAAAAATGTCAGGCGCAACGTTCACTGCCGAAACGTCGCCTTCCTGTTGTTCACGGCTGTCTCTCCTCCCCCTGCCCGCAGTGTGCCGTGCAGGTGAAGCTGGAGCTGGGGCACCGCGCCCAGGTGAGGAAAAAACCCACCGTGGAGGGCTTCACCCACGACTGGATGGTGTTCGTACGCGGCCCGGAGCACAGTAACATACAGCACTTTGTGGAGAAAGTCGTCTTCCACTTGCACGAAAGCTTTCCTAGGCCAAAAAGAGGTAGGGCTCGAATACAAAAGGGTCTTGATAAAAAATGTCTTTGCTTGGCGAGGAAACAATCGCTTGGCCCGGGCGGTCCCGCTGCCCCGCTCCCCGCCCCCCGCGCCGCGCTCGCCGGCGTAGCCTCGGGATCCGGGTGCGCGGCGCCGCGCGGGCCAGGTCCCGGCTCCCGCCTGCCCGCGCGCGCGCGACTTCGGCTTGGTGAAAGTCACCGCAGAGAAAGGACCGTCAGGTGTCGAGTGTTTATTCATCCCAAGCCAGCCCTCACCAGTCCTCTGGGGTTAGCCGCGGGTTCTGTGGGGAAGGTGCAATTAGTTGTTGAGTTTGGAGATGTGGGGAATGGGGCTGGAGGGAATAAACACTTTGCGTGTGTGTGTGTGTGTGTGTGTGTGTGTGTGTGTGTGTGTGTCCTAGAGAAATTAAGATTTACCTGTGTTATTAGCAAAGAATGTATTGGATGTAGTTATTGTTCGGTCTTGGCAAGTCAGTTCTCTTTCGGGTCGTCTCTGCTTTCCTGTCTGTGTATGAGGCACCAGGTACCAGTTGCCATAGACTTTTCTTTTTGTGGCTTAGCCACCGCCACACCCCACTCCAGTCTGGATTTTATGTTTACCTGGGGGGCTTACTCGTTCCTCCCTCCCACCCCCGCGTGGCACTTGACTGCTCCTTTGATTCTGAGCAACGTTACAAAGTGTCTGCCGGATGTGATCTGCAGGGAGACGGTTCTTGCAAAGGTCGAAGCTAAGTTTAAGAGGAACATTGTGGAGGAAGCCTTTTGCTTTAGTCCCTCCCCACCTTGGTTCTTAGCCTTGGAGTCTAGTTTGCATAATCCTAGTGGGCCTCTGCGGTCCCAAACATTTTCCATAATGGGCAGGACAGTTTTGGAAAAAAGAAACGGAGTGTCATTTTGAAAGAAATTTAAAGAGGGTTTGAGAAATACCGATTTCTTTTCCCTTCAACCTCTGGAAAGCTAATGTGTGGTTGTTTTAGTTGGATTAGTGAAGGTAACAGTACAAATACAATAAGGTGCTTTGTTTGTGAGCAGGTTTATTTATCTAAGTCGACACAATGGTTAGTAGTTATCTTCCATTTGATCCGTAATCTTTATTGGCATCTAGAACTCCTGCCGTTTCTTAGAGTAACATCATAATAAATCCATTCCGCTTAGAGCTATGTGGAAATTATTGAACATTCTGGGGGCTGAATAAAGAAAGGAGAAATGCCGTGTGCCTTAGAGGTGGCAGGGGTTTGTATTGGTGCTTATTTTTGTTTCCAGGGCTCCTGTAATGGGAAGTAGGATTGTGTTTTTTGGCTTTAGTGGTTTGGTTTATATCTCCTCCTGAAAACTTGAACAGTTGAATTTGATGGTCTTTGTTGGATGGTTAATAAACCAATCCAGTTTCTTATGGAGGGCTAGAAATATGCATGGCCTGTAGGAAATAACATTTGAAATTTGTTAGCATTTTCTGTTAAAATATAGTCAGAGATTATTATATTTTATATTTCCTCCAAACTGGTAAGGATGAGCGATGTCAAGTTTCTGTCACTGATGAGGTTGATGTGATGCTTCTTGGAATCTCTCGCTCCCTTTCCATGTGTCTGTAGAACAGAGGAGTTTAAACAAAAGAAACCACCTTCTAATATCCTTGGTACACATTATTACTACTACTTGGCTACAGTTTGCTTCAAGGTGAAATAAGCTTTTAAAAAGCAACATTTATTAGGAAAATTAACTCAGTTGGCAGAAGATGTAGCTCTTAAGGTAACTTTGTTTAGGCACCTTGACAATCAACAAATTGACATTATAAAATTAAAGATGATCAACCTCTATTTTACCATTGTTTTTCTGCTTCAGTGGATGTGTGTACTGATGTTACTTTTATTTCCTATACTTAACGATTTTCTGTCTAGCCTGAGGGAACATGAGGGTGCTGCTCACATAGGCCACACCTGGGAGTTGTTGCTAGGCGTGGTAAGCTGCTTGATAGCAGTGATGCCTTCTCAGAGGTCTCTGGTGAGAGATGTCTGCTTGTCGGTTGGACTCCTCAATTTTTATACTCAACTGTGGAGGTTCTCTATGCAGTCCATAAGCCATTGTTTTAAAATGTTTATTTTTGGATTTTTATTTGTATGCGTGCTTCCCATGATGTGACAAGTCCTGGGAAAAGTGCCAGCTTACATTGCCCAGGAGAGACCTTGTCATACTGTAATTACACATGATTCAGATTGCAAGAGAAGGTTTCTCTGTTCATTGGGAATAGTTAGTTGTAAGTTCAAGCAACACCAAACATGCCACTTAATCCTGGGACTTATTTTTTGGCTTATAAAGTCTTTCAAAATGATAAGAATAAATATAGAATAAGAACGCCAGGAATTTCTATGTCTACTTCCAGTACCTTTTAGGGTGCTATGTTAGCTATATTGTAGATCTGTAAGTGATAGAGTAAAATTCTACCAACTGGAAATTGGCGAAACTGCAAATATGAATTTGTGAGAAATCCGAGTTATAAGATCTTTAAAAGAAATGCTCATATTCTATAATAAATAAGCTGTGTTGGCTCTAGTGACAATCTGAATCACTTTCACTGTATACAGTAGCTGCTAAACAGAGATGAGCCTTAGGACTGAGGATGAACTGCTCAACCACAAAGATGAATGAGTCCTTAGTTTTGTAAATCTTTGGTTTGGAAAAGTGAATTGATTTTCAGGTTGATTTCCTTTACTTCACAGTAATATTAGAACTTGTAGGAGAAGAAATGATAGTATTTTTAACTTGTGGCCTAATAAGAATTATGTATACCATTTCAGAATTGAGCTAATTGGATTTGAATTAATGAGGTTTTACTCTGTGATAAATATGTGTGGGAGACCTTCAGTTTAAAACTACTGGCACTAAATCTTAGAAAAGAGATTTTGATGAAATGGTGAAGCCTGGAATGTCTATTAGCCATGACAAAACAGGTAGGCCAGAGTATGATGCATTTTTAAACTATCTACCTGCAAAAAAAGACAATCTTATTTATTAGTACCAAAGATTTGTACTAGTCTGATATGACTGAAATTAGTAGTCACATTTGAAACATTTCTTTTAAAATATTAATGTTTTTGTTTTTAGTATCATGTGAATTTGAACTTACTTTCCAGTTACAGCCATCCTTACTATTGCAATTTGTTTCACAGACATTTATGATATGAAATCTATTGCTTATTATTTTATGGAAGCTAATTTGGCCACTGGTATGATTTGATAGCTTTTTATTTGTAGCCTTAGTCCTTTGAGTGGGCAGATAAAGCGTAATAAATCCACTCTAACAATTTTCCTGTAAGTGTTAGAGCCCAGCTTTACTGCATAGTTTGATTTGTGTTAAATGGTCTTCTGAAATAATTTGGATAAGTTTTTATCAAGGTAACTAATATTTGAGGGCTTACTAGCTAAGAAGTTGTGTGCATCTGGTATATTTTCTCTTCTGAGTCATTTAAAAGATATAAGGAAGAAAAATGAAGATGGGTGACTATTGTGATACATTCAGTGAGTGTTATTTGTGCAGGGTCTGTATGAAATTTAGATGACCAGTGAGTACAGTTTTACTACTGTGCATTTTGAAGCACATAAAGTATAATTTTCCAAGGCACTTAAAAGCTGAATTGTTGGAGGAAATCTCATATTCTGTGGGCGAGAATGTAAATTGGGCAGGGGTATTTTGGAGAACATTGGCAAGGTCTATTAAGATTTTTAATGTTTATACTGTTTAGCCTAGCAAATTTACTTCTAGGAATTTTCTGACAAATATGTTCTCACAAGTACACAAAGATACAGCATGTTTCTTGTGACTGTTCTTGTAACAGTCAAAATTTGGAAGCAAGCCATATAGGGGCCCTCAACTAGATACAATTAAATGATGATAATCTGTAAAAAAAAGGTATATCTATTTGTAGATGCAGGAAGGTCTTCAAGAAGAATTAAGTGAAATAAGGCAAGTCACTAAATCATTGTGATCTCATTTTTAAAAAAAGTTCTTATGCAGATAAGTATATGTGTGTGTATAAATGCATATGTCTATAAATAAGTAAATTTCTATTAGTGGGCATCAAACTCTTACCAGTAGTTTTCTTTAGTAGCTACTTATGGTGGTGGTGATGGGAGGTTATTTTTGTAGTATTTGATTTTTTTAAAAGTTAACTCTGTATATTTAAAACATTACAATGAGCACACATTACTTTTTAAAACTGAAAAAGAATAAAGAACCAATATATAGAATATTGTTTTAAAAATAGGGATTAGCATGTAGCTGTCTAAAAGTTAAAGATCTAAAAGTGATCTTTAATATCTTGAGTAGATATTGTTGCTTAAAGATGAAGAGAATTTGGGGTTAGTAATTACAGACTTGTATTCAAATGCTGGTTTAAGAGACTCCTTGTGTGGTTTTGGACAAGTTACTTCTGTATCTGTTTTCTCATTTGCATTATGGAAATGGTGATAAAATAGAACTATTAAGTTGAGGTTGAAATATGAATCAACTGTTGTCAAATTTATTGGGCTTAAGACCTTTTACACTTACAAATTGAGGAACACAAAGAGTTGTTTTGTGTAAGTTATATCTATTAATTTTCCTGTATTAGAAATTAAAATAGAGACATTTAAAGGACATTATTAATTTGTTTAAAGGTAATAACTTATTACATGTTAACATATAAGTAAATTTTAATGAAAAATTAACATTTTCTTTAAAAACACTGACAAAAGGGACATTGTTTATTTTTCTTTTTTTCCCCCCCCCTCAAATCTCTTTGTTTTAATAGAAGACACCTAGGTCCTCTTACCTGCTTCTCTTTTCAGTCTATTGTGTTATCACATGTGCTGGAGCCTCTGGAAAACTCTGCTGTACACTCATGAGAGAATGAGAATTGAAAAAGGCAAATAACTTCATATATTTTATTATATATATAGTTTTGACGTCACCAATCACCTGAAAAGATCATAGGGATCCTGAGGTCCTAATTCTACACTCTGAGAACTGCTGGTAGAAAGTATTTGGCATACAATCTGGCACACATAAATTGCCCAATATATGGAAGCTGATTGTTATTATTGTTGCTAATAAAAATTTATTTAATGGAAACAGAAAAGGTAAATCTTCCAAGGTATTTGCCTCATTAAATTCCAGTGAATGATTACCTAACAATAGTTTTTTCAGAAAAGGAAAATTTAAACTTGGGTTTTTCTGGACATATTTTATAGTTACTGTCACTGTCCATTCTTTTTTTTTTTTTTTTTTTTTTTTTTGACAGGGTCTGGCCCTGTCACCCAGGCTGGGTTGTAATTGTGTCATTTCAGCTCATTGCAACCTCCACCTCCTGGACTCAAGCCATCCTCCCATCCCCTGGTCTCACGCCATCCTCCCATCTCCTGGTCTCAAGCCACTTCCCCAATAGGTCAAACTAAGGCATGGACCACCATGCCTGGCAATTTGTGTGTGTGTGTGTGTGTTTTTGGTAGAGATGGAGTTTCACTGTGTTGTCCAGACTGGTCTCCAATTCCTCGGCCCAGGCAATCCACCAGCCTCGAATTCCCAAATTGCTGGGATTACAGGCATGAGCCATTGTGCCGGGCCTATCACTGTCCATTCTATGATGCATTACCTGAATTATACAGAAGTCTTTTATATTCATTATTGTAGGTGCCCCTCTGTAGAACTACCTATCTTTGCGATGTAGGCCAGGCAGGGATATTGGTTTGATAATTTTGCCTTAAAGGTCCTTTGTTCCTTCTCTTGGTTCTTTGAAGTTTCTTTCCCATGGGTCTTCCATGGACCAACCTTGGCCTGTTTCTTGCCTTTCTAGTCATTTATTACAGGTAATCCCCACTACTTAACATCACTTTTATAGTTCTAAGATATATAACTTTTCTTGTTTTGAATCTTCAAAAGAGATGTTATAGAAGTTGGGAAATTACATGGCACAATTGTAGCTTTTGTGAAGAACCTTGTTCATTTTTTTAAACAAATGAAATGTTTTTTTCTAATTTATAAATATTTGTTCATTGTAGAAAAGTCAAAACATAGAGAAGTTATCTGAAATTTTCATATATAACCATAGTTAATATTTGTTAGACATCTTTATATATATACACATACACATCAATATTAACTATTAACATTCATTCATTCAACAACTGTGTGTGTGTGTTTTTTAGCTCCTACTATGCGTGTGTGTGCCTGCCTGCCTCCCTCCCTCCCTCCCTCACTCCCTCTCTCCCTCCTTCCTTTCCTTCCTTCTTTCTTTCTTTCATTTTGGGACAGAGTTTCCCTCTTGTCACCTAGGCTGGAGTGCAATGGCATGATCTTGGCTCACTGCAACCTTTGCCTCCTGGGTTCAAGTAATTCTCCTGCCTCAGCCTCCTAAGTAGCTGGGATTATAGGCATGCGCCACCACACCTGGCTAATTTTGTATTTTTAGTAGAGATGGGGTTTCACCATGTTGGCCAGGCTGGTCTCGAACTCCTGACCTCAGGTGATCCTCCCGCCTTTACCTCCCAAAGTGCTGAGATTACAGGCATGCGCCACCGCACCCGGCCCTAGCACCCTTCTTAGAGCTGGAGATAAAGCACAGAGGAACATTCCTACCCTTGTGGCATATCATCTTTTAAAATTGTTGGATTTTTCTGGCATGACATTGTATATGGCTTTATTATGCTTCATTTGGATTGTTCCCAGTTTTGATTTGTTATGAATAATGCTGTGATGGACATCTTTGGCATTCATTTTGATGGTTTTTCTAATAATTTACTTACGTTAAATTTCTAGAAGGGAGGTAGTGGAGTTAAAAGGTATACAGAGTTAAAATTTTGTTATATATTACCAAACTTTCCTCCAAAAAGATTGTCCCAGTTTATATTTCCTCAGGCATATGAACTAGAAATTAACAGCTTAAAAAAAATCTTTGCCAATCTGTGTAGAAAAATGACCTCATTTTGGTTTGCATTTATATGATTAGCAGTGCCACATATCTTTCCTTATGTATTTATTTACCATTTGTCTTTTGTGATGTGCCTTTTTTGCCCTTTGTAGTCTATGGCTGCTTTTTTTAATTAAAAAAAAAAAAAAGGCATGGGGAAATGCAGAGAATGATATAACAAACATTCAAATCCCCACTACCAAGAATGAGTAAATGTTTACATATTATCATATTTGATTCCTTGTTCGGATTCTGGAGAATTAACTATTAGAGATGCAGCTAATGTTTTAAAATGCTTCCCAGCCTTTTCTTCCAACCCTTCTGCCTTTCTACTGTTCTATTTATCTTGCACATTTATATTGCTTACAAATAATAATGTATTGTATCTTAAAATCAACATGAAGAGGATCATGCTAGTGAATCTTTTTTTTCAATTGAGATATAATTCACATGCAAAATTCACCCTTTTAAAGGGTGCAAGTCTGTGGTTTTTAGTATATTTGTAAGGTTGTATAACCATTGCCATTATTTAATACCAGAATATTTTTATGAGTGAATACATTTTCATCTTGCTTTTTTCACCTGCTCAATTATGTTTCTGAACCTATCCACATTTCAAAGAGCCATGTCATTCTCTTCAATTTCCTCTGCTTAGTATTTCATCATGGGAATATATTATATACCTTACTTTTCTGTTTTCCTATTAAGAAATAAATAGGTCATTTTCTGTTCTGTGCAGTGAGCATCTTTGTGCATGTTACCTTGTGCAGATGAACAAGGGTTTGGACATAGGCCTAGATTTTGAGTTACTGAATTGTGGGCATGTGTGTCTTCATTTGTACTAGCTGTTGTCAGATTGCTCTAAAAAGTGGTTGTGACAGTTTATACTTTGTCAAGAAAATGAGTACCATTTTTCTTCTATATCTTTGCCAATTTTGGCTATTTTAATATTTCCTATTTTTCAGAGTTGAAATTTGGTATCTTTTTGTTTTCATTTACATTTCTCTGGTTCCTGGTAGGATTGAGCATTTTATATGTATTTATGGACTATTTTGATTTCCTCTTTATTGACTTCTTTCTATATCTTTTTTCTTAAAGAAGAGATTGGGATGTTTGTCATTTTCTTGTTTGTAGGATGTTCTTCCTTTGTTATTTGTGTTGAAAATATCTTGCCTCATTTTTTTTTAATCTTGATTTATGGTATCTTTTCACCATATGCAAGCTTTTAATTTTGTCAGATTGATGTGCTTTATTTTGTTTTGTTTTCCTCTCTGGGCTTAGGGTCTTATTTAAGAATTTAGTTAGTGGCCATAGTAATGTGCTTACCCAAAAGGCATTATATATGTAGGATACAGTGGAAGACTGAGGGAGATACAAATAAGAGTAAGAGGAGGTCCCTGCCTTCAATGTGCTTGTATCTTTTTAGAGCTGGAAAGGACACTTGAGATTCTTCATCTTCAATTACCCTTTCGTTTTACTTTTAATCAGAAGCCTAGAAATGTAGAGCGATCTTGCATGTAGACACAATGAGTCACAAGTATGCCTGTGCAAAGATAACTAGTAATAAATGGTGGTCAGTGTTTACTTTTAAAACATTGAGTAATTATTCACTTATATTAGCAGACAAATGTTCAGCAATAGCTGCTTTTGTAGACATGATCTAGGATTTAATTAAATAGTGGTCACCATGGTAGATGCTGTTTAAAAGGAAAAAGTTCTATAGCTACTTTCAGACAAAATCAAATTCTCTATATGAATTAAAGTTTTCCTTTGAGATTAAATCTTTAGAAAAAATTGTTGCTGAGTGGTAGTTATCTCCTGATATTTTGTCCCCAACTCACCCAGTGGTAAGAATTGCAATTACATGAAGGATGCAGAGTGTTGTTTTAAGAAGTAATGTTGCATGCCTTAATCCTTTCAACTTAAGTGTGATAAGTTTGCAGTGGTTGAAGACTGAAGAAGGCTATTATGATAGAATTTCTAAAAAGATAAGGCTAGCATTTGGGTGTTACTTAGTTGGTATGTAACAGTTAACAATTAACTTTTTGGATAAAATCAAGTCACCATTTTTTATTAAAGAAAATTATGGCTTATCTTTAAAATAATGTTTGTTAGTGATTATAAAGATGATTAGTTACATTTAATTGGAGTTATTACACATATTAGAAGGTTGATATTCTCAGAGCCAAGTAAATTTTTTCTATTTTAAAATACTTGATTTTGTCAAAACTAGATTTGTTTTCTTTGTTCCCTTCCAATAGAAATTATCAGTTATTTCCTCATCGATACCAGGCCAAATTCTCTGTTTGTGTATATTGATTTTTAAAAGCAAAATATATATTAACAGTTTCCTGAAGTATTAATAATAATAGCAGTGGCTTGGAGAGTAGGGAGGTAATTTGCCTCTCAATGTTTCCAGATATAAATTTAGTCTGAATGATGCCTTTTCATTTTTGCAGCTAGGTTTTTATGTCCAATTTCCCCTGCCACCTTCCAAGGATGGTACTGGGGATAGCATACTGTCTGATTATTCCAGGTATCTATTCATTTGATAAACATATAAAACGCTTTCGGTGTTTAAAAACAGAGTTCATTGTAGACTTTGTATCATCTTTACCCTTTACCCCAAATACTTCATTAATATGAATAATGAAAGCAAAATAATGAAAGCCTTTTTTTGTATCAAAGAAACATTCTTCTATTTCACATAGTATTTTCCTTCATTTTATTTATTTCTCTGCTTCTCTATAATAAGCAGCTGTTTTATAGAGGTTCAGTGAAAAATGGGGGGTTTGGGCTGTTGAGATTTAGTTGCATTTAGCGGAATAGGTTATTTGAAAATGTTGACACGGTTCAAGATTATCTGATGCTTGTTGTATGACTTTTTCTCTGTTTGCACAGAAATAGTAACTAGTGGGTTGGAAGCTAACTTTTCTCATTTTAGGGGCACCAAAGCAGCACGTGTTATGCATTACATGCTTTCATCAGTCCAACACTCCCCTCTCTTTGTATATGTTATCTCTTCTTCCTCCTGTGTTGCATTAGAGTTACACATCAGAAAGGATGGGACCTATGTTATCACTGTAGATACTACTTATAGCTTCATCAATGTGATATCTTGACCTGGAAGTTTTTGGCAACCATATAAAGGCAGGTATTGCAAGTCAGAAAAAGGGTTTCAGAATCCCTGACTTTACCTTCCACTCCTGGAAGTTATAAATTATTACTCAGATTTCTGAAACTCATTTCTTCTGCACCTCTAATAATTGACTTTGTGTAAATGGAACCACCACTTGAATTTAGCAGGAAACATTGTTTCTGCTGAGAATCACGTTTTCTAGAGTGTGTTCTAGCATTTGTAATAGCCAAAAATGATTTTTTCTCTTTTCTCTTTTTTCCCTTATTCTTTCTTCACTTACTTTGGATGCTTAAAAAGAAAAACTAGACACAAGCTTGAAGGACTTGGCCAGCTCTATCATTTTTTTTACTACCTAATCCACGAAATAACAACCAGCCTTTTAACTTTAAAAATAAGAGTCTAATGTATTCCAGTAACTGGTAGGAGCAGTATTTAGCAGTGCGGCAGGAAAGGCCCTGGCCTGAGAGGTAGAAAGGATGTGTTTGGACTGAATAAACTGTGTGGGCTTTGGCAGCTCTGAAAATACTGTTTTTCCTTGAGTTTTAAAAAGGATAAATTCTGCAATTGTCATTGATCTAGTGTTTTTATAACAATGAAATAATAACTACCCTTTATTAAATAGCTATATTGGTTATCATGCTAGACAATAGACATGTGGTGTATTTAATTTCTCACTCTTCCTAAGTAGTAGTTTGGAGAATGATATTTTTGAGAAAATAAAATATCGATATATGAACATCAGTGTATTGAAATTTTATCTTTTCTTATGATGAATGGACAGTGAAATGGGTGAAAGACTTGCTGCAGTAATAGGGAAGTAGAAGATAACATGAGTAATTCACCAAATAAGAGATTAAGTTACACTTGTAAAAGTTAATTTCTGATCATATTGTGCCATTCACCTCAACCATCAACTACTTGTAGGTTGGAGCATTTCAAGAACTCAGAAGATCACCCAGTGTTGATAGGAAACTTCTTCCTCAAACATGGCTCTTGACCATGCCATTAGATCTTTGGATTTTTCATGCTTTTTTGTCTTTTAAATAAAATAGACCTTGAAATTTTGTCACTTAATTTGCTTTTCTGAAGTATCACTTACCAGATATTAGTTGTGATTATATTATCAATAGAATAATATTAGAGGACTGCCCATGTAAGCTAATTGAGGACTGTCCGCATTATCATGTAAACAGGTTAGAAGAAAGTATATGAAATCTTTAATCATCCAACATACTTGTATACATACATATAAGAATAAATAGGGTTTTTCTATTTAATAATTCAAATGCTCAATTGAAGTTGTTCTGAAAAGCAAGTACCTTTCTACTCTTCAGTTGTAACATGCTCTTTAACTTTTAGGACAAAGAAAAAAATAATTCTAGTTAGCATTCCAATTCTATAAAGGAAATTGTCAAGCAGTTGATTAGAGCCAATAATTTAATTTATCCAAAAATACACAAATGCAGACATTTAAAATAGAGCTGCAAATAAATAGGAATTTTCTTATGTTGTAAAGGCTACACAAGAGCTTATAGTTAATGCTTCTTGACAGAGTATCTTTTTTTAGGTTAACATAATTGATTTAGTTCATTTTCTGTATTAGAATGGCTAGATTTGTTCATCTTTACCCCACCTTGTGAGAAGCACGTGACAGATAAAAATACATCACTGAAAAGATGGGAAGAAATGCTATCATAAAATATTAATGTAAGTGATTTCTGGGAGGTGGGATATCAGGAACTTCCTACTGTTGTCAGTAAAATTTGTTGACTTTTTCAAGTTTTCTTGAATGACTCATATTATGTGAAAGTAAAACTAGTATTTAAATGTATATATGGGCACATTTACAATAGGACTTTTAGTTTTTTCTAAAAGTAATCTGGAACGTGATTAAGACTGTTTTTCCCAAGAAACATTTTCAAATTTTGTTATTTGACATTTTTGCCACCTTGTGGTTTTGAGTCTTTTCCTTTAATGTTACTATGAGTATTTGCACAATGTTTCATAAGTTGATCGTAAGCTTTAAATGGAGACATGTAGATAATGTTCTTACCTTTCTTAACATTTTGTATTGAAGTTATACAGGTAATGAGATTAACCTGATTTATAAATGTGTATTCATATAGGATAGTCTTGGTAACAGAAAGATACCATGTGTAATATATCAGTACAGTATACATTTTTGGAGTAGTAAAGAATGTTTTTGAAAAGTTCTGGTCTTTTTTTCCTGTGGAGTTTTGATAACTTTGATAATTAATATGTCTATCTTGCTGTATAGTGTTAAAAATTTTTCTAGAGCCTACATCTGACTTTAAAAATCAACTACAAATAAAAAGACTCATCATGTTGTTTAGATATATGGTGATTATATTGAAGAATAAATAGTATTGATAATTGGAAATAAAAGGCTCATTTCCAGTTTGTGCATCTTTGTATATAATTTGGAAGTTAGATATGAACTTTTAAGAAATAAAAAGTACCAAAACAAGTACCAAACATAAGGCATAGAGAAAAAAAAAGATTTGGGGCAGAGAAAGAAGTGGTCCTTTTTGGATGGAGAATTCATACATAATTCCATAAATACAAACTATTTTGATACTAAGATGATTTTATTAATATTTCATATATAAGCTGCAAAAATATCTAGAGGTTTTTACAAAGGGAAATTAGTACATAATTTCATGTTTTATGTACAATGCAGATTGATATGAATATTCCTTAAACATAACTAAAAATGATTTCTGCAAAATGAGGAGGTTAATTTTAGTTGTCTCCAAGGTCTCTCTGCAATCTAAAATTTATCTAAATAAGTCCATGATTTTATAATCTGTGAGAAAACACATTTGCATTTTGACATTAAACTTTAAAAGTGTGCTGTGCACTAATGCATAGCAAAGCTATGTGTCAAATAAAAATAAGGGTGTTTCCCTTTAGTAGTAGATAATTTTACAAAATCCATACATTCCAATTAGATTAACTCTACCTTAGAATGTTTGTGAAATTTAAACATTGATGTTTGTGATCTTGGTATTTCTTATTAGCTGCTTGAATACAATTGCAACTTCAAATTCTATTTGCTAGCATTTGGAATAAGATTATATTCCATGAACTTAATTTAGTTCTGCTGACAAATTTCTACTTAACTATGTCTATTCCTTTTGAGAGAATTCTGAGAGAATTCTAAATGTGATTTATAATGGCCTGGAATCCTTTCTTCAGGATTAAGGTATGTACAAGAATGACGAAAATGTACTCTTTGGCACAGTGACTACAGATGGCAATATTTATTTGCTACTTTTATTAGTAAATTGATTTATATAAATGTCTTAACTGCAAAAATAAAATAATAGTTTTAAAATTAAATAATTGTTTTAAAACTTGTTATAACCAAATACCCCAGAGACCAAGTTGAGGAGTGGAGAGTTTGAGCAATACGAAGACCTGGTTTGAGTATTGCAAAGAGATTCCAAATTGGCACCAAATGAAATAAAAATACTCATAAAATTTTGTTATAGGACAGACAAAACTATGGTAGATGACGATAGTGTACAAATGGCCCTTATTTGGAGCATATGGAGTGGGAGCATATTTTGCAGTGAAAGAGGAACCAGAGGACAAGGTGTTCTCTACTTGTAGGCTTGTAAAGACCTCTGAGTTTTCTTTATGTTATTGTAGAAAGACATTATTTTTGCTTTGGCATGCTTAAAACTAAAGGGCAAATGATCCAAAAGAATAATCTTGAAATTCAATAGCAAGAGAACTACTTGACATTGTGGGCTGGAGGCCAGCAAACGTGGGGCTTTCATTGAATGCGTGGGAAATGGGGCAGGCCTGGAATTTAAAGAGACAGGGTGCAGTACCCTAGAAAAGAAAAGCCCTCCTGTATGATTTGCTTACTTGGAGAAAAAAAATAGACTTAAAGTTTTCTCTAAAGGATCTTTATTGGATCAACTATTTAAGGCATTGAAAGACACTGAGTGAATTTTTCCTAACTCCACCTCCCACACTCCCTAGCCATCTTCTCTTGTCTGAAATTGGTGCAGAGTAAAATTGTTTATAACAGAGCAGAAGCAGCTTTTCAAATAAAAGTACTTTGTAGCCTGTTCAAATGGAGTATAATGTAATTCTCTCTGAAATTGAGCACTTATTACTTTGTTTATGTAGCTGTTTTAAAAGTACGGGTGGGTGAAGGGGGTACAGCAGGAACCTCTGCTTTAGAAATTACTGTTTTTTTCTGAGTTTTCCTCCCCCATCCACTCATGAATCCCTCTTCACCCCTCCCCCACCTCCCACAATCCCTCAATAAAATAGTATTTAAAAGACTTGAATAACCAGTCCTATGTACCAGCTTCTTGCTGGAGGCAATAATGTTGTACTATTTTCAATGGGTGGTCTTGAATCTCCATGGGAGATTTTACAGGCAGTGGGCTCCAAGACCCACTAAGTGTATTATATGAACATAACCAGCTAAATTTCCCAGCCATAGAGAATACGCAGGGATAGTTTTACATTATTGAATTCTCATCATTAATTACTTGCAAACTGATTAATTTTATTTGAAGAAGTTATGGTTTAAGTCCTTAAAGTGAAACATATTAACCCAGCATTTGGGAGTTACTTTTTAAAACCAGTAAGCCATTCGTAAGTGTGTCAATTTAGGAATATCCATTTGTGCATGTACTTTAATTATTAAATTTTAAGTAATTTGTACTCCTTTACGAAACCAACACTTAGTAATTGTCTTCAAATGCTTAATAGTTGAAGTGAGATTTCTTCTGCTTAAGATAGTATAAAATGATGATATAGGACTCATAATCAGAAAGTATATTTGATATATTTATAATCAATTAGTATCTCTTACCTGTGGCGTATAGTATAAATGTTATACTAGCTTAAAATCTAACTAAAATTGTTCTGGCCCAAACCTTTGTGGAAGTAAACATGATTGGAATTATGTTAAATAGTGGATTAAAATTGCTCTTTAGGCAAATTACTTGAGTAAGACAATAGATTTACATATGCATCATAAATATTGAAATGGGGAATGTTGTCATAAATATCGAAATGGGGAATGTTGTAGTCATACCTATTCCAACATAACTTAGTTTGAAATTATCTTGCAGCTTCTTTCTAGTATGAACCCGTGGTTATTAACTAGAGTAATAAACATAACTTTGTTGGGTCATTTATTTAAATTACTTTGTTTCCCTTATTCACATTCTTCAGAAACTTGGTTTATAAATAAATAAATATTTATAAGTCCCGATTAGCTAGATGTCTGAAATACCTGTTTTCCTCAGGCTAAGTAAAAAAGAATGTAGGAATAGATATATTGATAGTAACCGGATGATGATATGTAATGAGAGAGCTATTTTTGGTTTATTTTGAACAGTGTAAGTAGTTTTTGGTAGGAAATTGTAATCCTTGAGGAATTGAGTTTGTTTCTTTTATAAAAATCATTATACAGTTGTTTTAGGTCTTATATAAAATGGTATAAATCCTGCAGTTTTCTTCACTGAAAGAATCAAACATCTGTGGCTCAACAGTTTACAGCAATGTAAACTGTTTGCCTTATATTTTTTAGCAATGACTAACCGTTTGCCTTTTATTTTTTAGCTTAATATGTTCTTGAATAGCTAAAAAATTTTCCAGTAGTTTTTATAAGTGAGTTTAAAGAAGTGATAGCCATCTGAAGTTTTATCTTGTGTAGCCAGTATTTAAAAGTTATTAAGATTATCTATACACAAAAAAGATACAACTTACTTCTGGCCATATATGTGAATAAAAGTTTAACATTGTTAAAAATTAGCTTGTCAAGTAAACGTACTGACTGAGGCATAATTTTGTTTTCGTTATCCATTCCGTTGGCTGAAAATGAAATAGAAACGATCTGGTTACTAAAGACCAGTGCTGCATTGGATCACTTCCTTGAGCTTTTGCTATGATCGTTAAAGGCAAAGTTAGACAGCTGCTGTAGATTTTGCCAGTGGCCTCACAAAATAAATTGTTTAACCCTATTAGTTTCAGACACTATCATTTCTACTTTGCAGATATGATAGCTGTGTTCGATATGAATCTATATGACTATGATTTGAATTTCTGATTTACAGGAAGGTAGTATAGCAGAAAATGAGTAATTTTAACATGATGATATTTTCATGTCTTGGAATATAACAAATCTCAACATTTTTGCTTATATTGGTACATATTTAAAAACTTCAACTTAGACTCTTTAAAGTTAGACTCTTTTTTTTTTGTATCTGAAGACTTTTAGAAAACTGTGAAAATTGAGTTTGACTTATAATCCTTGGTAATTGGATATTTAAATGTCCTTTTTTAGGCTTGAAGTTCAGAGGAAATACTAACTCATTGACTTTAAAATCTCATCTTGGATAAGCGTAGAGTTAGAATGACACCATGTATTCCTGGAATTGATGTTGTAATGTTAAAAATCCCAACAAAATTTCAACAATGTTGGGTCCTTCTGTATAATGTGTTTGCATTATTGCTACAGGTTTAAAGGGCAGGGAAATACTTTATTGTTAAGTCTGAAGAGGGCAAGATTTTGAAACCCACTGCTATGTGATTAAATCAGTGTGTTTGCCCTGAGGCTTCAGCCATTCAATCTGAATTCATAGTATGAAATTTTGGATACCTTCTGTGTTTGAAAATAATACTTCTTAAACAATTTAAAGACTGCCTTTGCCTATTCACATGAAAACTATTGAGGCAAATTACCAGGGTTAAGACTTTCATGTAATCAAGACTCTGAAGATACATTTCAGTATTTTAAAGAGAAGGTTCACAGCCACTGTACATAAAATTTTACTGGGCTTTTCATTAATCTAAAATAACTGGTCTATAAGTACTTTATCAGTGAAAACTGCTCAGCATGTAAAACGAGGAGTAGAAGAGCACAAAGGCTTCCTGCAAATTAAGGGCACAATGAGTACTAACGGACTTTCCAGCCATCTCCAGCTGTGAGATTATTATAGTTTTTGCAAACCCTTTTCTCTCAAAACTAAATCAAGAATGGTAGAGTCCTGATAAAAAGAAGTGTAGAAAAGCCTAACTAATCCTTAGATGAGTTACTTCAAACGTGCCAAAATAGAATAAAATCAGTTAATAGCATAGATTAAAGGTTACTTTTAATGCATTTTTATCACTCACATTGAGAATTTTGTTGTATGTTAATGCATTTGGCCTTAGTTAACAAAATTCAGAGGAGAAAACATAATTAAATTTGAGAGATTACATAACCACATTGTTTTGAGGAAATTTAGTACCAAGTTTTGGGTGCCAGATTTGACCTAAGAGGTAAAAGTGGTGTTCTTGAGATCAGAGCCATAAACAGGTGGCTTCAAGTTTTTGTGTTATAATTAGAAGGCTCACCTATATTCTTATAAGAGTTGACTTATTGTATAGATTTTTAAAAAACAATGTGGCTATATGTCTTTGGATAAATATGTCCAAGTGGTTTCTTCGATAAGATTATAGAAGACTGCCAAAATCAGATCTGGATTAATGTTTCAAAAGTGCTTGATTCTTGCTAATGGTAAAGAGAAAGTGAGGAGGAGAAATTAGAGGCAGATTTTGGGTGCAAAGATAGTCTTTGTTTTTATGTATATGTCTAAAAATGATCTTTCATATATAGAGGGAGACTATACCATGTCTACTTTTAATTCAGAGCCACATATTAGCCAACTACTTAATTTGTGGAATTATGGCATATTATGATAAAGCTGCCAAAAATATTGGGTTAAGGAAAAATTTATTTGGCATGATGCCATTGGCAGGAGGAATTGAAAAGTGACGTGTCTTTCTCTTTTTAGGTGGAGATGTATAAATATGTGTGTGGATATGCTGTGTGTATGTATGTATATATCAAACTTAATAAAACATTGTTACTAGAACCTGGCAGTAGGAGATTTGATAATCATGTTACGTTTGCCACTCCTCCAAGATGCCAAATTGTAAGTGTCTCTATCAGTATTTAACATTTACTTCCTTGTAATAAATGTATTGCTTTTGCAGTGGGGTAACAGGAAATAGTCTGTCACTCCTGAGCACATGCATGTGCTATATGTGTTAGGTATTTGTGTGTGTGTGCGCCCATCCCACATATCCCATATACAAATGTAGATTTTTTATAAGCCATGTGAGAGTAAAGTTCTGTTAATTTATAGTCAAAACATAATTTGCGCATACATACAATTCCTTTATTGAAATTCTGACCACATTTAACTTTATTGAAAGCTTCTAGCTTGAATGAGTTTTGCTACATTGAATAAATACTATGCTGTATAGTTATTTATGTGCTTAAGAAGCTGAACTTTCATTCCATCCCAGTAAGTTCCCATGGGATAAGTTATTTTAGTAAATCAGAAAGTTTTTCTGAAAGCGAAGTAATTCTTAATTTTTGGAGGCTTGAAAATGGAGAAAATAGCCATACGAGTTAGGGGGAAGAAATTATCATTGATTCATTTCGCTAAAATTAATTTAAAATACTTGTACTCTGAAATTATCGTGAGGGGGAAAACCCCACCACAATGCTGCTGAATTGTTTTACTTCTGGGATTCTATCTTTGTGTGTTTATAGGAGTGGGAACATTTTATCTTCTGTGTTTCTGTTGAGGTTGTTTTTCAGCAGTGCCCCAAGAAAAGTCCTGGAGTCTAGCTTTGAAGCCCTGTGGACAAGCTGGATATCAAAGAGCCAGAGGAATTCGGCAGTAATTGTTTTATGACTGGCCAGAAATCAGACCTATTTGTATAGGTAGCACACAAAATAGCTGTGATTTGACAATTTGGTGCTATTTATACCTACCATAAAAAGAGAAAAGAAAAAGTTAAAGGGATATTTTGGAAGCAGGAACTAAGCTGTAAATGCAAATTGCTTCATTTTCTCAAAGGAACAAAAAGAGAAAGGGTTTAGGAAGTTTTTATTGAAGCTACATTATTGAGGATCTGTCTGCTTTCAGGACACTGAATATTGTACTCACATTGAAACTACACTTCTTTCTGTTTGCAGTTTTTTCCCTATTCCCATCTGACTAAAATTATTTTTGTGGAGCAAAAGAAACTCTGGGGGAGGAGGGATAGTGGAGTTACAAAGTTTCCAACTCTATCTTAGTAGACATTTACAGTTTCATATTGCTGTTGTTATTTAGCTTGGGGTAAGAACAGTCTGCTGTTGCTACAGCTAAGTATTTTTCCATATAAAAGTTGCAGATCATTTATTATAGTGAAGTGTGAGGCTTTGCTAGGTAAGTTTTCATGTCTTTTTTTTAGAAACATGCAGAATAAACTTTCTACTTTCTATGACTATTTTTGATCTGGAAGCCAGACATCTTTTTGAATACAAAATGCCTTAGTTATTTGTTCCTCTCACCTGGAGAATATTCTGAACTAAAGGTGGGCAGTGTATCATGGTATGTCTGTACTTCAATGGGTAGCCCAAAGTGAAGTTTGACTGTTTCCAGAATGTCATTCTGACCTTTTGAGGTTGTCAAATGCTTCATTGTTTTGCCTCCAAACCCCCAGCCCGTACAGCAGTCTGAGTCTGGGGGCAATGGTGCAGAGAAAAAGCAAACATGTCTGTGATTGACTACACTTTTTTTTTTTCTTTTTTTAAAGAAACTCTAGAAATGCCTTAGGGATCCCTGGGGCTTTGTCACAATTTAAAGCCATTTTACCATTGAATTTTGACTGTATTAATTTGCTTTGGTTTAAATTTTTTCCAATTGGATTCTGATTCTCCCATAATAAGTAGCGTGATCTTTGTTATGTATACGTTACTTTCTAGGGAGAGGCTCTATAGTTATGGTTGGATGAAATGAGTTCACTGAGGGTAGGAGAAAAGAAGTGGAAATGGGTGGAGATAACTGGGTGTTCAGGCCATCAGTTCTGGCTTCTTTGAAAGAAGACTAAGAGTTTAAGATGGTGTGTGAAAGATCAGAAGCTTCTGAGTAAGGATTTAAAATGGGACTCTCCCAAAAGCCTAAAATCTGGTTGGATTTCAAGGTGGGTTCCTTATTCGGGAAATAGGTGACATCACTATAGAGAAGAAACATTTGGATTGCTGTTATTCCTGAGGAGTGTGAACACTCAGATGGGAAAAGAGGATACAACCTTACAGAATATTTTCGTGGGTTGAGAATGTACACCAGTTGGGGTTGGTTAAGGAAGGGGTTGTATTTCTAAAGTATTGATCATTTATTCAGCCAACATAGAGCACCATCTATGTGCCAGGCACTGCAGTAAACACTGAGGATAGCAACAGAACAGACGTGGTTCTTGTCTTCTGGAAGTGCTTAGTCCGGCATCAGGCATGTTTTCCACACACACAAAGCACAATAACAGCACAGCAAGATAAGTGCTTTTATGAAGCTATGAAAAATGAAGCTGTGGAAATAGAATTCTAAGTGTTTAGTATTGCCCAGGTATCAGAATTTGAACTAAGTTTTTTTGTTTTTTTAGGAAATTGCAAGTGAAGCATTTGGTAAGACAGAGAATCAGTGAGGATTTAAAAAAATTATCCTGAATCTATCAAAGATAGATTTTCGTCTCTTTGAGGGTTCTCTTTATAGGGCTGTGTAAGTGCAGTGTTCTTGGAATTTCTGAACTCACTGGGTTAACATTGTACAATACAGTATTATATAGGTGAAAAAAGAAGAAAGCTAAGCAATTTATAGTTACTGAAGGTTTAATTTTCCACCTTGTTATTTTACAGACGTGGCATCCAAGACTGAAGGTTAACTAACTTGCCTATGGTCCACGTGGCCTATGAATATGGTGACTCTATGCCCTGCTTTGCTGGGGACAGTCAAAGTATATGCCTGTTGTCCTGTGTTGGTGACAAAACTATTGCTTTTTGGATGATAGATTATATAGTCACCCTTTTTTAGAGTGGCATAACTAAGATTTAAACTTAGGCCTTTGACTCCGAGTCATAAGCTCATCACTGTTTTACTCTGTTTATATCATGCTTCTAGGTCATGTCTCTACTTTTAGGTTGGTCTAATGAGAAGGATTCTGAGGCCTAAGTCTGGCTTAGTACAATGTTCAGTTCTTGGTTATGTTTACTATGGGCAATGGGGAGAAACGTGATAGCTTTCATGCTACCTTTTTTTTTTTTAAACATCCGATTACTAATTGTTTTAGAATGCAATTTAGTTTTCCTTCAGAAATTCTGAAGGCATTTGAAGAACTTTATGTCTTAGGATCATATTTATAAATATTAGTCATCATTACATGATACTCAAAGAAGATTGTAATGATTTGAGTCTTCTGGATAAATGGAAATTTAGTACATCTCTTAATCATTGAATATTGTGCTTTTCCCTTTAATTTTTGTTTCCCTTTCTTCACCGAATCAGAAGCCTAGAGCAGCAGAATGGGGTTTGAGGAAAGTAAGTCTAATTTGGAAAAGAAAATTGGGCCGGGCACGGTGGCTTATGCCGGTAATCCCAGCACTTTGGGAGGCCAACGTGGGCAGATTACGAGGTCAGGAGATCAAGACCATCCTCACTAACATGGTGAAACCCCCTCTCTACTAAAAATACAAAAAATTAGCCGGGCGTGGTGGCGGGTACCTGTCGTCCCAGTTACTCAGGAGGCTGAGGCAGGAGAGAGGATGGCGTGAACCTGGGAGGCGGAGCTTGCAGTGAGCCAAGATTGCGCCACTGCACTCTAGCCTGGGTGACAGAGCGAGACTCTGTCTCAAAGAAAAAAAAAAAAAAAAAAAAAGGAAACTTATGTTGTGATTTGTTTAAATTGATTAGCTTTTCCACCAGGTTCTCTGGACAGCTTTTGAGTGAATCACCTTAATTTGGTTTCATTTAAATGGCTCAGCACTTCAGAAAGGTAGTTTTAGAAGTGTACTGTCTATCAGGTAAATCAGCTAAAACTTAAATGGATTAAATTCACTGATCACCTCTGGTAATTAGATAACTTTATTTTGTTCTGTGTCATTTCTTTTATGTAGTGTCTGAGCAGTGCTTCACTGAAGGCTGTAGTGTCTTCACCTAAAGAATGACTAATGGCAACTGTTAGAATGGTAAAAGCAAAACTAAAGCCATTTTTGAGAACTTACAGGTTAGATGGTATTGGGGTGGGATGGAAATGCCTTATGTTACCCATCCTACTTCTCTTCCAAATTTACACATCTAGTTAGACATACGGCTTCTCTGCCCTCAGAGACTCATATGTGGGGTGAAGGGGAGATAGATTTGTAAGTGGATAAATTTCAGTACAATTTAAATAAGTTATAGTTGGTAACAGAGTTTTTTGGGAACATAAAGTGGTAAGTAGAGATTGAAGATGAGCACAGTTATGTTTCCATTTGTATAGCAGGTGTTTGAACCTGAATCCTTCATATTTTATATCATTTTTGGTTTCTGCAGCATTTTATGTTGTTTTGCTTCTCTTTTCAGAGACTGTTTATGACCCAACTTGAACAATGTGATGAAATTCTTCTTTAGCTCAAGCTGTTATGAATCCAAAAATAGATCTGGGCTAAGATTGGACTTTGTGGCACAAATTGTGGTTAGGTTGTGGCTGTCTTTCTTCCAACAAATAAATGTAATTTAACAATTATTTAGAAGTAAAGCAAATGTTGCTGAGACAGAAACAGGACCTGGTTGATTTTTAAATGGTGCTTTGGAACACTAAGCAGATATCTAAGTTTAAAGTAAAGTACTATTTGGAAAAAAATTGTTTTAGTAAAAAAATATTAGTAAGCTTCTGTAGAATGGTAGAATTGGTGACTGCAGTTCTATAGGAACCTTACTTATTGTAATCTCTTACTCCTTTTATTTTCCATTTCTTTTTGTTTCACCTCTGAAAATTCGAAAGCATGAAATAGGCTTCACAGAAAGAAAAAACAAAGCTAGTAATTACAAGACACTAAAACTTTCCTATTGTATTGGTCAAGTGCAATACATGACACCACTCTGCAGTAATATTGGTGTTCAGAAGAGTTATGGAATAATCTAGTAATAAACATAGAAAGAAGAAGGAGGGCTGAACCTCATTTGTATGGTTGAAAAGTAGATGGTCTTCTGAGGCTCTTAACAGTATATAAAGGTAAATTTGTTATAAAGGAAATCTTATTCACATTTTTAATCTGATGTCTATACAGATTACTTGTGGGACAAGGATGATCTATTTCTGCAGTAAGACCTCTAGCTCCTTATGGACAGGATGTTTTTTAAGTCACTGTGTTATTCAGACCTTTGCACATAAGTGGTATTAAATAACAACTTTATAGTAAGATACCTTTGTAAGGTCCTAGATAAATAAAAGTACTTTAGTGGAAAGTACTTTAGTGGCCTACTGTGTGCCAGGCTGAATACTGGGTACTCTCTAATAATTACCTTATTAGTCTAATGAGCCCTACGAATTGAGGTACTACCTGTGCTGTCTCCATAATGAATAAATTTATCCAGGTTATAGCATACAAGATTAGTATACAAAAAACAATAGTATTTCTACATACTTGCAGTGAACAATCTGAAAATGAAAGTATTTCTATATACTTGCAGTGAACAATCTGAAAATGAAATTAAGGAAACAATTTTATTTATAATAGCATCAAAAAGAGTAAAATACTTAGGAACACATTTAACAAAACAGATGTGAAATTTGTGCTCTGAAACTATAAAACATTGTTGAAAGAAATAGAGGACTATTTAAATAAATTGAAAACTATTCCATGTTCATGGATTGGGAGACTTAAAAGTAGGATGACAATACTCCCCCAAATTGCTTCAGGTTGCATACAATCCCTATCAGTCAGAACCCCAACTGGCTTCTTTGTAAGTTGACAAGCTGATTTAAAATTAATGTGTAATTGCAGGGGACCCATAATAACATGTTGTGAGTGAGACTACATTTTTAATGTTCTCAAGCAGCTTTTTATTTTATTTTATTTTATTTTATTTTATTTTATTTTATTTTATTTTTTTGAGACGGAGTCTCGCTTTGTTGCCCAGGCCAGGATGGAGTGCAGTAGCACATCTCAGCTCACTGCAACCTCCACCTCCCGGGCTCAAGTGATTCTCGTGCCTCAGCCTCCCAAGTAACTGGGACTACAGGAATGCACCACCATGCCCAGCTAATTTTTTTGTATTTTTAGTAGAGACGAGGTCTCACCATGTTGGCCAGGCTGGTCTTGAACTCCTGACCTCAGGTGATCCACCTGCCTTGGCCTCCTAAAGTGCTGGAATTATAGGCATGTGCCACTATGGCTGGCCAGAGCTTATTATTTTAAATGAAAACTGCAAATCAGTTTTTAAAAATCAGTCATGAAAATAGTGACATCTTAAATCAGGGTACTCCTGATTAAATGCCGTAGTTTTCCTGGTAATTCAATGTTTTGGGGTCGGTTTAAAGCTTTATAAATTTAATTCTGCAAGCTTTTATTGAGCATTTCTTTTTTGTAGTCAAGAAAATGTGCTATAAGAAAGTTCAAAGGAGGCAATTCCTGATATAGAATTATCTGGTGATAAAAGCTTATAAAATAGTTTTATAAGTTTTTTAAGTTTTCCCTTAAGCCTGCCCATAATTTAAGCTTGTGATTTTTTATATTGTCTTTCGTGGCTAGGTTTGTGTATACCCTGCAGTGGTACTATCTAAAACAGTGGCCACTAGGCTTATGTGGCTTTTAAAATTTAAATTATTTAAAATAAAACATTTAATTCCTCAGTCACTGGCCACATTAGAGGACTTAATAGTCATAGGTAGCTAGTGGCTGCCATATTGGACAGAGCTAGGTAGAGAAATGGTAAGGTATTTCCAGGACTTCTTTTTACAGTGGGATTGAGATAGTATAGGTGCTTTTGTGAGGGACAGAAGGTAGAGGAAAAGAATCTGATTAAGACTTTTTATATAAAATCATGTCTTTTTTTTTGTGGTTACTGCTGCTAGCATGATGACACTTTGTATGTTTCAAATGTCGTGTGCTACAATAATCTTTTCTCTAGTAGTCTTAGCATCTACTGCTGATCTTTTTTTGATGAGCCTGAATTAACTATTTTATTGGGGTTGCAAACTGGTGCTTTTCCATCTTTGATAACACTTACGTTTCAAATGATAGATGCAGGATCTATTCTATTTTTCCTGTTTCTGGTTTTGACAAAATTTTATATTGTGACAAATGTTTCCTGTGTCTGATTTTATGGATAACCTAGTGAAGTATGTGGTAACATAAAATTATGTATATAACCTTATTTTTCCAGTAATTTTTATTTTATTTTATTGTCTTTTGAGATAGAGTCTTGCTCTGTCACTCAGGCTGGACTGCAGTGGTATGAACACGATTCACTGCTGCCTCAGTCTCCTAGGATCAAGTGATCGTCCTGGCTCAGCTTCTTGTGTAGCTGGATCTGCAGGCACACACCTCCATGCCTGGCTAAGTTTTTCTTTTTTTTTTTTTTTTTGTAGAGATGGAGGTCTCACTTTGTTGCCCAGGCTGGTCTTGAACTCCTGGGCTCAAATAGTCCTCCCGAATTGGCCTCCCAAAGTGCTGGGATGACAGGTGTGAGCCACAGCACCCTGCAACCCCCATGCTCAGTAATTTTTTTTTAAGTGAAAATAAGTTTATTAGAGAAGTAAAGAACCAAAAGAATGGCTACTCCATAGGCAAAGCAGCAGCATAAGCTGCTATTTGGACATTTTTATGATTATTTCTTGATTATATGCTCAACAAGGGGTGGATTATTAATGAGTTTTATGGGAAGGGGCTGGGCAATTCCCAGAACCGAGGATTCCTCTCCTTTTTGGACCATACAGAGGAACGTCCTGACATCACATGGCATTTGTAAACTGTCTTGGCATTTGTGGGAGTGTCTTTTACCATGCTAATGCGTTACAATTAGCATATAGTGAGCAGTGAGGATGACCAAAGGTCACTTTCATTGCCATCTTGGTTTTGGTGGGTTTCAGCTGGCTTCTTTACCTCAGTCTGTTTTGTTAGCAGGGTCTTTATGACCTATGTCTTGTGCCAACCTTCTGTCTTATCCTATGACTAAGACTGCCTTAATCTCCTGGGAATGTAGCCCAGTATTTCTTAGCCTTATTTTACCCAGCCCCTATTCAAGATGGAGTTGCTCTGTTTCAAACACCTCTGACATATCGCCCCCTTCCCTTTTATAAGAGAAACCTTAATCCTAAGGGTTGAAGAGGGATGAAGATCCATCTTCTGTAGCTTCTCCAGGCTGAATAGAGGTGATAATATTCCTGCCTATTAAGGTCTCTTGTATTCAGGGTAGAGAGGAGCTCGGCCAGAAAGCATTAGTATGTTGAGGACCACTCATAACTCTTGAGTTCTGACAAAAGGTGATATCTAGAAGATTAATAAATGTTCAGTTTAAGAGAACATTGGCTGGGCACAGTGGCTTACACCTGTAATCCCAGCACTTTGGGAGGCCGAGGCAGGCGGATCATTTGAGGTCAGGAGTTCGAGACCTGCTTGACCAACATGGTGAAACTCTGTCTCTATTAAAATACAAAAATTAGCCAGGTGTGATGGTGGGTGCCTGTAATCCCAGCTACTTAGGAGGCTGAGGCAGGAGAATCTCTTGAACCCAGAAGACGGATGTTGCAGTGAGCCGAGATCGCGCCACTGCACTCCAGCCTGGGCGACAGAGCAAGACTCCCTTGCAAAAAAAAAAAAAAGAGAACATTGAGGAAGCTTATCCTGCATTCCTACACATGCTGTACACATGGAGTACAACAACAATATATTCCACAAGAGTAAAGCTAAATAAGCAAAGTGATCCCAAGTAAAATAATAAGAAGGCTTTCTATGAATTATGCAATTGTTGGAACCAGGCTGATAGTCTGAAGTTGCTGGCTGATTCCAATACGTGCCCAGAATTAAAATACTGACTCAGATTTTTGCATTACCCATCCCTATTGTTTCTTCTGAGTCACAGCCAGAGATCACTGGTTGGTTCACAGGAATAAGCAGAGCTAGTCTAAATTGCAGGAAAAAAACCTCAAAAACAACTAATGAGACTAGAATCTAATAACAGATGTACCATAGTTGTTGAAACATAATTTTCCTCTCTCCAGTGTCCTATTTTTACTAAAGACAAATCATGGTAAAACTGATCTGCTTTATTATACTTGGTGTGATTATTTGTATAAAGTGAAGCAAGAAAAATTATTTTTCACATAGGCTTTTAAAATTGGCTGTGATGGTTCCATAAGGAATCTCAGATAAGACTTTCTTGATGCTGAGCCCAGCAATGGGTTTCTACTCTCAAATACCTATAAGTTTGGGTATATTCTTCTCCTTTTGAGGTCCCAGGATAACTTGGGGTTCCTGAGCCTGTCAGAAAGTGAACACATTCAGTAATTTTTAAATGTTGAGATCTGAGGAGGGAGGAGGTGGTTCTAAGGGAGGAAACAGATTTGAGTCAAATGTTTATGGCCATTTAAATTTACAATATTGAAGCCCTTGTTTTTTTATTTTAAATATGCTTCTGGCTTCTGAAGAGTCACGCTGTCTCAGAAGAAATTTCTGCTATAGTAAATTTAGCTAGAGTACAGAAAATTTTGAGCTTTTAAGTTCTGGGTATGGGCATCAAAAATGCCATAATAATACTTAACAGCTTCGGTAGCAAGTGTTGGAATGTCACTATATAAACTCCCCCTGCCCTTGCCTTCTCTTTCATTGCTTCTTTAGTTTTATCAGTGGGGATGGATGAGAAAGCAACTTGTCTGAAATTTTGTTGCTCATAGGAAGTGACTTAAAATTCCCAGGATAGTTTTAGAACTGATTCTTGATCTTGGAATGATGGAATAGACCTCCTGGTAATCGTATGGCTGATGTGCACCTGCATTCTAGGAGAGATCTGGTTAGACCTGAGTGTGTTTTTACTTTTTGCTTATGAGTATTTATTTAGGACTTTTTCAAACTTTTTGAAGTAATGATTACTTTAAGTTACAAAAATTATAGCCAACTATAATGTTATGGACTGAATTATGTGCCCCCCTACCCATGCCCCACAGATTCATATGTTGAAGTTCTAAGAATGACTATTTGGAGATAGAATCTTTAAAGAAGTAATTAAGGTAAAATGAAGTCAATGGGATAGGACCTAATCTAATATGACTTGTGTCCTTAGAGAAGAGAAGATTAGGACAGACACACAAAGAAAAGACCATGTGAAGACTCAGAGGAAGGATAGCCATCTGTAAGCCAAGGAGAGGCCTCAGAAGAAATCAGTCCTGCCGATATCTTGATCTTGGACTTAGAGCCTCCAGAGCTGTAAATAAATTCCTGTTGCTTAAGCCACTCCATTCAGGTGGTTTAAACCCACTTTGCTATAGCAGCTCTAGTGAAGTAATAAGCATAGGTAAACAGTTTATTTTGGTTTATATCTAAAATCACATGTAAGGAGGGATAGGGGAGATGATAGGGTTGAGTAAGGATGGATTGTGAGGTTAAAAGTCTAATTTTTCATCTTCCATTTTAATTTATTGGGATATGTGATCGGAATAGGTAGAATGTTTATTCATGGGCTTGCCTTATCTTTTTCTGATCTCTTAATCACTTGGGAATGAAAATATGATAATACAAGTTGATGGCTCACTAATTATTATTCATTCTATTCTTAATTTATTTTTATTGTTAAAGAAATGTGTTGCCTAGGCTGGACTCGAACTCCTGGGCTCAAGCGATCTTCCCACCTCAGCCTCCCAGGTGACTAGCTACAAGTGTGCCACCGTACCTGGCTTCATTCTGTTTAACATTTCTTAAAAACACTCTTCCTTTCTTTTCCATTTGAGAATTAGTTTTCTGTTTTTAGTTTCATGTTCCTTAGAAACCATCTTTCACATTGTTGTCACAAATTTTTTTTTTTTGATACACATCTAATCATTCACTTATCTGCTAAACACCTTCTCTTAAAGTCTTCTTTCTGTGAAATAATTCACATTCAAGATGCTGCCTGGTGAGTTCACAGTTTGCATGTAAGTTTGGTAATTTTCAGATGACTCTTTGCTCCCTAAACATTTCATGATTCTATAACTCTGCCTAAGTTGTCCTTCTCAGTCTGGAATTCCTTTGGTGTTCCCTACTCATAATCAGTTCCTTTTTTATAGGCTTCTAGAATTCACAGATGGTTTTTAACATATCTGTTTATAAGTTCATTTTGTGGGCCAGGCTGAGTTGTTCTGTGACTGCATTTGCTGAATACACCTCTCAGAATGCCCCCTACAGTGGAGTCATATTTTGTTAAAAATGCTTCCTCCACACTATCTGAGACCTACTGACTGGGAACCTTTTCAGAGTGAAATCTGGGAATGTGAATTTTTAAATGCACCCCCAGTGCCAACATTGCAGTACCTCTGCTGTACAGTAGTGACAGGAACTTACTCTTCTTCCCAAGTGTCAGGCCCGCAGTAAGATAGAAAAAAACATACTAAGTACATTGGAGAGAACAATAAAACTAGATTCAAAAAATAGGTCCAATAAATTCAGAGTGCCACTAGGTATATACTAAAATTTATTTGGGGTTGTGGGTTCATGTGATTAAATGTCCCTTGTGTTCTTTTTAAAAACTGTCAAGGCCAGGTGCAGTGGGTCACACCTTTAATCCCAGCACTTTGGGAGGCTGAAGTGGAAGGATTGCCTGAGGCCAGGAGTTCAAGACCAGACTAGGCAATGTAGCAAGACCCCATCTTTACAATAAAATAAAAAAAAAAAATAAATTAGCCCAGTATGGTGGTGCATGTCCATCATCCATCCCAACTATTCAGGAGAGTAAGTTCAGAGGATTGCTTGAGCCCAGGAATTCAAGGCTGCAGTGCGTGATGGTCAGGCCATTGCACTTAAGCCTGGACAACAGAACAAGACAATGTCACAAAGGGAAAAAGAAAAGATGGCATTTGTATTAGTTCATTTTCACACTGCTATGAAGAACTGCCTGAGACTGGGTAATTTATAAAGAAAGGAGGTTTAATTGACTCAGAGGTCTACATGGTGGAGAGGTCTCAGGAAACTTAAAATCATGGCAGAAGGGGAAGCAGGCATGTCTTAGATGGTGGCAGGCAGGCGAGAGAGAGAGAGACAGAGACAGACAGACAACGAGCACGAGAGAATGAAGAAGTGAAGTGCCACACTTTAAAATCATCAGTTCCCATGAAACTCACTGTCAGGAGAACAACGTGGGGGAAGCTGCCCCCATGGTCTAATCACCTCCGACTGGGGCCCTGCCTCCACACGTGGGGATTCATAGGGATTACAATTCAAGATGACACTGGGGACACATGCAACCCATATCAGCGGTAAGTATGGGGACTCTGTCTCGGTAGCACTGACGTAAAGAGGACTCATGCTTTCTAGGGAGGCACAACTGCCATTTTCATCTCCCCTGACTTGTAGGATGTTAAGAAGCTTGGAGAGAGTTGATGCCTATTGAAATGTATTTAATTATAGCTCTGGAAGCTTAATAAGTTAGAGTGGTTGGTGAAAGGAAAGGTAGAAAAAGGTTTTCCAACTTCTAACAACTGACCTAGATGATTTTGTAAATGGGCCGTTCGTTATCTACAGAACGGCTTCTCCTGGCAGGTAACTCAGCTCCATAGAGGGCTGCTTAGAAATCACCATTTAGGTTGGGCCGTAATCCCAGCACTTTGGGAGGCCGAGGCAGGTGGATCACGAGGTCAGGAGTTCGAGATCAGCCTGGCCAAGATGGTGAAACCCCCATCTCTACTGAAAATACAAAAATTAGGCGGGCACCGTGGCGGGTGCCTGTAATCCCAGCTACTTGGAAGGCTGAGGTAGGAGAATCACTGGAACCCAGGAGGCGGAGGTTGCAGTGACCCAAGATCGCGCCACTGTGCTCCAGCCTGGGTGACAGAGCAAGACTCTGTCTCAAAAATAAATAAATAAAATAAAATAAAATAAAATAAAATAAAATAAAATAAATCAGCGATTAAAACCATGGGCTGGGATACTATTGCCATCATAGAAGGATTTCAAGAGACAAAGTTTTTGAACACCTCAATTCTCAAATTATTTTTTTATAAAAAATTTTTCAATAAAGGATTTCTGTGTACTTGAAAGCCATATTATAGATTTTTTTTTCTTTTAATGGTTAAAATAAGTATTTTTTTTCTTTTGTCTTAGAATTTAGGCATTATTGTGAAGTGGAAAGAGTAGGGGGCCCCTCCTTTGTCTTGGAAGTGGGAGTCCTTAATTTGAATTCTGGCTCTCTTATGCACTGAAGGCCATGCAGTGAAAAAGTTTCCGTCACTTCCAAGAGTGTCTGCTTTCTTTCTTTCTTTTTTTTTTTTCCGAGATGTAGTCTCGCTCTGTTGCCCAGGCTGGAGTGCAGTAGCGCTATCTCGGCTCAAGCTCTGCCTCCCAGGTTCACGCCATTCTCCTGCCTCAGCCTCCCAAGTAGCTGGAACTACAGGTGCCTGCCACCACGCCCGGCTACTTTTTTGTATTTTTAGTAGAGATGGGGTTTAACTGTGTTGGTCAGGATGGTCTTGATCTCCTGACCTCATGATCCGCGTCGGCCTCCCAAAGTCGTCGGATTGCAGGCATGAGCCACTGCGGCCCGCCGAGTGTCTGCTTTCTTATCTGTAAAATGAAGAGAGACAGATTGGCTTCCCCTACCTAATTCATAGAATAGTGATAATAGGAGTGAATAAACAAAAAGATTATATGATATGTCATTTTTATCTGCTTTGTATATTGGTTTCCTTGAAAGTTCCCTTTGCAGATATGAACCTATTGGGAAGTTTTTTTTTTTTTTTTTTTTTTTTGCTTAGCTATCTGCTATCTGTTGGAAACATGCAATAATTAAAATATCAAACTTTTGTTTCAAAAAATCTAAGGGAAATTAGTACATTAACATTATTTTAAGCTGCAGAATCAAGTCCTTTATTTTGTACTTTGTTTTTTCAGAGAATTGGCTGGCTTCTCCTGGCTCCTACCTAGAAAGTTTGAAGAAAATTAATTCATCACGTCTTCTACTTAGGAAAGAATCATGCTTTTGTTTTAAAAACAGATTGAGGTTTCATTTCATTTTTTTAGAAAACAAAATAAAGGATGTAGCAGATAGATTGAAAAGGGTATTATACTAGGAATAGTTCTTTCTTACTCTTTTATTTTTGCTCTTTTTTTCTCCTCCCAACTTGCTCCACTCTGCTGACTCCTTAGAGGAATAGGAAACCATTTCCCCCCTTCCCTAACCAGTGAGTCCCATTATTTCTCTATCTTTTTTCCCTTCTTTCTTCTCCTCCCTTGGAAAGAGGTAAAACAAAACAAAACAAAAACAAACAAACAAACAAAAAACTCCTTGAGGTTTATTAGGGGCTTTAAATTTAAGTTTGACTTGTGACCTGCCATAGTTTGAATAATTTGCTTCCATGGTATTTCGCTTATCTCAGTTTCCAGCTGCATACCTAACTTCTGCATCCTCTCTTTTTCAGCAGATTAGTTGAGCTTATTTTTAAGGAGAACCAGTCCACTGCCACTCCAAGCCCCCCAGTGATTTTCTAGGGGTTATGTACAAAGTCAGTGATACCACTTTTGGGATTCGGGTAAACATGTCAGTTTTCAATCTCCTTTTTTTTTTTTCCCAATCACAGAATGACTTCGCTTTCCTGATTATGTCAGTACCCATCCATGCCTATCCATATTACTTTTTTTTTTTTTTCTCTGAGATAGGGTCTTGCTCTGTCACCCAGGCTGGAATACAGTGCTATGATCATGGTTCACTGCAGCCTTGACCACCTGGGCTCAAACAGTTCTCCCACATCAGCTATCAGAGTAGCTGGGACTTCAGGCACACGCCACCACACCCAGCTAATTTAAAACATTTTTTTGTAGAGATGAAGCCTCACTATGTTGCCCAGGCTGGTCCCAAACTCCTGAGTGCAAGCGATCCTCCTGCCTTGGCTTCCCAAAGTGCTAGGATTACAGATGTGAGCCATTGTGCCCAGCCTATATTCATTCTCTTTAAGAGGCTTTCTGATTGAAAAGTCAGCAACCCGTGAGGAAAAGATAATGGTTGCAGGTCTTTAACCAATCGATCCATTAAGAATCTGGCTGACTATTGGTAATTCTTAGTCACTGCTTCTCCCTCAATTATATAGCAGTCTGTTTAGTGTTTGTTATTCTTGACTGTATTAGAAAAGTCTAATTTATTGTTACTGGTTGGGGCCCAATCTTCTGCATTTCTAATAAGCAGTCCAGGTGATCATGCTCCAAAATGACCATGAGACCACACTGGGAAATAAAACAGTGGAAAGAGTATTTTGCAGACACCTTGCCAAAGAATATGTACAGATGGCAAATAAGTATATGAAAAGATGCTCAATATCACATCATTAGAGAATTAGCAGAAGCAGTGATACCACTACGTACTATTAGAATGGTGAAGATTTAGAACACTGACAAAATCAAGTCCTGGGAAGGATGTGGATCAACAAGGACTCACATTTATTGCTGGTGGGAGTGCACAATGACAGCCACTTTTGAAGATGGTTTCACGGTTCTTCCCAAAACTAAACATACTATTACTGTATGTTATGAACTGACTGTTTTTGTCCCCCACCAAATTCATATATTGAAACCCTACCCCTCTATGACTGTATTTGTAGAAAGAGCCTTTGTGGAGGTTGGAGGGTGGGACCCTGATCTGATGGAATTAGTGTCTTTATAAGAAGGGACAGGATGCTGTGTACCATAAATATGTACAATTTTTGTCAATTGAAAACTAAGTAAGAGACCGGAAAGAAGCCTGCCTGCCCCCCGGTTATTTGAGGACACAGTGAGAAGTTGGTCATCTACACGTCAGAAAGAGAGTCCTCACCAGAAACAGAATCAGTTGGCCTCTTTATTTTGGACTTTCCAACCTCCAAAACTGTGAGAAACAAATTACTGTTGTTTAAGCCACCAAGTTTATGGTATTTTGTTAAGGCAACCTGAACAGATTAATGCATCATATGATTCAGAAATCATGCTCCAAAGTATTTACTCAAGTGAGTTGGAAACTTATGTCCACACAGAAACCTGCACATGAATGTTTACAACAGCTTTATTTATAATTGCCCAAAATTTGAAGCAATCAAGATGTCCTTCAATAGGTGAATAGATGAACTGGTGCATCCACGCAAGGGAATACTATTTAGCAACGAAAAGAAATGAGCTATCAAACTACGAATAGATGTGGCAGAACCTTAAATGCTGATGTAGTTTGGCTGGGCCCTCACCCAAATCTCAACTTGAATTGTATCTCCCAGAATTCCCACATGTTGTGGGAGGGACCCAGGGGGAGAAAATTGAATCTTGGGGCCTGGTCTTTCCTGTGCTGTTCTTGTGATAGTGAACAAGTCTTGTGAGATCTGATGGGTTTATCGGGGTTTCCACTCTTGCTTCTTCCTCGTTTTTCTCTTGCTGCTGCCATGTATGAAGTGCATTTCACCTCCCGCCATGATACTGAGGCCTCCCAGCCATGTGGAACTGTAAGTCCAATTAAACCTCTTTTTTCTTCCCAGCAGCATGAAATGGGTATGTCTTTATCAGCAGTGTGAAAATGGACTAATACAGTAAATTGGTACCAGTAGAGTGGGGCTTTACTGAAAAGATACCCAGAAATGCGGAAGTGACTTTGGAACTAGGTAACGGGCAGAGGTTGGAACAGTTTGGAGGGCTCAGAAAAAGACAGGAAAATGTGGGAAAGTTTGGAACTTCCTGAAGACTTGTTGAATGGCTTTGATGAAAATGCTGATAGTGATGTGAACAATAAAGTCCAGGCTGAGGTGGTCTCAGATGGAGATGAGGAACTTGTTGGGAACAGGAGCAAAGGTGACTCTTCTTATGTTTTAGCAAAGAGACTGGTAGTGTTTTGCCCTGCCCTAGAGATTTGTGGAACTTCGAACTTGAGAGAGATGATTTAGGATATCTGGCAGAAAAAATTTCTAAGCAGCAAAGTATTCAAGAGGTGACTTGGGTGCTGTTAAAAGCATTCAGTTTTAAAAGGGAAACAGAGCATAGAAGTTTGGAAAATTTGCAGCCTGACAATGTGATAGAAAAGAAAACCCCATTTTCTGGGTAGAAATTCAAGCCCGCTGCAGAAATTTTCATAAGTAGCAAGGAGCCTAATGTGTTCTTTTTTTTAATTATTATTATACTTTAAGTTCTAGGGTACATGTGCACAACATGCAGGTTTGTTACATATGTATACATGTGCCATGTTGGTGTGGTGCACCCATTAACTCATCATTTACATTAGGTATATCAAGGAGCCTAATGTTAATCCCTAAAACCATGGGGAAAATGTCTTCAGGCCATGTCAGAGACCTTCATGGCAGCGCCTTCCATCACATTCCCGGAGTCCCAGGAAGAAAAAGTGGTTTTGTGTGCTGGGCCCAGGGTCCCCATGCTGTGTGCAGCCTAGGCACTTGGTGCCCTATGTCCCAGCTGCTCCAGCCATGGCTGAAAGGGACCAACATACAGCTTGGTCTCTGGCTTCAGAGGGTGGAAGCCCCAAGCCTTGGCAGCTTCCACGTGATGTTGAGCCTGTGGGTGCAACAGAAGTCAAGGATTGAGGTTTGGGAACCTCCACCTAGATAGCAGAAGATGTATGGAAATGCCAGATGCCCAGGTAAAAATTTGCTGCAGGGGTGGGACCCTCATGGAGAACCTCTGCTAGGGCAGTGCAGAAGAGAAATGTGGGGTCAGAGCCCCCACACAGAGTCCCTACTGGGGCACTGCCTAGTGGAACTGTGAGAAGAAGGCTACTTGTCCTCCAGACCCCAGAATGGTAGATCCACCCGACCGCTTGCACTGTGCTCCTGGAAAAGCCACAGACATTTAACACCAGTATGTGAAAGCAGCAGAGAGGGAGGCTGTAGCCTGCAAAGCCACAGGGGCAGAGTTGCCTAAGACCATGAACCCACCTCTTGGCATCAGCACGATCTCTATGTGAGACCTGGGGTCAAAGGAGATCATTTTGGAGCTTTAAAATTTCACTGCCCTGCTGCATTTTGGACTTGCATGGACCCTGTAACTGCTTTGTTTGGCCAATTTCTCCCATTTGGAATGGTTGTATTTACCCAATGCCTGTACCCCCATTGTATCTAGGAAGTGACTAGCTTGCTTTTGATTTTACAGGCTTATAGGTAGAAGGGACTTACCTTTTCTCAGATGAGACTTTGGACTGTGGACTTTGGGTTAATGCTGAAATGAGTTAAGACTTTGGGGGCTATTGGGAAGGCATGGTTGGTTTTAAAATGTGAGGACGTGAGATTTGGAGGGGCCACAGGTGGAATGATACGGGTTGGCTGTGCCCCCACCCAAATCTCAACTTGAATTGTATTTCCCAGAATTTCTATGTGTTGTAAGAAGGACCCAGGGGTAGGTAATTGAATCATGGGGGCCAGTCTTTCCTGTGTTATTCTTATGATAGTAAGTCTCACGAGATCTGATGGGTTTATCAGGGGTTTCTGCTTTTGCTTCTTCCTCATTTTTCTCTTGCTGCTGCCATGTACGAAGTACCTTTCACCTCCCATCATGATTCTGAGGCCTCCCCAGCCATATGGAACTGTAAGTCCAATTAAACCTCTTTTTCTTCCTAGCAGCATGAAATGGGTATGTCTTTATTAGTAGGGTGAAAACGGACTAATACAAATGCATATTGCCAATTGAAAGAAGCCAATCTGAAAAGCCTACATATTATGTGACTTCAATTTTATAACATTCTAAAAACGGTAAAACTATGAAAACAATAAAAAGATCAGTGGTTGCTGGGGGTTTGGTGGAGAGGAAAGAAGGGACGAATAGGTAGAACATGATGGGATTCTTACGGCAGTGAAACTACTTTTTTTGATACTGTTATGAGTGGTTACATGACATTGTGCATTTGTCAAAACCCATAGAACTGTACTACAGAGAGAGAAAACCCTAATGTAAGGGATGGACTTTAGTTAATAGTGTGTCAATGTTGGTTTATCAGTTGTAGCAAATATACCACCCCAATGCAAGATGTTAGTAATAGGGGAAAATGAGAGCCAGGCAGAGTGGGGAGAGGGAATATGTAAGAACTCTCTGTACTTTCTGCTTAATTTTTCTGAAACCTAAAACTGCTCTAAAAAGTATGGCTTATTGATTTTTTAAGAGTGTTTTGCAGCACTGTTCACAATAGCAAAGACTTGGAATCAACCCAAATGTCCATCAGTGACAGATTGGATTAAGAAAATGTGGCACATATACACCATGGAATACTATGCAGCCATAAAAAAGGATGAGTTTGTGTCCTTTGTAGGGACATGGATGCAGCTGGAAACCATCATTCTCAGCAAACTATCACAAGAACAGAAAACCAAACACCGCATGTTCTCACTCATAGGTGGGAACTGAACAATGAGATCACTTGGACTCAGGAAGGGGAACATCACACACCGGGGCCTATCATGGGGGTGGGAGGGGGAGGGATTGCATTGGGAGTTATACCTGATGTAAATGACGAGTTGATGAGTGCAGCACACCAACATGGCACAAGTATACATATGTAACAAACCTGCACGTTATGCACATGTACCCTAGAACTTAAAGTATAATAATAATAAATAAATTTAAAAAAAAAAAGAGTGTTTTCGATTCACCTTAGTTTTGTAAGGAGAATAATTTAAGATAAAAAAATAAAAATATTTTTCATTGCGGTTGGATTGAGCATCAGATATAGAACTTAGTTCTGTGGTTTCAGAAATAGGAGAGAAAAAGTTAGGCTCTTTCAAACCCGATAGAGGGTTGCTCTTCTTAAATAGTGATATAGAGCCTTAAATGCATTTTTGTTGTTGTTGATCACTTAGAGAAACAGCCAGAGGTAATGGTATTCCTCTTACCAAACTCAAAGTTTAGCTCTGTAGAAATGTTGAATTTTAAATGTTTTCCTCGTACCTGGTAGAATTGCCTAGTGTTCCTGCATCTTATATGAGAGATCATTTTAAGGTGCTTCATCAACTGTGGATGGAATCCTCAAAGTCCAGTCTCTGATTGGGTGCCAGGGGCTTAAACAGGTTGGGTATTTTAATCAACTATACAGGAGTCAACCATCCCAAGAGTTAAAGAATTGCACAGATACTTTAGTTTAAGGAAAACAAAATTCCAAGTGAATTTCTGGTGTGAATTAGGGTAGACTTATTTAGGTTGCCCTTTAAGTCATTAAAGTGGCCTCTTAGAACTCCTGATTTAATGAAAAGATAAAAATGTTTTGTAATTAGCAGATCAAAGCACTGCTGTGGGTGGCGTTTACTTTGTCAGTATGTAAATTAAACTTCTAAAGGGAATGAAAGAATTTGTTTAACACCTCTTTAATTTTGTTTATGTAATTTCTTGCTTAAAAATCTCTTTCCAGTCCCACTTACCATAGATAATACTAAAATAAACACTAACTTACCACTCTCACCTATGTATCAAAGAAGCTGAGAAACAGCAATGTCTGAATTGTTGAACTTTGCTACATTTAAGACAGATTGAGTTTATCCTCCAAAGAGAAACATGGTCTTGAAAGGTTCGTTCATCAGTCCTAAACTATAAATGAATCCACTGATAAATGGAATTTAAAGAAGCACCAAAATAAATGGGTGTGTTCATAGTAATTTTGAATTGGAATTTGGCAATATCCTTTTGTACAAATTACCAAATGCTGTGTCTTTTGGCGTGCATTGCTTGTTTGGAATATAATGTAGGTTTAAAAACAAAATACGTTGACAGAAGCTCTTCTGTTCAGGTGGTTAGGCAGGTTAGCCCTGTGTAAATTGTAGTTCTGGTTCAGTTCCTCTGAACTGGAGGGAGGGGTGCTTTCGTTACACATTGCTATGTATGATTAGAATGCTATGTCTAATACAGTAAATACTTTATATAAAAATGAATGTTGACTGCTTTATTTCAAGGCTTTACCTCTAGCCATGTTTTTGAAGGAGTGTGTGATGAAAATATTGGTAAGCCAAGCCTACTGTGAAATGAAAACTATACTATATTTCAAGTCATTCCATCCCTGGTCACTTTTTGGTTAGCAGCCTTGGTCTTCTCCAGGACTAACCATTATATGCAGAGTGTGCACAGGTTCCAGATAAAACTGCTCAAAGCAAATAGATTTAAAAAACTGTCCAAGAGAGTTTAAGAACTTGTTTTATGAAGAGTCTTGGCTCTACAGTGGTGAGTCCCAGTCTGAATTTATTCAAGGCTGAAAGAAGTTGGAGCATGTCTATGCAAGGGTATTTTTCAAGAGATTTTCTCTAAGAAATTGAACTTAAAAAAAAAAAGTCAGGTTAACTAATGTAACATGCAAAGTGTTAGATGGGACTCTTATCACTGTCTAGTTACAGCAATGGAAATTATTACTAATTTCCATAAATGGAAGGAAGGGATTTAACCTTTCTGTTTTGTTGTAAGAGTTGATACTAATTAAATGCTCCCAGGGAAGGAAGAGTAAAGTAGTGGGTAGCATTTGCATTTATGATCATTAGCATAGCTGGGGTCGTGCCCCTGTGAATGCTAAGATGAGTAGACTTTTTGTACTGTGAGACTGTGGTAGCTGAGCTGGAGCTCTTGGGTCTTGCTAAAGTGGCAAGAGGCTATGGCTATCTTTATTTAATGGGCCTGTTTAGTATAACTGGGATAGGACCTCACTGCTCCCTATTTACCTTACACAAGTCTGGTGAGATTTAATTAGTCTTACTTACAAAAGTCTACCTGGGGTCTACTTTAGGGTCTGAATTCACCCAGTATCTGCTCTCCTCCTAGAGAAAACAAAAGGTTCCTCCCTCTTTGCTACCTAGGCATTCCACACTGACCTCTGTGGATCAACAGGCTGGAGGCCTAACCTTTATGCTGTTACTATGTCCTGTCTAGCCTCTTGTATGTGTCCCTAACTTGATTTAGACTTAGTAGTGAGTAAAAAGGGTGGGGTTAGAGGAAAGAGTTCTTTTGTCCTAACCACAAGTCCACATTTCCTCATACCATTCATACTTTGCTTTCTCATAGGAAATTAATTTTGTGTGCCTCCATAATGGCTCTCATCAACTTCTTGTTTTTTAAAAAGTTTATATTTTTTCATTCATGTGTCAGATTTATTGTGAGGAAATTATTTGGATACTTAGAAATCTTATTTGGAGAGATGGTTTTTAAAAAGTCTTCTCATGGGATCTTTGTAGAAGCACATTTCCTTTTGTTTCTTGATGATACCAAATTGTTTTGTTCTTATGTATATATATGATTTTCATTTCTTCTCTTTTCTTATTTAAACTTTTTTTTTTCCTTTTAATAGAGATGGAATCTTACTCTGTTGCCCAGGCTGGAATGTAGTGGCGTACTCACAGCAAATTGTAAACTTTGACTCCTGTGCTCAAGTGATTTTCCCATTTGAGCCTTCAGAGTAGCTGGGAACACAAGCATACGCCCAGCTAATTTTTAATTTTAATTTTTAATTTGATTAGAGACGTAGTCTCACTGTGTTGCCCAGGCTGGTCTCAAACTCCTGGCCTCAAGCTCTCCTCCTGCACTTCAGCCTGGGATTACAGTAGCTGGGATTACAGGCACGAGCTATCATACCTGGCTTGATTTATCCTATTCTTAACCCTTCTTTCAAAAATTGTTAAGTGTTTTACATTCCTTAAGGTAAGCAACACTGTATAATAGAAATACAATGCAAGTCACAGTTGCAATTTTAGGTTTTCTAGTAGCTTTACTTGAAAAAGTAAAAAGAAACAAGTAAACTTAATTTTAACAATATAATTTATTTAACTGAATATATCCAAAATATCACTTAACATATCTATAAATAATTAATAAGGTATTTTACTTTTTTTTTTTTTTGCAAAGTCTTTGGAATCTGGTATATATTTAGATTTCATAAAATATCTACTTGGAAAATGTTAGCGTCATGTACTTGAATTGTTCCCAGTATAATGTTCAAGGGTTTTCTAGTAATTGATTATATTTTAAAATTTTTAATTAATTAAAAATTTTTAATTAATTAAAAATTTAATTTAAATAAAATAAAATATAATTTAAAATGCAGGTCCTCAGTTGCACTAGCCATATTTGAAGTGCTCAGTAGTTGCGTATGCCTGGTGGTTGCTGTATTAGATATCATAGTGTTCTTTATCTGTCATTCTTTCTTTGATAGGTTTCCCATCTTCTCTTCTTTTTCTTTTTCTTTTTTTTTAGAGACATAGTTTCTGTGTTGACTAGGCTGGTCTTGAACTCTTGGCTTTAAGCAGTCCTCCCACCTCTGCCTCCCAAAGTGTTGGGATTACGACTGTGAGCCACCACGTTCAGCCCCATTTTCAGATAATGAAACTGAGGCCAGGATTAGGAATCAATCCCTGTTTTTCATTATGCTTCCATAATACTTACAGCAGACCTTAGTTCAGAGTGATTCAAAATGTTAATACATCTTATATGCCAGATATGACTAGGGAAGGGATGACTTACCTGGACTTCTTTTGAATTCATCTAGCAGTTCTTACATTCCTATTTAGTATAGGTCAGTAGAAGAGCTGCCTATAATACAGATCCTTCAAATTTTTGTCTATCTCTTCTATCACGTTAGATATTAATAATTCCCTTTGTGGTGGAGTATTTCCTTTTGCAAATGATAGGAACTTAAAAGAATCATCCTTTTCTGTTTAGTAGTGTGTAGGTCTTGATTCAGTTGTTGATAGCAGAGACCACTTTAGCCAGTTTTAGCAGGGAGGGATTTGATACTGGGAACTACGGAGGATATTGGAGGATCAGGTTTTAGGTTGAATTTCTAGGAATGTTTCCCAAATAATATAGAACTGGCCAGCCAGGAAAACTGCTATGTCTGCTGTAATCAGGAAGCTGAACACTGAGCAGCCTTCAATTATCACAGCAGCAGAGTTCAAGACCCTATAGCCTAGCTGGCAAAATGGTGTGTGTGTTGACTCTTCTCCCTTGAAGCTGAAAACTAAACACTAGGATTTAATCAGAAGCACAGCCCCACCCTGCAGTGTTTATTTCTACCTTTCGAATCTGTCATGGCTGTGTCTGGCAGAAATCTGTCCTCTATTGTGCAGTAATGGGGTTAGAATGGATTTGAATGGACATGTCTGTGATAATTGCCCAAGTGGTATGTTGATATGAAAGTGAGAGATGGTCAAGGTGAATCTTTGCTGAACCTGGGGCTCTTTGTCTTGCTGGTAGAATTTCACAGAGATGTTAAAAAGATACATGGGCTAAGAGAACAGGCACTATGAAATGAAAGTTGTGTTTTCTTCTCTGGAGGGCATTTCTTCAGGTCCATATCATCTGAAAAGATAAAAACAAATGGTAATACTCCTGGATCAAACTTTATTCTTTTATGTTTTGAAAGATCTCAGAGCCTAACTCCGCGTGAATGTATCAAGTTAGCGCCTAGCCTACTTCATGATTTTTTTGTGCATCTGAACATTCAGAGCCTTAAAAATAGGAGGGAAGCAAGATTAAATTGAAATTTTTTCCTACTGTTGCTTTAACTGGAGTTATTAAATATATTAAATTTGTGTGGCGATAAATTACCACACAGAAGAGTGTATAATTTTAAAAGAGACAGGTAGAAAGGGTTATGTGTTTTGGGATTTTTAGAGTTCAAGATTATAGACATTGGACAATGTTGCAGGACTAATCCTGGTTTGAAAATAAAGTACAGGTATACTTCATTGTATGGTGCTTTGCAGATGTTGTGTGTTTTTGTTTTTGAGATGGGATCTCACTATATTGCCCAGACTGGTCCCAAACTCGTGGGCTCAATTGATCCTCATCATTTAGCTTCCTGAGTAGCTGGGACTACAGGCATGTGCCACCACATCTGGCTGAATATTGTGTTTTCACAGGTTGAAAGTTTGTGCCACAACCCTGCATTGAGCAAATCTGTTTGCTCCATTTCTCCAACAGCATGTGCTCACTTTATGTCTCTGTGTCACCTTTTGGTAATTCTTGCAATATATCAGAATTTTTCATTATTTTCAAATCTGTTATGGTGCTCAGTGATCATTGATGTTACTATTGTAATTGTTTTGTGTTGCCATGAAGTGTGCCCGTATAAGATGGTGAACTATATATATGCTATGTGTGTTCTGACTGCTCCATTGCTCCACTCATTCTTTCATCTCTCTTCCTCTCCTTGCACAACAATTCCCTGGCACAACAATATTGAAATTAAGCCAGTTACACATCTTTCATTTGAAATCAAAAGCTAAAATTATTAAGCTTACTGAGGAAACCATGTCAAAAGCCAAGACAGCCAAAACCTAGACCTCCTGTGCCAAACACTTAGTCAAGTTAAGAATGCACTTGGAAAAGTTCTTGAAGGAAATTAAAAGAGCTACTCCAGTGAACACGTGAATGATAAGATAGCAAACAGCCTTATTGCTGATATGGAGAAAGTTTTAGTGGTCTGGATAGAAGATCAAACCAGCCACAGCATTCTCTTAAGCCAAAGCCTAATCCAGAGCAAGGCCTTAACTGTCTTCAACTCTGAATGCTGAGAGATGTGAGGCAACTGCAGAAGAAAAGTTTGGAGGTTGTTTTATGGGGTTTAAGGAAAGAAACCATCTTCATAACATAAAAGTTGCAAAGTGAAGCAGCAAGTGCTGATGTAGAAGCTACAGCAAATTAGCCAGAAGATCTAGCTAAGATCATTGAGGAAGGTGGCTACACTAAAAAACAGATTTTCAATATAGGTGAAACAGCCTTCGATTGGAAAAAGATGTCATCTAGGACTTTCATAGCTAGAGAGAAGTCAGTGCTTGACTTGGAAGCTTGGAAGGACAAGCTTACTTTCTTGTTAAGGGCTAATGCAGCTGCTGACTTTTAGTTGAAGCCAGTGCTCATTTACATTCTGCAAATCCTAGTGTCCTTAAGAATTATGCTAAATCTACTGTGCCTGTGCTCTATAAATGGAACAACAAAGCCTGGATGACAGCACATCTACTTACAGTATCTACTTGCCACACTGAGTATTTTACGTCCACTATTGAGACCTACTGCTCAGAAAAAAAGATTTCTTTCAAAATATTACTACTCATTGACAATGCACCTCATCACCCAAGAGCTCTGATGGAGATGCACAAAGAAATTACTGTTTTTATTATGCCTGGTGACACAGCATCTATTCTGCAGTCTGTTGATCGGGGAGTAGTTTTGACATTCAGGTTTTGTTATTTAAGAAATACATTATGAATGTATACATTATTAATGCACAGGAAAAAAAATTTTGCACAGACCTTAAAAATTTTAATTTTAAAAATGCTTTATTGCTTAAAAAATGCTAATGATCATCTGAGTCTTCTGTGAGTTGTATCTGTAATTTTGACATTCAAGCCTACTATCTATGGCTATAGCTGCCATAGATGGTAATTTCTCTGATGGATCTGGGTAAAGTAAACTTGGAAACCTTCTGGAAAAGGTTCACTGTTCTAGATACTCTTAAGAACATTTGTGATTCATTGGAGAAGGTCGGAATATTAACATGAATAGGAGTTTGGAAGAATTTTTCCCAAACCCATGGATGACTTTGAAAGGTTGAAGACTTCACTGGAGGAAGTCACTAAAGATGTGGTGGAAAGAGAATTAGAACTAGAAGTGGAACCTAAAGATGTGACTGAATTGCTGCAATCTCATGATAAAATTTGAACAGATGAGGAGTTGCTTCTTATGGAAGAGCCAAACAAGTGATTTCTTGAGATGGAAACTATTCCTGGTGAAGACGCTTTTAACATTGTTGAAATGACAACAAAGGATTTAGAATATTACATATAAAGTTGTTGATCAAGTGGCGGCAGGGTTTGAGATGATTGACTTCAATTTTGAATGAAGTTTTACTGTGGTAAAATGCTATCAAACAGCATCACATGCTGTGAAAGGAAGAGTCAATCCATGCAGCAAACTTTATTGTCGTATTTCCAGAAATTGCCACAGCCACCCTAACCTTCAGCACCCACCGTTGTGATTAGTCAGCAGCCATTAACATCCAGAAAGGACCCTCCACTAGCAAAATGAGGGGATGGTTGTGGCAGATACAACTTGCAGAAGACCCAGATGATCATTAGCATTATTTTAAAGCAATGAAGCATTTAAAAAATTAAGGTCTATGCATTATTTTCAAGACATAATGCTATTACATACTCAATAGACTATGGTATAGTGTAAATGTAACTCTTAAATTCACTCAGAAACCCCCAAAATTGTGTGACTTTCTTTATTGTGGTATTCACTTTATTGCAGCCGTTTGGAATGAACTTGCAGTATCTCATAGGTATGATTATACTTTACACCATAGTGACTTTTCACAGAACTTTTGTTCTTTGAAATGTGTAGTACAAATCAAATAACTGGAAAATTCAGACAGTGGAATTAGGTTCCTTTGAACATGATTCATTCTTCTTTTATTGTGTCTCTAACTGTCATGTTTCCTTTTTATTGGTGTACAGCAGTGGGTCTCTTAATTGTGATATGCGATTCGTCCGGCCATTATCACCTAGGAACTTGTTAGAAATGCAAATTATTGGACCTTATCTTGAACTTATTGAATCAGAGACCCTGGATGTGGTGCCCAGAACCCAGCAATCTGCATTTTAGCAAGCCCTATAGGTGATTTTGATTTTCAAGTTTAAGAACTTTGATATGAAGTGATTTACTATTCTCCTTAATAGGAGTAACCAGTCACCAGTTCTTCTGTTTCTATACTTTCTCAAACCCAAAAAATGAAACCAAACAACAAAAATGCAACAGAATTTTATTTTTGAGCAAGTAACTTGATCTGTCTTGTACCTCAATTTCTCACCTGTAAGATGAAAAAAATTATAGTTTTGGGTTTTTATGAGAATTAAATGCGATAAATGGTTTATGTAATGTGCAAATAACAGCTCAATAATGAGTTACTGTTAATATTGATTTTATTATGTTCCATTTTTTCAAAGCCTTTTTGGAGGTAGCAACTTGATTCCATTTTACCAAGGGGAGACATATACCCAAACTGGTTTGGTTTTAGTCCTCTTAAATTGCTTCAGATCTTATAATTTGTATTTCAGACATCTTTTAACTTATTAAAGCTTTTTAATATCTACGTTAAACATTAACTTTATTTGCATTTTCTTTAACTTTTTTTGGTCTTTCTTCATTCATTTCCATTTTAGTTTTTTATTTGTATTATGTGTTAGTGGTTTTTAAAATCTTTCTCTTGGCTTACCACAGTGGTTCATGCCTATAATCCCAGCACTTTGGGAGGCTGAGGTGGGCGGATTCCTTGAGCTTAGGAGTTTGAGACCAGTCTGGGCAATGCGGTGAAACCCATCTCTATGAAAAATACAGAAAACTAGCCAGGCATGGTGGCACGTGCCTGTAGTCCCAGCTATTTGCAGGACTGAGGAAGGAGGATCACTTCAACCCTGGAATTTGAGGTTGCAGTGAGCTGTAATCACGCCACTACACTCAGCCTGGGTGACAAAGTGAGACCATCTCAAAACAAACAAACAAACAAACAGAAATGAACAACAACAACAAAAAAACAGAAACAAAGACAAAACACAACAACCAAAAAACAAAAAAACTTTCTCCTGTTGTGATAGTTTTACTTTGACCTAGTTTTCAAACTTGGTGGGAGATATGAAAGTATCAACAGGTGAATAAACCAAATGATTTCATTAAGTCTCCTAGTCAGTAATCTGGAGGTACTTCATTTTACATGCAAGTGTATAATTTTTTGAAGGAGAAACTATATCTATGGATGGACAAAACACATCTTTGAGTAAGAAGAGGTTTTCTAATTTTAGTTTTCTTTCAAATATTAAAAAGGTAGTTCAGAAATTTTCTGTTTTTAAACCTGATTAACCGATTGAGAAATCTGAATGTTACTATTTATTTATTTATATATTATTATTATTGTTTTTTGAGGCAGAGTCTTGCTCCGTTGCCCAGGCTGGAGTGCAGTGGTGCGATCTCGGCTCACTGCAACCTCTGCCTCCAGGGTTCAAGCAATTCTACCACCTTGGCCTCCCAAGTAGCTGGGGTTACAGGCGCCCGCCATCACATCCAGCTAAGTTTTGTATTTTTAGTAGAGATGGGGTTTCACCATTTTGACCAGACTGTTCTCAAATCCCTGACCTCAAGTGATTTGCCTGCCTCGGCCTTCCAAAGTGCTGGGATTACAAGTGTGAGCCACTATGCCCGGCCTAATATTTTGTGTTAATATATAAATAAATAAACTGTATATATTTGTGGGGTATAATGTGATATTTTGAGAGCTTTATAGATTGTGGAATCACTAAATCAAGCTAATTAACGTATCCAACACCTCACATACCATTTTGAGGTGGTGAGAACATTTAATATCTACTCTCTCAGCAATTTTGAAATATACAGTATATTATTATTAACCGTGGTCAGCTTCCTATTTGATCTCCAGAACTTATTCCTTCCATTTAACTGAAGCTTTGTGCCCTTTGGCCAACATCTCCCTATTCCTCCACTCCTCCATCCCTGCATTCTGCTCTCTACTTCTATGAGTTTGACTTTTTAGATTACACATACTAGTGGGATTATTCAGTGTCTTCGCATGTCTGGTTTATTTCTCTTAGCATAACGTCCTCTAGGTTCATCCATGTGTCTCTTTGACATACTGATTTCATTTCCTTTGGATGTGTACCCAGAAGTGAAATTGCTGGATCATGTGATCGTTTTATTTTTAATGTTTTGAGGAACTTCCATACTGTTTTCCAAAATGGCTATACTAATGTACATTCCCACCAACAGTGTGCAAGGATTTCCTTTTCTCCACATCTTTGCTAATACTTGTTATCTTTTGTTTTCTTGACAAAAACTATTCTAACAGAGGTGAAATGACATCTTACTGTGGTTTTAATTTACACTTCTCTGATGATTAGTGATGTTGAGGATTTTTTCATATACCTGTTGGCCATTTGTCTTGTCTTTTAGAATGTCTTTTCAGGTCCTCTGCCCATTTTAAAATCAGGTTGTTTTCTGCATATTCTCACTCATAAGTGGGAGTTGAACAATGAAAACACATGGACACAGGGAGGGGAACATCACACACTAGGGCCTGTCTGGGGGTGGGAGACTAGGGGAGGGATAGCATTAGGAGAAATACGTAATGTAGATCATGAGTTGATGGGTGCAGCAAACCACCATGGCACATGTATACCTATGTAATAAACCTGCATGTTCTGCACATGTATCCCAGAACTTGAAGTATAGTAAAAAATAAATAAAATCAGTTTTTTTTATTGCTATTGAATTATTTGAGTTGCTTATATATTTTGGATATTATGCTCTTATTACATGTAGGTTTTGCAAATATTTTCTCCCATTCCATAGGTCGTCACTTCACTGTGTTGTTTGTGTGTGTGTGTGTGTGTGTGTGTGTGTGTGTGCGTGCGCACGCGCGCACATGCTCATGCACGCTATGCAGAAGTTTAGTTTGAGGCAATCCCATTGTCTAGTTTTGCTTTTGTTGCAGTGAAAAGGTTTTTGTTGGAAAGTTAAAAGCTTTTGTTGGAAGTTATAAGCTCACCTGCAGCATTATATGAAAATAAATCTTCGTTTCCCAAGGAATGATATGTATATGTATGAGTACATGTGGTGGTCCCTGTTTTTTTGTGTGTGTGACTAAGCGACTGTGTGCCATTCTATACTACAAAGACATGTCTTCTGTTTTCAGTGAGTGATAAAGCCTAGAGTTTTACTCATGGCTTCTTAACTTTGTATGGAATACAGTCTAGCAATTGTGTAGTTAGTTTACAAAGTCTAGGTATGACTCATCTTCGGGCTATGGCTTTTTCAAGTTACACTTAAAGGTCAGAGTCTATTTAGTTCTTAACCCTGCCTTTTCTGAGTGGGAAGTTAGAGTCAAAAAAAAGTAAGAAAATGTGGAATTTGTTGGGACTTGATCCAGACCTATAGGTTTCTTATTTTAATGGGTTGCTTTTTAAAGAAGAACAATCAGTATTACTGGGAATTTCCAGAATTGCTAAGTAATTTGAAACTTAATCATTTAACAGTGTTCATAAAAGTTGGACCTTTGGATTTTTTATTTTGCTTAAATGTTTGATTCTGACAAATACAAAAATTAATAAGGGTTCACAATTCATTTTCTACTCATGTCATAAATGTACATATGTCTAAGTCTGTTTTGTTGTTATAGACATTCCAGAAATCTCATTTAAACAAAAATAGTTTGATGTAATTAGCTTAAGAAATTGTTAAACTGTGATACGTGTAGGAGAAATAATTCCCATGTTTGTTAGAAAACGTAGTGTTTATGTTTAGCCATATTAATTTTAGTTTCATTTATCTTTGGTGTTAGTGAATAACATTGAAAAAACACAGTACTTTGACTCTGCAGTTGTTGTTTATTGCTACCATGCTAGTGATGCTGATGGAAGAAAATTAAGATTCTGTGACTTGATTCTTTGGAATTCTGACTGTTGTCACTGTATAAATAAAACAATCTCTGGCTGCTCATGCAGTTTTTGTCCCTTGGACAATATAATATCCTGGCATTTTTCATATTCTGTTATCAAAGCCAAGGTCTAGAATTTTAAGTGGGAAATTGGCTCTGAAATAATCAAATGCCAAACAAAGCCCATCTGAAAGTTCAATAAAGTAAAATTATAGTATTGCAAAATAAGAGCATTAGTGAACTAAATCCCCACAGTTTAAGGATCTTTCCTTTATAGAATAGATGCTGTTGTGTTGTAAGAGTGGAGGGAATGTAGGTTGGGCCAGCTGAGGGCAAATTAGGAGCCAACAGTTCATTTTCCCACTAGTGTGATTGAAGGAGAAAGGATATTTGCAGGTACAGAGCGCATTATGTGTACCTGCAGATCACAGCGCATTATGTGGAGAAGAAGCCTTTACTGAGCTTCTGCTTCACATTGAGTGTCAAGCACTGAGCTTTACATATGCATAAGTATGTTAGCTCCACTAAACAGGGACTGAAATAGCTAAGAGATGATGTGCCCAAAGTCACAGAACTTGTGACTGGAGAAACTGGGATTTGGATTGGTCTCTTCACTCCAAACTTTTAGAACTGGGTGTTCTGAATACCAAGGGCACACTGAGTTTTCCCTAGGGCTTGTTTGCTGAAGTTTTATTATAGGTTGTCGTCATTGGCTTGTGTACTTTTTGAAATATCAAGCACATTGTAAGTATGTTGTAGTAGATTTCTGTGTAATCTTTCTAACAGCTCTGAGACTTCAAAAAGTCTTGGGACATCTTGGTGACTGTTTTGTGGGGTGTTAATTGGGGGGTGTAGATTGATGATTGCTATTATTGCTATAACTGTTTTTAAAGAGTTAATGAGCCTAAATTTCAAGGTACAACATTGGGTAATGGTGTGTGCAGTAACCCACAGAGGCTTTCTGGGTCTCGAAAACAGTTTTTGCCTATTAGCAGGTATCTTGAGCAGGTTACCTGGTTTCTCTGAGTCTCAGTGTTTATAAAATGGGAATGATAAGAGTTCCGTTAGTGTGTTTGTGAATAAGACCATGGGAGACACATAAACATTCTGTAAATGCTGGCTGCTGTTGTTGATGTTATTGAAGTTTATGGAACTTTCCATTCTTCTTGATGTATTCCTTTTACAATCATTGGTTCCCCTTGGTCGTGAGCATGGACAGGAGGGGTGTAAATGTTACCCTCACATATGGTTAGGTTGGAACCCGAGGCTCTGGATAGTTTTCCTTTGGGAATTTTTTCAAGTAGATGAATTTTTATCTTTGTGTTTGGGAATTTTCTCTTCTATTTGTTCTCTGAGACATCCTGAAGACAAAGATGTGATTCTTAAATTCTTGGAATCCCTTCTCCAGCCCCACTCTATTTTACTCTCTGAATCTCAATGTCTTTATTTCATAAATGAAGGTAATAACTTCCTCTCAGTACTGTTGTGAGGATTAGATGTAAATACAGACAAGTTTTTTGTACATAACAAGGGCTTAATCAACATTAGCTAAAAGGGGAAATAAACCTTTTTAAACGGATGATATTTCCCTTCAGGAAAAGAAATTAACTTGTTTTACTTTCTGTTGGGATATTTTTGTCAGATTCTTTTCATTTTATACTTGTTACATCCTCACTCGAAACTTTGTTTATATGGATTTTTGGGTGTGTATGCCTCAGGGCACTGTAGTTTTCTCTTAAGCTTGGATCTTGCTAGAGCTTGGTTTGCTTGTATTAGGCATCCAGAAGTATTTTGCAGAATCATTATGCTAGTTGTAAATAATTTCTGAACACAAAAGTAATACAATTCTTGTCGAAAAGCATACTGAATAAAATTATCCAGAATCCTTCCATTAAGAGGTATTAGCATTTTAAGTTTTTAGTTCTTCCTCCCTAGCTTTGTATTATGGAAATTTAAAAATATTCAGAAAACTAGAGAGAATAGTATAATAAACACTGAGTATTCTTTACTCAGCCTCAATAATTATTAACTCACAATTTTGTGTCATCAATACCACTATCTAAGCCTCCTTTCCTCCCTCTCTCCAACTGAATTTATTTTGAAGTCAGTCCTAGACATCAAATCATTTAATCTATAAATATCTCAGTGGTGAATGCTTTCAAAATGTTATGTATCACAGTTTCTAACACACATACGTACACCCCTCTTTTCTGTCACCATATTCTTCTTAGCTAACGTTCATTATTTGGGAATTGTTGAATAGCCACAGAATGTGAACTCCAAGTCAACATCTTAATTCTGTTACTGAAGGCAACTGGAGGTGGGGGATGGAGGTAAGTATTTTGGTGAGTGGGGTGGAGGGTAGGAGAGAAGAGTTCTTGAAACATGGGCCTTACTCTTTTTTAAACCCCTTGCCCCCCAGTAGAATGAAGAGCTGTTAGTTTCAGGGCTGGAAGCCAAGTGTTAGTCTGTGTAGCCATTCTTGACTCTGAGCCAAAACCCTGCTTGGTTAATGTATAAATCAATTTGTTCATTTCAAAATATATATTACTATTGGACATGTACCCTGTGTCTTGGTCACTGGGACCGTTCTGTAAATCTGGGTAATGATAATATAGTCAGGGCTGTTGACCAAGTTGTGGAATGTTTCTTGTGCCAAATCTTGAAGTTATGCTTTCTTGGGACCTCGGCAAGGAAAAGGAGAACTGGTAATGATAAGCTGAATTAAATGAAATTTCAATGTTCAAATCTGAAGATTTACTAAAACGGAGTTTGACATAGAAGAGTTTTCCGTGCCATTTTAAGTTTAGGCTCACTATAGCTTGGGGTGGCTGTCAGTTGGTGGCTTGACTGCAACAGCAAGGCTAATAACCTTTTTAAAAAGTTAAAGGGTTTATACTTCTATATTGAGTTGCATATTAACTGGTTAAATCGTTTGTGTTAATTTTTTTTTTTTTTTTTTTTACTGAATATAGTACTACTTTCAGCACTTCTTTTGGTTATAGAAGCCCATTTAATTTAGATTCTTGGATAAAAGGGACCTACCCTAATTTTAATTTTTTCAGCCCTACTTTTTTTTTTTTTTTGACTTTGAGTGGTAACATTTTGTCTTGTGCTTTTGGTTGCAATCTGAAGTCTGTTTTTTTTTTTTTTTTTCCTGAAATGAGTTATGCATTTTCAAACACAATTCAGACATACTTTCTAATCCTCAAATGATCTATTCTGAGGTTGATACCCTGAGAATCCTATATGCAATTGCTGGATGGTGCCTTTAAGACAGTTAATAGGACTGTCCTTGAGATCAGGGACATAGCAGAGTCCTAATGGGTCTCCCTCTTTGGTCAGTTGCTTTGAGTATTATTATTATTATTTTTTAAAGAAGGATATGCTGCTATTCCTCAGTAACCTTGTGCTGGCTAACCAGTGATTATTTGGTGTACCACCTGGAGCCCTAGGTTCAGATGCCCTCTACCCTTTTTCCTCCTTCCTAATCTCAGATGGGCATGGGCACAAGCACGTGTAAGGACACAGACATGTGTTTCTCCTTGTTTCCTGAGTCCCCAGAAGACCTGCTCCTCTGTGGCTTTAACCCTTTGATTATTGAGTGAGCAAATATTTATTGAGCAACGATTTGTATCAGCAGGGTGCGAGGTACTAGATGCACAGGTGAATACGGCATTTCTTGCTCTTATAGATGCACAGTCTGTTAGATATGCTAGATTCGTAAACTGATAAGCATGTATACATGTTTAAGTATATAAATCAGGCTGGAAGGATACATAACACATGGTTAACAGGAATTGGAGGGAGAGGAGAGGACTCGTTTTAACTGAATGTGCCTAGGTATTGTTTGAACTTGTCCTAAGTGTGTATTGTTCATGCAATTAAAAAGAAGATGCATTGTGATAGGTACAAAAAGTGTTTATTTATTTTGTTAGGGGGAAAAAAGGTCCTTCACATCCCCTCTTTTTTTTTTTTTTTTTTTGAGACGGAGTCTCACTCCGTAGACTTGGTAAAGACGGGGTTTCACCATGTTGGCCAGGCTGGTATCAAACTCCTGACCTCAAGTGATCTGCCTGCCTCAGCCTCCCAAAGTCCTGGGATTACAGGCATGAGCCACCATGCTCAGCCCAAAAAGTGTTTAAAAATACAGTTGGAGTATTCAGGAGACCCATCTCACATGCAGAGACACACATAGGCTCAAAATAAAGGGATGGAGGAAGATCTACCAAGCAAATGGAGAATAAAAAAAAAGCAGGGGTTGCAATCCTAGTCTCTGACAAAACAGACTTTAAACCATCAAAGATCAAAAGAGACAAAGAAGGCCATTACATAATGGTAAAGCAATCAATTCAATAGGAAGAGCTAACTATCATAAATATATATGCACCCAATACAGGAGCACCGAGATTCATAAAGCAAGTCCTTAGAGACTTACAAAGAGGCTTAGACTCCTATACAATAATAATGGGAGACTTCAACACCCCACTGTCAACATTAGACAGATCAATGAGACAGAAAGTTAACAAGGATATCCAGGAATTGAACTCATCTCTGCACCAAGCGGACCTAATAGATGTCTACAGAACTCTCCACCCCAAATCAACAGAATATACATTCTTCTCAGCACCACATCGCACTTATTCCAAAATTGACCACATAGTTGGAAGTAAAGCACTCCTCAGCAAATGTACAAGAACAGAAATTATAACAAACTGTCTCTCAGACCACAGTGCAATCAAACTACAACTCAGGACTAAGAAACTCAATCAAAACCGCTCAACTACATGGAAACTGAACAACCTGCTCCTGAATGGCTACTGGGTACATAACGAAATGAAGGCAGAAATAAAGATATTCTTTGAAACCAATGAGAACAAAGATACAACATACCAGAATCTCTGGGACACATTTAAAGCAGCGTGTAGAGGGAAATTTATAGCACTAAATGCCCACAAGAGAAAGCTAGAAAGATCTAAAATTGACACTCTAACATCACAATTAAAAGAACTAGAGAAGCAAGAGCAAACACATTCAAAAGCTAGCAGACGGCAAGAAATAACTAAGATCAGAGCAGAACTGAAGGAGATAGAGACACAAAAAACCCTTCAAAAAATCAATGAATCCGGGAGCTGGTTTTTTGAAAAGATCAACAAAATTGATAGACCGCTAGCAAGACTAATAAAGAAGAAAAGAGAGAAGAATCAAATAGACGCAATAAAAAATGATAAAGGGGATATCACACCCGACCCCACAGAAATACAAACTACCATCAGAGAATACTATAAACACCTCTATGCAAATAAACTAGAAAACCTAGAAGAAATGGATAATTTCCTGGACACTTACACTCTCCGAAGACTAAACCAGGAAGAAGTTGAATCCCTGAATAGACTCTGAAATTGAGGCAATAATTAATAGCCTACCAATGAAAACAAGTCCAGGACCAGATGGATTCACAGCTGAATTCTACCAGAGGTACAAGGAGGAGCTGGTACCATTCCTTCTGAAACTATTCCAATCAATAGAAAAAGAGGGAATCCTCCCTAACTCATTTTATGAGGCCAACATCATCCTGATACCAAAGCCTGGCAGAGATACAACAAAAAAAGAATTTTAGACCAATATCCCTGATGAACATCGATGCAGAAATCCTCAATAAAATACTGGCAAACCGCATCAGAGAAATGCAAATCAAAACCACAATGAGATACCATCTCACACCAGTTAGAATGGCGATCATTAAAAAGTCAGGAAACAACAGGTGCTGGAGAGGATGTGGAGAAACAGGAACACTTTTACACTGTTGGTGGGATTGTAAACTAGTTCAACCATTATGGAAAACAGTATGGCGATTCCTCAAGGATCTAGAACTAGATGTACCATATGACCCAGCCATCCCATTACTGGGTATATACCCAAAGGATTATAAATTATGCTGCTATAAAGACACATGCACACGTATGTTTATTGCGGCACTATTCACAATAGCAAAGACTTGGAATCTACCCAAATGTCCATCAGTGACAGACTGGATTAAGAAAATGTGGCACATATACACCATGGAATACTATGCAGCCATCAAAAAGGATGAGTTTGTGTCCTTTGTAGGGACGTGGATGCAGCTGGAAACCATCATTCTTAGCAAACTATCACAAGAACAGAAAACCAAACACCGCATATTCTCACTCATAGGTGGGAACTGAACAATGAGATCACTTGGACTCGGGAAGGGAAACATCACACACCGGGGCCTATCATGGGGAGGGGGAGGGGGGAGGGATTGCATTGGGAGTTATACCTGATGTAAATGACGAGTTGATGGGTGCTGACGAGTTGATGAGTGCAGCACAGCAACATGGCACAAGTATACATATGTAACGAACCTGCACGTTATGCACATGTACCCTAGAACTTAAAGTATAATAATAATATAAAATAAATATTAAAATAATAATAATAATAAAAAATTAAAAATCAAAATCAAAATACTGGCAAACCGAATCCATCAGCACATCAAAAAGCTTATGCACCGTGATCACGTGGGCTTCATCCCTGAGATGCAAGGCTGGTTCAACATAAGCAAATCAATAAACATAATCCAGCATATAAACAGAGCCAAAGACAAGAACCACATGATTATCTCAATAGATGCAGAAAAGGCCTTTGACAAATTCAACAGCCCTTCATGCTAAAAACTCTCAATCAATTCTGTATTGATGGAACGTATCTCAAAATAATAAGAGCTATTTATGACAAACCCACAGCCAATATCATACTGAATGGGCAAAAACTGGAAGCATTCCCTTTGAAAACTGGCACAAGACAGGGATGTCCTCTCTCACCACTCCTGTTCAACATAGTGTTGGAAGTTCTGGCCAGGGCAATCAGGCAAGAGAAAGAAATAAAAGGTATTCAGTTAGGAAAAGAAGTCAAATTGTCCCTGTTTGCAGATGACATGATTGTATATTTAGAAAACCCCATTGTCTCAGCCCAAAATCTCCTTAAGCTGATAAGCAACTTCAGCAAATCTCAGGATACAATATTAATGTGCAAAAATCACAAGCATTCTTATACACCAGTAACAGACAATCACGAATGAACTTCCATTCACAATTGCTTCAAAGAGAATAAAATACCTAGGAATCCAACTTACAAAGGATGTAAAGGACCTCTTCAAGGAGAACTACAAACCACTGCTCAGTGAAATAAAAGAGGACACAAACAAATGGAAGAACATACCATGCTCATGTATAGGAAGAATCAATATTGTGAAAATGGCCATACAGCCCAAGGTAATTTATAGATTCAATGCCATCCTCATCAAGCTACCAATGAGTTTCTTCACAGAATTGGAAAAAACTGCTTTAAAGTTCATATGGAACCAAAAAAGAGCCCACATTGCCAAGACGATCATAAGTCAAAAGAACGAAGCTGGAGGCATCACGCTACCTGACTTCAAACTATCCTACAAGGCTACAGTAACCAAAACAGTATGGTACTGGTACCAAAACAGAGATATAGACCAATGGAACAGAACAGAGTCCTCAGAAATAATACCACACATCTACAGCCATCTGATCTTTGACAAACCTGAGAAAAACAAGAAATGGGGAAAGGATTCCCTATTTAATAAATGGTGCTGGGAAAATTGGCTAGCCATAAGTAGAAAGCTGAAACTGGATCCTTTCCTTACTCCTTATACAAAAATTAATTCAAGATGGATTAGAGACTTAAATGTTAGACCTAAAATCATAAAAACCCTAGAAGAAAACCTAGGTAATATCATTCGGGACATAGGCATGGGCAAGGACTTCATGTCTAAAACACCAAAAGCAATGGCAACAAAAGCCAAAATTGACAAATGGGATCTCATTAAACTAAAGAGCTTCTGCACAGCAAAAGAAACTACCATCAGAGTGAACAGGCAACCTACAGAATGGGAGAACATTTTTGCAATCTACTCATCTGACAAAGGGCTAATATCCAGAACCTACAAAGAACTCAAACAAATTTACAAGAAAAAAAAACCCCATCAAAAAGTGGGCAAGCGATATGAACAGACATTTCTCAAAAGAAGACATTCATACAGCCAACAGACACATGAAAAAATGCTCATCATCACTGGCCGTCAGAGAAATGCAAATCAAAACCACAATGAGATACCATCTCACACCAGTTAGAATGGCAATCATTAAAAAGTCAGGAAACAACAGGTGCTGGAGAGGATGTGGAGAAACAGGAACACTTTTACACTGTTGGTGGGATTGTAAACTAGTTCAACCATTGTGGAAAACAGTGTGGTGATTCCTCAAGGATCTAGAACTAGAAGTACCATATGACCCAGCCATCCCATTACTGGGTATATACCCAAAGGATTATAAATCATGCTGCTATAAAGACACATGCACACGTATGTTTATTGCGGCACTATTCACAATAGCAAAGACTTGGAATCAACCCAAATGTCCATCAGTGACAGACTGGATTAAGAAAATGTGGCACATATACACCATGGAATGCTATGTAGCCATAAAAAAGGATGAGTTTGTGTCCTTTGTAGGGACATGGATGCAGCTGGAAACCATCATTCTCAGCAAACTATCACAAGAACAGAAAACTAAACACTGCATATTCTCACTCATAGGTGGGAACTGAACAATGAGATCACTTGGACTCGGGAAGGGGAACATAACACACTGTGGCCTGTTATAAGGAGGGGGGAGGGTTTGCATTGGGAGTTATACCTGATGTAAATGACGAGTTGATGGGTGCTGACGAGTTGATGAGTGCAGCACAGCAACATGGCACAAGTATACATATGTAACCAACCTGCATGTTATGTACGTGTACCCTAGAACTTAAAATATAATAATAATAATAATAAAAGAAAATGTGTTTTCAAAGTCTATATAAAAAGAGACAGTAGATTATATTTTTGTTTGTATTGCTTTGGCCAAATGTTTTAATAACTTTATTATTCAACATGGTCAATAAAATTTTATGTATGTACATAAAATTATTTAACCCCCCCCAAAAAATAAATACAGTTGGAAAGTGGTTAATTCCATGGGACCAAAGTACACTTTTTGAAATATATATATATATATTTTTTTTTCCTTGAGTAGGAGGAAGGAGGAAGTAGGGGTAGAGAGAGAGGACTTTTTATGAAGAGGGACTAGAATGTGCCCAAGATGGACAGAGTAAGCTTTTTATGTTCAGGGTTTTGATAGTGACTAGCTTATCTAGTCTAGATCTCGGGGCACTACAGCTTTTCTTTCTTTGGAGTTGGAGAGGTAAAATGCAATAATGTTTTCTTTGGGGATTTGGAATACATTTATTTCAATGTATTTGATATTTTTGAAAAGGTGCCATAATTGGTGGGTAGGTTTTCAGTGTGAACCCAGGCACATTTTAAAAAGTCATGATATAGATAACTGTAGACTTGGACTGTGATTAACTTTGTTTCAATAGGAATATTAAGTTCAATTATATGATAGTGAGGACAGTACTTACAGCAGTAGTTCTGCAGAGAAAGTGAACAATTAGGTCCTTGGGTCCACTGGGCTACTCTGGAAGTTTTCCTTTTTGGGCAGTGAGTTGGTAAGGTATTGTCAGTGTGCACGTCCCAGCAAGAGCACAGTTGCATTACAGCTCACTGTGTTTTTCTCATCCCTTCCAACTCCTTAGCCCACACTTTGCTAAGTGTAGCTGGTAACCTAGCGGAACTGAAGCTTTGTGCATTGTACCATTTGATCAGTAACACACTTACGGAAGATGATCTTGTCAGCTGTAAACAAATATTCAGTGGGGCATCGTTTTATTCCTCCAGTTGGTGGGAGAAAACTAAATACCAAGAAAAAACAAAAACATGATCAGGCAATAAACCAGAGCTTTTACCTAATATATATGTAAAAAACTGTTAATTCCTTGATTCTCTGTATATGCCAATACTATAGTGATACCGTATTTGAAAGTTTCCAGTGTGTTTTAATTCTCTAACTTTTCACAGATAAATGGAAGACATGTAAGCTGAGTTTAATGTAGAAAGCAGTCATATTAAGTGCTACCCATACCATGTGGTATTTCTCCCCTGACTACAAAACATTTGCCTTTTGGAAGAATGGATGGCTCAAGGGATTAGTGATGGGGAAGTGGAGGTTTTCACGTTGGTTCAGATTTGACCTTGGTCAGTGATGCTTGAAAATCAGCACTATTTAATAGGCATTAAGAGAGCCCACTTTTTGATCCACTTCCAGTGGATAAATATCCATAGTTCTTTAATGCCATAGTTGCGGAACTAATTGGCAGAATTAAATGATTTAAGAACTTTACTCCCCTTTTGCCCTCAGAAAATAGTTGGTTGTTGTTTAAATCAGAATCGTGGAAACTGCATGAGTTGTTTCTGAGGACCCGAGACTATAGCTAGCTTTGCAGCTCTTACTGTATTGGGAAGCTTATGTACTTTGAATTACTTTCAGTAGGTGAGGCTGGAGAAAGCAAAGACTATTTTTTTCTTTTAGTTTGCAATTTTGCCAAATTCGAGGCTTGCTCATCTGATCGCAGACACACTTAAAAAACAATACAGGAGTCATTTATTGCCAGAGATTCATTCTTCTTTTCTCCATGATCAAATAAAGGGAGTATAAGAGCCATCTCTTTTCTGTCTCCTCATTTTCCCTCCCCTGGAAGAATTTCAAGTGCATACAACTTTTCTGACACCCTGCTTCTGATTGATATGATGGACTTCTGCAGTGTGGCTTAAGTGCAGTTAGTAGTGTTTTACATTTTACACTCAGTAACTGCCAGTCTTGATCACTCTGCATTTATAGAGCGTCCAGGGAAGGGTATGCACTCAGGGATGATATATTACCTGCTAATTTGTTTGCTGAAAGATAGGCCCATATATTTAGAATGATGACAGATCAGAATATTTGGCTAAGTATATCAGTCAGTGTCTCATTTTTCAAAACATGAAAACTCCAGCATGCTGCTATAAAAATGCTGTGCTGGAGATGCATTTTACTTGCCAAATGGATTTCTGTCCTGACTAGATTCACTTGCTTATTTATTTATTTTTAAAAGTCATCTTTTGTTATATCCTAAGTTGGATAATGAAAACTTGTGGCTGATTCTTTTTCTTCTTTTACAGTTTGTTTGTCATTCCTGCAACTCACTTTCCTTTTTCTTATTATAGCAGTGTTGGACACCAACATCTTTCGCACATAAAGAAGGTCAAGTACAGAAATCTGTAGGTCTGACTACTCTTTGTTCTCTCTGTCTGTGGCCAAGAGGTGTAGACAAGGCCTTCACTGAAGGATAAAGGGAAAAAAACAATGGGCTTTCTAACCCAGCTGAGAGGCTTTAGGATTGTAAGAGAAATTAAAAGCACCATCCAGGAAGGCGGAAAAGCAGTAGTTATGCTTAGCAGGTAGAGATGCTGCTTGTTCCAGATGTCTCTGTGGACCTTTATTGAGCTGTTCTTTCCTTGTGCACATAAGGGAATCTGGAAACGTATTTAGTCTGGTTTGTCTGAATAGACTGTCAACAAAAAGAAAAGGAAAAGGCTGTTTCAATTATTATTTGTCAAATATATGACCCCCTCCCTACCCAGTAGGGACCTGGCTTTAGGACAGTAAGATTAGATAGTGAATAAAAGGTATTCTTAGTTCACCTGTTATAGCAAGTGATCTTAAAAAAAAAAGTGTTGTAGATATTATCAGATCAGATTCCAGGTAAACCCATTAATGCTGTTCCTCCATGACATGTTACTGATTTTCCCAGGACTGTACTTGTAATCCATATGTTTTAAAGGTATTTATATCTGGAGTTGATCATAGCTGCAGGGATGAAGTTTTCCTTTGAATTCTGCCTAGTATGCTTCTTGGAAACTTTCCCCAGCATGTCTGACAGCTCTGATAGGTTACTGTGCTTCTGAGCTCTTAGCTCCAGGTTTATGAGATCTAAGCTAGCAAGCCAGCAGGGCTCTGAGCTGTGATTGGATGGGAATGGGGGGTAGGAGGTGCTAGAAGATGTTTCATTGGGTACAGTATAAATAAAATAAAGACCAAATGCAAAGAATGCTCTGGGATCTAGTGTTTTTGAGATTTCACAACTCTCATTAGTTAAGACTTGAAGCCAGTCTTTCAGAGGAGAACCTATTGTATCACCTATTATACTACACAAAGTATTAGGGAAACTCATTTTTCTGGTCTTACCAGGCAGAATGATAGGCAGGGCTTCTGAGCCTCTTATTCTTAAGAATAGTGTCTTCTCTTAGAAAATCAAAATGATAAATTATTTCTACCTGGTCATCCCCTAAAAACACTTAATATATAAAATTCCACATATATCTGGGAAATGATTCTTCTGCCATTAAATTTATTTACTCCTTTTTTCTTGTCACTCTTTTTTTGCATTTGCAGTTTCTTTTATTACACTTGAATCTGTTTAACCAAATTGTCTTTGAAATTGTCTTTGCTGGTGCTAAGGGTCCATTGGTGGGTTGTTTATACTTATGAAGTAGTTTATTAAAATCTGTTAGTGTCATATATCAAATTTTAAATTCCTTTACATGTTACTTTTGAGGTACAAAGCTTTGCCTTTTGGTTTTAGAAGTGTAAATTAGTTCTAAACTTTTTTTTTTTTTCTTGGGTGAGGATTGCATGAATGATGGTGGTGGTAGAGGTAGTGGTGGGAGTGGAAACAGTGATAGCAGAATTCAACCATATTTTAAATTACTGTCATGGTATATTTTTGCTTTTGGTTCTATGTAGCCAATGACTGGAAACTTACAGTGATTATGAAACTAGTTTTACTGTGGAAGCTACTGAGTCACTTAGTGTAAGAACATAGCCCTTTTCACAAGCATAACTTGCAGTACACTGTAAATGTTGACATGCTTGGCTTTATATATATCCTCAGTAATAAATGTGATTAAATAAAGCATGAAAATATGACATAAACTATTTATAGAAAGATAATATTTAAATTATTGTGTCTGAGGTTATGCTTAGGATTCTCTCCATCTCCCCTTGGTGATCCTCCTTACTTCTGTTCCCTAATCTCCACGCCCCCCACCCCTCAAACCCAAACAAACCAAAACCCAACAACTCTACATTCTTCAAAAGGATCAGAGAAAGTTAATTATAGTGATATGCGCAAGTAGGACAATCATAGCTGTTGGTCTGTCCCAAAGCCTACAGAAGGTTCTTATTTCATAAGCAGAGATAATTTGTTTTTCTCTGTGTGCCATATGGTTTTGCAACTGCAGAGATCAAACAGATTTGTGGATGTAAACTTCAGTTCTGTACTTAAAAAACTTTGAGTTGTGTGGAGATTTTCATAATGTGCTTGAATCATTGATGCCAGCCAGGTCTGTTGGAGTCAAGGATCTCTTGTCAGTTCTGTAAGCAACTATGTATGGTGGTTTTTATTTGCCTTGGACTTTAAAGACAACTTTGGAAAGGAAACTTGGAACACAAATTGTCAACTGGAATGCAATGATTGTCTTTTGCTATAAAGATGATGATTAAAACCAGCAATCATTAGCATAGAAGGATAATAGTTCTGAGGCTGCCCAGGTGGTCTCTGGAAAAGATTGGAGTTTTTTCTTAATCAGAGAAGTTTTAATTACACGAATTTATTTTGGGATTAATTATTTTGGGGATGGTCTTCAGAATGAAGAGTTTGAGTATCTTGATTGCTAATTTTAAAATGAGAAAAAAATGTAAGTGTGCCAATGATTTCCCTCATTTTTTGTGTATATGTATAGTGCTCTGTCCTGCTGGTCACAATGTATATAATTTTTAATACAGTGCTCCATTGATCTAAAGTAGATACATGTTAACTAGAGAAATAGGCATGTGATTGTGCACACACGTGTGTGCATGTGCATGCATGTGTAACCTGGAGAAAAGTACAGGAGGTGGCACACACACACACACAAAATAAAGTAGACACATGTTCTCTGGTCCCTTTGCTTTTCAATTATAACATTTAACAGTATAACCAAATTATTTAAACTGTCTCAATTTATAGATATAACATTTGATAGGGTCTAATATTTCAAATATTTCGAGGTAGCTAGAAGAGAGGATTTGAAATGTTACCAACACGTGGAAATAATAAGCATGCAAGGTGATGACACCCCAAATACCCTGACTTGATTGTTACACATTCTATATGTGTAAAAAATACTCACATGTACCCCATAAATATGTAAAATATTATGTATCAATGAAAGAAAAAGAATAAAAATAGAATAAAAATTTTAAATAAGAGTGTAAGGTGATCCTCTCTGCTTAGAATGCTGCCTCCTGTTAGCCCACAGTGTTCCCAGCCCACAAGCCTTAAAATCTTAGATAAAATGTTATTCCCTGAGGACCTTCACACCAGCTTCTTCTACTATTAGGTTTTCTGGGCACACCCTATATCTACTTCTTTTGTGCAGCAACATAACATTTGTAAAAATTCTTTAACTTTGGTTTACCTAACTCCCCTGCTGTTTATCTAGCTCCAAAGAGCAGGGACTGCTTGTCTTGTTTTTGTTCTTTTCCCAAACTCATGGGTCATAATGGGTTCTCAGTAAGTATGTGTTGAATGAATGATAGTATAGTTGGTATAAATCATGCTTATTTAGTATGTATAGATATAATATCTTTTCTTTTGCTAATTTTCATATACATCATCTTTCAAAATAGCAGTTGTGGCTTTTTGCCCCCTTCTTTTAAAAATGACTACATACCTTCTGTTTGCATATATTGAAGGGATCTGGTGTCTGGGTATCCAGATGTTATTTCTAATTTTTTTTTCTTCACTTCAGCTTGTGCATGGCGGCTATTATTTTGCTATTTCCCAGGCTTATAATTCCAGAACCCTCAGCAGGAATAAGCAGGCAGTAATGAATTTCTATGTAAACTTCACAATATGTTTCATTTTTGTTGGTACAGAGAACAAGACCTGAGACTGCTTGAAAAGTACAGGTTTACAGTGTGAGCTTTTAGAAATCATGTTATCCAAGTCTCCCTCATTTTATATCTGAAGAAACTAGTGGCACAAAGAATATACTTGGTGTTGCCCAAAGTAAAATGACTAGTCTGGTTAGGGTTTACGTAGGGTTAAGAACATAGTCACTTGCTTCTGTGTTAGTACTCTTGCTGCTACAGAATCCTTGTATTTGTCAGAAAGTCAGTCTTTCTTTTTACCAAAACTTTGTTGTGCATATTGAACATTCAGGAGTGTCTATTCTATAAATATGTATTTTATGCTCTCTGAGGCAGTAATAACAGGTACACAGCATTTGACAGCACAGAGTATTTTATCCTATTGACTCAGGTCAGGGGAGGCACTCAAATTGAAGGATGCAATGTGATGCATTTCAAAGGGGTGAAGTGATTTGGCCAAAGGCTCTACCATAGTAAAATTGGTCACCATGCCTCTGCCTACCCCTGCAAAAGGCATTGGCTTTGAGATAAATATCCCTGTATAATAAAGTCAGCAACTTATCAGATAAATTAATATGGAATGCCAAAATAAAGAGAAGTTTTATTCTGCCAGAGTGCTATTCTTACCCTTTGTACTGACGTAAAATGCCCCCACCCCTCTGCTTTCATAAAAGCAGCTTGGAAACTGGAATGGCAACTTGAACACCACTTACTTTAATCAGTTAACAAAAGCTTTGTTTATTTTGTTTCCTTTTAATAGCAGAAGTGTCTCATCTTTTAAAAATACTCAGACATATGTTTTGCAAAGGAATATCCTTTGCTCTCTTTCTTTAGGAACACAAATATTCCAAAATACTTATATCGGTATTTTAAAATGGAATCCTATTATAAAGTATAACTTTATTTTTATATAAAATTATTTTTAGTAAAAACAAATTAGCGAAACGCTCAGTGAATGATTCCTGAGAGACCATATCCCATGAAGCCCCATTTTCCTGCTACAGGGTTCCTGGGCCCTAAAGGTGGACCTGGAACAGGATAAAACAACCATGGTGCTATAATTTACCCTCATCATTCAGCCTTTTGGTGAAAAAGACAAGCAGCAATCAGGGTGATTCAGACCCTTCACCAGGATTGTGAGGAAGCTATGAGAAAGATGCTCTCTCCTTCCTTTCTGTTTGCAGTGCTGGCAAATTTCAAATCCAAAACAGTTTGCAGTCATGGTCCCCCCCTTCTGGAAACAGAGCTTACTGATGAAAATGATGCCAACAGTTTCTCTTAGTGGGCAAAGGGAGTATGAATTGCATTTGCCAAGTGATATTCCAGGGATGTCCTTCAGGCAGTGGTTGTAAAACTACAGTGTACTTAAGAATTCCCTGGGGGTTTGTTTAAAAATGCAGATTCTTGATCTCTACCCCAGACTGAGTCAGCCTCTCTGGGGGTCCAGGAATCTGTATTTCACACAAATATCTCAGCTGAGTTTAATGCTTTTGGGTGTTGTTGAATTGATAAGAGCCTATTCTTCAACTTGGCAGCTGAGGATGTGATGCTGGCTTGTATTTAGGCACAAGTGAGATTTAGGTTTATTGCAATGAAAAAGTTATCTTGCAGTTAGGGTTAGAAAGATGCTTCCTGGTTGGGTGCAGTGGCTCACATCTGTAATCATAGCACTTTGGGAGGCTGAGGCAGGCATATCACTTGAGGTTAGGTGCTTGAGATCAGCCTGGCCAATGTGGTGAAACCCCGTCTCTACAAAAAAAAAAAAAAAAAAAAAAAAAAAAATTGCTTCCTGAAGGTCAAATATGGGGCTACGTTTATTAGGACAAATCATTTGTTAAAAAGAAACATTCTTTCCTAAAGATATGATTTTGGGAATATGATTTTGTGGATGGTTGTTGTAGTGGTCACTGAAATCAATGGTTCTCTGTTGATGTACCTGCCAGCCCACGTTCTCCAGGGCTGCTGTTTATTACTGTCCTTGGCTTCCTTCCTGCAGCCTCTTTTTCTTTTTTCAATCAACTGTAAAAAGTGAACTACAGCCAACTGTAGGCCTGAACAACCAGAGAGGAGAGGAATAGCTAGTGATGTCTGTATCAATCGTCTATCCAGTTATTTTTTGGTTTTCTTTGGTTATCGATATAGGTTATTCCCCTCTCTAATTATTTTCCATATGTTGTCTCTTGATTCAAGATAAGGAATGAAAGAAGCCCTGGGAATAGAAAGTGTGACCTTCTCCCAACAGTTTCTTCCCAGGACTTGCTCTCTCCCGGTACTTTTTGCCACTAGATTTTTCTGTTTTTGAAACAGGGTAGAATTACTCCCTAATTAAGATACCTTTGCTAGTGTTTCTCTTCCTTAACCCTAGTTGATTTACACAGAGTTTTTATGGACCCTATTGCATTTTCGCTAGTGCTTTTCTCTAGGAAGAGACTAATGGGATACATAGATATTCTTATTTGTTCCTTCCAACTAAGTAGTAGCCTGAAATAGGTGAGGAAGTAGCAATTTATAAAGATGTGGGCTTATTGTCTACACAGTAAAAATCTGGACCAGGTGTGGTGATAGTCAGTGTAGTAGAAATTTTGGTGGGGGTAATAATGATGATGTGGCCAAAACTGTCAAGCAGAGCTTTAAAGGTTTTAGCTATATTAACTCATTCAGTTTTTACAAAACCACTATCAGGTAATGTTGATTATAATTCCCATTTTAAAGATGAAAAAAATGGACCACAGAGAGATTAATTGGCTTAAACTAGTAAATTGCAGAGGCAGATTTTGAAACCAGGTAACCTGCTACCTGATTCCATGCCTTCAACCCCACTATGTTACTCTGCTCTCTTACCAAATTAGCAGTTCACAACACCTGACCAAAAGCCCCTTCTTAAGGAAGAATGGTGGAATTTGAGGAGGACTGCATCTGTTTTCTTGGTGGTATGAACAGGGGCCAGGAGGTGGGAAAGTGCAAAACTTGTGGAGGAAATGATGTTTCTGAGACTCAAATTGCAGGTGTTAAAGGCTGGAAGAGTAGGTTGCATTCTTCTGCTGAATCGTAATCATTGGATGCAGACTGACTGCTACTGCTATAGCTCCAAGGTCTTCAAATCTTGTGCCGATTGCATACATTGTTGTCATAAGCTTAGGTTGTTTCAAAATACATAATTTGGGTCATACTGTAAAAATTGGCATTTGAAAATAGACCTTTTACATAATATACTTAAGTAGAGCTGATGAAAGATCTAACATTGTCATAGCAACCACCATTCATTAAAAAAAAAATCAGTGAACAAGCTCTTTAATTGGAAACTTATCTCTCCCTGTTTACTTGAACTCTTTTGTAATCTTACTTCTCCCCCAACTTTTCTTTTTTTTGAGATGGAGTTTTGCTCTTTTGGCCAGGTTGGAGTGCAGTGGTGCAGTCTCTGGTTGCTGCAACCTCCTACTCACGGGTTCAAGCGGTTCTTCTGCCTCAGCCTCCTGAGTAGCTGGGATTACAGGTGCCCGCCACCACAGCTGGCTAATTTTTATATTTTTAGTAGTGATGGGAGTTCACCATGTTGGCCAAGCTGGTCTCGAACTCCTGACCTTGTGATCCACACACCTCAGCCTCCCAAAGTGCTGAGATTACAGGTGTGAGCCACTGCGCCTGGCCTTCTCCCCCAATTTTTATTCTAATATAGCACATGTTCATGTTTTAGAGTCTTTTGTGGATTATCATGTCATACTTATGTAATAAAAATATATCAATATTGAAAATTAAAAATATCCTGTGCCTCAAGGATTATTTAATCCAGAAGTAATTGTCTAAACATTTCCATTTGTGGAATGGAGTTGATCAAAATAACATGATTATATTACAAATTCTGATAAATGATTGATAAAAAGTAAAAATTATATCTCTTTATACATTCATCTATTGCAGGTATACAAGTGTTTTTTTTCTTTATAAATTCATTTATTACTAGATGAGAAAAGATTTGGCATCACTTTTATTTTCCATTTTTCTTTTCTGTGTAAGATGCAGGCATTTAAAAAACTTGTCAAAATTGAAAAAGGGAGTATTATAGCAGTGTCAGTCAATTGTTCAGAGTTTTTCTGAAGTTATATGGCAAAACTCACACAGTAATCTCATCAGAAATTATTTTTAGTAATTTATTGGCAGATGGCTTAAAGAATGGATGCTCCTGTAATTTTGTTTGAAGCAATCCAACTTGCAAAAGCATTTTATTCCCTTTTAGATGTCTAGAAATGTTTCTTATTTATTTCTTTGCATCAAGACCAGTTTGCTTCCATTGGGTCTCCTCCTTGTTGCCTGGAAGGTTTTATAATCGTGGGCAGAGTGCCTAGTGAGATGAGGGGAGGGTGGTGGCTGAGAGGTATGCCCACTTTAGGAAGTAAGAGGGAGTTAGGAAAGAGAAGGGAAATTCTCAGGCATATTATTTTACAAGGAAGTTGAAGATGGAGAAATAGTTTTTTTCCTTTAGAGTTTTCATGTACCCTAAATGTTGTACATAGCCCAATTTAAATACCATCAATGTAGAATGTAGTAGAGTAGTGAGATTTTAAGTTTTATATTTCCTCAGCTTTGTGGTTTCAAGAACTAAGTTGTAGCCTGGGTGTGGTGGCTCACGCTTGTAATCCTAGTACTTTGGGAGGCCGAAGTGGGAGAACCGTTTGATCCCAGGAGTTCAAGACCACCCTGGGCAACATGGTGAGACCCTGTCTCTATTTAAAAAAAAAAAGAACTCAGTTTTAGCTCTAAAAATTTAGATTGGAGGCTAACACTTACAGAGGAAACTGTGTTTTCAACCAAACCGCTGTTTCCAGCATGAAAATAAACCAGAGAATCCATTGCAAGATTAGGTTAAGATGATTTGTGGGGTCAGTTAGATGACCTTCAGGAGGAGTGTTCTCTGAAGACTGGTCTGGCAGTCCTGGGGAAGGGGATGATTGGGAGTGGCCACCACCATATGCTTTATTGTATTTGTTTAGCTTCACAAAACCCTTCTTAATTCGACACCAGCTGACTACCTGGTGTAGTTGTAGTTAATTAATTAGTTAGAAAGGAATAATTAAAATTAAAATGATTGTTTCTTACAGACTTAAATTCTCTTTCCACCGTTCATCAGGCAGGTATTAGTTTATCCACTCCCCTTTGAGTATCTGCAAAGCAGTTAATTTAGTTTTTCAAAAGTAGTCATTTTTCACCCTCATTTTATTGGTTAACAAAATAATAAATTACTTAAGTACAAGAGCAAATGGTCAAGAACAAAAACAAAAAGCCAGGTTTTGGAACAAACAAGATGCCTTGTACTAAGTATATTATGGGAGAGGTACTTAATAGCTATATACATTTACTCTTTGGAAGGTGTCACCTGTGTATTTTACAGAGGGAAAGTAGGTATCCTTGTCAGATTGAGAGGTGAGTGAGGTCAGTTAAAAGTTTCGAGTATATGTAATCAGCTTTGTTTTGCTGAACTTTGTTTTATTCAGAGTTTTGTACAATTTATAATATTTTTCATTGATTTTCTTTCCTATTGCATCTTATATTGACTGTTGTAACATTCTGTGAGTATATTTTGTTCATGTCATCCATTTTTGGTGTTCAGTAATTTTAAAAATGAATTTTAAGTAGGGACAGGAGCTTGAATATGTAAGTTGGTTTTATGTACCAGAAGATCTATCAGAAACTGAGTAGCCAAACTTGTAACAACCTGTATTGGTGCATATTCTGCCAGGCTATGAATTTGCTTAAGTAATAGAGAACAGAGGTCTTTAAAAAATTGTGAACTGAGATTTTTTTAAAGGTGAAATGAAAGCAGTACTGTACAGGAAATTAAGTTTTTGGGTAAGGAAGTGGAATTGGTTTGATTGAAATTGTTAATGTCTCTTTAACGAGGGGTTATATGAAAAATGTTAGGCAGAAAGTGTGATCCAGTTAAAAATCCTAAATATGAAATTGATTCAGTTTGAACAAACAGTATTTGGAACTGAACAGAGAGGAAAAGGAAAATTCTTATGTGGAAGAAATTAGTTGTCATTCTCAAGGGTATGAAAAGCTGCTGGACCATTACAATTGATTTGCTTTCTTCTAAAGAGAAATACCTGACTCAGAGATTTGTTATTTTAGTTTGTGAAATTTTCCTCAAATTAGTATTTAGTATTCTGGGAACATTTTATTTTGCCAAGAGGGTTGTGAATGTCTATATTTGCATATCATAAATTAAAAAAAATGCTGTTTATTTTTTGTCTTGTAGAGGCAAGGAAAGTTTCTAATGTAGTTGTAAAAACTTAGTTACATATTCAAGCTCTTGTTGTTTCTACTCTTCTAGATCTGTAAGATAAGAATGTTTAAAAGGTCAAGTAATTTGACCAGCCTTTTTGGGGAAGTCCAGTGAATAATAGAATAATATTTGGAGATGAATTTTCTGTCATAGACATGGGATAAACTCTATTTCAGTAGGAAGGCAAAATAATGAGCAGGATCTTACATAGACAAATTGTTCATTCCAAACATATTGGCTGGCCCTAGGAGGTGTTCAGTGTGTTTGTTGAATGAGTGTTACAGATGAATTGAGGTCAGATGGAATTGAGGTCAGATTCCTCCATGAGTAGAGGGATTTTTTTTTCTCTCAGGTCCTGGGCACCTAACACCATGCCTGGCACATGCTTCTCAGCTGTCATTTGTTGAATCTGCAAATAAATGTGAGGCCGACTCAACAACTCTTACCTCCCTGTGAATATACATATAATCTCTTCTAGAGTATTTTGGAGCAAGAAATAACCAGAATGTCAGCCCTCTCTTTTTCTTTTGTGAAACTGTTTTCTACAGTTACACTTAGTGTCAAGAAATGAGAGATTTTTGTTTTGTTTTAAGTGGCATTTAAAGTTGCTCCAAGCTTCATCAGGTTAAAGTATAAAACTTTAATACTTTAGAAAAATAAGGACTTAATTCTGGATTCTGACCTCTGGTGGTGAAGAAGAAACACCTATTACTCATAATAAAAGATCAGATTCTCATATGTTCTCTAGTACTTTCTGAATGTCCAATGTAGGGAAAGTCTTAATTAGAAAAATACAAATTTTGTATGTGTTTTTGAATTTTCACATGACAAAAATTTTATTTTTTACCTTGCGGCTGCTTTTGATAAGCGCATAAAAAACATTTAGGTTGTACCTTTACAAGGCTCATTACTGAAAGTGGTTTTTTATTTGGGACCTTGCCTGATGAGAAAAGGTAGATTCTATGTGGGATTTTTATGTGGTAATAGTAGTCTTATATTTGACTTCTTAAACTTTCTATTAAAACTATTTCCTAAATAAATGTAAGGTTTATTTGGATAACAATTATATTGTTATCAAGAAAAACATGAATGTATTACTTGGGAGGAATGTCAAGGTAGATTATTTTGGGTCCTTAAAAACAAACTGCTTATCAGAAACTCAAATCTCATCTTTATTGTCACACCTGTCACTGGACTCATAGGTTCTGTTCTCACCTCTTCTACTCTCAAACCGTCTATTCTGCCCCAACAACAACAGCAACAATAACAACAACAAACTGGGTCGGAGATGTTCTAGCAGCTAGAGTCTAGCTGCTAGTGGTGCCGCACGGGATGAGCTGTTTCTGCTCACATGAGTGATGGCAGCCTTAATTAAAAAACAAAAACTTGAAGTTTGGTAGCTGAGGAAATTAAAAGGGTAGATGGAATGCTTGCTACCTTGCAGCTGAACTCTACCTTGTATCTACTGGGTGGTCTTTTGCAAGTGGCTTACCCTTATTTTTGGTGTGTGTTAAATAGGATTACGAATGCTTCCATTTCTGAAGTGTTGTAAGAAGGCTCTGATGTGACTGTAAAGTTCTTTGCAAACAAGACTCCAAGTAATAAAGAAAATGCTAAAAAACATCTTTGCTACTGTTGCTCACTGTCCTCTGCCAGTATGCTTCTGAGAATTGATCAGAACTTTATAAAAGGAAAGTGGTTACAGTATGTCAGGAAGAAAAACCCATGAGAAATAAGTAATCCATAAACTTTACAGTCATAAGGGGATCCGGGTGGGTGGATCTGATGACTTGGCAACTCAGAGAGGGAAGCAAGTGTAATTGTTGATTTTATCAGAGCAGGTTTGTGTATTTGTATGTGCACATAGGGGGATGGGGGTTGAATAAAGTCTTAACAATTAACATGAATTTCAGGAGGTTACAAAAGTCTACTGCTGCATAAATCCTAGGTAATATGTTCATGTCTATAGGGTGTAATGTTAATGTTCAATAAGAATTAATATCTAAGTTTGTCATAGGTTTTATGTTTTGGGGCCTCCAGGTAAATAGTTTGTATCACCATTGGGAGTTTATGGAAGTTGATTTAAGTATATAGTAGTTAGTTCTCTATTAAATACTGAAATCATACACAGTGTCACCTTGATCAATGAGCAAGTTTTTTTTGTTTTTGTTTTTTCTTTTTTTCTGTCTCATTCTGGAATTTCAGCACTTTCAGCTTTGAAGGTTGCCTTGGATTTGTTTTTGAATTAAGTGTCACAGGAAAAAGGGTGATTGTTACATTCATGACCAATCAGAAGAGTTTGCAGGACTCAAAATGTTTGGTACGTTCCTTAAATTAGAAGATATGCTTCTGGACTTTTCCCAGGGAATGCAGTTCCATGTAATAATTTACCAAAAGAAAGTTGGGAGAATGAAACATCACCTTTTGTGGGGAAGAGGATGGGGTGGAGAGAGTGCTTTAAAGTGATCTTTGCTTTGTGGAATGCATTGGATTAAAGAGTCACAGAGGCCACAAAAAGCAGCTCAGTGGGTTATCAAATATAGGAGTACTTGAGAAATTAAGCCAGGTATTCTTTCCTAGGGAGCCTAAAAATAAACTCAAGGATTGGGATTGTTCCTTTTACTTTTATATCTGCTGGCTGCTAAAGCCAATTGGAAATTTTAGCCAACATGTTGACCTACTTGATTTTCATGATGAGTATTTTTTTCCTCAGCCAAACTGGTCATTTAAAGAAAACTTTGTGGCTGGATGCTGTGGCCCATGCCTGTAATCCCAGTGCTTTGGAAGGCTAAGGTGGGAGGATTGCTTGAGGCCAGGAGTTATAGACTAGCCTGGTCAATGTAGTGAGACCCCATTTCTACCAAGAAAAAATGAAAAAATTAGCTGGGCATGGTGGCACGTGCCTGTAGTCCTAGCTATTTGGGAAGCTAAGTAGGAGGATTGCTTGAGCCCAGGAGTTTGTAGTTACAGTGAGCTATGATCACGCCACTGCATGCCAGCCTGGGCAACAGAGTGAGACCCTGTCTCTTAAAAAACTAAATAAATAAAATAAAGAAGACTTTGTAACATATTAGACAAGCTTTAACATAGTAAAAAATACACACAACCGGGTATAGTGGCTCATGCCTGTAATCCCAACATTTTAAGAAGGCCAAGGAAGTTCAAGACTAGCCTGAGCAACATAGTGAGACTCTGTGTATAAAAGAAAAATTTAGTCATGTGTGGTGGTGTGTGCTTGTGGTCCCAGCTACTCGTGGGGTGGGAGGATCGCTTGAGTCTAGGAGGCCGAGGCTATGGTGAGCTCTGATCATGCCACTGCATTCCAGCCTGGGTAAGAAAGCAATACCTATCTCAAAAATAAAAAACAACACACACACACACACACAATGAAACAAATGGCACCAAGGAAGAAATCCATGTGTAAGAAAAGAGGGAATTGTACAATAAGAATAGGTTGGAAAGCCAGGGTTAAATATACATCTCTGATTAAGGAAGGGCTGTGTATCTGGGTTCTTATTTTTCCCCTTTCACTTGGGTGTTTCTGTCATTATTATTTGTAAGTCACTTCTCTCATGAAGTGTTTTGAGCTTTCTCTAAGAGTAGAGAAACTAGAAATAGTTGGCAATTCATTATCAACCTTGTTACATGGGATTGGAACTATTGTCTAAAATGGAATTGTGAGTTTTTTAATTGTAGGTGAGATTTTAATGCATGTATCCATGCCCCCATTATTAAAGTGGGTTTGGAATTCATGATACTAGGTGATATTAGGAGCAATTCTTTAGTTAGCAGTTCTTGTAGATGAGTGGTGAGCCACAAGAGTTATGTTGAGATCAACATTCAGTTGTATGAAATTCTAGAGGTGCAGAGGGGAGCAGAATAGGAATTTCCTAATTTGGTTGGATTGACTCCATTTTGGAACTAGATTTTCTACATGCATGTGCTAAGAAGAGAGATGGTGGTCACAGTGAATGGATCACTGGGCAAAGATCTTTGGTGAATAAATGTGGAAAGAAGTTTTCATATATTTGTATTTCTGTCAGGGTGGGATTAAAAGGTTTGAGTAAGTAGTGGTCTTTATAATTCTCAAACCAGCCAAGGTGAATTTGATAGTCTTGGCTCTACAGCATAGTGGTTAAAAGCATGTCATTTGGAGCCAGACTGTTTAGGTTCAAATCTTAGGTCTTCTGCCAATCGCCTGTGTGACTTTTGTTCATTAACTGTCCTTTCCTTACTTTCCTCATCTTCAGAATGGGTAGCATAAACTACCTGCTTTCTAGAGTTGTTAGGCAAATTAAACAAGTTAAGGTACGTAAAATGCTTAGGACAGTTCCTGGCACAGAGTAAATGGCATATATGTGTTAGCTATTATTATTATTACTAATATTATTAGTAGGAACGATTTGAGTTAGTTGTTGTTGTTGTTATAAACCATATTGGGTTGGTAACAGAGATCATTACCAACAATTGTTGGTGTTTCTTGGTAGAGAAAGCAAAGCCTGATGTCGTTTTTATATTTGTGTCCAGTGTTTTGGCTCACACAAATTATAGCTACTTGGGTTTTCTCTGTTCTGATGTTGCCAAGGAATCTTATAATTTAATCAGTGATTTGAGTGGCCTGTGCCTTGTCAAATGAAGGCACTATTCATAACACCTCGTTTTATTATTATTGTTACTATCTTTGAGGCAGGGCGTGATGGCTAATGCCTGTAATCCCAGCACTTTGGGAGGCCCGGGTGTGTGGATTGCTTGAGCCCAGAAGTTCGGGACCCACCTGGGCAACATGGTGAAACCCCCTCTCTACAAAAAATACTAAAATTAGCCAGGTGTGGTGATGCATGGCTGTAGTCCTAGCTACTTGGGAGGCAAAAGTGGGAGGATCAGCTGAGTCCGGGGAGGCCGAGGATGCAGTGATGGTGCCACTGCACTCTAGCCTGGGTGACATAGTGAGACCCTGTTTGGAAAAAAAAAAAATCTTTGAGCAAAATGTGTGTTTTGGTAAGTTTGAGAAGATTGAAATTCCCAACAAATATTGCCCATCGATAACTTTCAAAGGCATTCAGGTGAGTAGTTTATTCTTTTTGCAGCTCCTTGCTGCCTTTTTATCAGCCTGCTGCCCAGAGCCGGCAGGAGAGATTACACCTGGGACAGGGGATGGCTTTTCTTGAATAGTACTCTTGATAGGGTCATTCCAAATGGATTTTAGAACAATTTCACATAATTAAGGTAAGCAGGTTTTACCCTTGGTGTTTCCAGTAATTAATTATTACAATTAAAATCCATTTACTGTATGTACTCCAATGGGATATCAAATGTAATCTGTATTTAGCACCCCCCTGGAAAACTTAAAATATTTTCATTTACTGTTGTTCAGACTCCAAATGTTGAGGCTTTTCAGAAAGCAAAAATGTCTTCCTCGGGGAGGAGGTTAATCGCAGGCTGTACCAGTTAGATACTACGAGAGCCATCATAAATGCGATGTCAGAGAACTGGAGAAGATAGAGCTGACTGATGAGATAGATGCTTTTTCATGTTCCTGTTAGACATATGCTGTTCAATATTGCAGTCACTAGGCAAATTTGACTGTTGAGTACTTGAAATGTGGTTAGAATAAAGAACTGAATTCTAAATTTCATTTAACTTTAAAGTTAAATAAGAGGCTTGATTCAATTAATGGAAAATTGTAAATATGTTTAGAGCAACTTGGGTGTGTGAATCTACTTTTTCAACTGTAAAGTTTTTCTGAACTCTAGATACAAGTCAAGTAGTGAAACAAAAATTTAGCATCTGATTTGAGATGTGCTGTAGGTGTAAAATGTGTACCAACTTTTATTTTATTTTGTTGTATTTTTGAGATAGGTTCTTGCTCTGTTGTCCAGGTGAGAGTGCAGTCATGTGATCTCAGCTTATTGTAGCCTCGACCTCCTGGGCTTGAGAGAGCCTCCCATCTAAGTCTTCCGAGTGGCTAGGACTATAGGTATGCACTACCACACTTGGCTAATACTGTTTATTTTTTTGTAGATAGAAGTTGTTCTGTTTCCCAGGCTAGTCTTGAACTCCTGGGCCCAAGTGATCTACCCACTTCTACCTCCCAAAGTGCTGGAATTACAGGCATGAGCCACTGTCCAGTGTAGGTACCTTTTTTTTTTTTTTTTTTTTTTTGAGATGGAGTTTCACTCTTGTTGCCCAGGCTGGCGTGCAATGGTGAGATCTCAGCTCACTGCAACCTCTGCCTCCCAGGTTCAAGCGATTCTCCTGCCTCAGCCTCCCGAATAGCTGGGATTACAGGCGCCTACCACCACACCCAGTTAGTTTTTTCGCATTTTTAGTAGAGACGGGGTTTCACTATGCTGGCCAGGCTGGTTGTGAACTCCTGACCTCAGGTGGTCCACCCGCCTCAGCCTCCCAAAGTGCTGGGATTACAGGCGTGAGCCACCGCGCCTGGCCATGTATCAAATTTTAAAGACAGGATGGAGGCTGGGCATGGTAGCTCACACCTGTGATTCCAGCACTTTAGGAGGCTGAGGCAGGTAGATCATTTGAGCCCAGGAGTTTGAAACCAGCCTGGGCAACATGGTGAGACCTCATCTCTACAGGAAAAAAAAAATGTATATGGGTACAAGAATATAACATATCTTAATTTTTAATATTCACTACAAAGTGGAACTATTTTTGATATATTAAATAAAATATAATGTTAATTTCACCAGTATCTGTTGTGCCAAACTCCTATTTACTCCAGTAGGGATGGCACCAGGTTCAAGAGGCCAAAGAAGAGACCCAGAGCCAGCAAACAAGACATGGGGTGTTTCCGGACCTCACATACAGGAAAGAATCCAGTGGCAGCAGGCTGGACAGGGTAACTGCACAGGCCAATGGCAGCAGCCTCGGCAGAACAGCTGCAACTGCTTGCAGAAGGCACGCAGTTTATGTAGCATTTTTACTTAGCACCCTCCTCGAACAGTCTCCACCTGGCAACCTTTGTGCACCCTGAAACAAAGAGCCTCAATCCTCTGTATGGCCCCTGCCTGTTCCACGGGACAGGATGGGAGTGAGAGAGGGTAGGGGCTTGGATGTTCCTCGTAGTTAAGGAATGGATCTCCAGGTTGGCCACTCCTGGATTCCTTAGCTTGGAACTCCAAATGCACATTTAGGTGCATCTGCCATACAGGGTCATTCTGAGGTATGCTTAAGTTATCACTGTCAGGTGTGTCTACCATACACAGGTTCGTCTACCATACAGTAGATTTTTTTTTTTTTTAAGTGATAGGGTCTTGCTCTGTTGCCCATACCAGAGTGCAGTTGTGTGATCAGAACTCACCGCAGCCTTCAACCTCTTGGGCTTAAGCAATCCTCCTGCCTTGGTCTCCTGAGTAGCTAGGACTACAGGCATGTGCCACCACAGCCAGCTAAGCTTAAAAAATTTTGCCAAAACAGTGCCTCACTATGTTGCCCGGGCTGGTTTCAAACACCAGGCCTGAAGCCATCTTCCTGCCTTTAGTTTTTTTTTTTTTTTTTTTTTTTTTTTAAGTAGTAATGGGAAAACTTTAAATTACATGTGTAGATTTTGTTATTTTTGTATCAGGCAGCATTGTATTATGCTCTCTTTTTATAGTCTGTATCTTTGGAAGCGTTTGGATAAAGTCCTATGTTCCTGTGTGTTGGGAGTTCATGTTCTGGAAGAGGTCAGAGAAATAAAAATCATCTGGAAATAATATTAGCTTAATACATGTTGAATATGAAAATAATCTCAATCTTGCCCCTTTCATAATTTCTATTTTTATTACTGTTTTTTTAGAGATGAGGTCTTGCTCTGCTGCCTAGGCTAGGGTGCAGTGGCACGATCATAGCTCACTGTAGCATTGAACACTTGAGCTCAAGTGATCCTTCTGCCTTAGTCTTTCTCGTAGCTGGGACTACAGATGCTTATTTTTATTTTATTTTATTTTTTGGTAGAGATGGTGTCTTGCTTTATTTCCTAGGCTAGTCTCGAACTCCTGTCTTCAAGGTATCCTCCCACCCTGGCCTCCCAAAGTGTTGGGATTATACGTGTGAGCCACTGTACCTGGTCCCCTTTCATAATTTAATTTAAGTGTTTAACAAATAGATTTGCTGCCCAGGCTGATTTAAATCTAATCATACATCTTAAAGATGTATGATTAAAATATAAGGTTGTTAAATAACACTTTGTATATAGGTAATATATTCCAGTGTACTCATTGTTTTTATTGTGGCAAAAAACTTTTACATGTAACATAAAATTCACCCTCCAATAGTTTCCAAATGTACAGTACACTTTTGCCAACTACATGCATGTTGTTGTGCAGCAGTTCCCCAGAACTCCTTCCACCCACCGTGCATGATTAAAGCTCTATACCCATCTTAACAACAGATCCCCTCCCCTTCACCTCAGGCCTCAGGCAGCCACCATTCTACTTTGTGTTTCTGTGAGTTTGACCACTGTAAATACCTCATGTAAGTGGGATCATGTGGTATTTGTCTTTTTGTGACTGATTTATTTCACTTAGCATGTCCTCAGGGTTCACTCTAGTAGTATATGACAGGATTTCTTTGAGGCTCAATAACATTCCACTCTGTGTATATAACACATTTTGTTTATTCTTTATCTTTCAGTGGACTTTTAGATTGCTCCTCCCTCTTGGCTATTGTCAATAATGCTGCATTTTTGTTTTTTGTTTTTTTAAAGAGATAGGTCTTGCTGTGTCACCCAGGCTGGATTGCGGTGTGGCATGATCATGGCTTTCTGTAACCTCGAGCTCCTGGGTTCAAATGGCCCTTCCACCTCAGCCTCAGCTATAGCCTAGCCTGTAGCTAGGACTACAGATGTACACCACCACGTTGGCTAATTTTTTATTTTTTTTAAAGACAGGGATCTTGCTATGTTGCCCAGATTGGTCTCAAATTCTTGGCCTCAAGCTATCCTCAAACCTTGGCCTCCCAAAGTGGTGGGATTATAGGCATAAGCCATGCCCGACTGAATAATGCTTCATTAAACGTGGGTGTACAAATATTTATTTGAGATACTGATTGTATTTTCTAGGGATATATCCCCAGAAATGGGATTGCTGAATCGTATGGTAATTCTATTTTTAATTTCTGAGGAATGTTCATACTGTTTTCCGTAGCAGCTCTACCATTTCATATCCCCAATGACAGTGCACAGAGGTCCTAATTTCTTTACAACCTTGTCAACACCTATTATTTTCTGTTTTTTTCAGTAGTGGCCATCCTACGTGGAAAAGGTGGTACTTCATTGTGGCTTCATTTGCATTCCCTGATAGTTAGCGATGTTGAACATCATCTCATATGCTTCTTGGCCATTTGTATATTTTCTTTGGAGAAATGTCTGTTCAAGTCCTGTTCAACATCTTATCAAATAGGTGATTTGGAAATATCCCCATTTCATAAATTGCCTTTTCACTTGATTTTTTTTTTTTCTGCATAGAAATTTGTGAGTGTGGTATAGGCCCATTTGTCTATTTTTGCTTTGTTGCCTGTACTTTTGGTGTCATACTTAAGAAATTCCTCCCAAATCCAATATTCTGAAGCTTTTCCTCTATGTTTTCTTCTGTGAGTTTTATAACATGTTATGTTTTGGTCTTAATCCAACTTCTTTTTCTGGCATGTGGAAATCCAGTTTTCTCAGCACCATTTGTTGGAGAGACTATCCTTTCCCCATTGGGTAGTCTTGGCATTCTTGTTAAAGATCATTTGTCCATATCTGTAAGACTTTGCTTCTGGGTTCTCTATTCTGTTCTGTTGATTTATATGTCTGTCTTTATGACAGTACTATACAGTTTTGATTCCCCTGTTGTAGAGGCATATCTCGTTTTATTGTGCTTCACTTTATTATGCTTTGCAGATAATGCATTGTTTACAAATGGAAGGTTTGTGGTAACCTTGCATCGAGCAAGTCTATTGGCACCATTTTTCCAATAGCATATGCTCACTTTGTGTTCTTATGTCATATTTTGGTAATTCTTGTAATGTTTTCAGTTTTTTTCTCCTCCTCCTCCTCCTCCTCCTCCTTCTTTTCTTCTTCCTCCTCCTCCTCCTCCTCCTTCTTTTCCTCCTTCTCCTCCTCCTCCTTCTTCTTTCTGGAACAGGGTCTCATTCTTCTGCCCAGGTTGGAGTACGGTGGCACGATCATAGCCCAAACTCCTGGCCTCAAGCAATCCTCCCTTCCTGCCCTCCCAAAGTACTGGGATTAGAGGCGTGAGCCACTGAACCTGGCCAGTTTTTCATTATTCTTGTGTATGTTGTGGGAATGTGACCAGTGATCTTTGATAATACTATTGTAACTGTTTTGGGGACACCACAAGCCATACCCATGTAAGACTTGAACTGTGTGTTCCAGTGAAAGGAAGAGCTGCATGTTTGTCAATTTAAATTAAAAGCTAGAAATGATTAAGTATAGTGAGGAAAACATGTCAAAAGGTGGGTAAGTTAGGCCAAAAGTTAGGCCTCTTGTACCAAGTAGTTAGCCAACTTGTGAGTGTGAAGGAAAATTTCTTGCAGGAAACTAAATGTGCTCCTTCAGTGCACAATCGAATGTTAAGAAAGCGACACAGGCTTATTGCTAATATGGAGAAAGTTTTAGTGGTCTGGGTAGATCAAACCAGCCACAGTATTCCCTTGAGTCAAAGCCTAATCAAGAGCAAGGCCCTAAATCTCTTCAATTCTTTGAAGGCTGAGAGGAGTGAGGAACCTGCAGAAGAAATGTTTGAAGCTAGCAGAGGTTGTTTCATGAAATTTGAAGAAAGAAGCCATCTTTATAACGTAAAAGTGCAAGGTGAAGCAGCAAGTGCTGATGTAGAAGCTGCAGCAAGTTATCCAGAAGCTCTAGCTAAGATCATTGAGGAAGGTGGCTACACTAAACAACAGATTTTCAATGTAAATCAAACAGCTTTCTATCTTCTAATGGTGAAGATACCATCCAGGAGTAGTAGTCCATGCCTAGCTTCAAATCTTCAAAGGACAGGTTGGCTGTCTTGTTAAGGACCACTGCCCATTTACCATTCTGAAAATCCTAGGTTCCTTAATAATTATGCTAAATTTACTCTGCTTGCAGTGTAGAAGTGGAAGAGCAAAGCTTGGATGACAGCACACCTGTTTACTGCATGGCTTACTGAATAGTTTAAACCCACTGTTGAGCCCTACTGCTCAGAAAAAAATTGACTCCTTTAAAAATATTACTGCTCATTGACAATGTACCTGGTTACACAGGAGCTGTGATGGGAATGTATGAGGAGATTGATACTGTTTTCTTGCCTGGCAACACAACACCCATTCTGCAGCTTATGGGTCAAGGAGTAGTTTTTGACTTTCATGTACTATTATATAAGAAATATATTTCATAAAGCAATAGCTGCCATAGATAGTGATTCTTCTGATAGAACTAGGTAAAGTAAATTGAAAACCTCTGGAAAAGGTTTACTATTCTAGATGCCATTATGAACATTTGTGATTCATGAGAGGGGGTCAGAATACCAACATGAGCAGGATTTTGGAAGAATTAGATGACTTTGAGGGGTGGAAGACTTCAGTGGAGGAAATCACGGCAGATATGGTAGATGTAGTAAAAGAGGTAGAATTTGAAGTAGAACCTGAAGATGTGACTGAATTTCTGCAATCTCATGATAAAACTTGAACAGATGAGGAGCTGCTTCTAATGGATGAACAACAAAAGTGGTTTCTTGAGATGGAAGCTACTTGATAGGGTTTATCTCTATGTCCCTACCCAAATGTCATGTCAAATGTAATCCTCACATGTCAGGGGAGGGACCTGGTGGGTATTGATTGGATCATGGGGACAGATTTCCCCTATGCAGGCCTGGTGATAGTGAGTTCTCACGAGATCTGAAGTTTTAAAAGTGTGGCAGGTCCCCCCTTGTGCTGTCTCTCCTGCCACCATGTGAGATGTGCCTTGCTTCTCTTCTGCCATGATTGTAAGTTTCCTGAGTCCTCTCCAACCATGTAGAACTGTGAGTCAATTACATTTCTTTTCTTCATTAATTATCCAGACTCAGGTAGGTAGTTCTTTATTGCAGTGTAAAAACAGATTAACATAGAAAATTGGTACTGGCAGTGCGGCACTGCTGTAAAAATACCTGAAAATGTGGAAGCAACTTTGGAACTGGGTACCAGGCAGAGGTTGGAACAGTTCGGAGGACTCAGAAGAATACAGGAAGATGTTGAGAAGTTTTTAAGTTCCTAAAGACTTATTGAATGGTTTTGACAAAAATGTTGATAGTGATATGGACAGTGAAGTCCAGACAGGTGGTCTCAGATGGAGAAGAGGAACTTACTGGGAATTGGAGTAAAGGTCACTCTTGCTATGCTTTAGCAAAAAGGCTGGTGGCATTTTACCCCTGCCCTAGAGATTTTTGGAACTTTGAACTTGAGAGAGATGATTTGGGGTATCTGGTGGAAGAAATTTCTAAGCACAGAGCATTCAAGATTTGACCTGGCTGTTTCTAACAGCATACAGTCATATGCATTCACAAAGAGATGATCTGAAATTGAAACTTATGTTTAAAAGGGAAGCAGAGCATAAAAACTTGGAAAATTTGCAGCCTGACCATGTGATAGGAAAGAAAACCCAATTTTCTGGGAAGGAATTCAAGCTGGCTGGAGAAATTTGCATTAGTAAAGAGTAGTGAAATGTTAATAGCCAAGACAATGGGAAAAATGCCTCCAGGGCTATATCAGAGACCTTCACGGTAGCCCCTCCCATCACTGGCCTGGAGGCCTAGGAGGGAAAAATGGTTTCAGGGGCCAGGCCCAGGAACTTGCTGCTCTGTGCAGCCTTAGGACATGGCACCCTGTGTCCCAGCTGCTCCATCTCCAGGCCCACCCACTTCAGCTCCAGCCATGGCTAAAAGGGGCCAAGATACAGCTTGGGCCATGGCTTCAGAGGGTTCAGGCCCCAAGCCATGGTGACTTCCATGTGGTGTTGGACCTGTGGGTGTGCAGAAGGCAAGAACTGAGGTTTGGCAACCTCTGCCTAGATTTCAGAGGATGTACAGAAATGCCTGGATGTCCAGGCAAAAGTCTGCTGAAGGGGTGGAGCCCACATGGAGAACCTCTACTAGGGCAGTGCAGGAGGGAAAAGGGTTGGAGCCCCTACACAGAGTCCCCACCAGGGCACTGCCTAGTGGAGCTGTGAGAAGAGGGCCATTTTTCTCCAGTGACACCTTGCACTGTGCACTAGGAAAAGCTGCAGACACTCAATGCCAGCCCATGAAAGCAGCTGTGGGGGCTGTACCTTGCAGAGCCACAGGGGCAGAACTGCCCAAGGCCTTGGGAGCCCAGCCTTTGCATCAGCATGCCCTGGATGTGAGACACGAAGTCAATGGAGATTATTTTGGAGCTTTAAGATTTAGTGACTGCCTTGCTGGGTTTTTGGAATTGCCTGGGGTTTGTAGCCTCTTTGTTTTGGGCAACTTCTCCATTTTGGAATAGGAGCATTTACCCAATGCCTGTACCTCTATTGTATCTTGGAAGTAACTAATTTGTTTTTTACTTACAGGCTTCTAGGCGGAAGGGACTTGCCTTATCTCAGATGAGACTTTGAACTTGAACTTTTAAGTTAATGCTGGAATGAGTTAAGACATCAGGGACTGTTGTGAAGGAATGATTGATCTCTCAATGTGAGAAGGTCATGAGATTTGGGAGGGGTCTGGGGAAGAATGATATGGTTTGGCTCTGTGTCCCCACCCAAATCTCATGTTGAATTGTAATCCCCATGGGTCAGGGGAGGTACCTAGTGAGAGGTGATTGGATCATGGGCATGGATTTCCCCTATGTCATTCCTGTGATAGTGAGTTCTCACAAGAATTGATGGTTTAAAAGTGTTGCATTTCTCCCTTTGCTCTTTCTCTCCTGCTGTCCTATAAAGTGTGCCTTGCTTCCCCTTTGCCTTCAGCCATGATTGTAAGTTTCCTGAGGCCTCTTCTGCCATATGGAACTGTGAGTCAATTAAACCTCTTTTATTTATAAATTACCCATTCTCAGGTAGTTCTTTATAGCACTGTGAAAATGGACTAATATACTACTCTTGGTAAAGATGCTGTAAACATTTTGGAAGTTACAACAAATGTTTTAGAATATTGCATAAACTTAGTTGATAAAGCAGTGGCAAGGTTTGAGACGATTGACTTCAATTTGGAGGAAGTTCAATGTGATGCTATCAAACAGCATCACATGCCACAGGGAAATCTGTTGTGAAGGGATGAGTCAATCCATGTATCAAACTTCATTGTTGTCTTGTTTCTAGAAATTACCACAGCTACTCCAGCCTTTAGCAACCACCACCCTGATCAGTTGGAGGCAATCAACATACGGGCATTACTGCTCCCCAGTGAAAAGATTATGATTTGCTGAATGCTCAAGTGATTGTTAGCATTTTTTTAAAGCAATAAAAGCATTTTAAAGTTAAGGCACGTACATTTTTTAAACACATAATGCTGCCGCACATGTGTATATTTATAGTCTAAACATAACTTTTATTTACACTGGGAAACCAAAAAATTTACCTGACTTGCTTTATTGTGATATTTGCTTTGTTGTGGTGATCTGGAACTGAATTCACAATATCTCTGAGATATACCTGTACAGATTTTTAAAAAGCATTGGTGTTTTGTTCATGTTTTTAAGGGACTAAATAGGAATGTTTAAAAACTTGATTGGTAATGCCTTACTTCTTTAATTTTATATGGTTTATAAATTTTTGCATTTTGTATTCATTTTCTCTTTCTGGGAAGTGTAAGGGAATTTCCTTCTTTTCTCATTTATCTCAAGCATGTTTGGAGCAACTTGGGTATACGAATTGACTTTTTCAAAAGAAATTGCAGATGGTGTGAATTTAGATAGGAATGTTTGCCTTCTCAGGTATTCCTGATATTGAGGTGGAGGTTGGAAGCCAGGAAAGAAGGTTGGGATTGTTTAATATGGCATACTCTAGAAATGTGGTTAAGACTGTGGAGCCAGATTGTATGGGTTTGAATTTCAGCTGTGTTACTTACTTACAAATTTTGGGCAAGTAATTTGATCCCTTTGTTTCAATTGCCTTATCTGTAAAATGAAGATAATGTTAGAAACTACCTCAGAGAAATGTTTCAAGGGTTAATTGGATTAAGCAGTGCTTGGCACTCATTAAGTTCTATTTAAAGGTGGTATATTTTGTTACTTTGAATTTTACAAATAAAAGTGACAATAGTGGCTAAATTCTTAGGTTCTGAAAAAACTAATCTTCCTAATTCCATCAGCAATGATGAACAAATGGGGCACACATAATTTTTGTCCATAAGAACTCTAACACCCAGATGGTATAATGGGAGATTTTGCCTTCTCAAGTCAGTGGAGGTTTCCAAATCTTTTAATAATTATATGAACCTTGCATTTATATTAAGGAATATTACAGGTCTGCCATGTAGTTTATCATTTGTCTTCTGATTTGTAATTAGTTTTAAAAATATATGTTTAAAACCTAGGCTAAGATGAAGATTAATGTATTTGAACAGCATAAACTATGATACTTTGATGTTGGAGTGCTTATAATATGCCATGTCTGTCAAATAAATTTTGCAACTTAGACTTTATTTTCATAGTGCAATAAATCATCTGCAGGATCTGAAGTTTATAAATTTAATGGTAGTGCTTTTAAATTTATTTTTCTTAGTGTTTTAATTACATTTAGCTTTTATAGCTTGCATTGCTTTATATCTGAATTATTCCAAATATTTGAAAATAACCATGTGAAAATTCGCATTGGAACCAAGGATTTGTATGAGATGTATACATGTGAATTGGCAGGACTCCCTCACCCCTGCTTCTTTTTAAAGTGTAAATTAGTGAAAAATGTTAAGTGTTCTTTTATTAGGAAAATCATGCACTGGAGCTTATGACTCAAGATGTTTATGAAGGTGAGATAATCATCTGTAGGAAAATAAAAACATTCTTCAGATAGGAAATCCTATCTAAAATATATTTTCTTGTACAAAAAGAATACATCATTTTTTGTAAATTTTACATTTCCATAACAGATTAAAAAATAACCCTGCCCCCTACTCTAGACAAATGTCATATTCTCACTTATATAGAATACATTCTATTCTGTATGTAGTATACGTTGATTTGGCCTTAGCTCTTTCTTGCCCAGCTGTAATAACATTGAGTACCTATTTGCTTTTTTCAACCTATTTCAGAATGTATAATATTTTAAATATCTGTAGTTAAGAGAAAGGTAAGTGTATGTGAATGCATATGTTGAAACAGCTCATATATGGCCTTAAATAATTGGCTACTTTGGGGCTTCCCATCTATAGTTTTACAGCTGGCAATGCAGGTCACCTAGATTTCATGGTCGTGGATGTTTATGTTTCTGAAACCTTCATTATATATGAAGAACCAGACGGTTGTTCTTCATTCAGGTTGCCAATCTTAGATATTCTGGAAAGCTGCTGCTGTCTATAAATGTAGTGCTTATGTTTTCTGCACAATATGTGCTTGTTGGCAGTTTTTTAAAAAAAAAATTTCTAGTTAAACAGTTACTACCTGCAGGAGTCATCCTATACTGGAGTGGAGAAAAAATAATCTTGGCTAAGTAGTTTGTAGTAATTTTGTATTTTTGAAAGATGCACACAGTAGTTTTTATTAAAACAAAACAAAGTAGGCACTACCACAAAAGATTAGCCTTTAGGAAGACTCATCAGCATCCAATTTAAAATTGAAGGGACTTCGATTAAAGCATTGTGTCTTACCTATGTTACTCTTTTCCCTTTGATTCACTTTTTCTTCTAAGCTAACTGTGGCTACAGTTGGCTCATTAGACTGATTCCAAGAGAACAGTAGGCATATAGCATTTTAAATTTACTGCCTAGCGTTGCATAGTGATTTTTATGATGTGCTCAGTATTAAAGGCAGTGGGGGAAAGGATTGAATAATCCTGGTATACTTTTTTTGCCTAAATGATATATATCAAAATCTAGAGTCAGGAAAGACTTTCTCATGGTGTCTTCTTTTATTACTGTGTGCCCTGCCAAAACCCTGGACACTTGCTCACTCCCAAGGACAAACATGAGCTAGAAGTATGAGCTCTACCTCACTTGTAGGATAAATACCACAAAGCCATTTTGTTCTTTCTGTTTTGCTGTCCATTTATTCCCTGCTGTCCAGTTGTTGTTGTTTTTTTTTTTTTAAAGATGCTAGTAGTAATGCTATTCGCATGGCTGAATTAATGACAAAGCATAGATTTCTGGCTCTTTGATTTTTCTAATGGATTGATTGGCTCTTTGCCTGCTTGACTACATTAAGAAAAAAAAAATCCCCTTTTAAAATTACAGTCAGAAATATACCTGTGATGGACTTTTAAAAGCTACTTTATATTTAATAAGTACAGGAGGTCCTTACAAGTTTTGTTTAGTAATAAAATCACATAGTCATGTCTGCCTCTTGGTGGATTAAAAGGCAACCTCATTGGATCTAATTTATGTATTGTTTGGATTTCTAGCTTAAAAATGGAGGGGCATCTTCCTATTTCTCCTAACATTTGCCGGTATCAAACAGTTTGTGTGGTGATGTCATTGAGGATGTGGGACATGTGAGAGTTGAGAGGATCAGCTAATGTCTCCTGAACTGAACTTAATTCTGGTGAGCATCTCTGCTCTACCAAGACCCTACTGGTTCAGGGCTGGTTAGTACCTATTGTAATCCCAATCGTGTGCTCCTTGCAGAGTCTCTTCCTGCCGAGTGGATAGAATATGGTTTTCTTTCAGTAACTATTTTGTCTCTCATTACTCAAATATTTTATGATTGATTTTTTTGGTTGTGCATTTCCTTTCTTCTTGGTTTCTATTAAAAGTTATGTTGTGTCTAAAAAAAGACTTGCTGGCTGTGGCCTCTTTGGCACCAGGGCTTTCTGGGGGTAAACTTGATTTACCCTGTGGTGTTGCTGTACCTCTTTTCTTACATTATGTGATGGAAAAAACAGTGGTCCCCAACCTTTTTGGCACCAGGGACTGGTTTCATGGAAGACAGTTTTCAATGGATGGGGTAGGGGGATGGTTTCAGGATGAAACTGTTCCACCTCAAATCATCAGATTAGATTCATCATTAGATTCTTATAAGGAGTACACAACCTACATCCCTAACATGTGCAGTTCACAATAGGTTTCACACTCCTATGAGAAAGAATCTAATGTCACCACTGATCTGACAGGAGGTGGAGCTCAGGCGGTAGCACTAGCTCACCTGCTGCTGACCTGTGTGGCCCAGTACCTAACAGGCCAGGGTTCCTAACAGTACCAGTATTCGGCCCTGGGAGTTGGGAACCCCTGCTGTAAAAGACTTAGTCTTTGAAGTTTGATCTGCTCATTCTTGTTTAAGCAAACCATGATTAGTTCATGTCTTTGGTTCCTAATCTATTTTTTCTTTATAATTTTCTAAGTGCTTATGTGTTTAGTGTGCTTATTGAGAAGAATAGTTAGAACGCAGTGTTGTGTTCATCCAGAGAGGACAAAGCACAGTGAAAAATGAAGGGGAATGCTACTAAAGTTCAGAACATTTCACATAATTCCATGAATTCATAACTATATCTAAACTTTAGATTATTTAGAATTTTCTGTTTGGTAGCTTATATATAGGACTAAAGTAGGGCCATAGGATCACTATTTAAGTGGACCTTTCTCTTTTTCAGATGTTGAAAGCTCTAAAGATGCATTTCTAATGAAGACTTTTTCCCATCGTTGCCATCGCTGTTATTTGACTTGCTTTTTAAAAGTTGGGTCAGTTCTCCCACGGTAGCAACTTTCCAAAGACATGACTTACAAATTTTTTAGAAATAAATTTGCTAAACATTTCTCCTTTGAAATATCCCTATTTCGTATAATAACTATTGAATATTCTGGTGGTAGCTTTTTTTAAGGGATGACTTTTATTTACTTAAAAATATTTAATTGACAAATGAGGATTGAGTACAAGATATACAACCTGATGATTTGATACACATGTACATTGTGTCATGACTACCACAAATTAATTCACACATCCATCACCATCCATGCTATATTTATGAGATCCCCAAAACTTATATTTTAACTGAAACTTTGTACCCTTTGACCAACATCTCCCCGATTCTCCCAACTCTCAGCTCTTGGCAACCATCTTTCTTTGCTTCTATGAGTTCAGCATTTTTAGGTTCTACTCGTGGATCATGCAGTGTTTGTCTTTCTGTGTTTAGCTTATTACACTTAGTATAATGTCCTCCAGGTTCATCTGTTTTGCTACAAATGGCAGGATTTTCTTCTCTTTTATGATTGAATAATATTCTGTTGCTTATATGTATCACAGTTTATTCATCTGTGGATGGATACTTGACTTGTTTTTGTATCTTGGCTATTGTCAGTAATGCTACAGTGAACATGGGGGTGCAGATATCTCTTCAAGATATTGATTTTGTTTCCTTAGGACATATACTCAGTAGTGAGATTGCTGGATCATATGGTAGTTCTATTTTTAATTTTTTGAGGAACCTTCATACTATTTTCTATAATGGCTGTACCAATTTATATTCTGGCGGTAGATTTTTTTTAACAGCCATTAAGATGACATTTTCTTTTCTTTTCTTTTTTTGAAGGAAAATTTCTTTTATGTTAATTATTTTTATTTCCAGAAAACTCAACAGTGTAAATTTAACCCAGTTTGGTGTCAAGTTCTTTGGCCTTTGCCTTTTTGAGCTTGGCAATGTGAACCACAGTCTAGGGACCCAGGACATTACCTCCCCAGTAACGGCGGATCTCATCGTATCTGTTGTTACAGTTGGTCCTGATAGCTTCCACCAGCTTAGCCAAAGCTCCTTTGTCTTCCGAGTTAACCTGTGGTTACAGTGAAGGTGACAGTGGTGCAGGTCTTCCTGTGGACTAGATGTCCCAGACTTGCCTTCTCCTTGGTTATGCAGTTAAGGGACCCCCATTTTACAACACGGGGCAGGCAGGAAGACAGTCAGCTCGATGGGATCCATGTCGTGGGCAGTCACCACCAGTTGAGCCTTCTTGTTCTCCATTAAGGTGGTGACGATATTAACTCCTGCTCGAAGGACAGGTGGTCTCTTAGTGGGGATGTGCCCTTTGCTGATAGCTTTCTTCTCAGCCCGGGCCAACAGGCTCTGCTTCTTTTCTTGCTTTGCCTCTGGTCTGTACTTGTGGGCCAGCTTAAGCAGCTGAGTAGCTGTTTGATGGTCCAAGGCCTGGGTGAACTGGTTAATCTCAGGAAGTGCTTTCAGCCGCTTATAAGAGGATAGCTCTCTGCTGCTGCAACCTGATACAGTGGGGCCGTTTCACAAAGCAAGTTAAGTCCCTTTTGGGCTGCGTATCCTGTCCAATGCCAAAATTCCTAGGTCTTTTCTCAAACAGGGGATTTACCACTTTCTTAGCCTCCTGCTTTTTCAGGACAGCAGGGGCCGGAGACACCTTCTTTCTCTTGGCCTTCTTTCCTTTCAGAATCTTGGGTGGTGGGAGGAGAGAGCAAGATGACATTTTCTTAAATGTTCTAATGACCTAGGACAGAATTAATGATACAAGTTGAAAATGTAGGCTCAAATTATATACTATATGACTGCAACTGTGTTAATTTTTTTACAAGTATGAACATATTACATTTTGGTGTCTTTTACTAGTCCACAAATTTTCACAGTTGTTACTCTTGGGTGATGGTTTGAGTGATTTTAATATATGTATATTTTTTCTATGATTTTTTTTTACATTTTTCCATACTGTATTTCTGACAACAAAAGGTAACCTTTTAAACTATTGCTGGTGAATGTTGGCAAGGGTCACTTTGGCTGAGCAATATTTTCTAGATCATTGTGAAGACTTTATCACATAGTTGAATATCTTCACTTTACAGATTAAATGATGGCTGATAAGGTTTAATGTTATGTTTGACGCCATGACATTTAGGGGCGGTTACCAAATCTGTAATGGAACTTAGCTATGAAAATAACTTGTGGTCAATTTAATTTGGTCATTTTTGTGGGCTTTTGAATAGTGCTGTCTGTCACTAAGCTAACACATACTGAATGTTTTGTAAATATTTGTTATTTGGTCTAAATTAAAATGAAAATTTTTAGCTTTTCCTGTGAAAGCTTAAAATTTTTGTTTTAGTTTATATTAAATGACAAATATTTATTCCTGTGAATCAGTAGTTTACACAGATAATATTGAGAGGCTTTCTTGGGAATTTGAAAGGAGTCTTCAAGTCATCCTTTCCCTTAGAGATTAAAAAATATTTTTTAAAAATTACTGTCTTGAACAGAGCCCTCAGAAATAATACTACACATCTACAACCATCTGATCTTTGACAAACCTGACAAAAACAAGAAATGGGGAAAGGATTCCCTATTTAATAAATGGTGCTGGGAAAACAGGCTAGCCATAAGTAGAATGCTGAAACTGGATCCTTTCCTTATTCCTTATACAAAAATTAATTCAAGATGGATTAGAGACTTAAATGTTAGACCCAAAACCATAAAAACCCTAGAAGAAAACCTAGGCAATACCATTCAGGACATAGGCATGGGCAAGGACTTCATGTCTAAAACACCAAAAGCAATGGCCACAAAGGCCAAAATTGACAAATGGGATCTCATTAAACTAAAGAGCTTCTGCACAGCAAAAGAAACTACCATCAGAGTGAACAGGCAACCTACAGAATGGGAGAACATTTTTGCAATCTGCTTATCTGACAAAGGGCTAATATCCAGAACCTACAAAGAACTCAAACAAATTTACAAGAAAAAAAAACCCCATCAAAAAGTGGGCAAGCGATATGAACAGACATTTCTCAAAAGAAGACATTCATACAGCCAACAGACACATGAAAAAATGCTCATCATCTCTAGCCATCAGAGAAGTGCAAATCAAAACCACAATGAGATACCATCTCACACCAGTTAGAATGGCAATCATTAAAAAGTCAGGAAACAACAGGTGCTTGAGAGGATGTGGAGAAATAGGAACACTTTTACACTGTTGGTGGGACTGTTAACTAGTTCAACCATTGTGGAAGACAGTGTGGCGATTCCTCAAGGATCTAGAACTAGAAATACATTTGACCCAGCCATCCCATTACTGGGTGTATACCCTAAGGATTATAAATCATGCTGCTATAAAGACACATGCACACGTACGTTTATTGCGGCACTATTCACAATAGCAAAGACTTGGAACCAACCCAAATGTCCATCAATGACAGACTGGATTAAGAAAATGTGGCACATATACACCATGGAATACTATGCAGCCATAAAAAAGGATGAGTTTGTGTCCTTTGTAGGGACATGAATGCAGCTGGAAACCATCATTCTGAGCAAACTATCACAAGAACAGAAAACCAAACACTGCATGTTCTCACTCATAGGTGGGAACTGAACAATGAGAACACTTCGACACAGGAAGGGGAACATCACACACTGGGGCCTGTTGTGGGGTGGGGAGACGGGGGAGGGATAGCATTAGGAGATATACCTAATGTAAATGACTAGTTAATGGGTGCAGCACACCAACATGGCACATGTATACATATGTAACAAACATATGTAACAAACAAACATTGTGCACATGTACCCTAGATCTTAAAAGTATAATTAAAAAAAAAAAAAAAAAAAAGAGTGGAAACTTCTAGTCCTGACCTTGGTCCTCTTTCCACCATAACATAGCTTTTGGTATATTGAGCTCTCTTTTGAAACAAAATTTGCCTATCTTAAAAAAAAAAGATTACTGTCTTGTATATTTGATACTTTGAAAATGGCAGGGAATCAACAATTCATTAATCTGTTTTTAAGTTCAGTTATACATTTAGTGGCATACTTCTTGTCTTAGAAATTGGTTGAAATTAATGTTGCTAGTGAAAGTGTAGAAATAGAAGCAGTTGAAGGGAAGACAAATGAGAAGTGGACCTTGCTTCTTATTGAGGAGGCTGCAGAACTAGAGTGGTTGCCAACAGGATGAAATCTCAATTAATTGCTTGACAGAGAATTAAAACAAAGACGAGTGGTGCTTTTAGAAAAGATAAAAATTGATGAATATAAAGTTGAAAGGAGGCCAGGTACAGTGGCTCACACCTGTAATCCCAGCACTGTGGGAGCCCAAGGTGGGTGGCCTGAGGTAAGGAGTTCAAGACCAGCCTGGTCAACATGGCGAAACCCTGTCTCTACTAAAAGCACAACAATTAGTTGGGCGTGGTGGCATATGCCTGTAATCACAGCTACTCAGGAGGCTGAGGCAGGAGAATCGCTTGAACCTGGAAGGTAGAGGTTGCAGTGAGCTGAGATTGTGCCATTGCACTCCAGCCTGGGTGACAAGAGCAAGACTGTGTTTAAAAAAAAAAAAAAAAAAAAAGTTGAAGGAAAATGTATTTGAAAAAGCAACTGAATAATGGATAGAGAGGGGAAAAAAGAGTAATGTATCTAAAAAAAAAAAAAGCAAAACTGAATTATTCTTGGGTTTTTCATTTTTGAGAAAAAAACTACAAGTATCTTAAAAATATAAGTAGATAAATTAGGTTAAAAAGATGTAAATAAAATATGTAATATATACTTTGTTCAAAATGTACAAGCAGCGCCAGGCACCATGGCTCATGCCTGTAATCCCAGCATTTTGGGAGGCCAAGGTCTCCATCACTTGAGACCAGTAGTTCGAGACCAAGCTGGCCAACATAGTGAAACCCCATCTCTACTAAAAGCACAAAAAATTATTCAGGTGTGGTGGTGCATGCTTGTATTCCCAGCTACTTGGGAGGCTGAGGCAGGAGAATCGATTGAAACCCAGGATGTAGAGGATGGACTACAGAGCAAGACCAACAAAACCCAAAATGTACAAGCAATTTATGCAGGACTTTTAGGATCATGGTTTACTGAACACCTGTTTATATTCAGTAACTGTTTTTATGAATGTATTTACCAGAGAACAAGACATAATATAGGTATGGATTTCTGAAAACATTTTGCATATCTTGAAGGGAAGTTGCTGAATAAATTCCTCCCTATGTCATCTGGAAACTGACAACTTAACCCCTTTATCTTGGCAGATTTAAGCTCTGAACATTCTGTTAGGTGACTTGGCTTTGAAGTAGTTTTTCCACTGGCCGTACATTTTGCCTTTCTTTGTATACGAATAAAATACATATGTTAAATCAAAGGTTTAGTAACTCTTAACAGTTTCAATATTGAAATATGTGTGTGTTCTAGTCTTGGTAATTTTTTATACATGTAGTGAGAAATAAGGGTAACAATGAAAATCCAACCTTTGTATGACTTCCTGGTCTGATCTTCCTTCATTAGTGAAATCAGTTTATTGAGATATTGCTTTTGCCACCTTTGCAGTTATTCATCATACTAATCAAAGTAAAACATGGCATTTCTAAGCAAAATCAACAAGCATTAACATTTATGCCCACCTGTTGACATGTATAGGCTTTCCTTTGAAATAGGAGTCATTTAAAAAAATACGCATTTCAAAATAGAATCGACTGACTTTTGAGTTTCCCTTCTCTTTCTCAGTAGTGGAGGTGGTAAACAACCTTAGGTAAGTAGATAAAAGCGCAGCCCCAGAAAGAATGCAGAGGAATAAGAGACATGAAAATAAAACCCTCAGTTTGTGTAATTGGCCTGGTTGATAAAGAATTGGATTACAGTGGGATGCCATGGCTCATGCCTGTCAGCTCAATGCTTTGGGAGGCCAAAGCAGGGGGATTGTTAAAGGTCAGGAGTTAGAGACCAGCCTGGGCAACACAGCTAGAACCCCATCACTACCAAAAAAAAAAAAAAAAAAAAGGATTGAATTAATCATCTTTTCCAGACTCTGAATTTTGTTTGTCATTTCTCATGCCTTACTAGTGGTCCTTGATATAAAAATAAAATCGTGAAACAGCAAGTATAATTCTAAAATGATCTCAACATGATTATTTTCATGAGCGGCTTATTCCAAACAAGCATTTGATACTTTTAGAGAAAGGTCAATTAAATGAACTAACTGGAGGTTCCTTGTTATGAACTAGACATTTATTTTGTACTGTATTTGGCTTTGCGTTTGCCATTCTGCTAACATATTCTGATTTGGCTAAAAGTGTCATGGATCAGTTTTTAGAACTTTTGATCTGAACATATTTTCAAATTAAGTTACGAACATGATTTTTAAAGGGATATTTTCTCCCTAAGGAGAAAATGTGGTTGCATTAAATTGGTTAAAAAGTAACAAAAACAAACCAAAAACAGTTCACTGTATAATTAAGGTCTTCATCCTATTTTGTTATTCTGTTGGGCTGGTGGTTTTTTAAACCTGGTTGCACATTGGGATCACCTGAGTCAATCAGAAAGCTCCAAGGCTGCATACCCAGATTGTAAGGAGTGGTCTCAGGTGTGGCCCTAGATTCAATAGTTTTAAAATGTCCCAAGATGATTTTAATGTTCAGCCAGAGTTGATAATCCTGAGCCAGGCTCTCACTACTAATAGACATCTGTAATATGACACTGGCAGTCTTGGATTTTTCTTGATTTTGACCTTCAGTGCACTCTGAACTTTCATACAGTACACATTAAAATTCCCTACCTTGTCTACAGTTGGGGCCTTGTATATTAACTGATGAGAATATTCAACAGTTTTACAGTAGGCTGCTGTCGTAGACCAAATGGTGGCTCCCCAAAATGTCCATGTCCTAATACCTGGAACCTGTAAATTTTACCTTATTTGGAAAAAGGATCCTTGCATATGTGGTAAATTAAGGATCTTGAGGTGAGGCGATCATCCTGGATTATCTGGGTTTTCCCTAAATGTCATCTTAAGTATCCTAGTGAAAGGAGAGTGAGATTTGACAGACACACAGAGGCGAAGGCACTGTGAAGATGGAGACACACATGGAGTGATGGGGCCACAAGTCAAGGAATGTCTGTCTATGGCCACCAGGAAAAGGCAAAGAGCAGATTCTCCCCTAAAGCCTTTGCGGGGAGCGCAGCTCTGATGACACCTTGATTTCAGTGCAGTGAAACTGATTGTGAGCTACTGGCCTCCAGAACTGTGGGGAAATATATTTCTGTTATTTCAAAGCACAAAGTTTGTGGTAGTTTGTTACAGTAGCCACAGGAAACTAATATAGCCACTTTGCTGTTAACATTTGGGTATTGGCGGCATGGTATCCCTGTCTACACAGCAGTATATATTTGTGTATTAGATTAAATGCATTATCCCATTTTATAAAAATAAGTTGAAATCAGAGAAAGGCTTTATGTATTTGTGTGAACACACACATGGATATATTTATACACACACCCAGTGGTATAGCTATAATCTTAATGTGATTGAGATAAAGATGGAAATCATTAGGATGGGTCTTTAACCTCAATTAGATGCTCATTAGATTTAAGCTGTATTTAATGATGAGGCAGAATAACACAGTTAATGAACATGTACCAAATGCTGGAACTATTTTTTTGAAGATTGTTTCTAAAAACATGACAGATAATTAGGGATTTTAATAAACTTCTATTGCACTGGGAATAGATAATCTCTCATAACATTTACTGTGCTTTCTTGGTTCTAAGGTGTAACACTTTCCTCATTTCTGAAATTAGGATATCGTATAATAAATGTGGTCATTTAATGTGTTCACCTTAAGATGTTACAGAATTAATGGCGTCATTCTGAAATAAAGGTATTTTAGAATTGTGGCCCTTCAGCAAGCCTGTCGTTTGACTTTTCCAATTTGACTGTTGGATATTCAATTTGAGCACATGTTTTTGAAATGCATTATATAAGAAGGCCAAGCAGTACCTATATGAAATTCTAAAGCTTTTAATGTTCCAGTTTAATTATTGTTTTTGTCTTCAGTTCCCAGGAGCTACCATAGTAGAAACTACAATTTTGCTTGTTGAGATACAGACTGTTCAGTGGAAAAATCCTGGACTTTAGAAGTGGCAGACCTCAGTGCTTAGGCTAATTCCACTGCTGATTAGCTGTGACATTAGGTGACGTTTCTTTGGTAAATGAGGGTAATACCTATATTACAGGGTTGTGGTGATTAAATGAGATAATGTATTTAAAGTGTTAAGTAAGATCTGTTCAAAACTCCATAGACTGTTGTTATCTGCCCTTATTTTTATCCAACCTATTTTGTGCCCAGTAAAGATTTCAACCTTAAGGAAAGATTTGAACCTTAGGAAAGACAATTATGTTAACCCAGGAATAAGGCTCATTCTGACTTGAATTTTGCTGCTCATGACTTTTTATGCTTTTGCATATTGTTCTACCTGTATAAATATATTACATTTCTTGATGGTTCACCTCCAGATTTCCCTTCTTTATATATCCTTCTCTGCCTACAATAACCTTAAACTGATTATTCCTTGTTCTGTGTTCTTAGAATGCTTGTAGGCTGGTGACATAACCTTACCTTTTGATCTTACATTGTTCTTTGTCTTTCCCCTGTGTGTATCATGTTCATACTAAATAGATTAAAAGCTTTGGACCAAGTACTTGTATCCAGAATATATAAAGGATTTTGCCAAATCAATGCAGAAAAGACAACCAATCCAATAGAAAAAGTGAATGAAAGACTTCAACAGATACTTCGTAAGTGTCCAATATGTACAATAAATATGTGAAAGGTGCCTAGCCTCATTAGTCATTAGGGAAATGCAAATTAAACCACAAGGTGATTTCACTACACAACTACCAGAATGGCTAAAGACAATGAAGTGTTGGCAGGAATGTAGAACAACAGAAATTCTCACACTCTGCTGGTGGGAATGTAAATTGATACGAGCACTTAGGGAAACTGCCAGTAAGGTTAAACATACCCAAGGATCTAGCTATTCTGCTCCTAGGAATGTGTATATGTGTGTGTGGGTACATGTACAAGACATGTACAAGAATATTTCTAGCAGTACTATTTATAATAGCTTAAAATTGTCAATCATTGTAGAATGTTCCTACAACAGAATGATCTACATTAGTGAATATGAACTAACTACTGCTATACTCAGTAATGTGAATGACTTTTAAGAAGCCATACACGTAAGCATGTGTATTCTATGCTTCTGTTAATAAAAAGATCAGAACCAGGATGGTACTACCTTTTGGTAGGTCTGGTTTGTGGGGCGTAGTAATGTTAGTAGGTACTGGGGGAGGCTTCTGGGAAACTGGTATTGTTCCATTTCTTGAACTGGGAGGTAGTTTATTGGGTTTGTTGACTTAGTTTAAATTCATCAAACTGTATACCTATTATTATTGCACTTTTCTGTATGTATGTACACTAGTCTTTGATAAACTTTTTAAAAAAGTTCATCATTGTCAGCTAGCAGAGTGTTTGGCACCTCATGGGTGCCTAATGAACACATCTTTTGGTTTTACTTGATTTTTATACTCCTAGTATTTTGTGGAATTTTTTTTCCATGAAATGTTACAGTATTTTCTGATCTTGAACATACATATCTTCTCCAAAACAATGCCTCCCACTACCCTTTCTACCTTGTCAAACTCCAAGCCTTTCTTAGTGATAGCCAAAATTATAAAAGGTATTGCTTTTTTGGTCTCAGTACAAATGTTCTTGCCATAATTTTCAATAGATTCTTAAAGAATGCCACAACATGTAAATTTAGAGGGACAGGCTTCAAGCTAGACTACAATCGGTCTTGTGAGACCAGTTGTAAGTAATAGTTTGATGAAAGGTATTAAAAGCCTGGGCTGACACATTAAAAGGGCTGAAAAAATCTTACAGCAACAAGGTTGTATCCTAAACCTATTAAATGGAGAAGCATGTGTGCTCAGTGACCTTGGGACTGACTAGACCTACATTTGAGAGCTGACAGGAATGGTTTACAGATGAATGAAATAAGAAGCATGTGTAGTGGGGATACTGTTACATTTGATAGGAGGAATGAAAACAAGAGCTTTAGATTTCATTTAAAACCTCAGTACTGTAAAAAAGTCTTAAGTTTTTTTTTTTTTTTTTTTTAAGTCAGAGTCTCACTCTGTTGCCCAGGCTGGAGTGGAGTGGCAGGATCTCAGCGCACTACAACCTCCGCCTTCCAGGTTCAAGCGATTCTCATGCCTCAGCCTACTGAGTAGCTGGGATTACATGTGTGCACCACCATGCCCGGCTAATTTTTGTATTTTTAGTAGAGACAGGATTTCACAATGTTGGCCAGGCTGGTCTCAAACTCCTGACCTCAGGTGATCCGCTTGCCTCGGCCTCCCAAAGTGCTGGGATTATAGGCGTTGAGCCACCGTACCCAGCCTTGCATTTATTTTTCTGTTTGTAGAGCCTATAAATGTTGAGGAACTAGGTACTTTTTTCACTGCCTCTTTTTTTTTTTTTTTGTCTTTCTTCGTAATTCTACTTTCTTGTTCATATCCTCGCCCCTGTCTCCTTCCTTATACTTCTCATCCCTCTCTTTCCCTTCCCTCCTTTTCCCTCCCTTTTCCTCTCGCCTCACTGGTCCAAGCTAACTAGGTGCCTTCCTGAATGCTGAGGATGTTGTAGCCCCCTCTGTAGCCTGACAGGGTTCCTGCTCCCTTCTGATTGAAGCTTCTCACGAGGATTTAGCATTTATTTTTTTCCTTTTGGAAGAACAAGTTTTGACTTCTTGTCTCCTTTGGGAATACATTTATGAAAACAAGCAAAGGTGGAGGGGGTGTGGAGCTGGGGAACCTTCAGGCAGGCAGTGCCCAGCAGGAACCTCATTCAGAGATTTGCTGGGCTGGCTTGAATGGAATGGGGAACAAGTATGAGTGATAATCACATTTGAGATCTTCAGTAAAACTGTTGGTGGGTCCTTCATGACAGCTACCCTGTACCACAGTAATTTTTATTTAAAAAATGTTACTTCTGGGAGAATTGCTAGAGCCCAGGAGTTTGAGTCCACCTGGTAACAAAATGAGAGCCTGAGAGCCCGTCATTTTAAAAAAAGGTTCTTTTTCATTAGTCACAGTTATTCCTTTTCTCTGCTTTAAAAAGTGTGGAAGATAATATTTATTATAGTACATTTCATCTGACAGAAACATTTCATTATTCTGTTGTACTATGCAGTAGTTTTATAGAAGTTTTTGCAGAGATTGTTATACCAGAACCAAGATAAGGATATTAATTTTGTATCTTGATACAAACGGTATTTTAAGAATCAAAACACTTATTTTTAAAATTTTTAGAGGAATTTTAGGTTTACAGCAAAGCCAAGCAGAAAGTACAGAGATTTCCTATGTAACCCCCAACCCCACACATGCACAGGTTCATCCATTATCAACATCCCCTACCAGAGTGGTATATTCTTGCTGTTGTATACTTATGGGTTAGGATAAGTGTATAATGACATCTGTCCACCATTATAGAATCACGTGGAGTGGTTTCACAGTCCAAACAATCCACTGTGCTCTAACTATTCATTCCTTCTCCTTGCTGCTTCCCTTGACCCCTGACAACCATTGATCTCTCTGTGTGTACGTGTTCTTTTATTTTTGTTTTTTGTTTGTTTGTTTGTTTGTTTTGAGGTGGGTTCTGGCTCTGTTGCCTAGGCTGGAGAGCAGTGGCATGATCTTGGCCACTGTAACCTCCACCTCCTGAACTCAAGTGAACCTCCCATTTCAGCCTCCTGAGTAACTGGGACTATAGGCACACTCCACCATGCCTGGCAAATTTCTGTATTTTTTTTGTAGAGATGGGGTTTCGCCATGTTGCCCAGGCTGGTCTTGAACTCCTGAACTCAAGCGGTTGCCCTCCTCAGCCTCCCAAAGTGCTGAGATTACAGGCATGAGCCACCTCATCCAGCCCATTGATCTTTTTACTATCTTTGTAATTTTGCCCTATCTTAAGTGTCATATAGTTGGAATCATACAGATGTAGTATTTTCAGACTGGGCTTCTTTCATTTAGTAAAATGCATTTAAGTTTCCTCATGGCTTGAGAGCTCATTTCCTTTTAGTGGTGAATAATATTCCATTGTGTGGTGGATGTACCACAGTTTATTTCTTCACCTACTGAAGGACATCTTGGTTGCTTTCAAGGTTTGGCAACTATGAATAAAGCTGATATAAACATCCATGTGTAGGTTTTTGTATGGACTTAAATTTTCAACTCCTTTGGAGTAAATACCAAGAAGTTCCATTGCTGGATTATATGGTAAGAGTATGTTTAGTTTTATAAGAAACTGCCAAATGTCTTCCAAAATGTATACCATTTTGCATTTCTACCAGCAATGAATGAGAGTTCCTGTTGCTCCATATCCTCACCAGCATTTAGTGTTACAGGTGTTCTGGAATTTGGCTATTGTAATAGGTGTGTAGAAATATCTCATTGTTTTAATTTGCATTTCCTTGATGACAGATGATGTAGAGCATCTTTTCATATGCTTATTTGCCATTTGTATACCTTTTTTGGTGATTTGTTAAGGTCTTTGGCCCATTTTTGAATTGGGTTGTTTTTTTATTTTTGAGTTTTAAGAATGTGTTGTGTATTTTGTTGTTACTTTTATTTATTTATTTATTTTTTAAGACAGAGTCTCACTCTGTTGCCCAGGCTGGAGTGCAGTGGCACAATCATGGCTCACTGAAGCCATGACTTCCTTTGGCTCAGATGATTCTCCTATCTCAGCCTCCAGAGTAGCTGGGCCTACAGGCATGCACCACCACTTGCTGAGATTAGAGGTGGGAGCTACTGCACTGGGCCCTTTGTATATTGTATATCCTTTATCAAATATGTCATTTATTTCCTCCTAGTCTGTGGCTTTTCTTTTGATTCTCTTGACAGCATCCCTTGCAATTTAGGAAAAAACACCTACTTTTATTCTATTTGTTTTCTTCTCTACTCTTCCTTCTTACACTACAGTGCAGATTTCTGTATCCACCCTCCCCTCCAAGCCCATACGGGGCAGTAACGTCTTCCTGAGCTATTTGAAACAAGAGGGAATAAATATCACATATGATCTCAAAAGAGTAGTAAAAAATTAACAGACAATAATTACATGTTCTAAGAGATTATATCTAAGAGACGATATAATTACTGTTGTGGTCCAGAATGGTTATATCATTATTTTGAAGAGGAAAGGCTAATTTTAAAATGTGTTATTGCTTTCTTCCAGATAATGTTTAAGCTTTAATATCCAATTTATCATTTAAATACAACACAGAATTATTTTGATTTTTAAAATTCTTTTTTGGGGGGGTCACTTTCAAAACTGGAAGAGATGACTTTGGCTGTCTTATTTGGAATGGAAATTACCTAAGAGTCTTCTCTATGGAACTTGTTTCTGTGCTACAGTAGTACTTTAAAAACATGGACACTTTAGTACTGGTAGTGGGAATCTTAAATTTTTTTTTTTTTTGTATCAAAACTTGTTTCTGGGCTCTAGAAATAAATGTGTTTCTACATTTTTATATTCAGTTTAATGAGGAAACTTTCCACCGCATATTTCAGAGTGTTAAAAAAAAGCTGTGACAGTCAAAACTTAATTATAATTTTCCCTTTTAATATCACGTGCTGTCTCCCTTTAGTTCCTATTACATTTCTTGTTTTCTTCTCCTTCATTATTTCCTTACAGCTCTTCTTTTAGACTGCTGTTAACCTTGGATACTAAGCTGCATTGGATAAATAGAATGAGAATATTACGACTATTTTTTCAGCAATTAATGAGTTCTAGCTGGTCTTAATTGCTTATGGCATCACGAACAATAAGGGATTTTTCTTCATTAAATCCAGGATTCAATACCTATTTAAAGAACAGAAAGCACTGAATTTTCTTTTTCATGCGTTACTTGAGAACACATTTTCTTACCATTTCTTCCTGCTTAGAGCATCTATATCCAACATTCTTTGTCAGTTTAAACTTTGCTTTTATGGTAGAGTTACTGTAATGTGGTAATGAATCAAAAGCCACCATAGAGGCTTGAGTTTGAGTTACAGTTAAATGATTTCTTCTTCTGTTTTCTCGAGGGTTTTGAACTCATTTCACATCCATTGTCTCCCATTTACTTACACACACACACACACACACACACGGCAAGAGACAGTGAGCAGGAGACTTTTTTTTGAGGAATAAATTCTCAATTGATTTGGTTTAAAGTTTACAACTTAGACTGGGTGCAAGTCTCACCTGTAAGTGGGTGCTCACGCCTGTAATCCCAGCACTTTGGGAGGCCAAGGTGGGCAGATCACCTGAAGTCAGGAGTTCGAAACCAGACTGGCCAACACAGCGAAACCCCGTCACCACTAAAAATACAAAAATTAGCCGGATGTGGTAGTGCATACCTGAAGTCCCAGCTGCTAAGGAGGCTGAGGCAGGAGAATCGCTTGAACTCAGGAGGTGGAGGTTGCAGTGAGCCGAGATTGCGCCATTGCATTCCAGTTTGGGTGACAGAGCAAGACTGTCTCTCTCAAAACAAAAACAAAAAACAAAAACAAAAGAAGTTTACGGCTTAGCTATGCAACTCATTTAAATTAAAAAAAAATTATTTCAAAGGTTCTGTGAATTCTTTCACATCCTCAGCCTGTTTACAATGCTTTTGTCTTAGAAGAAGTCCTGCATTTTCCACTATTCCATATATCCTGCTTCTCCCACTCTTAGTCTCCCCTCAGCTTTAGGACAGTTGCTGCATCTCTGGCTTTTTCTGCAGCCGTGGCCATGGCCAGCATTCTCTTCTAACACTCTGCTATTCCCAGATGTTCTTTGGATTTTCCTGCCCCTGTGCCTTTAAGATGTTATGTGACAGATTGGATTAAGAAAATGTGGCACATATACACCATGGAATACTATGCAGCCATAAAAAAGGATGAGTTTGTGTCCTTTGTAGGGACATGGATGCAGCTGGAAACCATCATTCTTAGCAAACTATCACAAGAACAGAAAACCAAATACCGCATGTTCTCACTCATAAGTGGGAACTGAACAATGAGATCACTTGGACTCAGGAAGGGGAACATCACACACTTGGGAGGGGGGAGGGGGAAGGGATTGCCTTGGGAGTTATACCTGATGTAAATGACGAGTTGATGGGTGCTGACGAGTTGATGGGTGCAGCACACCAACATGGTACAAGTATACATATGTAACAAACCTGCATGTTATGCACATGTACCCTAGAACTTAAAAGTATAAAAAAAAAAAAAAAAAAAAAGATGTTATCACCCTTTCTCAGAACATCCCCCTTTTCTTAGGATTGGCTAACTCGTCCTCCTAAGTCAAGACTCCTTCAACCATCTCTCTCTCTCTAGGGAAGTCTGTGCTGTTTCCCAGTCACCCATTTTTGCTGTGTGCCTAACTCTTGTGTGTTTTTATTGTGGTGGTATTCATATTAGTCTCTATATTCATTTTCTTGTATTATTATTCACATTATTTTTTATGTATATGCCTTCCTATTTTGCTGGACTTAAGTTACATGAAGGAAATTGGTTTTCACAGCATTTAGGATGGAACTTAGCTGGTACAAAGTAACTCGAAATAAGTACTTTTTCATTGATAGGATTTGCGAGCTGTTTATGTGACTGTGTCAATTTATTCCAACTGAAACTCAGTGATATTCTTTTTTTTAAATTTAACTTTTGTTTTAAGTTCAGGGGTCCATGTGCAGATTTATTGTGTAGGTAAACTTGTGTCATAGAGGTTTGTTGTACAGATTATTTCGTCACCCAGATATAAGCCTAGTACCCATCAGTTATTTTTTCTGATCCTCTCCCTCCTCTGACTCTCCACCCTCCGGTAGGCCCCAGTGTGTGTTGTTCCCCCTGTGTGTCCATGTGTTCTCATCATTTAGCTCCCACTTATAAGTGAGAACATGCGGTATTTGACTTTCTTTTCCTGTGTTAAGTTTCCTAAAGATAATGGCCTCCAGCACCACCCATGTCCCTGCGAAGAACATGATCTCATTCATTTTTATGGTTACATAGTATTCCATGGTATATATGTACCATATTTTCTTCATCCAGTCTACCATAGATGGGCATTTAGGTTGATTCCATGTATTTGCTATTGTGAATAGTGCTACAGTGAATATATACATGCCTGTGTCTTTATAATAGAATGATTTATATTCCTTTGGGTATATACCCAGTAATGAATTGCTGGGTCAAATGGTAATTCTGTTTTTCATTCTTTGAGGAATCACTACACTGTCTTCTACAATGGTTGAACTAATTTACACTCCCACCAACAGTGTATAAGCATTTCATTTTCTCCACAACCTTGCCAGCATCTGTTATTTTTTGACTTTTTAATAATAGCCATTCTGACTAACATGAGATGGTTTCTCACTGTGGTTTTGATTTGTATTTCTCTAATGATCAGTGATGTTGAGCTTTTTTTCATATGATTGTTGGCCACATGTATGTATTCTTTTGAAAAGTGAGATTCAGTGATATTCTGTGAGTTTCACTATGTACATCATTGTATGTATATATCATGTAGTCAAAAAGCCTATATATAGCTCTTAATATGGCCTAATATAATGACATGCTTCCATCTGGCAATTGTTAGGTACCTAAAAGTGATGACATATAAATAAAAAACTTTTTATCTTGGAATAAATTTAGGTTTACAGAAAAGTTTCATAGTATAGAGTATCCCTGTATACTCCTCACTTGATTTCCTCTATTGTTAAAAGTCTTTAAGGATTTTGTAAAGACTTTTGTAAAAACTGATAAACTAATGTTGGCACACCATTATTAATTAATTTCCAGACTTTATTCAGATTTGTCTAGTTTTTCTACTAATATCTTTTTTGTGTATGTTTCAGGATTTAATCTAGGCTACCACACTCACTGTATTTAGAAAATACTTATTTTAAAAGTCTGTAATTTAAAGAGTAATATAAATTTCTTCTGGCTAATAAGTATTTCCAACTTTTTTCTATTTAATAATTAAAAAACACTATTCCTTTTCTACCTTTTACAGGTAGGAAGAATTAACTCATTGTTAATTAACGAAAGCATTAGTTAATTTAAAGAGTATTGCAGGGTCAGCAAAATCAGGATCCACATCAGGATCCCACATTGCAGTTAGTTGTCATGTTTCTTTAGTCTCCTTTATCTGTGAGAGTTGCTCAGTCTGTCTTTGTCTTTCATGATCTTGATATTTTAAAAAATTCTTGGTCAGGTATTTTGTAGAATGTCCCTTGATTTGGGGTTTGTCTGATGTTTTCTCATGACTAGGCTTTGGCTATATTATTGAGAAGGACTCCACACATTTGATAAGCCTTTCTCATTCATTCCATCACCTCAGGGGTACATGGTACATGATGTCAGTATGTATTACTGGTGTTAACCTTGTTCACTTGTTTAAGGTGGTATCTGTTAGGATCCTTCACTATGAAATTTTATTTTATCTTTATGATTACTAAATGTCTTGGGAGAGATACTTTGAGATTGCATGATATCTTGTTTGTTCTTAAAATTTTGCCCACTTATTTTTGTTTCCTTCCTTGCATTTTGCCTGGAGCAGTTACCACTGTCGTATTCTAATGGTGTTTTTCTGTTTCTCTTATTTTCTTCTGCATTTATTTATTATAATTCTTCTGTAAGGAAAAGTTGCCTTTTGTTTGTTTGTTTGTTTGTTTTGAGACAAAATTTTTGCCCTGTTGCCTGGGTTGGAGTCCTCCTCCTGGGTTCAAGCGATTCTCCTGCCTGAGCCTCCTGAGTAGCTGGGATTACAAGTGCGTGCCACCGCGCCTGGCTAATTTTTTATTTTTAGTAGATACGAGATTTCACCATGCTGGCCAGGCTGGTTGCGAACTCCTGACTTCAGGTGATCCACCTGCCTCTGCCTCCATCTCCCAAAGTGCTAGGATTATAGGCATAAGCCACAGTGCCCAGCCATTCATTCATTCATTCATTCATTCATTCATTCATTCATAGCCCTATGCTTTGTGAATATTTATTCTTTTGGTTATACTATTATTGTTCATTTTGTTGTTTAAATTACCCCAACTTTGGCCAGTGTAATTTCTTGTGAGTTGCCTTCTATGCCTTCTGACAAGTCTTCATCTCTTTTGCCATCTGCTTCTCTATTTTATTTTCTTTCTTGCTTTTTTTTTTCCCCCTGAGACAGAGTTTTGCTCTTGTCTCCCAGGCTGCAATGCAGTGGCAGGATCTTGGCTTCACTGCATCCTCTGTCTCCCAGGTTCAAGCAATTCTTCTGCCTCAGCTTCCCGAGTAGCTGGTATTACAGGCACGCACCAGCACGCCCGGCTCATTTGGTATTTTTAGTAGAGATGAGATTTCACCATGTTGGCCAGGCTGGTCTCAAACTCCTGACCTTAAGTGATCTGTCTGCGTCAGCCTCCCCAAGTGCTGGGATATATAGGCGTGAGCCACTGCGCCTGGCCCTGCTTCTTTATTTTCTGACCCCACAGGATGATCCATGCACACCTTGTATTTTCACTGCCCTTATCTTGGGTTCAACAAATTTTCTTTCTTTCTTTTTTTTTGCTTTTTTGAGATGGAGTCTTGCTCTGTCATTAGGCTAACCCTAAAGAACCTTGGTTCCTTTTATTGGGGGATTGTATTTAGAAACTTCAATCTGGGTGCCATTTGTGTTCATTGTTACTGGGGTGCCACTCCTTCTGGTCCCTCTCAGTGGATAGAGCTATGAGATTTGTGTTGTTCTTTTTTGATGTTGGTTTTGTAGCCCTCTACAGTAGGTAGAAACTGTTGGCCAATACTTTGTAAAAAAATCTCAATATAACTTTCCCTTTTCTGTGTTTCTGAGGAAATTTTCCAAAATTCCAATGATATTATAATACTCAGTAAATATTATATAATACTAGGCTAAGAGCTCTGTGAAGTCTGAAAGAACCTATACTAGCACCTGGATGGTAAATCAATGCTTATTGAACAAAATGGAATTAGACTATTTTAAAAAATACAAAAACTGGGGTGTAGCTAATAAATAAAGTGAAACATTTATCCTTAAACTACATAGCAATTTCTAGCATATTACTGAAAATTTCTAGCATATTACTGAAAATTAAGTAGATGCTTAAAATGCATGAGTTGGATTTATTATAATACATTTTACATTATCTCATCCTATTGTAAAAATAATGTACCTTCTAGGACAGATTTTACCTTTTAGCCTGCCCATTGAACTTGCTGAAAATATGTTTGGAAACAGAGTTGATGTAAAATGTGTTACCAATTTAAGATTCCCATGTAATCTTTCTACATTGTTGTAACTACTTGTTAGGAGAGGCTCAGATTCTTTTTTTGGTTCAAGAGTATCTGGAAATCATTCCATATACTCCATAGATGATAGAGCATTCTAATAAGCTTTGATATAAAAAAGAAATCGATGTTTTTGCTCAACCTTGCAAATAAACTTTTATAGTATTTTGTGCCATTTTGGCATGACAGTTATTTAATACAATAGCATCAATAGCATTCCTGAGATACAGAAAATGAGGAATAACAAGGAAAGCCAAGAAACCAGAGTAGTAAGACTTTAGAAGCTCTAGCTCTGTGAATAACTGTAACTTAAAGTATTTCGGTGTGTATACATGTAGAGTGTTGTGCTTTTCTACGTATTTTTGTGAGGCTGCCTATCAGATTGGAGTGTGATTAAAAAAAAAAAAGTTGCAATATGGTTTGGGCAGTTGTGACCAGAGAGCTGTTTAGTGTAAACATTTGTTTCCAAGCTTATGTGATGGGGATACTTTCCCCTCCTTCATGTGGGTCAAGGTGGGGTTGGCAAGTCCTTAGCGGAATCAGGAGGTATCTGACAGGCAGTGATGGTGTTCATAGTCACAGAGTCCCGGAGCTGGAGCTGGGGTTTATGGCTGACATCTAGATATATCTTACTTAACTGGCTTTGCTTCTGTTTTTTATTTATTTGTCTTTATGTGTTGTGCTCCCATGGCACACAATATAACATATCTAGTAACATTGCTTGTGAGTCTTTTTCTTGTGTAAAAGCAAATAGATGTTGCTCTGGTGCAGAATATATATTGACTCAATTTTCTTCAGACATACTCCCCAGCCACAGAGTCTTACATCAGGGGGTCTGTGCTTGAGCTTCGGGGGAGGCCACAACCTGACCCAGATGACGTCAATGGGGAGATCCTCAAAAGAGGCCGCTGCCTGTTATGACTCCGGCTGATGGCAGCCATGGTAGAGGTGGCCACTTACCATGGTTGCCATTGTTTATCTGACCCCAGGAGTTGTCAGATAAACATCCAAAGAAAGAAAAATAATTATTTAGCTGCCTAGCCATTCTAAAAGATTTTGCCAAAAAGGAAAAAACAAAAAACAAAACCAAAAAAACCCCAAAAAAACAATACGGTGAGTATGGGGAGAAAAAGGAACTAATGATCTCACAGTCTCTGGCCACCCCAAGAAAAGGCTACTGCCTAGAGATACCAGGTCCCTTCCTCCTCCCCCATTTTCTCTTATCAGTCAGATATAGGAACTAAGAATGGTGTTGGCTTCAAGCCCAAGGGGGAAAGAAAAGGAACTTTAAACCCTATAGTCCCTATGCACCACGTCCTGCAAGTATGCCAGTCCTAGATTACTTACAATTTCAAAACAAACTCAGCAAAACTTCAGGCAGGCGCCTCAGCACCGAATGCCCTGGCCAACAAATAGTGACATTGTTACATTTATTATAAACAATTGGACCATTGCCTAAAAATTGTTCCTTCAGGCTGGGCGTGGAGGCTCATGCCTGTAAGCCCAGCACTTTGGGAGGCTGAGGCAGGAGGATCACGAGGTCAGGAGTTCGAGATCAGCCTGGCCAACATAGTGAAACCCCGTCTCTACTAGAAATACAAAAAATTAGCCGGGCATGGTGGTGGGCACCTGTAATCCCAGCTACTAGGGAGGCTGAGGCAGGAGAATCGCTTGAACCCAGGAGGCAGAGGTTGCAGTGAGCTGGGATCATGCCAGTGCACTCTAGCCTTGGCAATAGTGCAAGACTCCATCTCACAAACAAACAAACAAACAAACAAAAAATGTTCCTTCAGGGTAAGAAACACGGAGAATCTCCTGTCTTGAAGACATTATTGGTGGTAACCAGGAAACACATTTCACTTCCTAGAAGACAATACTGGTTTCTTGGAAGATGCTTTCAGTAGAACTTTCATGTCCCTGATAGGTGTTAGGTAATGATTTAATTGAGAGGCATAATGTTCTCCTCAACTCCTTTTCAAATTCCAGCCCAACAAATAAAGCCCTAGCAGTTTCTATCTTGCCCAGGTCACATCTTTATACATTTGTGATCTTGATACATCCCATAAAGGCTGGCAGCTAGATCAAGGGCACATTCTTTCCTGGGACCCATTAAAAATAGATTGTCCTATGGGCCAGGCAGTTTCTCATTTGATATGGGACTTATTTGAGCCTAAATCTCCACCACCAAAAAAATAAATAAAATTAAAAAAAATAAAAACCCCTATATGGTACAACTACATATCATTTTGTTGAATATTAGTCTCATTGCTACTGGTTTGGGTGTTTAATGGTTTACAGTCCAGAGGCCTGCATCAATTCGAGTCTGCAGTCACTTAAAAAGCCATACCCCAGTCTGACATCCCAGATAATATCACCCAACACAGGACCTCTCCATTGGAGATGACTTTGCCCCTGTGATTACTTCCCCTGGGACACTAAAACCTCCACTTAGCAGGACACAGAGGACATTTTTTGGTTTTCTTCCTGAACCCACTGTCTCCTTAGCCCGTGATCCTGGTATCCTCCTTGTTCTCCACTCAAAGATACACCCCTACACTTCCATACTGAAAGGAAAATCTGGAAAGAGTTACTACAATTAATGGAGACTGTTGATTTCTTCAGGAGACACCTGCCTCATATCAGTCAACCCCTTACTCCCTAGGGGAGAGGACCACCTACCCGCTGGTGTCTTTTCCTGGTACCCCTTCCAACTTTCCATCAGAATCTCTTGCCTTGTGCCTCCAAATATGACCACCAAATCCACTTTCTCCTTACAGTCAGTGCATCCGCCCCTCAGACTTAAACTTACCTGACATTTAAAAACTGGTGCCCAGGCATCAAGATGTGAATTACAGGGAATTCTTAGAATTTTATGTTGCTTCAGCATCTATTCTGAATCTAGGTTTAAGTTTTTTCACACAGAAGCAGGGCTCAGTCATTCTTGGCACACTGTCCACTCCCTGCTTCCTTCCAATTCCTCAGTGTGGTCGAGCCAGATATCTGCCATGTACAACCACCTCCCTCGTGGATGTACAGATACAGCCTGCTTGACTGACCCCCAGACCCTACATGGACTGCTGCAGATATGCCACAGTAACCATTCTCATTCACAGTGTGACTCCACAGAACTTTTGCCTGCTTGCTCTAAACCCAACAACTAGAACTGCCCATGGGAAACCTGCTTGGTTGGTTCCCTGGACCCCAATAAAGGCCTTGGCCCATAGCTTGTCTCTCTCTGGCTCACCAGCTGCTGGTTGAGTGTATTTCCCTGCCATCTTGTCTTTCGCCCGCATTGGTAGTCCTCTTCTCTCACCAATTTGTCATACGTTGCTTCTGGTATTTCATGTGTTTGTGTTGTGTTTCCTCCTCTGTGTCTCATTGGACTGATAGACCCAGACCTAATTTTCCTCTTAGAGCTCTCCCAGAGAATGGCTATCTTGGGAGGAATAAACTGGACACAGGTCAGACAAGAGCCACAAGGGTGCCTGCCAGTATAAACCGATTTCCTGTGAGAGGGACACCTGGTCACAGGTCAGACACTTAGGCACTAGGCTATCTGCCAGGATGAAGAAGGATCTCACGAAAGGTACATTGTAAATATCTATGACTACATTTCCTAGAGCCCTATCAGGGCAAGACTAGAATTTATGGATACTCTCCAGAGAGTTACCCCAAAACCAAATTGGAGAGAAATATAACAGAGCCTCACTTACAGTTCTTAATATGGTGTTTTAAAGATTCCAGCTTATGGCCAATGCCATAAATAGGAGTTCTAACCAAAAGACAGGCTCTGTAAACTGCATGCATAGTGTGGGGATGCATTTGGTCATGTACTGTGCTTTGTGGCAGTATAGTTAGAAGCAGTTGTGGTGATGGTCATAGCTATTTTAGTAACTTCAGTTACTGACTTCTGGGAACAAAGTTTCTTGAAAATCAAATCAGCTGCATTAAAAAACCAAAAACAATAAATGAACTTTGCTTAATGACATAACATGACATGCTATTGAAACAGCATTGTTAACTATTAAACCTAGGGGGTGTATATAATAAAAACACTTGTACTCATAGATGCTGTTTATAATGGATAGTTAGGGGCAGTAGTTCTGAAACATTAGCCATTATCAGAATTGGAACAAGCTGGACTCTTCTCCCAAAGTTTCTGATTCATTAAACTTGGGGTGGGGCCTGAGAATTTGCGCTTCCAAAGGTTCCCAGGTGGTGCTAATAGTTCTGGAGTCACAGTTTGAGAACCACTGTTTTAAGGTTAGGAGAGCATACCAACCTATCAAAGTGGGCGGGTATCTGGTATTGCTGATTCATGGTGGCATGCTGTTGCTGTATTAAATGTCTAAGAAAAATCCATTGTGGAGTGAAAATATGATTGTTAATGGAATTTCAGATCAGGAGCCAGATAGGGAGACATCTGTTGTTCCACAGTCCCTAAAACAGCACCATTGCAGCCTTTCGTGGAGGCAGATCAAGAATGAGTATTTTAGGTTAGTATTTATTAAAGGAATACTTTTGAAAGCTTGCTCTTGAAGTGCTAGGTTAAGTGCATGAAGAGGCCTGTATCTCATCTTCAGCTCAGACTTGGGGGCTTTTTTCTTTATATTCCTCCAGCAAGGTCAGCTAGGCTTTCTGCCTCTCCTACTCAGGGATGGGCTTCTTCTGTTTTAGAACTCTGTACTGGTAATGCAATTCTGAGGCTGCTCCCTGCTCCACAGAGACGAGTGCTGTGATAGATTGTTAATGTCTGCTGTGGCTACTTTTGCCCTTCTCTGCCTTCAGTGTGAGCACTTACAGGTGTTCCTCTTTTAAACTTTACCTGCTGAAGAGGAAGGAGAGGCAGAGGTGTGTGTGTGCGCGCGCGTGTGTGTGTGTATGTGTGTCTGTGATGTCTGTGTATCTGTATGTGATGCATTTAAAAAAAACTGTTACATATTTTCTTAGGTACTATGTTGTGAGGCTGGAGTACAGTGGCTATTCATAGGCACTGTCATAGGCCATGAAATCCTGGGCTCTAGCTGTCCCCCTGCCTCAGCCTCCCAATGTATGTGATACATTTAATGATGCTTCATAGCATAACACCTTTTCTACCATCTTATAATGTAATTCACTGTTGCTTTTACTTCTGGTAATAGTTTGAGAGAAGGAATTGTGAGGTAGTGTACTGTAAATATTCCAGCTTATAACTCATTGTGTTATACTTAAAATTTCTCGGTAGATTGATTTTTTTGTGTTTGAAAAAAAGGTATTGCAATTGCAACTTTTTATTATTTGCATACGTTCTTTCCAATACTGGGTCTGATCAGTTTCATTTGGTCTTAATCCCTTATTTTTTTCTTGAAGATTTTTCTTTTTAAATTATGAAAGTAATATGTTTAAGTTTTATAACTCAGTCACTCCAGAAATTAATAAGCATCCTTCCATATGCGCATGCACACACACATACACTGTCACTCTAGTATTAACCTCTAGTAGACATGTTTAAAAATGTTTTAATTTGTTTTAAGTTTTATAATATTACATAATACCAGTCACATGATTATTCTCTGACTTTAATTTTTCACTTGAACCTATCTCGGACTTATTTTGAGGTCAATAGGTGCAGATACATAATTCATTATTTTTAATGGCTGCATAATATTCTCCAGAGAGAACCAACTGTGATTTATTTAGCCTTTCTGGTATAGATGGCAACCACATTTCCAGTTTTTGTTCTTCTAAGCAGTAATGGCAAAGCATTCTCAAGTATATATCTTTATATACTGGTGCTTTGGTTCAGTTGAATAAACACTGAAAATGGGATTCCTAGACTAAAGGATGTATAATTTAAAAAATTTAAATAATAACATTTTACCAAATACTTTCTGGAAGATTGTAGAGACTTTCAAACCCCTCTCCCAAGTAGTATATGAAAATGTGCATTTCCTTATAGTACTATCAACTCTGAATATTAACAATCACCAATGTTTTGCAAAATTGATCTTTTTTTTCCCCCCAAGATGGAGTCTTGATCTGTCGCCCAGGCTGGAGTGCAGTCGTGTGATCTTGGCTCACTGCAACCTCTGCCTCCTGGGTTCAAGCAATTCTCCTGCCTCAGCCTCCTGAGTAGCTGGGATTAGAGGTGCACGCCACCATGCCTGGCTAATTTTTTGTATTTTTAGTAGAGATGAGGTTTCACCATGTTGGCCAGGCTGCTCTTGAACCCCTGACCTCGTGATCTGCCCGCCTTGGCCTCCCAAAGTGCTGGGGTTACAGGTGTGAGCCACCGCGCCTGGCGGCAAAATTGATCTTATATTTGCATACCTCTGCCAACCAGTAAGATTGAGTACTTTTTCACATATTTTAAATTTATTCACATTTCTTCGATTCATTGCTCATTTTTCCCTTCTTGGAATTATCAAATGATTGGAATTCTTTAAAGACACTAATCCTTTTTCAGATGTATTACAAATATTTTCTTCTAGTTTATCATTTGATAGTGGTGGTGCCTTGCTCTTTTACCATGCAGAAATATTAAATATTTATCTAATACAGCCTGTCAGTCTTTCCTTCATGGTTTTAAAAATAGAATTTTAGGGTTTGTAAAACATTTTCACATTTGATTCACATAATTCAGCTAAGATAATGTTGATATTCTCATCCTTATGAAGAACCAGAGCTTCCAGGAAGCCAACTGGCCTGCCTAAGTTTGTAAGTAGTGGATACCAGATGTAAACTAAAAAAAAAAAAAAAAGAAAAAGATTTGTACTGTGCTCTGATTGACAGTTCTTTTACAATAAAAATTACTTAATCATTTGGCAGGATATAAAACAAAAATCTGTGGTATTAGTGAAATATAATCTGTTTTCAAGGCTATATGTAAGACAAAGTTCAGGTTACGTTTTGTTTGGTAGTGAAAGATGCAATGCCATGTACATTACAGCAATGACTTGAACTGTGCTGTTAATACAGTCTTGCAGTAGTGGCTTATTTTTAACATGGTATCATACAGTATTTCAAATATTTATGCTTAAATAAAAGCCAAAACCTCAAGTGTTATAGATATTAATGCTTGTCTTAGGAGAAAGACCAAGGTAGAAGAGAAATACATCTTCAACAAATTCAAAAGAGCCACCTCTTACTCAACACTTGGGTGGTTCAGTGACTTAAAGCCACCACAAGCACAACTAAAGAGTGAGATCCATTTTTATCTAGAAGCAAAGAATTATAAAGAAACAGTAAACGCTTTTCCCCCACTACATTTCAGCTGAACTTTGAACAGAATAAATATACCTTTCAGCACGTATTTTAATGAGTATACTGTCCATGGTGAACATACTTAAAAAAAAGAAATCCACTATAAAACAAAAAGATTGCCATCTTGGGTAGACATCAGTGATTTGTGCTACCAGATGTTCTGGGTACCCAGTCTGGACTCTGAATGGAGAGAGTTTGAAGAACCGAGGCAGAACTGGTGTTCGTTAGATCTTCATGGAATATAAACTGTTGTGGGCATTGTACATACTTCATACAAAATGTGAAGCCTAGGACAATAGATACCTCTCTTGCATGAAAAGAATAGAGACCTTGTACTTCTGATTCCCATTGGTGTACATTGACCTGTAATTCCTTGTTATGTCTTCACCACCCCTTTCCAAACACACATTCGCCAGACTTTAAAAATGAAATTATTTAAAATGAAATCGTATACCATATTCTTTTGATTATGAGTTCCTCGAGGATATAGAGGTGACTGCCATATGAATTAGTGATGCCATAAAATAGAAATGTCTTTCAGTATTTTATAATGGGGATGCTTAGCCATATTTTGTTTTTGCTGGACCTATGGGGTTTATAGATACTTATTTTATACTTCTGTTAGTGAATATATCAAATCTTTTTAGCTGTTTGGGTTTAAAACTTTTTTTTTGAATTTATTACTTTTTGTTCTGTTTAGTTTCTTTAATTTATGAGGCTAGTCTACTTGAATTGTATGGAGTCTGACTTTGTAAAGCAGTAGTTTGTGCTTACTTATCTGTCTCATCCTTTCTTGTAGCCTGAATCTTTAATCTTTTGTCTTCTTCATTCTTTACCTCCAAGATTTACTTTCAGTTCCTCCCTATGGTTATGACTGGGGTTTTGTTGACTAGAATTTCTTCTGCTTTGGGTCTCTAGATCCTGGGATGATAGTGTTGGCACTGCGGTAGTGTCCTCTCCTATCTCTTTCTACCATCTGTAAACACTTTCATTCTCCTTTTAGTGGATGGGCCTCCTGAGGATACATGATGCAGAGTGTTTGTGAAAGGAAACTGATAGGACTGAAGACATTTTTCTTTATAAAAGGGGAAGGGCGGAATGTGGGGTGAGAGGTAAGGGAATGGATCTGTTGTCATCCTTACTTGTTTCAAGTGTTCTGTGGGTTTTCATTTATCTGCAGTTTTGTGAGGCCATAAATAAGAACATTACAATGGGAAAGTTGCAGTATTTTAAATTTAGAGCAGTTTCAAAATCTGTGATTCTGGTTAGTAGCAGACAGACGCTAAACTATTTTATTGTGATGCATTGAAATAGAACCTCTCCTTTTGGATTAAGCAACAGGGAATATACATTTGAATATCTTAATGTTGTTATTGAATTAATTTCTAGATTTATTATGGCTACCTCTCCCCTCATGTAAACTGCTTTTATTCTTTTTTAAGCAAATATGTTATGTTTTGATGCCTAATCATGATTTTAGACATACTTTATTTGGATTGATATAGATTCTTATTGTGAAGAGTACTTTTCCTTTTCCTTTTATTCTATTATGATTTTAACATTAAAATGTTGAGCCAATTGATTTATCTATTTTTCTGGGCTTGAGAATTTTCCATTTTGGGAATAGACTACATGACATTTTGTGATTGGTTAATTTTCTTCTAATATTGCTGCTCTATCTTTGAGGAAGTTAATAAGCAAATTCTTGCATGCATGGGCAGGAGGAAATTGGGTAATCTTGAGAAATCATCTGCTGGCTTTGAACATGAGATTAATTTTGATTTTGATTAGTTTGTTAGACCAAAGGTTTGGGAGGAAAGGAGGGAACCTCTAAGGGTCTCTTTTTTTAAAGACAAGCTTTAAGAAATGTTATGTAAACTAGGACCTTTTTGTGAATATCTTTTTGTAGGGTTAACATTCTCATTTTAAATGAAGGCAGTTTTGAGCCTAGGCCGTGGTCAACTTGGGGGAGGCAATTTTAGGCTTTAGAAATATTTCCTTAGCTCTTCCTCGGACACTGATTTTCTTTTGGTGCCTTATAAGTAAGAAGTAGATTGCTGAAAGATGCTCAACTAAAAGATTATATGAATTTGTAGATTGTTCGTAAGCATCAAAACTTAAGAGGTAGATATTGTTGGAACTTGATCTGGATTCAGCTAGTCCCCTTTCCCTTCTTTTAAAGATCAATTAACTGCTAAATTGATGTTTCAAGAAACAGTTCTCTTTCAAATGTAGATACCGTCTTGAAAATTTACTACTCACTTTTGCATTAAGCCAGGCCTTACTTGTTAAAGGTTTTAGGGGGTGCCTTGCACTCTTCATACTGCCAGTTGAATAGTCAGTGTTGATTTGGAACAAAGAGAATTAATTTTACATGTTTGAGAAAGATTCGTTTTTAAGTGATACCCACCCCCTACTTAAATAGCAAGTGATTACTACTTTAATTTTCAATTAATCAAATTAGGTTTCTACTGATAGATTTTGATTACATGCAGTTCTAACAGCTTCCAGATACACTTCTCTTTCCCATATGCTTACCATATGCTGACTAAAATCAATGTAGAATAAATTAGTGTAAAAGTAAGAACACTAAGTTCTTTTGTAGAGTTCATCTTGAATGACAGAAGACAGCTCAGAATCATTTTAGCTATGAGGCACCTTTTGAAAAGTGATATGGAAAAATAACCCATTTATGTGTGCCAAAGTCTGTTTTCATAAATGTAAATTTGAAAGTTCATTAAAATTTTGGCATGTGATTTGGAATGCATAATAACTGGAAATGAGTCAACGCCAGAAATCTGTATCCTTATACCAACAGCATGTTTCACTGAAGACTGGCTTTGTATAGTTGTTTAATATTTAAAAGGTTAAAAAAAAGCATTTACTTGATGGTTATGGCTCTGTAATTGTATTCAGGATGGAGAGGCTGCAGAGGCAAGGGAGAGCCAGCAGTCTAACCCGTGGCCCCAGAAATCTCATCAGCCAGTTCTCTTGAAAAAGCAGGGGCTGGGCACAGTGGCTCATGCCTGTAATCCTAGCACTTTGGGAGGCTGAGACGGGCGGATCGCCTGAGGTCAGAAGTTCAAGACCATCCTGGCCAACATGGAGAAACCTCATCTCAAACTAGCTGGGCATGGTGGTATGCACCTGTAATCCCAACTACTTGGGGGACTGAGGCAGGAGAATCTCTTGAACCCGGGAGGCAGAAGTTGCAGTGAGCCGAAATTGTGCCACTGCACTCGAGACTCCATCTCAAAAAAAAAAAAAAAAAAAAAAACATAAAGAAAGAACAGGGCTGGTGACTTTTGAACAGTGACTACTGTCAGTGACCAACCATCTCTTGTTTTTCAGAGATAGCAAGACAGAAATGCATGTTTTCTATACCGTCTTTGGGAATGTAAAGTTGGACCATGAAGGACATTTTAGCTCACGTAACAACGGCTGAAAAATGGCTGAGCTGGGATCACACTTAGTGGGTATCTAAAGCTAGTGACTAGTATGAACAGTTAATGCTTGGATATATTCTAATGTTACATGCCAGGCCTACTGCTAACCTGTAACATAAGCCTTACGAGGTGACACAATACAGGCAAAGAGGACAAGGAAAAACCTACCAACTGTTGGTGCAATCAAGCCCACTTCTTGGGTAACGAGAGAAGAGTGTGTCATGATAGTCCTTTTAGACATCTTCAAGTGAGGCATAGGAAACAATGCCATAAACCAAGGTAAAGATGAATGAGGAATTACTGAAATGGAAGAGTTTTTATTTTAGAACTTATAGGCTAACCTCTTCAAATTCTTATCCCCTGCCCATTTGTTATTTTTGCTGTTATATATGTGTACTTTGTACAGATTCCATTTTTATTCTGTTATTCTTTTTTATGACTTTGTTTTTAAAGTTTCTTGTTCTCTGACATCTCAGGCACTCTGGTTTCTACATTCCAATTTTGTTGGAGGAAAAAAAAGTTTATAATATAGCAAATAAAGTGATCACCACGATGAAAAGTCATACTACTTAAGTTTGTGATTGTGTGTTTAGGTCATATTCTGTCACTGAGTATGCCATTTATGGATGATGTTTTATAATTAACCAAGCTTCTTGCAGAAAGTAAGTTTAAAATCACTGTCGTCTTGGTTTATTTCATCTCTTAGCTTTTGATCTATTTGACTTTGACACATGCATCTCACCAACTTCTGCAGATTCTCATTTTGACAGTATGCTTTGATTCCCACCAACACCCCTCCAACACCCACCCCCAGTTCTGGTTCAAGCCATCAGTCACTAAATTGGATGTTCTCGCATCTGTTTTGTTCACTTCGTGTCTTTTGCCTTATTGTGAGCCCTTCTTTCTTTTCACCTGAACTTAGTAATTTTTCCTACTTTCGGGCTCCCTTCTTCCCTCAAACCATTTTTCTCATTGTGGACAAATGCCTTTCTGAAAACATGGGTCTCCTCAAGTTTTTCTACTTAAAAAAATTAATTTTTTAAATTGACAAGTAAAAATTATACATATTTATAGTATATAACACGATGTGGAAATCTGTATACATTGTGAAATGGCTAAATTGAGCTAATATATGCATTATCTCAGATATTTATCATGTTTTGTGGTGAGAAGACTTAACATCTCCTTAATGGTTTTCAAAATAAAATACATCGTTATGAACTGTAGTCACCATGTTGTACAATAAATCTCTTGAACTTACTCCTCTTACCAAGTGAAATTTTATATTGTTTGAGCAACATCTCCCCGACTCTCCACCTGCCCCTGCCAACCACCATTCTACTCTTTGCTTCATTGAGTTCAGTTTTTTTAGATTACACATACACATAAAATCACATGATTATTTGTCTTTCTGTGTCTGGCCTATTTCACTTAACATAATGTCTTCCAGGTTCATTCATGTTGTTGAAAATGACAAGATTTCCTTCTTTTTAAAGGCTGAATAACACACACACACACACACACACACACACACACACACACACACTCCATTGGGGATATATATTTCACATTTTCTTTGTCCATTCTTCTCTTCATGGACACTTAGGTTGATTCCGTATCTTGACTATTGTAACAAGTACTGCAGTGAAAATGGAAGTACAGATACCTTTTCGAAATACTGATTTTGTTTCCTTTGGATATATACACAGTTTTGGAATTGCTGGGTCAATAATTTAATTTTTGAGGAACCTCAAAATTTTCCATAATGGCTATACTAGTTTTCATTCCCACCAATTGTATACAATGGACCCTTTTTCTCTACTCTCTATGTCCTTGCAAAAATTTGTCTTCATCTTTTTGATAATAGCCATTCTAGCAGGTGTGAGGTGATATTTCATTGTGGTATTAATTTGCATGTTTCTGATGATTAGTAATGTTGGGCATTTTTTCATACACTTGTTGGCTATTTGTATGTTGTCTTTTGAGAAATGTCTATTCAAGTCCTTTACCCATTTTAAAATCAGGTTGTTTTCTTGCTATTGGGTTGTTTGAGTTTCTCATATATTTTGGATATTAGTCTTTTATCAGATGCATGGTTTGCATATATCTTTTTCCAGGCTATAGGTTGTCTTTTATTCTGTTGATTGTTTTCTCTGCTATGCAGAGCTCTTTAGTTTGATGTAATCCCAGTTGTCTATTTTTTTGTTTTTGTTTTTGGTTGCTTGTGCTTTTGGGGTCATATCCAAATAATCATCACCTATAATAATGTCATGGATAATTTCCCCTATGTTTTCTTCTAGTAGTTTTACAGTTTCAAGGCTTACATTTGAATCTTTCCATTTTGAGTTGATTTTTATATTTGGTACGAAGTAAGGGTCGAATTTCATGCTTATGTGTGTGGGTGTCCAGTTTTCCTAACACCATTTATCTAAGAGGCTGTGCTTTCCCCATTGTGCATTCTTGGCCTCTTTGTTGAAAATCAATTGACTGTATATGTGTGGATTTATTTCTGGGCCCTCTATTCCGTTCTATTGATCTATGTGTCTGTTTTTATACCAGTAGCATGCTGTATTGATTACTATAGCTTTGTAGTATATTTTGAAGTTAGGTAGTGTGATGCTTCTAGCTTTGTTCTTTTTGCTTGAGATTACTTATTTGGGGTCTTTTGTGGTTCCATACAAATTTTAGGATTGTTTTTTCTATTTCTGTGAAAAATGTCATTGGAATTTTGATTGGGGAATCTGTAGATCACTTTGGGTAGTGGGTACTTTTAACACTATTAATTTCTCCATTTGTGAACACAGTATATCTTTCCACTTATTCATGTCATCTTCAGTTTTTTTCATCAATCTTTTATAGTTTCTGGTGTACAGGTCTTTCACCTTCCTGGTTTAAATTTATTCCTAAGCATTCTGTTCTTTTTGGTTGCTATAGTGAATGGATTGTTTTCTTAACTTCTCTTTCAGATAGCTCATTGTTAATGTATAGAGATGCTACTGATTTTTTTAAAACTGTGGATTTTATTTCCTGCAGCTTCACTGAATTCATTTATTAGTTCTAACAGTTTTTTGATGGAGACATTAGGGTTGTTTATGTACAGTCATTGCTCAGTATCTGCAGGGGATTGGTTCCAGGACCTCCTGTGGATATCCAAACCCATGGATTCTGAAATCTCTGGTATAAAATGGCACAGCGTTTGCATATAACCTATGCACATTCTCCTGTATACTGTAAATTATCTCTAGATTACTTATAATAGCTAATACATTGTAAATGTTGTATAAATAGTTGGTATACTGTATTGCTTAGGGAATAATGATAATAAAAAAGTTTGTACATGTTCAGTACAGATGTAATTTTTTCCCTAATATTTCAATCTGTGGTTGTTTGAATCCACAGATGTGTAACCCATGGATACAGACAAGCAACTGTATAAGATCATGTTGTCTGCAAGTTTTTTCACCTCTTAAAAATATTGTCTGCAAGTTTTTTCACCTCTTAAAAATATTTGGTGGCTGGCTATTACCTATAGAATTCAGCTCCTTACAGTGCTATGTAAGGAACCTCACAGGCTGGCATCTACCTACCTTATTAGTCTCATGATCAGACACAAATATGGCTCTTTGTGGCTGGTCATAAGGCTAACAAGGTAGGCACCTGGAATCACACTTCAAATCAAGTTCATTTGTGGTGCCCCGTCAAGCCAGGCATTCTGTATACTCTGGGATTTGCTTACATTTTAACTTTGTCTATAAGCAGTAATCTTCTTCTTATTATTGGCAAATATTTACCTACTTTTCCTTAAAAGGTAGCCCCCCACTTTCTTTTCTTTTTTTTTTTTTGAGATGGAGTTTCGCTGTTGTTGCCTAGGCTGGAGTGCAGTGGCACCATATTGGCTCACTGCAACCTCCGCCTCCCAGGTTCAAGTGAATCTCCTGCCTTAGCCTCCCCAGTAGCTGGGATTACAGGTGTGTGTCACCACCCCTAGCTAATTTTTGTATTTTTAGTAGAGACAGGGTTTCACCATATTGGTCAGGCTAGTCTCGAACTCCTGACCTGAGGTGATCCTCCTACTTTGGCCTCTCCAAAGCCGGGATTGCAGGTGTGAGCCACCATGCCCAGCCTCTTGGGTGTGGTTTTAACTAAGTCTCCTAGGTCTCAATGAGGGCTCCATTGGATATTGTAAGTAATATCATGGTTGTTGGTAAATTTGCCTTCATAGTTAGATGCCTTAACTATGCGAGGGGAAGGAAACTGTCTTATTTGCCTTCGTGACCTCACACATAGCAGAAGGCCTGGTATGTATTCAGTGTTCCATCAATATTTATTGTGTGGAATTTTTTTCCCCTTACATTTTATGGAGAATGAGAGAATCTTAAAGTAAATGAGGTGTCATAGGAATGGTATATTTGAATAAAGATCTGTGACATCATTATTTATGGAAGTAGAAAGGGAAATATAATAATTCCTAGGCATTTTAACTAGTGAATGAATACCATGAACCATAATTGGTAAATTATCCAAAAATCATTCATATTTAGCTAAGGAAAGTGCTGTGTGTGTGTGTGTGTGTGTGTGTGTGTGTGTGTGTGTTTTATAATGGGAAATTCACTTTAATGAAAGAGTGATTTGAAACTCTGAATTATAGACAAATCTTAATAATTATTGGGAGGGCTAGAGTGTAACCCAAGTTTCTGGGCCTTGATCTTAAAGAAGATATTGAAGTGGAGAGAGTTGAAAATGATGCAGCTGTGAATCAAGAGGTTGTTATTAGTTTCTCTCTATGACCTATGGTAAGTAATTTTTCTGAATTCACTTTTTATAACACAGAACACCTGGAGGACCTAAGTCAATAGGGTATACTCAACTGTAGTAGACAAGATGGAAAACAGTATTGGGAGAAATAAGAATGGGGAAAATATTGAGCCCTGGGCATGTCAGTGTATAGCTTTGCCTTATAATTTAATTTGAACCGAATGGTCAATAGTTCTTGATGCCCCAGGGAGAACTAGGATATATTCTGGGGCAAATTGAATTTTCCAAAGATTTCTGTAAAGTTATCTTTCACCCACATGCTCTTCTCACAGTTGATTTTGACACTTCTGTCATTGAGAGGTAGGGTCTTTGTCTTTTCTTTTTGAAGCTAGGTTGGCCTTTGTGCCTGTTTCAGCCAATAGAGTAGGGCAGAAATGATGCTATGTGATTGCTGAAGCTAGATCAGAAAAGGTGATGCTCCTTTCTTTGTTGAAACACAGTGTTCAATTGTGAAACCTGCAGCCTTCATGTAAGCAGTCCAGCTGCTCAGAGGCCATTGTGTTGTGAGGAGAGACCAAGGGCCCTCAGAAGACCAACTGTATTAAGCAGCCAGACCTTTGCCCTGGTAGCCCCCCACCGCTCTTGCTCCAGTCTCCATTTCAATGCAGCCAAATGAGAAACTCTGAGCTAGAACCACACAATCAAACCTTTCTGAGTTCCTGACCCTCAGAGAAAGTAAAATGGCTATTATTGTTTTAAACTAAGCTTGATGGTTTAAATATCTGTTTATTATGTATCAACAGATAATTGGAACATGTTTCTTTGGAGAAGCATTTTTCCATTTCCTTCTAGGTGGTATTGAAAGAAGACAGGGATGGAATAAGAGGCATCTCTGAATGCAGATTTAGAGTTGTCACTGCATTAACCCTGTTCCCCCACATTTTTTTTTTTAAAGAGACAGATTCTTGCCATGTTGTCCAGGCTGGACTCAAAGTCCTAGGCTCAGATAATCCTCCCGCCTCAGCCTTCTGAGTAGCTGGAACTACAGGAGGATGCTACATTTTCACCCCCTATTTGGACCAATAGAGATCTTAAAAGAAACAGTCATACAAGTTTTTTTCTTCACGTACCTTTACCTAACAGTTGTTAATAAGGTGACAGCTCAGGGTAGACCCTTAAGCTGCACTGATTGTATTGCAAGAAATGCATCTATTTTGGGGAAATAAGACCATGGGTAAATTCTGCAAATTATTTTGAAGATATCTCTATGAGAACAGTTATTGCAGCAAAAATAGACTGTTTCAAGGAGGTCAGAGCTTATGTCAAATAATTTATTGTTCAGTGTGTTTTTTTAAAGACAATGTTTTCAGAGCAGTTTGAAGTTCACAGCAAAATTGAGAGGAAGATGTAGAAATATCGTATGTACCCTCTGCCCTCACATGTGCATAGCCTCCCTGTATCATTAGCAGTGGGTTTTAAAAAAATATTAAATACTAAGTGCCTGTTATGAGTTGAGCTGTGTTCTCCCAAATATATGTTGAATCCTAACCCCAGGTACCTTTGAATGTGACCTTATTTGTAAATAGTGTCTTTTGTAGATGTGATCAATTTAGGATGAGGTCATCATGGATTACTGTTGGCCCAAGTCCAGTGACTGGTGTCTTTATAAGGAGGGTATATGAAGATACAGAGGCAGTAAGAAGCCCATGGGAAGATAGAGGCAGAAGCTAATACACTAATACTAAGGCACTATACTCTAGTGCTTAAAGTTATATTGAAACAATGAAAACAATTTGCTCTTTAAAAGTTAAAAAAGATAAGCCACAACCTGGAAGAAAATATTTGTTAACGTATGTCTGACAAGGGTATGAATCTAGATAAGGGTGTCCAATCTTTTGTTCTCTGGGCCACATTGGAAGAAGAATTGTCTTGGGCCACACATAAAATGCACTAATGATAACTGATAAGCTAAAAACAAATACAAATCACACACAAAACACATCTCATAATGTTTTAAGAAAGTTTACAAATTTGTGTTGGGCCGCATTCAAAGCCATCTTGGGCTGCATGTGGCCTGTGGTAGGCGGGTTGGACAAACTTGATCTAGATTATATGAATAACCTACAGCTGAATAATAAGATGGTTCAGTTATAAAATGGGCAAAAGATTTGAATAGACATTTCATCAAAGGAGATACACAGATGTCAAAGAAGCACAAAAAAAGATACTCAGCGTCGTAAGTCATTAGGAAAATGCAAATTAAAACCAATAGAAGAGTATTACACTCTCAATAGAATGGCTAAAATTTAAAAAGACTGACCACACCAAATACTGGTAAAGGTAGAACAACTAGAAGAACTCTTTTGTTTTGTTTTGTTTTGTTTTGGAGACAGAGTCTTGCTCTGTCACCTAGGCTGGAGTACAGTGGCACCATCTCTGCTCACTGCAGCCTCTGCCTCCACCTCCTGGGTTCAAATGATTCTCCTGCTTCAGCCTCCTGAGTTGCTGGGACTACAGGCACATGACACCACACCCAACTAATTTTTGTATTTTTTAGTAGAGACGAGGTTTCACCCAGTTAGCCAGGCTGATCTCGAACTCCTGGCCTCAAGTGATCCACTTGCCTCACTCTCCCAAAGTGTTGGGATTACAAGCATGAGCCACTGTACCCATAGAAGAACTCTTTTACCTAGCTGATGGACACTTAAAATGGTATAATCACTTTGGAAACAGTTTTTTAAAAATTTTCCTAAAACATTAAGGACATACCTACCCAGTCATTCTGCTTGTAGGTATTTACCCAAGAGAACTGAAAGTCTATATCCGTACAAAGACTTACACACTTACACAAGTTCATAAGAACTTTTTTTTGTAATTGGCCCAAACTGGAGACCACCCAGATGTCAACCAACAGGTGAATGGATAAACAAATTATGGAAATTCCATATCATAAAACACTACTCAGCAATAAAGAGGAATGAACTGTTGATACACAACACCATGGGTGATTCTCAAAGTAATTTAAATAATTACATTTAGTGAAAGATACCAACTCCTGAAAAAGCATACACATTATGTTTCCATGTATACAAAATTCTATAAAATGCAGCATAATTATCAGAACAGGAAGCGGATCAGTGGTTACCTGAAAATGGGAGCCTAGACAGGGCAGGGAGGGGAAAGGATCATGAAGGACAGGGGAAAACTTTTAGGGGTTGATGGATGTTCCTTATCTTGACTATGGTGATGGTTTCCTGGGTATATATTTATGTCAAAACATCAAATTGTATCACTTTAAATACGTGATTTTTAATGTCAATTGTGTGTTAATAAAGATAGAGCAAAAAGAACATTGAAAAGTTTACAGAAAAAAATGTAGGTTTGGGAGGTCAGAGGGGTTTAGACCCCAGGCCATATTCTACTGTTTGTCAGCTGAACATCAGAAGGTGAAGTTTGCTTTGTCATTTACTATTGAGTACTACAGCATGTCTTTAATGACAAGAAACCATTGAAATCTAGAGCCAACAAGTAAACCGTTTTGAGAATCAGTTGTGGTTTGATCATGGAAGAAAAACTCTAATAAGGTATTAGCATAAGGAATATATTATCGAAATTAAATCTTAAGCATTTATAGTGGAAGCTTTTGACAAGTGAAAGTCCAAGAGGGAAGTTGTAGGATCAGTGGTGTCCCCACTTAGTCTGAGAGCCACATATGAGAAAGGCCCTTGGGGGGTTGTCTCTGAGAAGCTGTGCCTCAGTGTGCCTATCATCTGTATAGATATGTTGGGCCTAAAGCACTGTTCATCTATAGGTCCACCTTAGGAAGCTGGACAGGGATTTGGAAGAGCAAAGATAAGCCTGAATCCACTGGCATAGCGACTGTCAATATAGTAACCATGACGACTTTCGGCTTCCAAATCTGTGCAAATTCTATTTTCTGGTTCCGTGTCAACTTTAACCTAGAACCATACTGGAAGATCCTAGGAAAAGTAGTTTCAGCTTAACCAGGCTAACACAGCACAGACCACAACACCCTGCTAATTAATGAGCTTTGTAATCGTAGTGCTTATTTTTTTTAATGTGTGTGTGTGTGTTTATAGTGCGTGTTATGAACCTGACCTCCCCTGTACTCATGTGATGTGTCAATTACACTAAACAAATATAGAATATAATTTTGAATGATCTAATTGGTATAGAATGGAGTGAAGGTTAGTCAAGGCATGAGTTATAAGCCTAGATCTTTCCAGAAACAGGGCTGATTACAATATAAACAATGGGGAGACTGCATCCCCTCTTACATGGAAGGTGTTTATAGCAACATAAACACCTTTTCAACACAGTAACATAAACAGTTTCTCAAGGAAACATTCTGTAGCATTCAGGAAATGTTTCTTTCTTTACAAACAAAAAAGTGTGTTTTTCTAAAGATTTAATTTACTTAAGGGCTCTGTTTGGAACAAGGCAATGATTGTAGAGGGATAAAGTTATTCCCAGAGCACTTTTGTGGTAGGTTACAGTTGAAATCCTTATAGAAAGCATCTTGTTAAAAAATCTGTAGACTAAGCACAGGTCAGTACAAGTGTAACGTTGCATATTGGGCACACCTATGGAAAGTTGTGTAAATTGTACTTTTGTGACTCAAACTGTGTTATAAATTCCCAGGAGCCTGTTATTTGGTATTTTCTCATGAAAATCCTTCTTGAAATTACGAGGACCCTTTGTTGCAGGTATAACATTGACTACGAGCCCAGGGCCTATGATAGGGGTTATGTGTTTGTCTCAAGCATATTTAAATTAATTTGTGAAGTAAATGCTTCCTCAGATTGGTCAATTAGGATTCTTACATTAAGGTTCTTTAAAACATTTTTTTTTTAACTTGGACCAATTAAAAATATATTTCATCCACAAGATCCATTTTAGGTTTGAAAAAGAGGACAATTCTTTAGTAAGAATACTTTCTTAATAGAGAATAATGAACAGATATACCTATTTTCAGTATGTTATTAAAAAATCTAGTTCTGGTTGTGTAATAAAAATGCCGTTAATAGGCACTGAGCATCAGCCACACACGTTTTCCAAATCTATGTGAAAAGGCCACATTTAATTAAAGATTTACCAGTAATCTCTAGGAATGATTTATTCATTGCTGACTGTAGATTTTTTGCAGCTTTCTACAACTTAGAATGTGCAAGCAGGAGATAGTATATCATTCTACCTTCTACTTTAACCTCTAGACTAGGGCTTCTCAAACTTTACTGTGCAGACTGATAACCTGGGCATCTTGTTAAATGCAGATTGTGATTCAGTGGTCACCGTGGGGAGTCTGAGATTTTGTAGTTCCAACAAGCTCCCAGGGGTTACTGATGTCACTGATTTGCAGAGCATGCTGAGAAGCAAGGGAGTAGGTTTTCTGAGTATAATTCTGGGTATGGTTGCCCATATTATTAAACTTTTACAGTAAGTGTGATAGACAGAGAGAAAAATGATTTATATAGGCCTAGTTCTTCTCTTGAGGGCAAAAAGACAATGGCAGACTCCCATTAATTAAGTAGCTTGCTTGCAGTTTGGCAGGAATGAAGTACAGAAGTTTCCTATTCGACTAGCCGTAAATTTATTACATTTTTTAATTTATGAAAGTGGGCCAATTTAAAAGCCAACCTCTCATCCAGATGCAAATTACCCTAGGAGGAAAAAAATCATCTTGCATATATGTATAGTACAACTATGGGCTTACTCCTTTCCCTTGGAAAGATCCATCTGGTATCTGTAAAATTAATAAAATAGTTGTTTTTTCAGTTTTAATATACATGAAATTAAATGACTTGCTCATGGGTATTCAAATAACAAACTCAGGACCAACTTGAGTAAGTTTGAACAACATTCCAATATAGAGAAAATGTCCATGGTAGGGAAATTTGTCTGTTTCAAGGATGAAAACGAGGAATTAATTTGAAATGACTTTTTAGCTGTCACCACTTTGTTTTACCTTTTAAAGTGGGCAGCCTGAAAACATTGGTAAAATGGTATCATGTGCTGTTGAAATAGATAGGTTTTGAATATTTTCAAATAAAACTTCAGGCAATTAGATTATATTTGGGAAATATCATTGCAGTATGAATTTGAGGTTAGGAAAAAATGTTCACAGAGAGAAATTCAAATACTTCAGGAAATTATTTGCTTATTTCTTAAACCATTATGTATTAATTTTAAGTTGACCCTTTATAGTGAAATTGAAGATTAAAAACAAAACAGAGCAAATGAGTGTCTTTAAAGCTTTCTGGATTTGTGCATAAACCTCTTCTCCCCTGAAGAATGGGAAAAGCTGTAGCCAAATGGCTATATCTCTTGGTAGAGTGATATGATGGACCACAGAAGTCATTTAGCAACTGTGAAAATTCCTTAGGATCCTGACACAGACTGATAAAAGAATTCCTAGGGATCATGGAAGCCACATTGTGTTTATATGCTGTAATGATTGTGGATAGTCAGATATATTTTTGACGAAGATAGTTTAATAGTTTTCAGCTTGACTTTGTCATCCAGGATAATAAATTAAAACTTTGGAATTGAATGCGTCTTCCTGAAGACCGAGTCTATTATTAGTTTCTATCTGGGAATTTCTCATCTGCGTTTCAGATGGTTGAGTATGTTGGAAATGTGCGTTCCAGAAAAGTGAGGAAGGAGGTATGTGCTTCATGGGGACTAGGTGTTAAAATGGTTGTGGTACCAGCATATTTTAAAGAATGAGTAGTAGGAAAATAACTGTGGTGTTACAGATTTTAAAAATTGTGCATGTGTGTTGTGTACTATTTGCAGAAAGACAATAATGTAAAAAACTTAACATACTTTATAATATTTTTCAGTTTTTTTAGAATTGTAATTATCCTATTTTTCATAGTTTCTGTAACATAAGGTATTTCTCACGGGGTGAACATTAATTTTGATGGCTTCATAATATTTATAAGAGGAATTCCATTTAGGTAATGATTTTTTCTTGTTGGATATTTAAGTGGATTCTTTATATCTTCTTATGATAAATAATACTAATGAGCATCTATGTGTAATGCTTTTCTGTGGTCAAACTTTTTTCTTTAAGATAGCTTTTCAGAACTTAAATTTATATTCTTATAGGAAATCTTTCCTTAAAGACTTGTCTGTGAAGTTGAGAAACTATTTATAAAGAAATACTAACCCTTCCTGAGTGCTAAAAGATAAGGATGTTATTTCAAGGTGTTAAAAGCTAAGCTGGAGTTGGACAGGTCAGATTAACCTGATTCTATCTTTAACATATTTTAAACACCTGTTGAAAAGGCTCAAAACTTGTTTTTTGATAAATTGCGATAGGGATAGGTAGGATGCTTTTTGGAGAAATATGAATTGTTTATGTGGCGAATGTTTTTAAACAATGTTTTTCTAATAACAAGAGTAGGAGGACACTTGAAGATAAAGTTTCTAATAATAAGAACAAGTTTATAATGTTTAATTCTTAATCCTCTGAGCTTTCTTTAGGGCAAAATATTGAGGTAGGAGTGATCCATTGGGCAAATAGGAAAACAAATTGGAAATGAGAATAATGCCTGTAGTAGGAAAAAAATGGAAACGGGTGCACAATTCAGTCTATAAACTGATTTATGACATTCGTTCTTGGCCGATATTTAAAGGTAAGACAATCAATTGGATAGGTCATGAATCTATCCTAAACAACCCTAAACTTCTATTTAGCTGGCAGCATTTTAGTTGCTGGAGAGTCTTATGGCATTAAGTGTATAGATAGAGAAAAAGTTTTTCAAGACCAGATCTATAGGCTGTGTTTTCTATCTATTTACTAAAGTTCTTAGTTTAGCATATTAATAGTTATTTAAAATTAGAGATATTAGTTTTCAAGTGAATTCTTAATTTAGCTTAGATATTTAGGGATTTTAGTTTTGAAGTGGGCGCTAATTTCTCTTGAGTAACTCTTTTGTGCTCTTCTATAAATGATTTTTTTCTATTAAATCTAGCACATTAATATATATCTTAATATATGGGGGAAATTTAATTAGGTAGAATTAATGTGTGTGGGAAGTAATGAAGTGATGTCGTCATGATTTTATTTTTATGTTTATAACGTATTTTCAATAAATTATATTGCTTGTGTTCATTTTAAACTGTAACACTTGGAACATATAAAAGAATGTAATGTATAAACTATAAAACAAAATAATACAATGAACATCCTTGAAATGACCATCCAACCTAAGAACTAGAATATGACCAAAACTATCTGTGAGTTCTTTTTCTAGCCCATTCAGTTTTGCAGAGTTTACAGGTTAAAAGGGATCTTGGTACCTTCATTTTCTAAGTTACAATTAGTATGATATCAACCTTTGAAAAAATCTAAATAGATATATGCAATTTACTTTAGGAACACCTGCAAATAAATGATTGACATAAATCCATATGCATAATTAATAATGACAAAGATGGAGGTTTTAAAGATAGGTCATTAGTACTGAAAATATCTATGGTTAGATTTAAGCTTTTAAATTTATTAGGCTAGAAATCATTTCTCTTTTTTCTTCTAAACAGGTTATTTAATAAATCTATTATTACTGAACCTAAAAATGACATGAGTGCAGTATCTGTACACAAAACACAAATAGGTGTTCATTTAACAACGTAAATTGACATTACTGGTTGGAAATCCAGGGTTGGTTTATTTGAGAAGAAACTCCATATTCCATATCATGCTATCCCTCAGTGCAGGACCTTCTGTGTTCCCCAATCTTACTTTGTACTATACTCTGAAAGTCAACAATTCATGGTGAAGTCATACAAGAAAATCAGCAGTAGAAGAAAGTGCTACTGATGAATGAAGCTCCAGGTGTATATGTCATTATTTAAAGATCGTCTCCCCAGATATTATTTCTCCCATTTGTACTTTTTGCCACTTACTGCTTTGGAATATAACCATTGTTGATTTCTCACTTGAGTTTTGACTGAGTCTCTCCTAACAGAAACTGAATTCTTTTTAAATTTTTACTATCTTTAGCAGTAACTCTTTGAGGAGTAGGAAGTGCCGTTTATTGATCTTCTAGAGCTATAGAATGTGATTGACTGACTGTTTATCTTCCTCATAAAATGAATATTAGATTTCATTTTTGGCTTGTATTTTGCTGCTGATGTCTTTCTATATTATTGCCTTTATCTGGAATTTTCTGCTTTCTTGAGCAGGGATGTATCTACTCTAAATAGTGTGGTACTGTATAGTTCCTCATTTTTCTCTTTCTTGAAAAAATTCTCGCCATTCTAACTGGTGTGAGATGGTATATCATTGTGGTTTTGATTTGCATTTCTCTGATGGCCAGTGATGATGAGCATTTTTTCATGTGTCTGTTGGCTGTATGAATGTCTTCTTTTGAGAAATGTCTGTTCATATCCTTTGCCCACTTTTTGATGGGGTTGTTTGTTTTTTTCTTGTAAATTTGTTTGAGTTCTTTGTAGGTTCTGGATATTAGCCCTTTGTCAGATGAGTAGATTGCAAAAATTTTCTCCCATTCTGTAGGTTGCCTGTTCACTCTGATGGTAGTTTCTTTTGCTGTGCAGAAGCTCTTTAGTTTAGGTGCTGGAGAGGATGTGGAGAAATAGGAACACTTTTACACTGTTGGTGGGATTGTAAACTAGTTCAACCATAATGGAAAACAGTATGGCGATTCCTCAAGGATCTAGAACTAGATGTACCATATGACCCAGCCATCCCATTACTGGGTATATACCCAAAGGATTATAAATCATGCTGCTATAAAGACACATGCACACGTATGTTTATTGCGGCACTATTCACAATAGCAAAGACTTGGAATCAACCCAAATGTCCATCAGTGACAGACTGGATTAAGAAAATGTGGCACATATACACCATGGAATACTATGCAGCCATAAAAAAGGATGAGTTTGTGTCCTTTGTAGGGACATGGATGCAGCTGGAAACCATCATTCTTAGCAAATTATCACAAGAACAGAAAACCAAACACCGCATGTTCTCACTCATAGGTGGGAACTGAACAATGAGATCACTTGGACTCAGGAAGGGGAACATCACACACCGGGGCCTATCATGGGGAGGGGGGAGGGGGGAGGGGTGAGGGATTGCATTGGGAGTTATACCTGATGTAAATGACGAGTTGATGGGTGCTGACGAGTTGATGGGTGCAGCACAGCAACATGGCACAAGTATACATATGTAACAAACCTGCACGTTATGCACATGTACCCTAGAACTTAAAGTATAATAATAAAAAAAAAAAAAAAAAAAGTAAAAAAAAAAAGAAAGAAAAAATTCTCACATGGTTTTAAAAAATTACTTTCAGTTTTTTCTTCTTACAATACCATATTTAAAATGGTTTCATGGATAAGAATAAACTGAATTTATGTTAAAATGTAGCCTTTGACAAAGCATTGTTCTTGATTTTTGAATATGCAGGAAGAAGTACATAGTTACATAGGTTTGAATTTATTTTTAGTAATATTGTTTTGCCTGTTGGGTTGACTTAAGGACATTATGTGACATATTAACATCACTTAAGGACATTATTAAAAAATACCCCTCTGATTTAGAGAACCTTTTCATTTTAAACAATTTAAAGTTTTCTGATCTTTAAAATGAAGTTATTTCCCTGTTGAGTGAAATGTAGTCAGATTCCAGCTGCAATTTTTAATTCATGTTATAACTATTATGGGCCAATTAGTTTTCTTGAATATACAGCAAACCACTCTAGTCATTTAGTCATTACTAGATCCACGGTTCTGTGTTCTTAAGCAGGTTATTTAAAACTGTCTATTCCTTAGTTTCTGCATGTGTAAAATGGAGGGTGATAGCTTCTCAGGGTTGTTGTGAGAATTAAATGGGTTCCTGTGTCCAAATACTTGCATATGGTAAGTTCTTGCATTAATTTTCTGTTGCTGCCATAGCAAATTAACACAAATTTATTGGCTTAAAACGAGACTATCTCATGATTCTCTGGGTCAGAAGCTGGGATTGCCCTAACTTGTTTCTCTGCTCTGAGTTTCCTGAGGCTGAAATCTAGGTGTTGCCAGCTGGGCTCTGGGAAGAATCTGCTCCCAGGTTCATTCAGGTTGTTGGCAGAATCTGGTTCCTTGTGGCTGTGGGGCTGAGGTCTCTATTTCTTTGCCAACTGTTAGCTGGGCCAGCCCTCAGCAACTAGAGGCTTCTCTCCAGTCCTTGAATGTGGGCCTTTAACATTTCAAAGCCAGCAATGGCGTGACAAATCTTCTCATGCTAGAATCTCTCTGACTTCTCTCTTGTATGCCATCTTTCTGATTGTAGCCGAAGAAAGTTCTTCACTTTTAGTCTCATATGGTTAGATTGGGACCATCTGGATAATCTTCATATCCTATGGTCAGTTGATTAGTAACCTTATATTTGCGGAATCCCTTCACAATAGTACCTAGATTAGTGTTTGGTTGAATAGCCAGAAGACAGGAATATTTGGGGGGCAGCTTTAGAATTCTGCCTGTCATAGTACTTAATCAGTGATGGTGAAGAGCAGTCATGGAGGTGACAAGCAGTGATGAAATAAATCACATCTTTATCAGAGGAGCATGGAGTACATTCCTTGAGGGCAGGCACCATGTATTCCTTTTTGTATGCTTAGCACCTTACAGTTTGCCATGTATTTATTTGAGTACCTGCCATTGGTTGTTAGCTTGAATATAATTTCTCTATTTTTTTCATTTTCTTTCCCTGACTCAGAAAAAGTATTACAGGAGTTTTATTTGGTATCTCTGGCACCTGCTTGGAAAATTAATTACAACATGTAGTTTCCCTTTAACTTCTCCCCTAGTTTTGATTGTCATCAAATCACAAAAATAAAATAGCTTGCCCTTTATAGAGGAAGCTGCTATGACAGACTTATTGTCATTGGAGCACAGACACTGAATTGCTTTGCCTTGTGCTTTTTCAGGATATGTTGGTGTTTTATGTACTCTTAGCCATTTCTTCTGTATCTTGTATTTGAAGATAGGTTGTAAGTACAGCTGTTGTGATGGCTGAGTATAAAGCTAGCCAATTGCTCCAGCAGATAGAAGGGTTCTATTAGTGTCTTCAGGGTGGCACCCCTAAATACTGAACCTATTGGCCAAAGACAATAGCAAGATGATAATCACCCACAGTTTCTCTTACCATTTGGGGACGTTTCCCTGATCAACAAATCTGACTAAATATCCCTTTAATGATTTTGTTAGATATATTAGACACCTGCCAAGAAAGAGAATATAAATCTTCACCTTTAAGATGCCAAGATCTTTGAAAACGTGTTAGACCTTCTAATAACATTGTTTATAGAATATTTACACAGACCTGCCTCTGTAGATATAAAAGCCTATTTGACTCAGGAACCAATTCATTGAAAGAATTTTATAAAATTTATTTTTCCGATATTTATTCCATTGACATGCCAGTCTCCTACCTCTCTACCCTTCCACCCACTCTCCCTTGTTAAGCCAGGAGAAACAAGGAATTTGTTTACTATGCTTTGTGGAATAGTGTTCACTTTTTTACTTTGTTCATAAGTGGTATTAATATGTTGGAGTCTTTCTGACACTTACTGTCTAAAAATATGTCTATCTTCCCCCCAAGAAGATAGATCAAATGAAATAACTCTTTTGTGCTGAGTAGTTGAAACTTTTGCCAAAGTGCCTTGCTTGCTTTGCTGCCTTGGAATTTTATTACAGAGGCTGGCTGGGCATTCATGGGGTGAATCTTTTCAAGAATGCCTTTCTGTCTAAATCTGGGATCAACAGTGTCCACTCACCATTTATCTGATCTTTAAGTTTTACAGACTTATCTGGCAGTACAATTTCTTTCATGGAAAACGGGGCATTTGTTCCTTTACATTAACCACTTTTCAGTGAATTGGAGCCTCCCTTACCAAGTTTCATTTCGGGAGAGCAAATCTTTCAGAAGCTCTTTTAAAGAATCAGATTCTGTATATTGGTTTTTAAATTTTAACTATTTTTGGAGATTTATTCATGTTACAAGAGTAAGTTTATGGCTGGGCACAGTGGCTCACGCCTATAATCCCGGCACTTTGCGAGGCTGAGGCGGGCGGATCATGAGGTCAGGAGATCGAGACCATCCTGGCTAACATGGTGAAACCCCGTCTCTACTAAAAATACAAAAAATTAGCCGGGCGTGGCGGCGGGCGCCTGTAGTCCCAGCTACTCGGGAGGCTGAGGCAGGAGAATGGTGTGAACCCGAGAGGCGGAGCTTGCAGTGAGCTGAGATCGCGCCACTGCACTCCAGCCTGGGCAACAGAGCGAGACTCCATCTCAAAAAAAAAAAAAAAAAAAAGTTTAAAGTATTATATTTGCTTAATTTGTTGAGAAAATTGTCATTCTTACTGATGTCATTAGTCTCTAATCAGGGAAATGATTAGCACTCTTTAAAGGCTTCTAAATTACTAACAAATTTTTAATCTTTTTCTACGAGTACACATTGTTCAATTTGTCATTCAGTTTGGATTATCTGATTATTAGTTTTTTTTCATTTTTTATTGTGGTAAAAAATATGTAATACTAGATTTGCCATTTTCACCATTTTTAAAGTGTACAGTTCAGTGGCATTAAGCATATTCACGCTGTTGCACAGTCAGTATCACTATCCATCCTCAGAGCTTTTTTGTTATCCCAAGCTGGAAGTTTGTACCTGTTAAATGGAATGGGGATTCCCCCCTCCTTCTGGCCCCTGGCAACCACTTTGTTACTTTCTATCTCTATTAATGTGACTTAATTAATTTGTTTTTGTAATCTTTACCTCAAAAGTACTTATCCTTAAAGGAAGATTTGGTTTATGGGTATCAGGTTTAATTTATTGCGCCTAAGGCATTAATAAGTAACCTTACCTGCCTTGTGTACTTTTGATTATTTTTAATGTGCAGGATTTGAACATTTGGAATATACGAATATAACTTGTCTTTAACAGAGGTGCTATGTCATTGAAGAAAAAAATAAAGCTTTGAACTTTGAGTTATGGGTTTTAGTGATACTCATCTCTCTCAAATACTATATAATTTCAGTTTGGTTTTTCCTCAGATCTTTTACCTACCATCTTGAATGTTTAGTCTATGGCTACTAGAATTCAATGGAAATAATCCCTTGTTTTCTTAGACACTAAAGCTTTCATTTTTGACATAAATGTGTCTCACATGCCACAAGGTTGCTTTAAAATTAATTTGATAAGAATTAGTTATTCCTAAATTGTGCCACTTGGACTGCAGATACTTCGATAACTAAAGTATTGGTACAGAGAGACCCTTCTAAAATAGAGGGAAATGGCCATCTTTCTTGCTGTAGGAAAGTAGTGAATAGTACTGATTAGGGAATAGAAAACAGTTTTCTTAGGTTTGACATGGGAAAGCATGGCTCCAGTTGAAACTAGGTTAGGTTTTTCTGTTACGAGTGGCCATAAGCTTCTCTAGAGGCAGATTTCTAGCTGCATTTGTTAATTTATTTGTGAATATAACTGAATCATATGTTGGGCATAAATAGAATTTCATCCTAGTAGCAAAAGTCCTATGATTTTGCTAGACAGCAGCAAGATTTTAGCCTTGGATAGTTAAAATTAAAGGTAAACAGACAGAGTTCATGTCTTCCTGAGGAGCACTTTCACTCTTTTTTCTTCTTACATTTAGCAGACCAGGAGAAGAAATGAAAGATGAGGTGAGGAATATTTTAATATTAAACTAGCTCTGATTTGCAGCTTGTATTCGCCAGCTTTAGACCCTTTTTATTTAGTTAATGCCCTCTCTGCCATAATTCTAGGTGATAAACATAGATGAATACATGGATAAATAATTGCTATTTTACAGTCTGATTAATAATTCCATTTTGTTATCTTAACACACAACAATTGATAATCACCAATGCATTCCTATAACATTTCTGAAGTTAAGGTGGTTTTATTATTATAAAATATCATGAGTGTGGGTTTTCATTTCCTCCCGATTCCCCTGGCACAATTTTCTGTTAATCAACAAGTACTGATATAAAGATAACAAAATTTATGTCCCTTGCCTTTGGGGAATAAACAAGCTGATGGAGGCTTAGACATCCACTGAAAGAGTGAGCAAATAGTGCTGCATTACAGTAACGATGCAATACTGCAGAGTAGGTCGGCCTGACAATTTAAAATCTCATGGATATTAAGGGAGAGCTGGCCCTTGGAGAATAAGTAGAAACATTTGTTGCCGTGTGTCTTCCAAAGAGGTGATACCAATTTGCATTGTAGGAGTGTAACCTTATATTATTTAAAACCTTTTGCCAATCTTTCAGAAAATTGTGAGGTGGAATATCATTTCATGTATTACTAGCTGCTTTTTTCTGGAGGGTTGCCAGTTAGTGTGTTTTAATGTTGGCCTGTAGGGGATAGGATGTTTGTTGGAATTGTGTTAAAGGTATGGAAAATTAGCCTTTTTGTGATAGTGCACCTTTTCAATCTAAGAGTATGTTGTATCTTTTTATTTATTCAAGTCTTATTTTATATCTCTCAGTAAAGTCATATAACTTTATAGGTAACCTGTGTTTCTTGAGTTCATTGAGTTTTTGCGACTTTTATAAATGGGGCCCTTTGTTCTGTTGTATTTTGGAAATAGTTATTCCAGAAAGCAGTTATTGCTGCCATGTAGGAAAAGCTATATATTTTTGTATATTACCTTATTTCTGGTTATATGTTTTTGTATATATAACCAGAATCTTTCTGGGAAAGTATAGAATAGTGCTAAAAGTATAGAAAAAATGTTTTATCATGTGACTGACAGATACAAATTTTATTTCAGGAAATGGATGACTTGACTATGACTTGTGTGTGAGTGAAGTGTTACTTCATGGCTGAAAATAATATAATACATGCATCTCTGTGTGGACATTCTTATTATTTTATCACTATCTAAACATTCAAGAAGTGCTGTATGTGTATAGTACAAGGTTTATACCACGTGAGGTCTATTTGCTCAACCCTGTTATAATGATACTGATTTATTTATCATTTGCAAAGTATAAAAATTTCACCTTTTTTCCTCAATCTGCTTCTGGTAAGAAATCACTATTTTGTTTTATAGCCTTCCAGTCTTTATGTATTAAATCACTACACACACACACACACACACACACACGTATATGTGTGTGTATATATTCTTTTATTAAAATTGAGTGATTTAAGCAGAAAATGTAGTGATTTTTTTTAAAAAAGTACCAATATATTGTGTACCTTTTAAACGTGATTTTAAACTTCTTGGCATAGTGTCTACACAATATTATTATGGTGGTGACATTTCATGGCTTCTTATGTTTGGAACGTGTGAGAAATAAACAAGTGTAGTGATATTATAGTAAATGAATTATTCGAAAACAACATATATTGTTTAGGTTTTCATACATATCAGTCATTCTAGGAGTCAGTTAGCCAAAAGTGGTCTCAAAATAATGTATGGAATTTATAGTTCCCTAAGAGATTTTCACCAATTAAAAGAAATTTTAATAAAACAGATATTTTATATGTAAAATCAAACTATTAGCGGAGACTTGAATATGCTCTTGCTTTAAAATCTGATGAAGGAATATAATTGGCCAGGCATGGTGGCTCATGCCTGTAATCCCAGCACTTTGGGAGGCTGAGGTGGGCGTATCACCTGAGGTCAGGAGTTCAAGACCAGTGTGCCCAACATGGTGAAACCCTGTCTCTTCTAAAAATACAAAAATTAGCTGGGCGTTATGGTGGGTACCTGTAATCACAGCTACTGGGGTGGCTGAGGGAGGAGAATCGCTTGAACCTGGGAGATGGAGGTTGTAGTGAGCCAAGATTGTGCCACTGCACTCCAGCCTGGGCAACAGAGAGAGACACTGTCTCAAAGAAAGAAAGAAATATAATTACAGATTTTGCAATAGGGGACTTATATAAATTTGATTCATATTTTCAAAGACCTTTACCATACATACTCCTTATCTTTTGAAAATATTTAACTGCATTCAAACTGTGGTTACAATTATATAATTATTGTTCTCTGGTTCATGTTCTTGTGTTCACGATTTATTTTCAGTATTTCGTTAAACATTTTGAATACTTTGGGCTAAGCACCATATTAGACACTGGTACTGTGTTGGGGGAAGGGACAGTTCTTTTTACAGACTTTACAAGTTACAGACTAATGAGAGAGATAAAGACGCAAATTTCAAGGATTCCAGAGTAGAAATTGGGAATTTTGGACTTAGGAGGAAGATGCCAGAGAAATCATGGCGGTATGTGGTGGGGCAGACCAGAGAAAAGGAGTAATTTTTGGGTTAAGTTTACCCATATAGTTGAGTAGTAGGTGCATCTCATAGGGTTGAGGGAATAAAAGCCAAAAGTATATAAATATTTCTGGTTCTATAAACTGGACACAGTTGAGTGTGGCAATTGAGGAAAAATGAAGTGATGTAGAGCTTCCTCCAATACAGCATTACTACAGCAGTGTAGTAATGACAATAGAACAATTATTCTGTCAGAGGTAGAGCAAAGTTAAAAGCATAAGCTGGAGAGCATGGTGAAGGATACATTACAGTTTTCTGGTAATACATTTTCATGAAAATTTTTAGTAGACCTAAATGGAAAATATAGTGATACTAGTAGGAAAATTTATTTGGTAAGATTTCTCTCCATTACCAGCTTGACTGGATTGCCTCTGTGTGCACATTATCTTTAACCAAATCTCTTATTATAGGTTCATGTGCCCACAGATAATCACCTGTAATCATATCACTATTGTATTTTATATATTTTAAGGTCTACATTTTAACCTCTCTGAAAGTGGAATATATCTACTAATCTATGCTAAATTGAGAGTTTTACTGGGCCGGGCACGGTGGCTCACTCCTGTAATCCCAGCACTTTGGGAGGCCAAGGTGGGTGGGTCATGAGGTCAGGAGATTGAGACCATTCTGGCTAACATGGTGAAACCCCGTCTCTACTAAAAATACAAAGAAATTAGCCGGACGTGGTGGCAGGCGCCTGTAGTCCCAGCTACTCGGGAGGCTGGGGCAGGAGAATGGCGTGAACCCGGGAGTTGGAGCTTGCAGTGAGCTGAGATGGCACCACTGCACTCCAGCCTGGGTGACAGAGTGAGACTCTGTCTCAAAAAAAAAAAGAAAAAAAGAGCTTTACTGTTATCTCATTAGTATAACATCAAGTCATATTGAGTCTTACATTCAGGGGCATCTTACACTTAAAATATGGTATTAGCAGTTTGCTGGTGGTTCTGTCCTTTAAAAAAATTAGGCACACATATTTTCTCTTTTTAAAAATTGTAATCATTGGCCAGGCACGGTGGCTCAGGCCTGTAATCCCGGCATTTTGGGAGGCTGAGGTGGGAGGATCGCTTGAGCCCAGGAGTTCAAGACCAGCCTGGGTAACATAGTGAGATCCCTGTCCATACAAAAAGTTTAATTAAAAAAAAAAAAAAAAAAAGCCAGTGGTGCATGCCTGTAGTCGCAGCTACTTGGGAGGCTGAAATGGGAGGATCACCTGAGCCCAGAAGATCAAGGCTACAGTGAGCCATGATTGCACCACTGCACTCCAGCCTGGGCAACAGAGCAAGAACCTGTCTCAAAAAATAATAATTGTTATTATTTGTAGTAGTATAATGAATATCCATGATGGTTTGTAATGGAACATTTCTGATCATTGCATTAATATGGAATCATGGGTGTGGGATTGCTAGTTAGCTTTTAAGAGTCTGAAATGATTCACTGTTGGCCTCTAGTTGTCTTTTTCTTTTCCACAGTTTGTTTGTTTTTCACCTGGAGAAGCCAGAATCACTTGTCATTTGTCAATTCAGTTCTTAGCATGTAAATAGTACTGTACAATTCCAAGATCAGCAAAGAAAATTGAGGATAGACTGCTAGGACAAGAGGGTGGAAGATATGTTTCTAGGATATAAAAGTCCATAACCTAACAGGTTATTGGGTAATGTGTTAAACTCATGATTTGTATAAGAAACAACAGGTATAAGTAAATGGCAAGGCAGATGTGTGGGTGTTCCCTCTAATGGGAGAGATTTATTACCTAAGACATAAATATACACTCATTTGAACTCTTCTTGGATTAAAAAAGAAATGAAAACAGTCCGCTAATGCCTCTTATACTAATTATCTTAGTATTCACTTTCTCCTTTAGGACTTATTGGAACTTTGTATTTTTATGATAATCTGTTATTAAACCTCCTGGCTGATATTAGGTAGGAAATTCTAGTAGCGTATGATGTGTTTGTATAGGATATCACCTTTTAGATTATCAAAAGACAAAATTGCAAATCTAGTTTAAAGATCTTAATTGATTTTACTTGCCATTCTAGAATTGGGCAACACTTCATTTTATAAGGTAGAATGAGTGTTCCAATGAACTGAGAAGGGGAAATTGGTTTTGTAGACAAGAGCTGAAGAAAGCAGAAAAAAGGAAAAGGTGGATGGATGACCATTTCAAAGTTACTTTCCTTGTAAGGTGGAAACAGGGAAACAGAACAAAAGAAAAATAACTAGTTAACAGCAGGTTACATTTTGTTGTAAGGATTAAAGACAGAGGGAACTTTATTGTCATGCTGATTGAAACTGGTCTGTGGAATTTTAGGGTGTGTGATTCCATTTGGTTTGGTCTAGTTTGTTTTGGTCTCATGCAGGAACTTAGTCCAAAACAATGGCCTCCTATAAGTTTTATTTAACAAAATTCAGGAGTGACTAATATAGGGAAATACAATATGTGGATGAAGAGTCTAGCTTTTGACAGGCTTTCTTAGATTGGGAGATAATGTCTAAACAAGTGCCTTGTCTCTATAACTAGACAGGTAGGAGAGGACTCTTGAGTTCAGAGTACATTTCCTCAATTTCTTTAGCATGTTCTTGAGACCTTGGTTCTCTGTATTTGTTACTACCAGCTGACCACTAGTGTGGTCTTAGCCAAAATCAGTGGCAATGCTGGTTCTTGAGTGCTAAGTAAGGTATTCGTCTTCTAGTTGACTTTTTTTTAAAATGCAGTTTTAGCTTTTTAGACACAATTTTGACTTTGGTAAGTAACCTGTAACCTCTGTCAAGTATATGTGAGGGAACTGAATTTTCTCCAGTGCTCCATTCCTAAGAAGTGAAAGGGAGTTTAAACTGGTGATATGTTATTGATTGAAGGATCTACATGGTAGGCATAAGAGAGCAGAGTGAGGGGATGTACAGGGTATGATGGGGGTGGAAGTGGGTGGGGAGCTATTTGATTCCTAACTCCCAGTAGGTTCCTCAGTGACAGTTGCACAGTTGTCCCTTGGTATCCGAGAGGTGTTGGTTCTAGGAACCCCCATCCCCTCATTGCAAAATCCATAGATGCTCAAGTCAAGTACAGTTGGCTGTCCTTATGTGGAGGTGTGGGACCTGCAGATATGGAGCGCCAACTGCATGTCAGATAATTGTAGAACTTGAGGCCATCCCTTTAGGCATCTCTTAAATTGTTTTTGGTCTGAGGTCCTTCAGGTTCCTGAGGAAAATAGGAAAATGTTTGCCCCTGTAACAGCAATTGGGGAATTAAATTAGGATTTGGCCAAAATCTTAATGGGAGATTAAATAACTCTTAGCTGTCTGCATGTAATATATGAGTCCATCATTAGGAAAAAGTATATTAATACTCCAGTTCCCAAACACTACTCTGAGGCAATTCATCAGGGAAAACTTGGCTTTAGTAGGACTGGCAATAGTTTGCCCATTCTTAGTTCTCTCTTTTACTTGAGGTTCCTGAATCATAAATTAACATTTTTACCAGTAATGCTTAGTTTTTAAGGCTAGTTTTAGGAATACCTCCTAAATACCTCCTATGAAACTGATCCTGACTCTGTGTGTGTGTGTGTGTACTACCTCTGTCCTTTGCCAGTACTTTTACAATTATAGTTCTCATAACTATTTATTTATAGGTTTGCCTTTTATTCTCCTTTGAATAGGGTCCCTCTGACCTAACTATCTTTGTATTTATATTGCCTAACATTTTATAGGTAGTCTGTAAAGAAATGAGCATCTACTATGTACCTATCGTTATATGAGGCCCTCTGAGATATTAAAATAAATGGGTTCCTAGTGGTTGGCCCTTTCTCACTTCCAAAAGTATACAAAGGCTTGTTCAGTGAATCAGTGCATCAGTGCTCTATGACTACTAATTGATTGTCTTCCTGATTCCATTAGGCTGAACAGAAACATACTTTTGTCTTGAAGAGCGAAATTGCTCTGAAGTGCCTAGCTCAGAAGAGCTAGGCTATCTCTCCAATACGTGGAGGAAAAGGAATCCTGACCCTCTTTGCAGATGCAGTTTTGAAATAGGTCAACAGCAGGCTGGCTGCATCTGAAACTGTCAGTTCTTCATTGTTGAGTTTGCATATGGAAATTTGTCTTTGCTCATCCAAGCTCAGGAATTATTCAAGTGGATCTGTTTGCATGAAGAGAAACTTCCAGAACTCGAAGCCTTCCTATGAAAGGCAAGGAGCCAGGAATAAAGCAGTGGAAGCCTTGGGGCCCATGGAAGAGCTATTTCATGCATTTATTTTTAGGCCCCCTAAAATGAAGGAACGAAATAGAGAGGCTTAGGAAGCCCCAACAGGTTTGTAGCTTACCGTTTGGCTCTCAAGAAGACAGCATCCGTTCTTTCTGCAAACTTTTGATTTTCAGTTCTCATGTTTTACTTTTATTTTGCTTACTTCTTTGCCTTAAACCTGCTTCCCAGAAATCAAGTCAATGGGAAAAAGGATATGGGGTTTGGCAAAGAAAGAGAGCAGATAGAATACCTCTTGTATTTGTAGAAAGGACTGTACCTTGTTATAGGCTGTGATATGCTCACATTTTATATTGTAATAAAACCAGAAGCATAACTCGGCATCATGGGAGCTCTCTGTTGCAATGGTTCAGAGCATGGACATTAGGTAATTTCTACTCATACTTTCACATAACTCAGCTGTTGTATCACATATACCATGGCATTGTTATGAGTTATGGAAATTAAGCCATTGTGGTGCATTATTTCCCTGCAAAATATTTCATGGTCTTTATCCAAATTTGGTTATATATACAAATGAATGTTATCGGTGTGATGTTTCAAATGTTGATTTTTATTATTCATAGAATATTTTTACTTAAAAACAAGTATTATTCACAGCATCCCAGGAAGGAAAGCTAGGACAGATACTATCACTCATGTCTGATTAAGGAAACTGAGTCATGGGAAATTTTTGACTCACCTGAAATCTCAGGCCAGGAAATTAGTGGTAGGCTGGAACTAGAAACCATAGTACCCAACTTCTCTAGGCCTTACTCCTTTCTCCTCTCTGAATAGCTTGCTTTGAGTCAAATGGAGAAGGTCTCAGCTTAGAACTGGACCCTAATTTGATAAACTAGTTTTTCAGGTTTTGTTTAGAGTGAGGAAAGGAAATCACCCATTTTGCCTCTTGTTTAAAATAAAAAAAGCTATAAGAAAAAAAAAAAGATTTGCTCTAGATCTGAAGGGAGGCCAACAGCAGTAACAATATAAAAAGCAAATTAATTAGAGAAATAGTTGTAGTGCTTAAAAGATACCCCTTCACAATAATTGCCTTGGGGTACAAGTACACAGTTAACAACTTTCCTGAGAAACCTGAAAGCATAAAAAAACCGCATGTTCTCACTCATAGGTGGGAACTGAACAATGAGATCACTCGGACTCAGGAAGGGGAACATCACACACCGGGGCCTATCATGGGGAGGGGGGAGGGGGGAGGGATTGCACTGGGAGTTATACCTGATGTAAATGACGAGTTGATGGGTGCAGCACAGCAACATGGCACAAGTATACATATGTAACAAACCTGCACGTTATGCACATGTACCCTACAACTTAAAGTATAATAATAATAAATAAATTAAAAAAAAAAAAAGAGCCAGGAACCCCCTCAACAACAAAAACAAAAACACACCAGCCAGCAGGATTATGTCATATTAGAAACATTTAAACTTGTAAAGGAAACCATTTTAAATCGTTCTTTCCAAATTACCCACTCCTCTCTAATTAAAGAGATTCATCATGTTAGGAATCACATAAGAGAAGGAATTCAGGTCCTGCCAGATGAGGGCAGACCAAGATCTCTTTAATTGAGAGCCTTCAAATCCAAACTGTCATCAGTTCCTGTCAATCTCATTCTTTGTAAAGTCTCTTAAGAGCGTTCCCACAGCTGCTATTGTACACCAAGCCCTCTATGGAAAATTCCATGTTGGAGTTTCTAGAGATGGAACTTCACCTCTGCTGAAGTTCCCTCCCTTTCTCCCCTTCCTCTCCTTCTCTCCTTCCCTCCAGGTGATTTCTTATACATGACCTCATTGCTAAATCCAACTAGACTGTGAAGTAGTACTCCCTCGTTAAACATGAGGAAAGCTCTGAGGTTAAAATGACTTGCCCCGAGTCATAGCTATTAAGGAGTGAATTTAGAATATAAACCAGGTCATCTTATTCACAGTCCTGTGCTCTTTTCACCTTGCCATAGCTATATCTTCCATCTTAACTGTAGTGATCGTGTGCAGAGCAAGAGATGTCTGAGGTCATCATTGACCCTAGGCTTTTAGGGCTTTATAAGACTAGGATCAGTTGATTGACTTGTTCCTTGATGGGGTACAGTGTCTCACTCTGCAGTTCACCAGCCATATTCTATGTTACGTTTCTGGCTTACTTTCAAGAGGCATGTTAGTCAGTCCGTCTGTGGTTAGTGAGCATCTCTTCTGTGCCAGGTATTGTTTTAGTCACTGAGGGACAGTGCTAAACAAGACAGAACAACTCTTTTCACAGAACTTATATCTCTTCTCCTCATTGTACCTCTTCAGTGAAAGCCAGAAATGTTTATAAAGCCGTTAGTGTATGCAAAGAATGCCGTGTTAACTTCTGTTCATATATCTGAGAAGAGACTACAGAGGTAGAGGAATAAGATGCTGCTTCTCAGTGCAACCACTGCCAGTCCACTAAGAATCTGTGATCACGAAGCAGTTGCAAAGGATCTACCCAAGTTCTTGTCACGCCTGAAACACAGCGACACTAAGCCCTAGGGCAGGGTTTAGGGGACTTGTTATTTCAAGGTGGCTTTGTTTCTCTTGATCTACCTCTGATAATTACTATACTTTTTACTTTGGCAGCTGTAAATAGAGGATGAAGTTGCAAAGGCTGGAACAGCGCTTCTTCTGCAACCTAATTAAAAATGAAATCCTAAATTGTTAAAGGTGGTATTGGTTAATCTGTGAAGCATACAGTCATAGAAAATATTTCTTTCTCTTTAGGACTTTCTTTGATGCTTTTATAGCAGTGATTGGTCATCTCATTTTAGGGTAAAAGTGAGCTTCCAAAAATAACTCATACCATTGGGATTAGATTGATACTACTGTGCACCCTCTCTGTATCTCCCTGGAATATAGGAGAACTGTAGAGTCAGAAACGTCACTAGCTCTAGCCTTAATTTTATAGAAGAAACTAAGTCCCAGGGAGAAGTTGTGTGACTCTTCCTGGGCCCCAGAGCATATAGGAGAGGAGGGCTTTATTTGTTTGTTTGTTTGTTTGTTTATGTTTTTTCCTATCCAGTTTTGTCATCCTTCTGGTCTTTAGGAGAGTAAGCTCACATAAAGGTGATAGGTTGATGGTCAGCTTCAGTTTTAGGTGGCAGAGTTTGTTTTAACTTATTGGGGTCTACTTTCAAAGATTTTTAATTGGGGATGTGAGAGAGGCTGCATCAGAGTTTCTAGTCAAATGCCGTTATAAAACAGAGACTCCAGTTGTTTCACTGCTCTCTCTAAAATACTACTTTAAAAAACAAAGGGCATAAGTAACTTGTAGAGTGTGTTGCCTTACAAAGAAAGAAAAAAGAGCCTTGAAATTTCCAATCATGACAAATAGAGCAAACCTTAAAGTCAACACTTTTTCATTTTTGTTCCAGTTTTCTCCTGGCAAATAGAAGAATTTAATGAGAAAGGAACCCATGGTTCCAAAACAAATAGGGTCTAAGTCCAAGACATCTAAAGCTTGTGTGGAATCCCTCCGGCATTCATCCCACTGGGCCCCAGGGAAGGGAGGAGACAAAAGTCCATATCCCTGTTCTAGTCAGAGTCAGTTCAATTAAAGGTGAAACTGTCTGTCAAACTATTTATAGCATGTTTATAGCATGATGGAAAAAACAAAGGACCATAGGTTTTAAAGCCTGGCCTTTATTCACAGATGGAAAAGACTGTTTTGTTTGTTTTAAAGGATAGATTCCTTAACATATGTTACAGTTATTGATATAAATTTAAATCAGGACATTTTAGCTAGTTGATAATTTTCTTGATTATAATCATTCTTAACAATTTCTGTTTAATATTGAGAAATCAATGAAAATGTCAGTCTTTAGAATGAATACATCACTTATTTAGGATGGGCTTCAAGATAAAATACTGTCTTCGAATGTAAAATGTTTTTCATTTTAAATCCTTAGAAGGTTGGTTTTCATTGGCATTTCCAAGGAATTTCAACCGGGTACCATATGATTTATAGAGCCTCTAGTATAATTTTATAAGCTTTTGTTTGGTTTTTGATTTATAATTATATGTATTACCATTTATTTTTGAATTAAGACATTACTTATTTAAGGATATAAATTTTTTTGATAATATTTTACAAGTGACTGATATAACTTAAATTTACACACTGTAATGAAGAGGGAACATATGGATAAGGCACACTGAAATCTATGAGATACCTTTGTTAGACAATATATTTAACTCTTGATTAAAGTGAAGTTGCTGTCTAGGGTCTCTGTATAAAAGTATTTCTCTGATTTGGGTCACTCTTAACTTGCTTAAAGACTAAACCTGCTGACCTGCCTTGAGTCTTGTAGGGAAGATGGCACAAAATCTGAAGAGTGTATGCATTGCTCAAGTACTATTTCCCCTCCTGTTTTATTAACCATATTTATCACATGGCATTTTATCTAGAAATATCTTCACCAAATAGAGTTTGAGGTCACTGTGAACTATGATTGCATGATTGCACTCCAGTCTGGGTGACAGAATGTGACCCTGTCTCTTAAAAAAAAAAATACACACAGAAAACAGCAGCATTAATGTTGAGACAATAATTTTCCTGTTTTTGAATCAAATAAGTTTGCAATAACTGGGAAAACTTTTAGGTAGCATTATCATATTTGCTATTTAGAAAAACACGTATTAGTGAAACACATAGTTTGTTTTAGTAGGACAATTTTGTTGCTAACTGAAATAACACATTGATTGATAGCTTTACTGATATTCTATCTTCAACCTATTGAAATGAAATATTATGTGTATTTTGGAGGAGGACTCACCTTTGGTGTGTAAAAAGCTCTTGTATTTAAAGTATGCCAAATCCTGGTATAACTAGATAATGTAAATCAATGTAATGGAAGTCAAATGTGATTTTTCCCATAAAACCAATGTGAGAATGGGGGGCTTCCATTCCAGACCCAGGGACCTGAACCAGGTTTGGTTTTGTTTTAAATGAATGCACCAAATACCATATTTAATCAGCTATACATGGTATATTTCTGATCCTGTTGAATTGTCCTTCATATTTGCATGACTTATTTTAATACAGCTGCCTAACAGTAGAAAGTTGTATGAAACTGTATATGTTAACAAAATTTTAAATACTTCTTAACTGAAGCTGATTTGTGCCTTATTTTTAATGCAGCAGATCAGAATTTGAGATTATACCATTAAGTTAATAAAATGCAGGATGGCTACCAAGAGGGGAGATTTGATGGGTTATCTTTGTGAAAAGTTGTTAAGAGTTAGGGGATGGGATAAGTCTTTACAGGTGAATTATTGAGAGATACCTATTTGGCTACCCTCTTTCACCTTATAGAAATTTACTGCAGAAAGCACAGTTGTTAACAGTCAAGTGGCTGACATTTCTGCTGTATTTGAGTTTCTTACTAGAGCTGCCATCCCATCACAAATAACTTCACCTTGAGCCTTTAAAGTTGTATAAATCATACTGACCTTTAAAATGCATGAATCAACTCTTAAGCCAATGGATTTTTCATTCATTCATTCAGTTCCCCCCCCATTTCTCATGCCATTACTTTACAGTGTCAAGTAGCCTTAAAGCTTTGGCTTGATGGGTTGGCATACTAGGCTGACAGCTCTTTGGTGAATTCATAGCATTAGGTTACTCTAGTTCACTCCTGGATGTGGACTTATGTAATAAAGTCCTCCACTATTTAGAACACTACTCCCTTTTACCTGTCAGCTATTTAAAAATATTCCAGTCCTGATGGGATTTGGAATAGATATATTAGAACATATTTTTGCAAAATAGTGTGTTTCTTTCAAGTGCTTTCTATGGATGCTGCCTTCAAAATCAGCTTAATAGCTGTGGGAGAAAATTGCCCTCATTACATTATAGTCAGAGGATGCTCTTTGGTCTGCTTTTTTTTTTTTTTTTTTTTTCCCTCTTTGGTCAAACTGCTTATAGGGCACTATTTTCTTGAGCAAATAGCTAGATCAGAGAGGGGGCTATATGTGGGAAAAAGCAAATCAGGGTAGAATAGAAGGGTGTTTTTCAGGGTCTCTGCCGAATGATGGCAGAGTCTTTGGTGGTAGACTGAGCCTTGCAGTATATGGATGAGGAGATTCATGTATAGGAACAGAATGACAAGATAGAGTAGGTCCATTTATATTAACAGCAATACCTTGAGAGTAATTGGCTTCACATAATGAATATTAATTGTGGGTCAGCTAGTCATTGAAAATGTCAGTATACATAGTTGCATTTGAACATTAATATCTACATAAGCTAATTTCCAAGGTGTTCTGTTTAGATCATAACAGATGTAAACTCTTTATTGTCACTTCAAATGTTTATTGTCACTTCTCCAATTTTCTTTACGCATTTCTTTAAGCAGGGTGTTATAAAAATTTCTATGTGGTTTTAAGCCGAAATTACTGAAGAATCTTTTGTTTCAAATCAGTCCAATAATTAGAGTGTTATAGAAATGGTGTCGAGGGCTTCAGAAATGATAAATTGTAAGTTTAGGAGCCAAGAAACAGAAAAAGACACTCCCAGCCGACACTTGCAAATCAAAAGCAGCTGCAGCCAGGTCAGTGTCCTGAGTATCAAGAGGCTGGTTATATTATCATCATTTAAAGGAATCAACTTTATGCTGTGTCTGTAGGCATTTGACACTTCTATTGGGCATCATCTCTGGCCTTCTAGGAACAGACATTAAGCAAGAGTGTGGTACAGTAAATTCTATTTGTGCAGTGACGAGAAAGTACAGTAGTAATTCACAAGTTGCATAATAATTATTTATGTATTGTACTTCATTGTTGTATATGAGCCAGGCTTTGAGTCCATTGTCGTGAAGCAGCCTGCAGCTACTTTGTTTTTTGAGTTTGTTAGCATAGTTAGTTTTTTTGTTGTCTTTTGCTTTTTTTTAGATGGTTTTCATAGCAGTGACATTATGGGATTACTATGTTCTTGACAGTTCTTGTGGGAAAAGTTTGAGTATTATCTGGTGGATTAAGCTTGAATATTGGACCCAGTCCTATTCCTTACCAACCAATGAAAGCAACTGTTGTTTAGCCTCTGATGTTAAGAAAATTCCTTCTGTGACTATGTCTATGTCTTCCTGGCAGTGATTGCTTGAACAGTAAACAGATATACCTCTAGTGTTATTATCATATTAAGGATCATAATTTTACTCTTGAACATTTTATTTTGTTGTTCTTTGTAAAATTACAATTGGTGAAACTCAACATTATTAACAATTTTTGTATTATTAAAATAATGTTATACAGGAAAGGAAATTTTAGGGGATGATTGTACATCATGCTCCTTTAAAAAAGTGTTTTAGAAAATGATATAATTTTTCAGATGAGAGAAGTAACTTTAACCATTTGGTGGAAGAAAAAATAGCAGTGTAACTGAGGCAATAAGAAAAAAGTGATTTGCAAAGAGAAAACATCTTTGCTTTGAGTATAGTGAGTATATGAGACGATCTCTAGTGTGGTGGATCTCAAACTCGAGCAAGTGGCAGAATATCCTGGAAGGTTTAGGAGAACAGATTGCTACGGACTACCCTGGAGTTTCTGATTTAAGAGATCTAGAGTAGAGACCAAAAATTGCTATTTCTAAAAAGTCTTTCAGGTGATGCTGTTGTTACTGATCCTGAGACTACTGTTCTAGGTGTTATTAAAGTAATGGAGTCTTAGCTAAGAACCTTTTTGTTTGTTTGTTTTAGCATAGTGCTAGTAAAAAGAGAGAAATGGATGGAAAGAATAGCAGTTGAAGTTTCTTTGGGAGGGTGGCCAACTTTTGAATGACTAGGAGAGGATTGAATTGCAATTACATTGCTGAACTAATATGATTAAGGAAATGATATGGTTTAGAAATTAAGATATTTCTAAATTTGGTTTGCTTGGTATTCGTATTAGCACTTATAGCTTATGAAAAGCTTTTTCTTTGGTTGTTAACAAGAACTGTTTCTTCAAAAACATGCAGGGGCTTATATATATATTTTCTTTGTAGTTGGTTTAAGCCCGTCTGAAGTTTGTTCAATCTAGGATGTTCAACTACTGCTACTAAAGACTTGGCACCTTCACTTATTTAGTGCCCAACCCCCAGTGGTAGGAGTGGGCAGTACTTGAAATTCTTATCTGGGATCTAAAACGCTTGGATAGAAAATGCCTAACTATGATCCTTTTGAGGATAAGTCCTTATTTCATTCATGCTTGCATTCTTAGTCCTGATGTATAATAAATATACGATGTTTGGGAAAGGAATAAATGAATGGCCGGCAATACATTTGTTGAAAATAGGTGGTGGCACCGTCTCAGAATATAAACCTATCCCAGGAAATCCATGGTAACTTGAAAAATCTGCATACTGGTTTATTAATATAGTTCCTGTTATCTCAGTACATTTAAGGCAAATGAAAGTCCTAATAGAATTGAATAATATCTGGGTTTTAACATAAAAACAAATCCCTAGAAATATATTTTGATAGTTATAACATGTTATCTTAGTGAAGCTAGAATTAAAGCCATGGAGAGATAATAAAAGCATTAAACTAAAACATGAAGTTCAAGTAAACCATATTTGTAAAAGGACAAACTTCCAAACTTACGTCATTTATTTCATCTTAATAGTTTAGCAGTATTATAGTATTCTAATAATATATTCTTTTAGTGTCTTCATTTTCCTTGCTGTTTCTTAGCTAAGAAACAGCTATGTTGCTGTGTTGGTGATAAAGGTGTAATATCCACATCCTACTAGATAAAAAAAAAAAAAAAAAAAAAAAAAAAAAAAGAAGGGGGTAGGTGACATCCTTAGGGGCAGAACTATGTCTCAGTATTTCTAACACCTATGTCTTGATTAGTCAGAAGTTTTGGCTCAGTGACACCCTCTCTTTGTCCCCATTTAGTGGAAGTAAGCATAACTGTTGGGAAAATATGTTTTAAGACTAATGTTTGGCAGGAGTTTAACATTTACAAATCAAGTTTCTCATAAAATAATGTGTTACATTGAATTTGCACAGCCATGCTTTCATTGTTTTATGGATAGGAGAATCTGAGATAGAGAGAAGTTAAATAACCTACCTAAAGTTAATTACTACAGCTAGGAAATGTCAGAGCAGCAGATAACACAGTTTAGCTGGCTCTAAATCTGGTATCTTTATAAACTTGTTTGTTGTGTGTTTTTCATAGGAAAAGATGTAGAATGAAAGTACGCAGAGGTGGAAGACCTAGACCTCAGTCCTCCTTGACTTTCTGAATATTTCAAATTCCAGAGACCTTGCATTTCTCCGAATTCCTCTTAATTTCACTCAACATCACATTACTATTTTAAAGATTTTCTTATTATTACAAGTAATAATTTTTGTTCTTATAGAAAAATGAGAAGATCCAAATAAGGAAAAGAAAAAAATACTTTTCATATAAGCATCCAGCACAAAGTGCTACACAGAAGCCTTTAATAAACATCGATTGATTGAATGCCAGGAATTAGCTCACTGACCTCTGAGTAAATTGCTTAAGTTGTCATATTCCATCTTTAAAAAAGGGTGGCTGGCAGAGCTCTTGAGCTACTTATTTCCTTGTATTATAGATTTATGTGACATCAGTGATCTTTCAGGGACCTGGTGAAAGGTGTTAAATAAATCATACATTTATTGTTATCTCCAAGGAAGAAATTATTTGAAATTGGCTGTCTTTAAATGTCTTACTGCTTTTTGTTGCAAGTAGAAAAGAAAATGACTTATTTGCAATGTTTCATATGTGTTTATTTAGAGGGTAGTATGTGTGAGAGCAAATGCATGTATTTATAAATAAAGCATCATTTTAAAATATTAAAATTTTCTTCCTGTGGTGTCAAGTACTATTGTTTAGTTTATTACTCCCTCCCTACCCTCCTTTCTACCTTTGGTTTAGGGTAGAAGCTAAACAATAGTACTTGACATCCCAGGAAGAAACTAGAGTCAGATGGATTTGAAATTTATCTACCAGCATTTCTTGATGAAAACAGAAAAACAAGGAAAAGGAATTGATAAAGTAGGAAAAGCTTATTCAGTTTCTTGGTAGTCTTTCTGGTTGATTGTATTTACTCCATGGGCATGGCATTGACATAGGTATACTAATTCACATGATTTACTTAGTTCATTAGCTGATATCAGCATCATTGTCCAAAAATGTTGCTATTTGGGAGGGAAAATTAAATTAGATAGTGGGTTTTCAACATAGGAAATGACAACACAGGGAGAGCAATTTTTTTTAATAAAACACAAATGGACCTGTTGTCCGATGAGAAATTTAAATAAACCAGGCTTCTTAAAATGGGATTATAATGCCTCGTAAATATTTCCTACTAACATGTTAACATTTTTTTCTATTCTTTATTCTATTCTATACTTTCCACATTTTCCTAGAACCAAGTTTGTATTTCCATTTTTGAAGGTAGTATGTGTACACAGTGAGAAATATATGTTCATCTTTTAGTTAAATACCCTGTTAGAATAGATTGAAACTGGTGACTGGACATTCAAGTCAACAAAAAATAGTACTCAGGAAACAAATTGCTGTTTTTTTCCCTCATAAAATTTCTTTTCTTTTTATATAAATAAATTAGGCTATAATAGAATTCTACACAAAAATAACTGGAAGGCTTTTACCAAAATTCATACTTCTGTTAATATTTGACATTTTATAGTTCTAGAATTTATTTTTAAAGTACAACATGACAGCAGGATTTTAATCTGTGTTGTACCTAAGGTCCAGTCAATTTAAAATAGGAGTGGTTCCCTGTAAAGATTATTTGGGACTTAGCTCACCTTCATTCAATTTTATAATTTATCTTTTAAAACAGACTCAGTGAAAGTTATTATGGTCACTTTTTAAGAAGAGAGTTTTTGTTTCCCCCCACCCCGCCCCCCATTACACCGAATTAGCAAACACTAGCTAGTTCTTCAAGTTAGGATCTTAATTATTCTCTTCTTTGACCTTTATCTGTAACATTTGGTTTGAGTTGTGTTCTTCTCTTTGACTTTAAGATTCAACTACTGGCAGGAGCCTTACTTAATCTTTCTATTGAGCTGTTTCATCTCCTTGAATAGGACATAAACCTATTCATCAACCTATCTTTCATATGGGCACGCTGTTCTGGAATACTATTAAGATTGACTGCATTGTGGCAGGGTACATTCTATTTAAAAAGCAATGTAATATGCTTCAATGTGATTAAGAACAAGGGTGTTACAAGTGCAATATATAGAAAAATCATAACATTCAAGAGCTTTTTATATAATGTGCTATGCCTAATGTGCAAACAGTTGATTTAATTTTCTATTTTACCATTTTAAAGGCATGATGTTTCTCATAAGTGCTGCCAGGTATGTTCTATTGTTTCTTTTCTTAATACTGGAGTTCATATGCTGCTCTAACTAAATTATACCAAGTTCCTGAGGAATCAAATTGCTGGTTTGATTTATACATGTAAGACAGGGTTTTACTCGGCACATTTAAGGTGACTCCCAAGTAAGAATGGAAACAACAAAATGAAAATCTAATTTATTTTTATTGCATGGGGGCAATTATTTAGTATTCCTTTATATTTAGTATTTCCTGTTATATTTAGTATTCCTTTATTTAATGATCTAATAAAAATATAGTTGTTCTCTATTTAAGAAAAATGCTTTTACCAAATATATTTAAAACAATTCAAGTGTGATTTTAAATCTCTTCATTTTTGTTGTTTGTTTGCTTGTTTTGTCTCAATTTCCTGATTGTGTTAACAGCAGATGTGGTGTTTAGCTGATAAATGCTTTATGCTTAAACGAAGATAATGAAAATATATATTTTCTTCCAAGTTAGAGTAGAAGTAACGTATATGACTAGTCCTTAGAATGTTAGAATTTTAGATGTAGAAACAGCCTCTGAAATGGAAGCTGGCTTCTTATGTGACAGAGGAGGGCTAGAGTAAGTGGTTAAAGGACAAATAGCTAGTTTGTGATAGAAATGGAGCCAGAACCAGGTCCCCTGATTCCCTGTGAATTTTTCTTTTACTGCACCACAGGACTGAAACTCAGATTACATTTCCATTTTCTACTCATTTGTTTTATTGCAATATTTCAGTGTTCCCGCTTTAGTACATAACCTCAGAAGCCTTACTTAAAGCTTTTTCACAATATGTGCTCACTTGGGCTTCACGAGTTTCTAGGCGGGCTGATTAGTGTGGCCTCTCTGCTAATAGTACCTTTAGTGGTGGATTGAGCTAAAAAAACGCCAAGTGAGGAACATTTTCTTTTTTCACATATCCCTGTCAAGGAGCTATGACAGCAAAAATAAAAACAAATTTAGGAATATTTAATTATACTGATGGCAAATATATGTATTTCACTCTGTTTGGGGTGAGAAGTCCAAAAAATTCTCCAATATTTATGGTTTGCATTTGACTACTATTAGATAACTGGGTGATTTCTAGTTTTCAGAAAGTGTTTTAAAACTTAAGGGACTATCTCACGGTTTCCAGCATGGATAATCTCTTAAAGTTTATAGGAGATATATGAAGTAGGCAATAGCATTAGCTTCACTTTGTAAATGAGGGAACCGAACATAATATGTCCAGGATGGGATCTGAACCTAAGGACCTTTCTCAAAGGCTCTGGCTCTCGACCACTAAACTCTTCTGCCTTCACATTATACATACCTGCCCCTTCCACAAAATGCTGCCTGTTGCTAAATTAAAGTTTTCAATGAGCCCTTGATTTAAGTGAGGAAAACACCTACCAATTATTACTGTAAGCTTTAGCAGCATACATGAGAATTCCTACTTTTGTATTTGAGGTACAGTCATAATTTCTTACAGCATCTTAACCTTCAGCCTTGTTTTTCCTCTTCTTTCTTTGTATTTAGTCTTCATTTTCTGTGTTCTCTGTTCTCTTTGTTTATATGGGGCAATAGGCAATATGCTTTGTTTGGTTATCTTTGCTTCTATTCTCAAAATAGCGAGTTTTTATTACTCCTAAATAAGATTAAATCTGCTCATCGACTTTTAATTTTTTTTTTTTTTTTGAGATGGAGTGCCACTCTGTTGCCAGGCTGGAGTGCAATGGCATGATCTCGGCTCACTGCAGCCTCTGCCTCCCGAGTTCAAGCAATTCTCCTGCCTCAGCCTCCTGAGTGGCTGGGACTACAGGCGTGTGCCACCATACCCAGTTAATTTTTGTATTTTTAGTAGAGACGGGATTTCACCATGTTGTCCAGGATGGTCTTGGTTTCTTGACCTTGTGATCCACCCACCTCAGCCTCCCAAAGTGCTGGGATTACAGGCATGAGCCACTGTGCCTGGCCTGGACTTTTAAAATCTTAAGCGGAGCATGGCGGTGTGGCCTGTAGTCCCAGCTAGTTGGGAGGCTGAGGTGAGAGGATCACTTGAGGCCAGGAGTTTGAGTCCAACCTAGACAACATAGTGAGACCTTGTCTCAATTGAAAAAAAACTTCTTACAATATCCGGTTCTCTCTCTCCCTCTCTCTCTCTTTTTTTTAACCTTCCTCTTATTTTCTCAGTGTCTTTAGATTGAAAAGAACTGTTAAGAAATACCTAATTCAGTTGCCATCCTATAGAATGTTTCATATATACTCTAGCTTGTATTATAATCTACTTCTACCAAGCTTTCTGGAATCTTACTGCTCATTAAAATTTTATTTTCTTCTTCCTTTTGACCGTCATACCTGCTTCCTTTAAAACAAACTAACATTAAGCCCCAATAACTGACTCTGTCTCTGCTTCTCTCTGGTTTGTTCCCTAAGCATTTCAGTGTGTGAGCACCCTCCTATAACATTGACTACTGGTAGTTTTTATGTTTGTTTTGATTTCTCTTTCATTTATATTTGTGCTGTCATATTTGTCCCCCTACTTAGTAATTCCTGCAATTCAGAGACCATGAGAGATACTATGCAATTAGTACCACATTTGATAATCAGAAGGCATTTTGTAAAAGTTGACCTGCAGAATTGAATAAAAGCTGTTCTTTATCCTATTATCTATTTAGCCCAAAGACATGCCAGAGTTACAAACCTGAGAGATCTGTGTTTCTCACTTCTATAGTTAGGGTGGGGAGAAAACAGTAAACTGATACTATGTTTGATAGGAGCAAGCAAAAAAAACCCCATACTCTGTAAAAGTAGGTTTACTTAAATGATATAGCTAAAACTTCATAATGTACATGCTTTCGAACAGTGGTTTCAGATTTTGTTTTAGCCATGGCTGACTTTTTTTCACATAATGTTAAGGGGACGCTAACACTGTGCAGGTTGAGTCTCCCTAACCCGAAAATCCAAAATCCAAAATGGCTCCAAAATCTGAAACTTGAATGACAACATGACACTCAAAGGAAATAATCACTGGAGCATTTTGGATTGGGATTTTTGGATTTGAAATCTGAACCTTAAGTATAGGCAAATATTCCAAAATCCTAAAAAATCTAAAATCCAAAATTAACCTCTGATCCCAAGCATTTTGGATAAGAAATACTCAGCCTATATCTTAAACTAGGATGGGTCCTTCCACTGTTCAGTGTTTCATTGTTTGGAGCAAATACCCTTTTGTAGAATCACCTAAACACCTTGCAAGGATGTAGGGTTTCCTGGAACACAGTTTGGAAATCCTTGGTTGAGAAAAGTGGAGAAACTGGATTTTCTCTGGTTTCTTGAAGAAGATTGAAAGATTGTCAGCCTAAACAGAAACTATACTCCTATATGCACTCTGTATAAACTGTCGTCATCATATTAACGTTACCCTCATTCAGTCTTTGTTTTTAATGTCTAATGGAGTTTAAATCATTTAGGATATTTAGGATAGGCTACCACTATGCCGAATGCCATGCAGGGGGCAAAAAAGTAGAGCTCACAAGATGCTGAAAAGAAATCTTGTTCTTAATCCTTTCTCTGAAGTTAGAACAATTTTGGATCCTCTCCTGGAAAAGGAAATAAAGCAAAAATTAATTAAGAGAAATTGAGCCATCACGTTTTGGTGTTTCTGTCAAGTTAGGTTCTGATGGTCTCCTAGGCTATTTTTCAAAACTCAGAAATGGGTTTTATTTTTGATTTATTATATTTGATTATTTTATAACACATTGTCATTTCTATCACCCTGCTGCAATTGATAACTGTTGTGTGTAACACAATTTTGTTGTCCTCTGCATTTGGAGAAAAGAGATCAGAATAAAAAATGAAATTTCATGTTACGTAAGAGAATATGGGTATAGCGTATTTAAAAGTAACTTTCAAATAGTGCATTTATTAAAAGAAAAAACCCATCTATTTCAGTTGAAAATTATCCTTTTAAGGTGAATATGTTTGAGAAAATTATAACTATTGTGTATTAATAATTTGAACATTATCTCTTTTTGTACTTTTCCCCTTTCTCTCCTGAACCATGTAATTTTTTTCCCTGCAACACTATTTCCCTCCCTTGTGTAGATAGCTTTTCACCTGTTATCTTTCCTTTTCTCAAATTGCACTTAAAATCCGCTGCTTTTTTATGCTTTGGTATTCCTTAGTCCAGATTCTTTATTGTATTTAGGAACTCTGAAATTTCAAGGGACAGATTGAAAAAGAAAAATTAGGTTATATAAATTCCCAAGAATTATATCTACTTATAAAATCTTTATAATGTAGAGTCATTATAAGCTCTTGGGGGTTTATAGCATTAGGAGAATTTAAGGTATGAGAAACGAGATTATCGTGAAATTATAAGAGCCAAACCTGTGTGGGTTATTACATGGTGAATTCATGGAAGAGAAGCCCAAGTAGGAAATGTTTAGGAAGAAATGGCTGTCACCTCAGCTATAGAGGAAGAAATCAGGTAAGGGGCTAAGTAGTGCTGGAGGTGAATGTAAGGACAGGCTTTAGATTGTTTGCACATCTTCCTCTGTAACCAATATAAATGTCATTTTTTCCTGCCAGGCCAACACATGCCCTCCCCGCTTTTTTTCTTTCAGGTCTCAACTTAAATGCCACTTCCTTAAAGAGGGACTGTGATTCTAAAATAAAAAAGAGCTCCTATTCTTTTAGTCTGTTTTATTATCATAGCACTTGTATTATTCTATACTGTTATTTTTATGTAGCACTTGTCACTCAGTACTTTCTCAGTATTTTATATATGCATGTTGTCTTTCTCTCCACTTCCTCCCTTTATCTCCCAACAGTGGATATAAGTTTATTAAGTGCAGGGGGCTTGTCAATTATGTTTATTGCTCTATCCACAGTCCCTAGAATAGAACTTACTTAGCAGGAACTGGTCTCTGGTTAGACTGAGAACAGGACTCTTGTCTTATCTTTGTAAACTTAAGATTTTGTCGTGCTTATTGAATTTAATTAATTTGGCTATTATTGAGAAGAAATGAGTTAATATTAATGAAAAGTATAATTTTATAAATTAACACATTAAAATTCTTTTTTTTTTCTAAATAAAAAACTATACCAGTTTTAGCAATGGCTGGGCCACGTGTAGTACATGGAAGCCTGGGTAAAATTTAGATGCCAGAGGGCTGTCCCAATGTTTGTTTTTTCTGCTATCTACAGAAATCAAAAGGCGATTGTTTTAGGAAGTGATACTCTTCAATGGCTTTTTATGTATTTTATTTTTAAAAAGCCACCGAGAAGGACTGTGTTTCAGATGAACAACTTCTATGATGTAGTAGTACACACTGAAATGAAGATGTTCCCAACAAATATTAGGAATAGTTCTTAGTTACTTTCCTAGAAGATCATTTTCTGTGTAGCTAGTGTTGCTTTTCCAGATGGACTTTCTGAGATATGAGTATTTTGCCCAAGGTTTAACTTTAAGAAAATGATAATAATTCTTGGAATACAAGTCTCAAGATTTTTCCATTTCTATAATTTTCCGTAAAAGGTTAGGTCTGTTCTAGGTTGAACCTTCTCTGAAGATACAGTTTTTCTATTTTGCATCATATTAGCCTGGACATCTGTTTCCACTAGGCTAATCATTTGAAACAATTCTGTATACTGAGTTATATTGAAGGAACTTGGGGCAAGTTGCTAGGAGAAGCACTATCAATTTTAGTGAAAGATGTAAGCCTGAGGAATTATATTTAGTATTTCCTAACAATTAATAATATTATCTAGCTTTGGGCAACTTCTGAATTTTGCTGGCTTATTTGTTATACATTCCTTGAAGAAATGATTGTGAAGGCAGTCCTGTTTTAACATAGCTATTATATTCCCTCAAGATGAAATGTATTGGCTTAACCTCAGCTACATGGACTTTGCTAACTCTAATGACTAAACTCCTTAGAAAGCTAAAAATATTGTGCATATATTAAAGAAAATTTCTTCTCCCCCTCACCTCCTTGAAAGAGAAGCTAGGGATATTCTGAATATATAAGTAAAGATTCCAAGTTACTAACAAATGAAGTAATTTTTATGTATCATCATTAAGATTTTTGCAATATAGCCAATTTGGAGTCTCGAATTCTTATTCCAAATCTAGGGGTTCTCTGTAACATTTCAGATTTAATAATCCCTCCTTTATGAGTACAATCCATTTTTCCTTTCCTGGACTTTTGACATGAATTTCTGAGTGTGTATAGCATGATGTTTTCTATGCAAATATAAACTTTATTTATATCGTGTGTTGTTTTATTGTTTTCAATGTTTCTGCTTATACCGACTGTCTCATTATATTGAATTTTACTCTCCTGATGCCTTTGCTCACACTTTCTGATTGCTGTCCAGGCTTTGTATACTTTCTCCTGTATACTTGCTCCATCCCTTCCTTTAAAACTCATGCTAAAGTTATGTTTGACAAATTTAACTCAATTTCATAAATGATCATCTGGGATAAGGAATGAGAGGAGGTGTGAGAAACAGCATTAGCTTTTGGAAAGCTCAGAATTAAGTAGGGATGAGGATGGGACTTGATGGTAGCAGATATATTAGGATTAGCTAATATGATGCAATGAGAAAAAGGTAGAAGAGAGAAATGACCATTTTTGTTTTGAATATTGGCAGAAGGCTCTCCAGAAATAGTGCTATCGAGTCAGGCCTTGAATGGTGAGTCCAGAGGAGGTGGACAGGTGGTTTGCATCTTCTCCGCTAGCTAACTGTATCTAGTTTGTGTTTTTAAAACTTTATGAAAGTTAATTAGACAGTTAGAGTGGGTGGCTACAGTTCTTTATTGTATAAGAGGCAGTTAGGTTTTTAGAATTGCATTTGAATTTTTTAAAAGATCCACAAGGTGATACCAGCTCAACATACAGCTCAATATATTTGTTGATGTTATCTTTAATTCTTGTTCAAGGAAATGGAGGAAATAAACACAAAAGAGGGAAAACTTTTTAAAATTTTTTCTTCAGGAATAATCTGTTTTGAAGTGGGCTGAATAAAAGCAATGATGAATCTTTTTGTGTGTGCATGTGTGTGCTTATAAAAATAAAAACGAAACCCAACTGTTGATTTTTGTTTTCAAAATGTCTTGACTGAAAAGCCTTAAGCCATGTTTAGTGGTAAGTACGGTAAGATACCCTCTGATGCTCAGACTTTCAGACGCTGGCTCTAGACTTCCAGATGCTAGTGCAGAACAGTTTGGGTGCAGAGAGATGGACTGAACAGGACCCTGTTTGCCCCATTCCTGGGGGCTCTGATGTGGTAGAACTGAAGCAGGAAGTGAGGGAGTCCAAAATGCTAAAGCTGGAAGGGACATTTGACACAAAGCAATAGTAATAACCAGTCTATATATAGTTTGATGTGTTTCCTTCCTGAAGGGCTCTCTGCACAGTAAATAAAGCCAATAATTATCAATGGGCAACTGGGCCATGTTCTTAACAAAAGTATTCAGATGGCCATAAATCATAGCATCAAAACAAATAGACTAAAGGGATGCTCTGGAGAGGAATCTACCAGCTGTTTTCCTGAGGTTTTGGGGAAAAACTGTTGCCTAATAATATTTCTAAAGTTTAAATGAGGGTCTTATGGAGTTGGCAGAGTTTTTTCTTTTGGTACTAAAAAAATGGCTCCTATTAATTACATTTATTTATTGAATATATATAAGTAATTTATTATATAAGCACAAACATATTTTTTCAGTTACAGAGCATTTATTTCTCTGTACCAAGCATAGCTCTTTGTCAAATCTTTTACTTCTAAATGAGAATATTAAAATTTTCAGTAAGGACTTTTAATAAGTAAGGATTTGACTTACTGCTAACTTATTTCTAACTTTGACTTATGGAAAATTTGCCATATCATTTTCTTTTCCCCCTTTCCATGTGTTTTTCTTCCTTGTGTACATGTTTTCCAACTAAAAATTAAATAAGTTATTGGTTAATGTATGGTTAGCATCATACTACATATTATATATTTGAATCTATATTGTGTCTGTTATTTTGAAAAGCCATTTCAGGGAAAAATGCAATTAAACCCAATTAAACTTCTTTTTAAACAAACAAAAACTTTGGTCTGTTTCTCTCAGGCATGAATTTTCGTTATAGTATCCTAATAGACGTTACATGGTACATGGGATTAATTGGACAAAGAGAGTTTTGAAAACCTCTCCCAATTAGAGTCTTGGAGCACATGGGTAGTAATGTGTGGACAGAGAGGAGAAGGGGAGCCATTATTTATGGCTCTTGAATATTAGTTTCAAAATGGCCTTAGCGATCTTCTGGTCCAGTTGATTATTTCAGTTGCTTAAAATGTGGTACTCTCAGAACTAGGACCAGTTCCACAGTACTCAAGAAAAATTTCCTCTGTGGCAACACTTTTCTATCACCTGTACCAATTTTTTAAAAGTTTTAAAAGTTTATGTTGATTGTAGGGGTTCTGGAGAAGAGTTTGATTGGTTACTGTCAACTCACCACTTCTATTGGAAAAACAACTGCTTTGGCAGTGGTAAATCAGCGAAGGGTAGCATGAGTCTTTTAAAAGTTAAATTTAACAGACATTTGTTAAGTACATATTATTTGGCTCAACAGTAGTGTCAGGCATTACAGAGATGAATAATGATTTTGGTTGCTGACTTCGAGGGGGTCTGTCTAGTGGAGGAGTCTGAGAGGGAAATGACTTACCTACTGACCTGTTCATTGCAACAAGATCATGGAAGAGAGCCAAGGGAGATGTTCTGAAAGAGCTAACATCTGGGCTGGATTTTTACAGATGAAAAAAGTGTTTAATAATTTTGCCTGAATTAATATGTGAGAATGCATATGCATATAATAGAACATGAGAATTTAAAAAATAAATGTTAATTATCCCATATTATTGTCACCTAAAGATATTAATGGCTTTTTAAAGGTGAATATTCCTTCAGTAGCTTCTGAAACTTGGCCTTTTATGACATAGAGCTTAAGGATGATCTGATTCTTGAACAATCAAGAGGAAGAGTTAATTTAAGGGTTTAGAATGCTTAGCTATCATAAACTTAATGCAGTGAGAGAAGAGACTCTCAACGAAGAAGTGTGCAAGTGACAGAAGGTGATCCCTCCCAAACATGGTTCTACTAGTTTTAAAAAGAATTGCTTTATATCTGATGTACTATCCCTAGTGGCTAAAATGTTTCTAAGTTTTAACTTCTGTTTCTTGTTTTGAACTAAGAAACTCATCATTCTGATCATAAAATACCCAAATTAATAACTTCCCCTAATTTGACTTTCTTCAGATTAGAACTGTAAGTTTTTATTTACATGGCTACTGATTTTCTAGCCTGTTTATTGTGTGTAAAAAGTTCCTATTGTTTGCTTCTAATTAAGAACTCAGTGCTTTACAGACATTGTTCATTATTGTTGATGAAATTATTACATTTAAAAATAATTATATGAATTGGTAAACAGTTTCTTATAAAATCACACTTCTATGGAATATTAGTGCATAGCAGGCCATTTTCTTTAAAGGGTGGGGAAAAAAATCCAAAGACATTCAACGATAAGATGTGCGCACTAACGGCTGTTTCCGATAATAGGAGCAATTTGCATTCAGAATAGAGAAAATGAATTATACAAAAGGGTATATAGAGGAACAGCTATAACTTCTCTGGCATGTGCAGCAGCCCACAAAATAAACTTCCTTCCAATGACATTGGCATGATTAATCCCAAGCAACCTGGACACTGAAATTGCTGTTCTGAAAAGGGGCTTTGCAGCCTGGAAAGGTCATGAGTGTAACACTAGCCTTCTTGCTAAAGTGAGGTGGGGGCTGCTCAGTGCATTTAGTGAGACTCTCTCCTTTCTCCCCCAACCCCCAATGTTCACAGTATTTGAATATTCATGATGGGTTGACAGGTGGTCACTGAATGCAAGACTGAAGCCATTCTGGATCCTTTCACTTTTTCATTTTTCTATTAGAGAAACTTACAAGGTCATGTGAGATGCCTCGTTCTTGATTTACTTCTTCTGATATCAGTTTGGGACAATTTTCCTAAGGTGGGCTTCAGTTTACCTTTTTGTAACCATATTTTTGCTTGTGGAATGTCTAACCAATTTCCAGGTACATTATCAACATCATGTCTGTAATAAAAATGCCTCGCGCTTCTGTTTCCTTACATACAGTCTCCTGGCATGTCGACAGCCATGCCTTCAGTTGTTTAGATGGTGTTTCCTCTTCTTTAAAGGGAGAAAAAACGTAGGCTGTCTAGAGAATATTCAATCCAGGGCTGTGGACCTGAGTCTTCTGACCCAAATCTAGGGCTCTCTGCTTGCTGCATCCTGTTTATTTTCATCCAAAAGGCTACATAGCAATTGGGTGTTTTAGGGTTAGATTTCCTGCCCGGCTTGAGTCACTTACTGAGAACTTATGTGCACCAGGTCCTGTGCTGCATCTTATACACACATCATTGTGCTTATCCATTCAGGATGCTTTAACAAAGTACCATCCACTGGATGGCTTATAAACAACACAAGTGGACTTCTCACAGTTCTGGAGACTGAAAGTCCCAGATCAGAGTGCCACAATGGTAGGATTCTGGTGGGGGCCCTCCTCAGAGTTGCAGACTGCTGTCTTCTCACCATCTCCTCACATAGAGGAAGGGGCAAGAGAGCTCTCTTGGGTGCTAATCCTATTCATGAGGTTTCCACCTTCATGACCTAATCACCTTCAAAATTCCTACCTCCTGATAGGATTTCAATTTATGAGATTTAGAGGAATACAAACATTCAGTCCGTAACAGTCACCCTGTTTAGTCTTCACATTGTCTAGAAGAGGAACCCAGAGATTTGAGGTGAAATAATTTTGCAGAGGTAGCTCACATAGTCTGAGGAGGATCATGGATTGGCACCCAAGTATGCTGGGCTGCTGTCACCTGAGCCCTTGACACTCTGTCTTCTTGAGGTGAATGTGCTTTCTGTCCTTGAGAAGTGAAAGGAAATTAGCAGAAAGAGCTTTCAAAATATGGTCATAAGGAACTCTGTTCAGTGTCAAGGCACTGATTCAGGCTGTTAACTTTTCGGGAGGATAAAAGGAAAAGAGATAGTAATACTTTGTGGTCTAGAAAGATCTTGTGAAGAAATTAGAATTTGAATTTGCAGAGGATACCGAGTAGCTTCAAGGTGTGGTAGAAGGGACAGAAAGAGGACTAGGCACTGGTGGGAAATGCTGGGCGCATTTGGGGGAAATGCATTGGAATGAAGCAGAGGGGTTTTGGTAGGTGACAAAGGGACAGGTAAGCTGGGGCTGCTGAAGAGGACTCAGGGCATCAGTGTGTGTGGCCTTGGTATTTGGCATGTACGTGTTTACTTCATGATACCACCAAAATGTAGTCTTAACTAGAATGGTTTCAGTTGGCTTGTGATTGATTTTCATTTAATTGAAAGTTTAGTGGAATGAAATCCTATTTAGCTTCTTAGGGTGTCTCATTCCCCAAGAGCTTGCCTAATAGTCTTGCTTCCTTTTAACTCCATGAGAAATAAAAACCTTATTGTTTCTTTTGTATTCTTATGATGTGATTAGATCTTAAGTGTTTACATGTATGTTGGTATTTCAGTAAACATTCCTTTTGGGTGGGTGAAGGAGGGAGGTTATGTGTCATAGAGAAACGCTGGTTTTGGGATTTTCTAAGGAAAGCAGATGGCATAGAAGTCAGAACATCTCTAGGCCAGGCACGGTGGCTCATGCCTGTAATCCTAACAGTTTGGGAGGCCGAGGCAGACAGATCACCTGAGGTTGGGAGTTCGAGACCAGCCTGACCAATATGGAGAAACTGCGTCTCTACTAAAAATACAGAATTAGCTTGTGTGGTGGCGCATGCCTGTAATCCCAGCTACTTGGGAGGCTGAGACAGGAGAATCGTTTGAACCGGGGAGGGGCAGGTTGCGGTGAGCCGAGGTTGCACCATTGCGCTCCAGCCTGGGCAACAAGAGCGAAACTCTGTCTCACAAAATAAATAAATAAATAAATAAATAAAAATAAAAAAGAAGTCAGGACATCTCAGACAAGTCAGGAGTTAAGGTGGAGAGTGATTTGCATCAAAGACTAGACATAAATAATACTCTTGTTAGGAAGCTTACAGTTCTTTTCAAACTTTGGGTTATAGGGAGCAATCATCAGTTTCCCTAAAGCTTTAGGGTAGGGTAATAACAAGTGAAGTTCACTCATTAATAATCATGGTTGACTGTGATGAGCTATTCTCCACCAAGATTTGAATAAATGAATTACATATCTGCTTTACATAAGAGAAATTATTATTACAGTTTCTGGAGAAGAAATAAAGGATAGATCAGAGACTCAACTGGGGGTTTGTTTTGGCAAGGGGCTATGAAAATTGGGTGTGATCTAGACGGTAGAATGGGATTTTTTTTTTTTTTTTAAAAAAGAAGAATGTCTTTTTGTCTATTCTCATCTTACCTATTTTCTTTCTTAATGTTGCAGTGTGCAAAGATCCACCTTACAAAGTAGAAGAATCTGGGTATGCTGGTTTCATTTTGCCAATTGAGGTTTATTTTAAAAACAAGGTATGTAATCTTTACCCATTAATCTTTCAGTAGAAGATCCACCATTAGCCAAATGATGTTTAAAATAATTTTGACTCATAAGCACTTCTGTCACTAGATGATATTAAAATAAAAGTTAAATTTGTCTTCTAGGAATTTTGGCTATCATTACCCTTAATTATCAAGGAAGTGGCTAGAAGAAGATAATTTTAATTAAATGAAGTCAGATTATATGAAATTCATTAAGTGTTCCTTTAAAGAGAGGAGTGATTACCATATGGAAAAGATAAATATGTTTGTAAAATAGAAAAGAAGAATTATAGTTTTTCAGTAAAATGCTGCTTTTCTCATTTTCATATCTGTAGAATTTTTTTGAGGCTTGCAAAGAATAATCTCATTTTATCTTTAGCTGATACCCACACCATACATGTATATAGTTATTTCAACTTCAGATATATGGATTTTACTGAATTTAAAAGTTTTCAGGCCAGGCGCAGTAGCTCACACCTGTAATCCCAGCACTTTGGGAGGCCGAGGCAGGCAGATCACTTGAGGTCAGGAGTTCGAGACCAGCCTGGCCAACATGGTGAAACCTCGTCTCTACTAAAAATACAAAAATTAGCTGGGTGTGGTGGTGGACACCTGTAATTCCAGCTACACAGGGGGCTGAGGCAAGAGAATCACTTGAACCCGGGAGGCGGAGATGGCAGTGAGCCGAGATCACACCACTGCACCCAGCCTGGGTGACAGAGTGAGGCTCCATCTCAAAAAAAAGAAAAGTTTTCAGCACTACATATGTGGCATAACACACAGATTGTATAATGCCAGACAAATTGCTCAACCTCTGTGGAGCTTACTTTCCTTATTTATGAAATGAGGAGATAAGAGTACTTACCTCAAAAGGTGGTTAGTAGGATTAGATAAAATAAACTTCTGCAAAGTATTTAGAATAGTACCTTATACATAAGCACTTAAAATGCTAATTATTATATTCCTTATTTTTCCTCCAGAGATATCATTTCTAAAACCTGTTGAAAAGTCAGGTAATTGGCTTTTTTTTTCTCTTAAGGAACTGAGCAAATAGAATATCATGTTATCCAAACCAGTGCTCAGTAAAATATGGTCCTTGGGATAGCATTAGCATTACCCTAAGAACGGGTTAGAAATGAGATTCTCAAATTCAACCCTATCAAATTTGATAGATTCAGATCTATCAAATCAGAATCTCTGGAGGTAGGGCCTAGGAATCTGCATATTTACTAGTCCTTCTGATGCTTAGTAAGAGAACCACTGATAAGCCACTCTTTAATGTGCAGTCCCTTCCACTGGAACAGTGTCACACTGGCTTTTTTAACTTATAGCAGTCTCAGTGCTCAGTTCAGCAGTTAGAAAGTGTTAAAACCAGATTCATGATCTAGGTCTTTCTCTCCATTGGCTATACTCCTAACTTCTGTGCTGTCTAGCAATAACTCTTTGCTAGAATAATAATTATCTTTCTTAGTGGTGATACCACTGAATCGTTCACATATTTGTCATCAAATCAAATTGTTGAGATGTATTTATATCTGCTCATGTGATATGCCTTCATATTGAAGTGCTCATTTTTCTCATTTCAAGTTCTGTTTCCCTTAAGAAAATGGTTTTTGGCTTTCTTTTATTTCTTCTCTTTTTCCTTCACCATCAATTTCTCCAATACTTGTTACTTGTTATTGTATATTATAGTCATCCTAGTAGATGTGAAGTACACCTCATTTTGGTTTTATATGCATTTCTTTGATGACTTACAAGTTCGAACATCTTTTCATATGCTCATTATTCATTTGTATTTTTTTTTGGAGAAGTGACTATTCATATCCTTTGCTCATTTTTCAGTGTAATTTTAATTTAAGCGGTATGTTTATGGGAAGAAATTTAGAGCCTGTCTCTATCTCCCATCTTTCCCACTACCCTTTTAATATCTTAGAAGTTTAAGTGATGAAGATCATATGGTGCTTTTCTTCCCTCTTGTCACATCCTCATATCCAGTGTTGTATTTCATCTAGAGATTGGGCTACATTATAGGAACAATCTAGCCCTTCAAGCCAGCAGAGTTCTTATCTCAAAGAAATTAAAGAATAGGCAATTATGATCTGTTATGAGAAGACAATAATGGTTATGATTATGCCACTGCCTTCCCACCAGCAAAGTTAGTTTGACATTGCATTGACCTCAGTTTGGAAATAATGATGCAGTGAAGTATCTTCTCTCTTTTCTTGTTTTTAACGTTTCTGGTCATTTGTACAAGCTCTGAGTTAAGCAGAGGAATCTATTTTATGAATTGCTCAGTTTCCTGCTTTACAAAAATAACTGGAATTTCCCCATATGCCAGATTTAAGAAGAGAACAAGTAAAGGATGAAGAGGCAGCAAGTATCACTCCTTACCACGCGCGCACGCGCACACACACGCGCGCATGTGCGCACACGCACACACATATTCAGTCTTCTTGAAATTCATGGAACAGAGTAAAAGCAAGATATAATGAAGGCACATTGGGTAGTCATTATGACTGTAAGACATATATTCACTTTGTGGGGGATTTTATTTTCTTAAAATATAAGGGAAGAAAGCAGCATATGAGATGAAAAACAGCTCTTCCTTTGTGGCCATTGTAAAATAGACACAGGTGGAACATTGTAGATGTTCTCTTTAGTATATAGATTAGCTTATTTCTATTTTCTAGTTTTAGGCTTTCTTTAAAATTTCATACTTTATAATGATTTCTGTTTTCACATGTACGCAATAATACATATATATTTCAGTGTTTGTAATATGGAAAAGTAGGATACACCTAATTGGCCCTATGTAGAGATGAGGATCAGTAAATGGTAATTAAATAATCCTTAGAATTCTGTACAGTATTTAGTGTGGCAACATGAGTAAGTCTCAAAAAATGATGACTTAAAAGTTGCAGAAATATATGTACATGGTTATATCATTTGTGTATTTTTTAAAGACATTACTAAAATGAATAATGGTGTTCTGGAGAGGTATGTATTTAGTATAAGAGCATATGCTGGAATGACAACACAGGAACTTAAGGGCATTAGTTACCGGAGGAGAGGAATGGAGAAGTTTACACATATGAAGTTCTTTTGTTTTGTTTTGTTTTGTTTTGATGGGGTTTCACTCTGTCACCCAGACTGGAGTGCAGTGGTGCAATCTCAGCTCACTGCAACCTCCGCTTCCTGAGATCAAGTGATCCTTCTACCTCAGCTTCCCAAGTAGCTGGGACCACAGGCATGCACCACTACCCCCAGCAAATTTTTGTATTGTTTGTAGAGACAGAGTTTTACCATGTTGCCCAGGCTGGTTTTGAGCTCCTGAGCTCAAGCGATCTGCCCACCTCTGCCTCCCAAAGTGCTAGGATTACAGGTGTGAGCCACCCCGACTGGCCAAATTTTATTTCTTTGAAGAAAAAGATAAAGCAAATCTCTGGAAGTGTTATCTGTTTAATCTCAGTAGAGGGCACATGGATATAGCATTTTAAGTACTTTTCTATATGTTACTAATTTCTTAGTTAAGAAAGGAATTACTGCTTTGCCACTGTGTTGTTTTCTTAGGATGTCTTAGAAACTAAATGTTTACTATAGTCTGATCTAGATCTCTGAGCTAGATATATTTGTTTCTTTATTTTTTCTAATTTTAACTTGTAAGAGCACCTAATGTGAGATCTAACTTCTTAAATTTTAAGTGTATTAAGTGTACAATACCTTATTGTTGACTATAGTTACAATGTACAGCAGATGTCTAGAGCTTATTCATCTTACTTAATTGAAACTTAATGCCTGTTGATTGACAATTCATTTTCCCCTCTCCCCAGCCCATGGTAACCACCATTTCAGTCTTTGATTTTATGAATTTAAAATCTTACATAATATCTGTTTTAGATATCTCATATAAATGGACTCAGACAGTACTCGTCTTTCTGCGTCTGGCTTATTCCCCAAGGTCCAGCTGGATGTATTTTTTATTTTTCGTATTACTGAAATGATCCATTGGTAAAAATTTAATAGGTCTAGGCTCTTGCTTCAGAGTGTTCATTTATTTATTTTGTATATTTATTATTTTATTTATCCCTGGAGTTTATTCAACTCTGTCTTGAAGAATAAACATCCATTGTAGTAATGATGTATTAGTCCCTTCTTACATTGTTATGAACACCTGAGACTGGGTAGTTTATAAAGGAAATAGGTTTAATTGATTCACAGTTCTGCATGGCTGGGAAGGCCTCAAGAAACTTACAATTCTAGCATAAGGGGAAGCAAACATGTCCTTCTTTACAAGGCAGCAGGAGAGAAAAATGCAGAGCAAAGTGGGGAAAAGCCTCTTATAAAACCATCAGATCTTGTGAGAACTCACTCACTATCATAAGAACAGCATGAGAGAACACCCCCATAATCTAATTGCCTCCCAAGACACATGGGGATTATGGGAACCACAATTCAAGATGAGATTTGGGTGGGGGCACAGCCAAACCATATTAAATGGTTCATGAAAAAGTGTTGTTCAGAGTTTTCATAGGAATGAGGGAAAGCAGAAAAAAAATAATTCCAGGTAATGGTGGAAGAGTCTTAATTCTACATATTAAAGATACCCTGTCCTTGGTCACATCCCCATCCTTGTGTTTTTCCTGCTTCTGTAATGAGCTCGTCTTCAATTCTGCTCATTTATTTGAGCTGTCAGGGTCAAGGGGGTAGTAGAGTGTCAGTACGTCTCTTGAGTTTGTATATGTTAATTCTGTCTTATTTTGTATTTGTGTCCAACAAAACAAGCCTATTTGTGAGAATTGTGTGTTTCAGAAACTCTAAACCAACAGGGACACTGAAACATAATCGATTTATGTTTGAAAGGATCCCATGCTTCTCTCTTTCAATATGATCTCATAAAAGAGAGAGTAAATGTCAAGGACTGAAGTTTCTGCAGAATGAGAGAGGGTAACTTGATATTGCCAAAAACAGATTTCCACCTCTAGGAAATGTATTATTTTTATACAGAGAGTAAGCACATGCTTTCTTATTTGAACTTTGAAGAAGAATGTTTTCTGAGGAGCATAGACTGACATAATATCGATGTCTGCCTTCTAAGAGAAGATATTCAGTTGGCCAGAGCACAAGTTTATGAGTACTTTTTTCTTACTTAAAAAAAAAAATCTTAAAAAAATAATACTCAGGATTCGGAGAGTCATTTTCTGTGGTACTTACCGTTGATTTTATTGAAAAGTGATGTTTTTGTTCTGTTTTAGACTGTTGTAGACTATAAAGTGATGTTGATATTACCTCATTCTTTTTATGCTGGTAATTAATGTATTCTTCAATATGTTTTTCTCTTTCAGAAAGTGTACAGGAGTATGTATTTTCTTAGTAAAAGTATATGGAATAGAACTTAGGAGTTTTAGTCCTTTGACTACATTTAATGATTGTTAACTATTTGGTACAGTCTTCCCAGATTTCCCTCCAGGTATTTGCATAGATAAAATGTGTGTCAGCATAGATTGGCAGGGGCATGATTTAATATTTTTTTGTGACTTGCCTTTAATTCAGTTAGCAATATGCCTTTTTATTTATTTATTTATTTATTATTATTATTATACTTTAAGTTCTAGGGTACATGTGCATAACATGCAGGTTTGTTACATATGTATACTTGTGCTATGTTGGTGTGCTGCACCCATCAACTGGTCAGCACCCATCAACTCGTCATTTACATCAGGTATAACTCCCAGTGCAATCCCTCCCCCCTCCCCCCTCCCCATGATAGGCCCCAGTGTGTGATGTTCCCCTTCCCGAGTCCAATATACCTTTCAAAGTCAGTATTTTTAAACACCTGAATGGTGTTATATGGTAATGATGAAGATAATTCTTAGTTTCTTGTCATTATAAGCAATGCTACCATGAGCATTTTAGAGTATATTTTTGTACCTATATTTGAATATTTCTATGGAAGAGATTCTTAGAGGTAGAATTACTGGGTCAAACATCATATGTATTTAGTATGTTGACAGATATTGTCAAGATGTCTACCAAAAAGGCTTTACTAGTTTATGCTCCCAGTTACACTCTCCTTTTAAAATTAACTCTAAAGTTGCATCTTCTGTTTTACAACTTGGAGGAGAGACAGATAAATAAAAAATGATCATAACTAAATGTGATAATCACTTTAATAGAGGAATGCTATGAAGGACATCTAATTCAGATTATATTGGGAGAGTGAGAAAGACTTTCCAGAGGAATTAATGCTTTAGCTGGGTCTTGAATAATGAGTTTGCATTAACTAGGCAATAGGAGGGGAGCTATGCTGGGAGGGAGGACATTTTAGGTTTGAGGAGCACTATTTGTGAAAGGCCAAATGAATGAATTAATGTGAAGTATTGGGGAACTGCAGATGCTTCAAAGGTGTGGGAAAACAGTATAGTAAGATATCAAAAGAAATGTAGGAAAGGTAGTAAGAGACTGCAATGGTTATTCCAAGGAAGTGGGATTTTATTGCAGAAAATGATGAACCATTAAAGGCTTTTATATCAGTGGAAAGCTGTAATCTGGTTTTTGTGTTAGAAAGCTCATTCTCTGGTCATTGTGGGAAGTAGAATGAGGTAAGTTCAAAATCAGGGAGGACATCAAATGAAGAATGGTGGTGGTCTAAGCTAGGACAATATTTATGCCTTAGAGGAAAGGATAGGTGGATTTGAAAGTTCATAAGGACGAATGCTAAATAGAACTTAGAGAAAATTTGACTGTAGTGAGTGAGGAAGAAGGAACAGTTGGGAATGGTTTTTGTGTATTTTAACCTTGGCAAGCAGTTAGAATTGCTGTTTTCCAAGATAATAGAGGATAGGACAAAAGACACATATGCATGAATTGGATGCTGCCATAAGTCAACCTGTGGAACACATGTATGTGGCAGCCAATGAGAGCTGGGCTGGAGATACACTTAGGGGAGTCACTGTCACACAGGCGGAACTGACTCCTTGTGAATAGGTGTCATCTCCTTGGGAAACTTTGCAGAAAGGTAAAGCACATTTAAGGGTCAACGAAGAAAGAGAAGAAAGTCCATGAAGAATATTGAGAAGGAACAGCCAGTAAACTTTGAGGAAAACCAGGAGAGAATGGCATCCTGATAAGAGAGAGAAAAAGTAGGTTTCATGTCAGATTGTAGTGGAAGTGAAGGAGTACTGAAGAAATGAGTAGAGATTATGATTTGGGAAGTTTGGATGAGGAAGTGGAAACCATGAATTTTGAGTAGTTAATTCTTATATTCTGACAGTTTCAGGTGCTAAGACCCTTGAGTCAAAAGAAATGGATTCAAATCATTTTTGTTTCATCATGTATTAGTAATGTAACAATAAAACAAGGCTTACATCTGCCCCAAAAAGAGCAGTGAGAATTAAATGAGATGAATATTAAAGTACGTATTAGTTGTCATTATTATCTTGAGTCTGTATTTTCACCTTGCGTGGCTAAAGATCAATGTGTAGAGAGGGGTAAATGTTCAGTCAACTTAAGTAATGGCTTGAGAGTTGAACCTAGGTATCATGAAATTCTAATTATTGTGTTCTTTTGCATAAGATGCTATTTTGTCCTAGTTATTTATTCAGAAAAATGCCATTCTTACTAATCTCACAGATACTTACTGCATTTCTACTGTGTATAGTCATAAACTAGTTTTTGAGGATACAATGATGATTCAAACATTGTTCCTACTTTCAACAATCTTCTGATCCAGCAGAGTAAATGGTGATAATAAGAAGTCAATTATTCTAAGATGTGGCAAGGGTAAGAGAAAGATGCATACAGGGTAGAGGAGAGGCAGTGGGGAGCTGAGAGTTAAGGGAAGGTTTTCCAAAAGTGAAATCATAAGTTGGGAAGGATGAGAAGTTACGTAGGTAAAGCAGTAGGTAGAGAAATGGAGGTAGGCAGTGAAGGTAGTAATGCAAAGCAAGAATGAAACCAGAGGTAACCTACAACATGGTAGGTACTGGGAAGCAACCAGCAGTGGGATATTGCTAGGCCATCAGATGGAGAGAAGGGGCATGTTAGGATATGAAGCCAAGAGCCAGATTATGAAGGCCCTTATGTGGCATTCAGGTGAGATTAGGGTTTTTAGCCTAATGGCCATTGGAAACTGTTGAAATTTTAATTAGGAAGTGAAAATGGCTAGATTTTTGTTTCATACAGATAATCTTAAGGCCTGAATGGAGGTGGAATTGAAGAGAATATATCCCAAAGTAAAGAGTTTATAGTAGTTTGGGCCATGAGTAAGAGCCTAGTAGTAGGAGTTAGAGGGCTTGTTTGAAGAAATATTTATGGAGAAAATGGCAGCCTTTGATGGTGAGTGTAGTGGGGTAGGGAAGAGGAAGGAATGTGCTTGGTTTCTAGTTGGGTGGCTGTGTTGCTGGTATCCTGTTACCTAAAAGATCATGGGGAAGATGAGAAGTTTTTCTCATTTCGTTTCCCCTAACAAAAGAAACTAATTTGTCAGATATTTCCATTTTGTTTCATTGATGATTCCATGATACTTTTTTCCCCCAGTACTGCTTTGACAGTTTAGCTGTTAGATGTCTTAGGTCTTTTCTATTTCTTATGAGGAGTAAATTTTGCTTTTAAAATTTCACTTATGCCTCTCTTTTGTCTTTCATAAATTTTGTTAACCTCCAGGAAGAACCTAGGAAAGTCCGCTTTGATTATGACTTATTCCTGCATCTTGAAGGCCATCCACCAGTGAATCACCTCCGCTGTGAAAAGCTAACTTTCAACAACCCCACAGAGGACTTTAGGAGAAAGTTGCTGAAGGCAGGAGGGGTAAGTGGCACTCTCTTGTGAAAAGCATTCCTATTAAAAAACAAAAAACAAAAAAAAACTAGTTCCTGATGTGTTAAAAAGTATAATAAGGTTTTGGGAGAGGTAAAAAGAGATGATGTAACTTGATGGCTTAATTGTGGATTCATGTGTTCAGATGAAGAGGTAGACAATAATATTTTAGATAGGTATAAGTTTGAAATTACACTATGTATTAAAACAGTCTTAAAATCTATGCAGCTCAAATTTAATTATGACAAAATGCCAAAACAAATAAGCAATAAACTCTCCTCATTTAAGAAAAGAATAATATCTGAACTGTGTTGTATCAGTTATAGAAACTTTTGGGTTAAGTTGCAAGTCACATTAAAAATTATATAAAAAGAAATCCAAATTTTCTTGATCACAATTAATAGAAAAAGTATCTTCACTCATATTACATGTTTGAGTCATTTAAATACGCATTTCTGTTTGTTTGAATTTTGTGTCGATAAAAGATGGATTTTCCTTTTTAAAGTAATGGTAGCAAAAGTGTTGTAAATTTTTGCCCTTGTGATTTGACTAGTATGGGAAAGAATTTTAAGTGGTACCTCTTGCAAACATAAACATTTGGAATGTTTGCTTCTGAAGCTGGGTCAGCTGTACAAACACTATTGATTGGTCAAAATCTATTTGACAATGAGTGTCACTGGGATCATCAGCTCCTACTTCACATGAACTTACGTATCATATTATGTGGGCACTTCACACCCTGTCTATTTTGAAATGTGTTCTTTTCTCCAGGATCATCTTCACTTCACTTCCAGTTTCTCTGGAAGGTTTTTGCACAGTTTTCTATTTATGAAGTTATTTTCTATATGCATTTGTAGACCATAACCCGCCAAGATGCCTTATATCACTGATAAACTCTAACTGAGGGCTTTGTAGGAAGGAGGTGGTTTTTTTGTGGCATAGTTTTCTTTATTGGATACATGAACAACCACTTTGAGAACCTAAGAAAAGCTATTGTTCCTCTTATGAGAGAGTTGCCCATATATATAATTGTGTGACTATTCTGGGTGATGTGAACCTTATTTTTTGAGTTCTGTTTTGCTAGGCTGCTGCCCTTTTACCTGAATTATGAATATGTGTTTGAAGCATTGCAAGTACTTTTACCATGTTTCATTCCTTGTTGTATGTATGTCAGTAGAAAAGTGGGTATTGGGCCAGCTTTGGAAATGAAATGCCACTTAGAGTATTCTATGGGGGAAATACAGTTTCATGAAGAAATGGGCTTTTGTAACACATCTTATTTTAAAATTAGGAACTTATTATAAAACTATTAAAGAAGTTGTTTGGAAAAGTAACTCTATTTTACTCCTTTTACCTAAGTCTATGCCCTTAACAATCAACTGGTCCATTTTACATCCTAATCGGCCTCATTTTTTTTCTTAAGAATTTGGCATTTTACATTTCTGATTATCTCTTTTGGGTTGTGTAGTTGGGTGGGTAATTAGAGTGTGCAAATTATGGAACTCGAGTACATCATGCTTCTGATAAGGGTCGTAGGAAAACGTAAATATGACACAAGAACTTTTTAAAGCAACCACTTAGTCCCAGAGAAGTAGAGGGTTGCCTGTGAGCTGGAAAAGAGGTTACAGTCAGTGATAATGCAGCAAAGTGCAGCACTGCATCCTGATAAGGTCTGTAGTTGATTTCTCATCTTGTGCTCTACTCAGCCTTTATCTCAGAATGATTTTTCTTGACTTCCAACTTTCCTTCTTTGTGTTTAAGTGCTGTTTGAAGCCAGCAGATATTTTCCTATTAGAATTAGACTGTGTCTTGACAACTCTAAAATAATAAAATGTGAACTATTCCAGGCATATGCTATTTGAAATATTACAAGTTATTTAAGGGACTAATCACAGTGAATTTTGCAGTAAAATAAACACTTAAAAATTCATTAAAAATCATAGTAATTCTACAGATTTTGTCCATTTCATATGGGAAGATTAAAATGAACTTCTATAGAAATGTAAAAAGAAATCAATAGACTAATAAACTTTTTTTGACTTACCTAGATTTTTGACTGCCTTATATTATTTATACCTGGCTTTAACCATTTGTCTTGTCTTAGTATTAATGCAGCCTATCATGGTGTTACTAACTTATGAGCCATTCTGATTTCGTGAGAAATGAGTTCACGATTGTGTCTTCAGATAAACTTTTCTTTTTTTTTTTTTTTTTTTGGCCTGCGTTTTTTGATGGGAGAAAGGATACTTTCCTCCTTATACCTAAAGATTATGTGTGCAACATAGATGTATATATTCTACCTTAAAAGGAAAAAAAAATTGAACCCTTCTTCTTGTCATTATATATAACTTAAGGCATGGGTGGAGTAAACTTCGTGTTTGACTATGGTTCCCTCTCTTTTACTTTTTTCTTTTAAACTAAAAAGTACATGGAGCTATTAAAAGTTGAGTGTCGCTTTTCAAGAGATCAGAAAGGTTGTTTTTAGAGCTGGAAGCATCTTGGAAAAAATGTTTTTTTAGCTCTTAGAAGAAAATAATTTGAAAGAACTTTTGCCAGAGAATCTTGAAAAACTGCAGATTTTTTCTACTTCATAATCTATAAGCCTATAACAACTTTTTTGGGAGAGGGGTCAGTAACATTCTATTCTTTTCACTGGATTTTGTTTTTAATTTCGATGTCATACTATTTCCTAAATAGTCTCAAAACTTGGTGTTATGTCCCCCTTAGAAGAAATGTACCCTGTGTTTTTCTGTGACATGGCTCCGTAATATTGAGTACATTCTTGTTATAAAAGAAAAAATATTGTGGGCAGGGCACATTTAGACTTAAACATTATTTTCTGAGAGTATTGAATACAGAGTGATTTATTTTATAGGACCCTGAAAGTAGTTTCCTCTAAATTGGAGAGCTCATGGGAGCTTGCTGGGGAAATTGTGGATTTGGTTTAGGAACTAGCCCGTCAAACCTTTTTTTTTTTTTTCTTTTTTTTTTTTTTAAATTGAGGTAGAGTCTCACTCTGTTGCCCAGGCTGGAGTGCAGTGGCTTGATTTTTGTACACTGCAGCCTTGACTTGCCAGGCTGAAATGAACGTCCCACCTCAGCTTCCCAAATAGCCGTGACTACAGATACATGCCACCACATTTACTAATTTAAAAAAAAAAAAAATTGTAGAGACAGGGTCTTATTATGCTGCCCAGGTTGGTAGATTTTTATTTTTATTTTTTGAGATAGGGTCTTACTCTGTCACCTAGGCTGGAGTGCAGTGGTGCAGTCATGGCTCACTGTAGCTTCCAAGGAGGCTCACTGTAGCCTCCTTGGCTCAAGTGATCCTCCCACCTCAGCCTCCTGAGTAGCTGGGACAACAGGCACAGACTACCACACCTGACTAATTTTTGTATTTTTTGTAGAGACAGGGTTTTCCCATGTTGCCCAGGCTGGTCTTGAACTCCCGAGCTGAAGTGATCAGCCCCATTAGGCCTCCTGAAGTGCTGGGACTACAGGTGTGAGTCACTGCATCCAGCCCCTTGTCAAGCTTTAAGTAAGAAAAAGAGGGTAGGGGTTATGAAATGGGAAAGAACAACTTGAGAACTTATTATAAAAATTATTATTCATATTTATTATATAAATTTTAGTATATTATTATATTAAGGGAGGATATTTCCTTTGAGATCTTTATTCTTTGACTGGTAGAGGGAAGAGAGCAGTGAGCAGTAAACTTTTGAGGGCAAGATCACACATAATCTGTCTTTTAATTTTAAGCAAAGGGACCAAATGTACTCTGTGGAGAAGCACCTCTGTATTTGCTGAGATATTTCTATGTATTTCCCATTTTTAAAGAATGAACTGATTGATCCCTTTTGGATCAGTGATTCTCAAATTGTGCTCATTAGGATATTAAGATTAAAAGGCTTGTGATCATGACAGGTAATTTTCTCTCTATTCACTTATCACTTTTTAGTAGCTGGAATTCAGTCATACTGAAAATATTGCAGAAGAGTTTGACATCTGTTACTATAAGACAGATGAAAGAAGAGGAACTTTGAGGTGCTGGCAAAGTAAACATATACTCTATATTAGATATTGTATGTTGGGGAACTAAAATTTATGGTTCTACTAACTTGTCTTTCTGAATTTCTGGTTGGAAAGAAGTGTGATACAATTGGAAAAGTTTTAAAGTCAGGTTGGTTTAGATAAAACCTTTATCATCTTCAAGCTGGGTAACCCTGGGAAAAACCATTGCATCTTTTTGTATCTCAGTTTATTAGCTGTGAGGCGAATATGGCAGTGTTTTCCTCATAGGGAACGTGTAACCATGGTGTATGGCACATAGTAGATACCCAGTACCTTAGTTCTTTTCCCCTCAATTACTGGTTTAGAATATCAACAGATGCTTAACCATCTTTATATCAGGCACTTAAAGGTATGGTGAAAAAGATTTGCTATTTAGTGTAAGCTACTCAACATTTATTCACAGGAAAACATGTTTAGCACCAGTTAGTGTGACCAGCGCATTGATAGATCTGTGTTGTGTTTAAAGATTAGCCTGTGGTTTCTTTCTCCAAGGTGTTGGCACTCTGTATTTTGCTTGTATAAAGTGCCTGTTTGTATTTTGCTTGTGTAAAGGGCTTGGAATATTATTTTGTAAGATGTAACTTTTCATTAGAAAAATAGATTATTACCATTGTTCTTAATTCTGAATTTTGAGCAGATTAAACGCTTCTCAAGGCTATGTGTTTCCTTAGAAGAGTTCTCATATATGTCCAGCAAGGTAGTTGGATCCTTGTGCTTCTATGAAGAAAGCACAAAATAGGCAAGCATCTTTGGAAAATCAAGTTTATTTTGCAGTTTCTTTCTTTTTTTTTTTTTTTTGCCTGGAAACCAAATGGCCTGCTTTGGTTCTGTTGTTTTTTATGGGATAGTGGTAGGGTGTTGGGTGTTTGTTTGTTCCTACTGCCTTTCTTTCTTCTTTCCCTCCCTCTTTCTTTCTCTCCCTCCCTCCTTCCTTCCTTCCTTTCCTCAATTAAACAGGGCAAAGTCTAAACATGTTGTTCAGTCCTATTTCTGAATCACTGGCAAGCAGTTAATTTTGAGGACTGAAAATTAAAACTAACCACAGCAGTTGTTAAAACTAGGGTTTCTATAGGCAGAAATCCAATTCTGTTCAGACACCACCTGTTTCAGTAGGACATTTCAGACGCCCATTTGGCAAGATTTGCTGGAGAAGACATGGGGAACATGCTTCCAGTCTGTATTAAATCTGCAGCATAATGCAGCCCTGTTTCTGAGAGTGACAGTTACATTTATATATGATCTGTTTTCGCAAGGAATAAATTGGAATCTTTCTGAAATGCTGCTGATTGTCAAGTGAAATTCAGGCCCACAGTGGACCTCCAACGAGGGGTTTTGCTTATTAAAGAGCCAAAAGGATCCTAGGATAAGGAGCTTTCACTAATGCAGCTGTGTCAAGCCATCTGAACGCAGCATTTTATTACAAGGATTTGGAATGAATCTTTTGTAGGGTGGTTTAGTGTTTCCTTTGTAGGGGAGTTCAGAACACTTCTAATTTCTCAACTGTATGGATCACATTCTCTTCTCCTCAAATTTTAATTTTTTTGAGTAGGTAAATATACACACAGTGTAGCATGATGTACACTAAGTTTTCCTCTGGGACACCAGTAATACTGTAGTAAATAAACTCATACATAGTTCTTTGTGCACATGGGTATGTCTGTAGGATAAATTCCTTAGAGTAGAATTGTGGGTCCAAGGCAAAGTGAAATTTAAATTTTGGTAGACATGTACACATTTCCTGCCAAAGAGTTGTATTACTCTATGCCTGCACCAAATAGTATGTGAGTGCCTGTTTCTCCACAGGATGATTTATTAAACTACCCTCTCCCCCAATCTGATGGATGAAAAATGGCATCTCATTTGTAATTCACATTTCTCTCATGAGTGATGGTGAGCAACTTTTCATATGCTTAAAAAGCCATTTTCATTTCCTTTCAAAGACCACATTTTAATGTATTTTAAATTGGAAATATTCTAAGTGTTTCAGTTTCAACTTAAATTTATGGGTACTCTTCCCACATACTTACATTTGGAAAGGTTACAAAAAGATACGGAAGCCTCTTTAACCAAGGTCTGTGTTTTCAGCTTTCTTCGATGTGTAACAAATTATGTTCTTAGGAACTGATTTGTCAAGACTTTGGCTTCTAAAAATATAAGTGGCTTTTGTGGCAAACTCATCTAGACAGTGCCTAGAGATGGATAGCTGGCTGCTTATTTTAAAAATGACTCAAAGAAAATAATACAGAGAAGATTATTTTAGTGGCTGCCACTGGACAGCTTCATTGGATTTTTGGATATTTGTTTTGGAATAAGTACCTTTTTGATTATTTTCTGATATGTATATAATTCTGTAATTGTCTGCTTTAAAAGATAAAAGAATGCTGCTGCTTTTTTACTGGCACTGATAAAAGGTGGTTTATTTAAATAAATGTAAGACCAAGCAGGCTGCTTCATTTATGTGGTTATTTCTTAGAAGCTAATTTTCTGTCATATTTGGCATTTTCTCCTTCTTTCTATAACCTTGTCTGCCACCTCCCCTCAAAAACTGGAAAATTAAGTCATGAAAGTGGAACATACATATAAATGTTAAGTAGAAAGTCAAAATTGTGAACCTTAATTCCAGATGTAATGTCGATCTCATAAATTGTTTCAGGGAAAGCATGATCATGATAGTACGAAGTTATTTATGTCACTCCACCTATTTAGTGTTTTTATGATTTAATGTCTTCTTAAAGTCACACACGTTGATTGCAGGGCAGTTACAGACTTTTAAAAATATGTACCAGAAAAATCTGTGCGATAAAACAACTTTCTTGTCTTCATTTGTTCCTTCCTTCCCAACTACTGTTTACTTTTTAAGTGACGAAGAAAAATATAGGGGCAAGCTTTCCACTCTTCTGAAAGCTGAAACGCCATCACTGCGTAAACTGAGCAAAGACTGAAAGAGAAACAGAGGAGAGAGGGAGATGTTCCTAGAATGTGTACTAAGAAAAGTTTTTTTTAGTGTGTAGTTGTCAGTATTGGAAGGTGTGCCCCATTTCTTTCTGCAGACCTCCCTGCAGTAACAGTTTAGCTGACTGTGTGTACGAAGCTCTTAATGTAGTAACCTGAATTTAGTTTTGAAAGGAAATGCTGTGATATCTTAAAGCTGTCACTTAATCCTGCTACTACCTCCTGTCCCCCATGCACAAAAAGTCAAGAAAATAAGAAATGAACAGAAAAGGAAAAATATGAAAGGATGTGAATGTTGGAGAAATTTCAGATTAAGAAATAATTGTTTCTCTGTTTAAATACACAGATATTGCAGTTGAAAACTGTTGATTCTGTTTCTCTCTTTCATCTTTGCTCAGGTACTAGTTCTTTATGTATTTGTTTCAAGGATGCATACAAAGTGTATCTAATAGTTTATCTGAGTTCATTCTCTTCAAGAATGGTAAGGGAGTTGTCTATGAGCACAGCTGCCTATTTTGACTGTCCTTGCCAGGTATTTTTGGGTTTCATAGTCTATAATATTAAGTGACAACAATTTTAGGGGAAATTGAGGAGGAGAACGGGGGCTATGATTAACATTTTGTTTTCTGTCTTTTTTCTTGTTCCATGAGTTATAAGAAAACCTGACAATAATCAGGAACTGAAGGTAGCACTTTAAGAAACAAATGTCTGAGACTCGAAGTAGGCATATATGGTTCATTTTCAAGGGTTGAGGATAGATGGTAGGTAGTTTAATATAATAATCTTCATTACCAAAAGGGATATAGCCATGGTATAACAAAAAGAACATTTGATTTTTATATCTGAAGGCACAAATTCAATTCTTGAATCTGCTGCTAATTTGCCTTGGACTTAGGTTTGTATAAATCCAAAATAAGCATAATATCTCCTTTCTGCCATTTGAGATTATTAAGTGCAACCTGGTACATAGTTAAGTAGTCAGCAAATAAGTAGTTTATTTATTAACATGACCTCTTTTTTCTGCAGATTTATTATATTTTGGGTCAAACCATGATTTTTGTTACTTGGAATGGTAAAAGTAAAAGGTTTCGATTACAAGGATTTGACGTAATAATAATGTTCCACCAGAAAGAACATATTTTAGTTTCAAGAAGGAATATAACATTTTCCCTGATTTTAAAATAAGTATGTGTTAATTTTAGGAAGTGTGGACATCTAGAAAAGCAAAAAAGAAGAAAATAAATCATTGTAATCTTTCCAGTGATTATAACCTCTGTCAATATTTCACATTGTATTTTTATGTAGATGAGATCCCACTGAAAATCTATATTTTGCATTTAATATATTAAACATAACTTGCATAGATCTTAAACATATATGACTTTATTCTATGTCCTCACACTTCAGAGGATTGATGTAAACTTTTTGGTTGTTAAGAACTTACCATTAATGTGTTCCATTGCTTTCTCCTCCCCAATCCCCCAGCTCCCCTTTCTGGGGCTCTGCTTCTCAAAATTAAACTTACTGGCTTAAGACCCAGAAATGAAAAGAACTGTTTTGCACAAATTTGAAATTTTCTCTTTATGGTTTTGACAATACAGAAGTATGATGTACTAGTTCGTGTGTGTGTGTGTGTGTGTGTGTGTGTGTGTGTGTGTGTGTGTGTGACTGTTTAATCCATAGATCAGTTATTTGGAAAGATCTGTAAATATTTTGTTTCTATTTTTGTTTTTGTTTTTGAGATGGAGTCTTGCTCTGTCACCCAAACTGGTATATAGTGGCGCCATCTCGGATAACTGCAGCCTCTGCTCCCTGGGTTCAAGGGATTCTCCTGCCTCAGTCTCCTGAGTAGCTGGGACTACAGATGCACACCACCACACCCAGCTAATTTTTGTATTTTTTAGTAGAGTCGAGATTTCACCATGTTGGTCAGGTTGGTCTTGAACTCCTGACCTCAAGTGATCCACCTGCCTCAGCTCCGAAAGTGCTGGGATTATAGACGTGAGCCAGTGCACCTGGCCTAAGATTTGTAATTTAATATAGATTATTGTAGATGTAGATTTTGCAGCTTGTCTTTGTAAATATCATTCACACCTTCCCTTTCCCTATACAGTAGATTGTGGGCCTGTGGGTAGTGTGAAATGGTAAAATAATGGACAGATTGAGTGAGATAAGGATGCCCTATTCATGAAACAAACTGGTCCAATCAACTACAGTTAGGGTAAAATGAAGTATAATAAAAATTTAGTTGGCCTTACAAATATCAGCCTTTACATGAACTTGTGGTGACTTAAGATAGGAATTTGTATGGATAATGTAGACAGAAGTCCATGCATATGATGACCATTGTGTCTTTGGGCAAATTAAAAATAAATGCCATGCTTATAATCCCAGCACTTTGGGAGACGGGGCGGGAGGATCACTTGAGACCAGGAGTTTGAGACCAACCTGGGCCACAGAGTGAGACCCCTGTCTCTACAAAATACAATACAATACAATACAATACAATACAATACAATACAATACAATACAATTAGCTTGGTGTAGTGACACCCCTCTATAGTCGTAGCTACTCAGGAGGCTGAAGTGGGAGGATCACTTGAGCCCAGGAATTTGAGGCTCCAGTGAGTTATGATTTCTGCCACTGCACTACAGCCCCAGCCTTGGTGACAGAGCAAGACCCTGTCTCTAAATAAGTAAGGAAGTAAAGTGCTGCTACCTCTCCCCAACCTACAAAACCCCAGCCCAAGGAGCATGGCATGGCTAGCATAGCATAGCTGAATTTCAGCTAATCCTCATCCCATTGGCCACACTTCCTATGCAGGGTATCATCTGGACAACCATTTGCAGTGGCAGTATTTATAGGTTCATAAAAAAGGTGATTTTGATGTTAAAGCTATCTTGCTTGATACAGTCTAGACAGAGTTATCTAGAGAAATAATAAATAAATCTTTCTTGAAAATTTGTTATCAGAGTGTTCTGGTTTTGAATAGCCATGTTCTTTCAAAGGTTTAGCTTGACCTCTCTTTCTGCCACTCTGCTTTGTGCTTTTAGCTTATGACACTATTGTCCAGCATTCATAGATATCTGTAAAGGTCTGGTGTAAGCATAGGGAGCAAAAACTTTTGATAAGACTGTTTTGCTAAACCAGGGGTTTCAAATGCCAGTGGCTATGAGACCAAGCTAATCCTTTGAAAGAACATGGCTACAAAAACTAGAGGACCAGCTGAATAATGTAGCCCTTGCTGTAGGGAATTTCACACAAAAGATAGTTATTTATTGTTTTTGTTTAAAGTAAAGACTAAGTGAAGTGGAATTTTCCTTTCTGATGATTTTGAGCTCTAAATACTTTGGCAAAGAAATCATCAGTGAACTCTAAATCAGGAATATTCTAGATCAGCATTAATAAAAATACCTTCTACTATGTTCTAGTTTTAAGATGTACTTTAGCTGATTTGGCTCTTCATATGGGTCTCAGGACCAGGGCTAGAACTAGTTCTAGTTGAGTCATTTCTCTTATGTCCCCTCTGTATTTTTCCTTCCTAGATTTCTGCTCCTACTCTTGACAGAAGGGATTGGCTTCTTTCGTCCATCACACCCTCTCCCGGGGTCAGGTTCCTTAAGCTTCTTTACTTCTCTATCCATAGCAACCCCTGGGATCATTTTATCTGAAATCTGTTCTTTTTCATTCTTTTCTGGAAGATATTTTTGTGGCTTATATACATACACTTAATTTTGGCTTCAGTTTATTTTTAATTAAAAAATGCTGTAATTAAACCTTTATTCTGATTTACCTTTTAAAAATGAAAATACCTCGACATCAGATGTACGGGCTCTGTACTGCAGAGCACCATAGAATGAGAATGTCTCACAGGTCGTAGGTTAAACTACTCTGGATTGATCAGCCTTAAAGATAATAGTAACACCTATAGAAATTGAGATGTGTCGTAGCTTTCTCACTGCTCAATTTTCTGCATACTGATCCTGATTTTTTTGATGCAATGAATACAGCATAACAGTTAGAAAGGCAGACTCATAGCACAGCCCTTTTTTTCAAATGCTGGTATCGGTGCTTAGTAGCTGTGTGTCTTTAGACTCATTACTAATCTCTGTCAGTCTGTTTGCTCATTTGTAAAATGAGGTGTTGTGCCATCTACCAGGATATGGTAGTTGTGAGGATGACTTGAGGTAATGCATGAGAAATGATTAGCACAGTGACTGCTATTTAGGAAAAATCCATGAACACTTTCATTATTTTTAATACATTTAGATTCTGGGCATGTGGATCAGGGTATATTTTTATGACTATAAAATGAGTAAATCATACAGTTTTGTAGCTGATGAAATTCTTTGATATAATAGGTCAAAGTCACCATTTTCCAGATGAGTAAACTAAGGCATCAAATACTGAAATCAGTCAAGCAAGAAATTGCTGAGTCAGGGTTTTTGTTCACTGTCCTTGCATATTCTTTCTACAGTAACACATAGTGACATTAGCTTTCTTTTTGGAAATGCAATGAAAAGAAGACAAAGAATTAAAAATGAAAATCCCCAGGGCCAGTTCTCTTAGTAGCATTAGGACAAATGGAGCAATCTTGCATGAGTCTCCTTTCTGAAGACAACTTGGGGTAAACTGCCAGTGAAGCAGCTCACTGGTTGGCAGCAATGGGCTTCATCTTTTTGTTTATTGCTTTGTAGACTAAATTTTCCTGTGTTTCTCTTGCTTCTGAAAATACAGTTTATGTGGAGAATATGATAATTAGAAATCCTTTTCCCCCAAACTTTTTAAAGCCAGCATCAACCTATCTGTGGGGATTGGTTAAGTTTGCATTTTCTGTAAGTTAAGAGGTAATCATAATTTTTGGAGTTTTTCTTTTCTTCAGTTGAACAGCAAGATTATGCATGACTTTTTATGTGGTCTAAAAATGGTTAATGCAACATTAATCAGCATATGAAAAACCCTATAAACTGTAATCTACCAGGGTTTCGAAAGTAGAGATACAAATAAGCCATATGGTATTGTGATTTTTTTGAGTGCTTAGGTATTAAAAGGTTTTCTGCTCAGGGTAGGAAAGTAGGATGGTAATACACTTTAATAGAATCACTTTACTGTGGCTGACTTCCTACATTTTCTCTGGGGGAGCTACTTTGGCCTTTTTATAGCCATCTTCTGCTACCCCCACCACACATATACAGTCCTTTGGATTTATGATCTTAAAATGGTTAAGAATATTTGAATCTAGGACCGATAAGACAGGCACAGGAAATCCAAGATGCTTTTCAAGTCCTGGAAGACTTCTGGTGGAGGATTTTTATTCTTTTGTTTCTTGCTTCATAGATTGAAGTTACCTGTACAAAACTAATTTATTTTGCTTCTGAAAATCAAGTTTGAGAGGACCTTCCTAAGTCTTCTTGTACTCCTTTTTCCTTCAGATACCATCCTTACACCTCCCACTTTCTGCCTACGTAGTTCTGAGTGTATAAACAAACAAAAATAAAAATGTCCTTCCAAGAGGCATTTTTTAGCTTAGCGCTTGCCTTATCTGAATGACATATAAATACTTTTCATTTTGAAATATTTGAGTACCTACTGTGGGCCACACTTAATGCCAGATTCTGGGTGTATAGTGAAAGTTTACTGATTTATTTTTTTGCTTTCTATCAAGCCTTAACTCTTGGTCAATTTTTAAGGGATAATAAATTCTCGTCTTTTAAGAGGATTGAAATAATCTAGCTCAGTTTCTTCTTTTTAAAAAAACACCGGGTGTGGTGGTGAGCACCTGTAGTCCTAGCTACTAAGGAGACTGAGGCAGGAGAATTGCTGGAGCCCAGGAGCTCGAGTCTAGCCTTGGTAACATACCGCGACCCCGTCTCTAAAAAAGAAAGAAAGAAGGAAAACAAAACAAATTCGTAGCCACTGGTCCAGGCTGCCCTCATGTGCTTTCGGGAGAAAAATCTGTGGTCCTCAGACATCTGCTTCTTTTAGTGGGGTGCCAGAAACTTTTTTATTGGGCTCCATTCCCCATCCCACTCCAGGCAGGCTCTGAGTCTCTAAAGACTAAGGATGGCAAAAGCAACATTTTTGTTTTTTTTAAGAAAGCTGATCTTTTGTGTAAATCATTAGATGGTCAAAGTGCTTGTGTGTAAAATTGTCTTGTTTCTACAACAAATCCTACTAAATGGAGTTGATTTTCCCAATAAGATGTGGAAATGCTGTTCCCAAATATACTTTTGAATATATATTACAAGTTTATTGTCTTTTTTCTGCAACCGAGACAATATATTTTAGTTGAGAGGAGATGAACTGAGGGCTTCAGATTATGCTTGTTTTTTGTTTGCTTTGTTTTTGTGTGTGATATAGATAGAAGAACAACCTCATTTGGCATCTTTGAGAGAAAACCACTGCCTTTTCTTTTATTAGAAAAGCCTTGATTTAGCTGACAAATCTAATTTGTACAAGGAAGCCTTTGCTCCTTTCAGAATGGTATTTAGATTCCTCTTAGAATAATATGGTGCAATTTAGGTCTGCACTGTATGTTATGGGTCCTTGGAGAGACAGCCAAGTGGAGCAAATTGAAACAGACTGAAGGCCCCTTGAAGACATCCTCTGATTTCAGTGCCCTTCCCAGAGTCCGTTAGTCCACTGTGCATAGATTGAGGTGTGGGGCTTCCCCAAATACTATTTACTTACTTTATAATTTAAAAAAAAATGGAAATAATCTCACATTTACACTTGTAATACAAGTATGGTACAAAGAGCTTTTCTTTCTTTGAGAGTAAGTTGCCAATATTGATGCTCCATTGTCCCTGAATACTTTAGAGTTTATTTCCTGCAAACAAGGGCATTCTTTTATGTAACTACAGTACGACCATCCAAGTCAGGAATTAGCACTGATACATTATTGTTATCCTCAGATACTACTCCAGCTTTGTTGCAGATTGTTCCAGTAATGTCCTTTATTTTATTTTTATTATTATTATTTTTTGAGATGAAGTCTCACTCTGTCACCAGGCTGGAGTGCAGTGGCACCATCTTGACTCACTGCAACCTTCGCCTCCCAGGTTCAAGCGGTTCTGCTGCCTCATCCTCCCGAGTAGCCGGGACTACAGGTGCGTGCCACCATGCCCAGCTAATTTTTTTTGTTTGTTTGTATTTTTAGTAGAGACAGGGTTTCACCATGTTGGCCAGTATAGTCTCGATCTCTTGACCTCGTGATCTGCCCGCCTCAGTCTCCCAAAGTGCTAAGATTACAGGCGTGAGCCACCATGCCCGGCCCTGTCCTTTATTTTGATAGCAAAAGGATCCAGTCTAAAATCATACATAGCATTTAGTTGTCATGTCTTAGCCTCCATCAACTGGAAAGAGTTCGTTGGTCTTTCCTTGACTTCCATGAACTTGAAGATTTTAAAGACTTCAGGCCAGTTATTTGGTAGATAAACATACTTGGGTATGTATATTTCCCCACAACTAGATTCATGTTATGCATCTTTGGTAGGAGTATCTGGGCTCTTCTCATTGAACCGCATCACATGATCCTGATTTTCATTGAGACGTTACTGTTGATGTTAACACCCGTCACTTGATTCAAATGGCGTCCTCCAGGCTTCTCCACTGTACAGTTTCTCTTTGTAATTAAAAAGTGTTTTATTGGAAGGTACTTTGAGAAGATGTAAATATCCCATTTTTCATCAAACTTGAGTTTATTCTTATGTTTATTTTATCATCATGGACTCATGGGTATATATTTTTTCAATAGGTGATAACCTATTACTATCATTATTTATTTTGACAACTTAAATTTTCCTGACTTGGCCAGTGGGAGCCCCTTTAATCTGGTTTCTTTGCATACTTTTTAAACTTTTTCTATAAAAAGATATGTCAAGTTCATTTTGTACTTTCTTGTCCCTGCTCTGAATTCAGCCATTTCTCCAAAGAGCAGCCCCTTTTAGTAGCTCCCAGCCACTGTACGGATGTTTCTCCACCTGTAACCACCCCTCCCCACTGTTGCCTACTTTGCTTGGCCTAACATAAGAGCTTTTGGACTGAATTGTTCAGGAAGCAAAAGGGAATAATTTAATCACTTGTGTTAGCTCCAAGTGGATGGGGACTATAATATATTTGATGTGGTATCCCCCGGAGCCTACTATATAGTAAATACTCAATAAATGTATATATTCATTCAAAGGCACATACTTATTATGTGCCTATTAGGGTCAACCATTATTCCAGGTGCTGGAGAGATACAACAGTGAATCAAAATTTAAGAACAAAAGTGTGCATATGTAGGAGCCCTGTGAAGGGAAATATTTTTTTGTGAAGGATGGAAATAATTTTGTAAGGCAGCCGTTTCCCAAGTGTGTTTGTTTACACCGATATGTATTCAATGAACAAAAAGGTTTTGATTTTGCACTTTTAAAACTGTTGCTCTTATTAAAGTGCATAGATTAAAAAAAAACAACAACAGTAATTTTTTTTTTCTAGCTTTGGTGATTTCATTTTCTGTATTAGGACAGCTCTACTTTTTCCCCCACCCGGTATGTGCCACACATATAGCTAACTCCACTTTTTAGGGCAAAGGGGTATTGTAGAAATTACATATTAGTTAATTCTGCCCTACAGTTTGTTAGTTTCTACACCTTTGACCAGCAATATAATACTTCCATAGAAAAAAGTGATTTGACTTGAATATTTTTCTCATTGTACTTTTGGTAATAAGTAATATAATGTGAAAAAGATAAGAATATATTAGTAACTCTTTAAAGTTATGTTATTTCATTTAACTCCTGTCGGTAGAACTATAATACATACTATATAATCAAACTCTCTCTCTTTTAGTATTATAAAATTATTCAAGCATTTATTCACTCAGCACGTACTTGATTGCCTATTCTTTATCAAGTACTTACCACACAGGGCTCTTTAAGAAGATGAAATGAGACACTGTGTGTGTGTTTTGCTCATAGCAGCTAATAAATAAGTATCTGCTGAATTTGAATGTGAATTTCTCTTCCTAGACTAGAAGATTTTGACATCAGGAATTTTGAATTTTTCTTATAATAAAAATGTTATATTACCACTCTAACTGTATATGCCTCTCACTCTATTCCTTTGCCTTCCCTAGATATAATTACCTTCCGAAAGTTTCTTGAGCTTTTAAACATGGTTTTACCATCAATGTATGTATTCTTTTGTTTGCTCAACTTTGCTTCTTTTTTTTTTTTTTTTTTGAGACAGAGTCTCACTCTGTCGCCGGCGCTGGAGCGCAGTGGCCGGATCTCAGCTCACTGCAAGCTCCGCCTCCCGGGTTCACGCCATTCTCCTGCCTCAGCCTCCCGAGTAGCTGGGACTACAGGCGCCCGCCACCTCGGCCGGCTAGTTTTTTGTATTTTTTAGTAGAGACGGGGTTTCGCTATGTTAGCCAGGATGGTCTCGATCTCCTGACCTCGTGATCCGCCCGTCTCGGCCTCCCAAAGTGCTGGGATTACAGGCTTGAGCCACCGCGCCCGGCCGCTTCTTTTTTATTGTTATGAAAATGGTATAATACTATATGTATTTTTATGACTTTGACTTGCTTTATTCAGCATTATAAGATTTGTCTTTGTTACTATTTCACCACTGTCTATAGTCCAAAGAGTGATTATATCATGACTTGTGTATTCATTGTCTTGTTATCTAGATACCTAGTTACCCCTTTTTATTTGGTTTTGCAATTATGAACCTTTTTGTGCATATGTCTAGTATACCCATGCCAGAGTTTCTATATGGCAGTAGATTTCAGACTTTTATGACCGTGACCCATAGTAAGAAACAGGTTTTCCATAATGATCAAGCATGCATATACATAAATATGCATGGACAAATGAGACAAAAGTTTCATAAGCCATGCTTAACTTTACTACATGGAATTCAGTCTATTTAATTTTGTACTGGTTGACTTATAAACAATTACGGAGTCCACTATATTGCTTTCCAGCCTTACTAAACCAGTTCTGTTTGAATAATACTGCTCTAACTCAGTGGTTCCCAAACTCTAGGGTACATGAGAATTACCTGGAGAATTAAGAAACATGAGGACTCCTGGGCCCAGCTGCAGAGATTCTTATTTTGTAGGTCTAGCGTGGGGCTTAAAAATCTAAATTTCTAATAAGCATCTAGGTAATACTAACATTGCTGGTCTGCCGACAACATTCAGAGAAATGTTGTCTTAGATTGTATACCAATGAATAAAATTGCTGGGTCATAGAGCATTCACCTATTTAGCCTTAGTTTATTTTATATAATAGTTATAGCAGTTTAGAGTCTCATTTTAGCATGTAAAAGAGATCTCATTGTTCTGTTTTCTTGTCAGACTTGTTCATCTCTGCACATTTAGTAAGCACATAAAATTGTATCATTATTATCTTATTTTGCATTGCAGTGATTATATGTTCATTAATGAAGCTGAACATATATTTCAGTGGCCATTCATGTTTCTTATTCTGTGATATGTTTGTTCATATCTTCCAGTTATTTTTCTGTTTACGTATTAGAGGTCTTTTAATATCCTGGAGATACGAGTTCATTGTTATTTATATTTACTATTGACATATTTTCCTAGTTTTCTCAGTGGCTTTTTTACTTTATGGTATCTTTTGATAGACAAATTCTTAATGTGATCAGATTTTTAAAATAGTGCATTCTTTTTAATGTCCCATTTAGTATGTTCTCCTATACCCCAAGGTCATATAGATATTCTCCTGAATTTTTTTTTTCCGAAAAGTTTTAGAAGTTTTGTCTGACATCGAAATATTTTCAAACATCTGGAATTGATTTTATGTATGTATGAGGTAAGAATGTAATTTAAATGTTTTCCTATATAGAAAACCAGCTCCAGCATGTTTTATTGAGTTGTCTATGCTTTCCTCAATGATCTGCCATGTCAGACATCAGCTTTTAAAATATTTGTGAGTCTGTTTGGAAGGGTGTCCATTTCTGTTCCATTGATATAGTTTGTTGATCTTTGCAGCAATACTACAATATTGTAATTACTATCATTTCATAAAGAGGTTGACTATATAATGTAACAAGTTCTAGTAGATCATTTTTTTCTTCATATACATTTTAGAATCAGTGTAAGTTCTCTGATAAACTGCTGGGATTTGAATTGAAATTGCATTGAATCTGTGGTTGAAGAATATTCTCATCTATGAACCTAGTTTCTCAATGAGTTTATTTAAATGTTCTTTAATGTCTTTAAAGTGTCTGTGTTGTTTTATGCTTTATTTATTCCTAGCTACTGTATATTTTGTTTTGCTATTATTAATATTAATATTAAATGTTTCCTGTTTGTTCCTAATGTGCAAATATACAGTCTACCCTAGGATATTGATACGACTTCTAATATCTTACTAAACGTATTAATTCTTTACAGGTCCTTTTGTATTTCTGTGTGGACAATTAAATGTGAATAATGACATATATCCGTCTTACTTCCGATTTTCCTATCCTCCCCCCACCCCCACACACTACGTTTTGCAGTCCTGAGTCAGTAGGAATACCAGTAAAAACTCCTGATTACAAAGGGACTGATTCTAATAATTTGCTATTTAGAATGTTGTCTCCATGGGACTTTGGTAGCTACTCTTTGTCAAGTTAAGGAATTTATCTCCTAGTCATGTTTGTAAGGAATTTTGTTTGTTTTCATTTTCTTGAAAAACCATGGATGAATTTTTGATTTTATCAGAAAACGTTTCAGTATCTATTGAGATGAACAGATGGTTTTGTTCTTCTTTAATCTGTTAAAGCAGTGCTTGACAAGCATTTTTATCATGCCAAAGTACTCTTGAATTTTGGGATTAAACCCAATTTGGTTTTGATCTGTTAGGTTTTTTCCTTTTTTTTTTTGTTTTTCTCCCTACAATTGGATTAGTTATGCTAATATTGTGTTCAAAAAATTTTGCATTTATATTCTTGAGTTAGATTAGGCCATATGCTTCTTTTTCTTACTCTTCTTGGTAGGATTTGTTGCTTTGATAATATTAACCACAGGAAATAAAATATGTTTCCTTTTTTCTATTATTATTACTTTTTTAAGAGACAGGGCGTCACCCTGTTGCCCAGGCTGGAGTGCAGTGGTGCAACCATGGCTCACTTCAGCCTCCAACTCCTGGGCTCAAGGGATTCTCCTGCCTCGGTCTGCTGGTTAGCTAGGACTATAGGTGTGTGCCACCATGCCTGGCTAATTTAAAATTTTTTTTTTAGCAATGGGAGCTTGCTATATTGCCCAGGCTGTTCTTGAACTTCGGGCCTCAAGAGAGCACTCTTCCCACTTTGGCCTCTTAAAACCACTGGGATTACAGGCATGAACTACCATAGCTGCTTCTCTTTTCTATTCTTTAGAAGAGTTTCTTTAACATTAAAATTATCTTTTCCTAGAACTTGCTTCTAAAACCCTGTGGGCTTGATGTTTTCTTTGTAGGAAGATTTCAAACTACTTATTTGATATTAATACAGGATTCTTCCTAATTTTTATTTGTTGGGGTGAGTCAGCTTGGGTAAGTTATATTTTCCCCAAAAAGATTTGCTTTCATGTTTGTTGAAATAAAATTATTTATAATATATTCTTATCTGTTTTATCTGTGCTATACTTGTAGATGTTTTCTTATTTTTTTCTTCCTATGCTTCATTTACACTTTCTCTCCTTTGTTTTAATTCAGTCTTTCAGAGAGGACTGTGAATTTTATTAGTTCTTTTCAAAGTTCTTTCCTTTAGGCTTTGTTGACTGTTTTATTAGGGTTACAAAAATCTTTATAGTCTTTCTTTTGCTTGAGTTTATTATTCTTCTGTTCATTTATCATCCATCATTTTCTTCACAGACAAGGATTGGTGGCTAAAATTTTTTCAAATCCTGTTTTAATTCCACAAAATTAATGTATCATTTTCTTTATCATTCAATATGATGAAAATTTTATTTTAATTTCTTCTTTAACCTGAAAATTATTGAAGTATATTTTTTATAATTCCAAGTATGTAGTTTTTTTTTTAAAAAAAGGTTTTTAAATGTTAGCATAATTGTATTACCATAATTTCTTCTTAAACTAGTTTTCCTTATTCCCGATATAAATCCTGTGGATGTTCTTTTACTAAAAGGCTCCTGCTAGTAAACACTCAGTTTGTGTTAATCTATAAAGTTTTGATTGTTGCCCCTATTATGAAAGTGTTTTTTCTGGTTTTACAATTCTAGGTTTTTACCTACTTCCTTTCAATATTTGAAAATATTTTTCTATTGTTTTTGTGAAGTCTGGTGTAAGTCTGATTTAGGGTTGTGCTAATGTTTAGCAACTCTCTTTCTGAGGGAAAAAGTTATGATTTTTAGTGTTTGGTATTTCTGTGGTGGAAATACTCTCACCATTATATCAGTTATTGCAAAGTTGGGAAGAACATACAGTTATGAATTATTTCTGCCATCCTGATACAACAGAGAGAATTACCTCAAGAAAACAGCTAATAATAATATGTAGTAAACTAATTAGAAAGTGCTGAGTTTTGATTATTGATTACTACTGCTTTTAATATTTCTCTGCTTGCAATTTTATATTATATAAAATAATAGTCTTGTTTAATATTTGCAGTGCATTTACTGTTTAAAAACTTGCTGAAAAAAATTCCAAAAAATTTAACAGTTGGCTCCCAGTCAAGCCTCTATTAGCTCGCACCAGTGTACCACTAGTTCTTTTTTTAATGCATGATCTCTTGTTTCTTACTGCCTTTATAGTCTTTTTGTTTGGTGTTCTTCATTTTTAGTATAATGTGTCTAGGATTAAATTCTTTTAATTTATGTATATTATTTTTATATTATACTTGGTTTATCTGTAGATTCATGACTTTTATCATATTTGGAAAATTTCTACCATTGTATCCCTATGTTCTTTATTCTTTCTGGGTCTCTGATTCGATATTTATTTTTATTCTGTTCTCCATGTCTCTTAATAGCTTTTATATTTCCCATTTTCTTGTGTCTTTGTGTGTATTCTGGCAGTTTATTCATATCTATCTTCCAGTTCACTGATTCTTTTCAACTGTGTTCAGTCTGCTGTTTAACTAGTCCATTGAGATATTGATTCCAACAGTGTTTCCTTCTTTTTCATTTCTTAAAGTCTTATTTGTTTCTTTTCAGTGGCCCAGTCATTCTTATTAATTTCTTATTGCTTGGGCGCTTTTGGGATTCCAATGTTTTTCCTTTTTATACTTCATATATAGTTATTTATAGTCTGCATTTGATGATTTCCCTATAGGAAGTCTTTAAGGTCCTTTTACCTCATATCATGGTGACCTGTTTCTTTGTGTTCAGGAATATTTTTAAATTGTGAATTCATATTTGATTTAGGTAAACATTGGGACTCCTGAGACCTGAATTCAGAGCATTTTTCCCCAACAGCAGATTTGTAAAGGCTTATTCTTGGTTTCTGTGAGACCCTGAGGTTTAGGTCTCCAAATGTGCTATAGGGCCCAGGTTTGGTCTTTAGAGACCCAGGAGAACACAGCCATGCTTGTGTCCTTTGGGCAACCCCATCTTTCCTGCGTGATTGTAGTTCACATTTTAATGGCCTGCCTTTTATCCTTCTATTTCTCTTTCATATACTCTTGATTCTTGAACTTTTTCTTTATTTTTTTAAAGGCCCAGCAATGAAGTTTCGTTGTAATTATCTAATATCTAGTTGTATCGTAGTAAGAACTCCCGGAGTCCACCATATTGCCCAAATTAGACAAGTTGTTTTCTACAAAGCCATAGCATTTAACAGTTTCAGCATAGTCCTTTGCGTATGCTGGAGACCTCATAAATGTGTATTAAATAACTACTGAGAGAAGGTAACAAGATAGCATAAACCTGATTATATTTTCCCATTGTTCAGTTGCATGTCTTTGGGCTTTTATTTATGCAATATATTTATTAAATTTTTGTGTGTCAGGTACTGTTTTTCATTTTATGCTTCTAGCCATTCTGTTGTGATTAGTAATATAATCTGAAGATTGGCTATTTTCTGTTATTTAATGATTATTTATCAAGCCTAATTATCAGAAATCAAGCTAGTACTAAGAAGGCTGGAATGATCTGGCCAATGTGTTTTTAAGCTGGTTTAATAAAACAGGAACTGTACAAAGCTAAATATACAAAAACCTAGAAAGAGAAGTGATATAAATATTATTTCAAATTTCTAGTTTCAAACCGCAAAGATAAGCAGAAGTTTACTTGAAACTGCAGTCTTCTAAATATAACTTACAGTTAATAGTACTTAACTATGATTTAGAACTTAAACCATAGCAAGTCAGGGAGTATATATAAATAGGAGGATTTTAAATGAGATTGAATTCTGAAGCAAAAGGATTTTATAGCACATACAACATAGCTGAAACAAGTCATAGCCATTTGAGGAAAAAAGGGCATTACATATTTTGTCTATTTAAAATATTATTTTGTAAAATATTAAATATTTTTGCCAATCAGTAGTTTACACTTAAACTTCATTTAAGTGCATATACAGTACTTCAGTATATTTTTAATATTAAAAAATATTTATTGGGTTTACCTTAAGTCCTTTAGAATAAAAGGCTAGGCAAATGTAAATTTACTATTTATTCTTTTCTCTTCCGAGTTGAAATAAATTTTTTCATTTGTTTCTATTTCTCAATTATGAATATAATTTGTAGATTTTTTTCATCTTGTTTATGATGTAAGCTAAATGTATATAACTCAAAGTGCAGTCTTAGTAAGAAGCTACATCTGTAGTTTGATGCTTGGTTGTAGTTTGCTCAAAAACAGTAAGATAACAAATGACATCAGAAGGAAAATTGAAATGTTTTGAAAATTGAAATGTTTTTAAAACATAGAATGATACTAGTCACATTGTTGAATCATTTCTCTTTTTATTTTTCTAATGCAAAATGTATTTCACAAAATCTCTAAAGTGCAAATGGGTGCATGAAAAGGAAGAGGATAAAGTACATTTGTGAAGCTGAAGATATTTATATCAAAATAACACTTACATGGCTGAAAAAAATAGCCAAGTGTTCAACAAAAAGTAGAAGTCCTATGTTCTAATCTTCCTGAACCTCCTTCCGACTTTCTGGAAGGAACCATTTTAACTGTTTCTGTATTTAAATTCTAAGGTAAATGCCCAGAGTTTCCTGACTATATGCTATGCTGCTATTTTTACTTGAGAATCTAACCCATTTGTTCCATATGATACCATTTTAATGACACCTAATATGACACCATTTTAAATTCATCTCTTGAATACCTTTATAACTTTATAGATGTTTAATGTAGAACTATATTACTTGGCTCATCAACTATAGACAATGTCCCTTGATTCTCAACTTTGTAATTTCGGGGTATCCTAAGGTTCTTTCCCTTCTCTTCTCCTGTTCAGATACTTACATTGTAAGGGTTGATAACATTGTGTGATGTAATAAAAATGTTAAGTCTTCTGTGCTTGTCTGCAGTAGTGGTGGTGGTGGTAATTGAAAGCACTCACATAGTTCCTGCTTTGTGCCCAGCACATTACATATACATGTTATTTATAATGCACACACATATACAGACATAGGTACTTTACATACATTAAGCTTATTTAATCATTAGGCTCACTTTGTGGTATAGGTAATATTATGGTAATAATATTGTCATTTTACTGACAAGAAAATTTAAGTCACTTAGCAAGTGGTAGAGCTGAGTAGATTAGTTTCCAAGAGTTGAAAATCTGAATATTGTTTATTGTTGTCACTAGGTAAACTAACATTTTAGCTGTTTACTTGCAGCTGAAATGTTAGATTTTCTTTATTGCACAGCCATATATTTTTATAGCTTTTAGTTTTCTTTATTGCTGCCTGTTTTTGTGTAAAATATTTCAAATTCTCTTTCTTCCTAAATACAGCCTATAGGGGCCCTTATAAGATTCTCCAGTTTTCTTAAAACAGTGACCTCTCCCATCTCATCCTTTTTGGAGGTGATTATTTATGTGATTTGAGCACTACAAATTTTTATGACTTCAGAATTTGAAAACATTTAATGTAAGATGAGAAGTATCTTGCAGTTTTATGATACCCTTTGAAATAATTGGAAACATCATGTGCTCTGCCAGGGCATTATAGGAGAGGCTGATTTTTCTCAGTATCACAAGAGCCCTCTGAACACAACTCTACTAGTAAGTTTATCAACTTAAAAATATTTATTTAGTACCAAAAGACTCAAAGTTTAACCCACTTGAAATATATACAAGAAGAGCCTCTGATTTTAAAATAAATTACAGTTGCCTCTCAGTATTCATGGGGGATTGATGGGTTCCAGGACCCTCTCAGATACCAAGATTTGTGTATCCTCAAATCCCTTGTACAAAATAGCATAGTATTTGCATATAATTTATGCACATCTTCCTGTATGCATAAATACATTAAATCATTTCTAGATGTGTTATACTACTCAACACAATGTAAGTGCTATGTAAATAATTATTATACTATATTTTAAAAGTGTGCATTATTTTGAGTTTTTCCCCCAATATTTTCTTTTCTTTGGAGATGGTTTTGCTCTGTTGCTCAGGCTGGAGTGCAGTGACCTCCTAGGCTCAAGTGATCCTCCTGTCTCACCCCTCGCAAGTAGCTGTGGGACTACAGGCATGCAGCACCACACTCAGCTAATTTTTTGTTTTTGTGTTTTTTTAAATTTTAGTAGAGATGAAGTCTCACTATATTGCCCAGGCTGTTCTCAAACTCCTGAGCTCACTATCCACCCACCTGAGTAGCTTGGACTACAGGCACATGCCACCATGCCTGGCTAATTTTTTTTTTTTTAAATGTAGAGATAGGGTCTCACCATGTTGCCCAGGCTGGTCTCGAACCCCTGGGTTCAAGGGATCCTCCTTCCTTGGCCTCCCTAAATGTAGGGATTACAGGTATGAGCCACTGTACCTGGCCTTTTCCTGAATATTCTTGGTCTGTGGTTGGTTGAATCTGTGGATACAGAACCCTTGGATATGGGGGGCCAGGAGGGCCCATTGCATTTTTTAATCACCTACCAAAAAATAATATTTTACCCCCTCTACTGGAAATAAATAGAACTTCATTTGTATAGTTCTGCCAAGACAACAGGCATATTTTTGATGATATTCTTTTATAGTCATTGAGCCTCTCCCCCATTCTATATCTTCTTTCATTTCTGGCCCAGGTTCTATTGGCAAGATTGACAACTGATTTTGAAACCAATTGACTTTACAAGTGTGAATAAAAATATGGTGGTTAAGACTATAAAAATATAGTGGTGGTACATGCCTGTAGTCCCACAGCTACTCACGAGGGGTGAGGCAGGAGGATCACCTGAGCCTAGGAGGTCACTGCACTGCAGCCTGAGCAACAGAGCAAGACCATCTCCAAAGAAAAGAAGTCAGACTAACTGGGGGCTTGAATGTCAGTTTTATCACTCATTATTATATGTGTCTTTGGGCACATTGGTCTTTGTACCTCAGTTTCCTCATTTATAAATTGGGGCTAATAATAGCTATTTCACAAGATTGTTGAGTTAATAGTGATAAAGCTTCTACATCAGTCTGGATTAGTAAGTATTCAGTAAGCTATTACCGCTGCCACCACTGTCACCATCATTGTCACCACCACTGTCCCACATTGCTACCACATGACCTTCCTAAAGTGATTAGTTAATATTGATCTCCTCTTTAGTTTTCAGGTGGGTTTCTTTTGTTTCCCAGAAGTCACTACTCTTTGCAGCTGCTATGAAGGCCTGTCTTTCCTAATAAATAATTGGCAGAATTCGTAGTCAGGTATGGCTGAGGGGAATCTGTTGTTATTCTCTCGAATCTCTCCTTGAACGGTTAGCATCATCTTTTGCTCTTTTGTGTTATGTGTTGGTTCTTGCTTAACTGTTAGGATGATTGCTGTATCTTTTGTCATTAGTGCAAAATCCAGACTTATTTGTATTTCTGTAAGCGTGGTTATATCTATATTGGTTATTTTACAGATCTGGGTAAATCGAGGAATTTAAGGATGTAATTCTTCAGTTTTGTAAAACTGCTGCTCTTCCCTGGCCAGGTCTAGAAATGGCTTTATTATTTTGCATCTGCGAGGATATATTATAGAGTTCTCTCTAACTTTCTGGTTGAATGTCACCTTAAAAAATGGGACATTATTGAAAAGTCGAAACAAGTAAAACCTTTCAAAGCATTGTGTTTCATAACAGCAGACCTTTATTTTTCTTACTTGAGTGTGTATAAATATTTTATGTCCTTTTTGTGCACTGGCCACGTAGATTGTTTTGAACGAAAGACTCTTGCGCTTCTCAAGTGCCTTTTCTCTTCCACTTGTGGCATGTTCTTTTAGTCCTCTGCCCATTGACTGGGACATGTTAGATTTTGGGTCTCTGGCTCTGTTTAGACTTGAGGTTTAAATAAGTTTTGATTCTTTAAAAAGCATTAATCCTACCAATTGTTAAGGTGTTTTCTGTTTTATAATTTTATTATAACATTAATTTTTAATAAAACATTTACAATATGAAGTCATATCTTGCTAAAAATCCTATAAAAATCGTCAGCAGTCCATTTTGCTTCACTCTTTCCCTTAGTACATTCTGTCTGTCTTTCTCTGCCAACTGTTGGGTTGATTCTTTTGTTATTTAACTACCTATTTTGACATGTTTATAAATTGCTATCTCCTCATTAATCTTATTCCTTTTATGGAAAATCTGGACTTTTCATTCAAGAAATTTTACATGCAAGAAACTTCACTTCTTTCAGTTAATGTGGAAAAGTAGATTATAAATTTTCTTTAAGTCAAAATTAACTTGACAACTTTCCCCTTAGGATTGGTATACTAGACATATATGTCAGGACATTATACAATTATATAATTAAAGCACTAATGTTGGTGAAATTTGTTTCTTTTACTTTCTTCGTTATGTTGGGCATTATAATGTTTGCATGTTTTGTAGATCTTTTCCCAGTTTCTCAAAGTGAATACTAAGTTTAGCTTTGTACTTGGTTTCTCTCTTCTCCTTGTACGTCTTCTTTTTTGTTTAAATAATAAATGCAATAAAGGCTATGAATTTTCCTTTGAGCACATGTTTTTCTGTGCCTCCAGAGTTTTTTTTATATGAAGTGCTATTTTCGTTGTTTTCTTTTGATTTATTTATTTTGTCTTTACTTTTGTTTCTTTCTTTTTTTTTTTTTTTTTTTTTTGAGACAGAATCTTGCTCTATTGCCCAGGTTGGAGTGCAGTGGCACAATCTCAGCTCACTGAAACCTCCACCTCCCAGGTTTAAGCAATTCTGCCTCAGCCTCCCAAGTAGCTTGGATTACAGGCACCCGCCACTTGGCCCAGCTAATTTTTGTATTTTTAATAGAGATCAAGTTTCACCATGTTGGCTAGGCTGGTCTTGAACTGCTGACCTCAAGTGATCCACGCGCCTCGGCCTCCCAAACTGCTGGGATTACAGGTGTAAGCCACTGCGCCTGGCCTAATTTTCTAATTTTCTTGGAGTATAGCCAGCCAATGTAATCTATACAAACATTTTAAAAGCAGTATTTTAAAGCTTATGTTACCTTATGATTGATTTTTATCAGTGTTCTATGGATACATATAAAACTTCTAAACTTTATTCAAGAGATAGAAAAGCTCTATGTATAATTATTAAATCAGCGCATGGGTTGTTTTGGTCAATTAAACTGTGTCTGTAATCATTGTGTTTTATGAGATCTGTCAATTTATGACAAAGATATATTGATTTCTCATTTAAGTATTTTTAAATTCTTATTAAATACCTTTTGCTTTATGTAATTTGGATTTTTACATTTTTTATCCTATTTGGTACTCTTAATGTTGAATTCCACATGATCTGATATTAATCTAGCACTCATACTTTCTTTTGGGGGCATGTAGCTGATATTTCTTTGCCCATCCCATTATTTTAAACGTTTTTCAATTGATTTTAAGTATTTCTTTTAACAGCCTTTATCTGATCTTTTTTTTTTTTTTTTTTTTAAACCCAGTCTGACAGTTTATCTTCGAGAGGGGGAATTCAGTTCTTTCACTTTTATTCTAAGTTACACTTGATCTTATTACTGTCTTTTCACTTTGTTCATTATTTATATATGTGACTTTTTCTACTTTTCTTAATTTTGCCTATATTTTCAAGTTGATATTCATTTTCCATTTTCCTTTTGTTTATGTGACAGTTCTTCACTTTTCCATTTCATAATTGACCACCTTCCTTTCTAATTGCTCATAATCCAATTTTTCTTCCACTTTAACATGAAAAAAGATATCAGCACTTTCTTTCACCTTGACACCCTAATCCTTCTCTTTCATTCCTAAATTTCTGTGGAAATCATGTAGTTGTTTAGGTCCAGATTGTTAGTCTTTTCTGTGTCAGGAATTCATGTTGAGGACTTATATTACAGTTTATTTTTCGTTTAGATTTAAGTCTGTATATTGTGCAAGATACATTGTACCCCCCATTTCTTCCCTTTCCCACACATAAAACATTTCTGGTTCAGTTATTGTTTGACTAGACTCTTTTCTCAAGTCCTTTCCTTTGGCGGGGACAGTGGTTGATGTGCTATTTGAATTCTGAAATTTTGGCAAATACTTCTTTCACACCGGACTGTGTGTGTAGGATATTTGGGTTGTACTTTTTCTCCCAGCTGTCTGGATGTTATTGTTCTTTCTTCTAGATTTCAGTATTACAAATGAGAAGCACAATGTGAATTTAATTATTATTCAATTTTAAGTAATTATTCTTCCTGAATACTTGTCAGGTTTTTTTTTTTTCTTTTTCTTTTTTTGTTTTAAAGTATAGGAATTGTAGTGTGATTTTTCCTGGGCGTCATTTCTCATTATCTTTGCCTGGATCTCGGAGAGCTCTGTGAGATTGTAATTCAGTCCTCTCTTTAGTTTGTGAAAATTTTTATCCATATTGCTTTAATTATTACCTCTTCTGTCTTTTCTTTTTCCTCCTTCCAGAACTCTTCTTATGGCTGTATGTTCTGTTTCCTTGATCCATTCAAGGCTCTTCTCTTTTCTCATTATGATTTTCACCACTTTGTATTTTTACTTTATGCTTTGAGATTTCATTCATTTGATCTTTTATACTGCCAGTCAGCATCGATCTTCTACTTTGTCTACTGAATTATTCAGCTTGAGAATATAAATGTTTAAATTTTAGTTTTTAATTAAACATTTTTTCTAGAAGTTATTTTTTATACTTTACTTGATTTTCCTTAAGTAGCCATACTGCTTTTGACCTCAATATTTCATCTTTCGCCTCCAGAAAATCTGTTAGATCTGCTTCCTCCTATTTCCTCCTACCCTAAAGTATGTCACTTATATGTGCATTGGGGTTGAGGTTGAGCTGTTAGGGGACTTTAGGCTGTTGGAACTCTATAAGTGATGAAAGGTACAGGCATCTCAACCTGCACAGTAGCAACAAGCGTATTATCTATTTCTTGTTTATACACCTAGAGGATTCTGTGCCTTCCTTCTGATTTCCTTACATTCTGCAGCCCTAAGAGCAGACTCTCCTCCTGTATCAAGTGCCTTCTGAGTGCTGGGAAGGCTGGCCATACTTGTGTATGCAAAACTCTTCTGGAAGCTGGGCATGGTGGCACGTGTACCTGTCGTCCCAGTTTCTTGGGAGTCCAAGGCAGGAGGATCACTTGAGCCCAGGAATTGCAGGCTGTAGCATGTAGTGATCATGCCTATGACTAGCCACTGCATTCTAGCCTGGGCAACACAGCAAGACCCCATCTGTAAAAAAACAAACAAACTCTTTTGGGTCAAGCAGAGCAAATCCTGCACCAGTTATTTTTCTCAAGATGCCCATAAGCCTGTGGCCACATTCTTCAGGCCACTGCCTGCTACCCGCAAAGCTGACTAGTTCAAGAGAGGTAAATGGGGTTGGATTTGGGATTGAAGTGGGAAAAGTAAATCAAATTCAAGGTTTCCCCTGACCCCAGAATTCTGAATTTTAATACTCCATTTGTAGTTTCAGTTAGCAGTAATTGTGCCTCGCATAAACCTCACTGGCTACGATACTGCCACTGCACAGAACTATTTGTAGTTTCAGATGGCATGTCACCCCTCTGTGTTATTCATTGTGTGTTCAATGACATTAAAGAGGAGACTTTTATTTCGGAACCTTATCTTTGACTATCATGGTTTTTCCTATCCCTACATATGCATAACCTCTTGGACCACACTACAGTTTTTAGGAAGCGTCCTTGTAAAAATGCAGTTTGAACAAATAAACTTCTCAGAGAGTTTGTTGGTTTCGATAAGTAAAACTCTTCTGAGAGAGTTTATTTGTCTATATGCAAATTTCATTGAACAAAATATGATTGATCTGAAAATCTTTCACGAGACAGAAGCCAGTTAAAGTAGGACAGAGACCAAAAATAAGAGGGATGGCCAGCGGGAAGAAACAGGAGCCAAGAATCAGCTATGAGTTGTCAGTGGTTCTTAGAAATAGACATGAAGATAACATGGAAACTGAAAGCCACATATAATCAGAAAACCTTATTCTGGCCAGTAGTTCCAATTTTTTTCTTAAGTCCTCTACTTGAGTTGCTGACAGGTAGTATTAGAAGAGATTAAACGTTAAAGATACCCATTCTGTTCCAAAAATTTAAAAGAAGGAAGCATTCAGTGCAATCTGAATAGATGAGAGAAAATGTTATATCCTATAGTCACAGGTTGTAAAGTTAGTGCAAATATATGTATATTTATGTTTAAACAATCATTTGCCTTAAATATTTGAGATTTGAATTATGCACACATGCTCTCTGTGTTACATTGCTTGATATTCAGTTTGTCCTAATCAGCCTCAGGCAAAGAAAATTTGAATTATACATGTGTAAACTTTGCATTGAATGGTAATTAGTCTGTGCTGCTCGGTGGTATTTAATATTGAGGTTAATGGTTAATTGAAAAATTTAAAAAGCCAGTGACAGGACCCCCATATATATATTATATATATATATATCAAAAATACATTATATATTTATAATTTTTATATATTTACATATAATGTATAAAAATATCAGATAGGCTGAAAATCAGTGAAAGCTTTTAATCTGTGTCAGTGACAGTTTAATGCCTGGCTGTGTATCTGAGCCACTGTTTTACATTTATTACATGTACAAACATGGAGACTGGTGATAAGACCCCCATATATATATATATATATATATATATATATATGATATATATAAATATCAGATAGATAGACTGTGCTGCTCGGTGGTACTTAATATTGAGGTTAATGGTTAATTGAAAAATTTAAAAAGCCAGTGACAGGACCCCCATATATATATTATATATATATATATCAAAAATACATTATATATTTATAATTTTTATATATTTACATATAATGTATAAAAATATCAGATAGGCTGAAAATCAGTGAAAGCTTTTATTCTGTGTCAGTGACAATTTAATATCTGGCTGTGTATCTGAGCTACTGTTTTACATTTATTACATGTACAAACATGGAGACTGGTGACAATATATTTGAACTTTGACATTTGTCATGGGCCCAGGCCAAAGAAACTGCTGCCTTAAAAACTGCTCTCTCTCCTTTTATTTTTTACATTTTATTTAAGACATTATTATGGAATGTATTTGTCCTCATAACTTTTGTTCTCTTAGCTTAAAGATTCTTGAGGTGGTAATTACAAAAAAGGAAAGAACAAGATGTCTGGGTCACTTGCTTATACCAAGATTTGTTGAGTGGATAAAAAGGTAACAGTAGACATTCAATACCCGAACCAACATGAGAAGTAAAACATTATAAAAAGATGTATTTCTAGAGTTTTGTACCTAGCATTATATGCATGTAATTAAAAAAGGAACTTAACTTTTTATGACACAAGAAGCTGCGTCAGATACTAATGTGTACCGTAAATTTAAGAATTCCAGTTTGTTCTAAAGAAGGATTTTAAAAATACATCATGGAAGGACCTATACAGAAATTTTATTTTCCTTCCTGGTACTAGAATATTGCTGTTTTTTAACACTTAACATTAGAGATATGTTGGTAGGTTAAAAATTGTATGCTTTTAAAGCTTATTTACAAAATATGTGTATAGTACTTCATATAGGTTGAATATTAAACAGCGATACTTGAGTGTTCTAGAGCCGTCATTAGAATACTGACTGCAAATTTTCAAAATTCAGTGGGTCAACAAGCCAGTTGAAAAAAACTCAAGGATATTAGATTTCAAAATGTTCTTCCTTAATTTAATTTGTCCATTATACTTTATTTTAATTATTCATAGTATTGCTTAACATGACAGGAAATGTCTTGTAATAGAATTTATAAAATAATGAAGTTTTAGTAATATGAATCCTATCTTTAGAATTTTCCTTTTAAATCTCAGATTATGATGTTTTCTAAGGAATTATCTAATTTGATGCATAAAAACAAGTCTTTGCTTAGTAACTTCATCCATTTTAGAATTTTGAAACCACTCCAGGAAATAAATGGAATAATTTTGTTATGTGTCATTTTGTTGTTGAGCAAGTAAGCCAAAAAATGTATTAAGAAACCAAAAAATATATTTCTACTAATATAGAACAATAAGTTTTCATTTGGATATTATTTTGTGATGCTTATACATGTACCTATGTATATATTTTTCATTGTTTTGTTTTTGCGTAGACCCAATAAGTAGATTGTTCATTTTAGTGAAAAGCATAGCCCCTGCTTGCTTACTGTCCTGTGTCATGCTAGATATTTAAGGAACATAGGATTGGTTTACATATCATTGGGCTTAAGTGGGTGAGTTAGAGGTGAAAGATAATAAGCAAGCCTGAAGATGCAAATTCTAGTTGAAAATTTGGACATTTATTTGTCTTTGGTTCCATTAGGAGGTGGAAGTAAGCAAGAAAGAGCTCTTCTTTTAGTATTGATGTGGATTTTTGCATGTCCAGGATCTACTCTGTTTCTTATTCTTACTATTAATGGTAGAGGTTCACAAATATGGTAAGTATGGACTTAGATTTTGTTTCTAAACAGAAAGATTATATATAGGTTATATATTCTGATGTGTTTATATGAGTGGAAAACTTGATCACATTTAAAATGAAATAGGCAGCTATTACCTCTTTTCTCATGATCATAACACAGTAATTGCTAAAGACTTTCTAGTCCATTTGATGGTTAGGTGAAATCTTTGTTCTATTAACTTCCTTTTATCTTTTTCCTAGTGGGTGAGAGATATAGTTCTTAATTGATGAAATTTTGTACAGCATAAAAATAATTGCTTTTTATCTCAAATTCAGAATTCCTTTATTTCTTTTGGGGGGTTTTATGATTCCTTATATTGCAAAGCCATTTGAAATTTAATGTAATCTGACCTTACTGTGTGAAGCTGGGCTATTTTTCTGCCTCCTTCTCAATCTTGTTCTATAGCTGGGTGTTGTTCCCCAAATACAATCTGTGCTTTGCTCCCTGTTGTTTTAGTTTATTCTGGTCCTTGGTCTCTTTAAGTACTTTTCCATTCTTTTCATTCTAGTAATTACCTGTTTATCCTCCAGGACCTAATTCAGATGTTACTTCTTTATGAATTTTTGAACTATTCTTCGCCCTATGCTCCCAACAGAATTAAATAGTTCCCTTCTTTTGGTTGTCAACAACTATCAACCTTAGATACGTCATAGTTATTAAGAGTGGGGGCCATGTCTTATTCATCCTTGTATCTTCTTGGACAAGCAGCAGTTAACATTTGTTGAATCGAAATGTTTTAAAACTCCATGCTTCAAACGATTAAGAAAACAGCTTTCCTCATTACATTCTTTGATAATAACCTACTGTCACTATGTTTCTCGCATACACTATTCTCACCTGTTATATTGTGGTTTTTGGTTTATATTAAAATGTTTTTGGTATTTTAATGATAGCTTGAGAGCAATAAAAGAAGGATCATTTTATGTAGATCTCTTTTGACTCTTCATTGCTATTTAGTTTTGAGAGTTTCATTTTCTTCTCCCTTTTTTGCAGGACCCTAATAGGAGTATTCATACCAGCAGCAGCAGCAGCAGCAGCAGCAGCAGTAGCAGCAGCAGCAGCAGCAGCAGCAGCAGTAGCAGCAGTAGCAGCAGCAGCAGCAGCAGCAGCAGCAGCAGCAGCAGTAGCAGCAGCAGCAGCAGTAGTAGTACCAGTTTTTCAAAGCCTCACAAATTAATGAAGGAGCACAAGGAAAAACCTTCTAAAGACTCCAGAGAACATAAAAGTGCCTTCAAAGAACCTTCCAGGGATCACAACAAATCTTCCAAAGAATCCTCTAAGAAACCCAAAGAAAATAAACCACTGAAAGAAGAGAAAATAGTTCCTAAGATGGCCTTCAAGGAACCTAAACCCATGTCAAAAGAGCCAAAACCAGACAGTAATTTACTCACCATCACCAGTGGACAAGATAAGAAGGCTCCTAGTAAAAGGCCACCCATTTCAGATTCTGAAGAACTCTCAGCCAAAAAAAGGAAAAAGAGTAGCTCAGAGGCTTTATTTAAAAGTTTTTCTAGCGCACCACCACTGATACTCACTTGTTCTGCTGATAAAAAACAGATAAAAGATAAATCTCATGTCAAGATGGGAAAGGTCAAAATTGAAAGTGAGACATCAGAGAAGAAGAAATCAACATTACCGCCATTTGATGATATTGTGGATCCCAATGATTCAGATGTGGAGGAGAATATATCCTCTAAATCTGATGTGAGTAGTTCTTATTGGCTTTCTTCCTTTCCCTTATTTTCAGATTTTATTTCAGATAGCTTTGTAATAAAGAATGGGGGAAGAAAATGAATGCTGAACCATAAAGTGGTAGGACAGGGGTAGATCTGGCCTAGAAATGCATTTCCTTAATTAATGAGAAGGAGGAAATGAAGTCATTAAGAAATCTGCAGATTTTTAGGCTGTTACTTAAGTTGTTAAAGGAAAGATATTTCCATAGCATAATAATGGGTCATTTGAATAGCAGCAGAAAATTTCGGTGCTCATCAAAGCTTGGTATCTGTGCTTTCCAATGAGTGATGACTTAGGAAAATGAGAAGAATATAATAAGACTTGAATACAAGGGAAAATAAATTTAAAAGAGAAACTTAGAAAATATTAGGGCTATAATATTGGTGTTTTGATCATTGGAATGAAGTGACATGTTTATGTTGATAGAAGGCTGGTGAAAGTATTTTTTTAACCAGTTTTATTGAGGCAAAATGATGTAACAATATACTACACATATTTAAAATGTATAATTTGATAAATTTTAACATTTGTGTATACCTGTAAAACCTGGCAGTAGTATTTTGAAAAGAGAATATTTAATTTTTTTCTTCATTGTTTAGCCACTGATTTGGAAGGGGTGGGGTATGTGATCTTCACTACAAGTTTTTGCTGATGAGTAGGATTATCCTTTGTGGAGGACTAAGAGAGCATCTGACCATCTAATACCCCTAAAAGGTGTTTTTTGATATTGGGGTTTAAACTTATAATTACAGATTTTCAGCAGTGGAAGGGATTTTCCGATTATCTATTTTAACCTCTGTAATAAACCTTACGCTTCTAGTGACAGGGTTGTTACTAATTCAAAAGTATTTGATAATGTTTTTGAAGAATAAACATTACTTTGAAGTTATCTCCTTACTTTCGTATTTTTTCTAATTTTGGCCTTTTTTCAGTTACTTATTAGTAATGATCAGTCCCAATAATCTCCTTACATTGGCTTGACCGTATTTCCAGGCAGTGGTCAAGGAAGCTATCTGGCTAAAAAATTACTGGCAATCTTAGAATACTTTTCTTTCTGTCCCTTGGGCTGCCCACAGATGTCTCTAGTTTAAATGCTGGCAAAGGCTAGAAGGCTGTAGTAGCAGATTTGCTGTCCCGGGTTTGCACTGTTCTGGGTAGAAAGCCAGTCAGGGTCAGGACGTGGTGCTGACACTGATCCCCAGTGGTCCACAGACCTCCCTACTCTCTATAGCTAATCTCAAAATTTTAGTAGAAGATCAGATTAGGACAGTAGCATATAAAATGCTGGACGCTGGGAAAATTTGTTCCAGTATTTGGTAAAGGCTTTATAGTCATAGTTTGTGAAATGGAGATGAGAGTTGAGTATGTTCGTTCCAATATCTCAATTACTTATTTTTCCTTCTTTGCTTCTTACCTTTCCTCTTAATTCGAAACTTATTCTTAATGCAGAAGTTACTTGGACCTTTTTTTGTGTGTTTGACTTTTGTCTCGAATCACCCTGAAATGCTTTTGGGTTGTGATTAATTAGTCTATCAAAATTGTCACATTTAGCAGCTTTGTCTTTTTATATTCTGACACTTTGCAATTCTTCTAGTATAGAGGTTTTCAAATCATGGGTTGTGATTCACTGGTGAGCTATGAAATAAATTAACATATTGCTAGCATTAAATAAATCAGAAAACATTATAATTAGTATGGGCAAGTAATGGCTTACGAAAATTTTATTTCAGAGAAGGTGTGTGTGTTTCTTATAGTGGTCAAAATTTTAAAAGGCACCTTTTTAGAATGTTTACCGATTTATGAGAAGACCAAATGGCGTTCATAAGGCACCATTGAAAGCTCTTTCTACATGAAACTGTCACAGATGGTCTTTCTCTTTAGGTAACTTTGTTTATTCTCCTTTTGTCTGCCTCTTGCTCCCTCCCATTTGTATATGATTTGTAAAGTATGTCTTTCTTTTAATAAAATTCTTGTTCAATTTGATGTGTTTATTCAAAGGTATACCTTGAAAAGTCTTCTGGAATGAAGAGATAATTGGAAAACTTTACAGTAGGTAGTAAATTTTCAAAATGGTATATGACATATTAGAGCCACAAATCCAGTGATTACAACAATACTTTTTGTAATGTACTCTGCATAGCATTGCAGAGAAAGCCTATAAAGACTTTCAGGTATTATTTGTGTATAAAACCCAACAACCGTACTTTGCTTATTAGTCTTCTGGTACTAGTAATGCTTTTATTGTTGTTGCTATTGGTTCAATACTTGAAAAGTAGGTAGCATAACAAAAGAGAATTAACAAAAGTGGTGTCATGTAAACCATGAACCCAAAGACCTTTCTATGAGCAAAGGAAGGTAAGAGAGAATTGAAATTCCATTTATCCAGTAGAAAAGATAGCCTTTGTTTGGACTGTCCTCCTACCTGGCATCCCTCCTGCCAGCAAGACAAAAGGAACAGGGGACACTTGTAATGGAGAGCACTAAGCTATGGACTGCTATGGACTGCTGGTGCTCTCCATTACAAGTATCCCCTGTAACCTTGGCCAGTAATTGACTTGGTAGCTTGGGGCAGGTCCAGCTTCAGGGGGACTGTGCACATTGTCCTGGTTGTGTGTCTGCCTCTGAGTAAGTGTGATTAGATGAGCTGATCTCTCTAAGGTCCTTTCCAGCTTTATTATTTGAATATGAGCCAGATTTGTATTCATTTGTGGGACATGGGGTGGTGGGTGATTTTAGATATAATGGGCAGAGATCTTGGACTTTGGAAACAGAAAAAAGACACAATTAAATCAGAAGAGTTTGAAGAATGAGGAAGGCTGGAGTGAATGATTATTTGTCTAGTATGTCTATAAAGAAAACATCTTGCCTCAGTATAGGTCTTATTGTTAAAAAGATGAACATTTTAAAGAACCTTTTCTAGAATCAAATTTGACTCCGGTTTTATATAAAAATGTCAGTAGTATTAAGACGGGTTAGGAAGCTTAGATTATTAATTGATACGGTTCTTTTTGGTAAGATTTTTGTATACTTCGTATGTGAGAAGAGAGAAAGAAGTTGGACATCCATGGTTTGTATGTCTGGCTGGTGTTTGAGGGCTCGATCACTTATTTGTTGATAAGTGAAAGGTAGGTAGATAGGTAATTAGAATTCTGCCATCTGTTGTCAGACAGGCTGTTTTAAATTTCATTGTCACCAGTGATCTTGGGCAAATAATTTAACTTTCTCTGTTTCTTAGTTTCCTCTTTTGTAAAATGGAGATCATAATAGTATCTTCTTTGTAGGATTATAATGAAAATTTGATAAATCAATCTGGGTGAAACAGTTAACACACTAGTCAAAAAAATGTTAGTTACCTATTGCTATGTATGACTTGACTTCTGGGAACCTATATAACCTGTAGCTTTGAAAGAGATTTTTTGATATTCAAAAATACTGCAGAACTCTGGTGTCCTTTTCCAAGGGTGTGGGTTTATATGCTGGAATACTTGGTACTCTAAGCCACTTTGTTTTGAATTTTGTCTTTTGTCACTTTGCTCTGGATTTTGTCATCACAGGATATATAGTCTTGATGTTGATACGTTTCTGTTCCATGATCAGTGTAAAAGTACAAGATAAAAAGGCTAAGTTTTAAGCTGAAAGATAAGCCAAAGTTTCTCAGATCTTTCAGCTTTTTAATTAAATGAGATAAAGAAGAAGAACATACCATGTACTGCATTGGGTAGACACTTGGTAGGTTTTTGTTTTTTCATTTTTGTTTTTTGCTGTTACTGTTAAAATATCCTAAGAAATGATTGGTCTTTGAGTTACTGTTAATATAACTGAAAGAATAATTTTTAAATACATTTTGTGATTATTATGTTTCTCATAAAGAGATCTAATACTGTCACATGAAAGTTTGTCAATAATTTTCCCCTACAGAAGAATTTGGTAGGGGCTCGGATAAGGTGGAGAGGCAGAAGGACTGTATTGTAGTGGGTAAGCATTTAACAAATACAGAAAGCATGATAGGGGAATGTTTTTGTTAAGAATATTTTATATTCAAGAACTGAGGCCATTCGCTTTACAGTACAGTGGTTCTTGGTTTAGGAGTTCATCTCTTTGGGGTAGATAATGTTCCACTGTACTTACTGTTTAGTAGGTAAGTGGTGACTGACACTGACAGTTGCAAAGGGAGTGTATCAGTGTCAAGTAAAGGTTTATAACTGTGTTTTTTATTAACCTGCTTAAACTTTAGTTGATAATAGGGAAAACAACAACTGTCTTTCACTTCTTCTGTAATTCCTCTGTTTTTTGTTTTTTGTATAATCTTGCTCCTGAAGAGAAGTGTATAGAGTTGATCCTGTCTTGTGATATGAAGAAGTTTGATATTCACAGCAGAGGAGGAAAAAAACAGTAAATGAAAATTGAAGTAACCGCATATGATCACATTCAGTTATGGTAGTAATTTTCTTATCGTTGCCTTCCTCTTTCTTCCCTTACTTTGAGGATTTAATCATAATTTTAAAGTGAAGGAGTAAAAAGTTTTAATGATCTTTCCCTGAAAATGAACAAATTACATTTGGTAAAATGTTACATCCTTCAGCCTGCAGTGTGAGAAGAAAGTCATGTCTTTTGATAGTTTGATCTTACCAAGGGGTTTTCTGGGAGAAAACCTTCTTGAAGGAGAAAAACAAAATCTCATCAGATGGCAGCATTTTTCCCAAGGATGGATGGTGATTCCGATAAAGGATAAATGCTTTAAACCACCTTACCAGAAATTTCTTTCAAAAAGAAAAAAAGGAAGAAGGAAAAAAAAAAAAACTTCCCTTCTTTTGTTGTTTCTCATTTCCTCCCGCCCCACCCTGTTCATTGCCCTGCTTAAACTGTCTGGATCTGGTAGTAAATGTCCTGCTGTTGAAGCATTGGCCTTAGGTTTTTATGTAATGGAAGGTTGTTGCAGTCAGAGAAGAAGGTCTTTATTGTGTTTTCAAAGTGGCTTTTTAATGACTTGTAATTCCAGCACATGCAAGAGCTGTAAAGTCTGTAAGTATGGTGAGGGAGCAGCTGGAGAGGCCATTCATTAAAGGGCTGCCCCAACTCTCCAGGGGGCAGGTTCTCATTGGAGGCTCCTGTTTTCTGTGTTTTATAACTGGAGGTAAAAATACCTGAAGGGTTACAGTTCTTCCTCTGGTAAATTCTGCTCAATGTGGAACATTAATTAAAATTACCGAACAAAAGTTAACTTTGTTGGGTGCATGGAGATATTTCACCTGTCCCTATTTTCTAACACTTTTTTTTTTTTTTTTGTCTGTATTGGGTGTGAACACACTGAGGAGGAGGCAGCCTCGCCAACCAGCTGTTCATTTATTCATCCATATTCCTGGTTTATTTGAAAAAAGCAGTTAAAAAGGAGATTATAAAAAAAACCAGTTAGAGGCCTTTTTGTTTCCTTGTTTCAGTACATACTAGGCCCAGTGTGGTATCTCAGTTCTTAAATTAAGTAATTCCTTAGAAGCCCTTGGATAGCAGACAGTTGTGAATACACAGGGGCTCTATCTTTGCAGAGCTGGTTGTCATCAGCAATTGGCAAAACTCAGCATTTCCACTCACATGTATTGAGCCAGAATCTCTCTTCCAATAAATTCGGTGAGCTTTCTTGAAGAGAGCTGCATCACCTATTCAATGCATTATTGTTTCTTGCTTTATGACCTATGCATTTGATGGAATTATCCCATTTGTCATTTTTAGACATAAAGCCAACAATGGGACTCAACATGGCCTTTGCAAGACTAGCTTTACCATACCACAGAGATGCCTTATAGCCATAGCTAAACTTGAGTGTTTAGCCTGTGTTAGTCACCCTTCTATGTACTTAACATGATTTCACTCACTCACCCTTCAAGACAGCTCTGTAAAATAGGTATTATTATTATTATTATTATTATTGCCATTTTATAGATGAGGAAGCTGAGGCTCCAAGACGAAGAATCTTCCCCAAGGTTGCCATCTTTAAAAGTGATGGAGCTAGGATTTGAACCCACTTGGTAGGTAGCGTACCTACCTAAGAGGAGGTTGGTGATAAAACAAATCTTATTCTTCCTTGGATTCTTACTAAAATTGTATAGGTGTGCTTCATGAAGTTGGCAGTGCTGCTGGGAAAGCCTTCAATATCTCATATTGTCCCCCATATGAATCCTGTTTCTTTGACCTATTGGTTTGGGCTTTACCAGTGGCCTTCAGGAGGTGACAGGTTGTCCTCATAGGTGGATTTGGCATGCACAGCCAGGATTGAGGGAAGAGCTATGAAACATCCAGGAGCCTCTAGCTTCTTATACGTCCCCCTTAAAATAAAACTGACTCTCTTGGGTCTAGATTGCACCTTATTATACTATATCAGGATTATTTTTCTGCCTCCAGAGTTTTTCCCATGTGCTTTTGCAAGAGAATTTATGTTTCACAGAGCTGAGCTGCAATATCAACCTTTCCCAGAAGATGCCACCAAATAACAAATGGTGTCCTCCAGTTTGGAGACTCCTTTCTGAATTTTCTAGTTAAATTTTGTAAATTCATGTTATAACCTCTCTAAGTTATTAAAAATGTAGGCTGTGCTTTCTTTGAATTAGGAGACAAGATAATGCAGTGGTAGGAGTAGAGGGTTGTTTTCTTTTAGTGTCTATGTAATTATTTAACCAAGTTTGAGAAATTGTTCTCAGTGGGTTATAATTTATGACTGTAAACTTTGCAAGCAGTGTCAAGGTCCACAAAGAAAAATCACCCCAAGCGGCTTCCTTAGGTCACCAAAGGTGATTGTGCAGTGATCTATTTCCAGATAAAGTCAAAGATCCTTCTATTAAGCAGGATAAAACGGAGAAGCATTTACTAAAATGTTTGAATACAACACTTTTTATCTTTGAATTCTGAAAATATAGAGGTTAGGGATGTGGGAGTACAGGGATAGGAAGAAATATTCAGAATCTGTGACACAGAAAAGGTAATTTTCTTGCCTTTCATGGTCATAGAAGGAAAATACATATATGTGGGCCTCAGATATTACTTTAAATAAGTAGAGAAAGAAATAAATTACTAGAGTGCCCCTGGTTTGAGACCTCAGTGCTTAGAATCATAGTACTGGTTTTTAAAAAATAAATTGCTGACTTTTGCTTTATTATGTGACCCTCCTATGTTTTTTAAGTATGATAAACCATCATGTCACTTTAAGTTACTAAAAACACTTTCTTCTAGATGTGTTTAATGGATTGTAATATTCTTTGATTAATGATGTTCAGTAAAACTTAAAAATATGTATGCGGTAGGTACTTCCTATGTACAGGCACTGCATTAGGTGGTGCAGATAGTACAAAGTTAGAATTTAAGCTGGCCTTTGAAGGAAAGAGGCATGAATTAGTAGAGATGAGGGTGTGGGGTCAGTGGGAGAAGACTTTCTATTTGTTTTTGAGACAGGGTCTCACTATATGGCCCAGACTGGTCTCAAGCTCCTGGACTTTAGTGATCCTTCTGCCTCAGCCTCCCAGGTAGCTGCTGGGGCTACAGGAGAAGGCTTTTTTTCTTTTTCTTTATTTCTTTTTTTTTCTTTTTTTTTTTTTTTTAGGTGGAGTCTCGCTCTGTTCTCCAGGCTGGATTGCAGTGGTGCAATCTCGGCTCACTGCAGTCTCTGCCTCCTGGGTTCAAGCAATTCTCCAGCCTCAGCCTCCTGAGTAGCTGGAACCACAGGTGTGCACCGCCATGCCCTGCTAATTTTTGTATTTTTAATAGAGACAGGGTTTCACCATGTTGGCCAGGCTGGTCTCAAACTCCTGACATCAGGGATCCACCCTCCTCGGCCTCCCAACGTGCTGGGATTACAGACATGAGCCACCACACCTGGCCAGAAGGCATTCTTGATAAGAGGAAACAACTTGGAAAAAAAAAATTGATGACAAATTGTGTAAATAGTTTGTGTTGTCCTCTCTGAGAATGAAGAAGAATCTCATAAATAAAATCCTGCAGTTAATTTATCAAACGAGTTTATTGGGAACGAAAGAAGCCTTATTGAACTCTCCTCCCTCCATGGTAGATATGTGCAGGACTCTTTTATTTTATATATTCTTAATCTATACACTAGGTAAGATAGCTTTTGTTCTCATCTTACAGGTGTGGAAGTGACAGAGCAAGAATACGAATCCAGGTCTGAAAAATGTCAAAATTCATGCTTCTTGTATTGTACCACTGATTAAAGCTTGTTCAGAGGGAAGTCATGTCGAATTAAAACCACTGTAATATTGACTAAACGTTTTTGAGAACATAAAATTTAGTAGTGTTAACTTTCCCATCATCTGACATCCTCTGACCATCTGGTAGTGGTGTCACATTCCAGTGAAATGGGAAGACTAAGAAATAAAATGTAGCCACAGTACTTGGAAACTTGGGTGTGAGTAATGGATGCAGAGGAGACTCTGGCATGATTTCTAAAATGCTGATTGAGTCTTGCTTTATATAACCTAATGTCATTTTCCGAGAAGCAGAATTGCAGAAAGTACTGAAAAGCTGTGGTACCTTAGACTCTGTCTAAGGGAACTTTTCCGTAATGTAGTATCTTATTAGGTTGTTTCATATATCTCATTTCTAGGGCCAAGGACATGGCCAGTGTTACTATGAGGGGTCCCACCTATTGTATTGATATTATATTGTGTTTTCTAAAGGTTGCATTCATGCATCTCCAAGTAGATTATGTCAGAAAAAACATTATAATAAAAGAAATAAAGGTCGCACTCATGAAGGATCTGAGGAAGGAAGGTAGGGCTTCTGTGTCCTGGAACATAGCCATACCTGGCCAGTCAGTTATCTTTGTGGGCTCAGTAGGAGTGGTCCAGGAAGTATAGCACAAGAGTCTACACTTGGAATAAAAAGACTAGACAGGCTGGGCACAGTGGCTGACGCGTATAATCCCAGTGCTTTGGGAGGCCATGGTAGGAGGATTGCTTGAAGCCAGGAGTTCAAGACCAGCCTGGGCAACAAGGCGAGACCATATCTCCACAAAAAAAATTTAAAAATTAGCTGGGTGTGGTGGTGCATGCCTGTGCTCCTAGCCACTCGAGACTGAGGCAGAAGGATTGCTTGAACTCAGGAGTTTTAGGCTGCAGTGAGCTATGATCACATCACTGCACTCCAGCATAGGCAGCAGAGTGAGACCGTTTCAAAAACAAAAACTAAAACTAAACAGGTTTAGCTTAATAGTAGAGAACTATAAAATGTGGATTTAATAATCAAGAATGCTCACCTTATTATAGATGCAAATTGCCATTCAAGTATTAGTTCAAGCAAAATATTAATGATGTCATAGATGAAGACAGCTATTGTTTGGTAATTTTATAAACTGCATTCTGTGAAGACCTGATGTTGGCAGGGGTTCTTGTAAAGATTGGGAGGCAAAGCTGCAGTCTAGGAACCTAGTGATTTATAATACATGCCCACAGAATGTGTTTTTATTCCTTCATATATTTCTAAAACATCGTTTCCTATTTGGCCTAACCCTTCATTTTATTGGGAATAAAAGCAGAGTCTTTCTCAAAGTCCACCCTAGTATCTGACTGGATGCGGTGGCTCACACCTATAATCCCAGCACTTTGGGAGGCTAAGGTGAGTGGATAGCTTGAGTCTAGGAGTTCAAGACCAGTCTGGGCAACATGGAGAAACCTCATCTCTACAAAAAAATACAAAAATTAGCCGGGTGTGGTGGTTCATACCTGTAGTCCTGGCTACTTGGGAGGCTGAGGTGGGAGAATTGTCTGAGCCCAGGAAGTTGAGGCTGCAGTGAGCCATGATTGTGCTACTATACTCCAGCCTGGTCAATGTGAGTGAGATACTGTTTCTTAAAAACAATAAAAAAGTTTAGTATCTGATAAATTCTACTCAAGATAACCTAATGCATTTTTAGTAATATAAAGTATTCACTCTATTTTCAAGTGTCCTTCTAGTTCACATTATTTTGCAGCATTATTTTAATTTAAAGTGAGCCTCAGACTTGTTGATCTTGTGGTGGGTTATTTTAAAGTGCTAGGTTGTCTGATGATCTTAGTTAAGAATCAGACAGGGCTAGCACATTTACTGTTGTTTACCAAGCCTGCTGTCATTGTCCACCAGCTTTCAGAGACTTGTAGCAAGTCACTTCCTCCCCTTTAAAGATAAGTCATGCAGAGTCCTCTGTGTTTTGTATAATAAACCAATGAGCCTCATAGTTTGCCTCCTCCACAAAAAACAAGATTTGAAGGAGGGAAGTTGTGTGTTATATGCCACCCATCTCTTTATCTTCATTGGGCCTGTAGATACATTAACAGCTCTGTGGTCTCTCTTCTCTATTTAGAAAACCTCTCAAGGCATAGGTACTCTTTTTGAAGGTTTAAGAACAAGTTTAGAAATCACATACAGTTTCATACAGCATTTATTTCATGATTTAGATAATCATAGAGTTTTTAGAACAAGGAACTTCAGAAATCTCATTCAACAACTTGAATTTTGCAGAAGAGAACTGAAAGCCAAGTTTAATAACTTGCTCAAGATCCTAGGGGTCTCATTGTTTTTTTTTAAAAAAAAGGGGGCCCTAGGATGCAGGCCCCCAATTGGCATGCCATTATAGATCATTTCCAATTTGCAGTGGTTCGCACATCCATCACTCACTTTCCCAAACTCTCCTCCTCTAGAACATTTTAAAGTGGTTCCTAGTGAGTTGTTACCATCTAAAAACTAGCCCTTACACACTTATTTAAGCCTGTCAAGCATATGACCAATGTGACCTCTTGGTCCTGCATCTCAGCCTGTGCCCCTATGTTGAATGAATGAACCTCATATTTCATATCCCCAGCGGAATTCCACCTGCAGTGCTTCACGTCTTATCTAAAAAGGGGTAGGGTGTAAGTCCCAAAGGGTGTTATGGAAGTTAATTGGTGAGAAATTTGATAGACTTTGTGTCCTGGTCATCCTTTATTGTCTCTGGGGTATTGCCTACCAGAATAATCATGACTTGATGTATTTAAGGGGGAAGAAAAATCACTAGGCAAAACAGAAAATGACACATTTAGGTATCTGGCAAATCAAATGTCTTAGTATTGTTTCATAATAAAAACATGGAAAGAGGTTTTAAAAACTCCAGTGTAAATGAAGCCTTTACTTGGACAAACTGCTGTTCTCAGCAGACGAAACCCAAATCCTCCTCTCTTCCACCCTCTAGGTTCTTCAGTATCTGACTCTGTCCTGGATGGTTCTCCTTAGTCTATCTACAAATATAACGAGTCATCCTTCAGAGCAAACATACCTCCCTATAACTTTCCAGTGAACTCTGGTGCTTTTTAGATTATGGTGCCTTCATTTCCTTTCTTTCTCTGATGGACATCTCAAAAGCTCCCTTATTCCTCAACCCATTGTGGTCTAGTTTTTGCTCTTGAAACTGTACTTAAAACTACCACTGGAAAAGTTCACTAGTGCCTTCCAGATCCTAATGTAGAAACCATCTCCTAAGCATTGACTTTGACCTTACTGGCACTTTTGACTGACTTTTTGCTTGATTCCTTGACTCTATCATACCTACCTTAATCTCACTCTGTGTGAGTCTTCTTTACCTCCTGACCTTCCTCTACCACCATTAAGTTAGCCATTCTGAGTTTCTCCTTTTCTATTATGTAGTTGGTCCCTAGACAATCACCTGTTACCAATATATTTTTTATATCTTCTTCAACACCAACTATTCTCAAAAGCTACCAACTGGACAATTCTGATCAATAGGTACTGGAAATAGAACAGATACCCAGGTACAACATATTCTAAAATATCTCTTGCAGACACTGCTAGTTATCTATTTAATATCCATTATCCTCTTCTCCTAACTAACATAATTTTCATTTTATTAGAGCGGTAATATGCCTAACAAAAAAATTTCCCCAGCTTTCCTTGCAGTTAGACACTATTCTGTGACTGAATCTGGCTAATGAGATATAAATGGCAGTTACTAGGTAGTAATTACAGGGAAGTTCCTTAAAAAGAAGCTGACTCACCTGGCTTGTACCATTTTTGTCTTTCCTTCTTCTGCTTCTTGCCTGGAACTTGGAAGTGATGGCTGGTGCTGTAGCTGCCACATTGTTAGAAGCATACACAAAGTATGGAGGAACACAAAGGAAGAGACTGGATTCCTGATGCTTGACCTTGTAGAGCTGCCATGCTGATCCTGTCTATCATACCGGGTTTCTCATTTAATGAAAAAAATGATGTTAATTCATATATACATTACTACCAGGTCGGCATACTCCCTAACTGATTTAGCTGCACCCATTATCCCAAAACACCTTCCTGTGTTTTCTAATTAGGTAAATATATATTCTGTCTATTTTTATTAACCTAAATTAGAAATATCAGTTATTATTAAACATATTTTTTCAAAAAATACTTATTGTCTATTATGGGTTATTGGGCACTGGAGATAATACAGTGCTTAAGATAGGAGCAGAGCTTTACCTTCATGTAAGAGGAAATCTATAATTTTAGGTAGTGATTGATGCTATGAAAATTATTTCTTTTCCCTCATATCTTATTTCATTTGGTTATGATTTCTTATCAGGTTTGCTCCAAAAATATCTGTGACTCTCCCTTTTTCTCCTCCTCCTGCTTCTATTCAGCACTTGGTTTGGATTCTCATCACATTAACTCAGTTGAGGTTGGAGATTTTGAGTTGTTCTTCCTATCTCCTATCTCTTTCCTTTCTCAGGTTCTTCTCTACAAAACTTTCTAAAATACAAATTCTAGAAGAAAGTATGCAAAAGGATATAAATCAGTTAGTTAAAATGATGGTGTTATGGGTCACTTTCAAAATATTATCTTCACAATTGGCATTTTAATGAAACATTCCATAGTTTCAAAACTATGGACTAAGCACCAAATTCTCTTCAACATGTTTTTTTTTTTTTTCCTTTTTGTAATCCTTCATTATGAAGATTTTCAAGTATACATGAAATACACAAAATAGTAAACCCTTCATGGACCATCACTCAGCTTCAACAATTATTAATGGATGGTCAGTTTTGTTTCATCTGTAGTGCCATCTTCTCCTAGCCTGGTATGATTTTTAATAAGATCCAAGACATATTATTTCACTTATAAGTATTTTAATATGAGTCTTTAAAAGATAAGGACTTTTTAAAAAACAGAACTAAATACCATGATCACATCTAAAGTAATTAGTTAAGTCTTAATATCATCAAATATCTAGCCACTGGACAAATTTCCAATGGAATCAAAATGTCATAAGTTTCTTTTTCTCTACGTTTTGTTTGAATTGAAATCTAAATAAAGTTCACATCTTGCAATTTGTAAAAGTATTACATTTCTTTAATCTATAGGTTCTCCCTTATCTCTCTTTTTTCACATGAAGGTACAAGAGGAGAAAAACTCGGTTGTCATAGAATTTCTGGTTTTGGGTTTTGTTGACAGTATCTTCATGGTGTATTTTCTGTAAGTCAGTAGTCAAAGTTAGAATCATGGTCAGAGTCATGTTAGGTTTTTTTGTTTGTTTTAGTTTTGTTTTTCTGGGCCAGACCATCTCATGGGTAGATTATATTCTTTCATTAGGAGGCCTATAATGTAAGGTTATCTCTTTTTTTATGATGTTAGCAACTACTGATGCTCATTGCTGTAAGTGTTAATTCATTAGGGGTTGTGAAATGCTGACATTTTTGTTCCATCATTGTTCCTTCATTTATCTCCCGGAGTTCATCTATAAAAAGAAACTGCCCCTTATCTACATTTTCCCCCCAAACCAGCAGTAGTTTGTATAGAAAAGTAAAACACGGTGCTTGATTCTTTCCATTTATTTGTTTCAAAAGAATGACTTTGGTTCCCTAGCAGCCTCCAACAGTTTCAAATGCTTCGAATTATTTTTTAAGTATTGCTTTTAAGCCTTCTCCAGTCTGACCTGTTCATCCTTATCTTTCTTTCATCTCCCCTGTATTTTAGTCATCCTAAAATATTAACAATCCATGATTCCTTGACTGTTCCATGCTGTTTTATGTCCCAGTGTATTACCCTTAGTCCTTTATGACCTGGTTGTCTTTCACTTATTCTTTGAAGCTTTTCTAAATAATCTGCCACACCCCAACTAACCCCTCCCTCCTTTGTGCATCTACCATTTATACAGTTTATGTATACTTTGATGATGATTGTTTTTCCCTCATGTTAAAGTGTGTTTCTCCTGACCGGTGGACTATTTTGAGGGTAGACTCTGTCTCTTAATTTTCTAATCTCACAGTTCTTTGCATGGTCCCTGGCACTTAATTGGCACTCAAGAAATACTCAGTTAAATAGTGCTAAGATGTATTAATATATGTGTATGTATTTATAGTTAAGACTTCTCTTAAGTCATTGATGCTTGTCTAGTCGAGGAGTCTTAACTATAAATATGTCTGTGTAATCTGGAGATGGGATTTTTTGTCTGTCCTCTTTATGGAGGTGGAGTAGACAGGTCACATGAGTGAGAGAGCTCCCCGTACAAACAATACAAGTCTTGACCCTCTCAGAGGTACACAGTACAGGGTGTAAGCCACCCTTATGCAAATAAGTTTATATAACAAAATCCTGGGATAAACTGGAGGTCACAGTAAGCAAGTTGCATAAATTGGATTTCACTCTTACCTGCCCTTGCAGCCCCTTGCCTTTGTGTTGGAGTATATAAGCCAGCCAAGGAGTGTGTAGCTCTTGAAAACTGCAACAGAAAGACAAGAGAATTTTTTTTTTTTAGCTTATTTCACCATGAAGGCTATTAAACCACAAAAATAACACAGGGGCGGCAAGGACCACAAACTAATCTTTTATTGAGACAGCAGAGGGATGTCAGAGTCTAAAATCTCGAAACATTTGCTTCTCTATTTTAAAAAAGCAAATAGTTTTCAGAGAAATTTCAATAACAGGATGTTGCAGTGAAAGAAATTTCTGCCTCCCTATTTCCTATAGGGGCTGTGCAGAGGCATGATAACATGAAAGTTATATGGCCACCTTGTTTTTGCTGTCTTTGTGATCATGAAATATGATTATATTCCCTCCAATGTTTACAGTGCTCTTGAAATTATTGGAACGGGTAAAATGCCACTTGTATGCCGTGTAAAAGGGGCTTGCTCCCCCCACCTCCCCCAACCTCTGTTTCCTCAGGTTCCATAATTGTCAAGACAGAATAGCTTTAAATTAATAAGCTTAATTTGGCTGTTAAATATTTATTAAATCATCACATCTGAGTAACTACAACCATATAATTAAATGTTTATTGTAGCCATGTAGTTCATGCCTATAATCCCAACATTTGAGAAGCCGAGGCAGGAGGACTGCTTGAAGCCAGGAGTTTGAGACCAGCCTGGGCAACAAAGGGAGACTCTCTAAAAAAAACTAAAAAGTAAGCTGAGTGTGGTGGCACACACCAGCTGCTTGAGAGGCTGAGGTGAGGGATTACTTGAACCCAGGAGTTCAAGACTGCATGAGCTGTCCTTGTACCACTACACTCCAGCCTGAGTGAGACCCTGTCCAAAAATTTAAAAAATTAAAAATGTTCATTGTATATGCAGAAGAATGAATGAAAAAAATGCAAAATATATAAGTTTCTAACTACAAAGGGCAAGTACTGTGAAAAAGAGTTATATTGAACACTAGCATAGTGAGAGAAACAAGATGTGGAAGATGAAGTTAGTTCCCCTAAAAAATTAGGATCTTAGTTGTGTCTTTGTTGGCACTTGTATTTGGAAATATATATATATTTAATCATATTCATTGGATACACTGTAGCATTTCTAAGAGTGATTTTTAAAAAGCCATTACATCTATGAGACAATAATTATACCCAAATATAGTTTATCACTGTGGGAGGCTGAGATTATTAAGAGAAAAAAAATGAGCCCTAAAGACAGCAGTCATCATTTTAGAAAGAAGATGTTATCACAGCCATCTTCTCTTTTCTTAAGGAAATGTGTAGCCTCAGCACATGTACTTTGAAACCCTATTAAGATATCCTAAAACTTAGGTAAATATAGATTGATGGGTTGCCTCCTGTATTCACTTCTGGAGATCCCCTAAGTTGTAATTTGCATGCTGATGTGTCCTGCAGAGCTGCCCTTCTACCCAGCTTTTATAGGGCCCTACATGTTCTGCAGTCAAAAGAAGCTCAAGTAATGAGCCTGCACTGATAACAGTTATCTCCAATCGCCTGTAAAGCATACTCACTATTGCCAGTTGCTGGTGGGTGCTAGCTTATACTGTGTACTTCTGCTCCCAAAAGTTGAATGTTATACTCACTGAGAACCCAATATAGTTGTTCCCAAAGATGTGTATCAGTTGTTCTAATTATGTTAATTAAATATTTTAGCAACCAATAATGTACAAAAAGCAATTGTTTCTGTGAAAACTAAGTTGAAACCTGAAGGGGAATCCCTTGAAAAAATATGCTTTCAAATAAGGTATAAAACACCAAGGCGGAAAAAATTATGATACTCTAGAAGGACTCCTGCATTCTAACAGCTATACAAGTCTCTGGCTTCTTGCTAATAAATGGTGATTATAGATAACGCATTGAGTGTAATTTATGTAAGAAATATTTTTCAGACCCTACTGAAAACTGCTTGATTCTGCATCAGAAGATTGGTTGATTAATGTGTATTTATGAATTTTCAGTTAAAGTAAAATATTTAAAATGTGTGTATGTGTGTGTGTTTAACTAGTTCTAGCATCTTTCACCTGACAGAGCTCCACTAGCCAGAAATCTTGATTGTGCCTCGCCTTGGATTGTGGTTCTTTTTTCCTTGATCTTTGAGTTAGGAGAAACCTTACTCCAGCAACAACACCCTTTTTGCCTTTTCTTTCTTCCAGTATTCCATTTTGTCAATGACAGTGTCATACATACCTCACCTCCTGCATGCATTTCTTTCTAGATGAGTTTGTAGATTCTGTCAGCTTTGACAGCATCTATGCCCACCAACATTTCCCTTCTGAACCTGTGTGCTCCTGTAAATATATGCCAGGTGGTGCAGGAATCTGCTTGGAACCATAACACTTTGGGCCCAGGAAAGCAGATTGTCCATATTTTGGTGAAGAACACAAACTGTGTTTTACAAGCCAGTTGAAAAACCAGCACCCCAAAAAGACTCTTGAGACCTGGAAAAGGGCCCCCGGGTCTGACAGTTTAACTAGCTCTGTGATCTGAGGCAAAATACTTATTAACAACTTTGAATCTTAATTTTATAATCTCTGATATGTGAATAATAGCTCACAAAATTGTTGTGTGAATCAAAGGGTAGTAAAAAGTACCTGGCACATAGTTGGTAGTCTGTAAATCTAGTAGAATCTGAATATTTCTAAATTAATTTCCTTCCTTCCTCCCTCCTTCCTTCTTTCCGTGCCTTACTTCACATATTGTTAGGGGAACTGTATGTGTAAAAGAGTTCCCAAAATTTAAAGTGCTACTCACAAGATGTTAAAAGAGATGACTTTATCTTTAAAAAAAAAAAAAAAAAAAACCCTGAAAATATGGTTTATATTAGGCGTTTTATTCTTTTAGTTGATAGTTTCTGTTCATGTGGTGACATTGCCATTATCGATGCTGTATTCATATGTATTAGTTAACTTGTGCCTTTATGCTTCATCTCATCTCCTGATTAGAACTGGGAATTTTAAAGGTAGGGATTCTGCTTTCTCCAACAAGCCTATGCTGTCCTGAACACGGCATCCTGCATTCAGAAAATTCTACAGTGTAGCTGTTACCCATGGCTTCCTTCATCCTGTTTACCTGATGCTCTGCCATCAGTACTTTTGTTGGCTCTTCAACAGCTTAAAGCCTATAAAAGTGCAGACTTGGCTGGCATGTTTTAATCTATCGGAGGGCATGTAATGTACCACACAGGAAAGATTTATGTTGCTTTCATTATATGTGGTTGTGAACCATGTCACTAACTCAAAGGAAAAGCTTTTAATTATTACTGAAGGGACAGCTAAAAGGTGTTTAACCTAAATTTCTTTCCTGAATGCCAAATATCTATCCAGGGAGAAAGATGCCAAGTTTTTTCTGATGAGTTTATTATAGAGCAGTAAACACATAGCCACATGAAAGGGAAACACGGTTTGGCATTAGATTCATAGCTGCATGTTTTAAAGTAGCTTTAAAAGTTACTGCATTAGTACCTTTTAAAGCTACACATAAAATGCCACTTTACATCTGGCATCAGATCTATTAATTTGACTATTATGAATATGTAGGAATATTTTTGAAAACTCCTGTGGTCTTGTAAAGCCTCCAGGCCCTTATTAGCTAAAAAATCTTGCCTTCTGCCAGGGCATGAAGCCAAAGTAAGATCCTTAAGTAGATAACATTTAGTGTTTGAAATAATAATAATGAAAGAGAAGTCCACATGGAGCTTTCAAGTTGTTACCCATTTGAAATATCCAGTATGGAGTTGGAGGCCAGGAGAGAAGATTAAGCAGATGTCAGGTTTGTTTCAGCAGGATGCACTGCTTAACCACCTTCCCTCCAAAGTGCTTTATGCCTGGCATCCTGGGAAGGGCAGTGACTAATTCATTTGCTCCATCTGTTGCCTTGGGAGACACTACGGTTTAGTTCCTCTGACTGTTAGCTTCACAGGTGGTGACCATTGAACATAGGGGAGATTAGGCCCTTTCCTTACTCTTGTGGGACTTTTCTTTCACCTGCCCTTCTCTCACATGGGTCACCTTGGACAGAAACCTCTTCCCACACCTCCCTCCATCAAAAAGGAAGTTGGGGCAGGGGGTGCGGGCAAAGCTTTTTAAATGGGCCCATTTCAAAAAGTTGAAATAAGCCAAGAATTCCTGTTTACTGGCATGTCATTCTTTTGTGGATGTCTTATTTCTCCAAACTCTTTCTCTAACATTTTATTCCTTATTTTCTTATCTTTTCTGAGAAAGAGTTTAAAAATACGTTCCATGTTTGTTACAAAGTGTATCTTACAGTCAGTGTCTAACACTTTGTGACTAAAGATAACCCTCAGAAAAGGTGATATCTCTGTGGTGGAAGTTACAACTAGTTCCATATTCTGAGTAGATCAGTTCTTGCCTCCAATAGTAAAGTTGTACACCCAGATATGGTGTCTCCTTTGTGGACCCCAAATTTACGTATTAGGAATATTGAGTTAAGTTACCTTATCACTATCCCTTAATTCCCCCTCCTGACTGCCCTATCAGAACTAAGACACGTAGTAGCCTTAAACAGTTAATTCTCTAACTCAGGGCCCGGTGACTAATTGGCTCAGTGTCTAGGTAGGAAGAATCATAGCTGGGTTTCTTAAAGCTGCTCCTCATCTTCTTTTTGCACAGGCTAGTGTCTTATTTTGTGTTCAGATTGGACGAACTGCTCTGCCTCCCTGCCTCCATAGGCGGCAAATACCTGAAACCTTGATTCTAATTCTGGACAAGGTACCCGTCCCTCAACACTGCCCCCAACCCTGGGCCTTTTCCTTTGGGTCTCTGTGTTTGGTGTCTCAGCCTGCACCCAGAAGCGTGTATGGGAATCCAGCCAGCTCCTTGCTGTGTTGTACAGGTGAAAATTCTATAAACTGCATATGAGCCATTTTCCTCGTCTGGAAAGAATCAGAATCAGGGATGGTGGCATTGAATGATTTGAAAGAGTTGTTGTGAAGGATAATTAAAATGACTGTAAACCTTTTTTAGATATGAAGCTTTACAGGAATGATAAATCTTATCAATGATGAAGTACTTTTAAGAAAAGTATCAAATAATCAGAACCAATTTATTATATATGTTTAAAAATTGATAATGCGAGTTACAAATATATCTCAAGTTACAGTTATCACTTTTTCTTGTTACTCTTAATTTTCTGTGCTCTTGAAGTATTTTTACCTGTTCTTGTTAGATTGACACTTAAAAAAATGCATGACTAATTACTACATAATTGAAAAAAGTCCAACAATGACTTTTTTCCTCTGTCAACTAGCGTTACTTCTGTCACGCAATAAAAAGTAGTTATGTAAGGCATAGCTGTTGGAGTAAAGAAGAGAGGCACTGCACATATTTAGTCTTCAGGCACAGATGTTTTCATAGCATGTAACCTAAAACATTCATACCTGTATTTAATTAATCAGTGAATATTTTTGAAATCGAAGGGAAACCTTCATAGCAAGGTCCACTGTAGATGATACAGTGCTACAGTTAAAGATAGTGTTCTAAGTGAGTAATGTGAGCATTTAGCCTTGAAAATGCAACAATCAGCATCCAGTGATAAAGTGAGCATCATCATCTTTGAGTAGTCCTGACAAATCCTCAGATTCCAGAAATTGCCGATTGGTAAGTCCTGTAGTGTTTCCCAGTAAACCCTGGAATTGAATTTGAAATACATAGTTAAGGAACATTTGGAAAAGACTGTGGCTGTCACTAGGTTCTACCTGGTTATTATACCTAACAATCCTAATTTCTTTATTTTTTATAAGGTTGACTAGAGAATGCAATGGCTCATCAGCTTTTTCTTTTTCTTTTCTTTTTTTTAATTGAGATGGAGTTTCACTCTTGTTGCCCAGGCTGGAGTGCACTGGCATGATCTCAGCTCACTGCAACCTCCGCTCCTGGGTTCAATCGAGTCACCTGCTTCAGCCTCCGAAGTAGCTGGATTACAGGCATGCGCCACTATGCCCAGCTAATTTTGTATTTTTAGTAGAGACAGGGTTTCATCATGTTGGTCAGGCTGGTCTCAAACTCCTGACTTCAGGTGATCCACCCACCTCGGCCTCCCAAAGCGCTGGGATTACAGGTCATCAGTCTTTTAATGATACTTAGAATAAAGTAGAAGAGGACCTGGTGATTCTTGAGATGGATGGATTTGTACTCACTCTACAAATGCATTTAAAGAGTCCATGTCAGTCTCTAGAGATCTCTTGCAGAGGGTTACAGGGCTTTGCCTTTTGTCCTGTCCTATTTGTTATGTTTATTGCAAATTTCATAAAGATACAGAAGCTATGTCCACCAGTAACCCAAAACAGGGAGGGATAATGTATTCCATTAACCTCAGAATTATAAGAAAAAATTCTCGTTGAGTAGAAATGCTAGAGTAAACCCAAGAAAGTGAAATTTAACAAAGATAAATATAAATTTCTTCATTTAAAATTAAGTAATTATTTTGATTAGTAAAGGAAAAGGAAGATGGGCCTTAGAGACAGTTTATATGGAGATGAGGAAGATCTTGGGGATTTTAGTAGATTGTCAGCTCTATATAAGCTACTTCAATCTAAGACTGTATTAATAGAAAAAATGTATGTCAGTCTTATTAAATTACAGTTCTGTCACCTCCCATCAGACTGTATCTGGGTCTTATGTTTGGTGGCACACTTTAGAGATGCTGATGAAATAGAAATATAGTTCAGAGGTCAGTCTCTGGACCCTGAAGATTCTTAAAATTACTAGGCATGGTTTGAGGAAGTCAGTTTGGGAAGAGACATAGTAATTATCTTTATTTTGGAAGTAGTGCTCTTAGAAGTTTCTTAGAGTGTTCTAATTAACAGTAGGTTTGGCTTCTTGGTCACTCAGGGAGCTCAGGAGGCCTCGGATAAGCAAATTGAAGGGTATTTTTCCTGTGAAGTTCCTGCTTACCCACAAGGTGAGCTGAATCTTGTGGCAGGCCGCCAGTGATACACTGCTCCTTAGACCGCCTATTAACTTCCATATAGTTTTGTCTTTTTCTTCAGTTGTTTTCTGTCTTTAACCTTATGTAGCACCTGGGCTTTAGTATATTAAAATAGTAAAATAAAATTAGAGAAATCATAGGTACATACTAAAATCTTAACTTTCACATACTTGCATAATTTGTAGTTGCTAGCTGGACATTTATCACATACATACCTTCCTTCTACTAACTTCAGCTTTAGAGAACTACATTTGATAGTGACAAAGAATTGTATATTTTTAAAACTGTCTTAGGAAAAACATGGTAGTTGACAGAATTAATGTTAAATGCAATAACATTAGATTTACAAGAGGTAAATATGGAAAGTGGATCAGGAACAGATAAACATAGGCTGGCATATTTTCTCATGAAAATATTCCATAAATAAATAGATGGATAGATGAGATGGGATGATGATTCCCTGTGTTTCAGGCTGCTCTTTGATCCTCCTAGGCTCACTTTATGTTGCTTATTAGATCTAGCTTGAAGACCTTCTGGTTTCATGCCTTAAAGTAATAATTCCCTCATACTGCCAACCTTCCTTACAAAATAAATATGGGAAGAATGAATACAGTTCCCCCTGGGTTATTACCTTATTTATGTTATCTTACTGTGATCTTGCTGATCACAATCTTCAGGCACCTGTTCCGCTTCGCTTTCTTCTTTTTCCCTCTGCTTTTCCCTCTCTTAGAAATTAGCAAGGATTTTCTAAACACAGATAATCAATCACCTAGATGTGTTTTTTTTTTTTTTTTTTTGGCTACAAAATGATTGATTGATGTCAATTGAGTTGCCTTAAAATTTTTTCTACTCAGTTCCCTAGGAGAGTTGGTAGGACCAAGCAAGAAATCTAGCAAATCACCTAGCAAACAATTGTCCAAAATTGCCAACAGGTGAACTGTTCTATATCTTGATCTAGTGGCAGTTACATGGGTGTATAAATATGTAAATTAATTGAGCTATACGCCTAAATTGTGCACTTTACTATATGCAAGCATGAAAATCACACCCCAGTTTGCTTATTTATTTAACCTTTTTTCTTTTTTAAAAAAATGAGATGGGATTTCACTATGTTGCCTAGGCTAGTCTTGAACTCCTGGACTCAAACGATCTTCTCACTTCTGCCTCCTGCGTAGCTGAGATTATAGGCTTGCACCACTATGCCTGGCACACCTCAATTTAATCTATAAGATATCTAATTTGTCTTACCATTATAGAAAGGAAATTGTTTCTCCAAATGTTAGTTTGTATTTCTAATTCAGCTTTTAAAAAAGAAACTGTAATGCTCCTTCTTATGTAAGTATTTTGGAGAAGCTATAGTTTTCATATTTGAAGAGTGTTAGTCAATTTGCCAGAGTTCTTGGTATATGTGGAAGCAAAGGCAGTTAAACTTTAAACCATGAAATACACTCCACAGTCTCTAAGGTCAGGAATCGTATCTGGGTTGTTCAGCACTGTTTGTCCAGTGTGCTAAGACATTTCTAGACATAGAGTAGGCATTCAAGAACATATAATTTTTGTATGTACAAAATTTGCTGATGTTTTACACAAAGGAATCAATTTATGATTATTTTCGGATCAGTGCTTTTATCTGATCTTTGTACAATTGTAGATCCATTTTCATTTTACATTAATGCTACTTTCTCTTTTTCAGTTAGTAGATCTCAGTGTATGTAACAAAGTTTTAATTTTTGCTTTTAAAGCCCTAACTATATTTACAATCTTGGGGAAAATTAATATCCTACTTTTAAGTTATGTATTTAAACTTACCACTTTTTCCTCCAAATAACTCAACATATTTTTCTAATTTATATCTTCTTAATGTAATACTATCAAATATACTACTACTTTCTTTGGCTAATGTTTCATATTTTATCTGTAGTTCATTGGAAAGATTGCCGCCAGACTCATCATTAACTTCCCTTGGTTGCTTCTCATAACATTTCCATTTTAGGAATGTCCATAATAATCTGATGGGCCAAATGTACTACACAATGCCCCAAAGTATACATAACTTAATTACATTTTAACCTTTTAAAATATAGGAGCTGAATCAAGTTGCCTTACTAGACAAAATAAGAAAAGAAAAAATTTAATGAATAATTGTCAGTATATGTTCAATGTGGCTTTAAAAATGCAACTTTATTTAAATACTATAGTTCACCCATTTAAAGTGGTTTTGTTTTCCTTCCTTTTTCTTTTCCCTTTCCTTCCTTTACCTGACAGTGTCTCACTGTATTGCCCAGGCTGTAGTCAGCAGTGTGGTCGTAGCACACAGTAACCTTGAACTCTTGGGTTCAAGTGGTGCTCCTAACAGCCTCTTGAGTAGCTGGGACAACAAGTGCATGCTACCACATGTGGATTTTGTTTTATTTTGTTTTAATTTTTGTAGAGATGGGGTTCTACTGTGTTGCCTAAGCTGCTCTTTACCTCCTGGCCTCAAGCAGTCCTCCCACCTTAGCCTCCCAAAGCACTGAGATTACAAGCATGAGCCATCACGCCTGGTCTAAAGTAGTTTTTAGTATATTCCAGAATTGTGCAGCTATCTCCACAATACATACTGGAACAATTTCACTGACCCCCAAATAAACCCATACCCTTTAGCTATCAACTCTCAATTCTCTTATCTCCCCTAGCCCTAGGCAATCACAGGCAAGTAATAATCTACTTTGTCTGTACAGTTGCCTGTTCTAGACAGTCGATATCAATGGAATCATATAATACATGATGTTTTGTGCCTGGCATCTTTCACTTAGTATTGTATTTCCAGGACTTATCTATGTTGTATCATGTACCAGAACTTCATTAGTTTTTATGTCTGAGTAATATTCCATTGTGTGGATATACCACAATTTGCCTTTCTGTTCATTGGTTGATGGACACTTGGATTGTTTTCACCTTTTGGCTATTGTGAATAATGCTACTTTGAATGGCCGAAAACAGGTTTTTGTGTGGATTCAGTGTTGTTTTACACAATATGTTACTGATGAAACATTACTTTCTGATCCTACTGCAGCATTCAGAGTTTCTGACATTCTTGTTCATGTAATTTTCTATTTCTCTTCAGAGTATCTTGAGAAGGCTGAAAGAATTCTGATAGATGTTGAGGGAGATGGGTTGTTTTTCTCCCCACTGGAGTGTCACATTAGGTCAGTTATTACCAATATTTTCACCACAAAAAAAACGAAAACAAACAAAAAAAAACAAGATAAACTATATGGTCTCACCCACATTCTTATTCTTGGTGGCATCACTCTTTTCCCCAATATGCTGGCATATAACTTTTGTGAGAACTGTCTTGAAGGAGCCCATCTTTTGGAATCATGGTTTTTTTTTTTTCCTTTCTTCCTGCCTACTCTTTGTTTTTGACAATTACCTTATTATTGTTTTTTAATGGGAGATTCTTTTGGAGAATAGTTTTTTTTTTTTTTTTTTTTTTTTTTTTTTTTTTTTTTTTTTTTGAGACCAAGTCTTACTCTGTCGCCCAGACTGTCTCTGCTCACTGCAAGCTCTACCTCCTGGGTTCAGGCCATTCTCCTACCCCAGCCTCCTGAGTAGCTGGGACTACAGGCACCTGCCACCATGCCTGGCTAATTTTTTGTATTTTTAGTAGAGATGGGGTTTCACCATGTTAGCCAGGGTGGTCTTGATCTCCTGACCTCGTGATTTGCCTGCCTCAGCCTCCCAAAGTGCTGGGACTACAGGCCTGAGCCACCGTGCCCGGCCAGAGAATAGCTTTCTTTGTAAACAAAAAAAGGACAAATTCTACTGTCGTCTTCAAGTTTCTTCAACCTTTGATTTTGCTTTTTAGCTAATAGTTTAGTTTTGTTGTTTATTAGAATAAGTGTTCAAAAGAATCAAGTACAAATTTTCTAACTCATTCAATACTTGATCTAACTTTTTGTTTTGAGGTCTATACAAGAATCAATTTGGTTACAGACTGTAGTGTGGAAAATTTCATCTAGGTGATAATCAAAATACTGATCTTCATAGACATCAATTTGGCCATAAAGCACATGTGTTTGTTTCATTTGGTTAGGTATTTTGGGGGTACAGTTGTGATGTTAGCCCCCACCCTCCGCTGCCCTCCTGAATGAGCCAGTCCTGCCTGTATTTCTGTTTATAGAACTGGATATTTAAAACTTATCCATTTAAAATACCTGAATTTTTGAAACAATGAATTGTATTTGCTAAATGAGTGACCTTTAGAAAGCCTTCCTGTAGTGGCTTGAGAATTCTGTTTTTAACTTTTCTCAAACTGCCTTTTCTAAGATGTTGCCGTATCAAAGGAACTATCTGGTGGAGAGTAATTTATTTTATTTTATTGATGAGACTTTCATTTGTTTACATTCAACAATATAATTGGCATGAAAACTCACTCTTCAGGATAATATATCACAGTTGTATCTTCCACAGTAACTCTGAGAAACTTGGACAACAAGGTCAGAACACTGCTGTTTTGCAGGATAAAATTGTTCAGCTGCCATAGGACAGAGGGCCTTTAAGGAACAGAAAACTGCTTAGCTAGTGAGGGAAGTCATTAAGCTTCCCCTCCACGACCGCAGAAACAAAAAAGCCAAAATTGTGTTTTCAAACAAAAATAGACCAGTAATAGGACAAACTAAATCAGAGAAATCTGATTTAACAAAGTTCACCAAATCCCTAACATCTATAAGTGTGATCTTGCTGTACTAAGTACCCATAGAGCAGGGATCAGCAAAAACAGCCTGTGAATCAAATCTGGCACACTGCTTGTTTTTGTAAATAAAGTTTTATTGAACACAGCCATACCATTTGTTTACATACTGTCTACGACTGCTGTCATGCTACAAGGGTAGAGTTGAGAAGCTCTGGAGTAGCCCTGACAGAGACTGAACAGCCTGTGAAGTCTGAAACATTTACTATTCAGTCTTTTATAGGAAAATCCTGCCAACTCCTGCTATAGAGGATCCAAAGTAAGAAAGATGTATTTTCTGTCCTCATCTTCATCTTTGGCTAGTGTGACTGCAGGGGAAAGTGGCTAATACAAATATTTAGATAACTTACACACAAAGCAAAAAATAAAATAGTAGAATTTTACCAGGTATGAAAAGGATATGAAAGGTCAACTTAATATATTAAGACAATTAAAATAATAATTTCTGTATTGGAGAGTAGTGGATATCTGGATAAAATAGTAATAGCAGGCCTATAATTTATTATTATCTAGGTTTAGTTCAGAATTTTATATATATCCAGAAAATAGCCTGGTTTTCACCATAGGAGCAGAGTGGCCAATACTAATGGCCATAAAAGCCGGTTAGCATTTCTTACAGGGAATTTTTTAGGGTCTAGAATATTTGATGTAGTCCCCTACTCACTTGGCTGTCTCATTCCAGCACATCTTTAGAATAGGAGCTTGGGGCATCATGGAATGGAGTCTGTCACTTCCAGTGATGACTGTGGCAGCTGAAAGCTTCTGTCAGTAGGCTTTATCCAATTCTGCAATGTTCATTACTCCAGCGATTGGGCCTCCGAACAAAGCTTGATGACAGGAGCCAGATCAACTCCTTGTTGGTCTTTCTTTAGCAAAGCTATAGCCGCAAAGGAAAAAAATCACACACAATTCAGAGGCTAACTTGTCAGACTTTGGGTTTATTGGCTTCTAAGGGAGTAGGCTTGGGACTGCTGACCAGAGAGGTATTTGAATGAACGACCCTTCTCCTCACTCTTTAACATCCTGTGCCTTGGAAATTCTCCTTGAAACATTGTTTTGTGCAACTTCAGGCATAGAACTCACTTGCCCTAAATGTAAACTGACTGGTAACACCACTCTTGTATTTACTTACTCTAATTGCAAACTCTTTTTCATTTCAGATAACATTATGTAAAGTATGTGCTTTCGCATGGTGCTTTTTGGACACTGTTAACCAAACGGCACGCATCTCTACAGGTTCTATATATGAAATACAGAAATGGCAGTGCCCATTGGAAATGGGAATTCAGTTTCAACCTAAGGGACAACAGGGCTGTCTCACCAGAACCAGAGTGGAGTGGTGATCCCCTTCACTAAAGGGAGAGATGCAACACGAATATCTCAGAAGGCAGAGATTGTAGTTTACTTCAGAATGCACCTTAGCATCAGTGTTAGAGAGAGACCATTGAAATGGATCTTATCAGACCAAAAGTATCATTTCATAATGGTCTTAAGAGTAGAACTTTATTAAAATGGAATCATCTCTCAATTAGTGGTATATAATTATATGAGACTCTTACAGGTAACTTCTTGAGAAAACATTATCCTAGAATGGTGTCTCCCCTACCCCACCCCATTGGGCACTATCTGGAGACATTTTTAAATGTTGTGACTTGGGAGTGTTAGTGGGAGTGGTGTGAGCCAACATTTTCAGCTGAGATTTTAACATTTTAGGAGAAATTATTAAGTCTTTCTAAAATCCTTTTGGACTTGGAAAAGTATTTCCTATTGGTTTAGGATGTTCTCAACTGAACGAAGAACAGACATTTTGTTATTTTTATTCATATATTTCAAACATAATTATTGTAAAAATTTTTGAAAGGTACAGAATTGTTTTATAAAGAAGAAAATAAAAAACACTATAATCCTACCATTCATTTGTGCATTTTCTTCGGGATTCAAAATATCATGGAACAGATGGTTTATCAAAGTAGTCTCCTTAAGTAAATCAACTGAAAGTGGGATTTTTCCTGGGATATTGCTTACATTATCTTTCCCTAGCCCCTTCTCTTTCAAATAATACTATTGTCACAAAGTTTAGGATCAGTTTATCAGAACGTGACTACTTATACTATAAATACCTGAGTAGAATTTCCAGTTTTAGGAATTCTTACTGATATTTAAATAGACTCAGGAAAAAGTTTTGTAGACCCCTTTATTATTTTCAGTGTGTATGTTAATAGGTTAGAGATTTTAATTAAGTACCTTTTCTTATGATAGGGTTTATTAATAAATAAAAATATTTTGTAACTTTTCAGCCTGAGTCTAGAGGTAACTTTTTACTTTTCTAAAAGAATTTTTAGTTGATTATGAGATCTAAAAAGGCAAGGAAGAGGGAAGGACCAGATAATCTAGACCACCACATAACAGTGTCTCTGGACTTCAGAAGCCCCAGGAGGGTGCAGCTGGGGAGTGCTATATTTTCTGTATACGTGGTGAGTCAAATTTGGTTTGGCAGGGAATTTTTAGAAGTAGATAAGTCTCTGTAAGTAAAACTTTGCAGTTTTAGCCAAAGAAAACAGACTGTAGATTTGATGACTCTATTTGATTTATTAGTGCCATATGCAGGGCCTTTTGATCTTCAGGATTCAGTAAACCAATGAATTGATATTTATCAGAACTCCATCACATGGGAAGAAATCTTAATTTGCCTGTAGTGTTGATACTAATGTAATTATCCAACACCTGCATCCCATTGATGATAATTGTGTTAGATTATATTAGATTTTAATGATAGTACAAACTGAGCATTAAGAACACGTTTTTGGATAACATTAACATTGACAATTCTCTTATTTCTTAGGAAATGAGTATATTAAACTTGCTTACTTCTATGTATAATAAAACCTCTTACTAGGAGTGCAGGAACTGTGTATATGTAGTGATTGTAGTTTTTAAAGAAAATTAGAAATAATTGGCATTGATGATATACCACACGACCATATGCTATATAATAAAGGTGACTTACAATCTTAATTTGTCAGACAACACTAGAGAGTTTGAATTAAGTTTGAGGTTTTGGCTCACCTCTGAATTCCTTTGTAATATTTTATAAAGTAGCAAAAACTACAGACAAATATTTCTGCCATTAAGCAATCAGCATTGATCTGTTTTTGTCTTTTTACTACCAAGACAAGTTAACATGTGGCAGAAGCATATAAGTCTACAAAATTGAGATGAACTGTTAAGAAGAGTATCATAATATTATTTTCTTTAAATGGTCTTGAGAGTCTTGGGACTCACTTTTTCTGCAAAAGGAAAAACTTCTCAAACAATGTGATGCCCTAAATAAGTTTCACTTTCTTTTTTCTATGAATTCTCAAATATTACTTGACCAGGCACTTCTTACCTATAGATGATTTGTGCTTAGATTAACAATCACTTTTTAATTCTCGTCTTTGTTTATTCTGTTTGTATAGAAGTCCTTGCTAGAATGTCTTATATATTGGGCATTGAAGTAGGTACTTCATCAGCCGCCTGCTCCAGGAGAAGTTTGAGAGAAAATAAATTTTGGATTAGTCTAAAGGAAGTTACCTTATTTCTTGAAGTGTCAAGTGTTTTTCAGGGAAGACTATCATAGGGGGAGAGGGTGGACAAGCCAAATGGACTCACATATAACTTTTTAATATCATAATTTTATATTTATTCCTATTGATGATAATAATAACTAGTATTTAGTCATCATTTATTCAGTGCTCTTTCCTAACTGCTTTGCATTGTCAACATTCTAACAGCAGCATGAATTGGTACCATTATTACTTACGTTTCCCCATGTTAGAAATGAAGGAACTGAGGCCTGGAAAGATGATGTTATGTGCTAAGGTCACATAGCTAAAAAGTGGTGGAACTGAGATTCAAACCAGGTTTGATGTTTTCAGAACCTGAGCATGAAATTATTACAGTGTTTCATTCCTTTCACCCTCATACTAATCTAGACTTTTCAAAATATTTGACATTGAGATTAAAATGCAAAGTTCATGTCAAAAGTAAAATATAATTATTTTAACATTGTTTGCCATTTTAAAATAATGTAGCCCCCATCATAGAGCTGCATTTGTTTTCTGCTCCTCACCAACACATCTTAATATGTATAAATCTCAATGCATAGCATATATACAACACAATAGTGTTGTAGGTGTAGTTGATAGCTGTCAGCAAACAGTGCCATCTGTGTTTTGTCTTGTTTCTCACTTACTGGAAAATGTTACTGAAGCTCAAATTATGAATAGGGGCTTAAAGTTCATGTTCAGTATCTTCACCTTTTGACTCTACCACCCTTTATTTGCACAAGAAAATGCGATCCTCTGTAGTGACTTTACCCTGTTTACAGAATAGGAGTGTGTGCTATTACTGATAGGATGGGCAGGTCTTACAGTTAAAAATACCCATAAGACAAATAGATCCTGCAATCTTTACATAGTCATTTCTTTACTTTGTGCTTTATAAAACGCTGCAGGCTAAGCAAGGAATTGATGTAAGTTGATGTCAGACTGACTTTAGAATTCTAAAATCAATGTGATTCAAGATTCTGGTGTACTAAGAGAGATAGTTAAGCATTTGACATTCAATCTCTCTAGAAGAATGTCTGGTTACCACACATAGAGTAGTATCAGATGGGAGAAGCTAGTTTCTAAAACAGTTCGGGGTGGATGTTTGCCTCTGATTAGCTTGTGTGTGTGTTAGATGAATGAGCAATTGGGAAGTCATGACCATGTGTTTGCTGTCATTTAAACTGCCAATCTAATCTAAATATACATGTGGGTGCCTAGGGAGACTTCTTTCTTTTCAAGAAGATCATTCTTAACAGCTCTCAATTCCTTGCCGACACACATGAACTTAGGGGCACTTCTGTTTTCCTGAGGGCTACACCGTTTTCTTTTAAAAGAGGTGAGGACAATTTCTTTGCTGTGTTTCTAATTTTTAAAGATAAACTATATGTAAAGTTTATTTACTAAGAATCATAATTTCATAGGCAAGATAGCTTCTGGGATATTATGTAAGGTAATGAAAAATGGGGTGAGAGGGATGGAACAAGTAAAAGCCACAGGAGGTTTTGATGTATAGAAAAATTCAGGAAAATCTTTTCAATTTTAGATGATTAATTTGCATATAATGTGCATTCATCTAATTATGAAAAAAATAGAGAAAAATTTTAAAATAGGAGCCCCAGTGTGCATTTTTTCTCCAAAGTGATTTAAAGTAGGAAAAAAGATACCCTTGTCCTCTGACTTCGGAGAATTTACAAGTATTTTATCTACCAGTGAATGTTTAAATGCACATTAAAGAAATAGAAGGGTTTTTTAACTCACAATTATCATATTAAATAATTTCTCTTATTTTCAGAGAAGCTAAGGATTAGACCTCTAATTATCTTACTAATCTGAAATGAATCTTCATTCAGAATAATATTGTTCTTACATTTTTCATGATTATATAGCTTATCATATGTTGAAAACTCATATATCCAAAATGATTTTCTCCATTCACATATTTTTAAATATAAAAGTAAACACTGCAAAATTTAACTTACCAGAAGAATAACAGAATATCCCTTGTTACCTAACCACTAGGGTATTTGGTAAAAATTAGCCCTTAATTATACATTAAAATGTTGTTTTATTAAATTAAAAATATAACCATATAAATTCTTATATAAGTACATGTATTTCATTTTTAACTTGTTTAATAGTTATATGATTGAATGGAATTTAGATTGGTTTACAGGTTAATATACATGGCAAATATAATCTAATACAAGTAGTTACAAAATTTAAAGAACATAGCGTTTGTTCAGAGTTATGTGCTTTTTACACATGGGCAATAAGTTCTGCCATTTTTTTCGTAGATAAATATAACAGTTATGGAATATTATATTTGGAATATCAGAAAGCATGCACATTCTTCAGCAGAAATCAATTTTCCTGGAACTACATTCAAGGAGAATTTGTTTTGTGGATCTCTATAATTAAATGCAATCACACGATGTCCAAATAGTTAATATTATATATAAATGTTGTATATGAATGCTAATCCTGATAAAATTGTTTTTCTGATGCACTAAGACATGTTGCTTCTACCCAAATGTGGAAATATCTAAAGGTTTAAAATATTTTGTTGGAGCATTTTCTTTTGAGATTTCACTTCAGCGCGATTTCAGAGAAAATAGAAGCTGATCATAATAAGTTCCTTTTATTCTAGGAAGAGTCATATTTAGTAAATTATATTTTGGAGAATTAAGTGGAGCCTTAGTGGTTCTTTAAGGCTAGTCTCTCCCCTTCTTCCCACCATTGCTCAGCCCATTCTCAGAGAATTCTGCAATTTGCTCAGTTCATCAGGAAGATCATGAGAATAATAACATCAATATTTCTGGCTTGCTTTCACATTTTTAGTTTATAAGAAAACAGCACTTTCCAGACTAATTTGACTTTCAAGTTTCCAGCAGCCAGCTAGAAAAGAGAATGTACTCTGTTATGCATTTCAATTCAATCTCTTAGGAGATGTTTAAGTCAGATGAAATTAAGTGAAAAGAACAGTCTGTGTTTTCTCCTTGCTTTTCAGCCGGTGGTGTTTAAGTGTAGTGGATAAAAGGTAATAAGCAGCCTTTACTATGTAGGAAGAAATTGGAATGGCAGGTTATAAACTAAATGTGTTGAAGTTTTAAAAGTATCCATATTTGAATTGTATGTGCAAGTGTGTGTGGATAGTAGGGTTTGTAGAACTGAATAATAATTCCTGAATAATGATTCCATGAGTAGGAATTGCACCTGTTTCATGAAGATTAAAAACCAGTTAGGCCTTTAAATCATTCTTGAGATATTTGAAATTGAATGAGTTTCTGAGGATCAATTAGGAAACGATCCCAAACCATCCCCTAAGAATGCTGTAAATCATGTGTGCTATTGCTGTAATTGAACAGTGTGGATCTGGACCCTCATTAACTTGTCTGTAGGAAGAGAAAATTGAAGAGAGAGAGGAAGAGGCTGAGGAGAAGACCTTTACCGGTGCTGTCCTGAGCTGCCATTGTTGAAGGACATCCTGTGAGCTAATTTCAGTCCCATTTAAAAAAAAAAAAAATCTATTTAGTGATTAGTAACCAGTGGATAAGAGTAGAAAGCCCAAGTGAATAAAGGCCATAAATACTGAAGTCTTTGGGATAACAGCCTGTAAAACTGTCAAAAACCATTGCTTAAGTGACAAAAGATAGCCTGAAGTAACAAGAATGTTAGCTCACCGGGCAATACTACATATTCATGAATGAGGAGACGTAATTTAGTTTTCTTCAAAAATAGAGATTCTTCTTGAATCCAGTACCTGCCCCACTTTGTTTATTTATTTGTTTTGGATGGTGTCTATTTGTTTTAAATTTATGGTTAACTGCTTTTGCTAGTAAGAGTCATGATGCCTGTTTAAAGATAGCTTCGTTTCCAAAAGTAGGACTCTGATTACTGAAACTTCTGTTTAGATCCATCAAGATCTACTTACTTGTTAAGAATGTTAAGCCTAACTGGAGTGAATGGGTGAGTATGTGTGTGTGTGTATTTTTAAAAGGCAGATGGTTAGGAATTAGATGCTGACAAATTCCTTCTTATTGTTTTTAAATTAAAATCTAAAGTTTGTAATTCTTAAATATTTCCCCCTAAGGGGAAAAATTAAGTAAATAAAAACAGAAGAAAGTTGTCTATATTGCAAACTGTTTTGTTATTCCTGCACCATAGTGAGATTCAAATGATTAAAGTCTTACCAGCCAGTAATTTAGATTTGCTTTTAGAGCTAGAGAAAATTCAAGATGATGAATCCAGTGTCTTTATTCTAAACTCCAATTGTTCTCACTATGATGATGATTTGGGGGCTTTTGAGTGATAATCTAAATTCTGTGTTCTTTAGTTTTGTGGTATAACCTCTAAATCCCAAATGTATGTTTTAGAGATGGGACTTCAGTGTATTTAAAGTGTTATGCTTCTTCAAGTTAGAGAATTTTATCAAGTTAGAGTATTTGCTTTTCAACGTCCAGGCTGTGAGAACTAGAGGTGTCATTCATTTGAAGGGAGCAGATGTTAAAGGTTCTTGCCCCTGCCTCCCTAATCCCAAATACCCTTGAAGAAGAGAAACGTTCTGTTACCCAAATAGGCATCTTTCTGATGGTGAGAAAAGGCGGTAAAAGGCAGTAAATCTGCCTTCTCATTATGAAGTGCAACAATAGATTGATTTATGAAGAAAAGCAACTGTTAGGCTTATATAAGATGTGTGCATGGAAATGCAGGTTCCTTTAGAGCCTTATAAGCAGCAGCATTCCTCCTATTCTGGACAGGAATCTAATATTACTAATAAGGAATATGTGATTCTGAATACCACATTTGTAAAGGGGCTACATTGAGAACAAAACAAAAGAATCTATCTCCTAATGTTTTCACATGAGAGCTGTCTTGTAAATGTAACATGTTTTTGCTATTTTAGTTCATTTTCATTAAGATAGAGGGACTTCTTAAAATAATTATATTTTTACAAACTTTTTATTAGGACTTAACATTTTAAATAGAAGTGAATGTAAATATAGTACATTTAGACTGATTATAAACAATTTCACTTAATATTGTATAATTTTCTGTAAACACTATAAAAGTAAACTCTAAAATAGAGCCACAAATAATTTCAAATTTCTAGGGGGATTATGTAAAGTATTCTGTGTTGGGTTTTTCAGAAAATCTATGTGCACTTTAAAATCTTTTAAATAAGTTTTTGTTACCTCCTCTTCAATAAGGAACTGTTTACAATATAAATATAAAAAGTAAACTTGTAAGCTTTTAGTTTGATTTTTATTATAAAATACTGTAAAATGGCAAAAATCTGGATACACTCTGTGTGAGTTGTAATGAGACTGTTCTGTTTATTTAGCATGTATCACTCCAGAACTTGAAATCATGTGATATAAATAAGATTTGAGCAGGTAAATTACAGAATTAAAACTTATAGAGTTGGTATTACAGCTCCTCTCTCCCTGTAAACCTGTATCCCCAATATATGTACATTTCCAAATTATAGTAAGCCAACATATTATGTATAAGTTATGCTACACTTTCATATTATGTACAAGAAAACACATACAAAAAATTGAAAATTTAAAAGTAAAAGACTAATGTGAAAAGAGGTCTTGTTATTTTCTTTTACTACTATGGATTATCTTACACACATCTATGTAAACATACGTGCACATACCCACATCCAAAGAACGATGGAGTTCCTTGATCTAGATAGAGGAAAGAGCTCCAGTATTCTAATTCTAGTAGGAAGATACAAGGCTTGTAAAGAAATAACCCTTGCAACTATCCATAGTCTTTGTTTTATAAGCTGATAATGAGAAAATGTTGCATTTTTGACCTGGTGAAGATGAGGTAGTCTTAAGTCAACACTTTTTCCCTAATGGATTTTGGTTATATTAAAAGTCAAACTACCATGGACGTAAGTTCTTAGCAAATAAAATAAACTTTTAATGTCACTGCCATGATAGTAAATCCAGGTTTCACATTTAATCGGGAAAATACTGTAAGATAGTCCAAAGATTAAAATTAATACTTCTTGACATCTGTGTAAATCTGTAAAGATTATATTGGTGTCAATCAAATGCTTTATGAACATTTTAAAGTAACTCATTTTTTTAAAAAGTTAATAAGGAAATGTAGTTAAATGTCTTGTCAAAATAATCTCTTCAGATATATCTGTTTTAGTTATTTCATTATCACGTTTGTTTCCTGAATTCATTCTATTTAATTTACTTTAATACTTTTTTATAATCCAAAATATACTTTAATCTTTATAATCCAATACTGAGCCCTACAGCCATAATGTACTTTTTATGACTTTGTTGAATTCAGTGTTCAGTTCAATGTTGCCGTTATAAATGTTGAGAAGACAAAAGTGATTTTCCACTATTTTAAGTTTCTTATGCTCTGCACAGGAGGGTTATTTCACAAGTAACTGAATAGTTCTGAATATAATTTCAAGATCTCATTGTAAACTGATAAGTAGTGGTGTTTCGATGTTCATTGGTCAACTCCACTAACAATTAATTATGGGGCAGTTCTATCAGGAAACTTTTTCCTTCCTATTTCTCTTCTGTGAGGAATTACAGCTCTGAGCACTCTCACTTGTGACATTCTTTCTCTACCCATCACTCTCAAAACACACAAAAGAGAAAGAAAAAAAACACAGCTAAAAGATATGTCTTTGGCATCACAACTAAGTGGTGTAGTTAAAGGTCAGTTGTGAAATTCAGCTTCTATACATGTGATCTTTGCTCAAAAATAGTACTGTGCTTATAGGTGGTGTGACTGTAAGTGGTCTGTTTTCAGATGATTTCTCATTCTCAAAACTCTTACCAAGGATTCTTCAGCCAGTGATCTTAGAACACATCTTGCAACAACTGAATGTTTTGAAAGAGCACATGTTCTGGCTACAATAGTAGCAGCCTTTCAAGTACAAATGGTGATGAGAGATAAAAGACTTGAGGCTCTTCTGCTTAAAAGGGAGGAAGCTGAAAGAAAATGATAGCCATCCCTACATGTGGAAAAGGGTCTTATGGAGAGATTTATAGACCCTTGCTCCCCAAGGCCATTTTATTTCCTAATGACATTTTCTATTCTCAGACAAGTAGTGATAAGTCCAAATGACAGCATTTAATAATAATAGTAAAGATAATGATAATAATGAAGAAAGTAAATGCAATTGTAAAAACAGGCACCTCAATACAAGCCAGTTATCTTGGCATCCAGGGTGATTTTGTATCTGTAAGTTGAAAATATAACAGAAATAAGGACGTTTCCTGTTTTGCTAACAGTTGAGAGGGTAATTCTTAGGATCTTGCTCTATCACCAGAAAATGATGGGTATCACAATTGCTTTTGATAACATAAGAACCCCAGAGGCTAAATATGATTCTAATCTAACATCAAACTCATTCAAGTTGTCATAATACAAATGGAGAGCATCTACTAAAAAGAGCTGTAGAGTCTTCTCTGTGGTTACAGACTTGAGTAAGTGTCTGGCAATAAAGGTTGCACTCTAGTGTCCTTTCCCCAGTTCCACCTTGTTTTGAAAGAAGGAGCTGTTAACAGGTTATTTAAAGCATTAAATGGTATTTTTTTTCTTGGATATTATGGGATTTGTATTGAAGAGTTAGGAAAATTGGGTAGATCACTTGAAGGTAAATAAAATATATGATTGTACTGTGTTGCCTGATGTACTCATTGGTCCTATTAATGCCAGTCTCAAGAGGATTAGGGTAGTTCAGAGAAGAAACTTCCTGTTTTCCTTTACAAAGCTTACTGAAGACTGGGCGCAGTGGTTCACGCCTGTAATCCCAGCATTTTGGGAGGCCGAGGCGGGCAGATTGCGAGGTCAGGAGATCGAGACCATCTTGGTTAACACGATGAAACCCCATCTCTACTAAAAATACAAAAAATTAGCCGGGCGTGGTGGTGGGCGTCTGTAGTCCCAGCTACTCAGGAGACTGAGGCAGGAGAATGGTGTGAACCTGGGAGGCGGAGCTTGCAGTGAGCCGAGATCACGCCACTGCACTCCATCCAGCCTGGGAGACAGAACGAGACTCCGTCTCAAAAAAAAAAAAAAAAAAAAGCTTACTGAAATAGCGAGGTTCCTAGCCAGGATTCGTTGTAATATTGATTGGACAAATGTTAGAAGCAATGGATCAGACACATTAACTCCCCTGGGATGAAGTGTTTTGTTTTCCCACTGGTTTGCTTTGGGGGTGGATCAGAAGATGTACCTTGGGGACAAAGGATATTCCTTACATATTCTGTAGTGACAAAACTTTGTTCCCTGTCCCTAATTTATAAAAGGGTGTTAGTGTGTTCAGAATACTGCTTTAAATTAATTGTACTTTTTCAAAGTTAATAGTTGCAGTACAAAGAGCATTGGACTAGAAGTCAGAAAATCCGGTTTTAATTCACCTAAATATTACCCCTGGTCACTTAATCTTACTGTGTGCTTCAGTTTTACCATATGAGAAATACTGATCTAAAATGCACCCTGCTATCTTAGCTTGGGCTGCCATAACAAAATACCATAGACTGGGTGTCTTAAGCAACAGGAATTTATTTCTTGCAGTTAGTTTTAAAGGCTGGGAAGTCCAACAAGGAACCTGGTAAGGTCTCTCTTCCTGGATTGCAGATGGCTGCCTCCTTGCTGTGTCCTCACATAGTAAGAAAAAAAAGAAGCAAGCTCTTTGGTGTCTGTTCTTACAAGGACACCAGTTCCATCAAGAGAGCCCTACATTCATGACCTCATTTTAAACCTAATTACCTTCCAAAGGTCTTCAAATACTATCATATTGGGACATTGGGGATTAGGGCTTCAACATGTGAATTTTGGGGTAGAGGGGGCATAATTCAATCCATATCACTCACCTTACTAGTGGTAGTGCAAATGAAATAAGGAATATGATAGAGCTACACAAAAATACATTATGAGGTTAGAGTTACTGATGTTTGTTCAATCTCATTTTTAGGTATCTTTTTATATAACAAAGTTTTGTTCTTTTAGCATGTTTTTGAAGCAGTTACTAATGTAAAACTAAATGAAAACAAAATTTCTCTTGATTCTGGCTTTTAATAATTCACTAGTGTATAGCTTGTTAGGTCAACATAACTAGAATATTGTTTTATCACTTTTCAGTACTTCTTTGTTTAAATTTGGCCTTACCTTTTATTGACATAGCTATCTCAATATTTTACCCATTAATGGGAATTGGTAAGATAGATTTCACTCATCTGATGGAAATCATTTTTCCACAATTGTTTGGCATGGATGTTACATCTTTTATTTTGAGACAGAGTCTTGTCACCCAAACTGGAGTGCAGTGGCATAGCTGTAGCTCACTGCAGCCTCAAACTCCTGGGCTCAGGGGATCCTCCTGCCTCAGCCTCCCAAGTAGTTGGGACTATAGGGACACTTCATCAAGCCTGGCTAATATTTTTATTTTTTGTAGAGATGGGGATCTCACGATGTTGCCCAGGCTGGTCTTGAACTAATGGCTTCAAGCAATCTTCCTGCCTTGGCCTCTCAAAGTGCTGGGATTACAGGCATGTGCCGCTGCACCTAGCCTGTTATGTTATTTTTAAAAATGTATATTTAAAAATTGAGTGAATTATTTTCAGTTTCTTACAGAGGAGAAACTAAATGAGGTGGACTTTTAAGTGTTTTTTTTTTTTATGTTAAGCAAAAAGAAAAGCTGTATAATGTGTATGTGTAAGATGATTTCTTTTTTAATGAAAGAAGGACCAAAACTGTGAGAAGAACCTAGTACTTCAGTCAGGCATGATGAAAATTGAACGGAGAAGTAAATAAAGTGTCTTATATTTGTATTTTCTTCTTTTGTTAGTATTCATCCACAGTCGTTCTGGACATTTGTGAAAGAAGAGATAATCTTTATAGCAGGCTATAGGTGTTCTGTTTCCAGGTGAGGTTTACATTTTATGAAAAGTTACATTTTCATAATGTAACTAATGAGGTTACATTTTATGAAATGTGTAGCAATGTGTCTGAAATAATTTCTGTTTAACTAGTTATACTGTATTCTTTCCTTTTTCACTATTTTTATTTTGATAGCTTTAAAGATCAAGTCACCAAAATTCTGTTCATAAATATAGTTGCCCATTAGAAAAGACAGAACTACTTCTGACATCTGTTACCTAAGGAGGAAGTGTGCTCTCAGTACAGGATCAGTGCCAGCTTATGCAGGCCTTCTCCTGTGATCCACCTTGACAGGTGCTCTCTTTTGAAACACTTCTAGTTGTAAACATGTGGTTTTTCTTACTTGTCTTGGACAAAAGTAATACGCTGTAGAAAATCCATTACAAAATGATTTTGCACAGCCATTTAATGTTGAAGATTGCATTGCAAATCCTGGTAGGCCCATTGTTTTGGTAGTAAAGATATATCTTGTTTTAGGCAGTAGAGGAGTATGTGACCTATTGTAAATAATAGTAACAACCAAATGTTGATTAGCTACCATTAGAACAGCAGTGTGCTAGGTGTTTTCACTTTATTATATCAATTTAAGATAATCACTTCTTTTTTTTTTTTTTTTTTTTTTTTTTTTTTTTTTTTTTGAGACGGAGTCTCGCTCTGTCGCCCAGGCTGGAGTGCAGTGGCCGGATCTCAGCTCACTGCAAGCTCCGCCTCCCGGGTTCACGCCATTCTCCGGCCTCAGCCTCCCGAGTAGCTGGGACTACAGGCGCCCGCCACCTCGCCCGGCTAGTTTTTTGTATTTTTAGTAGAGACGGGGTTTCACCGTGTTAGCCAGGATGGTTTCGATCTCCTGACCTCGTGATCCGCCCGTCTCGGCCTCCCAAAGTGCTGGGATTACAGGCTTGAGCCACCGCGCCCGGCCGATAATCACTTCTATATGTGGTTCAGTGCCCTCACTCTATGAGCAAACTAATGTTTAAGCAATCTTCCCCAAAATATACTATCAAGCAGTAGAATTAAGACACTTAAGCATATGTAGGCATACCTTTGAGACACTGCAGGTTAGGTTCCAGGCAACTGTAATAAAGCAAATAGCACAATAAAAGTAGGCATGTGAAGTTTTTGGTTTCCCAGTACATATAAAAGTTATATTTCTACTATATCATAATCTATTAAGTGTGACAGTATACATTACCTTATTAAAAATACCTTGTTGCCAAAAATGCTTATGATTATCTGGGCCTTCAGCTAGTCATAGTCTTTTTGCTGGTAGAAGTTCTCACCCAGATGCTGATGACTACTGATCGATTAGGGTGCTGAAGATATGAGTGGCTGTGGTAATTTTTGAAAATAAGACAATACAGGCCAGATGCAGTGGCTCACGCCTGTAATCCCAGCACTTTGGGAGGCCAAGGCGGGTGGATCATGAGGTCAGGAGATTGAGACCATCCTGGCTAACACATCTCTACTAAACCCCATCTCTACTAAAAATACCAAAAAAAAAAAAAAAAAAAAAAAAAAAAATTAGCCAGGCGTGGTGGCAGGTGTCTGTAGTCCCAGCTACTTAGGAGGCTGAGGCAGGAGAATGGCGTGAACGAGCTTGCAGTGAGCCAAGATGGCGCCACTGCACTCCAGCCTGGGTGACAGAGTGAGACTCTGTCTGAGAGAGAGAGAGAGAGAGAAAGAAAATAAGACAATGCAGTTTGCTGCATGGATTGACTCTTACTTTTGCAAAAGATTTATCTGTAGCACGTGAGGTTGTTTCATCACACAGTAGAACTTTTAGAATTGGACTCAATTCTTTCAAACCCTGCCACTGCTTTATCGACTAAATTCATATAATATTCTAAATTCTTTATTGTCATTTCAACAATGTTCCTAGCTTTTTCACCAGGAGTAGATTCCATCTCAAGAACCAGTTTCTTTGCTCATCCATAAGCAGCAACTCCTCATCTGTTCAAATGTTATGAGATTGCAGAAATTCAGTCACGTCTTTAGACTTCACTTCTAATTCTAGTTCTCTTGCTGTTTCCACCACATCTGCAGTGACTTCCTCCACTAAAGTCTTGAACCCCTCGAAGTCATCCATGAAGGTTGAATTCAGCTTTTTCTAAACTCCTTTTAATGTTCATATTTTGATCTTCTCTTGTGAATCATGAATGTTCATAATGGCATCTAGAATAGTGAATCCTTTTCCAGAAGGTTTTTCATTTACTTTGCTCAGATACATCAGAGGAATCACTATCTATGGCAGCTATAGCCTTACAAAATGTATTTCTTAATAATAAAACTTGAAAGCCAAAATTACTTCTTGATTCATGAGCTACAGAATAGATGTGTTAGCAGGCATGAAAACAATGTTAATCTCCTTGTACATCTCCAGCAGAGCTTCAGGTGACCAGATACATTGTCAATGAGCAATAATATTTTGAAAGGGATCTTTTATTCTGAGTAGTATGTCTCAACAGTGGGCTCAAACTATTCAGTAAACCATGCTGTAGACAGATGTGCTGTCATCCAGGTTTTGTTGTTCCATTCCTATAGCGCAGACAAAGTATATTTATCATAATTCTTAAGGGCCCTAGGACATTTTCAGAATAATAAGTGAGCATTAGCTTCAACTTAAATTCACCAGTTGTATTAGCCTCTAAAAGAGTGTCAGCCTGTCCTTTGAAACTTTGAAGCCAGGCCTTGACTTCTCTCTAGCTGTGAAAGCTCTAGATGGCATCTTGTTCCAGTAGAAGGCTGTTTCATCTACATAGAAAATCTGTTTGTTGTTGCCACCTTCATCAATGTTGTTAGCTAGATCTTCTGGATAACTTGCTGCAGCTTCTATATCAGCTCTTGCTGCTTCAACTTGCACTTTGATGTTACAGAGATGGCTTATTTCCCTAAACCTTATGAACCAACCTCTACTAGCATCAAACTTTTCGTCTGCAGCTTCCTCACCTCTCAGATTTTATAAAATTAGAATTAGGGCCTTGCTCTGGATTAGGCTTTGGTTTAAGGGAGTATTGTGGCTGGTGTAATCTTATATCCAGACCACTACAGCTTTCTCCATATCAACAAAAAGCCTGTTTTGCTTCCTTATCATTCATGAGTTCACTGGAGTAGCACTTTTAATTCCATTCAAGAACTTTTCCTTTGCATTCACAACTTGGCTAAATATTTGGTGCAAGAAACCTAGCATTTGACCTATCACCTCTCCACATGCCTTTCTCACTAAGCCTAATCATTTGTAGCTTTGATTTAAAGTGAGAAATGTGTCTGGGTGCAGTGGCTCATGCTTGTAATCCCAGCACTTTGGGAGGCCAAGGCGGGTGGATCACCTGAGGTCAGGAGTTTGAGACCAGCCTGGCTAACATGGTGAAACCCCATCTCTACCAAAAATATACAAATTAGCTAGGCTTATTGGTGCATGCCTGTAGTCCCAGCTACATCGGAGTCTGGGGCAGGAGAATGGCTTGAACCTGGAAGGCGGAGGTTGCAGGGAGTTGAGATCATGCCATTGCACTCCAGCCTGGGCAATGAGAGTGAAACTCCATCTCAAAAAAAAAAAAAAAAAGAGAGATGTGTGACTCTGCCTTTCATTTGAACATTTAGAGGCCATTGTAGGATTATTAATTGGCCTAATTTCAATATTATTGTATCTCAGGGAATAGGGAGGCCCAAGGAGAAGGAGGGAGTTGGGGATTGACAGGTTGGTAGAGCAGTTAGACATACACAACATTTATTAAGTTTGCTATCTTACATGGACGCGGTGTGTGGTGCCCCCAAAGCAATTACAATAGTAGCATCAAAGATCACTGACCTCAGATCACCGTAACAGGTATAATAATAATGAAAAAGTTTGAAATGTTGCAAGAATTTCCAATATGTGTGCAGAGACATGAAGTGAACACAAATTGTCGGCAAAATGGCAATGATGAAACAAAGGATGTCTGTACTTTTATCACTGTGGAACATACCATTGAAAGAAACTACATGCATAGTGTTTCATTACCCAGTAGGTCAGGTAAGCATGTGGTTAGAGGATCAGCAAGAAGAAGTAAGACATTTTTCTAGTGGGGAGAATTTTGATATTTTAAAAACAAGTGTTGTATTAGTGAGCAAGGGGGAAAAATCAGAACCTCATTGGACTTCTCTGAATTTTTGATTTAGCATTCACACATGTGCACGCCCTCACATGCACACAGACACAGACACATATTTAAAATGTTTCTTACGGGGTAGGGTGGGGAAAGGAGAATATTATATCTTGGCAATCCTTAGGGCCTGTAAAGATCTTCATGTAGCCCTGTTTATGATGATTGTTTTTTGTGTGTAAAGCAAGTGACCTTCTTTAGTTTACATAATCATCCTTGGTTTGTGTTTGGAAGATAAATATGACATTTTAAAATTAAAATACATAACTCACAGTGAACTGCAATTCTGTTGGTTGGACTTGATGAAATGTAAGACAGTGTCAGCCTCCTCTAGTGTCAGAGTGGCTCTTTGAGCAGTTAACATGCAGGTGAATTCTGTACTAGGCAGATTAAGTTAGTTTAAGGTGTCTCCACCACAACATGGTTGTACACGTTTCATAAATGTTTTCATTGAGTGGCAATTGTATTCTTTCAGACTGCCTCTGGATAAGTCTATTTTTCTTTCTAATTTTCTCATGATGTATATACTCATGCTTTCTTAAATTTAAAATTCTTTCAAAAATGTGTTTGTATGTGTGTATTTAGGGAAGAAAGGCAAACTAATATAGAATCAGCGGCCTCATCCTGTAGTTTTCATCAGTATCTCTTGTGAGCTTTTTATAAACATGCCTGGATCTCCACTATCAACCTATTAAATCAGAATCTCATCATATATAGGCTTCTCCCAGCTAATTCTGTTGAATTTCTGTGATTATCAGTCTCTGGGTCCTCGATCAGTGGTTCGCATCAGCGTGGTTGGTCCCTGGACCTGCAGCATCATCATTACCTGTGATGTTGTATAAATTCCAGGGTCCGGTCCACTCACCCATGTCCCTCGATCTGCTGAATCTGTAACTCCTGGGTGGGGCAGCAGGCTGTGTTTTAACAAGTCCTCCTGTGGTTCTATTGTCCACAAAAGTGTGAGATTCACTGCCTTAGATAATTTTAAAGGTCTTATCTTCCACAAATGCTTGTTCTGTCCTGACTACTAAAAGCTTTCAGGACATTGCTTTGTTACCCACTCTTCAGCATTTTATCCTTTTTTATCCAGCTTTTTTGCTTTAAACTTTCTACTTTAATGTCCTTGTAGAATTAATGTCTTTTTTTGTAAAACTTCTCAAATAGTTTGTGGCAGAGGCAAGGTCTTAATCATAAATGATGAATAAAAAGCCCTTTTTCCTGTTGTGTTATGTTCCTATTTGTGGGTTTTTTGGTGATCAGCAACTGTGGAATTATTAACCTTATTTATGGGTAAGAAGCTGAAAGAAGTCTGCCTCCTGGTTTGGTTCTGGAATTGACATGATGCTTGAGACAGATGAGTCATGTTTCATGTGAGGTAGTTGGAGAGATGGCCACCATCTTCTCTTGTCATCCTAGCTAATGTCATTCTCAGCAATAGCTCTGGCAGAGTGGCTCCTTTAAGTCCAATACAATGTGAACTGGCCAGGCAGGATGAGGAATTAGAGCTCTCTCAGCTCACTGTAAGGAAACCTCTTTTTCGGCTCCCAGATGGTTTCCAGAGCTATCAAAATAATATCATTTGCAGGCACTTTTCATGGCTGAAAAGAGCAACTTGGAGAGGAAGAAGAGGACTCTGCAAGCCCTGGGAGAAATGTTTTGCAGCTGGGCAGTGCACATAAATGCCAACTGAATGCTCTTTCAGTTATGTAACTCGCCATTGGGGCTCAACAGTAGAAGAGCCACTCGACAGAAATGAAGAGTACCTCACAGAGCATTTGTACTTGTAAACCAACTTTTCTTTGTGACCCACAAACAGCAATGTGTAAGACATTGTGCTACAATCCTCAAGTCAATCTTACAGTGCTGAAGGGTTGGTAGGCCGCCTGCTGCTCATTAGAGATCCTGTCTGGCTCTTTTCCTGCAGAATGAATGGTAGATTGCTGACACCTGCTTTCCCATCAAGCCTGAGGATGTGAATTGTGCATTAGGAATGTCTGAAAGTGTTTCCTTGTGTCCAAGTTGGTAGAGCTTGGTGCTACCTTGGGAGAAGGGGGTGAGAATTCAGTGCTGGAAGGGGAGATGAGAAAAGCAGTGGTGAGAAACAAATATAAACTGAGATTCTCATCCTCATTTAGTGATTTCTGGTTGTGCTCTTAGTTTGTCCTCGAATTTGGTCACCTTGGAGTAAAAAGATTTGTTCTATACTCAGGAAACCTCAAATATTCTCAAATACGTAGTTAAGACTATGAGCATATTAAAATTAGGATGGAAATAAATTTGGTTGTAAGAACATTACTAAGTTATTTTGAAATAAATTTAGCCTTAAATATGTAAAATTCAAGTTTGTTGGTATGATCAGTATCTTTGCACACTTACGTCCATGTGTCTGTTTTGCCTGTCTTTAGCTGCCATGAAGTCTTTCAATAAAACTGTGGCAGACGGTGGAACACAGGGCCTAATGTGCTGTCTTTAGTCACCGATAAAAAGTGCCTCTTGTATGCAATGCATTATGCTAGTACAAGAGGATTACAAGAAGCACAAGACAGATCCCTAATTTTTCAAGTGCTGGCAGTCTACAGACTATCTGGGAGCAAAGACACATCAGAGGCAGTGCAATACTGTCATACCTCTAACAAGAAAACATGATACTTCCACTATATTTCAGTGGTTTTGGAGAAGGAAGAGAACTGAATTGGATGATGTGGAACTTTCTGGTTACAAAAGGATAAGGAGAATTCATAGAGAGCAAGAGATTGAGGTGTGTGTATGACACTCTTTCCTTGCCGCTAACAGGTTGTGGAATTAAAGAGAATTTACAAAAAAGAAGAATGGCAACATTTTCCCTTGACTCATTTGGACCTGTCATTTGTGAATATTGGCCTCCATTTGCGAACTGTGGATGGAAAGGGTTAGGGTTGGGTCATGGCCTAGGGCCGCAGTTAAATTAACTGGCTCATAATGTGATTGAACTAATGACCTTAGTCTCATTACCACTATGTTTTAACCAGTTGAGTCAATCAAACATTACAGAAAGGGTAATCAAGGTATCTCTTAGAAAGAGACCTGTATTTCTCTAATGACCAGTGATGATGAGCTTTTTTTCATATGTTTGTTTGCCGTATGAATGTCTTCTTTTGAAATGCAAATCAAAACCACAATGAGATACCCTCTCAAGCCAGTTAGAATGGCAGTCATTAAAAAGTTAGGAAACAACAGATGCTGGAGAGGATGTGGAGAAATAGGAATGCTTTTGCACTGTTGGTGGGAGTGTAAATTAGTTCAACCATTGTAGAAGACAGTGTGGTGATTCCTCAAGGATCTAGAACCAGAAATACGATTTGACCCAGTAATCACATTATGGGGTATATACCCAAAGGATTATAAATCATTCTACTATAAAGACACATGCACATTTATGTTTATTGCGGCACTATTCACAATAGCAAAGACTTGGAACCAACCCAGATGCCTATCAGTGATAGACTGGATAAAGAACATGTGGGACATATACACCATAGAATACCATGCAGCCATCAAAAGGATGAGTTCATGTGCTTTGCAGGGACATGAATGAAGGTGGAAACCATCATTCTCAGCAAACTATCACAAGAACAGAAAACCAAACACCACATGTTCTCATAAGTGGGAGTTGAACAATGAGAACACATGGACACAGGGAGGGGAACCACACACACCAGGGCCTGTCGGGGTTCAGGGGCTAGGGGAGGGATAGCATTAGGAGGAATACCTAACATAGATGTTGGGTTAATGGGTGCAGTAAACCACCATGGCACATGTATACCTATGTAACAAACTTGCACATTCTGCCCATGTATCCCAAAACTTAAAGTATAATAAAGAAGTATTTTATATCTAAGATGAAAAGAAGGAGACCTGTATAGCAGTAAACATAGGAGTGAAATAAAAGCCAGGCCCTGTTCTCATGTTACACCCAGGTGTTTATCTCTTCATTCTTAAGTTTTTATACTTTTTTCTGCATCCAGTAAAAATAAGGTGGGCACAACAAAAGACAACATGACTCTCCTGTGTTAGTAATTTACATAATGAAATGCATCACGGTTTTTGCAGAGGATGGTTTGAGCAACAATACTGTTTTCAACTTTAGATGTATGGTATCCCATAAATTTATTGATGGTGCCTTTTTATTCTTCTTTAAAGTCTGAACAACCCAGTCCTGCCAGCTCCAGCTCCAGCTCCAGCTCCAGCTTCACACCATCCCAGACCAGGCAACAAGGTATCAACATCTCCTGCAAACTAGGAGACGCTTTTCTCATAAAACATCTTAATGGCACTTTGGGAGGCCGACGCGGGTGGATCACAAGGTCAGGAGGTCAAGACCATCCTGGCTAACATGGTGAAACCCTGTCTCTACTAAAAATACAAAAAATTAGCCAGGCGTGGTGGCACGCACCTGTAGTCCCAGCTACTCAGGGGGCTGAGGCAGGAGAATCCCTTGGACCTGGGAGGCGGAAGTTGCAGTGAGCCAAGATTGCGCCACTGCACTCCAGCCTGGGCGACATAGCGAGACTCCATCTCAAAAAAAAAAGAAAAAGCAAAACAAAACATCTTAATGCATTGATTTATCACCTATCTTATACTGTTTTATTATTTGAATCATAACTAGGCTTTTATGCAGTTGTATTTATTTCCCTTAGGAATGCAGTTGAGTATTGTTCTGATGTGCAAGGCAAGGCTCTAGAAATTCCCCTTTTTCCAGTCCCTGCCATCAGATTCTCATTGCTACAAAAGGATTATAGACACAGCCCATCCCAGGGAGTTCCCAAAGGAAATACAATAGCAAAAGCTTTAAGAGGCTTTGACATAGGGAAATAGGTTTTCATTTTTCCTCCTGGACATATTTTTTTCCTACGTGTTAATAGTCTTTTTTTAAAGCAATACTAATTGGCTGTCTTTTAAATATACATTTTTCTTTACTCATGATCAAGTGTTAAATTCAGAACAAAGACATTTAAACTAGAATATTTAACTAATTTTCCATTTTTGTGTATGTGGAAAATCTTCAAATGTACACTGTTTTTTACATGAAAAATGCATAGGTATCAAAGTAGAATTTGTGTTTTAGCATAGTATTGAACATTACCTTTTTCATTGACCACACTGAATTCCTGATGGCCTTGAATGTTTTGAAAAGGATTAAATTGTTGTATGTGTTTGGACTAAGGCTAAGCTTCCAGGAAAAAAATAAAATAAAAGACAGTAATCGTTTTGGCTATTCAGAGGTCTCGTTTCACTGACTTCCAAAGAAATAAGCCCACTACAAAAGCAGAAAAATTTGGGTTTTGCAGAATGTGAGATGGTAGGGAGTCAGGATAGTAATAGCTTAGATATCCCTGTCATAGATGAGACTTTAGGAATTGCCTATTCCAGAATGAAAGTGTCTCTCTTTCTTCATTGTCTTTATAACCTCTTCTGTTAAGATTAAAACTACCTATTTTTTGGTCACATTTAGCCTAGTAAAGTGAAAATAAGCCACACCAGTTTGTGTTTGTGTGTGTGTGTTTTCATTTCTGTCCTGTTCTAGAATAAAATTAGAGTTTGGTTTTTTTCTTTTTCCTGTCTGATGCTGGATACTGTCCTGATTTTTCTGTGTACCTGATTTATTACATGGTCTTATTTATGTTTATACTTGCGGGTATTGTGCCAGTAATTTCTTAAAAAGTAAAATGAAAATTGGCTGCTTAAAATTGCTGCGACAAGACCTTGTGTCCAAGATCAATATGAAGATCAGAGGTAGGATATTACACCATGGAATTGAAATACTTTATAATCTGAACTTGACTGAAATGCTTGCTTGACCTGAAATTGACCTTGAAATAAAAGGAACAGCTAAACCTTAATAGATCAAAAACTACCACACAAAGGCTACATTGCCAAGAACAAGTTACAACCACAGTGATTTATTAATCTCAACTTTTCAATACATGGATTAACCTAACAAAACATTCAATTTACTAATAGATTTTTCTTTTTCTTTTTATGTGTAATTTTTCTTAGGGAAGAAAAATACACAGAAAAAAAATTCCTAGAAAATAGAGATTCTTTAATGAACATTTTGGGAATCTTATGAAAACAATAGTGTTTTGGCAGAGATTGCATTTTAGAAACTATACCAAATTTGCCTTGTAAATTGTATAAATATATGTGATGATTATTTTTAACAAGTCTTCAGTGCTGGTAAGCATCCCCCTGTTTCTAATATGACTAAGTGTGTTTGAGTATATGTTTGATTGTCTGTGGTTCATTGTCATTACTCAGGTCCTTTGAGGTCTATAATGAAAGATCTGCATTCCGATGACAATGAGGAGGAATCAGATGAAGTGGAGGATAACGACAATGACTCTGAAATGGAGAGACCTGTAAATAGAGGAGGCAGCCGAAGTCGCAGGTGAGTGTCTTGGAAGGAAAGGGGTTGCCTGTGATGAAGTCAGACTCTCACAAGCCCTGCTGCGATGATCACAGCAAAGGTGTGAAACACCAAAAATGGCAGTAGATGGTCACATTCATTTGATGCAGGGTCTCCTTGGCATGCCTACACCTGCTTTACAGGGAACTATTTCTCCTTTTTCTCAGAAAGAGACTTTTCCTCTAAAAATTTTATAGGAAAAAGTCACATTAGATGTCCTTGTCCTTGGAAATGTATGCCAAGTGGCATGACTGACTGTTGAACTAAAGTCTGTTTTCATTTAAAGAGTTTGTGTCGATCGACTGCTGGAGATATTCTCAGAATTTAAAGAAATGTGTTTGCTGATGGTAGTTAGAAATACATAATTGGCTCTAGCGAATTATGTGTGTGACCTAATTAAAACTAGGATCACCTATGTGTTTTCCAAAAAATAAATTCCTTTTAAGTGTGCTGACAATTAGGTGCCTTAAGTAGCTTTAATGCTGTGAGGCATAATTCTGTGTTATAAGATGGTAATTCATGTGACTTATAATTAATAGTCAACTTGAAATTGCCCTGAGGATTTTATTTCTTTATCATGAGGAAAACAAATAGGCATGCTTACTTTAATTTGTCTTGAGTGGAAAAAATACAATCTACTTGAACTTAAAATCCAATTACATTTATAATATATTGCATTAAATCTTTCCCTGTTATCCATTACTATGTAGAAGACCCTAAGATTCAAAAAAAAAAAAAAAAAATGCAGTCTTAACCCAAGCTAGAGAGGATGATTCCTAATTGCCAATGCTTTATCCTCTGAGAAGAGCCTCCTTAGGGTGTGTGCCCCATCAGATATCTCAGTGACTGTTTTTTATGGTCATATTCAACCCCTGTTTCTCTCCTTGTCTCTCAGACTTACCTGTCAGCATTCCTTTTAAATAGGAGAATATAACCTCTTTAATATGACCATGGCCTTATAACATTTCCCTTTAGAAGTCTTTTGTCGGATAAAAAGGAAACTAGTAGGGGAAAAAAGACCTCAAAATGACTGAAACTTAAAGTAGCTTACTTATGGCCGGGCGCGGTGGCTCAAGCCTGTAATCCCAGCACTTTGGGAGGCCGAGACGGGCGGATCACGAGGTCAGGAGATCGAGACCATCCTGGTTAACACGGTGAAACCCCGTCTCTACTAAAAAATACAAAAAACTAGCCGGCCGAGGTGCCGGACGCCTGTAGTCCCAGCTACTCGGGAGGCGGAGGCAGGAGAATGGCGTGAACCCGGGAGGCGGAGCTTGCAGTGAGCTGAGATCCGGCCACTGCACTCCAGCCTGGGTGACAGCGCGAGACTCCGTCTCAAAAAAAAAAAAAAAAAAAAAAAGTAGCTTACTTATACCAACCAAAATCCTGACCACTGGCTGCTCTCAAATTTAGCTGATGAAAACTGCGTGACTTATTTAGATGATTTCCCAAGTTGTTATTTAGAAGATCTGGATATTCTATGATTAGTTGCTGCCCACCTACTTATTGCTTCAACCCCTGAGTCCGTGTGGTCATCGTATAGGCTTGTGAGTCATCTGATATAGATATACATTGTGGCGGCTGCTTTTCTTGTTCCCCGCCTGACATGTGCTGTGTTAGCATGGCAGTGCCAGTGTAACATTTGATCTTCACTGCACTTGTGAAGTCTCAACTGTTTAATCAGTTTAAATACTCAGCCTTCCACTTCACTCAAGAAGCATTTTAAAACAGCGCTTCAACTGAACACTTCATTAATGTAATTTAGTTAAGAAAAACAAGTTCTATCAGTTTTTGCTAAAAGGATGTCCCAGTGTATCCTTTTCATTTCCTATCTTGTATCTTGTCTGTCTGAATACATTATAGAGCTAGAATGTGATTGCCTATTCAGAGTGAAAGAAAAACTATCCTGATTTCTAAAACAGTTTCTGTTTCTGAGAAGCATATTACATTAGGTGCTATATAACCAGAGAGATGGGGAACAAACACTGAAAGAGGACATCTCTGAGGGAGGACTACATTCAGCACGGTAGAATAAAGAAATCTCTCCTATTGTGGATAAAAGAAAATTCCATTTTCTTCTGAAAAGAAAAAATGGGGAGGAAGTGGTGTGTATTGTCTTTGCTTGTTTAATTTTTAAAAGATATCATTGTAGTTTTCCAAATCAGTTATTCCAAACATACCATTTCTTTGTGTTGTTGTAGCGGATTTCCAATGAATTGTTGTATCAGTGTTGAGAACTGGAGACAGCCTTGAATAATGACACAGTAGAAATGATTGGTAGTGGTTCTAGCATGCCGGGCTCCACATGTTCAATCCTTAGATGTCACTCTGTGCTGTCAGTGGTGCAGGGCTGTTTTCCACATTCTTTATGAAGTTTCATTTATGTAGTTGCTTCTTCCCCTGCAGCGTGTATTCTAGACACGTTTGTAACTTTTTCATCTGTAACAGAGAGAAGGAAGGGAAAATAAAGGTAGTAATCTACACACTGTCTTAATTTTGCTGACCTTCTGTAAGCTTGAGTAGCATGCTTGATCATAGTAGGTGCGTAGAGCAGGAGAAGGGAGATGAATGAATAAATGACCCCAGTAAAGTATAATAACTGAGCACTAGCTTTGGGCCACATTGCTTGTATTTGAATTCCAGAGCCACCATTTTTACTTGTTACCCTAGATGAATGACCCAGTCTTTCTAAGTCTCAGTTTACTCATCTGTGAAACAGGAGATCATGAAAAGAGAAATGGCAGGTAAAGCACTTAACACAGTTCCAGTTACAAAGTAAGTACCAATACATGTTAGTGGCTGTGAGTTAAAATGAACTTGTCAAGGGTTAGTGTTTGGATTCTGTGTTTTCCATGCCTATTTCTATGGGTATTTCAAGAATCATCTGTTTGTAATGATATTCATAACTTGTCTCTTTCTTTTCAGAGTTAGCTTAAGTGATGGCAGCGATAGTGAAAGCAGTTCTGCTTCTTCACCCCTACATCATGAACCTCCGCCACCCTTATTAAAAACCAACAACAACCAGGTAAATTGTGGGGTTTGCACTTTGCAAGACTCTGCAGAGCTAGGTGTAATCACTTTTACAAAGCATGCAAAACTTTCATCCCTGAATTTTAAACAAACTTCCTCTTGTTGCCAAATAGATGGGAGGCCACAGCCTTTGGAATAAACACATAGTTAGGGTAAAAGAGGTTCTGTTGTCATGAGAAGATGAATATGTTCCATCCAATGGGTTAATTAAGTTGGTACAATAAGAGAGGGTGACAAAAAGTATTTCCAATTTACCATTTACTCCTGATTTCTGTATACTTTACACCTCAGCAGTAAGTAGGTGCCTTAATTAGGAAGAATATGACCTTTGGGGCTAGTATAAAGCCTGGTTCTTTACCACTGGTAATTTACTGGTGGGAAAATTAACTTTTAGCTTTTGATTCTCAGTTTCATTATCTGTAAATGACATTAACACTACCTTTTAGGTTATTGGGAAGATGACAGATAATATATATAAAGAGCAAAAGGCAGTGCACAGCCCCTACTTGGCACTCATTGATGGTAGTTTATTATTATAGGTGTTTGGCCTCAGTTTTCTCGTCCAAGATAAAAGGATTATTACTTGGATTTTAAGGAATAATTAATAAAATGCTGAGAAAATAATGGTCATTATCATTGTTACAACTTGAGCTAAAGGAAAGCTTATTAATTTTATAGTGAACTCAAAATACAACTATTTGGATAAGATCTAGGCAGAACTTTGAAGGCTATGATAAAGAGCATTTGTTAAATAAATTAAATTGGGATATTTTCTTTACCAACTAAAATAAACTATTTTCAGTATCATGAATAATGTAAAAGCCTCATTGAGCATTGAATTGATACTCTCATTATCATAAGTTTTTCTTATCTTTTAGTGTCAACAGATTTCCTATGACCTCTACAATAAGTGCTTAATTCAAGTTACTCTATGAATATTAACTTGAAAACTAAACAACTGTGTTTTTCTGAAAATACTCTGTTTCACAGGTGTCCTTCAATTTTAGATAGTCTTGCCCTTAAATTTGTGGTCTTTGTGTTACTTGGAAAATGTTAGTTTATAGCTGAAGACTTTTTCTTTTTGCATTTTATTTAAAGCACTGGCAAAGATCTCTTGTAGTTTAAAATTCCTCGTTTATAAGGTTTGTCTATAATGCAAATCCATTCTTGTTAAGTAGGAATGATACCAGTACTCTTTATTTTACCAGTTACAGTTCAACTACAATTTCTTTGTGTCCTACATAAAAATCAAAGTCCAGCCTCCTCATTATCTCTTATAGATGGGGTATTCAATGAGTTATTTACTTCTTTTTCCATATCCTGGCTCTTCCCCATCTTCAGGGCCAGCCGTGCTCATGGCCCGGGCGACTTTTACCTCTGGTGTGGATGCCTGCCACCACAAGTCAAGCATTTCAGAGGAAAGTAAAAAGAGGAAAGACATATACATCATGGCCAATCAGCTGAGAACGCTGGACTGGTTAAATAGATAATTTGGGATCCTTTTGTAAATTTGTGCTTCAGTGAGAACTAGCATTAGGATAGAATTTGAACCTTGGTGAGAATTTTTTTTTTTTTTTTTTTTTTTTTTAAATTTGAGATGGAGTTTTGCTCTTGTCGCCCAGGCTGGAGTGCAATGGCACAATCTTGGCTCCTTGCAACCTCCGCCTCCTTGGTTCAAGTGATTCTCCTGCCTCAGTCCCGCAAGTAGCTGGGACTACAGGCGCATGCCACCATGCCCAACTAATTTTTGTACTTTTAGTAGAGACGGGGTTTCACCATGTTGGCCAGGATGGTCTCGATCTCTTGACTTCATCATCCACTCACCTTGGCCTCCCAAAGTGCTGGAATTACAGGTGTGAGCCAGTGCTCCCGGCCAATGATATTTTTATGTCCAACTTAAGCCTATTTCAGCTTGATTTCTGTATCCAGTGGGTGGTGTATGAGAGCTACAATGTATCATGGGCACAGCAGTGGCAGGGCCAGGAGTGTAGGGAATTAGGCTCTGCTTTTGTGCCCCTCACTAATCTCCTTCAGTATCTCTCCTAATCATAGTGAAAAGTGGGCTTGCTAGGGAATGCAGCTCCAACAAGCCCCTTTCATGCCCTTCAAACCTTATGGCTTCCCCTAAGCCCTTCCTGAATGAGCAGTCTTGAACTGACCTTGGCTTTAGGGAAAGGTTTAGACTCTTTGTCAGACTGTTTTTTACCTGTCTAGCAAAACAAAACCAAAAACAAATAGTGTCATCTATCTGGAGAGGGTAAAAGTTACCTTACCTGATTAAGTAGCATACCTCTGGTTCCTTGGCGTGTTTATTTGGCAAATGTCGCTTCACACATATGAATCATCAGTCTGCCAGTAATACTCTATTATGTGTCACTTTCTCCATGCACCTGTAAGCATGGTAAGAAAGTTCATATACTTCCACTTTTAGCTAGTCTGGGTTAGGAAATATATATACCATGGGAAGGCTTACCTCCTTAGAGCTGTCTTGGAGCCAAGAGGACAAGAAACGGTTTCTTAAACCTTGTTTAGTATTGATTTCCTAGCCCCTCAAATCACTTGCACTGGGGTCAGGTGTGATGCTATCTCTTTTAAGTCAAGCTTCTGGGACTTAAAAAAAATTACTAGTATATCTTAATTCTCTAAGTTGATGGTGTAAGAGAGTAAAAATTTCTTTAAAATCTAGAAGTCAACTAAATTTCACTCTGGAATGACTTTTTAGTCGTATTTGAATGTGTGTGTATGTGTGCAGGAGGGAGGGAGAAAAGTAGGTGGAGAGAGACAGGGATAGAGAAAGAGTATGAATCTGAATTTTCACAATAAATAAAGAGTTGAGAACATACTTGGAAGGACTAACTCCAAAATGGGAACACTCTGAGTTTCCTTCTTCCATACGCCTCTCCTGTTCTCTCTCTATGAATTGATAATGATCTCTGAGTTTGGTAAAGTACCAGGCAAAGCTGAATTGTCCATTGCCTTTTCTCAAATCTTCCAGGACTAGAGAAGAGGGGAAGTACTAATGGAGTCAAACATTTTCATACTGAATAAAAGTGAACATAGAGTCGCACGTCAACCAAGCAAGTAATTAACCTGAGTATTGTTGGGAGCTACTGTCATTAGCATGAAAGATCTATCAGTAGAGAATCCATCTGTGAATAACTGAGTTGTCATTCTTCATAAAGGGTTACAGAAAAATATAATCTTGAAAGTTTGTCAAGACATTTTCTCAGATTAAAGACAAAAGTGCTACTAAACCACAATTCTTCTATTTTCAGAGACTGCTGTATCTATAAATGGAGTAGCTAGGCAGTCTGGGTGGCTCTGCTTCTCTCAGTACAGTTTAATAGGGAATAATAAAGAGTGTTGCATCATTTCAACCAAAGATGGTTTTTTCACTCCAAACCTCCCTTATGTGAAGTTCAAACAAAAACAAAATACCACATCTTTTTTAGCCAAAAGCTTGGCAGGGAAGGAGGGGAGAAAGGACTTGAAGGAAGGAAGTGATCCATTGGACCCGAGTTAATATTCAGAATATCATAAATCACCTATCAGCCTGCAAGGCATGTTGAATGAAATTAAAAAGAGTCTATCCGTTAAACTGGTTTAAAATAAGCCTGTGGAAGACAAGGTGTTGTACTTTTTTATTCTGGAGTTGTTTCCCTAAAGATAAGAAATGATCATAAATAAAACAATTGTCTTCAGCAGGGCTCAGCTCTCTCAGAATGAGGTTTTGACAAAGCTGTTTATTTTGGAGCAGGGAGAGATCAAAGAAGGAAGATTAACTGAGCCCTCTCTGGGCAGCCACTCAGTAACTTGAGGCGGGTCACTGACACCCAGAGCTTTTGTTCCTGCCACTGCAGCTTCAGAAGAAAGAAACTAGGATTTCAATGTATTTTGGCCTTCTGTGCTGTAGCACTTACGGAATGTGCGGGGTGGGACTTAAGCGTCCAAATGTTCTATTTTCTGCTTTGAAGAAAAGGTGGCAGAACTTTCTAAACCTAGTTAGCAAAGTTCTATTGCAAATACAGCGTCCTCAAGTCACTTCAACACCCAGAGTACAGGAGTTGGAGGAGGGGATCGTGGGAGGCAGCGGGATATGATGGGAACAAAATTCAGTTCTGTAATGCACAAGGCAAGCAGGCAGGGACTTTTTTTTTTCTTTCTTGCCTGAAATCTCAGCGGATTGTCTCTGCATGCCCAGCCCAGTATCTGAGTTGGCGAGGAGTGCCATCTACTGACCTGCTTACTCTTAGGTCTCAGCGCTGATTTTTCCCGTGAGGTCTCACTTCCAACAACAATGGAGGAGGACATTCTGAATGTAGTGGAGAATTTGGTTTCCTTTACAGTGGAGCATGTTAAAAATGATTGCCTTGCCTCTGCTAATAAGTAATTTCCCTGTGTTGCCAAAAGTATTGTATTTTAAGTTAGCCTGGTCAAATTAGTCTTTTGGTTATCTTCATAGTAAAAATGATGAAAAAAGCATGATTCTCAGGAAAGACTGTTAGAAAGACACTTTTTACCCATGCATTATTCTCAATTAAAATAAAAATTTGCCCTTTGAGTATTTGGTCTTTTCCAGGATGTCATGTTCCTATCCTCATCCAATAAAATGTTTATTAGTAGTATAAAATGTTAAAACTGAATGGGAATCTGGGTGTTATCTTGTTCATTTCTCCCATTTCATCCTTTGCAGTCCGAAAATATTAAATGATAAGGCTGAGACTTGAACTTGGGCTTCTGAGCCTAATCAGTGCTCTTACCGTTACAGATTAAAAGTGGACTTATTCTTAAAATCTTTATGTTATGGAATGTAGTAAACTTGTGGACAGAACTGTTACTAAGTTAGGGCAGAGAATGGATAAAGAGAACAGTAGGAATATAAAACTTCTTAAGATAAAGTAGGTCCTTTATTTGGCATTTTCCTCCTCTAATATTAGTCTCCAATTATAACAACTCACTTCATAATGAGTTATAATGAAAAATACAAATTACTTTGCTTTTTGTGTTTATACACATTTGTAAGCACTCATCATTTATAAATTTAGTGGCTTCAAGCTTTTTCAAGTGAGGGCCATTTAAAAATACTTCCCTTTTAATCCTCAGTTTTGAAGATGCTGTCAAAGAAATCAGCTGCATTTATTAAATAATAATTTGCTTCTCCTTTTTATTAAGTAGAAACATAGCTTCCCACCAAAGCTTCTGTACAGTACGTAAAACTATTCATAACTTAAGTTGTAATCAGTCCAGATAAAAGGGAAAGCACTTGGCGTTTTACCAAGGGTAAACATATCGTTTCTTAAAACACAAAAGATAGTCCTATCTCTTTATTTCTTGAGTTGGAGGATCCCAAATTGGGAGCAACTAGTATAACTCATGGCCATCTTCATTTCCAAAGCTGCATCAGTTTTGTGCACATGAGTAATTTTAGAATGTGAAAGTTAGGTACTAAAAAGGGCATTTGAGTATTTGTTTTTGTCATCCCTAGCATACTGAGCACTAGTAGTCATGCTGAAACAGCAGAATGAATAGGAAAAAAATTCTTGCCAGAGGGAACTATAATCTCAGCATAACTCAGCTGCTATACATATGGTGAGAGTGTTGTCGCAAAAGAGAAGCAGCCTTGGAAGCTTAGATCAATTTCCTTATCATCAACTGTTTTTTTTAGTTCTACTCCTCTGACTCAGCATTTCAGATCTAAGTAATTTATTTTCCAAGGAAAATAAGATTAGAGAGAAGAAGAAAAATGTATAGAAAAGAAATGCTATTTGGAAAGTAAATGTTACTGTACATTTCATTCAGTGAGTGCCTTTGTTTAATGTGGCTGGTTAGCTAAGAGATGTTTGAAATAAAATTTAACACAGTGTTCTCTTTGATCCCTAGATTCTTGAAGTCAAAAGTCCAATAAAGCAAAGCAAATCAGATAAGCAAATAAAGAATGGTGAATGTGACAAGGTAGGTTTCCAGTCTGTTACTAGCAGAGCTCCAACACTGACAAGCCTTCCGTTTCTTTGTGTTCCCCTTGATCATCCTTGCTGGTTCTCCTTTCATTTTCTTTATCAAAGTGCCCAAGATGCCCAAATGATGAGTATTTCGTCCCAGTGCTTTGTAGTATGTTTTCCATGTGTTGTTTATATCTTCAGTATTAAGCTTGGCCTTATGCTGTCATATGCCGTGTTGCCTACATTGCCAAGGGATTTCAGGCACATTGAATTGGGAAGTAAGAGAATTGTGGTAGAGGTAGCCGGTTAAGGAATCTCAGATGTAGATGAGCAAGACATCTGATGCTAGTGCAGTTTGTTTTCCCAGAGTGTGCATCATGCTTCTGAAATCTGACTATAAGACCTAATGGGGTTAAGTTACCTGATTTGGGCAGGGCCCTAACCCTGCTTTGTAGGGCCAGGGCAGACCTCTGTAATGCTTCACAAATCTTTCATTTGCCTTTATTGCAAATGGTGCTGGGGGCACCCATGCAATTATGCTAACAAAGACTTGTGAGTCTGAGCATATGGAAAGAGAGGTACCCCCTCTCCCCTTTCAGGGGAGCTCTTCACAAATCAGATGATAATTGGTGATCCCTGTTTTTCATAATACATTCTTCTGTTCTTCTGTCACTTGCTGGCATTGCTTACTGCAATGTTTGGTATGACCAGGAAGCCTTTTTAAAACAAAAACAAACAAACAGGAAAACCCCCACAAAATTGCCCTGACTTAATTGGTAATGTACATTGTTGTTTCCATATTCAAACTTAGAATTTTTTTTCTCTTAGAAACCTTCTGAGATTCAAGAATGGAAAAAAAAAAGTATGAAAGTAGCCTTTGTTAACATGTTTAAACTCACAATTTAGCATTGAATTTCCCTACCTTTTATAGAGATATTGTTGGAGGAAAGTGAGTCTACTGACTTGAATCTTCATAAGAGCAATTAAGTCCAAGAATTCCCTCCAACTCCGTTTTTAAAGTTGGCATGATAAAGGTAATGGCTGGTCTGAGACAGGCTTGGTCTGCAGAGGCCTTTGGGCACTAAGTGCACACAGCCTGGACTGGAGTGGTATAATGAGAACCTCCAACTGCTGCTGCTTGTGTGTTTTTACTTACATACTCATTTATTTTTGAACTAATTCTTAAAGTGCTTGTCCTTTTGGGGGACATTCTTCTCTTTCAGGCATACCTAGATGAACTGGTAGAGCTTCACAGAAGGTTAATGACGCTGAGGGAAAGACACATTCTGCAGCAGGTGAGAAATGCTTTTTAGCACAACCCTTTCCAGAAACATCAAGACTTGGTTTGTCCTGCAGTAGTGTGATAGCACCTGGAGGCCACTGCAGCCCCACGCTATCAGAATCTGGCGAATGCCACCTATAGACGTATTTGGGAAGGGTTCTCATTTCTGAGGCCACCTAGAAGTCTGCGTTGGAGCTCTATGGCAATTATTCTCCCTCCTTTAGTGCTGTGGATGATGAGATCTGGGCAATTTGGGAAGTGATGCTGGATTGTAGTGATCCCTCAGCTGGCTGGTGTAATGTGGGCTGAGGGAGGGGACAGTAGGAATGCAAAAACCTTTGAGGCCAGGCTTCTGGTTTCATGGGAAAACGGTGATAAGAATTTGAGCTAAGTGTTGTAAACATTTGTGATTCAATTTAGTAACCTTTGCCAATGATATTCTAAGGAAAATAAGTATTTTCTTCATTTCCCTTATCTTGTACAACGTACATTCTATTATTATGAACTCAACTGTGGAATACTTGTAAATTGGGGAAACTTCTATTAATACAATTTGATGTTTTAATAAGATAAGAAGGGTGGTTTTTCATTTTCATCTAGTTAATGATGTATGCCTCTGTTGCATTACCAGCAGCTATTGGTAATTTTTTTTTAACACCCAAAGAGTAGAATGTGTGTTCTAAATTCCAGGGCAGATATGTAGATTGTTTCACTGTTTGAATTTCTTTTTTTTGTTTTACTACTTTCAAATGACTTGACATTAATACTTAATCTACCCCAGCTGTGTGTGTGTGTGTGTATGTGTGTGTGTGTTTTTTTTAAACATTTAGTGGCTGGGGGTCACATTTATATTCTGTGTACATTTTTGCTTACATCTCTAAATACATAATCTCAAACTTGCCAAGTTTCCTGACTGGCCTGATAAGCTTTTTAACCCTTCTAGAGTTTTAGATTTGAACAAAAGACTACAGACCTATGATTCTTAATTGCAGATAAGTTGCATTTCTTGCAGTTTCTTTTTAATTAGTATGGGTAAGGAAGCAGGACTTGATTGGCCTACCATAAGTGGTGGTGTAGTACTTCGCTAATATTCTTCTTAGGCCTCTTTTGAAGAACTGAACGTTGTTTTACCTGTCACTTACCACATATTTGGGGCTGGCATAATGCTAATTGCAGAGCTGTTGCATGATCTTTCTCATCTCTTCCCAAACACCAGCTCTGAGGCACTGTGGAGCAACTGTCCAACAAAGTTATTTATACCCAAGCTGGGCCCAAATAGTAAGTCTCATAGGAGGTGGGACAGATGTTTGTACAGGGTTGGGACATCTTCACAAAGAAAGCCTTGCCAGTGAGTCAAGGATACTAGGCTATTGGGCAGATCTTACCTTGGGGTGTCATTGGCATTCCCAATTTAATGTTGTCCTTTATTTTGACCTTATAAGAATTGTGAAGGAAGGTGGCTTACTGGAGAATTCCATCCAAGTGGATTATTTTAGTATTCTAGAGGGAGAGAGTAATATCTATGAATTTTTAACCTGGCATAAAGGCACTCCAGGGCACACAGCATTTCACCCTAATTGCATTCCCAGGCCAGTTGAAAGCTCTCAGTCTTTGGCCTTTTGCCTTGTAATGCAGCTGAGGCTTGTGATTATGATACCATGATGCATGTCCTGTCACGGTTTACTGCTTAATTAATTCCTTTTGTAAAACATAGCACTATTGAGGACTAATGTTATTCTCCACCTTGAGGGCTGCTCATCTCATGGAATGCATTCCACGAAGTCTACGTATTCTCTGCCGTGCAGACTTGAACACCTGAAGCAGAATTTCTAGTGGGCCCAGGATCACATCTAGGTCCTTCCCTGTTAAATGCATCCTGTCCAAAAATCTGGCCTGACAATTTTATTTGGCTCACAAAAAGTGGTTAATAGCTTTGTTTTACTCTGGGGGCATGCAGTCCTGGCACTCGGCAGCTAGTTTAATGAACAGACAGCATTGGATCAAGGAGCCTGTGTTCCTAAGCCACTTTTTCAAAGGGTATAAATACAATAGAGTAGACACAGTCAGATCAAGAGAAGTGATTACCTAGAACTGATGAATAATTTGATTCATCTTTAAACCACATGTTCCACATTTATTTGGAAAGTGACATTGAACACATCTAACATCCCCAGCAATTCATTCTAAGCCTGGATTTGCATCCACGTCTGGGAGAAGAAAACTCTGTGGGAAACCAGGTTTCCTTAGAGGAAACTAAATTGCTTAGTTTAGCAATTTAGAATCCAGCCATCATTCTTTTCGAATTGTCTGCAGGGAATGGGGAATCCGTGGCATATTAGAATATTCCTTCTAAGAACCCAGAGAAGTCTCCCTGAGAAGTGTTCTGCTGAAAATGATGTTCTCCATCCTGGGAAATAACTTGTCATATCTCAGCACCCCTTATAGATTTGAGCCTGATGGCCTACCCCTTAACCAAGGGTAGGGCACACATTTTTATGTGGTGGTAGTCAGTGCTTTCCAGACCATAGTAGAGGCCATTCTATGGGAAGACCTGTGTTATCCCAGACCTGGCTCTACTCCATAGAGAAGCAGTTAAAGTAAAGTCTGTTCATTACTTCTCACACAGAGGAGACGCTGCTTCACATGGAAAGAACCCTGGTTTTTGAAACTATAATCAGACTAAAATCAGTGCATTTACCTTTTTATAATTACAAATTGGGGAAGGGAGCCACAGATCTGACAAGTGCATCTCACCCTGTTTAAAACAAAATGAGACATCCAGCAGCCTGCGTAGTACCCCTTAAAAGGCTGATGTGACAGGAAATAATCCATCATGAATGTTTTCACAACAACCATCATCTGAAGAGTGAGTTAAGCAGTTTACACACTCTTCCTTTTCCACTACCCATATGTACCCGATTGCCTGTTTTTCTTATCTGCAGTCACTCTATCTACTATTATTATTGTTTTGGACAGACATTAATTATTGTACTATGATGCAGAGTAATGACATCAAGGTCAAGCCACACTGCATCAGCAAAGAGGGTATTCCTGTAGAAAGGCAGAGTGGAGTTCTTCAGGCACTCGTGGGGTATGTTCAGGCTTTGTGGCCTGTATCAATGGAATAAAGCATGTTAACGTTGTTTCTGATCTGACTATCAGGATTCCTGGAAAGGAATGCACACTTATTTTTCTTTATGGAGCCCTTACTTAAATGAGGATGTGGGCACATGCTCTAATAATTCAAATCATTAATGCTGTTCCCTTTGGCAAATAATTCCCAACTCCCCAACTGCTGCCACTGCTACTACATTAAGGCTGTTTCTGCATCTACCTTGATGTATTCTTATGGGCTCCCATAAAAATGTGGGGCTCATTTAGTTAGATTTATCAGATCCCCGTTATATCGTTGTGCATGTGTGGCTGCAGGCCGGGCGCAGCACGCTGATAGAGGAAGTAGGGGTTGGTGATGGAAATACTGGAGATCTGCAAGATAGCACAATGCATGAGAAATGCCCGGGCTCAAGTTTCTAGTAGGCAAAAGTGTTTATATGCTTTAAAATTAAGTAGCTTTTTTCTAGAAGGAATTTTTTTATTGCCCAGTTTTCTATTTGCTGTTAAATAATTAGGGAACAACTATATTGGGTCATGGAAAACTGTTTTCTTAAAAGAATTAGTTACAATTTTTTTTTTATTCAAGCAGGCCTTTCTGAGTTTTCGTTTCTGCATTTTCTTGCCTTATTTATTTTAGTGCTAATGAAATGGCTAACACTCACTGGGGGCGGGAGGAAAAAGCATCAGGTCTATAATTCATGTGCAGTTTAGTTACCTCCCAGATAATTAAGGATCAGTTTATAAGGTAATCATAATCATGTTATCCTGACTTAGGTAGCAATTTACCATTTATAAGAAGCTTTGCTTATGATATCTTATTTGATCATCTGCCCAAACTTGCACAAGTAGAATAAGTAGCATTACTCCCATTTTCCAGATGAGGAAACTGAGGCTCAAAAGTTATGATGTTCTAATACCATTGAAAGAGTGAGCAGAGTCAGAACTTGATATACCAAATCCAGAACTCTATTCTAAATGCTTTGTCAGTTACCTACTGGGCAGCTGGCTGGGGGAAGGAGTCAAATTCTGGTCAGCTTGTTATTTCCATTGTATAAATTTGAAATTATAATAGCTCTGAAGAGACTACTTGTTTCCATCCCAAAATTTACACATTTTCACTAGATCCATAGTATTTTTGCACAAAATGGCAAAACTAAAAATTTATTCCAGAAAATACATAGTCTTAGTTCAATCGATGTTAATTATATAGTAAGTATATGATTGGGCATAGCTGTGTGTTTGTGCTTCTGTATGTATGTGGATATGTGTGGATGACTTGCTGAAAGTTCTATTACTAATAACTAATAAAACAAATGAGTGTCCATTTTAGATGTTTTAGTGTCAATAAGATCTTGTTGGATAAATTTTTACATAAATGTAACACTTTAACCACAATTGGGTATACCCCTTCTAAGAATTTCTTGATGCATGTAACAGAACCTTGAGTCTAATGGTTTAAGCAAGTAAGGTTTTCTTCTGACTCCCTCCCCACCTAAAACAGTAACCATCACCTCTGTCATTTAACATTTTTCTGAAAGTTGGAGCCAATACAAGAAGAAATGAGGTTTTCCAAATTATTAACAATTATATAATGATAAAGGAAAATGATTTTATATAGCGGTGTGTGTGTATGTGTTTGTACTGAAGTAAAAGTAGTTTTGTTATTTCTAGGCTGGATTTTTCTTATGTTTATTAAGTATAATCACTGTCTGTTGAGTCAGTAACTAATTTTTAAAGGGGTCTTGAAATGTTATCTCCCCCTAACTGCTCACTCACAGTTAAATATTCTGTTCACGACTTGAAAGCAGGAATGAGTTTAAAGGGTATGAAAAGCAAGACAAGTTCTCACTGGGAATTTCTAAGGCTTAATATACCTTTGACTTATCAAGTTGACTGAGACAATTTAATGCTATTCATGGTATGGGACCTTGTTGCTATAAATACGCATATTTATCACTTCATTCCATATTTGATCGCCCCTCTATTACTCTCTCTTTGCCTTTTGATGTTTGCTGCTTATTGCCCAAACTTTCTCTTCTTCACTCCTCTAGATCGTGAACCTTATAGAAGAAACTGGACACTTTCATATCACAAACACAACATTTGATTTTGATCTTTGCTCGCTGGACAAAACCACAGTCCGTAAACTACAGAGTTACCTGGAAACATCTGGAACATCCTGAGGATATAACAACTGGATGCATCAAAAACTATTGTGTTTTTTTTTTCTTTGGTTGTGATTTTTTGTTGTTGTTGTTTATATGAAAACACTCAGAATGATGCAACCAAAAGGGAAAAAATAAAAATCAAACAACCTTCAGCTTTATTTTTCTTTAAAGCCAGTCATCATCTCTTGATAAAGGAGAGGTTAAAGCAAACCAGCCTCAGCGGACCACTCTTCTCTCCAAGGAAATCCCCGGGAAGAGTTAGCCTGGATAGCCTTGAAAACAAACAAATCAAACACAACACAAGAAAACTCAAAGAATGTGTATGGTATCATGTATCTCTCTGTGGTGGTTCATTCCACAGGACGAATGCATATTCAACACACTGCCTTATTACATAACTGATCTATTTATTATCGCATACAGATATTCTAAGTCATTGAGGGAATGACACCATCAGACATTATAAGTACTTGGTCCCATGGATGCTCTTTCAATGCAGCGCCCTTGCCATCCCAAGCCCAGTGACCTTACTTGTATACCGTGCCACTTTCCACCAACTTTTTCCAAGTCCTTTAACTCGTTGCAGTCTGTATTTTCCACCTTTTGTTTTTCCAGTTCCAGGACACAGATTATCAACTGGGGGGACCAAATAGCCACCTTGATTTTCTTCTTTGTGGTCTTTTTCCTGAAAATTGGGGCCCAGTCCTTGGCTGTATCCATGTAATGATCTTGGACCATGGTAGAAAATGCACCAAATAGGATCATATGAATTGCTGTCTAGCCTTAGTCAATAAACTTGTAGGACTTTTAAACAAAAGTGTACCTGTAAATGTCCTGAATCCAGCATTGTTGAGCTGTCATCAACATTCTTGTGTCTGTTTTACTGTTATAATACTAGGTAAATATGGAAGTAAAGGCATTCCACAGGATCATCATTTAAAAAAAAAAAAGGAATTCTGGTCCTGTTTTCTAAAAGAAAATGTTGTAGAAATTCTTAATTTGGAAACTTGGATCTATTTATTAGTAAGAGTTTCAGCTTTCTTCAGCTGCCAGTGTGTTACTCATCTTTATCCTAAAAACCTGGAATCAGAGATTTTTGTTTGTTCACATATGATTCTCTTAGACACTTTTATATTTGAAAAAATTAAAATCTTTCTTTGGGGTAAAATTCTTGGTTATTCTGCCATAACAGATTATGTATTAACTTGTAGATTCAGTGGTTCAATACCTGTTTAGTCGCTTACTAATATTTCCAGAAGGATTTCTTGTATTGGTGAAAGATGATTGGGGATGGGGGGATATTTTTGTTCTCATTGTACCCGTGTTTTGAAACTAGAAATCTGTCCTGTGGCATGCAAAAGAAAGCAAATTATTTTTAAAAGAACAAAACCAAAGTACTTTTGGTATCATTATTCCATCTTCTCCATAAGTGGAGAAATGAAAAGTAAGAACAGCTCATCTTCCAAGTTTTTACTAGAAATTCAACTGAAAAGAAGAGAAATGAAGAAATACTTCTGGATCCAAAGGTTCGTCACTGGATCAGCCTTAAGAAAGTCTCTATGTGTGCTAATAGACCAGTATCTCCCTTGTTTTTTCCCATGCCAGATGCTGTCTTTTCATACAGAGATTAACTCGTGTCTGTACAGAAAATGGTCTTTCCAGACCCATTCTTTTGGGCAGTTATATAAATGCAGATTGATAATGGAGTTATTTCTGCATTTTAAAAAGGGGATTTTTTACACTGTTTCTTTCTATCCAAAGAAACTATTTTTCCTTTAAAAAAATTATAATACAGCCATGCTCCTTGTAAATTATTTCTCTGAAGCGTCCTCCCAGAGGACAAGTGTACTTTGTCAATAATGTTATGATTCTTAATGATGATTGGCATGAACCGTACTTGAAGCATTTGTTGTATTGTCCACTTCTTGATGTGCAGAGAAACTTTGAGTCATTTTGGACATTAGGTGATTGATGAATTGTGTGGTTTCAGTTGTGTTTTGTTTTTAACTTTATAGTTGGAAGGGGAGGGTAATGTTTATATGGAAATGTTGCAAATTTTAAAAATATTTTAAAATTTCTAACTGCTTACATATTCTGATCAAGGCAGAGGTTTATGTGGTTTATATCTGTGTAGTTAATATATCTGTGTAGTTTAACTAGAAACGTGTATATGTAGTTTGGGCCATTTTTATTTCTGTAACTAAATTGCGGGGCAAAAAATATGATTTGCCAATGTAAAATTTTTTCCCTTAAGTTACTAACCAAGAAACTAGGTAAGATAAGAAATGACCAAACAAAAAGGATGATAAGTAGGGCAGCCATTATATGATAAACTTTAGACTTGAAAATTAGGGAATAAAGTTAATTTCTTCAGAATATCCTAAAATGTAAGTTTGTAAATTGATAAAAATCAGAAAAACTTACCCATCTTCTACTCATCAAGATAGCAAAATAAGTTTTTCACAAAATTAAGAGTGAGAGTTATGTTATTTTTTTTGAAGTGGTAATCTTGCTCTCATCTCTTTTTTAAATACAGAAATAAAAAGATCCCTTTGAATTAATTTCAAGTAGTTATAATACCTCTCTTAAAGTAACCCCTTCAGTTCTGTCACATTTATATGCACCCAACTTTGAAGCCTATTAAGAATATATTTGACACATGAGTACCCTAACAGTGGCTCTGGTTTCTTAAGCACAAAGGGAAAATGGCAGGGTTTAATTTCTTTGGTGTACATATATAAATAGATGTTTCAAATAAAATTAATTGGGTGAATGTGGATATGGTTTGAACCAGCCAGAGTATGATAAACTTTAAAAAATTTTTTTCCTCAGTGATTAGCCAGGGGAAAAAATATATGTACAGAACTCCCACCCCTATACCCCCTTATAACTTAGCTTTTGCCTCTGGTTTTGCAGCAGGATGTGTGTTGGTGGGTTTGGGGGTCCTTCTGTCTTTGGATGTAACAGTCATGTTAGCAACAATATTTTGCAGTTATTTCATGATCCTCAGCATAATCTGTCTCTGTCGATCTTAATACAGACAAATGGGTATTTCTATATATGCGTTCATATAGTATCAAGGGAAGACTATAAAAACTTCAGATCAGGAGACAAAAACTTTAGGAAAAAATATCTCAGAGTGTCCTAAACATTTTAAATTGCTAGGCAAATCTCTCTAATCTGAATATTCACCCTTTGGTGGAAACAGCCAATAATATTGGATTTCTTCCAGTAAAAAGTTTCTTCAACCAAAAAAAAAAAAAAAAAAAAAAGTGTTTTTTGCCCATGTCTTTTACAGACCCACCTAATCTTTTTAGAAAAAGAGAAGAAACAATTTTAGGCCTGTATAACATCCCATTTACCACTTCAGGCTCCACAAATGTAGTTAATATACTTGTTTAAGAGAGACTTTACCCTTAAATGTTTTAACTCTGCCTACTTAATGGAGTTGGATGTCCAGTGTTGGAAACAGTCAGTGTCTATTTGGTGGCTCGTGTTTATTTTTGTCACTGTAGAAGTGATCCGCTCTGGAGTAATTTGCTGTATGCTTATTACTTTCCACCTTTAGCTTTTTGTGTACTAATGCTATGTACTGCTCCTATATTTATATATACATATATATATACACACATATATATTATCAGAGTAATCTTGCTTTGGACTGTTGCTCTAAACTATGACTATGATGTAGAGACTACTACAGCTGCAGTGAATGTTAAGGAGTCTGTTCCCATGGTTTAGTCTAGTCTTGGGCTGGAAGTCTACATCTTTTAACCTCTTTTGTTTTATATGATGCTTTTTATTATGTAGGCACTGCCATCCCTGAATATTCCTTGTAAAGATGCATTGAAGAGGTCAATTTAAAAGGAAGACAAAGCCACCGCTGTCTGTAAACTGTAAATATGTATTTTGGCACTTGTACTCCAGTATTCTGAAAATAGAGCTATAATGGAAATGCTGACAGATCCTTAATGGTGGCCAGAGCTACCATGCAGTGCAAAAATAAATTAAGTGAAAATGTATTATTGAGATTAACAGTGCAAGGCCAATACCTTTTATAAATCTGTCAGTATCTTTTTAATGGACTGTGTATGTGTAGTTATGTTGAAAGACACATTGTGTATGTGTACATGCTTTTGTGTGAATTCAAGGCACACTGTAAGATGTATTTCCCTTCTCTAAAATCCATGTTGAAATGTAAGTACAGATTGATAGAAATAGGTGTTTTACTTAAACTCATATAATCTGTTGCAGCACCGTTTTTAAAATGTATAATTGTACTGATTTGCTAAGAGTCATTTGACCAAAGTTTGACTTTATTTTGCATAGAGGAAAAATTAGCCCCTAGCCTTTTCTCAAAAAGTGATGCTGTTTCTAAAGAAGAATAGATGGGGAGATCTGAGGCATCCAGAGAAAGGACAATGCGTCCAAAACCAGCTGAAGGCAGAGAGTCCACGCCTCATTCATTTTAGGAGTCCCTCATGTCTAGAACCATCTTCTGTGTCCTAAAGCCAGTATATATATAATTTTTTAAAGCTCTGCAAAGATTGGAACAAGAAGCAGTGGGATGCATTCTTGGCATAAACTGGGCTATGTATGCATGATGTTTTTTCTTTCTTCCCCATTTCTTTGGAGGGTTTTGTTCAGAAACAATGTGCTATAGCCAGAGACAGTCGATCTTACAAAGTCCCTGCATTTACTTTCACAGCAGGAACTGCTACCTTGATTAGACAGGAAGAAGAGCAACTACAACAAAGAGAATAAAATACATTCAGTTTGGTAAATAACCAAGGAATTGGGTGTGATGCTCTTACTTAATAGTAAAGAGATTTACATCAAATTTGAGAAACTGACTTTATCTTCATTCAGGCTGACAAGCCATTTAGGGGATTAGAGGGGACTGCTTTGTCTCTTGTCAACCCGAGACTGATTTTAGGTGTGGAATCATCAGTCCCAGATGGGCTGGGATGGCAGTAGAACTTTCTAATGGCCGCACTTGGATTGGACAAATCTGTTTCCTTGTTGCGGCATAGATACTCATTTTTATTTAAAATAATGGCCTTATACCTTCTCCAGTGTATAGAAAGGGTCAAGAGCAGCACCAGGCCCTGCTGGAGCACACTCACCCAGGGGTGCACTGCACCACATGGTTTTCCCCAATAATTTGTTCCCTGTCTCTTCAATTTATGGCCCCATTTTGATATGCAAGGAAACCTGGAGAGAGATGACAGATAACCAAGCCTGACCCCCAGACCTCTCTGGTTAGTAACTCAGGGAAATAAGTCTCCAAAACTAGTGGTCTTGTTTTATTCTGATTAGTGGAGCAACTAAGGGTATTTTATTGGTTTCCTTGCCAGGGATACCACCCAAATAGAAAACACAGAGCACATTTCAAAGCTTCTGCTTTCTCTGCCAGGTAATAGTATCCATACCTTCCTGTTTATGCGGTCCCCTTCTGTAGAGGTGCTTCCAATTTTTTCCAGAGGTTGTTAAATTGCCTTTGGCTCTCAGCTTAGCCTCTTGGTCTTAATTTCCCCCTAATTAAAGAAGGGTAACCAATGTGGTCCCTAGGAGCTAGTGAGAGAAATATACAGCACAAACCAAAAAACACTCTGATAATGATAATTGAGCCCTATGGCTCTTAAATAACAGCACAAATAGTCTACCACCTGAATCAGAAGGCTCCTTGAGTCCACTTTTATAACAATTCAGGGTGACTACTGGGGTCCTGGGTAATCCGCACGGAACAGGAGGTGCCCACAGGGAGTGGGAGATAGGTGGTGAGTAAAGACAAAGTTATTTGCTCATTTTCCCCTTTTAATCATGTCTCCCACCCCATGCAGTCCCCACCACAGAGTTCTGAAGCTTCAAAAGGGTAGAAAAGGATAAATCCAGGCCATTAAAAGAAAATAATCAAAGCTATTGAAAAGATAAAACAAATGAGTCGCACTAAAAGGGCCGTCTGTGCAAGTAATAAGGTTGAAATACTGATACTGATTTCCTAGCCGAACAGCATTCCTCACACATGTGGTTTGTGTATCCGTGTCTGGGTGGGTGGTCTGGTGAGAAGTGCTAAACGCAGCAAGATGGCTTAGTTTTTGAGCAGTGGAGGGAAACTTTGGGACAGGCTCAGCCCGTGGCATCTATAGTCCCTGCAACATAAAGAGGCTTTCCTTTTGCTTTGTTCCAGGATAGAAAGTTTTAACTTGGCTTATTCATTTAAATGTGAGCCTCTATTCTGCGCAGAACAAATCAGAGGGTAGGAGTGTGTATGTGTGTGTGTGAGAGAGAGAGAGAGAGAGAGTGTGTGTGTGTGTGCGTGTGTGTGTGTGTGTGTGTGTAAGAACCTTCTTGTCTCTCACTGCCCCAGCCCTAGGGGATGGGATGTGTGGCATAGAATGTATAACCCTTCATTTGTTGGAATATATTCCCTGGGTGCTAAGCACCTATTAACATCTCTTTTGAAAGAGATGCTGTTTTAAGTAACACCTCAGTTTAGCTAGGACAGGAAATAGCATTAAATTAAAGGTACATATGAATATGGTCCACAAGCAATCCAAATAAAGGTAGACCCCCCCTAAAAGCACATTTATACTAATGAGAATGCCAAATGAAGCACACTCAGTTCAAAGGGGGAGACTTGTTAAGGGAAGCTTCTTTCATTCAGGAAACACGATGCCCAGCGATGGCTTTTGAGAGACACAAATCATTGCCAACTCACATCTGAAGACAGGCTGCTTCATGAATATCCCTCAGAATTGTTAGATGTCGGGAGTTTTGACTTTAAATCAATTGGGAGATAAATCATTGTTTTCCAGATTACAATATTTACTTGTTTCTATGTTTATTATCTGTCTCCGCCACCAGAACAGAAGTACCTGAGGCTAAGAACTTTGTTTTGGTCACTGCTGATTCCAGGACCTAGAACAAGTCCAAGACATACGAGACACCTGTATTTATCAAATGAAAATGTGGGAGCATTTTGTGGAACATGAACCTCTTTTGACATTTCATGAGAAATGGTTTTGCATTTAAGGTTGGAAACAGTGCCCAGTATATGACCCTCTTGGCAATTCATGACATGCTAAAATATTATATCTTTGGAAAGCCACATGTTCTACCAATAGTCAAACTTGTTTAACTTTATTTAATGCAATATTTCCCAAACTGTATGTAACACAATAGTAGTTATGCAAGATAATAATAGCGGTTTGGCATTTAAAATAATGTTTCTTTATCAAAATAGTTTTTAAACTGTATTTCATTCTTCAAGGTTTATAATATAGTTTGGGTAGCACAGTTTCAGAGAAGGACAGCACAGCTATTACTATCTCTAGAAGTGGTTTTCTGGATTAGCTAATCCTGTAACTTTTTGACCAAACTGGATTTTTTTTTTTTTTTTTTTTGATACAGGATTTCTCTGTGTTGCCAGGACTGTAGTTCAGTAGCTATTCACAGGCACGTCATAACATGCTATGGCCTTGAACTCCTAGGCTTAAGTGAACCTCCCACCTTGGTCTCAGAAGTTGTTGGGACTACAGGTCCATACCATCAGATCTAGCAAACTGGAACACTTTTGAGAAGGAAATGGGACACTATTAATAATCATCCCAGGACAACATGAATAAATCAAAGCTGTCTTTGGCAAATCAGGGCATGCGGTCATTGTAGCTTCAAGGAAAACACTTTGGGACATGTGGAACTGAAAGTATACCTTCAGATTTCTCTTTCTATCACCTTTATCATATGCACTTACCATGCATATGATAAAAGGTGTTTGGTTGGGCTGTGTAGGGTAGAAAAAAATCTTTCCTCACCCATTGCAAGGTTCATGGCTGACACCCCTATATTAAAAATAGATTAACAAGAGAGAAGCAGAGCAGATTCATTGAACCAAAGTTTTATGTGACATGGGAGCCATCAGAAATGAAGGTCCAAGAGACCCAGAGGAAGCTCCATTTTTATGCTTAACTCTGATGAATGGACAGTCATGCGGAAGTGTCCATAAAGGAGGTATGACATAATAGTAATAAACTGGGGGCACTTAACAAGGCCTGATTGTTCAGATTCTTCTGGCCTCAGGGTATAGGGCAGGACTCCTTTGGAACGAAGATCTTTTTGACCTCCTTTCAGGTGAGGTAAGTCAGAATTTTTTTTTTCTTTTTTTGAGAAGGAGTCCCGCCTTGTTGACCAGGCTAGAGTGCCAATGGCCTGATCTTGGCTCACTGCAACCTCCGCCTCCTGGATTCAAGTGATTCTCCTGCCTCAGCCTTCTGAGTAGCTGGGATTACAGGCATCTGCCACCATGCCCGGCTAATTTTTTGTATCTTTGGTAGAGATGGGGTTTCACCATGTTGACCAGGCTGGTCTTGAACTGCTGACCTCAGGTGATCTGCCTGCCTCAGCCTCCCAAAGTGCTGGGATTACAAGCGTGAGCCACCATGCCCAGCCCAGAAAATTTTTTAAATGACCAGTCTTCATGGGAGAAATGTGGGGAAAAGAGTGATCTTTCTGCTTCCGAGTTTTGTCAGTTTCCTTCAGTTTAAAATACTCAGTATGCCAAGGTGCCATATTTTGGGATATTGTGTTCTGAACCTTGACAGCTGCTGTTTTGTGGTAACAATTGAGAATCTCCCTCATAGTAAGGGTAGGCCCACAGGATCCAGGGTTTAAAGGGCATTATCAGTGTTGCTGAAGAGGCTTTGCAGTTGATGTGGTCTCCAAGCCAGCCCTTCCTTCCTCACCCCCGCTCTTGTGTTAGCCTATCAGTTGAATAGGTGAATAGGCTGGTATTGAACATAAGTCCTGCATGCAAGGGTGCATTCCATATTTGGGGTCTCTGGCCCCATTTCCTGAGCCTATGGCATGTTGAGGTTGTGTTTGTTTTCCTCACACCTGACACCTTTGAGATGCTACCTCTTCATTGTCACCTGCCGAGTCACTCTGGCTGCACTGCCACGTCCTGGTGGAATTGCTCAGCTGGCAGGTCCTCTCCCTGTTAGAGCATGTTCTGGAATTTTGTAGGTTCTCACTCTGTCTCCAAGTCCTACTACCTGATACCCTTTGATGTTTTGGTGATTCCAAGTTGTATGGGCACAATTCCTAGCACAGACCAAATGCTCAAAAAATGATGAACCAATGAAATAAACGGCTGTAAATAAGTATCTTCCTTGGCTTGCAAGTAGGTTGCTACCTTGATGCCAATTCTCTGCTGCCTCTTTCCTTAAAAGTATGTCTTATTCTGCTACTATATTAAAGGTAGTATAACATTAGAGGCAGAAAGGTTTGGTTTTGAATGCCAGGTCTGTCACTCCTAGCCATATAACCTTAAAACAGTATACTTTCCCAGACTTTGGTTTTCTCATTTGTGAGATGAAATGAACAATGGACCTCTGTTTTAAGGTGATTGTTAAAATTAGATGTTTGTAGCACACTTAGCACACTATGCCTGGTCCACAGTAAAGTGCTTAATAAATGGTAGTTACGATGCTGTTGGAGTCTGATGAGACAATTCTCTCAGTGAATTCTCTATTCTCTTGTTGGTGGATAATTTTGCCAATATGTAGTATTACACTGGTGCTGTTTGCCATTCAGCCCCAAGTGTCTTCAGCCCCTTGTGATCATTGCCCTTCCTCAGGTGCACATTCTTGCAGGGCAGTCATCAGCTATGTAACTGACTACTGCTCCTTCAAAGCTGTTTTCAGCCCACTGGAATGACAGGGAGCCAGGTCTCTTGACTCAGAGCTGGGCCACATAGAACAGATAGAGTTGAACACATTTCCACCTGATGAGCACAATTGCCAGAGGTAACACTGGTGAAACTGAGGTCATAGGTTCAAGCCCCTTGTGAACTCACTGGTTTGCCCTCTGGCACGACTACACACTTCCTGAGCCTATACAAACATGTCATGAATGGCGTCCTGGATCACAGGAAGGACAGTGTGAGAGCATGCCCTTTCAAACATGGTTGCATAGTGCCTTCTGGTGAAGTGTGGGTATACAGTATAAGCATCACTGTCATCTTTACGCAGCAGTGGCTTACCACTTTGGCGAGTGGTATTTGTGTGGGAAGCCATTCTCTAGAGAGGGTTTGGCATTCACCTGGAGTAAGCCCAAGTTGTGATCTTGGTTAGCCAGACGTTCTACTGATTTATTTACCATGTACAAGACCTTAGAATGATGTCACTTTTTCTTAAGGCACATATGCCACATAGAAATGGCCATTGTTATTGTATAGTCTGTGATTTGATTTATAGCAAGCATCTCAGTAACCTTTATTTCACCATTATACTCTTAAAAGCCACACCACAGTCTTGAAAGGGATGTGGCTGGCCACATCATCTTATAGAGGATACAAATGTAGCCCTTTGCTATGTTGAAATGCAAAGAAATGCTAATTTAGTCACTATTACTCTCCAAATTATTTTTTTCTCTTAAATATTGTATGATATGTTAGTTTCCTATTGATGTAACAAATTGCCATAAACTTTGTGGCTTAACACAAATTTATTATCTTACAACTTCAGGGGTCGGAAGTGTAAAGTGAGTTTCACTGGGTTAAAATCAAACTGTCAACAAGGCTGCATTTCTTCCAGTGTCTTTTCCAGGGGGAGAATCCATTTCTCTACCTTTTTCATCTTCCAGAGGCCACTTGCATTCCTTGGTTCATGGCCCCTTCCTCTATCTTCAAAGCTAGAAACATAGCTTCTTCTACTCTCTCTGACTCTGAACTGTGTCTGTCTTCCATCATTTTTTTTTTCTCCTGAGGCAGGGTCTCGCTCTGTCACCCAGGTTAGAATGCAGTGGCATGATCACAGCTCACTATAGTCTTGAATCCCTGGACTCAAGCAATCCTCCCACCTCAGCCTTCCTAGTAGCTGGGACTATAAGCATGCACCACCATACCCTGCTAATTTATTTTTTGTAAATACAGGGTCTTGCCATGTTACCCAAGCTGGTCTTGAACTTCTGGCCTCAAGCCATTCTCCTGCCTTGGCCTTCCAAGGTGCTGGGATTGCAGGCCATGAGCCACCACGTCCAGTCTTTCTTTCATCTTTGACTGAAACTTGAATTACCTTGGGACCCCCCAGATAATCTAGGAACATTTCCCTAGCTCAAAATCCTTAACTTTGCTCATTTGCCAGGTACTGTAACATATTCACAGGTTCTGGGGACTAAAAAGTAGTCATCTTTGGGGAACCACTATTATGCCCCACAGATAGGAAGGTGCCAGCTTTGAAATCTCCATCCTTCAGAATGTTTAAAGTCTATTTAAATATCTAAGCAGAACTTATTTGGCCCACATTAAAGCAATTTGCTACTAGTTCCAGTAATTCATAGTGCAGTTATTCATAATATCATAATTCATGATGATGACTGTGGTGGTGATTTCTTCAGAAGTTGGAGACAAATCCACAGTGAGACATCTTAAAAGACTCGTGTTTTATCCACGGTAATGGGAGTCATTCATGAGATATTTACTGAGTGCCTACCATGTGCCGACAATTATCCTGAGGACCTTGTGAAAATGTAGCTGCTATGTGTGGAGTATTTCCTTTCCATTTTGCTGGTAGTAGAATCTCTTCACTCATGAGCAACAATGTCATCATGTAGTTAGAACTTCTTTGAAGCTGTATGGAAATCCTTAACTGGCAGACAGACAGAACACCGTTTCTGGGCTCCCAGCCTCCTTATTCCCATTACAGATGGGACACTTTCTAATGTGATCTGAATTTCACAGGCTTTTTAGAGAGACCTGAATCAATGGTTCAATTTAAAGTTATGCACAGGGAGCAGCCTGGAGCACCAGCCCAGCCACGTGTGCCCCAAAGTCGATGTATAGTTGCTTTTTGCTGCTCTGGTTTGGAGAATAAAGATTAAAAGCTGATGACCCCAGCTTCATCTTAAAGCACTTAATTCAGTGTTTTCCATATGCTGAACTGTGGTCTGTTTTCATCACCTAAGGAGCTTTTACAGACAACTCCTCTGTGAGAGGTTCTGAGTCAGTTGTTTTGCATGAGGCCTTGGATACTAGTATTTTCAAATGCTCCCCAGATTATTCTAATATGCAGTCAAGGTGGGAGTGTAAAAAACAAAAGTCCTGGTTCCCACTGCCAGGGATCCTTATTCAGTAAGTCCTACTGAATTGTGAACGTTCCTCTGGTGATTCTAGTGTGCAGCTATGTTTAGGGGTTACCATCCTAGCAACAATCTTTTGGCATTTTTAGCTATCAGGATTCTGTTTTCCTTGTTGCAAATGTAGATTCCTGAGGGCTGTCTCCATTCCAGGCTTTCTGACCCAGACTCTGGGGGCTGTGCCTAGAAAGCTGCAAGCTTAACACACATGCTTCAGGTAATTCTTATCAGGGAGTTGTAGGAAACAGTGTGTAGTGGAGCACTACAAAGAACTTAGAGCTGTGCCTTTACTTACTTAGAGCAAACCCTCATTCTCAGTTCCAGCATTTGGCTAATTTTCCCTTATGGCCAGTATTCCTGAGGCTGGGTTGGGAGTGTATGAAGGACAAGGTTATACACTGGTGGCATGGAATGTTTTGGTCCCTGAGTGATTCTCGTCAGGCTTTCTGTGTGTTGATGGCTGCCTGGAAAGCAGATGTTATATTAGACAACCTAACCCTGTTAGGTTGTCTGGTAAGTTATCAATAAAAAAAGATGAAGAAGTTCTCTAAAGCACTGTATATAAGAAAGAGTCAAATCAAATACAACTCAATCTGGATAAAAGTAAACTAGAAGAATGCACCCGTCAAATTTTCTCTGAAGAAGACAACTATTGGCACTGAAAGATTTAGTCTGTCCTGATTCAGCAAACCCACACCAAGTATAAATTTTTCAAGTTTCTTTTACATAATCAAATTTGTAGCAATTCTAGTATAAGAAAACTGTTTATTCTTGTTTCAGTGTTGCCTTTTTAATTTAAAATATATATATACTTTTAAACGTACAGAAAATAGGAAAAAATAGCACATTGAACACCCATACACACCAGTTAGATTCATTAACATTTTGCCGTATAGGCTTCACGTGCATTTTGCAAAACCATTTGAAAACATTTTAAGGGACACTATAACACCTCATTCCTAAATAAGTATGCAAATGAAGGCATTCTTTTATAAACTACAACATCCTTCTCACAGCTCATGAAATTAGCAATAATGGTCTAATATTCAAAATCTAGTCCATATTCAAATTTTCTCAGCCCCTTAGGTTTAATCAAAGATTCCACATTGCATTAGGTTATGATGTCTCTTAAGTAACTTTAGAAGAGTTACCCTTTCCACTTTTTTTTTTTTTTTTTTTTTTTTGCAACACTGATGTTTTGAAGCAATGAGACCAGTTATCTTCTACAACATTCTATATTCTGGATCTGTCTGATCATTTCTTTAGTGGTGTCATTTAACTTGTTGCTCTATCCCCAGCATTTCCTGCAAACAGGAAATTAGATCTAAAGGCTTGACTAAATTTCAGTTAAAGTTTTTTGCCAGAGCACTTCATAGGTCATAGAGTGTACAGTGCAGTATGTATAGGTCATACTGCATCACAGATCAGAAAACATGTCTGTTTTCTTCTGACTACTAGTGATGTAAAATGTCATCAGAGCTTAAGGAACTCTTTATTGTAAAAGTATATTTTTTCCACACAACCAACCAGTAAGTTTTTGGTGAGGTGATACTTTGATACCATGAGAATTCTAGTAGGGATGTAGCTCAACCTTTTATCTAATAGCTTTAGTATCAAAATGTCTTTAATACTGTTTTACGTTAACCTTTCAACTTTTTAACATTTTAAATTTAAAAATATTCAAAAACATTTGTTTGCCACAAACCATAAAGTTTTACAAAAGTAAGATTCACTTTTATAATAATGGCATATTTACTCATTAATTGGAATGTGAGCACCCTCTCTCTTTTTAATTTTGCCTCAACCCTGTATAATAGCCAGTATGCTAGCCACTCATGGACCAAGAGATTAGCATACTTCCTAAAGCATTAATATCATAAAGAAAATCTAGACATGTGGGAGGTGGTGGGGGAAGTTTTGGTGGCCCAGAAGGAAATGGAGGCAGCAAGCATGATAGGAAGTGGGGTGGTGTGGGTGGTGGGCTATTGAATTTTAGACCTGACCTGGCTTTCCTGGTCCCAGAATTCCATGGAGTAGCACTGAATCTTGACTTTCATTTTCATTCTCTTGAGCATTCTGTCCTATATTATTAGCTACAGAGGTTGAATAAAGTAGATCAGACAGATTTGCTCCTATTTCCACATCCAGTGTAAACCACAACACAGCTTTCTCTCTTCATATCAATTGAAGCAATGGTAGCTGGGTAAATGCAGCTGTCTTCTGACCAAATGGCAGAACATTTGTCCCGAACTTTCTACTACTTCAAGAAAGTTGCAGTGTTCTTTTCTTGGCTTTTATTCTTCTTAGCAGGTTTTCTACTAGGCATGCTTTTTGGTTTATCTGAAATTTCGCAAATGTCATCATTCTTTAGAGCCTGTTTAAATGAAGCCACAGCTTTATTATCCACTTTTATTAGTGCTATAGCATCCCAAATGTCAGAATCGTCACTCTGGCCTGTGCTGCACTAGAACTGCACCAAATCTTCCTGCTCCAGGATGCCACAGCCACTGCTGGCACTGCCCATTGCCATCGTAAGCCTACTGCCAGTTTTACCTTTCAACGAATGCATTATTTCCTAAATACTAACTACAGTCAAAAATTGTTTCCCTGAGATGATATAGCCTTCTCCTTTGGTGGCATATATTAACTTTGTTAGTCTCAATATGACTCACAGTTTGGATTTTCAGGTTCAAGAATGTACAGAGTCATCCAAGACCTCCCTACAGGTGATTTTTTTTCAGCACATTTTACTTAGTCAAATCATCAAACTATTGATCATGTCCCCACACCTAACCAATTTATAAAATTCAAAGCCATCTGCCCTGTAAGGATTCTCCATAGTCTTGATTGCAGAGTTGATTTATGACCTAAAGAAAGAGAGATTTTCGCTTAGCTTTTGGAAATATTCCCTTCTGTAGATCAAAGATGCTGGTGATTTTCAGTAAGTTGATTGAGCAGGAATAGAACTTTTTAAGTCATCCCAGTTTCATAGAATTCACGGCATTTCTTTTCCAAGGCTGATTATTAATTTTGCATTGAAATCCCTCACAACAATAAGCCTGTTGAATAGAAACAAACTTTTGATGAATCATCAAATCATCAAATATTTTCTCTTTCTTCAAAATGAAGGGCATCCATGCTAAGTTACTTCTGATTTAAAGGTGTTTTAAAAGGATCACCAAACGTCTCCACTTGATGTCTATACTTTGTAAGAAAGACATTTTCTCTGATAAGGTATAATTGCTGCCTTCTCTGAGCATTTCTTTATGTAAAATGTGATTGGTTTCACTCCTTGAGTGATCCCTAAGTTGATTTAACTCTGGATCAGTTTGTCAATTTTAGTTGGTAACAAATGGGGAGGGAGGCAGATTTCCTGAAGGGCATAAAAATAAGATATTCATTTTAAAATCCCCTCCTCTTTCTCTTTGAACTGATTTAATACACCAGGAAGGTGAGGAGAACTGATATATAGGATGGAAACCTGAATAATTTTGACAAACCATGTGGAAGCCTTTCTTCTGTTTTAATGGAGGAATTTTGAGGATGAACCCAATTGGGAGGTGTAGGCAAATTCATAATTCCTTGGAATTTTCTTGCTTGTCTGATGGCAAAGTTAGGATGAAATGTAATCCTCCATTGTGACAAATATGCCTGCTGCTTGGCAGATTTGCTTTTTTATCCTTCCATGTGGCTTTTAATTTTGTGTGCTTCCCGAATGTAGGTCCTTTTATTGTATACCACCTATTATTTCAATAGTGTGGTATAAATTACAGTTAGGCCAATAAATAATTGTTTCTCCTCCTGGCAGGTCCATCCCACAGTTATTCTTTCGTTAGTTGTTGACTGAAGTGATTTGCCAGACTGCGAACTAGCTCTGAGGATCCCAAGTTGAAGAAGAGGCTCAATCCAGAGCTTACAGCTAGAGAGGTATTAGACAAAGAAACCAAAGGTTATGAGACAGGTGGACATGTGGTATAAGACAGTTGGGAGGACAGTGTAAGGATTTGAATGGAGTTCTACAGAGCACCAAAGATGCTTGTAACCAAACCCGTACAGGAAGGCATTCTAGGCAGAGGGAACAGTATGGACAAAGGGAAAAGCATACAGCATTTGGGGCAACTACATGTAGTTTGGTATGACTTAAAGATGGAGTGCAAGTGGTAGGAAAGCAGGAGATAAAACTGAAGAAATAGGCAGAGGCCACATGATGCCAGACCTTGTTGCTAGGGTAAGGAACTTGTGCTTGATTTAGTGGATAAATGGGCAGCTATAGTGGGGGTGGAGGTTGGAATAGCATGAACAGCCTTGCATTGTGAAGTAGGATCCCATACTTCTCCTCCAGAGAGTATCTCCTGTAAGTATCCTATGATCCCAAGCTTTGGACACATTTAACACGAATCTTTGCATGTGTATCTCACTAAGTTTTCATTACATTTTTAATATATTGTGTTATCTTTTGTTGTGTAACAAATTGCCCTCAAAAGCTAGCAGCTTAAAACAATACATATTTATTATGTCACAGTTTCTGTGTAATCTAGATATGGCTTGGCTACATCTTGCAGCTCAGGACCTCTCCCATGGATGCAACCAAGATACTGGCCAGGTAATCTCAAAGTTTAACTAGGGCATGGTGTTTCCAAGTTCACTTAGTGATTGTTGGCAGGATTCAGTTTTTTTCATGGGCTGCTAGATTGAGGGCCCCAGTTCCTTGCTGGCAGTTGGCTGAAGGACACCCTCAGTTTCTTGCCACCTGGGCCAGATTCCCAAACTGCCAGATTGCTTTATTAAAGCCAGTAAGAAAGAGAGTCTGCTGGCCGGGCGTGGTGGCTCACACCTGTAATCTCAGTACTTTGGGAGGCTGAGGCGGGCAGATAACAAGGTCAAGAGATGGAGACCATCCTAGCCAACATGGTGAAACCCCGTTTCTGCTAAAAATATAAAAATTGGGTGGGTGTGGTGGTACCCGCCTGTAGTCCCAGCTTCTTGGGAGGCTGAGGCAGGAGAATCACTTGAACCTGGGAGATAGAGGTTGCAGTGAGCCGAGATCATGCCACTGCATTCCAGCCTGGTGACAGAGCAAGACTCCATCTCAAAAAAAAAAAAAAAAAAAAGTCTGCTAGCAAGGTGGAAGTCATAGTCTTTTATAACCTAATCATGGAAATAACATCCCATCACGTTTGCCATATTATGTTCATCGGAAGCTAGTCACGATGTCCTGCACTCACTCAAGTAGAAGTTCCCTGTGTTGCCATGTCAGTAGGAGGAATCTAGAATGTCATCTGGATGGCTGCCCACTTTGAAGACTGACCTTCCTCCCATTAGGAGTTTGGTGGTTGGATAAGGAATTATATTGTTTCTTGAACCAAAAGTTTTTGGATACCTGAAGACACTTCCTGATATCTCAGACAGTTGGACAAACCCAAGGAAGCAGGGGCACTTGTGGAAATTTTGTTCCTCAGTGGGGCTTCATTTTCCCCACTGAAGGGAAATACGGCAGAGCTCTGAGGCCTGCATGAGGCAAAAAGAAGAGATTATATAGAGGAAAAGTCTCAGCTGGAATTTTTTTAGACTGCCTGTTTATGGCTTCACCAATTCAAGTTTCTGGTTTGTAAATCATGGCCATTTGTCTTTCCCTTGGTGATGGTTTTGTTGTTGTTGTTTTGTTTTGTTTTGTTTTGTTTTTGTTTTTGTTTTTGAGACAGGGTCTCACACTTTTGCCCAGGCTGGAGTGCAATGGCATGATCTCAACTCATTACAACCTCCGCGTCCCTGGTTTAAGCAATTCTCCTGCCTCAGTCTCTTGAGTAGCTGAGACTATAGGCACCACCACACCTGGATAAGTTTTGTATTTTTAGTACAGATGGGGTTGTAGTACAGGGTTTCACCATGCTGGCCAGGCTTGGTCTCAAACTCCTGACCTCAAGTGACCTGCCCTCCTCAGCCTCCCAAAGTGTTAGGATTACAGGTGGGAGCCGCCGTGCCTGGCCTCTGGGATGTTTTTAATGGCTGGAGAGCAACCTACCTCCTTACTGGCTGTTTGGAGGACACACTCCAACAACACATATTCCCTCCCAGCACTAAGGTGGCAGATTCTGCTCTTATAACAGGATATTCCATGCAACTATATATTTCATTTGTAAAACTTTCCATTGGGATTATGACTTTCTTTCAGATGTAGCTGACCCTCCCCTGGCACTGTTTTCATACAACTGTGCGTCGTTGCCTGGCCCAGAAAAGATGCCACTATCCAAATCTGCTCTTACAGACTAAAATTTCGTTTCCAAAGATATTTATCAATTCAATAACATTTATCGAATTCCGACTATAGGTCATTTGTGGTGCTAATCAGGGAGAATATAGCACCGTATCTACCCTCTAGGAGTTTACAGACTAGTGTATTTGAGGTTGATTTGTGTCATTTTATATAATCTTTTCCCTTACACAAACATTTCATCTAGTAAATGGTTCCAAGATACTTACAAATATTAATAGCAGTGTCACATTGTTCCCCAAAATGTTGAAAAATTTGTGTGATCTTATCTGTCTTGCACTTTAATGCTATGGTATATATTTAATAAAGGATTGAATTTGGTCAATGTCAAGAGTGAGGTGAGGAGAACCTACATGAGTGAGTTTGGAGTGAGTTTGGAGGAGTGTGAGTGTGCATAGCAGACTCTAGACCCAGCTTATGGAGTCAGCTTCTGGTGATTTCTTGTTCATCTTGTTCCATCTCAGCTTCCCATTTTGGTCAAATCACCCCCAACTGAATGACCATGGCAAAAACATTTCCCAAAAAGGCATTTTGAACTTGGGAATAGCGGTTGGTGAGCCCATAGTACTATTTGCACTTACTGGCTCTAAGACCTTAGTTAACCTCCCTAAACCTGTTTCTCAACTGTAAAATGGAGATAAGAAGAATACTTTAATGCATTTATTTACTAAAAAATGTTTTATTGAAAACACCACTCTTGTAGGTCCTGGGGATTCAAAGTGAATAAAAGTCCTGTCCTTCTCCAGCTACTTTCTAGTTGGCAGAAACGGTAAACAAATATGTAGCAGGTTGACAGTAGGGGTGCAATGAAGAGAATGTGAGCAGCGAATGGGATGTAGGGTGGAGATGGGGTACAGTGTACATTGGGCAGCCATCTTCTCCCTGAGAAGATGACATTTGAGAGTAAAAAAGACAAGCATTAGGGGAGAGAGGGGAATTAGTTGACAAGTGAGAGGAACAGCAAGACAAGCTAGAGTGCAGAACTGAAAGGTGATTCTCTAGAAAATACAACTGGAAAGCTCACAGGGGCCTCATGACAGCCCGCAGTAGGGATTTTACTTTTCCTCTGAGTGAGACAGGCACTGGAGAGTTCTGTGCTGAGAAGCGTCATCATCTGACTTCTGTTTTAAAGAACATTCTGGAGTTTGGGGGTGGATCAAATGAGATAATACCTGAAAATCAGCAAAATGCCTGGAACATGGTAAACTCACAATAAAGATTAGCTCCAGGGAAGAGGGGCCTACGATTACACAGCATCAAGCCTTTGGGAACATGTTTGCACATTTCTGTGTCCTTCAATCATATAGACTTGAATCCTAAGAAATGGAGTTTTTTTTTTAAAGGATGTTCACTCAAAACCAGCGGGGTTTACCCACTTTCAGGGATGGCAAGGGGCATAAATTTTAGAGAAGGATTAACTATTTAGAGTTTAGAGACTCAAAATGATAACATGTTTAAGGATACCTTTGGAACAGCTCAGAGCATACCCACTGAAGGCCAAGGGGCTGCCCTCTGTGCATTTTTGCTAACAGCTTTGCATAGACTGGGTTTATGAAGTGCCACCCCATCTGCTAAGCCCCATGGGGATTCAGAAAAGCCGAGGCTGATTTTGATGGTGTGGAGGAGTGAGAAAACAAATTGGGGATTGATGCAGGGATGAAGGTGGGTGCTGAGCCACTGTGCCAAATTTAGTGTCAACACTGAACCGCTAGGTAGGAATGAGTTTATACTGAGAAATAGCAAATGAGAGCTTGCTCAAGAGGTTTGCTGAGAATAAGTGCTTCTTAATGGATTAGGTTGTGACTTCAAATTGAAAATTAATACACAGAAAGAGTCAAGCTCAGAGAAGGGCCACCTGGCTGTTCAACTCTGGCCTGAGAGATGGTCATGGGGGTTTGGGTAGGAGATGATTCCTGTTTGCAAGTGTGAATAAATTTTGAGTGGAGGAGGAAGTGTCTTGGAAACACAATCCTTCATAAGTATACATCCAAGGTGCCCGTTACAGCAAGTTCTTGAGAACAGTAGGTCCCAGGATCCACCATGTGCCCAGCAGTTTCTCCACAATCTAGGAAGCTAGGCAATGGGGCTTTTTCTCTCTCTTATCTGTGGAATAGAAAGGATCCATGAGGCATCACAGAGCGCCGAGTTCTTTCCAGCCACGTTGCCTCTTCTAACAGCATTTGCTTCAGTGGTGGTTTGACAGACTTGGGTGTTTTAGCAAATGTGCAGGGCCTAAGGTCAAAGAAAGCAGGCCAGGGTGCACTGTGTTCCCCATTGTTCCCTTTTCCCTTCTTGTCTTCATTTCTGTTCTCCCAGGTTTCCCTCAGGTCTCTCCTCACTCCTTCCTTTTCTCCTGTCACTCATTGTTCTCTCTCATTTGCTTTCTTTTCCCGCCATTCTTTTATGCCAGATTTCTCTTCTTTAATCACCACTATTAGGCATTTGAAGCAGTGAGTGATGTGTGTGTTCGGCTGCAATCGTTCCAAACATTGGTCGTTGCCATAGTGTTCCTTTAGCATGAAGCCAGGGAAGTGTAGAAGGCTTTTGTGTCTGCCCTGGGGAAGGAGGACAGCCTCCTGAAGGGGTCTGAGTGCAGAGCAAGAGGTGGATAGTAATTTAGAAAGCAGGAATTTGCCGTCAAAGCTTTGGGGAGGTTTAGAAGAGGCTATTTATAATCCATCAGGGGATTAAAAAAAATAGGCAGGTTCTGGGATATTGCTATAGATCACCTAGACAAGATGAAAAGATAAAGCAGCTCAGGAAATGTGTTTACAGATAAGAGGCAAGTTTTAAAAGCAGGGCCATGATCATGGGGACTTTGACTGATTATACCTACTAAATAATGTATAAATGAATGTTATTCAACAACTACAGATATTGACTGACAAAACAACAGTGGGCAAATGGAGGCAAAAGCATAAGCCTTAGCAATAAATCTCTGTAGTCCAGGCTCCGCGCATGGTACTCCCTTGTGGCCATGGCCTTTCCCTCTTGTCCTCCAGCTAGGCTCCTTGCAGCTAGCTTTGGGGGGAGCTGATACATCATTCACTTGTGCGTTCATTTATTGTCACACATTTGAGTGCCGACTCTGGGTCAGACAGGATACATTTAGGAGAAAAGATTCAGCCTCAGCCCTGAAGGACCTCATGGGAGGCAGACAGGAAACAAACCCAGCTAACAAAAATAAGATAATGAAACATGTAGAGATGTAAACAAAATGTATTGAAAACCTAGGAGGAACACCTCAGTATCAGAAGTAACTCAGAACTAGGACCTGGTGTTTTTTAACTCCAGTGGAAAGAGTCTTGAGATATTCCTAAATGGCATGGAGAGAGAAAAATCCAGCAATCTTTGACTTCCCTCTTTCTTAGGATTAATTATAAATATCAAGAATGGCGTACATTCCAAGTTCACTGAGGAACTAGAAGTGAGTCTAAAATGAATCCAGCCTTCGTCATTTATTTCCCCCAACTCTCAAAATAAGCTGGTGTTTGGTTTTTTGGTTTTTGTTGTTGTTATTTGTTTGTTTGTTTGAGACATGGTCTCACTCTATCACCCAGGCTAGAGTACAGTGGTGCGATCTTGGCTCACTGCAGCCTCAACCTCCCAGACTCAGGTGATACTGTAGGTGTGCACCACCATTCCTGGCTTTTTTTTTTTTTTTTTTTTTTTTTTTGTAGAGACGATGTTTTGCCATGTTCCCCGGGCTGGTCTCGAAATCCTGGACTCAAGTGATCCTCCTGCCTTGGCCTCCCAAAGTGCTGGGATTACAGGCATGAGTCACCATGCCAAGCCATCATAAGCATTTTTTTTTTAATTCTTTGAGATAAAAAGATCCAAGTAGGCCAGACAATGGAGAGTTTGTTTCTTTTTTGTTAGATGGAGAGAATGAGAATGTGGCAACTTTGGGGAGCAGATTTTTCTATAGTTGGAGAAAACCTTGTTGATGACCAAGGCCTTTGGATTACAGTTGGATTTAACCATGTGGGTTGCTTCTATGAGTCAATACTTTTAAGGTAATTCAATGCAAAGACAGTGGGTAATATCTGGAAAATGGCAAGGACAACTGTGTCTCACAGTAAAACATACCCTTCTCTTTGGGGGTCACTAAACTCTAAGCCACCGATCTTCAGTGTTGTGGGAAATTCTTAGAAACCTCAGAATTATTTCACGAAGACCAGGCATATATTAGTTTCACTAAAAATAGCGGGCTTCTATTTGGCACAGAAGGTCTCCTTCATCTTCAGATTTCCATCTAGAGAACTAAAGATGTCCAGTCATCAAAAGTCCATGGGTCATTGCTAAATGGCGTCAAGGAGGAAATACAGGGGCTGTAGTAAGCCAGGTTGGGAGTTTGATTATAAGCACTCACTCTCTAAAAGCGATTAGCAGTAATATTATGAAGCCTAGCAAAGATTAAAGAAAACATTGTCCCAACCAAGAACAATTAAATTAGAATCTTTGGTGGTGGGGTGCCAGGTACCAGCACTTTTTCAAGCTTCTCAGGTGATTCTAATACGCAACTAGCACTAAGCATCCCAGCCCTCGGGGCTGCTAATCTCGGACAGATGTGACTCAGTAACTGAGATTCAGCATAATTTTCAAGGTGAGAGTTGTACATGTTGCTCAGTGCAGAAAACATGGAATCGGGTTACTCTAAATTTGTTAGAGCAGGGTCCCCAAATGTTACCTTTTGCTAGAAGTGTGGTTGGGTTACAACAAACAGATTTCTATGGCAGAAAGTCCGAGTAGAATGCGAATGAGCACAGGATGCAATCAGACCACTGGGGCTCACTAGGCCTTTCTTAGCTTCTGTTTTGAAAGTCCAAAATTGTTCTCATCCAGACAGGCATTTGAAAGGACTGGAAAGATTTGGATAGGAAGCCCTAGAGAGATAGACATTTGCTGAGTTGAAGCCAAGGATCGAGTCTCATGCGTGTGAAAATCTAATACAGGTAAATCTCCAACATATGGCAGCACTAATTCCTGAGAAAGGTCATGAGTGAGCACCATAAGCACGAACAAAGCCTTCAAGCCCAAAGCTTTGATTATGCAAAATAGCTATTTGTGGCACTTAAGTACAGTGGTCACCCTGGATTTTCCAGAGTGGTTTAGATTTTGGCTCCATTATCAGTGTGTTATATCAATGTCCCGTTTTTTGAAATCCCAGTACCTGATGCCCAGTGAATATACACTCGTGTTGGTTGAACTGAAGTACATTTCCCCCTCCAAGTTGCATGTCATACACAGAACCAAACTCTAGCCACTGAGCACCACAGACACCAAATGAGCTGAGGGCAGGGCACCCCAGGAATGAAGGTCATGCCCTGTGGCAACCTCACTGGATACGCAAGGTGGAAACTGGCTTCCTGCTGGTGCATGAGCCATTCCCTGCCTTCTCTTCAGACAGCCCAGCTCTAAATCTACCTTCTCCAATACTGGAACTTCCTTTTTGGGTACTATGACTATATCTCAAAGCAAAGATCTAGGCATGGCTCTCCCATTCCTATTAATTTTGAGCATTGACATCTGCTTTGGGATCCACACATCTGGCTCCAAGCAATACTACATCCCCACTCCACAGCTGTGGTTCCCCATATGGCCCCGCCATCCCTGTAGGATACAAAAATTACCTTGACAGAGCACTTGTTTGCATTATCCCCCTGGAAAACAGGGTGCATTATTCACCCATATATTTTGGGGAAGAAAAGCAGCTGTTTTCAGCTAATCTAGTTGTTCTCAGCCCTGGCTGCACCCATGCATATACTCCACACCTCTTCCCACACCCTTTGTGGCAACCTCAGCTTAAGCTTTTGTCACTGTGTTGAAATTACACCACTAGTGCTTTGTTTTGTTTTGTTTTGCATTTCTGGTAGGATCATTAGCTCATACAAGGGTCATCAGGGAAGGAGCCATCCAGCTCCCATCTCTTTCTGTGGAGCAGCATAATGACTGTGTGCACTCATTGCAGGGAGCCTCAGGCACTCAGACCCACAGGGGACTGGTGTGAAGCTCCTCATTTCAAATGCTCCACTCTGTTGCTCTATCTGAACATGAGGACCTTCTCTTGGCAGCTTAGATCTTCTATTACGGCAAAGGATTGGCTCCAACCAAAGGGAGCCAGTTGCTGGTGGAAAATACGATTACCAACACAGAGGCAGCTGCTGTTGCTCTTTGTTTTTCTAACTTTCAAAAGTGTGGAACAGTAGTTAAAGCCTCCAACAATCTTATTCCTTTCTATCCCATTTCATTTCACCAAGGGTTCAAGATAGCTACACTCCAAGTAACATCTTAAATGATCATATTCAAAGCATGATGCCACACAGGGATAAGAATAGCAATTTTTTTTTTTGATCAATATGCAAACCTGACTCCGTCATTCAGGGTTACAGCTCTCCAGTGTTTTGGCCTCTCATCACATGGCTCCGATGTGTGAATCTTCTGTATAGAACCTCTTGGTTGGTGAAAGTCTGAACTGAAAAGGTACCAGTATCTGTTAAGACAATCCTGTTAACCTGTTATTACCTGCCAATTACATTGTTCCTTGTTTAGAAATCCAGTTGAAAGAGGCACGCTAAGAACCCCATCAGAAGTAGCTGGTGTGGGTTTTTTTAAGTATGGGTAGAGAATCTCCCTACAGCAAGTAACACCAGTGCTGGCATGCCCAGAAAATTCCAGCTGGAGGTGGGAGTAAGTGGCACTTGGCAAAGTTGCCCTCTTGACCTAATTGTTTAATTTGGATGGAAAAACGTGTTTTGTTTATGTATTTTTTTCAGGGAGCCATTACGGTGAGTCTTTCCAGTATAATTTCCACTGAGACCTTTCTTATTTAGCTCAATTTTCTCTTGGGCTGAGGCTGACAGAGGCATGGTTGATGGGAGAATCTGTCACCCTGTGGAGCTGAACAGTCTTCAAGATAAAGCTGCCTGCTGGCCTTTCACACCCAAATTCCCTGAAACTTGGTCACGTCCCAGCCAATGTCCTCTGCCTTTTGATGCGCTCCACTGTGAGGGGAGAACTAGAAACCGTGAAGAGTGGGTCCACTTGTTCCTACTGTGCAGTGAGATGGGAATTTGGTTACATTAAAAAATCCATCTGTATTCCTTTTATCATGCAGATGAAGTAAAAAGGAGTATATAAAATAAATTTATAGTTTTGCATTTAAAAGAGACACAGACAGAGAGAGAAAGAGAGACCTTTGGCCTTTGTTATTTGTTTAACATCTGCAGTCCTGCTGGACCACTAGCTTGGCGAGGGCAGCTGGCAGGCAAGCCTGTGTGCTGTTGCAGCCAAGTCCCTAGCACAGCTCATAGTAGGGGCTCAGTAAATGTTGAATTAATAATTAATCTCCGTATCAAATTTCCTCTTTGTCCGCAGTCGTGAAATTCATACGTGTCTTAAGTTTCAAAGCACTGAGTGAATATAGCTTGCCCTAAAGCAAACAAACAAAAATAGCATTGCTTTGAAAGATCTCGTTTAGCACCTTAGTTACCACAAGTGCTCATTAGGGCTTTCTTTTTCTCTTGAAGGTGTACATTTGACTGAGAGTGTGTAAGTGGGTTATGTGACTAGCCAAATGCCTTCTCTCTTCTGTACTTGAAGCCCTGTTCTCCCAAGCTGAAGAGTAGATGACTACAGGGAAAATGTGACTCATAGCAAGTGTTCTTATTAAATCACCTTGAAGTGTCTCTTGTAAAAGATAACTCCCTGCATTGTAGAAATGTCTTTGACAAGAGAGGATTAGGGTGAAATTGCAATTACCTTGACATAAAGGAATGAATTAACTTTCCAACTTGCATTTTTGCAAGGCATAGATTCAAGCTGCTTGGAATATAAACATTGAACACATTCACAATAGCTTGGGGCACTTGAAAATTGAAAAGATGGGCAAGGAGCCCCAAGATGCTAGGCAACTTCAGAGGTATTTCTCACCACAGAGGGAGTGCCTGCCTGGACAGAAACCGCCAGTGCAGTTGTGCAGTGTCTGCTCATGTGTCAGCAGGGTTTAGGGGACTGTCAGGACAAATACCTCCTGGAGCTGACACCTGCAGGGTCTGCCTGGAGGAAATAGAGAAATGCTCTTCCAAGATTTGACTTCCAAAACTACCCATTCACTTGACTCAGCAAATATTGACCGAGCACTTACTATGCGTTGGGCCACGAGTTCAGGCAGTCTTGGCTGTCAGGGACTTGGAAAAGTCAGACGTTAAACAAATCGTGTGGGCATGAACCTCAGTCAACAATTCATGTGCAAAAATATACACTTTTGTTTGTTTTTTTTAAGTCAAAGCTGACTGTAAGGTTTCATCCTGCCAGGGCAGCAGGAAATTCCAACTCCTAGGTTTGCACCAGAAGCCCAGGGCCTTCACGAGGATTGTGAAAACACAGGAAGGGCCTCTGGTTTCTGGTCCATCCTAGCTACTGCCAACATCTCTATTTTACCTCAGTCTCCAGATGGGCAAGCAGGCCAAGATGTGAGGCAGCTCAGCGTGTTCTGCTGTGTCAATGTGACCTGTGGGCATATGAATCTCCACCTGAGCTGGAAAGTCCATGACAAGGCCCTGGCTTCCTCAGGTGCACACCTGGGCCATCTGTCTGAGGGCTATTCACAGCTCCCTAGGCGTGCTTCTGTTGGAGACACAGGGAGGCTCTATCCAGGGAGGGGAGGGGGTGGTCCGCAGAATAGGGCCTGAGCCACTCTTGGATGATAGTGGAGTGGGTACTCTTGTGCAGCTTCTAATAGGAGACTGGGTACTTCTTGTTCAACTTATTTCCTCTATCATCTGTCATATTCTTAACAGAAGCCATGGCAACATATGACTTAACATTGTTAAAAAGCCTAGCACTTTGGGAGGTCAAGGTGGGAGGATCTCTTGAGGCCAGGAGTTTGAGGCTCCAGTGAGCCACGATTGTGTCACTGCATTCCAGTCTGCGTGACAGAGCAAGACACTGACTAAAAAAAAAAATTGCTTAAAAGGCTGAATTTTTAGTAAATGTGTTCAGGGGAAAAGCATTCTACTAACCCTTGGCTACATTTCAGTCTGGTCTCTGCTAAGCTCAGCATCTGTCTACCGTCATCCACCTTGAGAATTTCTCTCCTCTGTCTTCCTGCCATTGAAGGAAGGGCTGTCTCCCTTTGCCCTGCCTGCAGAGGACTGGGTGTTTTACATGAAGAGCAACGTCTTCCTTCAGCTTCCACTTTCCCTCTGGAAAAATCCCCACAGCAAAGGAATAGAAAGCCAGGCACCTGGTAAAAATGAAGACATGGAGCAACAGAACACCCAGGAAAGAACGGCTCAGCAGGCTGTCCCACCAGGCCCCGATCGCAAAGTGCATGAGGATAATGAAAGAGGAATTGTCTGCAGCCAAGGGGCACATGGTGGGCTGGTCTGAGGGGCCAGAGTAGGCCTCCTGGAAAACGTGATGACTAGGATAAGATCTCAAGGATGAAAAAGAAGGTAGCCAGGGAAGCAGGGTTAGGATGTTTACAGGGCCAGGTCTGAGAGGGAGAGGGGGAGTCAGAGAGGGAGCAGGCATTGCCTGAGATCTGAGCAAAAGCCCAAAGGGCAAGAGAAGAAATATCGATGGTGACCCAATGGTTGTTGAGTCTGTCCTTGTCCACTGGGTCCCTTACAGAAGGGTTTTTCCTCATGTGGTTTGTTTGTATGGGGAATGTGTATTTAGGGACAGCACAGATAGAGGCAAGAAGGAATCAGAATGGAACCCGCAAAGGTGGAGGGGAAGGAGCCACAGCCCCTAGAGCCACCACATGTGCAGATCCAAGACGGAATGGAGCTCGGAACTGGCACTCTGGAGTGAGTTACTGATATTCTCACAGTCTCAGCATCTCTGTTTGTAAGATTAGAACAGTAATTCTCACATCCTAAGTTGTTGTGAGACTTTAAAAGTCTGGTGCACAGTGGACATTAGGCCAGGCCTGGGCTGCTTGCCCTCAGCTCTATTGCCTCCCAGTCCTTGCTCTCTCTGTGTGGCAGGAAGCCATCCCTGCAGTCTCCAGTGTCAGCCAGATCCCTGGCCAGTGAGGCCTTGGCAGGAGATTGGAGGGTGGGAGGAGGGAGGAAGCCCAGCTATGTCTACCCTCTTTCTCTGCTCCTGCCTAGTTCCAATTTCCTCCTGACAGAGCTGCCATGGTCCTCATTTCCACTTAGTAGGTGACCCAGGCCCCAAGTCTTGCCTAACCCTGACATTCCATTTGTCTGTGCAGTTGAGGCATGGTAGCAGCTTTCTGTTCTTGCTAATCTCTGGGTTGTATGCTGTCTCCTGTTTGGCTTCTCAGCCTCTCTATCACCTGTTACCTCTTCTCTGCACCAAATCCCCTCTGCTTTAAACTCTCAGCATGATTTCTGTTTTCCTGGATGAATGATAAGCATTGCAGGGAGTAGCAGTAGTTCCTCTTCCCTTTGACCACAGCTGTGGGTTGAATTGTGTCCTCCAAAAAATACTGAAGTCCTAACACCTGGTGTCTGTGCGTGTGACCTTTTTGGGAATTAGATCTTTGCAGATGTAATCAAGTTAAGATAAGGTCGTTAAGGTGGGCCCTAATCCAATGGCGGAATCCTTAGAAGAAAAGGGAAGTTTAGACAGAGGAGAGCACCCATGGGAAGACAGAGACACACAGGGAGATCCTCATTTGAGGACACAGGAAAGATTGTCATGATGCAACTGCAAGCCAAGGAATGCCAAGAATCGATGGCCACCACCAGGAGCCAGGCAGAGGCGAGGAAGGATTGCAGGGAATAGACTAGTTCCTGAGACAGCAGTTGTTATAGGTGAGCCCAGCCCTTCTTGCCTGCCTCTTTGTGTGTGGCCACTGGCCTTTCTGCTTTTCCACCGAAAGGTGAAGCAGCCCATGGCCCTTGCCAGAGCTTGGCAGATGTCAGTGCCATGCTGTTGGACTTTCCTGCTAACAGAACTGTGAACTGAAACAACCTCTTTCTTTTATAAATCACCCAGTCTCAGGAATTCTGTTATAGCAACACCAAATGGATGAAGGCAGAAACGAATGCAACAGCCACGGAAGATTATCTGGGGGAGCCTCTTACATCCGACTCTCCCTCCCCTCCTCTCCACTACCACTTTGAGCTGCCCTAAGTACTCTGGTCACCCACATGTAATAGACATCCTCTCCCCTACACATGGCTTGGCTTTGGGGAGAGGTATCGAAGCTGATCTCAAGCTTGATAGCAGTTACTTTGGCCTCACCCATATTTTTCTGTTACAATCAATAGGAGGTTGGGATTTACAATGTTTTCAGTGTCTGTATTGGTTTTGATGTTTTAATTGCAAAACAAAACAAAACAAAAAAACTGACAACCTAGAAACCAGTCAACTTGGCTTAAGGAAACAAAAAAAAAAAAAAAAGGAAAAGGGCATAAATTCGAAGAACCCAGAAACATTTCACAAAATATAAAGGCACTAATGTAACTGTGCCTGTGGCGGGGATTAGAGCCAGAAACTGGAAGCCTTCTTTGACTGATTCTTCTCTTTTTTCTTATAGAGGACCGGATTTTTCTGCTGCTGCTCTGATTCACAGCTCCCATATTTATGTCTCGTATTTCCAGCCACATAGAGGTTGACTTGGCTCAAGTTCAAGTTCCAAATTCCCAAAGAAGAAAATCTGATTGGATCAGCTTGAGTCAGGTGTCCACACCTTATCCAATCAATTGTGTTTATGATGGTGGAGGGAGCACACAGGACCAGGATGGTTGCTGGAAGCCCACCTCTATGGAAAGGGAGATTTTAAAATATGAAGGGCAGGGGTTATTGTAGGGTTCATTCCCCAAGAAGAAAGATGTGTTCTGGGTTGGACGCCTTCTGGGCTGAGGCTGGGGTATGAAATGTGGCTCTAGGCCAGCCCCTGGCTCTCACCTAACAGTCAGGGCCCGCAGAGACTCACAGGTGGCCTTCACCAGACCTTACCATCTGGGTGTGCAACAGAAAGAGTAACGGGAGGAGAATTCACTCTATCCTAGTTAAACCTGCAAATCAAACCTCCCACTTCACTAAATGATGTGTGTTCCTGTTATGTAATCCATGGGTAATAATAGCTAACATTTACTGGACACCTACAACAGGCCAGTGCTAAGTGTTAAGAACATTTTTTTAATGCTCATAATTCCACAAGATTGACTTTGTTATTCAGCGTCATCTCTGCCCCCACAACTTCCCCATCAACACACATCCTCATCTCAAGCCACAGTGTAAAATGACTATGATCTTCAACTTTCTGCCTCGTAGTTGATTTTTAACAGGTGATGCAGGAACATGGTTCAGGTATGTGTAAGTCTCCTTCCCATCCCTATGTTTCAACCATGTCCTTCCTCTCCCTAAAGGCAAACACTGTTGCTGGTTTCTTTTCTTTCTTTCTTTCTTTCTTTCTTTCTTTCTTTCTTTCTTTCTTTCTTTCTTTCTTTCTTTCTTTCTTTCTTTCTTTCTTTCTTTCTTTCTCTTTCTTTTTTTTTTTTTTTGAGACGGAGTCTCGCTCTGTCACACAGGCTGGAGTGCAGTGGCGCAGTCTCGGCTCACTGCCAGCTCCGCCTCCCGGGTTCACACCATTCTCCTGCCTCAACCTCCCCAGCAGCTGGGGCTACAGGCACCCGCCACCACACCGGGCTAATTTTAAGTGCTGGGATTACAGGCATGAGCCACTGCACCCGGCTGCTGGTTTCTTATATATACAAGCATAAATGTGTGTATCTTTTTGTTTTTCTGGAAATGATAGATTACTTTTCACGTTATTATAAAAATTGTAACACTGTGTCTTGGTGGTGGTTAGCACAGAGAGCAAATCTTCGAATGGTTTCTGCTGAACTATTGTAAGGAAATGTCATTATCTATGAAACCACTCCTTTATTGATGATAACTTAGGTTACTTCCACCCTTTGGCTAATATAAACAGAGCTGCAGGAATATCTTTGTGGCTATAACTTTATGCACATGTGCCAACATATCTATAGAATAAATTCTCCAAAGTAGAATATCAGGGTAAAAGAGTACATGTGCTAGGACTGGGCATGGTGGCTCACACCTGTAATCCCAGCACTTTGGGAGGCCAAGGCGGGTGGATCATGAGGTCAGGAGATCAAGACCATCCTGGCTAACACGGTGAAACCCCGTCTCTACTAAAAATACAAAAAATTAGCCGGGCTTGGTGGCGGGCGCCTGTAGTCCCAGCTCCTCTGGAGGCTGAGGCAGGAGAATGGCGTGAACCCGGCAGGCGGAGCTTGCATTGAGCCATGAGGGCGCCACTGCACTCCAGCCTGGGCTAAAGAGCCAGACTCCATCTCAAAAAAAAAAAAAAGTGCTATACATTTTTAGATGAGTATTCAGTTGCTCTGCTGAGAGGTTGCATCAGTTTATAATCCCGGCAACAATTCAAGTGAATAGCTGTTTCTACTCTCCCAATAGTACTCCATTCAAGGATTTGATATTTGATAATTTGAAACGTTAAGAAGTGTAGTTTATTTGCTTTCTTTTTTTTTTTTTTTTTTTTTTTTTTTTTTTTTTTTTTTTTTTTTGAGACGGAGTCTCACTCTGCTGCCCAGGCTAGAGTGCAGTGGCCGGATCTCAGCTCACTGCAAGCTCCGCCTCCCAGGTTTACGCCATTCTCCTGCCTCAGCCTCCCGAGTAGCTGGGACTACAGGCGCCCGCCACGTCGCCCGGCTAGTTTTTTGTATTTTTTCAGTGGAGACGGGATTTCACCGTGTTAGCCAGGATGGTCTCGATCTCCCGACCTCGTGATCCGCCCGTCTCGGCCTCCCAAAGTGCTGGGATTACAGGCTTGAGCCACCGCGCCCGGCTTATTTGCTTTCTTTTAAATGTTGTTTTAAGTGTTTTAAATCCTTTTGGAGTGTGTATGTGCTAGGGGAGTGTGTGCCACAGAGAGGGACATTTCCATCCCGGTCCTTTGCCCATTTTTCTGTTGTGTTTTTGGCCTTTTTCTGACTGATTTTTGGTGATTATATATATTTAGAGAATTAGTCCTTTGTTACATGTATTACAAATGGTATCCCAAGCATGTTACCATTGTCTGTCTTAATTTTGTGTGTTTCTTGTACGCAAATTTTAGTTTTTGTAGAGTTGTATACATTTTATTCTTTATGGTTCCTGCTATTTTTTTTTTCTCATACTTAGGTCTTTCCATTTCTAAGATTATACAATATTTTTCCATGTTTTTCTAGTGACTTACACCCATCAGGAATTTACTTTGGTCTGATGGATAAATTTAGTAATCCTGCTTTATTTTTTTCCTAAATGGCTACCTAGTTGTCTCAACACCATTCGCTTAATTATGTGTTTTTCACCACCGATATAAAATGCCACCTCTGTCATATTTTACATTCTCATATGTTTTGGAGTCTGCTTCTGGATTTTAGTTTTTAAATCAGGCCCATGATGTTTTAATTACTCTAGCTTTATGTTATACCAGCTGGTACATCCAGTCTGTCTTTCTTACTTTTCTTTTTCAGAATTTTTCTAAATATTCTCATTGCTATATATTTACCATATACGAGTTTAAAATCTGTTTAGTGAAAAAAAGTTCTGTCAGTGTTTTCATTGAAATCACATTTCTTAGATTTCTAGTTATTTTATCCTTTAGGTTGCTGTTGGAAATGGGAACTGCTCTACTTTCCAACTGATTGTTGTTTTGATATTTGAGGCTGTTGATTTCTTTTTGACACTAATTATATATATAGCTTACTTTTTAAGTTTTTACTCATTTTAATATTTTTTCCTACTCTTTTGTTATTCCCCATAAGCATGTGATCATATCATCTGCAAATACTGATAACTAGACCTCCTGGTGAGTTCTGAATTGGTGAATTCTTGTATTTCCTAATTGTGTTGGCTTGTATCTCTAGACTAGTGTTAAGACTAGTGTTAAAAGGTAGTAGTGAATATGGAAGTCCTTTGTTTTGTTGCTGACTTTAATGAGAATGTTTATTATGTCTGCCCATTAAGCATGGCCCTAGTTTTTGGGATATGATATATATATTTTATTTCACGGAACCTCACCAATATGGCCTGCTCCATGCCTTTGCATATGTTAATTCCTTTCCGCTATGTGGGAAAACTGTCCTTATGCTTCATGACCCTTTCCAATGCCCTTTTCTGTATGCTGTCTTCCTCATGACTCAAGCTATTAGTCATCCTCTCCTCTGTTTTCCCACAATGCCCAGCCCATACTTTCATTATATATAATACACAATACACTGTTTTCTAGCCATCTGCCTGTCTTTTCTTAGGTTGTGAACTCCTTGAGAGCAGGCCCTGTGTTCAGAGCTTGATAAGAAGTGGACCAGTCAAGCAGCTTCCGGAAGCATTGATCTAAAAAGGGATACTAATACATCAGTGAACTTTGAACTTAATCTCTGTCTACACTCTCTTGGCCCATGGCTTTTAAATACTGTCTACAAGAAAGTGATCCAAATTTATATTTCTTGCCCTGACCTGTCCACTGAGCAAGTACATCCAGCCGCCAACTTGATATATACAGATTCAGGCAACACCATCTCATAGATCATGTCTAAAACAGAACTCTTGATTTCCTGTGCTTCCAAATCTGTTGCTGCCTTCCCACCCACCGTTTTCCTCATCTTGGCTAATGGTTCTGGAGTTCTTCTCGACTCCAGTCTTTCCCACACCTTATACCACACCACAGCAAGTCCTGTAGGCTCCACCTCCAAAACATATTCGGATTCCAACTGTTTCTCTCCACCTCCACTGCACAATTGTAATCATCATCTAAGCCACCCTTATTTTTTGCTTAGATTCCTGTGGTATGTTTCAAGTATTCATCCAATTCCCATTCTTTTTCTCATAATAATCTATTCTCTACATACTAACTGGCAGAATCCCTTAAAAGGGTAAATAAGATCATGTTACTCATTTTATTAAACCTTTTAATGGTTTTCCGTTACATTTAGAATAAAATGTAATCTTCTTATCATAGCCTGTAAAATCTGCCTCTCTTCTCTGCCCTGTCATTCCCTTATCATTTACCTGGGTGTCCCACTAGCAGCCCTGCCTGCCTTCTGTCTGTTCCTTGATGCTACAAGCTTATGTGGGCCTTTCCACTTGCTGTTGCCTTTGCCTGGGCTGCTTTTCCCCCAAGTCTTTGCATGTGCAGTTCTTTCTCAACAATCAGATCTCAACTCAATTACAAATAAAAATCTAACTCAGCTCCCCCTATCATAATCAGAAAATGGCATAGGTCTTGAGCTCTTGAATATCCAGCATTCTTACTCTTTATCACATTTTCCTATTTGATTTCCTCCATTGAGCCTATCGTTATCTAAAATTAATCCATAGATTTGTTTAGTTGTTTATTATTTTTCCCTACACTCTAATAAAATGTAAACTTTATATAAACAGGGACATTATTTTGTTCTTTGAAATAAGCTCAGTAGTTGGAACAGTCCTGGTACATAGTGGGCACATAATAAATATTTGTTGAATAAATGAAATAATACATATATAATAATGTATATGTACCAATTAACTCATTTACATGGTATTACTCCTACATGAAGGGCAAAACAGGAATGAGTTTTTCTCTTGCTGTAGTTGATAGCACCCTGGAATGAAAAGCACCTCTTTCCAGGGTCCAAGGAACATTACAGAGAGTTTTTGTGACACGCTCGTGCAATTTGCAGTGAACCAATGGCCACAGTCTCCTGAGACCACTCAGGGGACTCTGGCCTGAAGGTATCACAATTCTGAAACCACATAAGGCTGGTAGAGTGTTGTTTATTGGCAATTATTGAATTATTTTATTGCCTAAACTCAAAACTCTTTAATATGTTTCTTTGTCCAAGAAGTGGTCTGATTTAAAAACAAACCACAATTTAAAACAGGGAAGAAAACAAGAGCTCTAAAAATGAACATAAGTCATTTGAACATTTTATTTCGACCAATGGAGGTAAAGTAGGTAAATTTACTGCTGCATACAATGATTATTAAAGCATTTACTTCCCACCATCACTAAATAAATATCTAACAAAGAACTAAAGAACATTCTTTTTAAAATAGTACTGAATAATTAGGCTGCTTGGGATTCTTCATCCACTGGCCTGCCCTGAGCTTGTCTCATTCATCTTTGTTTTCCCTGTTTCATCTCCCAGAGTTGTTGATAAGGCCTGGTGCACCATAAAGTTTTCTGAAATGAAAGGAGGCAGGTGAGAGTCTTGAAGATTTCCTTGGCATCCCAAGAGCTGAGAGATATTTGCACTCTCACACAGAATTCTCTGAAGGGATCCATCCAATGTGGAAAGCATCCTCTGTTCCATACGGCCCCTCCCAGAGTTTACAGCAGGAAGAATCATATACACAGAGCCCTGCCTTGTGTTTATATTACCCCAGACCAACAGAATAATGTGGCCCGACTTCATTACAGCCTTTACTCCAAGGCTTGAAATCTTTAAAACATCTTTCTGGGTGTATTGGAAATCTTTATGTAGATGCATTGAATGTAATTAGATTCAGCCAGCCTTGGTAACTCTGGTATGTGTGATGTAATTAGTAAAGCAACTAGTTGAATGCATTTGTACAGCCTCGCCCCATTTGGGAGGAGGTGAAATGGTGACACACTGTACAAAGACTGTGTAGCTATAAACATTGTCTAGGTTGATTGTCAAAGGAAGGCTTGTTCTAATTAAGACTGTGAAATGGCTTCTCTTCCTCTGGCAGAGATGTTCTCAGTAAATTTTTCCTCTGGAATGGAACCTTTCATGTGTGGCTCCACCCAAAGTGGAATTTAACTTTCTCTAAGTCTTAACACTGTGGAGAGGAAAAGGGGTGGGACTCTGAAGTTCTTCCTTCCAATGCAGGAGGTTTAAAAAAAAAAAAAAAAGAAGAATTGAGCATGTAGCATTTACAAAATGAAATAAATATTCTTAAGGGTTAAGTAACCCAAAACTAGAAACACCTGGCTGGTGTTTGGAGACTATGAAGGTGGTGATGATAGTGATGACTTAATAAGTGAGGCAGTAAATCTTATATACCATAAAGTTGTTGCCAAGAAATGGCTGGTCAGAGACAGACTGTATGTGTTAGGCAGAATAACAGCCCTCCAAAGATGTCCACATCCTAATTCCCAGGAAGTGAGTTCGTTGGGTTACACGGTGGAGGGGCATTAAAGTTGCAGGAGGAGTTAAGGTGCTAATCAGATGAGTTTTGATTAGGGAAATTATTGTGGATTATGCTTTTGGATGACATGTAGATAGCAAGGAGAGGATTACCCAAAGTTAGCAATGGCAGTCATGGGAGGGGACAGACAATAGGCAGGGATGGTGGGAACAAAGATGTACTTGAAGAAAAGATTGTGGGGAAAATGGGTACGTTGCTAATAGCAGTGGCTGGTTCAGTGGAAAGGCCACTAGTCAAAGGCCAGAAAGTCTGCTTTGAAGACTTGGTTTTACCACCTCAACCTACCCCCGCTCACAGCATTAGAATTCTCATTGCAAAAGAGAGATGGTAAGACTTACCCTGCCTCCCAGGGTTGTTAGGCTCAAGTGAGAAGCAAGCCTTAGTTGCTGTGAACTGTAAACTGTGATTTTGAATGCATAGCATGGTGTGATACCACAAACGCAGTTTAAACCTCTGAGACAAGCCAGCTGTTTTCCCTTTGCCTAAAACTTCCTTGAATTCTGGCTGATATATTTGAGGGCAACTTTGGAGCCACCATGTCTGACTCATAGCTAGCACCACCTAACCCTCTGATGAAGACTCCAAATCCGATCTTGCTGGCTGCTTTGGCCTTGCTTCCCATAGACTCTGGCATGGCTGGCTTATTTGTAAAATCAGCAGAAAATCCATCCCAACTGGGAGACATCAATTCCCTCTAGCCAGAACACGTGGGTTCCCTGCAGAGGAGAGACTTGCTTCTTTCTCCAGAGCACTTGGTGTTGGGTCTGAAGCGCCTCCTTCCTTAGTAGGAACTCAGACAGGTAAACATCTGTGAAGCTGGACACTGGGACACCAAGGCACAGTCTTGGTCTCCGAGGCTCTCTGCTGTCTGTCGTGGGGAGAATAGGAATGGCTTTCTGACTAAAGCCAATGGTGGATGTGGATAATTGTAGCACTGATGGTGAGTCATGATGTGATAGAAATAAAGCCATCTATCTCTGTAGCCTTGTCTTATATGCCAGCCATCCTGACCTTTCTTTCTCGTCCTCTTCTCTGGCAAGCTTGTTCCAGATCAGAGCTTTTGCACGTCTGCCTGGTGTACCCTCTGTCGAGAATGCTCTGCCTCCAGATCTCCATGTGGCTGTCTCTTTCCCTGATTGGCACCTTGGCTTGAATGTCATTTCCTCAGACACAGCATCTCTGACCACTCTGCCAATGGTACCTACTCCCATTCCTGTTATTTGCTTGCATGATTTATTTTCTTTAGGATCCTTATCACTACTGAAATTCTTCATTCTTTATTTCTTTCCAACCAACCTTGTCCATCCTTTTCATAGCTGTAGCCCCAGAGTCCGGGCTTTATAGATCATCAATGCATGTTTGTTGAATGAGCACCTTGTGCCACTCACCACATGCCAGGCAGTGCTCTATAGACATTCTCATGGGCTACTCCAGATACTTCTGGGAGAAGGAGTTTGCTCTCCTTGTTTTACAGATGCACTGACAGAGGCCCCAAAGGGCTGAGTGATCTGCTCTAGTTCCCACAGCTGGTAATTAGGGGACTCTGGATTAGAACAGTGCTCCAAATGATTGCAACATTTAGAGTGGTAGCTCCCAACTCTGAACGTAAGGAGCACACAGCTGAAGGATCCATGGTTTGCAGTCCAAGATGACCGCCTGATCACAGTGGTTTTTTTTTTTTTTTTTTTTTTTAAGTAGTGCTTCTTGAGCTTTAATGTGCATTGCAAATCACCTGGAGGCTTTGTTAACCTGGAGATTTGGATTCAAGGGTGCAGTTGATCTGTTGTGGGGCAGGGGGTGGGTTGTGGTGTGGGGTAGAGTGCTGAGATTGTGCTTTTCTCACAAGCTCCCAGGTGCTGCTCGTGGCCACGATTTAACAGCCAGGGCTTGGAGGTTCCTTTGACTTGAGAACTGGATCAGCTGTTTGCAGAACAAAGGCAGGATGAGCGGGACCTGGTAAATCTTGTAGTCAAATCAATTGCTGCATCTGAGCAAAGACAGCCACAGTCCCTCCTTCCCTGGGAGAAGCGGATGTTATCCCAGCACCTTCTGCAACCTGGTCAGGGACTGAGTCCCGGAAACTTGGGTCTAGTATGTGTCTCTGAGCCTAGATTTGGTTTCCAGTTGTGTAGCACTTGGCTGAAGACCAACAAAGGGGCCGAGCCAACTATAGAAAGTCATCTCCTTAAGCAGTGAGTATTTCCTGCCGACCCCTCATTCCTGGACCCCAAGTGTAGTTGTCCAACTCTAAATGCCAAATGACAAGCTTGCCTGGAGTTTAGGAGTTTCTCACAATGCCTACAATTTGCTGGAATTTTCTCATTTAGAGGATAAGTGTAAAGTATCTGCTCTGCTTATATTAGAGGGTTGTTGTTAAAGTGTTTTGAAAAGTAGAAAGCAGCGTTTCCCAAATGTGGGTGGAATTGGTTTTCAGTAGGACAAAGTCCCAGCATTAGAGAATACTAATCACAGGGTGAAGAAGTTATTCTCTCTTCAAGTTTGTTTCAGCTACTGTTTAATTTATAAGTCTCACTTCAGGACTACTATATTTCAGACACTTCTTTTACATGTCCCAATTTCCCTTTTTTTAAAAGCAGAGAAATAGGCAGCAAACAGCTGTACCTAGCTAGAATTTAATAATAATTGTTTTTTTGTGTACATTTTTATGATTACCTTCTATCTGTGGCAAATGATATAGGTTTTCCATTTAAGATAATGATATAAACCTTCCTTTTAAAGATCGATGTAAACAAAACATTTAAGATGATTTAAAACATAGTAGGTAAAATTACAGGATGAATGCAGATGTGGTAGACATTGTGAGGGTGATATGCAGATGAGTCAGTCTCAGAAAATAACATAAGGTCTGTAATCCCAGCACTTTGGGAGGCTGAGGTGGGCAGATCACTTGAGGTCAGGAGTTTGAGACCAGCCTAGCCAACATAGTGAAACCACGTCTCTACTGAAAATACAAAAAATTAACCAGGTGTAATGGCACACACCTGTAATCCCAGCTACTTGGGAGGCTGAGGCAGGAGAATCTCTTGAACCCAGGAGGCGGAGGTTACAGTGGATCAAGATCATGCCTCTGTACTCCAGCTTTGGTGACAGAGTGAGGTTCTGTCTCAAAACAAAAACAAACAAAAAAAGAAAATAACATTAAGGACTGTAAAGGGGTGTAGCTATGGTATTACTCATGGGATGACACAAAGACCCCCAACACAGCCCTGCCCAATCAGTGAATGTGCCACCTCCCTGGCTCTGGGCTGGTAATCCTGCCAGAGGGTCCTCAGGCAGGACATGATGGTGGATATCAGCCCCAGGCAAGAATGGGCAGCTAAATCTCAGCCACAGGTTTGCAGAAGCCTTTCGGTCTTTCTCTATCTGTGGAATCTTTTGGGAAAAAAATAAGCAAGACAGCTATATAAAGGCTCAGCATCTTACATTTGCCTGTGGTAGAGACAAATCAATTGCTTTGCTTCGGGCCTTGCCTTGCATTTTGTTGTTGTTGTTGTTGTTGTTCACTATGGTTAAAAGAACTATAGTGATTGTAAATAGAAGTTGCCAGTTTTGTGGTTATTTCCTAAATCTCACTGGAACAGGCCAAAGGAGTCAAAGAATCTTTCTGAATTCCAAGGCAACATGGGGTAGCTTCCATCATCACAGAGTTGTGTCAGAATCCTGGCTCAGCCAGTGCTGTGGGCTGAGTTGTGTCCCTATCCAATTCATATGTTGAAGTCCTAACCCCCAGAACCTCAGAATAATGTGACTGTGTTTGGAGTTGGGTCTTTAAAGAGGTTAGTAATTTAAACCGAAGTCATTGGGGTAGGCTCTAATCCAGAATGACAGGTATCCTTACAAAAAGGACACAGACACACAGAGAAAAGACCACATGAAGGCAGAGGGAGAAGATGGCCATCTATAAGTCAAGGAGAGAGGCCTCTGAAGAAACCAACCCTGCCCACAACCTGATCCCAGACTTCCAGCCTCTGGGACTGTAAGAAATGCATTTCCGTAGTTTAAACTGCCCAGTCTATGGTACTTTGTTAAGGCAACCCTGGCAAACCAGTTTAGCCACTTGCCATTGGGTGGTCTTGGTTAATTGCTTGACATCTTGGAGCCTCAATGTCCTCATCTATATATTGGGATAATGCTATTGACTTCACAGTTATTTGCCCAAATATGCTGATGTATGTAAAATACTTAGCACAGTCTGTGCTACACTGTAGATACTGAATATGGATAACTATTTTTATTTACTTAGATCAGTCTCCCTTCCCCTCCCATTTCAAAGAGTTTAAGACAAAAATGACAGCTATTATTGCTACCTCCTGACCTTAATCTTTTTAAGATGTTAATTGCTATTATCAGGAAGTCTTTAACAGATATGTAGTCATCTACACTGACTCTTTTGTAACTATTAAAATGGTATTACCGGCCAGGCGTGGTGGCTCATGCCTGTAATCCCAGCCCTTCGGGAGGCCAAGGCAGGCGGATCATGAGGTCAGGAGATCAAGACCATCCTGGCCAACATGGTGAAACCTCGTCTCTACTAAAAATACAAAAATTAGCCAGGCATGGTGGCGCATGCCTGTAATCCCAGCTACTTGGGAGGCTGAGACAGGAGAATGGCATGAACCTGGGAGGCGGAGGTTGCAGTGAGCCAAGATTGTGTGACTGCACTCCAGCCTGGCGACAGAGCAAGACACCATCTCAAAAAAAAAAAAAAAGAAGGTATTACCCTATTTGGTAGAGTCCGCTTTCTTTAACATGCATGTCTTTAAATAACTTTGTGCTAAATGGTGTTTTCCATATCCAATCCACTCTCCAGTGCGGGTATATGAAGTGGGGAGTCATTTAAGTAGTTGGATAGGGGCATGGCATGATAAGACTCATTGTGGGCTGGTGGACACCGAGACTGGCAGTAGGGTTGCTGGGCAGTTACTGTCATGACCCAGGTGAGCTTGTATGTGTCTCTGGGATCCCACCCGGGACTACGTCCTTGCTCTGCTGCTTAATATCCCTGAGACTTTAGGCAAGTTACTTGTTTTTCCTCTCTCTAGCTTGGTTTCATCCTCTGTAAAATAAAAAGAGTGAAAATAGTACAGGGCTGTCTCATTTTATATAAGGATTGTGTTCCTGGAGACCCAGCATAATTCAAACAAAATGTAAACATTTAAATCAGGAGTAATTTACCTACAAGAATGAGCATATACTGGGTTTTATGTTTATTCTGATGGGTAAAGTAGGCTTTGCATTATTTTCATACCTTTAACTTTGTACCTTTCTGTGTGATTGAAACTTTCCAAACTTATACGTGTTTTATATAAAATACAAATGAGAATTATTTGGCTGTTAAGTCTTTTTTTTTTTTTTTAAGAAAATTATCTCTATCTCTGTATTTTTTAGCACTTTAAAACAATTTTGAAAATGTATTTATTACAATGCACTCTTTCTAAATATCTCCTTTACCCTTCAAAAAAGATCACTCAGGCCAGATGGTCAGTTTTCCTCTGTGCTTTATAAGCCCTTTGCAGAAAGCACTGCAGAATCTGCTGGGGCTGTGGGATGGGAGTTTAGGAAGGGGGCTGGGGGTGGGCTGGTAGTGAGGGACAGAGCATCCAGCAGCGAAATAGTTAACCTGCCTGCCACTGAAGTGGAGACACCCAGCTTGAGGCAATCCTGTGTGAGGCAGCAATAAATTCAAGCCAGGTTTTCAGAGTGGAAACTGAAGCTAGCCTCTTTAATCAGATATTTCAGAGTCACTCAGCATAAAACCCAACACTAACGAATTCATACTAGGAACTGTTTTATAGCTATGTCATGAAATGTAGCTGAGATTCTCAGTGGACTTCGATATACCTTATGTGGTCACTGTCACTTGGGGACCATAAGGCTGAAAGTACTTCCCAAGTCTTGCCCCCATCCAAACCCCCAAAGCATAAGATGCACAGCACCCACTGAGCTGGGAGCCCACTTCCCTGTCTCCATGTTAGCTTCAGGTAAGATGCAAAGACTAGGAACACAGTGATGTTTTGCCGCTAGGGTGTCCCTACTTGAGAAAAGCATTGCCTGTGTCTCTAATAAGAATAAAATGAACTCTTCTGATGGCAAAGTTCAATTAAATTTCAAGATATGGCTACAGTCAGGTGGAGGAAAGACTTCTACTCTTGAAGGAGGGAATAATTGGACAGCTAAGAGTTGGACGATCTTCAAGGCTCTGTTGCAAATGTCTCTTGCTTGATTGTTTTAGCAAACCTCCAGTTATCTGAACTATCCCTGGCTGTATGGGCTGGGGGCTATCATCTTTTTGTGGCCCCTAAACTATGCTGTCGGAACGTGGGAACTAGATTACTTCATTCTGCTCCTGGGAAAGGGAGCAGCCTTGTGGGATTTAAAATGAATACATTAAATTTGTTGATTATCAAAGGGAAAAATAGAGAAAAATAAATAAACTCTTACAAGATCTTGGCTGAAGTACAGGGGCCAAAGTTTAAATCCTTGCTCTCAACCATGTTAGGATTTTGTAAAAGACCTTCAATTTTCCCTCCCAATTCACTCAGGTGGGAGGAGGGATGTACCCTTTGGAGGCCCCTGTTTACCCTTGGGATTCTTTTTTAATGTAAATGGAAGGGTAAGCAGAGGGATAGTAACTGTACTCCCATGATGCATGAAAAAGGGCAGCAGCCTTATGAATTTTTCCTTTTTTTTTTTTTTTAAAAGATATATCTATGTATCTTAGTAAAAAATTTTTTTAAAGTGTGATAAGATGGATATTGTCACATGCAGGTAAGAGGGTAAAGTGGTACTTTTTAGGACATAAGTTTAGCAAAATACATCAGATACTCTAACAAGATTGAGACTTCATTCATTTCTCTTTTAGGAATTTATCCAAAGGAAATAATCCAAAAGGTGCACAATTTCAATATGCTATCATTGCATTGTTTACAATAGTGAAAATCTCAACCTCAATGTTGACCATATGGGAAATAATTGATTACATTAATGTTGGTTCAGCCCCGCAATGGTATCCTCCTTGGCAATTAAAAATAAATGACAACACCACCAAAGGCACAATCCATGAAAGAAATAATTGAAAAGTCAGACTTCATTAAAATTAAAAACTGCTCTGTGAAAGACATAGTCAAGAGAATAAGAAGACAAGCCACAGTCTGGGAGAAAATATTTGCAAAAGACAGTCTGATAAAGGACTGTTATCCAAAAGAAAAGTATAAAAAACTCAACACCAAAATATGAAAATAACCTGATTAGAAAATATGCCAAAGATCTCAACAGGCACCTCACCACATAAGATATACAGATGGTAAATAAGCATATGAAAAGATGCTCCACATCATCTGTCATTAAGGAAATGCAAATTAAAACAATGAGATACCATTACATACCTATTAGAATGGCCAAAACCCAGAACACTGACAACACTAAATGCTGACAAGGATGGGAAGCAACAGGAGCTCTCATTCATTGCTGGTGCGAGTGCAAAATATAACAGTATGGCCATTTGGGAAGACAGTTTGCCAGTTTCTTACAAAACTAAAAATATGCTTACCATACAGCTCAGCAACTGAGCTCCTTGGTAGCTACCCAAAGGAGTTGAAAGCAGTACAAAAACCTACACACAGATGTTAATAGCAGCTTTATTCGTAATTGCCAAAAACTTAGAAACAAGATATCTTTCCATAGGTGAATAGATAAATAAACGGTGGTACGTCCATACAATGGAATATTATTCCGCATTAAAAAGAAATGAGCTGTCAAGTCATGAGGAAACTTTACTGCATATTACTATGTGAAAGAAGTCAGTTGTAAAGTCTATATAGTGTATGATTCCAACTTCATGACATTCTGGAAAAGGCAAAACTATGAAGACAGTAAAAAGACCAATGGTTGCCAGGGGTTAGCAAGGAGTGAGAGGTGAATAGGCAGAGTACAGAGGGGTTTTAGGGCAGTGAAAGTACTCTGAATGATATTATAATGGTGGATACATGTCATTAATACATTTGTTCAGACCCATAGAATGTACAACACCAAGAGTGAACCCTAATGTAAACCATGGATTTAGAGTGATTATGATGTGTCAACATTGGTTGACAGTTGTAACAAATGTACCAGGCTGGTGGGGGATGTTGATAATGGAGGAGGCTCTGCATGTGGGATTGCAAGGAGTATGTTGGGAATCTCTGTACCTCCTTCTCAATTTTGCTGTAAACCTAAAACTTCTTGCAAGAAAAGGCTTTCGTTTGTTTTAAAGTCTTGATCTCTTACTATGATACCCTGAGCATTCCCCCTAATGTCTTTAAGGTAAAAGAAGCTGGAAATAAAAGGGTAAATGGTAATAACAGCTTTGTGAAATTACACACATAGAAGGAGAGAAATGCAGCAAAGTCATGTCTAGATGGTAGGGTTATGGTTAAAATAATTATTTTCTTTTCCATTTTTTTCATGGTTTTCAAGATTGAACCTATACCATTTTTATAATAATAATAATATAAAAAATGTACTCCCCAAACAACAATGGACGTGAAGCCTTTGTCAGTCTTCAGCCCATGAGACAAAGGGGGACTAAGAGCATGTTTACTTGCTTGGAAGGTAGGACTTTTAACCAATGCTTCTTTCATGTGCTGAAGGCTGAGAAGCCAAGAAGATACTGGAGGTAGAGCAAAGCGTGTGCCTTTGTGTTTTTGCTCTTGTTTGCTTGGGGAGCAGTGTGCCTTTGTGGCCTCTTCAGGTGGGAGAAGAGGTAAAGGAAGAGCTCCTCCAGTTTTTAATCCCCTCGCCTAATCACCAGACCTTTCTTGTGGTTTTACTGGGACTCTTTTTACTAAGTGGATGGATTGACACTGTGTGTGTATGTTGTACTTGGATTATGCCTTAAAGTATGATGATGATGACAAAAGGGTTTGCAACAGCAGGCAGGCAAACGTCCCTGCTTTTAATAGAAAGCACATTCCAGCACTTTATATTATCTGTAACACATAGAGCTGCTTAGAACAAAGCATTGCCCCTAAGACATGGTCCCCAAGAGTCTTTAATAAGTTCCAGACCACTGTGAAGGTATTAATTAAATATTTTAAACAGAATGACTTTAGCTGGCTGGGGCATTTTTATGAGGAAAGGGAGTATATTTAAAACCAGGGCTGTTTCTGTAACAGGAACCTGTTTTGAAGGAAATGTTCTTGGGTGGGACTCTATGGGTACCAGGCTGTCAAATCTATGGGCCAACTTGATGTCAAAAACAGACATTTTGGATATTTCAAACAATATTTGAATTGGGTCCTTGCTGTAGAATTTGGACATAATTCTAAACCATGATTTTAGCACAAAGGGGAGAATAGTAAGAGTCTATGGGTATGCCAGGCACTGTTAGAGGTAGTTTCTCACAGTAGTTCCACGATAAGGGCTTTGACAAGGCCATTTTATAGAAAACAAACAAAACCTAAGTGACTATTTTTCAAGTCACAAAGTTTGATGGAGGAGCTAATACCAAAACTCAATTTAAAGTCTGTCCAATAACTAAAAGATAAAATTGGATTGTTTGTAACACGAAGCATAAATGCTCAAGGGGATAGATATCTCATTTTCCAAGATGTAATTATCATACATTGCATGCCTGTATCAAAACACTTCATGTACCCCATAAATATATATACCTACTATGTACCCACAAAACTTAAAAGTCTGTGCCCATCTATCCATCCATCATCTGTATATTTATGTATACATTTTTCTACCTATCCATCTTCTATATTTCAGAATACTTGACTCTTTCTCAGGAAGTACTAGAAATAAAGATAAGCTTAAAACACAGATCCTGGTCCAATTGATAGATATTTCCTGAATTCAGAGTCATCAGAGTTATTGAATACTGTGTAGCATCTAGAAGCACAGAGTTAACTGATTTTTCTAGGAGGCAGCATGATGTAGTGAAAACAGCAATGCACTTGGAATAAGAGGTCTAAGTTTGGATCCTGGCTCTGCCACTTGTGGATATCTGTGACATTGAGCAAGTCTCTTCCCTGAGCAAGTTTCTTTGTCTTCAAAATTAGAATTGCACATAGCATTGTGCCTAGTAGGTGCTCAGGGAAGGCAAGTTAAAGCTGAATTTGGTCCTAGTAGTAGGGGTAAGGAATAGGGAGAGGATTGTCCTTGAGTCCTTTGTGGATCACTCTGGGTCTTCAGGAATCAGCAATCCAATGGGTTCATAAAGAACCTCGCCTTCCTGGCTAATGATAGCCAAAGTAAAAAACTGGGGTGGAAACACTCCCAGATGAGACATTGGAGCCCCCTCAAAGGAGTGATCATGCTCGATGGGCATCACAAGCATGGCAGGAAATGATTGACGCTGCTTTGGCTTCTTCCTGGATTCACTTCATTCCAGAGCCTACCAATCCACTTCTCGGCATGAACAGCCCTTCTTGGGACCACCCTTAGTGTATTTCCACCTGCTCAAGAACTCTATCCTTCTTCATGTCCCCAAGCTCCTTTCCCATACGCTATGTTGCCTCACACATGGAACCTTTGAATCCCTAAATAAAATATGCGTTCGTGTCTGTGAAGATCCTTTGTGACCTGGGACCCAGGGCTGTGTGCATGAAAGGGCTAATTTTTATTATTCCTTTAATGGGCCTGCTCTGCCTGCTCCTGCTCCCTCTCTGTGAATCTTCAGAAGCCTCCAAGCTTTCCTATCTAGCCATTCTTGCTTATTTATCTCAAGACCCCCATATTGTCCTTCTCTGCTTTATTTGGGGAATGACTTTATGGGACTGTTGTATATACATCCCGACCCCCAAACCATCTCTCAGACCCTCCATGTCCTCTAGGATCCTCCCTGTTCAGCACAAGTCTGTAGATGAGCTATTAAGAACTTGGAGTCATATGAGCCTCTGTCTGCCCCAACTAGCTGAGTGGGCTCCGGCAAGGAGAAGGGCAAAGGAAATGAAGAACGTAGGGGATAACTTTCTACCTTTTCACCTCTCTCCTGCCGCTCACCTCTCTTACCTCAGATCCTCATGTCTAAAATGAAGATAGTAGTTGTATCTTCCTCAGTGCTGTTTGGAAAGATTAAATGATGTGGTACATACAAAGCACTTAGTGTAGTGTTTATCCCACAGGCTGCTGCTATTACTATCAAGGCTGCTAATAGAAATCATTGGAAACATGATTTGAGATAGAACATTGTATATTAGGAAGAACATACCTAGTTTTGAATCTAAGCTCTCTCACTTTAGTGTATATGAATATTAGTCTTTCTGGACCAGGTGCGGTGGCTCACGCCTGTAATCCCAGCACTTTGGGAGGCCAAGGCAGGCGGATCACCTGAGGTCAGGAGTTCAAGACCAGCCTGGCCAACATGATGAAACCCCATCTCTACTAAAAACAGAAAAATTAGCTGGGCATGGTGGTGGGTGCCTGTAATCCCAGCTATTTTGGGAGGCCAAGGCAGGAGAATTGCTTGAACCCAGAAGGTGGAGGTGCAGTGAGCCAAGATAGCTCCGCTGCACTCCAGTCTCGGTGACAAGAGCAAGACTTCATCTCAAAAAAATAAAAAAGAAAATCGTTCTGAACCTCAATTTCCTCATACTCATAATGGACATAATAATCACTTGCTCACAGATCTGTGGGAATGCAAAGTCTCTGAGACTGTGCCTGGCACTGTCTGAGCTTCATGGGTATCAGTCACCTAGTTCTGTGGCTGTCCTGCCTGCTGTCGCTACCTGTTCCAGAGCACTGGGGCCTGCTGCTTCCTTACGGAGTTTGCCTCCACCAGTGCTTGGAGTGGGAGCGTGTAAGGCAAGCAAGCTGAGGAGGGTTAAATTCAGGGAATATTGTGTACTTGAACTGACAGTGATTCACAACATGTCTGCACAGATTGCTCAGAGTCTAGGCATTTGCCAAAGTTGGGGAGATGGTGAGTGGGGGTAGAGCGTGGGGCTGTGAGCAAAGGATGTTCCGTCCCTGGGAGTATAAACACAGCACTGTCTGTAACCTAAAAAGGTTTGGTTGGGAGGGCCATCAAAGTCTGCTGTGCATTATTTAGACTGTGCTCAGCCTCCTCAAGGAAGCGCCCACGGATCCACCCGTGTTGCATCTGAGAGCTGTCACAGACCAGAGTCAGCAGTGCTGGACTCTGCACAGGATTCCTGGCAGCTGGCTAGGTGGGGCCTGCCATTGCCATGGGTCTGTCCCAGACTTGCCACTGTCCCTGAGGCAGGCGGGTCCACCCATCTGGCCAGTGACTAATCAGAATGAGACCCTTTCCTCATTTACAGTCCACGTGCCAAACCCTTCCTCAGGGCCAGTTTATACTCCCTCCTCCCATCCCACCTTCCCCTGGTTTCCATTCCCTTGGCCTTCAAACTACAGCCTCGTTTCCTGTTTACCACCTCACCCTGATGCCTGGATTCTGCTTCTTTGGTCTTCAGGTCTGGTTTCTCTCCTTCATTAGGATTAATGTGTAAAATGGATGATGCTGATGTGGTATTTTGGATCCCAACCTGAATTTTGAGGCTCAATCTGTAACCTTCCCTCCAGGTTTTCCTGGAGCATAGTAGCACCCGGACAGTCTGACTGGCACTTTGGTTATGAGGATGTTCTTTGGAATGGGACAGACCTGGGTTTGAATCCTTGCTCTGCCACTTGTTGGCAGGTTTAGGCCATAATACCAAAAGACACAATTCCAAACACCATAATCCTGAATGTTGAAACCCCAAAAGATCAAAATTCCTAGTCCAAAATCCCCAAAATATAATTCTGTAAAAAATAAAAATTCTTTAAAATAAATTTATTTACATTATAAAAGGGGGATTTATTTGAGAAGTATAAAAGAATGACAGCATACTTCATAGACTGCTTAACACGACAGACTAGTTAATAATAACATAGTTATTTTTGCAAGCATGAACAGTCCGAGGTACTAACAACAGTCATGAGGGCATAACAGTTACGAGCAGATGAACTGTATAAATGAAGACGTAGGTCAGAAAGCGAAATTTATAAATGCATACCACTATGGTTGGCAATTCTGTGCACCCAGCTTTGCAACTGTGGTCATCTGAAATACCATGATGGACAACCTAAATCTTTTGACAAGAGCAAACAAAAACTACAATGGGTCACCACTGCCTATGCAGTCACCCAAAGAATTGGGATCTCACGAAATCGTATCTTTCACAAATGCAGATGTACAAAGAGAGGTATTTTTTATACATTTGCGTTTGTGAAAGATAAATTCTTTACATCTTCATTTACTGAGGAAGTTTCAATATTTTTTACATGCGTGCATAGTGCTTACATACAACGTCAACATTGTGATAAAGCACTTTCTTGGTGTCAATTTTTTAAAAAATGTCTAAAATGAATTAGAACTCTCTAAAAGTCATTGTGCAATTTATACCGCCAGTCCTAGAAATGATGCAAAGATAAAAGCACATAGCATAGCCAACTGGTGCTACGTGTGAAGGTGCAGAAGTTGTATACAATTGAATAATTTGACAGGGGAGATTTCTTGTGTTTTTCATTTGTTTTCACATCTATGAGTTTGGAAACACTCACTGTACTTTTATTTGGAGAGTGGTTGTGGTCTACAAATTTCATAAGTATATGCTGTCCATCTGAAAGTCTGGTTATTGCTTGGCTGTTGCAATTAGGTGATTTTCTGCTTTTGCAGCACCAATAATAATCAGTTTTAAACTTTTATCTTTCACCATTAAGTAGCCTCAAACACTTAAATTAGAGGGAACAGTTTCACAGATCTCTTCCATTATGTTGTAAGGAATGCAGTAAGAAAGAATGATATCTGATTTCCCCAGTACAAAATCTGTATTAGTGTTCTCCAGAGAGATAGAACCAATAAGATATAGATTTAGATATATAAGAGGAGATTTAATGGGGAATTGTCTCACACAATTATGGAAGCTAAGAATTTCCATGACAGGCCACCTGCAAGCTGGAGACCCTGGGATGTTGGTAGTGTGGCTCTGTGCAAGTTCAAAAGCCTTAGAACCTAGAAAGCAGATGGTGTAACTCTCTGTCCAAGGTCAAAAGCCTCAGGATCCAGAGTGCCACTGGTGTAAGTCCCGCAACCCAAAGCCTAAATTTCTGATGTCCAAAGCAGCAGAAGAAAAATTTATCTCAGCTTCAGTAGAAGACAAATTCACCTTCTGTATTTGTTTGTTCGGGGCCTTTGGCTGATTAGGCAGTGCCTGCCAACACTGAGGGTATATCTTGCCTGCCTAGTTCATTCACACTCACACACTAATCTCTGGAAACACCCTCACAGACACACCCAGAATAATGATTTACCAGGTTTCTAGGTATTCCTTAATTCTGTGAAGTTAGTACTTAAAATTAAGTCCACAAATCCACTCCTTGTCCACTTGGCACCCTTAAACTATACTTAACTTCCAAACAAAGACACTAACAAGATAATAGTTAGCCTAAGATGATTGAACTAATATGATGCAGCTATTCTGTGTACAACTGAAAATGTACTAATCCCTCCCCTAGGATTCTGCTTTCGGGATTTCAACCTTTGGTATTTTAATCTTTCAGGATTGTGATTTTGGGGATTTTAGAGACTAGGGATTTTAGATGTTAGAAATTTTAGACTTCAGGGAATTTGATCTTTAGAGATTTCGACATTCTGGATTATGGCATTTGTGACTGTGTCTCTTGAGGTTGCAATACACACTATATATTTGTATATGTGTGTATATATATGCACAGATCCTTTTTGTGGTTTTATCTTATTATTTATTTATTTATACCCGATCTAAAATGAATGTGCTTAGTAAACGACAATTTGAGTTTTGCCAGTATTTAAGCAGAGTGGTACCAATGTGACCTGAGGTTTGGGGAAGGAAGAGCTCAGGCTTGTAGGAACGTGACCTTTGGTGTTATACCAATGCCACGTGGCCATTTGTACTGTGCTTCTGTCACCAACATGCACTCATGAGGTTGGGGATGGTGCCTTATTTTTCTTTTGTCTTTTGTGCCTGAAACGTAATATTTGCCAGCAAATATTTATTGAATTAAACCAACTTCGTTTTCAAGTAATACTGTTTTTTTCTTTAAGGAAATCTCTAAGTGATTTCTGATGTCTTTAAAAGAACTGAAGGGCCTATACTCAAGTTTTCCTCTAATACAGAGTTGTCATTTTCAACATATATCTTAAGAAAGCATTGAGCCACAGAACTGAAGAATTGGGGCTTTGAGGGAAGAGTTTGAATTATTTCTGAGACAAGCAAGAATGCCACGTTTCCCAGTATGCAGCAGCAGCTCTGTCCAGGCTGGTTAGCTGAGTGGAGCAAGCTAATGAGCTTGCTTCATGGGGAGTTGGGAAGCAACAATCAGCCCCTTAGAAATAATTCCTTCCTAGGGCAGGAGGTATTCCAATATTACCATTGTCACCACGATGAGTAGTCACGTAGAGAAATGTGGCAGGGCTGTGTCTGATTCATTTGCATGACTTCTCTGCATTCGAGAAAGAGGGTCTATGGGAGACTAGGCCAGCAGGGTGCAGCCTACAGGTATGGGGTCTGTATTGCACTATAGGGTGTGACTGTGTCTCGGGTGGCAAGCTGCTGATGTGCCATTCCAGGAGGGAAGCAGGTGTGTTTCAAAGTCCAGGAAACAAAACAAGAAGATGATGGTCTGAGAGGAAAGATGGCACAGTGGAGGTCATGATGAGCAAATGCACAAGCAGTGGGAGTCATTGTCAGGGTAAAGATGGGCTGGCCAGAGATGCACGGAATGGGAGTCAGGGCCTCATTCTCCATGCTCGGGGTGTCTTCCACAGCATCCTTCTTGTGTCGAGCCTGAGGACTTGGTTGGCTTACTATGTGAAGTTAAATGGACTGATCCCTAAGGGAGTGGGAGTGGACATTGTACTAAAAAAAAAGTCTTCAAATATCTCTAGGAGGACCCCTTGTAGAAAAGCAAATTGACAACAGAAAATAGGAGAGTTGGGGAAGGGAAGGTATTCTTGACAACCTCTGGAGTTTCATAGTGAGTGTCATAGATCATAGGAGATGAGCAAAGGATAACATTTGTGTTTTTGTGCAGAAACCCCACCCAGTGAAGAGTATGTGCATACTTGAGCCAGAAAGCAAGAAGGCTCTGCCATCCCCTTTGACCAGACTGATGGTGGTAATAACAGTGTTTCCTTAGGAATACCTCAAGGTAGGGGAGGATCCAAATGAGCCCCTGGGCTTTTTTGGCCACAGCCAGCCAATCTTGTAGTTAGGATTTGACCCCAAGGACCAGTCATAGGGGTTCCCTACGTTGACACAAAATCCATTCTGCCTCCCTGAGAAGTTCCTAGAGTGGAAACCTAGGTGTGAAGAGATGAGAGAGGTCAGGGAAGGAGTCTCTTAGATGAGGCCCTCTTTGGGAGACAAACCTACGTTTTCTGGGAGAAAGAACAGTGAAATGTGGGAGTGTTAGGTGTTGAGTTGTGTCCCCTTACAAAGATATGTTGAAGTCCTAATCCCTAGTGTCTCAGAATTTGATATTATTTGGAAATAGAGTTGGTGTCAATGTAATTATTTAAGAAGAGTTTATACAAGAGTAGGACTGGTCCCTAAATCAATATGACTAATGTCCTTATAAGAAGAGTCAGGAGAGACACACAGGGAAAATGCCATGTGAAGATCAAGGCAGAGATTGATGTTATGCAGTGACAAGCCAAGGAATGCCAAAGATTGCCAGCAAACCACCAGAAGCTAGGAACAGGCAAGGAAGGGTTCCCTTACAGGTTTCCGAGAAAGCATGGCCGTGCTGATCCCTTGATTTTGAAATTTCAGCCTCCATAACTGTGAGACAGGGCCAGGTGTGGTGGCCTATAATCCCTTTGGGATTTGGGATGCCAAGGCAGGAGGGTTGCTTGAGCCCAGGAGTTCGAGACTAGCCTGGGCAAGGTGGGGAGATCCCATCTCTACAAAAACTAAAGGAATTGCCTGGGTGTGGTGGTGCATGCCTGTGGTCCCAGTTAAGTGAAAGGATCACTTGAGCCCAGGAGGTCAAGGTTGCAGTGAGTTGTTTGTGCCACTGCACTCCAGCCTGAGTGACAGAATGAGATGTTATCCCAAAAATAAAACAAAACAAAAAATAGAACCGTAAGACAACAAATTTCTGTTATTGAAGCCACCCAGTTTGTGGTACTTCGTTACAGCAGCCCTAGCACATTAATACAGATAGCTAAGGGAGAATCAATATGTTTGTGTTTCTGAACCATTTATTATTTTATTTTAAGTTCTTAAGTGAATTGGAGACTTAAGAAGGCGTATATGTATCTTACCTCATCTTTTCTCCCTACTCTTCTCTTCACCTTCTTTTTTCCCTCTCCCACACTTCTTTCTAAACAGATAAAATCTTATACTCAAAATGAGACTATTAGTAGAATAAAGATTTCCATGAAAGTGATTGATTTTGTAATAACATTCCAGTCTGATGATTTCATTTCTGCTATTCCCATTGTAGCATTCCCCAGGAAGACACCAACTCTCTGGTAGACAGATGCACTGCAGTCAGTTTCCCCCTGCACAAGCAAGTCGTTTTTTGATTGACTGACTCCAGCATGGTGTCAGTACCCTCTGCTGTGTTGCAGTTGGGTGTGTAGAAACACAGCACCCGAGCCTTTGCATCCAAGAGCCCAGTGCAGACTGGCAGGACTTAATTCTGACAGAATTCAAGGATTTGACCCAATTTTCCACCAGACACCCTTTCTAGTCTCCATATTGTCTTTTGAATTGGCCCTACTTTTCCTTCCTGCCCCCTTCACTCCCTCCGTTTTCCCCACCTGGAGCATAGCATCCTATTCAGTCCTGCCTTGTTCCTCTCCAATCCTTCCTCCACTGGGTGATTTTCCTAGGTGCATTCTGATCGTGTCGCTCTGATCATGAATTATGTCAAAAATGGCCAGTGGCTCTTCTTGATCCCTAGATCTGCTACAAAGTCCACATCTTTGTTACATTCAAGATCCTCCATAATTGTCATTCAAGATCCTCTAGAATATATCCCCAAATTATTTTAGTGCTCCAACGTCCACGAAAGAGAACAAGAAGGTGATGGCACAGTGGAGGCCACAATGAGCAAATGCACAAGTGGTGGGGAGGTCATCATCAGGGTGAAGATGGGCTGGCCAGAGACACATGGAGAGGGAGTCAGGGTCAGAGCCTCATTCTCCATTTATGAGGTGTCTGCCATAGCATAATTCTTGTGTGGAGCCCGAGGGAGATGTGAGATGTCATCTCTTCCATCCACTTTAAGCTCCAGACAAATTGGACTATGGACTGTCCCGTTACATGGCCCTGATCTCCCCTCTGCCATTTCTTTGTTCATGCCTCTCTGTTTGAAGTGTCTTTGTGTACTTTTCTCCTTTTCATTTCAAATGCCATCTCTCTCTGCAATCCTTTCTTGATTTCCCCAACCAGAAGCATGTTCTCCTCTTTAAATCCCTTGGCACTCCGTTTTTCTATTTCTCCCTGGCCCTTCTCTTATGCTCTCCTATGTTTTCCACGTCCATTTGTTAGCCTTGCTTGCTCTCAGTTGCTTGAGGGCAGGCATTTTTCACTTATTTTGTCCCCCTAGTTCTCATCATGACCTCCCTATGCTCCTTGGAGCTCTTCCTCTGTTCAGTGTTGATATGTGTGGTTGTACATGTTGTTTATTGCACAAGGACCCCTGGTCAAGAGGGTGAGTGGGGCTGAAATCCAGCCTATGCCCTGCTTGCTGGGTTGTGTACCTTGGTGCAGGGCCACAGCCCCAACTTTTAAAAAATTCTCATGAAGATGCCACATGGGCTGATGCTAGGCGATCCAGTCCTCTTGAAATCAGCTGTCCTCTGCCTTATCTGTGCCTTCTGGCCACAAGGTTGCAGTGGCCTCCGTGGACTCCATCCCTTGCCCAGAAGAACCCCACTTCCATTTCTGCCTCTGCCTTTCCCCAGAACCCTGAAGTGTGCCTGCACTGGATTTCCAGAGTTTTCAGATTGTATTTCCGTGGTAGCTTGTGGGCATCTCAGGAACAGCTCTCTGTAGCATCAAAAATGATTTGTCCCTGCTCTTTCCCCTCATCCCGCAGCAAAAACCTGCAGGAGCTGCAGGTGGTGGCGTCACAACAGCTTAGGATCCAAGAGACTCATTCCAGCCGCTAAAGCGCTAAGCTTTCTCTGTGATCACACATTTTTGCACCAGCCAGAGCTCACACATGCCTCTACAGACCCGCGGCCAAAGGCATGTGGATATCAGCGACTGCTTAGAGAAGCTGGCCAAGGCTGGCCTGACGAGGGGCGAGGGAGGGAGAGCCCAGATTACAGGCAAGATGAGATGCATTTGAAACAACTGACAAGAAACTGTACATCAGAAATCAGAACAGCTGTGGGCTCCTCAGCATGGCAGATGGGTATGCGGGGAATGCTGTGCAGCTTTAATCACATTTAACACGCCTGTCAGAGAATTGGGTCCATCTCAGTATTAAATCGGGTTTTCTACATTGTTTGACAGAGTTCGGCCTTACCCTGCTTGCTGCACTCAGTATGGCTAGAAAGAAATTGATTTCTCTTCCTTGTTTTCAGCAGAGAGTAGCTAGTGCCACTCTGCCGAGCTGGGCAAGTGGTGGGTTTGTGTTTGGATTGGGTGCAGGGCGAAGGAACCTGTAAGCCACTGTCCTGGCTCAGAGGGCCAGAGCTCAGCCAAGGTTGGGGCAATAGTCCTTAAGGAGTGGGCATCCCAGTCCTGATTTATGAACACTGTGTGATGCTACAATGTGTGTGTGGCTGTGTGTATAAATTCTGAATTTTCGAATCCTTCTATGAATGGGAGATTCATAGAAGCATAGGAAAAAATTCCAATTTTTCCAGTCTGTGCCAACCCAGTACACAGTTTCCATTTAGTATTTGCCAAGGAAAATCAACCCTGCTAGTTATAAGCCCTAAGTGTGGCATCCTGATATAACAGGAGGAGGCATTTTGGGCCCAGTAGATGGCAGTTCAATTCATTTGTTCATTCATTTATCCAGGAAATGTTCGTGGAGTGCCAGCCCTGTCAAAGGTGCCGGGCTGCTGGAGCCACAAGACAAAAGACCGCCTGACTCTGGGCCTGACTTTGTCTTAAGTGCTGCTTGTGTAGTTAAACATTCAATAAAAATTCCACAAAGTGGTACTATTTTCATCTGCATTTCACAATGAGAGAACTGAGACTCAGAGAGGCTAATGACTTATCCGAAGGCAGGCAGCAAGAAAGGGGGAAGAGCCAGCATTCAAAACCTGTACTCCTTTAATTCCTCTTAATAACTCCACTAATCCTTGTCTTGTCCCCATGAAGAAGAAGGTATGACTGTGGATAAATTGCTTTGTCTTTCTGTGTCTCAATTTCCTTGCATGTGAAGTGGAGATGATGGCAATAATTTATTGGTGAAATGAAAGAGTGCAAGAAGCAAACTCTAAAGCAGGACATAAAACTTAGTTGTTACCATGTTTCTGTGGTTATTGCCAAGAAAAAAAGCAGCAAGCATTTGCATGCTGTTTCAGTTACTATGGCTGTATAATGAACTGCCCCCAAACTTAGTGACTTGAATTAATAATGACCTATGTTTTGCTCACAGATCTACAAATTGCTTAGGTCTCTGTAGGGACAGGTTGCCTGCATCACTTAATGTCAGCTGGGGTGACTTGAAATCTAGTGTCTGGAATTATCTGAAGCCTCACTCAGAGACTTGTCTGGTGGTTGCTCCAGCTGTCAGTTGAGACATTCTCTGATGCTGTCAGCTGGAACACCTCCATATGGCCTCTTTATGTGGCCTGTGCTCCCTGCCAACATGGCAGCTGAACTGTACTGAGGATCAGCATCCTAAGAGACAGCCAGAGCTAGGCAGAGAGATAACCTAGCCTTGGAAGTTGCATTGTATCTCTTCCACTGTATTCTTTCTTTCTTTTTTTTTTTTTTTTTTTTTGAGACAGAGTCTCACTTCATCAGCGGCACAATCTCTGCTCACTGCAACCTCCACCTTCCAGGTTCAAGTGATCCTTGTGCATCAGTCTTCCAAGCAGCTGGGACTACAGGCATGTGCCACCGTGCCTTGCTAATTTTTTGTATTTTTAGTAAAGATAGTTTTGCCATGTTGGCCAGGCTGGTCTCAAACTCCTGGCCTCAAGTGATCCATCTGCCTTAGCCTTTCAAAGTGTTGGGATTACAGGCATAAGCCACTGCACCTGGCCCTTTCCACTGTATTCTATAGTTTGGAGAAGTTACCCATTCATACCCCCTCCGCTCCCCTGCCATGCACTCACCCTCTAGATGCAAGAGGAGGGAACAGGCCTTACTTCTTGGTGGGAGGAGTGTTGATGCCACCTTATAAGAAGAACACAAGGAATGAGAGGGTTTGGAAAATACAAACTGCCATATAAACCCTTGCATTACACCAAGTCTGACCTTCCCCGGCCTTGAGGTTCCCACAGGTAAATGCAGAAAATACTGATGTACTAATATATACTCCCCTGTCCCTGCCCAAGTGATGAGCAGATGATGGTTGCAAGTCACTAAGTACTGCTTTTCCTTGTTTCTAAAACTCATTTCTCTCTGCATTTTCAAACTCATGAAATTTAGATGCATCTTATGGTCTGGAAATTTTAATGTGTTTTTTTTTTCTAACTCCTCCCTTCCCACTCCCAACCAAAAAAAAAAGAAAGTGTTATCAAATTGTTTGTATACCTTGCAATCAATGTGTGCAAAAATTGAGAAAACTTTGTAATGCTTGGACTTAGAGCATTTATTTCTTCATATGTGCATTTAACGGATATTTGAGTATCAGCCAATACCAAGGAGTTTGACCTGGACCAAGGGAGTATGGTATGAACTGAGATTGAAGAATGAACTGGAAGAGGCGGAGAGGTGGTTTTGGCACTCTGTAAGGTCTGAGAGCTCTGGAGGCTTCCTTCAGATCAATGGAGGCAGTGTGTTAAGTATGCATTCACCAGTGAGGTTCTTTGATGTAGGATTTCCCTCACTGCTCAACTGAAAGCTCTGTGAAGGCAGGTATCTTGTGTATTTTCTCATCAACATATCCTTAGCACTAGGTCTCTGACAGAGTAGGTGTTAAAAAACTATTTGTTGTATGAGTGAAAATCTATACTTGCTCCCTCTTATTTGGATACTTTTTCTAGAGGCTACCAACCCTCTTGTTCTGTGGTTATCAGAATAGAGCTGGTTTCCTGCGACCCACCCCACCTCACCTCAGGGGAGTTGATAGGCTCAGCATATAACAGTTACCTGGGCAGGAGTGGGGAGAGACACACCTCTGGCCATTGGGCTGCTTTGACCCTCCCACAGCCTTGCACGGGTCGGCTCACCTTTGCTGTCCCCAATGAGATGAAGGTTTGCCTGGTTCCCAGATTACCTAGGTAATGCGTAGTCCTTATCAGGAGGACCAGGTCCTGCAAGAAATGTCCCATTGTCCTTTTAAACTACTGAGTCACAGAAGTTGAATAAATGTCATTTTTCTCCTAGTTAAAGCATGGTGGAGGATTTTTGCTTATTTATACAGGTTTGGTTGTCTTAAAACAATGGTTCCTGGAATGCAGCTCACTGCATCAGACTCACCCTGGCATGTTTATTTAGGAAGCAGACCTCCAGGCCTCTACTCTAGACTTAGCGAATCCAAAGCCCTGGGGTAGGGTCAAGGAATCAGTATTTTTAGCAAGCACTTTAGTGTTTCTGAAGCAAATAATCTACATCTACATCCTCATAATCATAACATTCTAGTGCAATTGTTAAGGAGGATGAGTGTTGGAGTAAGAGTTAGCAGGGTTGGAATCCTCAATGTGTCCTTAGAAAGTTAACTATCCTTTCTTGGCCTCCTCTGTAGGGCATCCAAACACTTTGTTCAGGAGAGTCCTGTTTTATGCCTGCTGTCCTGGCATTATTATCAATAGCATCCCCTTCCCCAAGGGTCATGATTTAAATAATAGCTGATGTGTATAATTTATCCATACTCATCCATGCAAGGGGAAGGTGGCAAACACTGCTGTTGCCTGCTAGTAGTCATTCTCTCCTTCTCCCTCAGTTCTATTCTGCTAAAATGACAGATCTCAGCCCCCCTTGCAGCATAACATAGAGCAATCTAATGGACTGTAAGCAGGAGTTCTGCTTTTCTGTAAAACCTTTTTTAAAAGAGAAACTGAGTTGTCCTGTGCCTTTTGCTCATCATTCTTCCTATTCTTCTTGCCTGAATGCGAGAGATGGAGTTACATTCTTGTTAGTACAAGGAAATAAGCATAAGAACAAAAGCCATGCATGAAGAATAGCTAAACAGAAGCTTGATGGAGCCTGGGTATGACAGCTGCCACATCATCTCCCTGAGCTGCCTCATAGCCCTGGTCTGCTTTCTTCTGCACTTATTGAATATGAGAAAAATAAGCCTTCATTTGGTCAAGCCATGGTAGCTTGGATTTTCTATTATGTGCAACCAAACCTATTCCTAACTGATACAAAGATATGCACACCCACTTCTGGACAGTGTCATGAGGATAAATGATGGCAGTGGGTGAAAAATGTATAGCTCAGTGCAGGCATAAGTTCTTTATACATGATGGTTTGCAGCAGGAAAGCTGTTTTCTCTTCCTTCCTGGGAAAGGGACTGTGTTAGTCTGCTCAGGCTGTCATAACAAAATACCACAGTCTGGGTGTCTTAAACAACAGAAATTTATTTCTCACAGTTCTGAAGGCTGGAACTCCAAGATAAAGGTGTTGGCAGGTTTGGTTTCTCCCGAGCCTCTCTCCTTGGCTTGCGATGGTCATTTGCTTGCTGTGTCCTCACATGGCCTTTCCTCCCTGCATGTGCTTCCTTGGTGTCTCTCTGTGTGTCCCAGTCTCCCCTTCTTATAAAGACACCAGTCATATAGAATTAGGACCCCACCCTTATGATCTTAATGTTTGAACCTTACCTTTCTTGTGATAGTTAATTTTGTATGTCAATTTGACTGGGCCCAGAAATTTGGTCAAACATCCTGGGTACATCTGTGAGGTGATTTTGGATGAGATTAACATTTAAATTGGTAGACGGAGTAAAGCAGCTTGCCCTCTCTGATGTCAGTGGCCCTTGTCCAATCAGTTAAAGGTCTAAGTAGAATAAAAAGCCTGACCCTTCCCTGAGTAGAAGAGCATTCTTCCTGCTTGACGGCCTTGGAATTGAAACATCAGCTTTTTTCCTGCTTTCAGACTCATACTGAAACATCAATTCATCCTGGTTCTAGGCCTTCAGCCTTGGACTAGAATTAAATTGCCTTCCTTGGTTTCCAGCTTGCCAATTCACTCTGCATATCAGTGTCTTGCCAACCTTCATAATCACACAAGCCAATTCGTTATAATAAACCTCTTTCTACATATTATATATACATCCTATTAGTTCTATTTCTCTGGAGCACTCAGACTAATACAAGGCCCTATTTCCACATGCAGTCACACTGGGTGTTAGGACTTCAACATGAATTTAGAGGGCAGCATGATTCAGTCTGTAACAGGGATGTTTCTACCTATTTCCTTGGGAAGAGGTTTCCTCACATGAATATGACGTGCCACCTCCTTCTCACCCTGCTAGCTCTGGCCTATTGTTTGCGTCATTTTGGCCTGCTGGTAGTAAATATTAGGTAATCCTTACACTTAACATTTAACAACTGCTCATAGAATTATGTTTGGCTTGCTTGAATTGCAAAGGCAATAAGAAAAAAGCTGCTTCTCAAACAGTATCACTGTAGTTTTTACATCCTTAAAATTCCCTGTAAGGCATTTACAGAAGCTGAATGTCTTTAAACATGTACATACTGTCCCCAGGAAAACAATCCTTTTGTTTCCATTTACTAGGGCCTAATCAGTGAAGGGAAATAAGATGGGAGAGGCTGAGGACCCCATCCTACTAGGCTTTTCATCTGGCTCTTCGAAATCCAGGATGGGATGGCGCTTTATTGTGCTTGGTTGTCTACTTGTGAAACTCTACTAGTTTCAAAGCTCTTGCAGGATTTCTTAAACTCTTCAAAAGAAAAATTTTATCTTCTTTAAAAAAACCCTCTTCTTGGCCGGGTGCGGTGGCTCACGCCTGTAATCCCAGCATTTTGAGAGGCCAAGGCGAGCGGCTCACAAGGTCAGCAGAACGAGACCATCTTGGCTAATACAGTGAAACCCCATCTCTACTAAAAATACAAAAAGTTAGCTGGGCGTGGTGGCGGGTGCCTGTAGTCCCAGCTACTCGGGAGGCTGAGGCAGGAGAATTCCGTGAACCCGGGAGGCGGAGCTTACAGTGAGCAGAGATCGCGCCACTGCACTCCAGCCCCGGGACAGAGCGAGACTCCGTCTTAAAAATAAATAAATAAATAAAATAAAATAATTTTTTAAAAAAACCCCTTCTTTTGCTGTGTAGTTAGCATACTGCTGGGCAGAGATGTTGAATCGTTAGTCATTGGCTTGACTATACCACAAAAAAATGTGTTTTAAGCTTATTCACATGGCTTAATGAGGGGTTGAACTATGACAGCTCAGAGATTTCTCTGCAGTTATTAAGATAATGTACCCGAGGTGGGCATGGTGGTGCATGCCTGTAGTTCCAGCTACTCCGGAGGTTGAGGCTGGAGGATTGCTTGAGCCTAGGAGTTCGAGGCTGCAGTGAGCTGTGATCACAGCACTGAACTCCAGCCTGGGCAACAGAGTTAGACCCCATCTCTTTAAAAAAAAAAAAAAAAAAATACCTGAAAGCACATTTGAATTATACAGACAAACAAAAGCTTCATGTGAGGATCACCAGTGATTTTGACTTATAAAAGGATCAAGTCCTTGGCTGTGTGTGTTACAGGTAGTTAGGCATGAGCAGGGCAGGAGGGGGCTCTCCCCAACCTACTAGAAATGTCGGGTCATGGTTCGGCAATTATCGTATTGCCTCTCTAGAAACCGTAATTCGGCAGCCAGGTAGAGACAAGTCACTGATGGTCCACACCTGTTAACATTAAAAATGTTCATTGAATGTAGAACCCAGGGAAAAGCAGCTTCTTGAGCATGCATGTTAACAGACAAAATGGTGAAGACATTCCAGGAACACACACCACGGGAAAAAGGAAAATGCCTCAGATGGGCATGCGTATAACTCCCTAAACACAATTCCAGAGGGTAAGAAAAGCACTGCGCATGCGGGAATCCTATGCTTTTTGTTGGAAAGAGGCGAGCCTGTAAAGTTCCAGAATTAAGATTAAAGTCCCCCGTCTCTACTAAAAACTTCAAAAAATTAGCCGGGCGCCGTGGTAGGCGTGGGAGGCTGAGGCAGGAGAATGGCGTAAACCCAGGAGGCGGAGCTTGCAGTGAGCCGAGATTGTGCCACTGCACTCCAGCTCCGGGACAGAGAGAGACTCCGTCTCAAAAAAAAAAAAAAAAAAAGAAAAGATTAAAGGCCCCCTTTTTTTGCTCTTTTCTCCCTTGGACCTTCAGGTGCCCACTGGGCCTCTTCCAAGTGAATTTTCCTTTCTTTCCTGTTCTAAAGCCTTTTAAAATAGACTTCCATTCTTGCTCTGGAACTTGCCTCAGTCTCTTTTTCTGCTTTGTGCCCCTCAGTTGAATTATTTCTTCAGACGAGGCAAGGACTGAAGTTGCTACTGACCCGTATGGATATTGCGGCCATAACTCCAGGTAATTCAGGTCTCTTCCACTACTAACATGTAGACTTGTTTGCTGCTTCTAGGTCTGGAATCTGCAAAGGCCCGACTGGAGGAGAGCAGTGATGATCAAAATCTAGAGTCCATATGAATTGCCAGCAGAGCTAACAAAATTAAATTTCCTCCCTCCAACCCCCATGCAGGGATCATTTTAGGTAGTCTGAACTGGGACTCAGGAATCTACCTATTTCCTATGCACCTAAACATTTTAATGCAAGTGATCCCGAGAGCATTCGTTGAGAAACATCCCAATGGACAAATACACACGGCCAGTAAGTAGATGCTGAAAACCACTGGTATTTAAAAAAGTGTAAATTAAAATAATATGATTTTTTAGACCTATCCGATTGGGAAATATTTTTCTAAGTGGTAATATCCAGCATAGACAAAGACAGCAGATGGCCACTCTCTCTTGCTAAGGATAGGAAGAAGCTGTGAGTTATCTGGGAGATGGGAGGGAAGGAAGGAAGAGGATTTGACCATGTGTATTACCAGTCTTAACATGTTTCTGTCCCTTTGAATCAGGAGAATACTTGGAGGAATTTATCATAAATAATCAGAGGTGTGTGCAAAGTTGCAATGATACAGATGCAAGGTTCATTGCTGAGTCATGTATTACATGAAAAATAGAAATAGTTTTACGTGTCCAACGTGAAAGGTATTTGGTTTAAATATTACGGTGTATTAACTTATGAAAAAGTATGTAGATGTTAGAATAATAATGTTCAAGAGTATATAGTCATGAGGATGTTATTATAAGTGATATTGAGTTAAAAAATATATATATAATCATTTCTTCATGTTTTTCTATATTTTTCAAAATTTCTTAATGAACACGACTTTAATTTTAATAGTTAGAAAGATACCAATTCATGTTACTTCTAAAGATGGGGAGGCGGGTTTGCCGTTGGCATCTGTCAGGCCTGAATTTGCATTTCTATCACTGATGGAGTATGATTTGGGGCATTAATCTCTTGCATTTCAGATTCCTCAACTAGAAAATTGAATAAATGCTAACAGTGTGTAGGTTTGTCATGAAAATTAAAAGAGATAATTATGTAAAATGCACTTGACACATAATACGAATGTATAAATATTGGATTTTGTCTCACTTTCAAATTTTTGAAATCAGAAAAAGTACTCAACTCTCTAGCCAGAGATCAATAAAAAAAGAATTTATTTCTTTTACACAAACCATGGAATTTCAACTTGTTTCTTTTGGATCCTTTTCTGGGAAAAGGTTTCTTGGGGCCTATTAGATACTGTTGGAAATGAAAACTGGAATTTGTAGTTGGCACTGTAATTGGCTAATTGCAGCCTCTGGTCTTATTTGTTTTCCTTTTTGTCAGTTTTAACAGTTTGGGATATTTAAATAATCTTTCTCCTCCTATTATGTTAATAAAATAAAATTTTAGGATTCTTGTCTAGAAAGGCAATAAAGCTCAGGCTATTAAAATGTTCCATCTCCTTAAAATCCCACAGAGTCCCTGTACAATTTATAATAGCATCAAAAATATAAAACACTAAGGAATACATCTAATGAAAAATGTGCCAGTCTTCAACAAAGAAGACTACAAAACAATATTGAGAGAAATTTTAAAAAGACTTAAATAAATGTATGTTGTTCATGTTTTGGAAGATTTAATACTGTAGAGATATCAATTTCCCCAAGATTATTCTATATGTATATTTGCCAAAAGCTATAAACTAGAATTTTTATAGCAGCACTATTTGCAATAGCTAAAAATTGACAACAACCCAAATGTCCATTATTAGTAGAATGAATTGATCTACTATGAGATATTCCCCAAATCAAATACTATATACAACAATGATGCTGAGCAGTTCATTACATGTAACATTATGGATAAATCTGACCAACACTATGTGGCACAAAAGAAGACACACATAAAAGAATATGTACTGTATGATTACATTTATATAAAGTTTGAAGATATGCAAAGTTAACCTATGTGATTAGACATCAGCATCATGGTTTTTCTTGTGGGAGAGTAGTGACTGAAAAAGGAGTACGTGGAAGTTTCTGGGGTGCTGGTAATGTTCTGTTTTTAATCTGGGTGCTGGTTACATGATTGTGTTCAGTTTGTGAAAATGTATCAAGCTCTATCCTAATGATATGTGCATATTTGAATATATGTAAAAAGTATATACTTCACTAAAAAGTATAAAAAGTTTATAGTTTCCTTAAGAAGTATAAATAAGATAAAGAGTGCTGTTGTAGTTGTGTTTTATTAAAAACTTCATGCTTGGGCTAGGCCTGGTGGTTCACGCCTGTATTCCCAGCACTTTGGGAGGCCGAGGCTGGAGGATTGCTTGAGCCCAGGAGTTCGAAACCAGCTTGTGCAAGATGGTGAAACTCTCAACAAAAATACAAAAATCACCCCGGCATGGTGTCTCATGCCTGTAGTCCCAGCTACTTGGGAGGCTGAGGTGGGGGGATCCATTGAGCCCAGAAAGTCAAGGCTGCAATGAGTCAAGATAGTGCCACTGCATTTCAGCCTGGGTGACAGAGAGAGACTATTTGTTCCTCCAAATGCTCTAGGGAAAATTCTATTCCTTGTCTTCTCCTGCTTCTGGTGGCTCCAGGTCTCCCTTGGCTTCTGGCTGCATGATCTGCATCTTCACATGGCTGTCACCTCTGTATCTGTCTCTTCTGTTTCTAATAAGGACACTTGCCATTAGATTTAGAGCCCAACCAGATAGTCCAGGGTGATCTCATCTTGAGATCCTTCACCTGATTATGTCTTCTAAAACCCTTTTACCAATAAGGCTACATTCATAGCCTCTGGTGTTTAGGATGTGGACATGTCTTTTGGTAGCCCACGATTTGACCTAGTACAGGGACCCAAGTTCATAAATGAAAACAAAAGCAAAACCATAAACCCAAAGTCTGATGTGACTCCAGTACCAGAGATTTTTTCCTCTTTAGTAATGATGGTCACCACTGATTCTTGCACAGTCATTCAGGGCAACATCTGAGATGCCCAGCTCAGACCTCCCTCACCAGGCTAGTGCCCTCTGTGATCTGGGGCTGTATTGGCTGCTAATAGCTCATGGCACCCTTTTCTGCAGAGATTTGCCTGTGGTCAGATGGAAGCTGCTTCGATCTAGAGGTTATATGCCCACCTCCTCACCTCCGAAGACCAATGACTAACAAGGGGTAAAAAAAAAAAAAAAAAAAGAAAAAAAAGGCAACTTGCCTGAAGATAGGACCACCTCTCTGGTGTAATTTGTATCCCAGGGCTCCCTGTGGGATCACACTGGAGCCACCTGAGCCACATCTTTGTTTAACTTTCTTCTGAGCCCTATTCAGCCTTTTTGCTCCCTTTCTTCCAAGCTCTCTCCCCTAATAAACTACTTTTTCGAGAATCCCCATTTCAGACTCTGCTTCTTAGGAACACAAACAGACAATGCCTCTGCCGTTGGCAATAGTCTATTTTTCCCGCCAGACCCTGCTGCTTAGAATCCTTCATTTGTTTGGCAGGGGCATATATGTAAGAATTTTAAAGATGGGACCATTCAGAAAGCTGAATCTCAAAATCCTGATCCTCAGTGGTTTTGCTGACAAATTTTATAAATAATCAGCTTGGAAGATCTACATCATTGATATCAATGAGAGTGTGTCCCTGAGACCTAGAGACCTGCTTATGACCAGCTATGCAAACCACTGGAAGGAACACTTGTTTTAATGGTGGAGGTGAAATGATCAGTTCAGTAACCCAAGGAAAATTTTTCTACCCCTTAAGATGTAATCTTATCTTCCTAATTATGCTTTACACAAGACAGTAAGAATACAGGATCCCTTGGCATTTAATTCTACAAGTCAGGTAAGCTATTAGTCCAGCAGGATGGCTGTCCAGACCTCTTGGTTAGACATTGTTGATGGACTTGAAATATCATCACATAGCTTTTTAAAAGATAGCCTTTATTTTTATTTTTGTTTTTTTTGAGACAGAGTTTCACTCTTGTTGCTCAGGCTGGTGTGCAATGGGTGTGATCTCAGCTCTCTGCAACCTCTGCCTCCTGGGCTGAAGTGATTCTCCTGCCTCAGCCTCCTGAGTAGCTGGGTTACAGGCGTCCGCCACCATGCCCAGCTAATTTTGTGTTTTTAGTAGAGATGGGATTTCACCATGTTGGACAGGCTGGTCTTGAACTGACCTCAGATGATCCACCTGCCTTGGCCTCCCAAAGTGCTGGGGTTACAGGCATGGGCCACCGTGTCTGGCTGATTTTAAATAAACAATATATGCTTATATGATTTGGCTGTGTACCCACCAAATCTCATCTTAAATTGTAGTTCCCATAATCCCCATGTGTCTTGGGAGGGACCTAGTGGGAGGAAATAAAATCATGAGGGTGCGTATTTTTTCGTGTTGTTCTCATGATAGTGAATAAGTCTCATGAGATCTAATGGTTTTATAAGCAGGTTTTCCCCATTTTGCTCTCATTCTTCTCCTTCCTGCTGCCATATGAAGAAGGACATGTTTGCTTCCCCTTCTGCCATGATTGTAAGTGTCCTGAGGCCTCCTAAGCTGTGTGGAACTATGAGTCAATTAAACCTCTTTCCTTTATAAATAACCCAGTCTCGGGTATGTCTTTATTAGCAGTGTGAGAATGGACTAATACAATAAATTGGTACTAGTAGAGTGGGGTACCATTGTAAAGATACATGCAAATGTGAAAGTGACTTTGGAATTGGGTAACAGGCAAAAGTTGGAGCAGTTTAGAGGGCTCAGAAGAAGACAGGAAAATATGAGAAAGTTTAAACTTCCTAAAGACTTGGAGGGCTCAGAAGACAGGACGATGTGGGAAAGTTTGGAACTTCCTAGAGACTTGTTGAGTGGCTTTGACCAAAATGCTGATAGTGATGTGGACAATAAAGTCCAGGCTGAGGTGGCGTCAGATGGAGATGAGGAACTTGTTGGGAACTGGAGCAAAAGTGACTCTTGTTGTGCTTTAGCAAAGAGACTAGTGGCATTTTAACCCTGCCCTTGAGATCTGTGGAACTTTGAACTCGAGAGATGATTTAGGGTATCTGGTGGAAGAAATTACTAAGAAACAAAGCATTCAAGAGGTGTCTTGGTTGCTCATAAAAACATTCAGTTTTATTGATTCACAAAGATATGGTTTGGAGTTGGAACTTGTATTTTAAAGGGAAGCAGAGCATAAGAGTTAAAAAATTTTGCAGGCTGACATGTGATAGAAAAGAAAAACCTATTTTCTTTTTATTTATTGATTTATTAAAAAATTTTTTTATTATACTTTAAATTCTAGGGTACATGTGCACAATGTGCTGGTTTGTTACATATGTATATATGTGCCATGTTGGTGTGCTGTACCCATTAACTCATCATTTACATTAGGTATATCTCCTAATGCTGTTCCTCCCACCTCCCCCCTCCCCATGACAGGCCCTGGTGATGTTCCCCACCCTGTGTCCAAGTGTTCTCATTGTTCAATTCCCACCCATGAGTGAGAACATGCAGTGTTTGTTTTTCTGTCCTTGCAATAGTTTGCTCAGAATGATGGTTTCCAGCTTCATCCATGTCCCTACAAAGGACATGAACTCATCCTTTTTTATGGCTGCATAGTATTCCATCATGTATATATGCCACATTTTCTTAATCCAGTCTGTCATTGACGGACATTTGGGTTGGTTCCAAGTCTTTGCTATTGTGAATAGTGCCACAGTAAACATACATGTCCATGTGTCTTTATAGCAGCATGATTTTTAATTCTTTGGGTATATCTCCAGTAATGGGATGGCTGGGTCAAATGGTATTTCTAGTTCTAGATCCTTGAGGAATCGCCACACTGTGTTCCACAATGGTTGAACTAGTTTACAGTTCCCCCCAACGGTGTAAAAGTGTTCCTATTTCTCCACATCCTCTCCAGCACCTGTTGTTTCCTGACTTTTTAATGATTGCCATTCTAACTGGTGTGGGATGGTATCTCATTGTGGTTTTGATTTGTGTTTCTCTGATGGCCAGTGGTGATGAGCATTTTTTCATGTGTCTGTTGGCTGTGTACATGTCTTCTTTTGAGAAGTGTCTGTTCATATCCCTTGCCCACTTTTTGATGGGGTGTTTTGATTTTTTCTTGTAAATTTGTTTAAGTTCTTTGTAGGTTCTGGATATTAGCCTTTTGTCAGATGGGTAGATTGTAAAAATTTTCTCCCATTCTGTAGGTTGCCTGTTCACTCTGATGATAGTTTCTTTTGCTGTGCAGAAGCTCTTTAGTTTAATGAGATCCCATTTGTCAATTTTGGCTTTTGTTGCCATTGCTTTTGGTGTTTTAGTCATGAAGTCCTTGCCCATGCCTACGTCCTGAATGGTATTGCCTAGGTTTTCTTCTAGGTTTTTTTATGGGAAAAACCCATTTTCTGAGGAGAAATTCAAGCTGGCTGCAGAAATTTGCATAGGTAATGAGGAGCCAAATGTTAATCACCAAGACAATGGGGAAAATGTCTAGGGCATGTCAGTGGACTTCATGGCAGCCCTTCCCATCACAAGCCAGGAGGCCTAGGAGGAAAAAACGGTTTCATGGCCCAGGTCCAGGGCCTTGCTGCTTTGTGCAGTCTTGGGATTTGGTGCCCTGTGTCCCAGCAGTGGCTAAAAAGGGCCAACATACAGCTCAGGCCATTGCTTCAGAGGGTGCAAGCCCCAAAGCTTGGTGGCTTACACATGGTGTTGGGCCCACAGGTATACAGAAGTCAAGCACTGAGGTTTGGGAACCTCTGCCTAGATTTCAGAGGATGTATGGAAATGCTTGGATGTCTAGGCAGAGGTATGCTGCAGGGGCAGAGCCCTCATGGAGAACATCTGTCAGGGAAGTACAGAAGGGAAATGTAAAGGGGGAGCCCCTACACAGAATCCCCACTGGGGCACTCCCCAGTGGAGCTGTGAGAAGAGGGACACCATCATCCAAACCCCAGAATGGTAGATCCACTGACAGCTTGCACCATGTACCTGGAAAAGCCACAGACACTCAATGCCAGCTGATGAAAGCAGCCAGGATGGGGGTTGTACCCTTCAAATCCACAGGGGCAGAGCTGCCCAAGACCATGGGAACCCAACTCTTGCATCAGTGTGGCCTGTATCTGAGACATGGAGTCAAAGGAGATCATTTTGGAGCTTTAATTTGACTACTACCCTGGATTTTGGACTTACATGGGGCCTCTAGCCCCTTTGTATTGGCCAATTTCTCCCATTTGTAATGGCTGCATTTACCCAAAGCCTGTATCCCCATTGTATCTAGGAAGAAATTAACTTGCTTTCTGTTTTAGAGGCTCATAGGCAAAGGGACTTACCTTGTCTCATATGAGACTTTGGACATTTTGAGTTAAGGCTGAAATGAGTTAAGACTTTGGGGGACTGTTGGGAAGGCATGATTGATTTTGAAATGTGAGGACATGATATTTGTCCAGGGGCCAGGGGCAGTGGATATTTGTCCAGGGGCCAGGGGCCAGGGGCAGAATGATATGGTTTGGCTGTGTCCTCACCCAAATCTTATCTTGAATTGTAGCTCCCATAATCCCCACGTGTCATGGGAGGGACCCAGTAGGAGGTAATTGCATCATGGGGGTGGTTTTTTTCCCATGCTGTTCTCAGGATAGTGAATAAGTCACAAGATCTGATAGTTTTATAAAGGGGAGTTCCCTTACACATGCTGTATTTCCTGCCAGCATGTAAGACATGCCTTTGCTCCTCCTTCACTTTCTGCCATGATTGTGAGACTTCCCCAGCCACGTCACACTGTGAGTTCATTAAACCTCTTTTTCTTTATAAATTACCCAGTCTTGGGCATTTCTTCATAGCAGTATGAAAATGGACTAATACACATGTAGAATTTTAAAGATGTTGATCACTATAGCTATATCTCAATCAACATATCCTTGGAGTAAAATGAGATTGTCTATAAACTTGCCCTGGATATAGAGACATGAGGAAAAAGACCTCATCAGAACTGGGAGGTGAGTGGGTGTCTAAGAACGGGAATGTATGGTACTATCTTAGGTGTAGTCTTCTCGGTGGTGGCCTGAAAGCCAGACTAGCTGAGCAGAGGTGGATATTTCTAAAGCCTAAACATTTAGGAGCAGATGCCACTGTATCTATACACATTTTCACAAAAGATAGAACCACCAGGCCTCAGGGCAAGCTAATTCTAGGAATTTGAGTGGAAGGAGTTTGTGATTTTTCTTGCAACTGCTCTGGCATTAGTGTCAGCGAGCCATTTCCTGTGTCCTTCATGGGTACCATGATATTCAAAGCCTCCATGAGATTCAAAACCTCTTTTCTTTTCTCTGCAGGTCCGCTCTCTCCTCACTTGTTTGCCACAACCCCTAACCCAGCTCTATGTCTATGTTTGCATTTAGCTGCAGGCCCCGCTGCTGAGAACTTCTTGCTGTTGTTATGTCTTAGTTCAGATGCCAGAAGGGGAATCCTATTGGCTGTGCTCATCTCTTCCTGCTGGGTTGCATTATCATAGCTCCCTGGCCAGGCCTCAGGTATATTGCCTTGAATCAGGAGTCTACCCCTAATCCTGTCATCTAGGGTCTGGCTGAGGTGGGGATTGAGGGAGAAAGTCATGCATCACAAAAGGCAGCTGCTAAGGGTCACCTCTTCCGGCCGGACGTGGCTGGGAAAGGCACAGTGACTGATATATAGTACTACCACCCAAGCTTCTGCACCGTGGCATGCTCATCCCACAGTGCAGGGAGGGGCCTGATAAGGGCAGAGTTTCTTCATCCCCAAGAGATCTGGGTGGATGAGGAAGCCATGGTCCACCTTCCTTGGGGGACAAAGAAGGACAAAGCCTCTTCTGTTATCATTGTAACTTAGTGAAGATAGCCCAGGCACAAGGCAGGAGGCCTGGCTCACACCTCAGCCCTCCCAGAGCTGCCGTGGTTCCTTCACATCTCTGAGCTGCTTCCTAGTGTTAGACTAGACCCTTTCCAGGGTTCCCTTTCCTTGTGAACTCTGACTCCACAGTGTAGTATTGCAGTTGGGAGAGACTTGAGTTTAACAATAGTCCGTCCTCTTTTTCCCTTGTACCTCAAAAGCTAATTCTCAATCCAGCAGCCAAAATTATCCAAGTAAAATATTAATTGGATCAGGACACTTTTTTGATCAAAACTCTCTAAAGAATTCTTATCTTATTTAGAATCAGAGTCAAAATCCTTCATGTGAGCTAGAATGCCTTTCATAATCTTGGCTCCTCTCCTCTTCCCCCACATAGCCACATGATCTCCTCCACAATCACTCTACATAGAAGAGCAGGCCCCCAGCACTTCTGGTTCCCCTCCCCTGTTTTGGTAATATTCATAGTCCTTGAAGCCACAACAATTGGCATCATTATCTATTTATTTGTTCATTGTCTACCTCCTACCCACCCACACACTAGAATATAAGTGTCAGGAGAGAAGGAACTTTGGCTTATTCTCTCTTATATCCTCAGTGCTCAGAACACTGTCTGGCACACATCTGTTGATTGAATGAGTGGAGACATAAATCAGTAGGTATTGGGGACGACGGAGAAAAAGTCGTATCTTTCTCTCATCCATCACAAGTCTCATGGCTGATACCCATGTTACAAAAGAAAGATTAACAAGAGAAAAGCCTAACAAATTTATTTAAATTGTGTCTAACATGAGAACCTTCAGAAATGAAGACCCATGGGTAAAACTGTCTTTTTATGCTTAGGTTTGATGGAGAATGGATAGTTGTGTAGAAATATGATTGAACAAATGGGGGTAAGGTTTAATATTAATAAACTGGGGAAACTTGGTGTATTAGTCTGTTTTCACACTGTTAATAAAGACATACCTGAGACTGGGCAATTTACAAAAAAAAAGAGGTTTAATTGGACTTACAGTTCCACATGGCTGGGGAAGCCTCACAATCATGGTGGAAGGCAAGGAGGAGCAGTCATGTCTTATGTGGACGGCAACAGGCAAAGAGAGAGCTTGTGCAGAGAAACTCTTGTTTTTAACACCACCAGATCTCATGAGACCCATTCACTATCGTGAGAACGGCATGGGAAGGACTTGCTCCCATGATTCAGTCATCTCCCACCGGGTCCCTCCCATAACAAGCAGGAATTATGGGAGCTACAAGATGAGATTTGGGTAGGGACATGGAGGCAAATCCTATCACTTGGGATGCTGTTTGTTCAGATTCTTCTTGGCATCTCTGTGTCTTCGTTTCTCTTCTCTGGGAGTAAGACAGGACATCTGTTGCATTAGAGTTTTATAACTTACTTTCAGGGGAAGCAGGTCAGAAAATTCTTTTGTGGCTCACTTTCACACAGTAAGGTGGGGCAGGGTCAGAGAGTGACCTTTCTGCTTATGCTGTTTCCTCAGTTTCCAAGAAGCCATATTTTTGGGGCAGTGTGTCCTGTGCTCCATCAGGGACAAGCATCATGGTTTTTGGCTGTCCACATCCTCTCTTGGGTGTGATATTAGTTAGACACACAGTCTGCCTCACACTGGGGAAGTCACTGATGGTAGATCCTCTTCTTCCCAGACCCTCGCAGCCTGGATGTGGGCATGTGACCTAGGCTTGGCTTGGCCAAACGGATCCTAGCCTGGGATCAGGATCCAGTAAAGAACACACTAAGGGCTCTTAACCTTTACTTGCAGCAGTTGCAGTGTGCTAAGGACATCACCACTGGGCTCCATGGAGAATCTCCTAGTGCTGTTCCTATTGGCTTCAGCTTCCAATGCATTCTCAGTGGGCCTCTGATAATGTCCTAATAAACCCCTTTTTTGCTGTAGGGGGCCAGAGTAGATTTCTAGAGCTGGCAACCAAAGGAACTGTGACTGGAACAAGAGATGCCATTAATTTTAGGCTGCCATGCTTTCCTTTTTGTTGTTTTGAGTTGCCTGATCAGTCAGTTGGTTCATTTGAAGACTGGTTTATATGAGAGTTATATTACAGAATATGGGGTTTTTGTTTCTCAATTTTCCAACTTGCTTTAGGGGGGATGATGACCTTATTACAAAATCATCTCATTCAGAGAGGAATAGGGTCTTGTTTAGTCTTCTAACCTTCAGGGTGTCAGGGTAGAGTCTAGAACACTACCTAGTACTCAGCTCACATTTGTGGAGTTGGAATAAAAAGTTAGGGAGGCTGAGCTAAACACACTTGTCAGGATGAACTGCCACATTAAGGGACAGGTCGAACTATGAGACTCTGAAACAGCAATTATCTCTGGATGATGGTAGGAATGATCACAAAAATCTCCCTCTGACATCTGTTAGAGCATCTTGATGTTTGCTATACTACTGAGCCTCTTTTAGGCGGTCTCAAAAATGACTTCATTTTCTAATTTTATTGCTGGTGCTTCTCCCAAATTACTGGTTTACTCTTTAGTTTTTAACTTTTAGGCTCTACGAATTATGCACATCAGCCATTCTCAAAGGTGTATAGTTGGCATTTTGGGCAGGACGATTCTTTAGGACTCTTAAGCATTGCAGGATAATTATCCTTCCTGACCCTCACCCACAACATGTAAGAAATAGCCCAAAGTTCTTGTGAAAAAGTGAATGTGACCTAATAATTTAACCTTTCCTCCTCCAGATGGGCGGCATCTCAAGCTGACCATGTTTTGCTCTTTGCTTTGGCCATTGGGTAGCACAGCACCAAATTTAATTAAGTACACATTTTTTCAATATCCTTACAAATGGATAATCTAATTTTCTTTATTTTTTTAGTTGAATTTCTTTATCCTTTTTTGCTCCTCTTTGTATATTATACACATTTTGCAAGCTCATTCAAACCTTTCTTTAATAACCAAATGGAGTCCAAGTAAAATAAAATAAAATATTTGGATAGTGTGTGTTGTTTGTAGTTGCTTTAAAAAAAAAAAAAATTCAACATCTGTGCCAGTCTCTTGCTTGAGCTTTTCTTTCCTAAGATGCTTCAGGAACAAAATCAGTTGCAGAAACACATCTGATATCATTTGTCTATTGCACCTAGCAGTGCTGTGAGTGAGAGAGACCTTCTGTGTGCTGATAATCTCAGTCATTTGTAAAGTGATTTCTCAGAGATCATCTGTGGAGTATAAGCAGAAAAAATAAAAAAGGAAATCCCATAAAAGAAAGCAGCAGCAGCAGCATATATCTGGCAAAACCCACTAGCCCAGGAGGAGAGGATGAATAAAGACACACAGTCTAACTCTTGAAACTGCAGGAGAGCATATTCTGGGTGGGATGTAACTCCCCAGACATCTGTTGGTGACATCTACAGTCAGACATGCATCATTGAAGGGATCTGTAAATTATATGGGGGACAGTTTAATGATCTACAAAGCAGCACATCCAGCCAGCACAGACAACATCCTCGAAATAGGGCAAGAGAATTAATTTAGATGGGAGAGGAGAGAGTGCTGAGGTGGGTGAGTGCAGAAAAAGCTCTATGGGAGCCCTTTATGGGAAGGACCCCTTGGAGACAGTAACCTTAAAGCAAGAGTAAGATAGAATGAAGAGGATGGTGCTGTCTTGTGTATTTCAGGGAGGATTAAGCAGGAGACAGGAGGCTAGCACAACCCAGGGAACAGAGAAGAAAACAGTCCTTTTAAAAAGGAAGGAGATAAAAAAGGAAACTGGATTCCAAAGAACAAAGGCAAGTTCTTCCCTCTGTTCCCCATTTATTTAAGAAGACTAGGCAGGAATAGTAGAATTCTAAATGCCTTCTGAAAAACAATTGAAGACATCAGCTTTCAAATTTTATTGTATAAAAACATTTTTGTTTTTAAAATAAAGTTTATGCAAAGTTCCCTTAGAATGTGAACTCCATGGTGACAGGGGTTTTTGTCCCATTGTTAACTATTAAATCCCCAGAGTCTTTCTCATAGCAAGCACTCAATAAATATTTGTTGAATGAGTAAATGAATGAATGAATGAATGAGTAGATATGCCATTGGGCTGGGAAAGATCATTACCTTTCTAGCAGAGACCAGAGCTCCTTCAGGAAAGCACTTTATTTTAGGGAAATACCTTGCTAAGTCAGCTTCAGGGAGAAGGCAACCAAGAAACAGCTAAAGGCTTTCTGTAAGTAATAAACTTGAATTTGATGGTGGGGATGGGTAGCAAAGAGAGAGGAGGAAGAAGGATGGAGAGGCTGAGTAACAGGGCTTGTCATGAATAGTTATGACTAATTCTCTTAAATTACATCCTGTGAGGTACACAGGAAACTCCTTACCATTATTCCCAACTCTACAGTAAAATTATAGCCTAAACATCTCCTTTATGTGTGAGATAGGGAAGGGTAGTGCTATGGTTTGTTTATTCCCACCAAAATGCATGTTGAAATTTGATTCCCCAGTGTGGCAGTGTTGGAAAGTGGAGCCTAGTGGAAGCTGTTTGGGTCATGTGGTTGGATCCCTCATGAATAGATTGGTGCACTTCTGGTGGTTGTGAATGAGCTCTCTCTCTGACAAGACTGGATTATTTTTTGCAGGAATGGATTAGTTCCTGCTAGAGTAGTCGTTGTAAAGCCAAGATGCCCCTCCAGTCTTCCCTCTTCACACATCTGCTTCCCCTTTGAAATTCTCCACCATGTTGTGATGTAGCATGAAAGATCTTGCCAGAAGGCAGGGCCATGCCCCTGAACTTCCCAGCCTGCAGAACTGTGAACTAAATAAACCTCTTTTCTCACAAAATTACTCAGGCTCAGGTATTCCATTAGAGCAACACAAAACAGACTAAGACCAGGTATCAAGAGGAAAGGGGTCAAGTCCTTTGTTTGGGTCAATGCCAAGAAGATAAAAAACAAAAGTAACAAAGAAGCCATATGACTCAGGCGGGAACCCGGGAGGCGGAGCTTGCAGTGAGCTGAGATCTGGCCACTGCACTCCAGCCTGGGCGACAGAGCGAGACTCTGTCTCAAAAAAAAAAAAAAAAAAAGAAGCCATATGACTCAGATTGACAAATGTAGTAAAAACAAAGTATGATATAGAGGTGACTACCAGAAGGTAAGCCTTTAAGAAATTGAAAAAAAAATCTTGGTGGGGGTCAGGGGAACAGGTCGTACTTCTTGGTTGTAGAATAGGGGTTTGGTTTGCTCTTATCTAGATATTAAAGGACATCTGCTATCAGGGGTACATAAAAAGCGATGAAACAGAGCTCCTGGGAATGAAGAGAGACACCCAGAACACTCCTCTTTTCATTTGTGCCCCTTCTCACTGTACCCCACCTGCCTTTGAAGCTTTTACTTGCTGATAACAGAGAAATGAAAGGAAGTTCAGGAAAGTCATGGGTGGTAGAAGGAGGAGATGAGCTGAGGAATCAGGCACTGGGGATTTGGATTTAGACCCATGGTATAGTAGGGATATTCCTGAGATAGCCATATCCCCAGTTTCCAACATCATGGATGCATCTCCTTTTCTTACCTATACAGCAGGGATAAAAATACCTGCCCTCCAGCGTGCTGGAAAGATTCATGTGCATTTATATTAAGGGAGAGCCACAAAACCGTTGAGATTTTATGCGTGTCTAGACTCCTCCATGGCTAAGACTCCCTCCTGTACACCAACTTAGGTGAGGCATAAAAATTCATGCTTCAGGCAAAAAACAACTCCCACCCCCAGAAATCCATTGAGGTCACTTTTAAATTGTCAAAGCAGCAAATATTGCATCCTTAACTGCCAAATTGTACCTAAAAATACTTCTTAGCAACAATAATAAAAATCCTTAGCTGTAAAAGGGTCCATAGTGGGTTCAACTCTTGTTAGCTAGCTGTTGAAGATGATATCCTTAAATGTCAAAAACCGAATGTCCCAGAATGGTACTCCCTTAGGAGTTCTCTTTCATAGTTCCTCCACATACATACCATTTATTTTGGGTCAGAGACTGCCTACAATGAGTCTGGGACAAATGGGAAAATATCTGAACTGAGTATATTCAAATGGACCCTGGAAAGATGCCTGAATCCTTCACATGAGAGGCAAGCCTGAAGAAATAGATGTCTTAGTCTGTTTTCTGTTGCTTATAACAGAATACCTAAAACTGGGCTATTTAATTTATTTGTCACAGTTACATAGGCTGAAAAGTCCAAGACTGAGGGGCTGGATCTGGTGAGGGCCTTCTTGCTGGTGGAGACTCTGAGAGTTTTGAGGAGGTGCAAAGCATCACATGGTGAGGGAGCTGAGTGTGCTAGCTCAGATCTCTCTTCCTCTTCTTGTAAACCCTTCAGTCCCACTCCTATGATAACCTGTTAATCCATTAACCTATTAATTCATTAATCCATAAATAAATTAGTCCATTTACGAGGACAGAGCCCTCATGACTCAATCACCTCTTAAAGACCCCATCTCTCAATACTGCCAGGTTGGGAGTTAAGTTTCAACATGACTTTCGGAGGGGACATTCAAACCATAGCAGTGGGGCATAAGGCCTGATGTAGAGGAAGAAGACCATGGGGCTATTGACTTTGAGGGAGCGCCCTCTCCTCTGCTCCTCCCTATGTTCCGCTTTCAATGCAGTGTCAACAACTCACACCTGAGCTTGAGAGGGAGCGCATCCCAAGCCCTGCTTCCCACATCAGTGTTAATCTTCTCAAGCTAATGTGGCTAAGGTAGTTCACTGCACCTCAGGCTACTCATTTCCCATTCCCTCCTTCTGGCAAAGGAGCTGAATAGCAGATAACCTGGCTGTCGGGGAGGAAGTGCATGAAACATCACGAGGGAGAAGAAAAGTAGGGGCCAGGCAACCCAGTGGGATGGGGAGGTTCAAGGCAATTGAGAGAGGGTTGAGGGCCCCATTCTCACTTCCTGGCACCCAGTAGGAAGGGCCAATGAGAAAGCTCAAAGTCATTTACTCTTTTCTCGGTTGACTCATTCACCCACTCTTCTTAGGTCCATGAACCAAGCCCTCTATAAATTCTTGACACACAAAATTAAAAAAAAAGAAATTGTGTTTCCTCTTGGTAACTTCATAAATGAGAGGCCAACATTCTCTAAATGGAATGTAGTCCTGCAATAGTACAATTTATTCATTACCTACTATGTGGCAGATACAGTGCTGGGCTTGGGGAATGTGCACTCAAAGTGTTACCAGAGCTCATGAAAAGGTGAGGCATCCAATGCCTCCCCTTAGGGTCTTCCCTGAGCACCTAGGCTCTTTTAAAGGCTGGAACCCCTTTTTCAGAGTGTTATTCTTCTCCTACCACCAAAAAGCCTGACAGGAAAATGTAGCTGTGGGGTGGTGATGGCACTGGGGACTCCTGGCCAGACATGCACGAGGAGAGACCAGCATTCTGAGCTCACTGACCTGAAGGCGAGTTTTCAGGGGGATCCGGGCAAGCAATTGCCATATTCTTATTCCAAACTTACCAGGAGACCTGAACAAATTTGAGTTGGTGTGGGGGTTAGAGGGTGGGGATGGTGGTGGTTATTGTGAAAACTAGATTTGCTATAGGATGTAAATATCTTTGGGATTAAAGAAGCCATTTCATTTAATCTCCACTTAAAATATTATAGGCTGGCATTTTCCAAATTGGGTCAGAAGAACACTTGTATCTTCACAGAAATTTGTTTCAAAAATATTCTGTTTTATGATAATTTTTATGATGTTTTGTCAGTTAAACCAAAGTAGCTTTTTTTTTTTTTTCATTTTTGTTTTTCATTTCTTAAGAGACAGGGTCTTGCTCTGTCATCCAGGTTGGCCTTGAACACCTGGGCTCAAGCGATGCTCCTGCCTCAGCTACCCAAGTAGCTAGGACTACAGATGTGTTCCACTATGCCTAACTGATTAATTTATTTTTGTGGAGATGGGGTCTCATTCTGTTGCCCACGTGGGTCTCAAACTTCTGGCCTCACGTGATACTCCTGCCTCAGCCTCCCAAAGTATTGGAATTACAGGCATGAGCCACTGAACCTGGCCTAGCTTCCTTTTAATTATAGTACTGCTCAGTGTCTTGCCTATGTTAAAGTGCAGCGTGAATCTCCAAGGATGTAGAGATTTTCAAATTTGCTTGTGTAGAACCTAAACTCACTTTCAGAAAAATAAAGGTTGTGAAATGTAGCTCTGATAGTTCAGCAAGTTTTGGGATGCCATTGTTTATAGTTTTGTGTGTCCCCTGAATTTTCCTGGAAAGAAACATTATTAGGTGCTTAGCAGATGTGCCAAAAAAAAAAAAAAAAAAATTACCGAGGTCTTTATGGAAACTAGAAAAGCAGTTATCAAAGGGATTTTTGTGGCCTAAGAACTATAACTATGAGAAGAGCAGTCATCTGGAGAATGAGTTAGGTCGTGGGCTATAGGGAGCACCCAGAGACTGGGTGACTATTCTTCAGCTCCCTTTTATGACAGTCAATAACCCAGGCCCATGGATACCCTGCTTTTGCCAGGAATCCACACAGTAGACTGTGCCTGTTCACCCACTGCTGGCTGCTCTGACAGAAGCCATAGATGTCCTTTCTTTCTAATCCTCATATGATGACGAAGCCTCCAGAAGTGCAGGCCATTGATATGGATCTCCCGCTGTAGTCTGCTGCAAGAACAGAGCCATTTGGCAGGAGGCTGCTTCTCCAGCTGGCCTGGATGTATCCTCAGGTGGTGAAAAACCCATGCTAATAGACCCAAATGTACCAGGGCCGGGAGCACGGGTGAATCCTAGACAGGCCTCTGCTCATTGCCGGAGTGGCTTAAGATTCTCAAACAGTCCAATAGTGACTCCTGCGCCATCCTGAACTCAGAGATTACGCATTTTAGAACTGATAGACCTCTGGAAAGCATTAATACCACCTTCTCTGTTTTACAGGCATGTTGATTTTTACAGGGATTAAGTAACTTGCCTAACTCCTTTAGGCCTCTGTTTTCTGTAAAACGAAAAGTTTAGGCTCAGGAAAAAGAGAAACAAATATTGAGCACCTATATTTTACCACAGGTTATTTTTCATATGATCTCAAATACCACGACTCTATATGATGTAGATATGATTGATTGCTCTCATTTACCAGAGGAGGAACCCAAAACTGAGATGATCTTTTGTCCAAATTTCCATAGTTATTAAGTGATGGACACAGAATTGAATGCCAGTTGTGTTTGATACTTCAGCTCCATCTCTTTTCATGCCACCATTCCACCAAGGAAAGATTTATTTCAGAAGTTCTTGACTTGATGTTTTCTTAAGGAAAATCTTTGGAGAAGGGCAAATTCAGCTGCAGCATATGAAGCAGGAGCAGCTGCCCTGACCTTTGGCCTTTTGGTGACCCTGCCCACTATGGATGAGATGAACTGAGTTATCTGAGAAAAGGGGATTACTTTGTTCAAAGTACTTTACACACAGGAGCTCATGTAATCCTCCTCTCAAGGGAACTGTGAAGTAGATACTTTTGCTAACCTTATAGGTGTGGAAACTGAGGCGCAGCGAGGTTGTGTCAGAACTGACATTTCAACAGAGGTGTTGTTCCTTTAGTGTCCTTGCTCCTAACTGCCTTTGTTACACCTGAGCATCTTCTGGGCTCATGCGATGCCTTGTGTTGCTTGGGATGGGGGCCCTCAGGGCTGACTGTGATAGATGTCAGATTGGCAGGAGGAAGAGGCATTGGGTCTCTCTCGTCAAGAGCTAGTTATTCCAGATACCCGGGCCAGCTCAGAGGCGCAGAGCAAGAAAGGAAACCATCCAAACTTCTGAGCAAGAGAGGAGATTGCATCTGCCCAGCCAGACATGAAGTTCACTTAAAGCCTTCACTGTGTTAGAGCCTTATGGGGGGATATCCAGGAGGGCAAAAGGGAGAGGAGAAGCAGGTTTGCTTCCTGCAACAATGGAAGTGTTCGGGGTGGGCTTCGTCCCAGTGGCACCAAGGAACATTGCAAGTCTTCCAAAAGGAACACATATTATAGGGTAAAGTTAGTGCTAGCTACTAGCACTGGCTACTACAAAGAGCATCATTCATGTAAACACATAGGGCACGGTGATTCAGGACTGCTATTCACAGGAAGCACAGTGTGAAGGTGCCCCTGGAATTTTGCCAGCTTCCTAATTTTTCACTAGAAAGCATGTGAAGAATGCTTCTCTGATGGATGCAGTGGTTCCCGGCTATAATTTTAGCGCTTTTGGGGGATCAAGGTGGGAGGACTGCTTGATTCCAGGAGTTTGAGACCACCCCTGGCAACATAGTAAGACCCTAGTCTCTACAAAAAATTAAAAAAATTAGCCAGGTGTGGTGCACACCTGTGGTCCCAGTTACTGAGGAGGCTGAGGTGGGCAGATTGCTTGAACCCAGAAGGTGAAGGCTACAGTGAGCCATAATCACATCACTGAGGACCAGCCTGGGCAACAGAGTGAGATCCTGTCTCACCCCCACCCCCACCAAAAGGAAAAGAATTCTCTCTCAGTCTCCTCCACCCAGGTCTTGATTAATTTTATTGCTGACTATCCTTCCAGGTTAACCTCAGAACAAACCAGTAGTGAAGAAACAAAAATGTGCACATGAATTTTGAAATGGGTTAGGTACAAGAAAAACCCAGTGATAGTACAGGTGTAGGCTCCAGTGGATTGAGGACAATTCATGAATTTACCCATTTCATTTATCCACCCATTTATTCCACCCTGATTTATTTCTTCCCTCAGTGAACATTAACTGACATTTACCAAGTGCCGCTCTGCCAAGCCTTGGGAAGAATAAAACGCCATGGTTCCTGTTCTCAGGATTAGGAAAAAAAGATTCAAAACCAACCCTGCAGAGTAGAAAGGCACACATGGCAGTGGAAAAATGTACTAACTTCAGTGCAGACACCTAGGAGGGCGTGACGAGGGGCAGAGAGTGGGAAAAGGATGGGTGAGAACATTCCGGCAGAAGGAGTTCATTCAGGGAGCCAGGGGGAAGCAGCCAGATGGCAGATTCTAAACAAGTTCAGCTTGATGGTTTCCATTTTATACAGGCTGGTGCCCAAATATGAAATGAGATAATGTTCATGATAAGGTTTCATAAATGGAAAATAAGCACTTCTCCAGTTGTAGATATTAGATGGTTATTTCTGGGCTGTGCTGAGGTAGATGTGCTTCTCATGCAAGCAGCAGGGCTATGGTTAGCTCTGAGGTGCCAGTGGCCAGCAAAGCTGCTAGGAATCCTGAAAACAATTCTGCTGGAGAATTCCTGAAAAAATTACTTGTGAGCCAACAATGACCACTTTCCTTTACTGGGCACTGTGCTAGACACTTGGTCTTCAGTCCTCATGCACAACCTAGAATAGGTCTGATTATTCTCATGTTAGAGACAAGGAAACTTCGGCTGCTGGGAGTAACTCATCTGCTGGGGTCACATAGGTAGGACACGCCAAAACCAAGATTCAACCATGTTTGTCCAACGCCAGTGGAACCTGTGACATCAGTTTTATTTATTTGCTTACAAGTAAAACTCTGAGTAAGCTGGAAGCAAACTTGGTCAGAGAATAATAGTATTACAGGGTTATTTCTCTTTTGGGGGCTGCCTTTTCCTATCTGTACAGAGGAAATGTAACATGTTAGCAATGTTGTCTTTTGTTTATGGAGTTACTTAAAAAATGATTTGGTGGCCGGGCACGGTGGCTCACGCCTGTAATCCCAGCACTTTGGGAGGCCGAGGCGGGTGGATCATGAGGCGGGTGGATCACGAGGTCAGGAGATCAAGACCATCCTGACTAACATGGTGAAACCCTGTCTCTACTAAAAATACACAAAATTAGCCAGGCGTGGTGGCGGGCGCCTGTAGTCCCAGCTACTCGGGAGGCTGAGGCAGGAGAATGGCGTGAACCCGGGTGGCAGAGCTTGCAGTGAGCCAAGAATGTGCCACTGCACTCCAGCCTGGGCAACAGAGCAATACTTCGTCTCTAAACAACAAAAACAAAAAAAAGATTTGGTGTTTTCTATAAGTTTTCAAAATAGCCAGGCTTTACTTTACCAGTGGAAGATAGTGAACTTTATAGGAAAACGAAAATACAGTTATGATAGTACTGTGGTTTAAATGTATCCCCCAAAATTCACATGTTGGAAACTTAATCCCCAAGTCAGCAGTGTTGGATGGTGGGGCCCAACAGGTGGTGATTGGGTCATGAGGGTGGTGCCCTCATGAATGGATGAGTGTTGTTATTGCAGGAGTGGGTTAGTTTTGGAGAGAGTGGGCTTTTATAAAGCAAGTCTGACCCTGGCACTCTTCTTTTTATACATGCTTGCTGGCCTATCCTAATTTTTGTGCTTCTACCATAGGATGATGCAGCCTGAAGGCCCTTACTAGATGCCAGCCCATTGATATTGGACTTCCCAGCCTCCAGAACCATGAGCTAAATACATTTCCATTTTTAGAAAATTATGAAGTCTGTCAATTATTCTAAGTGAAGTAACTCAGTAATGGAAAACCAGACATTATATGTTCTCAGTTATATGTGGGAGCTAAGCTATAAGAATGCAAAGGCATAAGGATGATACATTGGGCCAGATGCGGTGGCTCATGCCTGTAATCCCAGCACTTTACTGCTAGGCTGAGGTGGGCAGATCACAAGGTCAAGAGATCAAGACCATCCTGGCCAATATGGTGAAACCCTGTCTCTACTAAAAATACATAAGTTAGCTGGGTGTGGTGGCGGGTGCCTGTAGTCCCAGCTACTCAAGAGGCTGAGGCAGAAGAATTGCTTGAACCCAGGAGATGGAGGTTGCAGTGAGCCGAGATTGCGCCACTGCACTCCAGCCTGGGCGACAGAGTGAGACTCCCTCTCAAAAAAAAAAAAAAAAAAAAAAAAAAAGAATGGTACATTGGACTTTGGGGACTCAGGGGAAAGGGTGAGGGGTGGTGAGGAATAAAGGACTACACATTCGGTACAGTGTACACTGTTCGGGTGATGGGTGCACCAAAAGCTCAGCAATCACCACTAAAGAATTTATTCATGTAACCAAACACCACCTGTTCTCCACGAACCTATTGAAATAAAAAAAAAAAAATAGAATATGAAAGCAATGGAGATGGAAAAAAAAGAAATTATGAAGTCTATAGTATTCTGTTATAGCAGAACAAAATGAACTAAGATAGATAGTATTTTAATCCTGACGTATGTCATATGGATTTCTACAAAATGAAATTGAAAATTGATATCTAATTGTATTTAGCCACCCAGAAGCTAAGATCTCTAGTGTTACAAAAGGTTGCCTACACCTCACCTTTAAAAGTTATTATTCCCCATTAACTTTCATAATTAGTAAGTTTTCTTTTGGATGACTGGCTTCTTAGTCCATTGTTGCTGCTGTATCAGAATACCTGAGACTGGGTAATTCATAATGAACAGAAATTTATTAGCTCCAAGTTCTAGAGTCTTTGAAGTCCAAGATTGAGGTGCCAGTATTTGGCGATGGATTTCTTGCTGCATTATTCCATAGCAGGAAGTGGAAGGGCAAGAGAGGGCAAGAAGGGCTAAACCAGCCCTTTTAAAATGGCACTAAGTCTACCCATGAAGTTGGAGCCCTCATGGCCTAATTGTCTCTTAAAGATCTCACCTTTTATTTATTTGTTTGTTTGTTTGTTTGTTTTTTGAGCTGGGGTCTCACTCTGTCACACAGGCTGGAGTGCAGTGGCACAATCATGGCTCACTGCAGCCTCAACCTCTGAGGCTCAGGTGACCTCCAACTTCAGCCTCCTGGGTAGCTGGGACTACAGATGTGTGCTATATCACCCACCTATTTTTCATATTTTTGGTAGAAATGGAGTTTTGCCATGTTGCCCAGGCTGGTCTCGAACTCCAGGGCTCAAGCAATCCTCCCACCTTGGTCTCCCAAAGTGCTAGGATTATAGGCATGAGCCACTGTGCCCTGCTAGGTCTTACCTCTTAATACTGTTACAATGGCAATTAAATTTCAACATGAGTTTTGGAGGGGCCAAACATTCAAATCATAGCTACTGGGGACTGTTTGGATCTGAAGTCTCTCTCCAGAGGCTTGAGATGATTAAGACTTGAGATGATTAAGACTCGAGATGATTACTGGGGACTATTTGGATCTCAAGTCTCTCTCCAGAGACTTGAGATTATGAAGTTTCAGTTAATGTCTCTGACTCTGTCCCAAACAGTAGGCATATAACTCATTCATTGTTTGAGGAGCTTCCAAGGGTTTTTCTTCAACCACTGCTCATCTCCTATCTTGGCTGGGCAGGGTAGGGGGAGCGTGATAAATATATTAAAAACAAACTTTAATTTTTTTGGTTAATAAAATTTAATCCTCCCACATAGTAGTATGATTAAAAAGAATTTTCTCTAGGGCTGGGGTGATGTGATTTTATCAAAATAGTTATAGTAATATCTGTGTGCATTAATTTTCTATCGCTGATGTAACAAATTACCACAAATTTTGTGGCTTAAAATAACATAATCTTTTAATCTTACAATTCCAGAAGTCAGAAATCTAAAATGGGTTTCACTGGGCTAAAATCAAGGTATCAGCAGGGCTTCAATTTTTCCTGGAGGCTCTAGGGGAGAATCTGTTTTCTTGCATTTTCTAGTTCTTGGAAAAAATTCACGTTCCTTGGCTTATGGTTCCTTCCTCCATCTTGGAAGCCAGTAATGTTACATCTCTCTTACCATTCTTCTAAGGTTTCATTTCCCTCTGACTCTCTCCCTCTGTCTCCCTCTTCCATGTTTAATAGTCCCTTTAACCACCCAGATAACCCAGCATAATCTCACCATCTCAGAGTCTTTTACTTAATGTTTTAGTTAGGGCTTTCCAGAGAGACACAATCTGTAGCATGGATGGATGGATGGATGGATGGATGGATGGATGGATGGATGGACAGACAGATATTAGAGAGAGAGAGAGAGAGAGAGAGAGAGATAAGAGGAGATTTATTAGGGAAATTGGCTTACAAGATAATGGAGGCTGAGAAGACCAGTGACAGACCATCTGTAAGCTGGCAAACCAGAAAAGCCAATAGTGTGGCTTCATGGTGAAATTATTAGTCAGAGGCCAAAGGGTGAAAGGCCCATGGGCTTCTGGTGTGAGTTCCAGAGCCCAAAGGTCAGAGAATTTACAGTGCTGATGTCTGAGGACAGAACAGTGTCCTGGTTCCAGAAGAGAGAGCAGGAATTTGCCCTTCTTGTACCATTTTGTTCCATCCAGACACCAATTGTTGAATGGCACCTGCCCACATTGAGGGCGGATCTTCCTTACTCAGTCCACTGACCCACATGCCAGTCTCCTCTGAAAATACCCTCAAAGATAAACTTGGGGCAGCCCAATCATTCTAATCAAATGCCAAACCACCTGTGTTTCTCTTTCAACAGAGGAGGAATAGGCTCTGTGCTTACCGAAGCATTGAGAGTAATTAATGCTTTACCAGCTATCTGGGTATCCCTTAATCTGGTCAAGTTAACAGCCAAAATTGATCATCACATGTATTAATTTAATCATATTGGCAAAGTCTCTTTTCCCATGTGATGTAACATATCACAGTTCTGGGTGTTAGGACTTGGACATCTTTGGGAGTCATTATTCTCCCTACTACATGGCGTGTGTGTGGGGGGTTGGGGGAGGAGTTTAGGAAGAGGAAAACTATAATGCAAAAAGGTTTTAAGGTAAGGACACTTTTGATTTATTCTCAGCACTCACCTTGCTCTTTGTAGTTAGGTCTTAAGAATCTTTTTGGACAGCCCCCTTTTCTTAGCTATTTACACACAGACTCCATGAGCTAAGGACCCATGCCAGTGTCATGGAAAACACTGTTTCTGTATGGTGATGTCAAGCCAATGAGCCCACTCATTTTAGAAAAACCAGAGGCCCAGGGAATGGGAACCATTATTTATTGAGGGTTTGCTATGTACCAGGTCATTTCCATATATTATTTTATTTAGTTGTCATAACAAACTGATAAATTGGGTACTTTTGCTCTCATTTTACAGATGAGGAAGAAAGAAATTTAGAGATGTTAAAGAAACTGGACTAGTTAATAAAAGTCAGTACTGGCAGATCTGGGATTCAAACTCCACTCAGTCTGGTTTAAAATCACCTCTCTTTCTGTACTTATAAACATGATTCTTTCCAGAGGCCCAATGCCACGCCATTAGTTTAAGGCAGGAGCTTAATCCTAACACCAGTCCTAACACCAGTGCCTTTTCCTTTCTGCAGTGCTAATGCATCTGTTATGATCAGAAGGATTGGGACCACAGATGTAGAGTTAAGTCAACTATAGAAAAATAAAGTGCACCAGGCCTTTCAATGTGACTGAAAACTATAAAGAGGTAGATTTTAACTCAGGACCTTGAAGTTTCTAGAGATTGAGTGTTTATCCTATTTTTTGGAGTGTATTTGTTCCTAAATCTCTGAGCCTTAAAAAATATTTTTTAATATTACGATGTATTTGTCACTAATTGCATTTGGGATCAAACCAGTCTAGCTGTATACTGCTGAACAAGGAACTTTGGAAAATTTCTAGGCATTGAGTATAAGCTGAAATAGTAGACCTCAGAAGACCCACAACCAATTTAAAAACAGATTGATAGTGCCTGTCATTTACACAAGCTGAAAGTGCTTAAGTCTCTAATTCTCTGAAATGATTAAGCTTTCAGTAACCAAAGGCAAATACAAGAATCTTTTAATTGTGCCAAGAGAATAATACTGGCTCTGCATGCTCATTCACCTTAGGTGTGTGTATGTGTGTGTGTGTGTGTATACATGCTGGAGTTTTATTATTGTTTTTTTCTTTTTGGTTTCGTTTCTTTCTACCCTTGGGACCATTTCATGCTCAGTGGGCATGGCAGGAGCAAATAAAAAGAGTAAAAAGAACTACAAGTTTGCTTGCGATTCATTACCTCCAGAGGTTGCTTCTACTGTCTAGGTATGGTAGATGAATCATCTCCAGGGTATCAGAAAGCCCTCACTGAATGCACGGTTCTACAAAATCTGATCCCAACCTCTCCCTGAACCTAAGAACTGCACAGTTGGATTGGGAATCCTACAGCATTTATAATGCTTGATGGCAGAGCATGTAAGGATTAGAAAGGTGAAGAAAAGAACCCTTGGGACAGTTACCCAAGAGGTAGCTGTAGGGCAGGAAACACAATATAGAAAGGGCAAGCCCCAGTTGGTAACAGAGAGGAAAAAAAAAATTATGAAGTACAGGCCCAGACACTCTACTTCCTGAAATAATTGGTGAAGTCTTGGCAGGACTGTCTGCCTTCATTGTGTAGCCTTTGGAGTTCTTCAATATTCCCAGAAAAGCAGAGGCTTAGTAGGAAGGACACATTGAGCAGAGTTGGTTGCAACTAGAGGTCTCACATTCTACACCTTTTTTTTTTTCCCCCAAGCCATTAGTCTTGAACTTCCCTTATGCTTTTCATTATGAACTACCCTAGCAAATGCTATGGTTTGAATGTGTCTCCCCAAAGGCATGCTTTGGAAACTTAATCCCTAAGGCAACAGTGTTGGGAAGTGGGGCCTAATGAGAGATGATCAGGCCATGAGGGCAGAATGAAATAATACTGTTATCACAGGAATGGGTTTGATATGAAAGGATGAGTTCGGAGTCCTCTTGCTTTCTCTCACTCTCTGCCCTTCTACCATGGGATTATATAAAAAGAATGGCCTCATCAGATGCCAGACTCTTGATCTTGGATTTTCCAGCCTCCAGAACTGTGAGCAAATAGATTTCTGTTCATTATCAATTACCCAGTATGTAGTATTCCGCCATAGCAGCACAAATGGACTAAGACAATAAACAGTTGGAGCTGGGCTCAACTTGCTTCACAAAACAGAAAAATAATGTGGCCCATTAAGTATGACCATGAATTCTTTGACACACTTTCTATTCCTTTTAACCTGAGTGTGTTCTATGACTGCATTGACCAGTAGAATATGACAAAAGTGATGTCGGGCCATTTTCTAGGACAAACTCTAAAGATCTAAGCAACTTCCACTTGCTGTTTCTTAGTTTCCACTCACCATGCTGTGAGGAAGACCAAGCAGCCTCTTAGAGAGACTCACATGGAAAGGAACTGAGGCCCTGGCTGACAGCTACACCTGAGCTCTCAGACAATGTGAGTGAGTCAACTTGGAAGTGGATCCTCCTGCCTCAGATGAGCTGCTCCAGATGATGCCATGTATATAGATATGAGCTATGTCCTGTGTGAGCTCTGCCCAAACTGCAGATTCACAAGAAAAATAAAGAACTGGTGTTTTAAGCCACTAACTTGGGGGTAGCTTATTGTGGAGCAATAGAGCACTAGAACAAAGGAGACTGGGCAAAGTCAGGGCTGGAAACTATACTGTTTAATGCCACCCCATGGCAAAGCTTTTTATCTCACTGAGTCCAGAAATGTTATTAGCAGTACTCTAGGCAGTCATTACCAGTGGATCAAAGATAACACGTAAAATGAAACCATTTGTCATCTCTCAGCTAAGTGGTAAGTGATTAAGGATGATGGCATAGATATTAGACATGCTAAACACTGAACTTTGGTCACATTTCATTCCAGAGAGGTAGAGTGACAACTCATGATATGGTTTGGCTCTGTGTTCCCAACCCAACTCTCACCTTGAATTGTAATAATCTCCACATGTCATGGGAAGGACCTTAGAGGAGGTAATTGAATCATGGGTGTGGATTTTTCCCATGCTGTTCTCATGATAGTGAATAGGTTTCAGGAGATCTCATGGTTTTATCAAGGGGAGTTTCCATACACATGCCTCTTGCCTGCTGCCATGTAAGATGTGCCTTTGCTCCTCCTTCACCTTCTGCCAAGATTGTGAGGCCTCCCCAGCCATGTGTAACGGAGTCAGTTAAACCTCTTTTTCTTTATAAATTATCCAGTCTTGGGTATTTCTTTATTAGAACTGTGAGATACAACTCCCATCTGGGAACCTGCTTGGAATCTGATTGTGTCATGAAACTAGAAATTGTCACCTCTGCCTTTTTCCTGAATCACTAAGTGGTGGTCACAATGGACTTAGTCTAGGTGCCCTCCTGGTCAAAGATGAATGCAGTTACCATTCTCCTCCCTTCACCACCTGAAGCAGATTAATAGAAGTACGACTTGTTACACACAGTGACCCTACAACAAGTAATTGCCTATATTCTTATCAATCTGCTAGGGATATCCTACCCCTGCATCACCCCACACAGTGCCTGGCATGTGTTGCTATTGAACACATTTGTTGAATGAATGTAGCTGAAGGATATCTATTCCCAGTACGCAGCTCCTAGCACAGAGCCTGGAACACAGTGGGTGCTAAACAAATGCTCATTAAATTGATTTTGATGGCATTATTTCTAAAATAGCAGCTTGATGAACAAGTGGAGTCTCACCCTCCCTAAGAAACATCATCTCCAAACAGAGGCATAATAGAACTAGAGCTCGAAGTAAGAATTATTCACAAATTCCAAGTGCCTCAATCCATGGGTTTTAATGAAAGTCATTCTGCAGTTGAGAATGTTGTAGTAATTACAGGCAAGCTAATATCTCTGCCATATGGTTTGAAAGCAGGTCTGAATTCTGAAAGCCACTATCAGCAGTTTTATTTTCTGCTTCTGCTTCTCTGCACCCCACCCCCTGCCTGTCTTTGCCTCTCTCTTTGCTTTTATCTCTTTCTTTCAACCTCATATTCCCTCTCTCCCCCACCACTCTCCCTCATTGGTCCTCTTTGCCAATCCCAAGTCACATTTTTAAAGCACTTGGTATGAAGCATCCAGTGGTTCTAAGAAGTAATTGCAGTGCCCAGAACAGGTCATGACACACACCTGACCCAGGGCCAAGAAAGAACCAAGGATGCTCTGACCTCCCCCCCCCCGCCACTGTGAATTGACTGTGTCACTCAGTCCTCCAAGTGTGGTTGCATGACTGAAAGAAAAAGAATCCAATTAATCTCTCTGCTACTGGATCATTCACATGCAGCAGTTCACAACCCTGGCTGCACAGAGAATCACCTGGAGGGCTAATAAAAAGTACTGATGCCTGGACCCCACTTCCCCAGAGATTAGATTCTGAATTAATTGGTTCAGAGAAGGGTCTGGACATCATATTTTGTAAAAATCTCGGATGATCCCAGTGAGGAGCCGAGATTGAGAACCCTGCCCTGGATCATTGGCCTTGGATAAACAATAGTGAGATCTGGTCTCTCTCTTTTTGTCTACCTGTTACACTTAGAAGTAAGATGGTACAAACTATTATTGAAGTAATGCCAAATTACAAGGCATCCACTCACCTAGATGCAACTGTTTAATAAAATAACTACACATTTGTTGAGCTCAAAATGCATTCATGAATGCTTTGATAAAGTCTTGTAAAAACTCTGGAAAGTGAGCTGGACTGGAGTTAATATTCATATTTTGTAAATGGGAGCTTAGATACTAAGATCATATAGCAGGCATGTCTTCTCCCAGGTCAGAGCTCTTTCTACTGCATCATAATATTTTCTTTGCTCTGCTTTATAATAATTAAGAGAACAGGGTCCTAACCATCTATGTCCCAACAGTCAAGACTTCTCTCTAGCCTGTCCTAAAATTCCCACTATAGGGGTAATTGCCTTGGGATAGGCAACAAAAGTGGGTGCCTTGTTTCTAGCATGCCATTGTTATTCTTCCCTAGAAAGGAAGAGCCTGGAGTCTTTCTTTAGCAAATTAGTTGATGAGATTAACTAATGATCCCATTGGAAGGTCAGAGAAGCCTGAGGCAACAAAGAAAGGGGAGCTGTCAGGAGCTTGCAGGGAAGCACCAGCTGTTTAGTTAGGCATAACAGACAGGAATAGAGTCTGGAACCAGAAGGGCTCCTAGAGTGTGAAAATTTGGAGTGGGGATCCTATGTTTTTTGGAGGCATTCTTGCTGATTTAGAATCAGGTGTTGAGAAGGAGCAAGGGGAAAAAACAACAACAACTGTCCATTGGTAGTAAAAAGCAAAACAAAACCAGTTCAATTCATCCAAACCTGAGTTTCTTACCATCAGCCTGCTTGAATCTCAATATCCCTATCTGTAAATGAAGACAACACCTTGCCTGATGTTTCATAATGTTGTTTTGGGAATCAAGTGAGATCATGGTGTGTGTGTGTACTTTGGAAACAAGTGCTCTATTCCTGTTGAGCATTTTTATAGTGAAAGTCACATGGTGTAGTAGAAAGACTGGTGAACTAAGTGTCAAAATGCCTGGCATCCTGTCCCACCTCTATCTCTTGCTTGCCATGAGACACCGGACATAGTGCTCAGCTGGTTCCTTTTCTGTGAAATGGGATAATAATTATAGTGTCATCCCTGAAAACATGAAATACCAATGGGGAAGTTTGCAGGAAAGTACAATACAAATTATTAATTGCTATATAAATCTAAGGCAATATTAGGAATAAAACTCATATGCTTTTCCAGACATACCCTTTGGATGGAATATTTGTGGACTCTGAACCCTTCAAAATGAGCTTTATAATGATTTTCTCATTGTTCATAGCAGTCTACTTTCATTTATAATGTGAACACATTATCTTTTTTTTTTATTGAATTCTGATTATTTTATTTATTTATTTATTTTTTCTTTATTTTTTTTTTTATTATTATTAACTTTAAGTTCTAGGGTACATGTGCATAACATGCAGGTTTGTTACATATGTATACTTGTGCCATGTTGCTGTGCTGCACCCATCAACTCGTCAGCACCCATCAACTCGTCATTTACATCAGGTATAACTCCCAATGCAATCCCTCCCCCTTCCCCCCTCCCCCCCCCATGATAGGCCCCGGTGTGTGATGTTCCCCTTCCCGAGTCCAAGTTATCTCATTGGTGAACACATTATCTTGCAGTCCTTGTGGCCGGCTTGCCAACGTCTGTTCCAACTGAAATAATTCTCTCAGGTTATTCATGGAGATCCTATTCCCTTTGACAGTGATTGGTCTAGGAATGGGCAGGAGACCCAACTCCTCGCCAATGAAGCATGTGGCAAAGTCTGGCTTAAGCTTCTGGGAAAGATGTCTTGTTTCAGTAAGGATACAGAGGCAGACCAATCCCGTTCTACCTCTGGACATTGTGGAGCATGGCTATAATACCTGGAACTGCAGCAGCATCTTGAGTCCATGAGGGAAGCTGACTCATACAACTGATATATTGTGGATGACAGAGAGATCCTGGAGAATCATTGAGCTGTTGAATTAACCATCCCTGGACCCATCTTAGAAGAGGTTTACTTCTAAATCTCTGGTTTCAAAAAAGATTTTTTTTTGTTTGAACCAATTGGAGAAGATTTTTAAAAATTGCTGCAGCCACAGGTATCTTAACTGATATACCATGTAACTTGACCAGTTTATTACATAATTCTTGATACTTACTTTATCTTACTAATGCTTCCTCTTTGTGAAAAGATAGCTCCCATCCTCCCTATTAAAAAGTGATGATTGTTAATGATAGTAGATTGAGCAAACACGGAAAAGTTTAATGAAGAAAATGCAAATTGTACATAGCCTCCCTACTTAGAGAAAATTATGGCTAATATTTTGGTTATTTTTTCCTTGGTGTTAGCATAGCTTTAATCTGAGTTTACTTGTTTGAAATGTTTGCAGAGAGGAAGAGAAAGCTCATGAAGGAATTTGCTAGTCTCATTCTGCTTCTAGAAAGGATGCTAAAAAACGGATACGAGTGGGTGGGGACAAAGCTGGAGGACCTCGTTGAGAGGAAATACCTAAGAGTACAAGAGGCTTGGGAGGAGAGAGTAGTAGAGAAGTAGAGAGAAAATTCTCAGAGACAAATGTAGGCTTCAAGATTTTCCCAAAGGTTGGTTGTGTGTCTTTTGCTGGCTTTCCTTGTCATATAAAGGAAGATGTGCTTTTCCTTTTTTACTGCCTTCTTCTCTAGGCTGAGCCCAGCAGAGACTAACCCTGACCCCTCTGTCTGGAGGAAGCAAACACCGGAGCCAGCTGGCGCCTTGCATATTTTGAGTAGCTCATCCAAATGCATCTCAGTGATTGAATTAATTGAGGTGAGAAGTGTGCTTCCAGGAATCAGGCTGTGAAGCTTACATGGATGCTCAGAATTCAGAGAATGGCAAGGATCACAAGACTTGGTTTATAGTTAAGGTTGCAAACTGATGGTGTATGTGACCCATATATTCATTCTGTTTAGGCTGCATAGTATTAAATAATTGGGAAATTTTGGATACCATGTAGATTTTAGATTTCTCTTTCTTTTTCTTAAAATTAAGATATGACAATGTTGAGCTTTCACTTCAACATAATAAAACATTAGCTGGAGGTGAATTGGCTGTTCCTTAATCCATGACATAGGCTCTTGTGTTCAGCACACTCACATGAGGTGTGCATGGGTACTGACATTCCCACTATTTTACTTCTATCAATGACCAGCCTGGCTCCTGCTATAAAGACTTGAGTTTTCATTCTTTAAGGTCTAGTGCCTGAGCAACAGAGAGATTTCATTTCACTTGCCAGATATGATCAAGTGGTAATGGCTCCTGAAGGGTTCTGTTAAAGAAGACTCTGGGGCTCATTAGGAAAGAGCCACTGTTGATTGGTGATGTCTGCCATGAGCACCAGCTGGGGGCTCATTGTCATTTGCAGTCTAAAGGTCACCCACTAAACATTTTGAGGAGAAGATGTGTAGTACTTCCAGAATGATTTTGGAGAAACAGTGGACCAGGCCACCTGAGTTCTAATTCTAGTTCTACCATAGCCTAGCATGAGCAGGATGATTGATTATTCTAGTCTCCAGTTTCCTCACCTGCTAAATGGGCTTAGTGATCCTTTCCCTATCTACATCACAAAGCTGCTATGGGAATTAAGTATGTTGCCACGCATAGAAAGACTGGGATAATCATAGTAGGTCTTTCTATTGTTGTTCTCATGTATTGACTTGGTTTAAAATCCTTCTCTGCTCATTATTTAGCAAAAATTGAAAATGGTTCCTTCCCAAGACAATTTATAAATGTAAATTTTCTTTGTTTTAGATTATTATGAGTTACTTAGGAAATTGTACATATTTTCTTTTATTTGAATATGAAACCAGGAGGAGAATCTATATAGATGAGTCTGTGTGTAAGGCTTATTTTCTGGGCCCAAGGGGTCAGTGTTGGGAGTCAGCTCAGCTTCTGTGACCACTCCTTCCTCATTTCCAATTATAAATAATAATAGTCATAATTTTAATAATAGCAGATATCATTATTCAGTGCCACATGACATTTCAGACTATCTTTTTTTTTTTTTTTTTTTTTTTTAGACAGAATTTCACTCTGCTGCCCAGGCTGGAGTGCAGTGGTGCAATCTTAGCTCACTGTAGCCTCTGCCTCTGCCTCCTGGGTTCAAGCAATTCTCCTGCTTCAGTCTCCCAAGTAGCTGGGACTACAGGAGCCCACCACCATGCCCAGCTACTTTTTTGTGTTTTTATTGGGAGACAGAGTTTCACCATGTTGACCAGGCTGGTCTCGAACTCCTGGCTCAGGTGATCCACCTGCCTCGGCCTCCCAAAGTGCTGGGATTACAGGCATGAGCCACTGCGCTGGGCCCAGATGGACTATCTCATTTAATCCTTATGACAAACCCACAGGTTAAGTATTATCGCCCAGATTACAGATGAGAAAACTGAGGCTCAGGGAATTAAGCAAACTGTCCATGGTTCACAGCTATACAATGGCAGAGCTGTGATAATTATAATCACAGCTAACATTTATTGAGCACTCACCATATGCCAGGCATTGTCCTAAAGTTCAACATGAACTATCTCAATTCTCTTTGAGGCAACCAGGTTAGATATATACTTTACCATCCATGTTTTTATCCTGTGAAAAATTGAGGCCCAGAGAGATTAATCAGCTTACCCAAAGTCACACAGCTTGTGTGACTCATAGGCAGGCAGGCTGATTCCAGAGTCTGCTTTGCTTCATTGTCTTTGTCTTGAGAACAAGTTTGGCCAGCCTGAGCCTCTGCTCTGTCCACTGTGCTCCCTGACCTGTGCAGGCTGTGGTCTACATTCAGCAACTTCCAGGGGGAGAAAGGGGGACCAGGACCAGGAAGAACCATGAACATATCTCTGGAGGAAACAACTATTTAGAGGATCTCTTATTGTCCTTAAGAGCCCTGTAGGAGCTCTGCCATGTGGGTGCCCCAGAGAAATAAATGCTAACAATATAGCTGTACATTGTCAGGATTTGCAGTTGGATAATGACTCTGTTCCTGATAAGATGGAAAATGAATCCTTAGAATTCGATTTGTGAGGCAGAGCTGAAGAAATGTTCTGGTGTAGAGTGAATGTGGCCCCCCAAATTCATATGGTAAAGTCTAAATCCCCAATGCGATGGTATTTGGAGGTGGAGTCTTTGGCGGGTAATTAGGTCATGAGGGTGGAGCCCTCATTATTGGGATTAGTGCCCTTATGAAAGAGACACAAGAAAGCCTGCTCCTCTTTCTCTGCTGTCTGCCATGTGAGGACACAGCAGGAAGATAACCATCTAAAAACCATGAAAAGGGCCTTCACCACAAACTAGATCTGTTGGCGCCTTGATTTTGGAATTCCCAACCTCCAGAACTGTGAGAAATTTCTGTTGCTTAAGCAACTCAGCTTATGGCATATTTGTGATAGCAGCCCGAACCAAATAAGATGTGCTCTATTTTTGAAATCTTTCTTTAGCACCTGTTAGGGCCTTGAGCCAAGGCAGAAAGATTCTTGATGTACAAAATCCATGTTGCAGATCTGGTGAAAGCTCCCATAAGGGTTCCTTGCATTCACTATCGGTGCCAGCTGCAGCTGCCTCCCAAAAAATCAGCTGTTTGGAATAATCCATTCCAACTCAGGAATCAGAAACTATATCTCAGAGGGGTTGAGTTTATCAAGAATACACAGTTATCTAGCGGGAGAACTGGCACTGGAATCTGGATTTTCTGACATCCACTTTTATGCTCTTTGTTTTATACACGTGTGGACAGACAGGTGGATATAATCAAGAAATATTTATTGAGGGCATTCCATGTGCTCTAAACCCTTTGTATGTCATAACTCAATTCTTACAAGCATAGCAGGAGGTATTATTATTATTCCCATTTCACAGATAAAGCAACTAAGACTCATAGAGGTTAGAATCCTTTCCCAAGTTTACACAGTAAATAAGTTTGAATTCAAACTCATGCTCTTATACTGTTATGCTGTGTGGCCCATTGGTTCTTTGTCATGGTCGCTTGAAAAGGCTCCAACTCTGGAAAACAGTTGATCATGAAAATTATGAAAGTATCTTACTCTGTTTGGGCTGTCATAACACCATACTATAGACTTTTGGCTAACGAATAGAAATTTGTTTCTCACAGTTTTAGAGACAGAGAAGTCTAAGATCAAGGCACTGGCAGATTAGGTGTCTGGAGAGGGCCTGCTTCCTGGTAGACAATTGATTTCTCACTTTAATCTTACATGCTGGAAGCCATAGGAGTCTTTCTCAACTCTCTATTATAAGGGCACTAGTCTCATCCGTTGGGGCTCCACCCTCATAATTTATCACCTCCCAAAGCCCTATCTCCTAATGCCATCACCTTAGGGGTGAGGATTTCAACATATGAATTTTGAGAGGACATGGACATTCAGACCACAGCAGTGGGAGAGGCAAGATTGGACTGTATGTGCTTGGAGTTCTTGGTGAGGGTCTGTTGATGCTAATGTAAGGATGATACCACCATGGGATTTGCTTGAAAAGAGAAAAATCTGTTGGTTCTTCAGTGGGTGGAGATGTCAGGAAATGCCCTCAGTTAGGGCATATATTCATAGAAATGCCCTTTTATGCCACTGCTGAAGAATATTTCCAATATAGAAACCTGTGAAGATTTCATGAGATAATATCTGAAAGTAAGCAGAGGCACTTAGCAGAAGGTGCTATCTAAGTTCAAGATATAAGTTGTCTCACGTGTTATTTTTCTGTGAAAGGAGTCTCACTTCACAATAATGCAGCACACTGTATAATGGTCATGTAGCACAGAAATAGATAGGGATCTTGGTGCTATCTCCTTTGAATAGTTAAGGTAGAACAAATCTCACTCAGTAGCTGTGTTGGGGCTGGCAGCAGAGATAGGGTGGTGGTGGCAGCTTCAGTTGGGACTGGTGTAGATGCAAGGAGCCCTCACAGGTGCTCCTGGCAGGCTACATCTGGGCCTGGCTATACATGTGCCTGGCTATACAGGCAGACAGTACAACTGCAGTTGCTGAAGGATTCCAAGGCCCACAGACCAGGGCAGGCCAAATGTCAGGGGCTTCTCCCTTCCTTCCCATGATCTTGAACTTTATGATTGAATTTTTTTCCTCTTTTCTTGAGGGAGATCTGCATTCTGTTGGCCTGTGAGTAACTTGTTATTACTGTAGTCTTCTCATTAAATTCTATCAACACAAATGACTGAGATATATTTATTTTATTATTTCCCAAGCCAACACATGTGCTGAATGGATCATAAAATTAAAATGAACTCTTTCTTCCTGATTATATGTTTATAGGGTGCTTTGCTTTAAGAAAATCCAATATGGGTAATTCTGAAATTGCAAAAACAGGTACTTACGGGATGAATTATTTGTTTTGCAGAAGGAGCTATCTCTGAGTTAAAGAGTATGTGTTCAGCTGTGTGATAGAAATTTTTGCTTTACTAAAATTTGATGTACCTATGCTTCACATGTGAGTGCTCCATAAATATTAATATTTAGATGATGCTATAACTCCAGCTCTGATATAGCATCAGGTACAAAATAAGTGCTCAAGAAATAATATTTGTTGAATGAATGCATCTTTCTCCAAGTGCCAGACCTATATTCTTAGCTATTTATTAGCAATCTCTAACTCGATATCCTGCAGCAACCTCGAAATTTAGGCACACATGATCTTATTTCTTCTCCTTACATAACATGTTTCCTTCTCTGTGAGCAGTATACATAGAGAGTTTTGGGGAGGTTGGACAGCCTGTGTTCAAATCCTGGCTCTCCCTTATACTAATTGGTGACCTTAGGCTGTTCACCAAACTTCTCTTTGCCTCATTTTCCTCACCTGTAAAATAACTATAATAATAGTTATAGTGCCTAATTTATAGGGTAGTCTTGAAGGTTAAATAAGAAGGATTAGCATGGATCTAGATACAACAGCACACAGTAAAAGTTAGCTACTGTTATCTCCTATTTTAGCCAAGTGCTCTTCTGACTAAGTTAAACTTTGTTGTTACATTTACCATCTACTTTTTCTCTCCAGATCCAATGAGACTTCATCTCTCCCTGCATTTTATTCATCCTAATACTTCCATAGTCCAAAAACCTTGATTCCTTTGTCATTCTAACACAACATCTGAAGATCAAGGTGTTCTTTCTAAGCTCTGCTTATTCTCCTCACCATGGCTTTGGGGTCTACCTTCCTTAGCACAGCAATCCAAACCTTTGATGAATTGCTTCTGACTCCAAACCCACACTTCCATTCCATCATTAGCCATTCCTTGCCACTCCCAGTCACCATGTGGTACCCATACTGGACTCCTTACTGCTTCCAGAAAACATCATAGATTTCCACCTCTCTTTGGCTTTGTTACCTCTCTCTGGGATCCTCTCACCTGTCTTGTCTCACCAATACCATCTAGGTGTAGGTTTCCTTGATACAGTCACAGTTCTGCAGAAATAATTGCTCCTTCATGGGTAGCCCATGAAACTTCATACTTAACTCAGTTATAGCACCTGCCACTTGGTATTAATTACAGGTATTTGTTTACTTGCCCTCTCCACCTTCTCTCCTCCCATTAGATATCAACTCCTTGAGGGCAGGAACCATGGATTGTAAGATCTTTGTCTATTTTTATGTCACTAGGGCCTGCCTAATGCATAATCACAGTTCAGTAATTTTTTAAATTTTTTCCTATTACAATATATTCTCATGTCTGCTTAAAAAACCTCCACAGGAATACATGACTTAGGATGTGACAATTTCCTGTACTTTCTGCATCTAGCACTAACTCATTGAAAGGTTTATGTACATTATTTCAGACATTTGCAAAATGTTTAAAATGAGATGTGAGCAAATAATGATGCTGACACTCTATCAAAACCACAGATTTTTTTTTTTTTAAATAAGAGAAGTAAACATACTGCATTGGATGAAAGCAAGCTACATTTCTGTTTTAAAGAAAATGTAGATAAAAATTGCTCCTATAAAGAAGCAATACTGTTATTGTATAATACCTTCTGTTTTTACAGGATGCTTCCCCATTGTAATTTCCCTTTTTGCTGGAAAAAGGAAACTATGAATGCACAAAGATGGTGAGCAGAGTAATTTCTCTTTTGAACCTAAGGGAAAAGCACATGCATCTACCAAACTTCCATTTAGCTTTGAAGGCAGAATGATTTTTCACTTGGAATCCAACAGAATTTCAAAGATGTTCGGCACTGGTGCCCCTCTTGGAGTGGTGCAAAGGCAAGCATAAATCTGACAGATCTGAGGGCTGCACGCATGCATTTCACAGGGGGCAGTGCGTAGGGGCTGGGCGGGTCCTCTGCCTGGCCTGGGGGTGAGGGCCATCTGGTCTCTTTTATCTCTCAGTACTGGCTTAAAGGCTCTCTTTCTGATAATGCTCCCTTCTTCCTGCTCTTTCCAATGCTGAAATGAGCATCTTATTTTTCACTTGTTCCCACTTTCCTTAATTGTCTCCTTGGGATCTTATAAACTCATTTTAGTGTCTGGCTCATAGCTGTTTAAAGGCACACGTTTTAACCGGATAGTTTATATTTTCTTTTCTTTTTTATCTGAGTTCATTTTTCTTCAATACTACCTTGGATGGGCTGCCAGAGTCAGAGATGCTCCTTGGAGGCTTGGAGCCTCTCAAAGGAATTAGTCCAAAGTGGCCCAGACTCTGTGGATTAGCTTAAGCCATCCTGCATGGGCTGCCCTGCTGAAGCCAACACAGTTTCACAGGCTGGGACAGCAGCCGGACTTCCTGTTTGAGTTTAGAAATCCCCACCTGACCACCACCCCCTCCTCCCCTCCCGCCACTCCCTTCCTCTTGAGGTCCCTCCTTCTATCCACCAATAAAACAAAGAAACCTGAGAAATTATCTCAGAAAGAAGAGACTTCTCAGGCCTTGACTGTCACACTGGCCTGGAGCCAAGCCACAGCCTGCCTCGAAAATGGACCCATGAGGCAAGCTACTGGAAGGCAGTCAAACACACCCAAAAAGTGAGGTCATTTAGCATCACCCCCATTGACCACATCGCATTTGCTCTGCTTTCCTTTTATTTTAAAGGAAAAATTAAAAGTCTTCTAAGACATTCTCTAGGCTGATAATAAAACGCTAGAATGCCTTGTTCATATATATAACAAAATTGAGAGCAAATGGGTGTGTACATGTGTGTGTGTCTGTATGTGTAAGCATGTTACAATCCGGGCTAGTAAAATTATCTCAGATTGAAGATATCCTCAAATACTAAAGATGATGCTTATAATTTTCAAACATGCTTTAATATTTTTACTAATGTATATATGTATCCATTATGTACTGTTTAGTATGCTGCAAATTTTTATAAATAGCACCTCATTGCATGTATCAAATATTTCATAAATAGAACCACAAAAACAGAATGTAGGAGCTGGTATGTCAGCATTCTGCTTATGTGTTTTTCTGATTATGATAGTCTCATGAAAAGAGGATATTATGCATTCTCACTTGAAATACAGCAGATGCCAACCATGAGGGGAATGAAGGTGCTAATTTATAATTTTTTAAAAATTGTGCAAAATGAAAGTAAAAAGAATGTAAGTGCGAGCTTAGCAATAAAAAGAGTAGTAAAAACACCCACAATATGGGGGGTGGGTGTGGAGTCCTTTCCTCTGTAACCAAGGAGGTCTGTAAGAAACCACGGAAGTTTCTACTAATTTGAAATTCCACCAGCTGAGAAATAAAACACTGCTGGGTTACTGAAGAAAGGTCTTGGCACCTTATGCACGGGAAATGAAACTTTTCATTTTGCAAGTGGCTTGTAGATTGGTTATTTAACCACCACCCATCCCCCCAGTTTTTCAAAGGCTGAAGAACAGGCTGGAGTTAGAGATGTGGTTTGCATATAGTGCCTAGTTGACAGCAGTAGATCAACAGTGAAAGATTAATTAACCAAACTGAAGACAGCAAAGAAATAAGGTTTTAGCAAATGACAAAGCCATTAATGGAGCAATGTTTCCTTCCACTTTAGCTAAGCTCTCTGTTTTTAATTAGCATTAGGATGTTTTTACGGCAGCTATTTAGAGGAGGCTCTTTCCCATGTCAGGTGTTGCATCCCGGAGTCAGAGCTGGTGAGAGAAAAGAAAATCCAGCACATCCACCCTAAGCTGGAATTTCCAGGAGTGTCTTCATGGTTCCTTCCCCTCCCTGCACTCACGGCCTTGAAAGCTGAGGCCCTGACGTGGGAACAGCTGTCTTCTCCCATTGGACCACCATAGTCAGTTGCTGATTTGGAGGACAATTCTGAACATATGAAGCACATTACTGGAGCCAAAGCTCTGGATTTCCTCGTTTGCAGTTGATTGATAGGAAGCATTCAACCATGGATGTGATGAAATCAACCCACTAACCCAGCAATGCACTGAGTAGGAAGTCTTTCCTCTTTAGTTACGTATTTTAAGTGGTGAGTGTTTCTTTAGCCCTATTTCTCAGGACTCCACAAGCCTTTGTAATTTACAAGTCTCCTATCTAAATGGTCAGAATGCATGCTTTTATTTTATGGACTGGTAGACTGAGGCAAAGAAGTGTTTTAGTCAAGTTAATGTTGGGGATTGTTGGGGGCAGGAAAAAGAATGTCAAATCTCCTGTGGCTTGGCCAGCAGCTGCCAGAGTATTGGGCCAGCACCTGCTGGTGCGTTAGTCCATAGGATGGGCATGGTGGAGAGGATGCTCAAAGCAGGAAATGGTTTTGGTAAATGAGGCTGGCAGGTCTTTAGAATTTTGAGAAGATTCTAGAGGAGAATGAAAAGGTGAACTTTAAAAGTGGTGGCAGCTAGATTTGCTTTAGAGAGGACTAGGCATTGGTGGAAGTGAAACAAGGTGGTGACTGATGTTGCAGCCATGTTTTTTAGAAGCCGTAATGCTGTCTTGCATCTCTGCTCCTCCTGTTCCTTCAGCTTGGCTAACTCCAAACTGATAATCTTTCCAGGTTTGGCTTGCACCCCCAAGCTCTTCCCACTCCTCTCTCCTCAGCCTTAGGCTGGGATTACTGGCTTATGGTCCCTTTAGCACTGTGGCACACCTCTCTCCTAGGACGGATGGCAATTTATCTTTATTTTCTCTCAAGGCTGTAAGCTTCTTGAGGACAGAGATCATGTAATCCTCCTTGTATCCTCTGACCTACTTATTAAACAACTATTCTGTGCCAGACACTATGGATGAAGGCTTGAGAATTAATCCTCACAACAGCCCAATTAAGTAATACTCTAATAGTCTGTATTCTGAGAGGTCTAGGCTTATAGGGATTAAAATCACCTTTAAAAAGTCACACAACTAGTGTGTGGTGGGGTCCAGATGCAGACATAGGAGATGAGCTCAGAGCCCATCATTATGTTACCTGCTTCCCTAGTGGACCCTCAACAAACACCTGTTGAATTGAACTGGTAATTTGTATTGTGCTTATTTTCTTACACATAGTAGGTGCTTAATTATTTGACTTCAGAACTCATTCAGATTTAAACTTTCATATAAGTCTATGGGAGTAATTTCTTTTGGGTCCTAATATGGTGAGTGTAAGAAAATTTCAGTGTTAACACCAAGTGGGCACTGGATGGGTGTCTTTGCTGGTGTTGGTAGATTCTGATGACACGTGGTTTTCATTGGTAAAGGTACCTACATTTTATTATTTCATATCACGTATTCATTACTGTAATTTAAAACAGAATGAGAAATGCTTTCTTTCAGGAGGAGAGTGGATCTGAGGGAGAAGAGGAGGGAGGAGAAAGCCTCTTCTTATGAAGTTAAGACTCCTGAAACTGTGCCTCAATTTATCTGTGTGTGGCAGAGAATCTATTGATGCAGTAGCCCTTCAGGGGCAGAGACTGTGGTGGGTTATGAGAGACCTTCCCAGGTGCAGAAGGGGCTGGTGAAAGTATTATGGTCACATTGACCAACAGATTTCCATTTGTACTCTAGGTAACCTCTTCTTAGAAGCCCTCTTCCTGGAATTTCCCCCCCTTTGCTCACCCTAAATGCAGTACCTCTCTAGCCTTAGGGCCTCAAAACCCCCCTGAAATAACCAACCTCATAGTCATTTCAGTTCCTAGTCATTTAAAACCCTACTACAATCTGTGAAAGAAAGGAACCTCAGTGCCAATCTTAGAGTTCAAAAAATTCTACTCCCATTGATACACCCAAGTTAAAAAGGAAGCTGCTTAGTTTGGCCCCAAGCCAGTTTGCCTTCACCCCCTACTTCTTACTCTTGACTTTTAACAAGGGAAACACCCTGAGTCAAATCCCACAGCGTGATGCTTGGGAATGAGACTGAAATTGAGAGAAGAGCCTTGAGCTTTCATGAGGTTCCAAGTTCATTTATATCTTTCCTCCAACACTCAGCACTTAGCCTTAGGGCCAGCTTCCTTGGGTTCCCTTTGTGTGTATCCTCATGGCCCTGAGTTACAACCCATGGGATTAAGTTCTCATCTAGGCAGGCTCCTTTCAAGATGGAAAAACAAATAGGTGAATTAAGAGAATATTTACATACCTCATAGCATCTTCTGCCCAGGTAGGGTGACTGCTCTGCTCTCTCTCCTCCACCTCTCCTTCCCTGCCTTCTTGAAAAGGACAGTGCCTCACCTATGCACCAGGCCCCAGAGACATATGAATAACAGTAGGGGAGAGGGAGACATATCAATTCATGGGCCAGAAGGGATCAAGTTCTCTGTCTCCTCTCCTGGAATGCTTAGCCTAGTCTCTCTCTCTAAGCTTCCCAGAAGGTTACCACTGGACAGGGTGACCCCTTCCTAACCCATTCATGGGCAAATTGAAATACCTAACACCCTCTTGCAGTTCACAGCGGGTGTGAATCAACTCCGCAAAACAACAACAACAACAACAAACAAACAAAAACAAAAAAACAGAAGGCAAGGAAACTCAAAGCATTTTCGTACCATAACTCTTTTTCTTTGACAATAGAAGCAGCTGATATTGAGACCTACTATATGTTAAGCATGGGGATAGGTTTCTCACAAATATTATTCCATGTAAACCTCTGTTTTACATACAGTTCAGGTAACTAAAGTTCAGAGAGATTAAGTAGCTTGCCTAAGTCTCATGATGGATCCTGGGTCTCTTTATTCCTAAATTCAGGCTCTTCTCATGTACTCCTTTCCAAGTTATCCGCTACCAATACTGCCTTTAGGCCTGGGCAAGAGCGGCCCTTTTTCTAGGCCTCGAGCCTAAGAGGGCCCCTTCCCATGAGGTAAAGAATCTGGGGAACAAAGAGGGGTGCCTATCCAGGGCCCAACTCTCCCTGACCAGGCCCCCTTACACATTAGACAATGCTCTGAACACTGAGGTCCCTGGAGCTCCCTGACCAGAGCCTCAGTTGAGCCAGATTTAGCAAGTAAAAATACAGGATGAAATAGAGGGTGCACAGTTAAATTTGAATTTCAGATAAATAGCAAATACAATTTTATTATAATATCCCATGCAATGCTTAACACATAGTTAATACTTAAAAATTGTTCATGATTTATCTGAAATTCAAATGTCACTGGGAATCCTGTATATTTTCTGGCAACCCTAGCCTCAGTCCACTTGCAGGACCAAGTGAGCTTCTGCTCAGTGGCTATTTAGATAGGATGTTGTATTAATCAGCTCAGACTGTTTTTAACAATGCCATAGACTGAGTGGTTAAACAACAGAAATTTATTTTCTGGAGGTTAGAAGTCCATGATCAAGGATTCAGCCAATTTAGTTTCTGGTGAGAGCTCTCTTCCTGGCTTATAGATGGCTGCTTTCTAGGTATGCCCTCCCATGGCCTTTTCTCTGAGGTCACTAGGAGGGAGGAAGAAGAGACAGGAGTAGGGGGAGAAGGAGGTCTCTCTTTTCCTCTTCTTATAAGGCCATTAGTTCTATTAAATTAGCACCTCATCCTTATAACATCATTTAACCTTAACTATCCCCTGAACTCCTTATCTCCAAATACAGTCATGTTGGGGGTTAATACTTCAACATATGAATTTTGGAAGAATACCAACATTTGATTGATAACAGATATACACAAAGCTAAGACATGTACACTGGTGTGTCCCAAAGCATGCAAACAAGGCCCCTCACAGTGCTAGAAGCAGCCCAGAGAGGGAGAAAATAGGAATTGACTGGGAACTTCCATTTGTACTTTTGTTAGGGGTGCACCTGCCCCCAGGCCCCATTTAAAGCATTGATTGCTGTATTTTCTAACTTAATTTTCAGTCATGATTTCCTTGGCCAATTCAGTTCATAAAGCATGAACCCCTTTGCTTTCTTTCCTTCCAACTTGATCTGGCGTGGTATGGTGGGTGCTAGAACAAGTTACTCAGAGTTCCACTCTAATGGAAATTTAAGTGTTGCTGCAGATGGCTAAATTGGTTGCTCAGCCTATGTGTGTGAAGGTCAGAGATTTTGGCTTTACTGTGCAAAAGGTGCCTGATCATGCATAAGACACTGCACCTCTCTGTGGCCCATTTTTTAAAATTCATAACATGTGAAAAATACTTCAGCCTCTTAGAGTGGGTGTGAGGGTGAAATGAAATAACACGTGAAAGTATCAAAGTACTTGGCAGGTGTCAGGCCTCATAAATGTAGTTGAATCTGAATAGGCAGGAACAGACCTGGGCTTTTCCTTCTGGGCAGGCTCAGCTGGACCACCCACATCAGTTTCCAGCCCAAGGGTCCTTAAGTCTTCTGAGAAGCCAAGATGACTCCAAGTCAGGAGCTCCAAATTAGGAGGTCCTGCGCCATGGAGTGTGGTTGTCACCTCTACCCAAGCCTTCTGGGACATTTCAGTAAATGAAAACAGGGATATGGCCTTCCAGAACTATCTGACTCTAACTCTGCAAACTCAAACTCAGAATGGGTGACTCAACACTATGGAAATGAGGAGACTACTTCTGTCAAAAGGCAAGGAGGACTCTGCCTGTGAAGATAGGGCTAAGAAACCCACCACAACAGCGGCCTGAATTATCCCCCTGCACTTTATTAAGACTGCTAAGATCAAGTCTTACTAAGAATCATTAAAAACAAACAAAAACTGGATTGCTTTCCAGTGCCAGGTGAGTCCTCTTTCTTGAGCATGCATAGCAAAACATGAAAAGAGAAATGCAGATCATTCCCAAGTTCCAGATGGTACACCAGTGTGCTCAGGGCTTTTGTAACCTTCTCTAGTCTGTGTCTTCAATATCCTTCCAAGTTTCTTCCTTTCCTCTTTCCCTAGCAATCCCTAGGAACAGCTTTGGTTTACTTTGATGCAGAGAGCATGAATGCTAGCTTCAGAAAGACCTGGGCCCCAACACCAGCTCTGCCATCTTCTGTATATGTAATCATGGGTAATAGACGTAACTTTTTCCAGCCTGTTTCTTTTTTGACAGTGAATTTTATGACCTACCTTTACCTAGCACAGTGTCTGCCCCTAGAAGGTGCTCACTAAATGGTGGTCATTATTGTTAAAGATGATGCTTACTATATGTAATACATATAAAAGTATGCTTTATGCTCAAGAAGAACAAACGAATGAATGAATGAATGACATAGTATCTAAAAGTTTCCCTTTGCAAATTTTACAGTTTCAAAAAAAGCAGAAGATAGCCAGAGTAACCTGGAGGTTCCATTTTGCCCTGGGCCCCCAGATTAGATGCTCTTTTGAGTCTCTGGTATTTGTGATTCAGGCTCCAGCTTAGCCTGACAGTATGAGACACACCTGGCTTCCGCTTGCTTATTGTGCTTGTTTGTCCCCACCCCCTCCATCCTTCATTGATCTGGGTCACGTTTTGCTGTTACCATCCCTGATTTCCTGCAGGACCAAACAAGTAGGCAGCAATAATTAGGAAATCACAGGCACATACCTTTCAGATAGCATAATCACCCCCACGTCTGGTACAAGTGCCCCAACAAGCTTGCTGCTGTAGTCCACTATGCAAACAGGTCCACCCACTGCAGGTGAAAACAATTCTACTTTTCAGGGCTGGGAAAGGCTGATTTTATGCAACAGAAGGCGTTTAATTATTCAGGATACTGGTGTCTTTTTTAGTTCAATTATTCAGGGGTTTCTGAGTACACGATTGTAAATTCAGCATTTGCTGGTCCTGATTGGTTTAGATCCAACCTGCTAAGTATGTCTCTCAAACATGACAGTGAACATGGACAAGATAAATAGACATCCCTTTGACAGAGAATCAAGTACAGAGGAAAATTTATCTTTGAAAAATTTTGATTCACAGCTTCTAGTCAATACAAATGGAATGCTTACTTTCATGATGGCCTCCTCCCTTTCAAACCAACACTCACACAAAGATTTTTGGAAATCAATAAACAGCTGTTTCTGTATAATGAAGGACATTTATTTTAGATAGATTCACCTCTCTATCCCCCACTCAGATAGTATTGTATGTATCTGTCTTGAATATTTAAAATTAAGGGCTCCTTGCTTTCCTGTCGGGGTGCCATGTTTTCCTATCTCAGATGAGAAAACAACCTAAGGACAAAGTACCAGGGATTCCATGTTCTCTTTTGGAGAAATGATTTGTTTAGCACAGAGACACATGTTACCCTAAGAAAGTAGATCTTGACTGCTGCTGATAGATATTTTATTCAAAATTCACCACCTATCTCCTTTGCTATGCTGGGTTCTAATGAAAACTTCTATAAAGTGATATCTAGTTATTTCTCTTGGACTATTTATTCATTCAACAAATAACCGCTGAGCTTCTACTATGAGATGTTAGCTTGAATAATGGGGGTATAACAGTATATAGATCCCAATTCCTGTCCTTGGAAAGCTTAAAGTGAGGCTCAAGACAAACATTAATTTTAAAAAAGAAAGAAATAGAAAAAAATCACATAAAATATAAATGAATATACTGTGATAAATGCTTTGATGCAAAAGTAAGAGTAAAATGAGAGCCTATGATAAGGGACCCGAGACTGGGAAGCTCAAAGGAAAAGCTGACAAATGCATGGACTGAGTAATGTTATTTTTCATGTCCCCAGGCCCTTGCTTAGTGCCTGACACATTGTCACTCTATTGTATAAATGAAATAGTATTTTATGAGACTCTTTTTACTCAAGAGTCTCTAATTTTAATGAGTAAAAGCTTGTACACACTATCTACTGAGTGTTTAACATAGACCAGGCACTGTTGTAAGTTCTTTATATATATTAGCTTATTCATTCCTTCTTCAAAAACTGATGAGGTAGGTACTCATACCATACTTTCCTTATATAGAGAAGAACTCCAAAGCACAACAGGTCAAAGCCCTTGATCAAGGTCACACTGTTATTAAGTAGCAGAGCCTGAATTTGAACCTCAGGCATCAGACTTCAGAACCTGTCTTCACTGAGCTACACTGCTTCTCAGGAAGACATGAGCTCTCCATTAGGCTGTAGGAATGTGATGAACTGTGACTAATGGAACAAACAAATGGAATTAGAAAAATGGATTGCATATGTTCCCTCAGGAGTCAGCACTCTGGAGGTTACAAGGCAGCAAAAGAGAAATAACCCAGTTATATCACAACTCATACCCTGCTCCCAGGCAGCAGCACCAAGTCCCTTTCCTCCCCCAGAGGCCCTTGTTACCAGGGGTGACTGGCCCTTGCTGGTGGCCTTTAGGACTTCTGGAAGACTCTGCACCCTGCAGCCACCACCATTTACCACTGTCTGTGGTACTACATTTACCATTTACCAGCATTTACCACTATCTGTGCCGCTTCTACAAATTGAGCAGCCTTAGCTCTCCTTCCTCAGCTGGGAGCTCCAGCATCTTCTGCTTTTCTCTGTCCTTCCTTTTCCACATGCTTTGAGACACACATGGAATAGGAAGGCACAGGTTTTAGACTGGGTGCCACATTGGTTATATCCTCCTAAGGGTCATCACAATCTTTGCTTTTTTTCTGGGACTCAACCTCTTCCTGGATTAGAGACAATGGGACGTTCACCCTTCTTCTCTCTCAGGGCAATAGCAGGGAATTTCTGAAGAAACTCACTCCAATGCACCCACCCTACAGCAAGCCAGTCTACTCCCTTCCACTCAGAGTCACCTTCACCTCCCCATTTTCCATCTTCATATCTGTTCCCCTTGGATTTTTTTTTAAAAGACAATTTGGGGTGCCAACTCTCTTACTTGGGAATTCATGCTCCATCATCAGTGTTCCTTCTCTGGGTGTGTACGTAAGTGCAACTGGGAGCTGACAGTCTGTGACCCCCACCTCAGAGTGCTCTGTACTTTTGAGTGAGAGCTGGAACACAGCTTATGTTTTGAAGAGGAGAAGAAAAGGAAGTTCAAGAACTTTGACCTTGAGCCCTGATTTTTGGAAACCACTGTCTAGAGTCTCTTCTACTAAGAGGAAATTTAGGTCAAAACACTTCCAAATTCCATTCTCAAATCCTGTGATAAAAAAAGCTCTATAAAAATAATATTTGAAATTTAGTAAACTGGGAATATGCAAGTGAAGAATTGTGTCAATTTCAGACATTCTAGTGTTTGTGTTATAAGGGGTGAGGATTTGCGGAAAAATAGAACCTGTTTTTAATGGAATAATGACCTCAATGGACCTTTTGGTTTTGCAAAGAGAAAATGAAGATTCTGTTCTGGAGGGAAGAGAGTCCAGACTTGGCCTCCAAGAAGTTAAACTGAAACAGATTGTTTTCATTGTGGATGGAGCAGAATTTCTGTGACTACATTTCCTTTGGGAAAAAAATATGTATTTCAGACTCTCCAGTCTCTGAATATTACTGGTAGTTGTTGGGAACTGTAGGTGTGTGACCTTGTTGGTGGCAAATTATCCCAATAGACATGGGAAAAGTTTAGGCAATAACATTAGAGATTCAGTGTTTAAGCCTGAGCTCCGGTGGCTATCGAACATAGTTGGCTGCCTAGACTGTTCTGAAATGCCCCAAGGCCACGCTGATAGCAGGGCATAGAAGGGCAGAAGAGACACTATTTTTGTTATATTAATAGGACATTACAGAAATGTAGTTGCCTCACAGCTCCAGTTATCTTCAATTCATTCTGCTTATTTTTTTTTTTTTTTAAGAAATGTGTAAGCATTTTCTTTAGTCATGTGTATGATTATGCTTTTAGGTCTCTATGAGACCTTTCACTCACGTGGTTGAGCTATCCTTAAATATTCTTGAGGCCAATTGGGTGTTAAAACACCACAAAGATGATGCAAATAAGTTCGAACCACTTGCCAAGTTAGTACAGGATCATGGCCCTGAAGAAGAGTGAGGTTACATACCATCACATACCAAAGAAACCATAAACAAATCAAAGATTTTCATTGGCAAACCATAGTTAAAATATTTCATTGACTCCAGCAGCAGAGTCAACATATCATATTTATATTTTAAAACAATTGACTCTGTGTGTCATGGCAGATAGGAAAATCTGACCATTTTCAAAAAGGCAACCTTTCAAGGCCGTTCAGAACCAACAAGAGTATAAACAGTCTAAAAGGGATTTGTTACTAACGCTGAGATAAAGTTACCACCAGTGTTTGGATTTAGAGAATGAATAATGCAATTAATCCCTTAGAAAGGATTTGGGACAGACAAGGAAGACAGGAAGACAGCTATTCAAGTATGTCCTCACCATTAGGTTCCTCTCTGTTCGCACAAATCAGAACAAATACTTTAGTCCTAAGTTATTTCCCTAATGTTAGTCAGAGCCTACTTCGCTGGCTGGATATACCTCTATTTGCAAACAGTCAGGTTTCCCCATAGGGGCTGTAATACACACTCATGATTGATAGAGATTACAAAAGTTGCAGAGGCCCATGCAATATGTAAACATATATCTGTAATGTATTTAAAATAAAGACAGATGGAAGAATGTGCCCACTAGATGACAAGACAGGAATATGAATGTGTATTGTTTCAGGTCTTCATCAGGTATTGCTCCAGCTCCATGTCAGGTCTATATTATGGCCAAGAGAATATGTGCACACATACACCCAAGGGAGCCCCAAAGAAAGGAAATTGCAGTAGGCACACAATTCATCTCTAGCTGCCCACCTGCCAAATGTTGGCAGACTACTCAGGGTCACAACCCACATGTTGTGAACCACGGTTTTACCTCCCTGGGTAGCATGTGGTTTTGAAGGTAAAGGCTGTGAGTTTACATTCCCAGATGCCATATGTATGCAGTTAATGGACAACTATGGTCTCTTTATACCTACATGGCCACAAATCATTACAGACTGATGTCTGGCTGATGGACTTGATCTCCTGCAAATTTCCCATATGCTTCACCTTAAGCCAAAATGAGCTGGAAGAAAATACATGGTTTTTGGACGCTTTTGACAGAAAAATGGGAAGCCTTTTCTTATGGAACTATGGTGTGTGGAGCTACAATGGGAGATGGAAGAAGACTAACTTTTCCTCAATTTCCTTACATATTCACAAAACAAATAGAAAAAAAGAAACAACCCGCAGCTAGAATATAATTGGCTGCTGGAACTTTCTCCAATGTGGTTAGTTCTGATTCATCCTTAGGAACTGAAAGGAAACGACCATCTCTACAGTTTCAGAGTTTTCATTGACAAACTGTATGATCCTGTTTCTTTTTTCCTTCACTTTCACTTTCCCTTTGTTCATTCTTTCCTCTCTCTCTTCCTCCCTTCTTCTCTCCTTCCTATGTATGTACATACTATTTTTCTCACTTTCTAAAGGATTTGGGAGAGTAAACAAGAGGAGCAAATGCTGTGAAACAATATCCTCAGACCCGTGGCCATTGAGAGCACAAGCTAACCATAAAGACTCATATGGTTTATTATTATTAACATCTAACATAGTTCTTCCATAAATATCTTTGGAATAAAGATCAAAGGAGGGAAATACAACTTACATATTTTCTTATTATCAAAAAGGAGGAAACAAATGACTTCCTCATATATGTGTATTCCACAAGAGTGCATCAGGGAGATAAGTGGAATGGGTTTGAGTGAGGATTTAGAGCTCTCATATCTTGCTTTAAATGAAATATTTTATATATATATAGTATAGAAAATATTACAAACACTTAATGTACCTACTCACTTCCCAGCTTTAATAAAGTCGGATTTTTCCACATTTCTTAGAAAAATTATAAAGACAATATTTTAGATACAAGTGAAAATTCCTGCATATCCCCTTTGACTTTCATTCCCTTCCTCCTCCCCAAAAAGTAATTATGAGAGTAGGATTTATTATTTCCATACCCATCTATCCATGCTCCTACTGATAGACATTTAGACTGTTTCTGAGTTTTTACCACAACAATGTACATTGTTATACATGTTTCCTTGTGTAAATTTGCAGGATTCTCCCTAGAGAAGAAGCATTCAAACTTCTAAAAATACATTTTACATTATAACTCAGTATACCTACACAAGCACTTAAAAATATGTACCCTTCTTTCTTAGGTCAAGTTCCCTAGCAGCAAAGCCTGAGACAGATTTTCTTGTGCTAGGGAAAACCTGTAAGGAAGAAAGGGGAGCAGGACAGAATAGAGGAAAGAGCTAAGCAAAGATGTTGTTTCTGCTGAGGTCTAGCCTCAGCTTGATCCCTCAGGAAATTGTGGAGTAGGGGGCCCCCAACTTACATACCTCTTATTTGTCAGTCATTGGCTGCTTCGTGGGGTCAAGAGAAGAGTGTAAGCTCCCAGACATTTCTAGTTGAAGTAGCTCCCATCAGCCAAGGGCAAGCTCTGGAAATGAGGGCAGCTGTGAGCAGTTAGCAGCTAATACAGCAGTTGGGAGTGAATCCATTAGCCCCACGAAGAAGATCTGGGCAGGGCACCAACAGCATCGACTACACCTTCCAACTGGTGATGCATTCTGCTATTTTTTTCTCTTCCCCCCCCGCCGCCATCCCTCTCCTTCTCTGCCTTTTCGTCCCCTCCCCTCTTCTGTCCTCCACTTCCCGCTAAATTGATTTCATTATCTGTTAACCTGCAGTTTTAAAGATACTATTCTAGGATTTACCTTGAAGGTGACTTGCTAGAGTATGAAGTTCTACATTAGTAGATATAACCAATGGCTCTTCAAAGTTTAATCAATCTATTTTTTCTGCCAGTAGTGTATGAAAAGTTTGGTTTTATGACTTCCATGTCAATACTTGTCAGTGTTTTCAGGCTTTAATTTTTGCCAAACTTATGGTTATGATTGGATGTGTTATTACTGTTGTAAATCGAATTTCTCTGATACTACTCAAATTGGGCAACTCCTCATGTTTATGGCTCAATGAGATTTCCCTTTTGTAACTAGATAAGAAATCCTTATCTAGCTTAAAGACATAAAAGACATTCTACCTTATTTTCTTCTAAACATTTTAAATTTTTATTTTTCATATTTATAGGTTTATTCATCTCTGAGGTTTTCTTGGCATAGAAAAGGTATTGTTTGGCTCTGTGTCCCCACCCAAATCTCATCTTGAATTGTAATCCCCATGTGTCAAGGGAGGGACCAGGTCTGAGGTGATTGGATCATGAGGGCAGTTTCCTCATGCTGTTGTTTTCATGAGATCTGATGGCTTAAAGTGTTTGTTAGTTCCCTCTTTGCTCTCTCACTTTCTCTCTCCTGTTTCCACGTGAAGAAGGTACTTGCTTCCTCTGTCTTCTGCCATGATTGTAAGTTTCCTGAGGCCTCCTCAGCCATGCAGAACTGTAAGTCAGTTAAACTTCTTTTCTTTATAAATTACTCAGTCTCAGGTAGCTCTTTATAGCAGTGTGAAAACAGACTAATACAGGTATATAATTTTGTTTTGTTTTCCACCTAAATAACCAATTATTCCAGCATCATTTATTAAATAATCATCTATCTTATCCTCACCAATTTGCAAGCCACTTCTACTATATATCCATTTTTCCCATGTACACTGGTCTGTTTTCAGGTCTTTCTATCCTAGTCCATTGATCTATTTGTCTGTTCACCTGCACCAATAGCATACTCTTATAATTGCTAAGCTTTATGATAAATTATAATATTTGATAGCACCAAACTACTCATTTTGTTCTTCAAGATCTTCCTCCCAATTTTCTTCCACAGACGTTTTAGGATCAGCTTTTTAAATTCCATGGAAATTTCAGCTGGGATTTTTTGTTGTTGTTGCTATGTTGACCAGGCTGCTCTTGAACTCCTGGCCTCAATTGATCCTCTCACCTTGGCCTCCCAAAGTGCTGGGATTCAAGGTGTGAGCCCAGCCTGTTGGGATTTTTATTGAAAATGAATTTATATATCAATTTGAAAAGATGATTATCTTTATGATATTGGATCTTTCCATCAATGAATGTGGTATTTATGTACATTTATTAAGGTCTTTTTCTATGTACTTCAATGCTGTTTTTAAGCTTCTTCCATAAAGTAATAGTATATCTTTTCTTAGATTTACCCCAGGTGTCTTTTACATTTTATTGACGTTTTGAGTGGCATCTTTTTTTGCCTATTATGTTTCCATGTGGTTATTGCTAGACCACAATCAGCAGAAACACTACTGATTTTTGTGTATAAACCTTAAACTTTCTTTTTGATTTTAACTTTGTATAGACTCTTTTTTATTTCCTAGACAATCATATCATCTACAAATAAGTAGAGGTTTGCTTGTTCCTTTCCAAATTTAATGCTGCTTTTTTCCCTCTTATTTAATAAGTTAAGACTTCATTACCATATTAACGTGAAGCAGTCACAGCAGGTGAAATGCTTTATTAAGATAATGCTTGCTGTAGGCTTATGGTGTTAAGGATTTATAATTCTATTTTGGTTATTTATAATTGTAGTTTGCAGAGATTTTTAAAAAATCTTGATAAATATCACATTTCATCATTTTTTGCATCTACTAAAATAATTATATACTAATCTCCTTTAATCTGTACTTAAGGGATATGGCATAGATTTTCTTCTATTGAACTATTCTTACATTCCTGAGATAAACCTCGTTTGGTTTTTACACTCTGCCAGATCATTTGCTAGTACTTTATTTAAGATTTTGCATCTGTTTGCAAATATATCCTTTTCTTTTAACAGTTTGTCTAGTTTTGAATCAATGTGACACAAACATTGATGTAAAACTAGTTGGAAATTTACCTTGTCTTTCATTCTCTAAAACAGAAATTACCAGATGGGATACCAAAACAAAATCTAGTTTTAATTGCCTAAAAAACACTCTCAATACTAAACTTTGCTTTTTATTAGGTAAGCTTAAGTACTTACATTGATTATTTTCTGCTATATTTGAGTTTATTTCTATCCTTTCATTTTAGGTTTTCTGTTGGCCTTCCTTATTCTTGCTTATTTTTTTTGACTTCCTTTCTTCTGGTGAACTAATACAGTTTCTACATTCTTTTCTCCTTTCTCCTGTTTCATAAGCTAGATTATTTTCCTACTATTTTAGTTGTCACTCTTACATGTTTAACAAAATATTTAACCATACATTTTCTACCAACATTTCATTATTTAATATTTATATTTTCTCGCCAGATATAACAAGATCTTAGCCTACTTTTACTACCCATGAGCAATGCCCCCACTCCCAGCTTTTTGTTTAGAGCTTTTGTTGTATCTTCAAAAATTCAGAATACTAGTTATTTTTATTTTCTGTGCTCACTGTTTCATTTCTTTGTTTCTGGGTTCACTTTTCTTCTAATTGAGGTAAATCATTTAATAATTTCCTTCCTTCCTGAGTGTCTGTGGGCAATAAATACTCAAAGTCTTTGCTGGGTAGAAAATACCTTTATTTTATCCATACAGTTGAAAGACTGGACATGAAATTGCAGGTTGACAGTTACTTCCTGTCAGCACTGAAGATATTATTCTGTTATTTTTGGCACTGACTGTAGCTAAGGAAAAGTCTGCTCTCTGAGAGCTTTAAACGTCTTCTATTTTCTTTGATGTTCTGCCTGTTTCTTACAATGTATCTAGATGTGGATTTATTTTTATATATTTTGTTCAAGACTTGAGGATGCACTTCCAATCTGAGAACTTACAATTTTTTCAATTTTAGGTAACTACCATTTAGTGTGGTTTTAAATCTTCCTTTTCTCCTGTTTTCCCCACTAACTTATTACTTCATACCTTCTCCTCTTAATATCTGACAACTCCTCTGTCCTTATCATTCAAAACAAGTCTTGTTTGTTTGTTTTATTTTTTTTCACCTAAATTAGTTTCTTTCATGATAACTTTCTTTTCTTTTTCTCAAATTCAACTCACCAACAGTCCTGTTGGTTCTAACTTAAAAATAAGCCCAGAAAATGGCCACTTCTCATCACCCTTACTGCCATCACTCTATCCTAAACCTTCTGCTTCTATACTTGTCTTCCACAGTCTATTATTAGTGTTTACAATTTCAAATTGCACCCCCAACCCTGACACTCCCTGTCACTCTTATCTTCTCTATGGCACTTATCACAATTAGCATGATATCTTTAAAAAATGTTTTCTTCTTCTTCTGATTCTGCTTCTGATTATGTTCACTATCTCTCTTCCTCACCACTCCATAAGCTCTGGTGATAAGATAAGAATAAGAATGCTTAGAAGAATCAGAATTTTTTGCATATTTTGTAAACTCTGTAGGCTAAGCACCTAGAACAGTGTCACACATAGTAAGAATTCAACAAATTTTTGGTAAAAGAATACATATATTTTAGGAAAGAAGAATAAATTTTGCTTAGGTTGATTGAGTATTGGTCATTTCCTTTAGAGGTGAAGTTGTTTAGACTTGATATTTTTCATTTAGGTAGGTGAGGGTTGGGGAACGCAAATAAATGAGAAATACATCTCAAAGAAGAACTGTAGAGAATCAGCACTCCATCCTGGATCTTAGCATTCACGTGTTTTTAAAAGTAAGGCCACCATGACAGCATTCTAAGTTAGGAGATGAGACATGCAGAAGGAAAAGAAATAGGAAACTCTGCAACCAACTGCCCAAGTGAAGGCTAAATAAACAAACAAACCAACCAACTGCCTTTCTGGGTTTATGATAGAGGTGCTGGAAATCACAGGAGACTTCCCTGGGACATGTGTTGTGTAACAAATCCTGACAAATACATGGATCATCAAAGAGATTTCTATTTTACATACTGAGAAGCTTTCTGATCCAGGAAGTGGTCAGGCCATCTGGGATCTCCTGCTTACCCATATGGAGCTCTGATTGAATATGTGAGAATAAGAGGAAAGCTCAATTTTAGTGAACATGAACTGTTTGGAGTCAGCACGGGGGTGCATCAGAGGTTGTGATGAAACAAAGGTATTACTTTTCCACCAAGCCCTTTTAATGAGGGCTGAAAGTGGTCAGAGTCTGGGAAGATAGAATGACAAAGAAGGAAAGGATTTCTCTATGTGACAATGTTATAGAATGTGGTCATTGACCTACACAACCAGACATTTTCTTGGGATGGGAAATCAGTGAGAAATACTTGTAAGCCATCAATCACATTGTGAGGAGAAAAAAATTAACTATAGGAATCAGCTTGTAAAAGGAATTATTCTTTAGTAAATAATACTGAACTATTTATTCAGTAAAAGGAATAATAAATTACACTTACATAGCGTGTCACACTTTCTCAAAACATAGAAGCCACCTCATTAGATATTTTCAACCCTGTATGGTAGATAAGATAGACTCTCCAAAGCTGGAATTGAGCCATAATTCTTTAACTATCCTCCTTCCACAACCAGAGCCTAGTCTAGTGCTGGATATGTAAAGAGTACTTACTCTTAATATGAATTATAATTTTATGGTTGAGATGGAGAGAAATTATGAAATTGTTTATTGACAAACAAATGTCACAGGGCTAATTGTGGTACAACTGGACCTGAGAGCAAGTCTAGTAAATTTTCAGTCTTGGGCTATCAATATTTCATCATGTGCCCTGCCAAATGTGCTACCGTCCAAAGGCCACACAGATGCAGAACAGGAAATACAAGTGTTCTGAGTAATTATCCTGTGCCAAGGGTCATTGATCTTCCTGATGAAGAGCTACTGTTGATTCACCTAAAGTTTAATAATCTACCAACAAAGTCACTATTAAGAATTGCTTAACATAAGCACAACCTGCCAGTTAGGAGAAACTTGGCACAGAATGGGTCCATTTAACCGAGGACATTTTATTATAATCTCCAAGATTGGCCTAGTCTTGAGGAAGCAATACCAAAGTGGCTGGAGAAGTACAATGCAGCCCCAGGTGATTTACTCAGAAGGTCTCACTCTTTGCTTTCTTTTAAAGTCAGTGTCCAACTCTAGCACTGGCATTGGGAACAGATCTCTGTGCTGCAGACTTCTAGTGCACTTCCCACATCCCAATGGAAGCCCATGTTAAACTGTGAGCATCTGCCTGCTGGTAGGAGTCCTCCCTCAGCTCATTTCACTAGCAAGTATACACAGTGTTCTCCACACCCTCTGCTGCATATGTTAACAGTGTCTCTCTCTGAAACCATCCACTAATGGGAAGGCTGAGGGCCACCCAACTCCATTGAGTAACTCAAAAATAGGGGATTGTACATTTACTTCCTTCTCTATTTCTCTCACCCTCACATACAATGACAGAGATCATATATTTCCCTAATTCTTGTCCTTTCTCAATCGTCTGACTCTCTCATTTTGTTAAAGTGAATTAAGCCCTCAGCACTTTATCATTAGGATCACTGCATACACAAAGTCATTCTCCTTGGGTTCCCAATGACTCTGAGCCTCTAATGAGACTGCACTCCTGGCAGACACCTGGATTGCAGCCTGATGAGACTTGGTAGTAGAGAATCCAGCTAAGCTTGGCCTGGTCTTCTGACCTATAGAAACTGTGAGATAATTAATATGTGATTGATTGAAGCTGCTAAATTTGTGGTGATTAGTTACATAGCAGAGAAAACTAACATAGTTAGGCACTAAAAGGTATGGGCACCTTTCTTTGGCTCAATCCTGTATGAACTTGAATAAATGACTACCATATTCAACATCAGAACTAGAACTTCGTAGGACATTAGCACTCCAAAGAACAATCTTACAACAATTACCCTGTTATAAATTTCTAATTCATAAAATTCAAGTTTAGAAACCCCTCCCTTAAGAACATTCTAGATATAGAGTAGAGCCTCTTCCAGGGTAATTTTTAGTACTCCCAACACAAGGACACATATCCCAACACAAGCACACACACATGTGTGTGTTGGTTGTGGTCGTGGTGAAAGTGTTTTATGGAGCCAGAATGGTTGGATGGAGCACTAGAATTCCAAAGGATTGTAGGTTAGAATAGAAAAGTCTAATTATAGACCAGTAACATAGCAAGAGTTCTTTTACAGGGGTAAAATCAAAGACTCAAATGGCTGGATAGACAATGTGAGGGACAGAACCCATGAATATTTTGATGTGACAACCAACAGGAGCAAATAAGTGGATGAATCTGGAGATCTAAGTTCTGATGATGGTAGCTTGCAGTGCCTTCCTAGTTCAGAATGAATTTCCTCTTTTGTACCTTTTGGAATCTCAAGGCTCAACATATGTGCATGCCTTTTCCTTTCTGTAGGCACTCCTCTGTGGAAGCTAAGAAAATGGTTACCCCAATCCATAGATCATACCCAAAGAAGGCAAATAACTTGCTTAAAGCCAGAAATGAATCTGGGGTTTCTAATGACTAGTTGACTATTTTCTTTGAGTTCATTGGAAAATGCATATAACTGGTTTAACAAAATGGTTGGAGGATGCAAAAGTGAAAGGTGTTGAAAGCTCCAGTGAAGATAGAAAAGCAATACAAAAGGAAACCGGGATCAGGAATATAGGCAGGAGATAGCCAGATGTGACTCAAATTGAAGTAAAGGAAGCCAAAACACATGGGGAACAATAATTTGAAACAGATATTCTCCAGGAAAAAGCAATCTGGAAAGCAGTAGTATAGTGAGAGATTTGGGTAGCGCTGTTAAGACAAATGGGGTCTCTAGTGCAGTTTCAGGCTTTAACCAATCTCTTTGTTTACCACCCCCCCCCCACCCCGTGTTCAAATTTTGTCATGGCCTGTGTGTGCCATAAAATAAAAAAGGGTGGGACCCATGGGCCTGGAAGACTAACCCACTCCCAGCACCAGCTTGTTCTTCATTATTGCTCCTGTCAATTTAAAAATCTTACAACAAAGTGCTGCATACATGCAGAGAAGAGCACAAATGATAAGGTACCAGACTGATCAATTATACAAAGGGAACACATCAGTGTTGCCAGTACCTGCATTAAGATGGTGAACATTACCTGGACACCAGAAGTGCCACTACCCTCCTTGTAACCTCTTTCTGATCACTACTCATCCCCTGCAAAGGTAACTACTAAGCTAAATCCTAACAGCATAGATCAGTTTTGCCTGATTTTAAATTTTATATATGTGGAATCATACAGTTGGCAATGTCTATGTCTGGCTGCTTTTACTCCACATTGTATTTATGAGTATGACGTATGTTGAGTGTAGATACAGATTTTTCATTCTATTGTTGTATGGTATTCCACTATGTGACTATACCACAATCCATTTATTCATTCTATTGGTGATGGGCATTGCATTGTTTCTGTTTGGGGCTATCATGAACATTTTTCTTCTTGACTTTTGGTGAGCAAATGCACACATTTAATTCAGTTCTAACCAGCTTTTAAGAGTCTTTTGGGACAAACCTTCTCCAAATTCCCTTTATACGCCTGAACCCTCCATAGGTTTAAGACACATTTAATTATATTTTTTCTCTCTCTGTCTTGGGAAAAAGATGGAAACAACCAATCGTGACTATAACAACTAATCTCAACTAAGGCACACTGAAATATTTGTATACTTCTCCCAGAAATATATTTTACTACAAATGAAACATGTAATGCTTACAAACACTCACTGAGAAACATTTGTTCAAAAATTGGTGTAGCTTTCTGTTCATTGATACTAGCAAAGAACAGAGTGATAGTATCTGTCCATTTAACCTACCACAAATGAGACACTGGATATCATCATTGCCCCAGGAGAGATAATAAAAGAGGGTCAGAACCCACGATTGAGACCAGAATTGTCTTTTGAAAGCCCCCAGATCACCTATCATACTCCTATTTATTTTGACACTTTAACAGAAACATCTAACAATTCTCTCCTCTCTGATAAAGACAGTAAGAGCTTTATTACCTAATGGGGTCCTAGATTTGTAAAACACAAATATCTTAAATATGCCTATTTCCTAGCTGCCTCCAATCATTTTCTGCTTTAGAAGAAATTCATTTTCCAAGGGAGAATATGTATGTCCTCTAGCTCTTATTTGGAAGAGGAGACAGAGGAATAAACCAAAATTAAGTTTAATCTCTGACAGGTCATCCTTTTCATCTAGTGCCGGTATTTTTCTAATAGAGCACACATTTTCCTGAGGCAAACAGGACACAACATGGTGCATTATTTAGGAAACACATTTTGCGTTAGACTGACTGCCCAAGGCACCATTGATATCAGGAACTAACACTGCAAGGGAAATAGAGAAGGAGAAAAAATCCTCTTATTTTGTTTGAATGGCTTTATGATTTATCAAAAAAAGGTAGATCTATTAATTAACAGGTTTCCCCTGCTGTAAATAACGGAAGGAGACCCAGGCTGATTTGAACAATGAAAGGATTTATTGAGAGGCTATTAGGAACATCACAGACTTGAATTAATGGCTGTACAATAAGACCTCAGGATTGGGAACTAGCGTGAGACACTTGCATGCTTTCTCTCTGGGTGGCGGACTCATCTGTTTTGGCTTAGGGCTCACTCTTTAGACCAATCATAGTGACTGGAGCCAAGAGTAGTCTCACAGACCCAGCCTGCATCATGGGTTCTCTACCTCAGGGGTGGGTCTGTTACTATGAAGGGTCAGAGGAGGTGCTGGCAGACAAAAGCCATGGCCTTGTACTACAAGGGTGACAGCTGAAGTCATCAGCTTACTGATAGAAATAGTACAAGAAAAAAGGAAAGGTGGTCTGGTAAAGGTGATAACATTAGTAAGTGTATATAAGAAGTCCTGAGCTAATGACAGGGCTGGAAGATACAGGAAAAGGTTTTACTTGAGCACATATCATAATCAAATGCTACATTTGTTCAGGGTATTTGTTTGCTATAGCTAGATTTTTTTTTTCTGTTAAAAATTATTAAACTTTTTTCAGGAAGGTAACTTTGTTCTTTTGAGTCTTCTCATTCTGCCCATTGAAAGAACTGTTTCATAACATAGTTCTCAATAATATGAGGTTTCTTAGTGCTGTACCTGAATGTTTTTGTCTGCCACAACATTCGTACGTTGAAATTCTAACCTCCAGGGTGATGGTATTTGAATGTGAGACCTTTAGGGTATGATTCAGTGAGGCGGACAGAGCTTTCATGACTGGGATAGGGTCCTTATAAAAGAGAATCAAGAGAGCTAGCTATCCCCTTCCACCATGTGAGGACACAGTGAAAAGGCACCACCTATGAATCAGGCAATTGACTCTCTCCAGACACTACATCTGCCAACGCCTTGATCTTGGACTTCCTAGTGTTGAGAACTGTGAAAAATAAATTGTTGTTTATAGGCCACCCAGTCTGTGGTATTTTGTTATAGCAGCCTGAATGAATGTACATATATATGCATTAGATAGAATTAGATGTACAGATATATGCATTAGATAGGTTTATCTATATATATAAGTGAGACTGGACTGTAATTTTTCTATGTTATATTATACTGTGGTCACTCCCAGCATTCTCATTCCTTCAATCAGCTGTTTATTGAGTTACATTTATGTGAGAGGCTTTATGTGAATGTCAGTTCTAGGAATATGGGGATGCTTATGGTGAATACAGTCCCTGTCCTTGTAGTGCTTGGAATTTAGTAGGGAAGACAAATGATAACAGCAGAATGTAACGAACTTATTATTATCATTTTATTGTGATAAGAATACTTAACATGAAATTTACCCTTTTAATAATTTTTTTTTTTTTTTTTTTTTTTTTTTTTTGAGACAGTCTCCTCTGTCGCCCAGGCTGGAGTGCAGTGGTGGGATCTCAGCTCACTGCAAGCTCCACCTCCCGGGTTCACGCCTTTCTGCCTCAGCCTCCCGAGTAGCTGGGACTACAGGCGCCCGCCACCACGCCCAGCTAATTTTTTTTTTTTTTTTTTAAAGTAGAGACGGGGTTTTACCATGTTAGCCAGGATGGTCTCCATCTCCTGACCTCGTGATTCGCCCGCCTCAGCCTCCCAAAGTACTGGGACTACAGGCATGAGCCACCGTGCCCGGCCAACAAATTTTAAGTGTACAAAACATTGCTGACTATAAGTGCAATGTAGTACAGCAGATCTTTACAGCTTATTCATTTTGCTAGACTGAAACCTTATGCCTACTGAATAGTGGCTCCCTACCTTCCCCTCCCGTAAGCCTCTGGCAATCATGATGCCACTCTTTGATTCTATGAATTTGACTATGTTCATTGAAGCACTATTCATAGTAGCCAAGATGTGGAAACATCTTAAATGTTCATTGACAGATAAATTAATAAATTGTGGTATATACATACAAGGAAATATTTTTAAGCCTTAAAAAAAGAAAATTCTGCCATTCACGACAGCATGAATGGACCTTGAAGACATTATGACAAGTAAAATAAGTCAGCCACAGAAAAACAAATACTGCATGATGCCGCTTACAGGAGCATGTAATAAGGGAAATACAAGGTGAAATGGAGATACAGTGATATAGATCATAATACCTACCTTACAGGGTTGTATGTCAGGGATAATAGATAAAGCACCTAGTATAAAGTAGAACACATAATAGGCACTACAAATATTATTACCATTTTTGGCAACTTTTCCCAGTTATTTTCTAGTTATTAGTTTACATATATTTTTAAGTTCCTCAGCAAATTGTGGTAATATCTATTTTTTTTGAGAATATTGTTCACTTTATTATTAACACAAAATTGTACAGAGTATTATTCAATTTAAAAAGTTCCATGGCTGTGGTTATCTACATCTTCTCTTCCAAATATTTATTTTCTTTTTCAGATTAAGGGGAGAAAGTTGATCAATTGTAATAACTTTTAAAAGTATTCTTTTATGCATGAATATACATATTTATTGATTTTACTTTTTTGGCTTGTAAGTCTTTCACGTTATCCTTTTATGTCTTTTATGTAATCCCTTATGTTTTAAACTTATGTTTTAAGTCTTTTATGTAATCCCTTGTATCAGTTTTTCTTACAATTTTTTGGTTCTTTTCTGGCTTCTTAATGTTTAGTTTATTATATTTTGTCTTTCTTAATGAAAACATTTAAGAATATAAATTTTTATCTGATGTAATTTGACTTCATCCTATAGGTTATGATATTTATTTATTTTCTAAATAATGTGTAAATCCAGTTTTTACTTTTTCTTTAAATGAAAAGTTGCTTAAAAGAGTGTTTTAAGACTTCCAAATGGGTGGAATTTATTTTCTTTTGACTTTTTATTTATTTTATTTTAAGTTCTGGGATACAAGTACAGGATGTGAGGGTTTGCTACATAGATAAATGTGTGCCATGGTGATTTGCTGCACTTATCAACCCATCACTTACATATTAAGCCCAGTATGCATTAGCTATTTTTCCTGATGCTCTCCATCCCAGCCCACACACACCCTCCATCAGGCCCCAGGGTGTGTTGTTCCCCTCCCTGTGTCTATGTGTTCACATTTTCAACTCCCACTTATAAGTGAGAACATGCGGTATTTGGTTTTCGGTATTTGGTTTTTATAAATATGTGTATTTACACAAATTTTATATACATACTCGTTTTTGTTACTGTTTCATGGGAGCCAAAAATATTATACATAGGCCATAATGTTTCAGAGATATATCTATAGATAATTAGTAAATCACTCATTTATTTTTATCTTTCAGCTCTCTTATTTCCTTATTTATCCCTGGCATTATTGATCTTTCTAAAATAGGGTTCTGGTTTATTTACCAATTATATAATATATATACATAATATAATATAGATGGACATATGCCTCCCGAGCAGCTGGGATTACAGGTGAGTGCCACCACGCCCTGCTAATTTTTATAGTTTTAGTAGAGATGGGGTTTTACCATGTTGGCCAGGCTGGTCTCGAACTCCTAGACCTCAAGTGATCCGTCCGCTTTCGTTTCCCAAAGTGCTGGGATTACAGGCATGAGCCATGACGCCTGGCCCCAATCCTATTTTATTTCTGTCACTTTCATCTCATATTTTAATTTTTTTTTCTTTGTATATTTGGAAGCAGGTAGTTTTTGGTATATAAAATTTCTTAACTCACAGCTTTGTTATAAATTAAACCACTTATTGTGAAATTATACTTTTTGTCTCGTGCTTATCGTCTTGAATTTTCCTTTTTATTGATATTAATATTTTGACATCTATTTTAGGAAGATACATTTAATATCTTTATGTCTTTTTATCACTTGTCATAGATGATCACTGAATGTTTAAAATTTATTTTGAATTCTTTTGTGTTGTAATAGGGGAATTCAACCCATTTATTGATATTTGATTTTATTTCTGATATAGTAATCATTTTCTTTAGACTTCCTTGTTATTTCCAGTCCCTCCCCCACACATATAAACTATAATTTATTGGGTTTTATCTTCTATAGTGCTCTAGAAGTTTCATTTTCTATCTTAATTTTATTTCTTTTTAAGTGAAAAAATTGTTCTTTGACCAATACCTCTTTAATTATTAAGGTAAAAAATAAAAACAAACACGAATCTTTTCAGACTCCTTATTTAAGACAAATAATTTAATAGCCTTATAATTTTTTACGTTCCCTTACTTTCTTGGTTAACAATTTTTGAAAATATAAATTGGGGGTTTAGTTCTAGATTATTGTTATTAATTATTGCTAACATTATTATTTTACACCTTATTTCTAATCTTTTAAGAATAATGTTTCGTTTTTGCAAGCATATTTAGTACAATTACTGTAGATTTGCATACATGTCTAGCTGATTTCAATACTCCAAGTCTCTAAGTTTTGCAATTAACATGTATTATTATTATTATTATTATTATTATTATTATTTGTTTTTTGAGACGGAGTCTCGCTCTGGTTGCCCAGGCTGGAGTGCAATGGTACGATCTTGGCTCCCGGCAACCTTTGCCTCCTGGGTTCAAGCAATTCTCCTGCCTCAGCCTCCCTAGTAGCTAGGATTACAGGCATGTGCCACCAAGCCCCGCTAATTTTGTATTTTTAGTAGAGATGGGGTTTCTTCATGTTGGTCAGGCTGGTCTTGAACTCCTGACCTCAGGTGATTCACCTGCCTGGGCCTCTCAAAGTGCTAGGATTATAGGCATGAGCCACCGCGCCTGGCCAACATGTATCATTTTTATAATTACAAAAACGAACAGATGTTTTCCAGAAGATAGGAAAGACTAGTGCTAACACCAATCAGGATAGCAAATGCTTATTCAAACTTTGTGTCTCTTTTTCTTGCCATTAGCTCCGGCAGCTGTTTATCTGATGTATGTTTAACGGCAATAATAAAAACATCTTTTTTTTCCTCTTCTCTCTAATGCCAAAGGCAGTCTTGTCCTTCTAAAACCTAAAGCTCTGCCTATTTCAGGACACAGTCTAGATCCAAAAGGTTTATATTGACTGTTCAGATTAAGGTAGACCTGAAGCAGGCAGCAACAGCAGTGTGATTGTGATGATAATCACATGTCAAATTTCTCTTCCTCTCCCCTCCCCTTGCTTACAAACCCCATCCCTTGGCACCGTTGACGTGCACAAGAACCTTCTGTGGCCAGGCGCGGTGGCTCATGCCTATAATCCCAGCACTTTGGGAGGCCGAGGTGGACGGATCATGAGGTCAGGAGATCGAGACCATCCTGGCTAACACCGTGAAACCCCATCTCTACTAAAAATACAAACAAACAAAAAAAAAAAAACAAAAAAATTTGCCCGGCGTGGTGGCAGGCGCCTGTAGTCCCACCTACTCGGGAGGCTGAGGCAGGAGAATGGTGTGAACCCGGGAGGCGGAGCTTGCAGTGAACTGAGATCGTGCCACTGCACTCCAGCCTGGGCGACAGAGCGAGACTCTGTCTCAAAAAAAAAAAAAAAAAAAAGAGAAACTTCTGCATGATGATTATGTTCTGCATGATAATTTTGTCCATCTTTTCTTCTCTCTTTAAATACTGTTTAGCCAAATGTTTGTCTTTTGTCCCTGCTTTCTACCACCTGATAGATTTTTGTTTGTTTGTTTGTTTTGTTTTTTGTTTTTAGAGCCATTTGCTTACTGTCAGAAATTACTTTTCTGGTTACCAGCACTTGCTTTAAATGTATGTGATGTTAGTTTAAGCTGTAACTATGGGAGGCCACCTGCTTCTCTGCCATCCTGCCAGGTGCTGGGTCTGGGTGTGTAGGTGCGAGTGTTAAACCTGTCCCTCAAAGAAAACCACATCAGGTCTTTTATCCCTTTTAATGCTGTGGTGGGCTTGTTCATCCTTAAACTTCAGAGAACTTGGTTCGTGGAATTCAGGAAGAAATAACACTTGCTAGAAACCCCTGACAATGAACTCTTCACAAGACCCCTTCAATTAAGCTGTCTGCAGCTTCTAAAAAGTGTTTCAATGTTCTAAGTACTTTCTTTCACTTGAGGTATTGAGATATTCCTATGAAAGGCCTTATGATCAAGGTCAAGAAGGACAGTGTTATTCTAGTTATTTCATATTTCAGGCATGCTTAAACCAAATGTGTGCTTTTGAAAGTCTTTCTTATTTTTTACCAAGCACAATCTTGATGTGGTTTCTATTGATTCCTGTTCCACTGTGGATTAGGTAAGAAAGAGCCACTTTTCTTTCATGGACACATTTGACTTTGAGGGGGTTTGTGGTTGGAAAAATATCAAAGTCTGTGATTACTTCATGCTTTACCCAGTCTTAGGGTGAGTGTGGCTGGCGTTTGGTTTCAAGGCGTTGCTGGATGTTAAATGAGGACTTGTGAAAGCTCTCAGGTCTGAATGGGGATTCAAGAGCCCCCAGTCTGGGGGTGTTGGTGAGTGACAGGATGAGGGAACTGCTATTCTCAAAACTGCAGTGTCTGTTCAGAGTAGTAAAGGAAGCAGTTGGCAAATTCTGGGAAGAGAGCTCATTTAGCACTGTGTTTCAGATTTTAATAGAGAGGGCTTTCTTAGAATATTTTTACAGGATACAGAGGTTATGAGCAATAAGGAAGGGAAATAAAAAACCAAGTAGTTTTCTTGCATGGCTTTTTGGCTAGAATTTCATAAAATGAATGTTATCTGCAAGAAGACTAAAAACAGGGTGATTCATTACAGAAACTGTGTCCTTAACATGCTAAACAAGTAGTTACATATGGGAATAAAACAGTCAGTTAAGCTGGTCTTGAAGCCTGGCTTATTGGGACCTGGAAATGCTCTTGGCTGATTGACTGTTGTAAGCAATCATAATAGTAATAGGTGACATTTAATGAATGCTTTGCTAAGCCTTGAGTTACATCATCACATGTAATACTCACAGCAGTCTATGAAACAGACACTACTTATGTCTCCATTTTACAGAGAGAGCATATGAGTGACAGGGTAAATAAGTTAACCAGGATCACAGAGCTAGTAAGCAGTCGAGTTGTAGTTTGAACTGAGGCACTGCATCTTAATTAGTCAACTAGACCCACGTTGCTGACTGGCCAGACCCACTTCCTTGCTCCCCATGTCCAACAAACCAGCTGAAGAAATCTACAGAGCTTTGTTAGTATTCCTCCCATTTCTGGAGCCAGCCATTAAGGAGGAGTAGGTCCCAGCTCCAGAATGGGTTTTCCCATAACACAGCCATGACTCTCTTGAGTTATATTTCAGCTTCTGGGCGGTAGCCTGGATGGGGGTCTATCTACTCGTTTTGGAAACAACCATAGCTGGGCTATTTTTTCCTTTATTTATGGGTCATGAGCACTGCCAGCAAATTTCTCTGAGGGGTGCATTTAAATATGCCACATTTGTATTACTGTATGTGTATGCTGGGTGAAATATTTATGATAAATCAAGGTTTTAGGTGCCCTATGGGAAAAACGCTGATGGAGAAATACATCTGAAGAAAACTTTTCTCTTAGCAGTAGTTACTTGAGGAAACAGTCTCCATTTATCTTTAGAGGCTTATGTGCACTGAATACCGACCACCCAGAATCATGGTTCTGCATATCAGAAGAGGAAAACGAAGCACTTAAGCTTAGCTCTGGGCTGCTTCAGCCTTCGCCGTGCTATGCAAGCCCCTCTCCCATTCTTCCAGCCCTTGTTCTCTCCAGTTTTCAAGCCTGGCAAAGCTGGCAAATGCCTGCTTTCCTGTCAAGACTTCTACCCCAGCCACATTAACCTGCTTGGAATGCTCGTCTCAGCATTTCCCCTGTGATTAACACCCACACGTGCCTACCCGCTTGCATTTTTTTCTTAAGGGGCACCATTTCTAATCCCTTTTCCCTCCCTGATAATGATGTATCACTATTTCTCCTTCCCAATCTTGCTCACCATTTACAATTACATACTTACTTCTGTGATGTTTGTTTAATGCCTGTCTCCTTTACAAGTCTAAGTCCGTTGAAGAGAGAGGTTCTGTTTGTGTCTTGAATAAGTGTCTTGCTAGACATAGGTGTTCTAAATATTTGTTGAAGGAATGTGCTTTTCCTGGGCTCTGCAGAAACTTGTGCATGTAGCTTATTATATTCTGCCATTTATAGATCCCCCCTCCTGCACTGGACCATAAGCTCACTGATGTAAATATTTGTAATCCCCAATGCCCATTGTAGTGGCTGACACATGTAAGTGTTCAATGAAAGTGAATGAAGTTGAATGGCCCTGTGTGACTTATACCTCAGATTTGACATCATGAATATAAAGCATTTCAGTTCAGTCTATCTAACATTTAAAGCACCCATTAAGTGTCAGACTCTATGCATAGTACTAAGGATAGGAAAAGGTGTGAGACAGTCTAGAAAGGAAGACAGATATAGAAAGATAATTATAGACAAATTGTTGCTGTGCAATGAAAAAGATATGGATAGAGTATTATAGTAGACAGTGAATAGAGTTTCCTCATTTCTTAGCCTAATTTTAATCTTAAAGGTTCAGAATTAGAACTGTATAGAGTGTGTGAGTGAATGAACTCTGAGTACTAAGGACAAAGATCAAGAATGTGATTTAGTAGCAGTTTGATGCTGCTGAATCATGAGGCATGAGGCAAGGAGTGTAGTGGTCGTGAGGCTACAAGGGTAAGCCATAGATAGGCTTAAAAGACATGTGAAAGAATTGTGGTCTTTCCTTTATGTTTTTCTCTACAACCCAGTCATTGTAATTGCTGGAATTTTTCTTGGCTGTTTCAGAATGCAAGAAAATTTCAGAGACTAAAGTCTGCATTATAGAATGTAAGAAAAATTTCAGGTACTAAAGTTGAAAGATTCATTCATTCATTCCTGATTTTTCCTTCAATGATTGTTACTCAGTATCTACTAAATATTAGGTGCTGATGGTTACAGGTTCAATGAAAATACAGAGTTTACCATCAAGGAGTTTAATCATGTGAGGGGGATAGATGAATAAACAAAAGAGTAATACGAAGTAAGTATAATGGCAAAATGGCATAAGTCAACAGTTCTCAAATACTTGGGCCTTAGGACTTCTTTCTTCATTGGAATATTATGAAGATCCGTATCCCCCTCTTAGTTTTTTGTTTTTGAGGGTTATGTATCATCAGTTTTTGTTATGTTAGGACTTAAAACAGAAATTTTAAAAAGATTTATTAATTAAAAATAATAAACCGGCCAGGCGTGGTGGCTCACGTCTGTAATCCCAGCACTTTGGGAGGCTGAGGTGGGCAGATCACGAGGTCAGGAGTTCGAGACTAGACTGACCAACATGGTGAAACCCCGTCTCTACTAAAAATACAAAAATTAGTTGGGTGCAAGCCTGTAATCGCAGCTACTCAGGATGCTGAGGCAGGAAAATCACTTGAACCTGGGAGGTGGAGGCTGCAGTGAGCCGAGATTGAGCCACTGCACTCCAGCCTGGGCAACGGAGCGAAACACTGTCTCAAAATAATAATAATAATAAACCAATTACGTATTAACATAACTTTTTTGGGAAAATTACTGCATCTTATCGTTATTTTTCTTTCACAAAACAATTCATGAGAAGAGTGCCATTATTTTACGTTTTTGCAAGTCTGTATCTCTGGCTTAATAGGTGTTGAATTCTCATATCTGCTTCTGCATTCACTCTCCTGTAATATGTTCTGATTATTTTATATGGACTTTTCAGATAATTGTGGATATTCTTTGACACGATGCCAAAACTTGACAAGTGGTAGTTGCTTAAAAGTTAATTGCAATGGGGAATCTAAAACCAATGAATAAACTTTTTATACTCTGTCACATAAAAATTTATTGGTCTATCTTATATTTTGAATGGATTTATTAACCAGGCATGATTTTGTAACATTAGGTATTAGTCATTTGGAAAACGTTGGTTCACTGAGTGAACGACAGATGCATTTCGTTATAAAACATGAAGTCGTGATATAAATACAATATAAATACAATAACACAATAAAAATCAGATAATTCATTAATATAATTGTTGACCTCATCAGAAGAGGCTTTAAGCACTGAGAAGCCGTCATGGTCCTGGTGATGAGTTTTCCAAAATTCTAGCTTGCGCTTGAAAGTTTAACTTTCATAACTGACAGCAAATAGTGTCAGTTGTTTTAACATGTCAGTCTCACTTCAGTCATTTTCCAGAGAATGTCTGCTAAATACCTAAATCTGAATAACCTTGGTTTTTTTTGTTTGTTTCTTTGTTTTTGTTTTTTTTGAGATGGAGTCTTTCTCTGTCGCCTAGGCTGGAGTGCAGTGGCGTGATCTCAGCTCACTGCAAGCTCTGCCTCCCGGGTTCACACCATTCTCCTCCTCAGCCTCCGGAGTAGCTGGGACTACAGGCACCCGCCAGCACGCCTGACTACTTTTTTTTTTTTGTATTTTTAGTAGAGACAGGGTTTCACTGTGTTCGCCGGGATGGTCTTGATCTCCTCACCTTGTGATCCGCCTACCTCGGCCTCCCAAAGTGCTGGGATTACAGGTGTGAACCACTGCATCTGGCCTAACCTTAGTTTTTATGTAAGTCATTCTTTCACATAAAAGATGGCATTCCATGAAAAGATTGAGTAGTTCAGCTTGCAATTCAATCATGGAGATACTTTTCTTCAAGACATCCAGGTAAAAAAACCCATCATGCTTCAATAGGCAGAAATGCTTTGCATGTACTCTCCTTTTTCTCATATAGTTTATTAAAAAGTGTGTTTATTAAGAATTCAACAGGTTATTTTGAACGTGGCAATGCTGTGAATTCTTTTAATTGACTTTTCATCCAGCAGGCATTCAGCAATTCAACTGAAGGGTCGTGTTTGAAAAAAATTATACTTTTGACTGGGTGCTGTGACTCATGCCTGTAATCCCAGCACTTTGGGAGGCCAAGGTCGGCGGATCACGAGGTTGGGGGTTTGAGACTCTCCTGGCTAACACAATCAAATCCTGTCTCTATTGAAAATACAAAAAAAAAAAAAAAACAAAAAACAAAAAACTTGCCAGGTATGGTGGCGTGCTCCTGTAGTCCCAGCTACTCGGGAGGCTGAAGCAGGAGAATGGCGTGAACCCGGGAGGTGGAGCTTGCAGTGAGCCAAGATTGCGCCACTGCACTCCAGCCTGGGTGACAGAGTGAGACTCTGTCTCAAAAAAAAAAAAAAAAAAAAAAAAAAAAAAAAAAAAGTTTATATTGCATTATCAAGTGTATTCTTAAGTGAAACAAGTTTTTGCTTTTGTTTTGTTTGTTTCATTGTAAGTATGTAGTGATGCAGAATTCCATAACTACTGGCAGGGGTTGGTACTACTGCCATGATTTATGCCAAGGTACCAGCAGCTTTACTTCCCATTGCTTTTGCAACACCAGTGCAACGTCAACAAATTTGGTCCAGGATAAGTCAGTAGATTAAGGAAAAATTATTCAACACTTTGAATATTTTAGCACCACTTGTATGTGTTGTCAAGCATTCACAGAAAAAATAGTCTTCTTTGATGATTAGTTGGTTCTGATACTGGACAAATGCAAGCAAAATAGCCATCCTTGTAGATTCTTCAGTTTATGAGGAAAAAGTAAAATTATGCAGAAGACGTGGCAACACAGTCTCTTTTTCCAGCTAAATTTTTAATTCAACAAATTACTTTGAAGGTGGCAATGCTGTGAATTCTTTTACTGACTTTTCATCCAGCAGGCATTCAGCAATTCAACTGTACAAGGTTTTATTATTTC